>NC_140661.1:2271345-3555190 GCF_978046115.1 Saccoglossus kowalevskii
CACTGTCCCATTCACTCAATCATTCATTTTTCACTGCCACTCTGCACTGTTAGAGAAGAGCAAAAATCAGAGCTGTTGGAAAGTTCCTTGAGGTGAGAGGTCGAATGTCAAGGGTCACTTTACTTCCACACTTTTAATATCGATAATAGATACCAAACATGTTATGGACAATTTTAGTTTATATGTTTTATTGTTTTGCTCTTATAAATATCTTAATATAATGGTAGCCTGCCAGTAATAGACCATTTTCTGTTCATTGCGAGATCTAGTTTTATGTGTGAAATCAAATATGAAAAACAGGACAAACGAAGGTCATAATTTCTGAGTTTCGTCAAAACATCGCATGGGATTTTGACAAATACGAATGTATTTTGGTGGGTATTTCTATGCTTAAAGGTCTGTGGTTGTCACACTGTGCGTGTTTGAATTTCATGTAAACAAACCATGTATTTTACAGTTGGATACGTTATGAGTTCCATATCAAACAGGAAGTGGTGTGATGTTCACCGACCTTTAATATGCACTTTCGATGGAATTAGGGGATTTCAATGCCATGATTTCCTCTGAAAGTTTCTAAACTAACAGACATTCGATATTCGCCTTTCACGCAATACTCAAGATCTAACAGTGATCGGAATATCGCCTATTGGCCAAAAACCATTCATTTACTACCAATCCCTATATTAATAACATTTTATTAGAAAATGAATGCTTTGTAAAGCATTAAACAATCTAAATTGTTTCCATAACAAATCCCTCCCAAAACTCCCTGTAGATAGCTCTCAAATAGCATGTTTCAATTATTTTTATATTCTTTTAATTTTTGTTCCTACTTATTTGCTACCTTCCTACTTATGCTCAGTGGCGCTCAGGTAGATGGAAAACTAGAGTTAATGCAGTTAACCGATTCAATGAGGTGAGGTCAAAGTTGAAAGCTGTTCAGCACGTCAGTTGCTTGGTAACAATAGTAACCAATCCTAGTCTCATTCCCATAACATGGTGATCAGGGTAAAAGGTCACATTCACAAACACAAACAGAATGCTTTATATTTTATTTTGCATTGCTTTATTTTTATTTGTTTTATTAATTATAAATTATGGAATTTATAAAAGAATCAGGTTAACACAATTTAAAGGTGTCAGGTGACTTGTCTTTTATTAAAAATTGAATACTTTGACTAAAATTGATTTTATTTTTGTGGCTGAAACATTTGAAATGGAATTGTTTTTTCAGCTCATCAAAATTATATTTCAGTCAAAACCTTTAAAATGTTTTTTTTTCTGAATTTGTAATTTTTTACAAAGTTCTAAACAGTTTGCATTTTGTGTATTCTCTCCTTTACCATCACTAATTCTTTCATTTCTTTTTTGTTCGAACAAACCTATATCAAAAATATGGAGTTTAATAATAATTTTTTTTCTTTTTAGGTGTCCACTGCTACTCGTTCAAAGCCACGGCCTAGTACAGGAACAATCAAGAAAACCACTTCTAGTCGAGTTGGCAATGCTCCACGTATGTATATGCATATTGCCATTTTTAACTCACATTGTCAATAGTTGGGTAATTTTATCTGATGAAGTTATTGCACTAAATATATCTTAAAACTTGTGGAATAAAAGGGTGCTATGGCGAAGGTGAAAGCTTTTTGTTAATTGGGTTGGGGGAGGGGCTATTCCATTCTGACAGTTTACTTAGGACAGGGAGACTACGGTCAGCCATCATGTTGTTTACGTCTGGAGGCATCCAGTCTTTCTTAATAGTATTGAATTATGCATGGGTGAGTGGATCTTATCGTCTATGTCAGCTTAGCCATGGGATCTACCACTCAGCCTACGTCTATGTCAGCTTAGCTGTGGGATCTACCACTCAGCCTACGTCTATGTCAGCTTAGCCGTGGGATCTACCACTCAGCCTATGTCTTTGTCTGCTTAGCCGAGGGAACTACCACTCAGCCTATGTCTTTGTCAGCTTAGCCGAGGGATCTACCACTCAGCCTACGTCTATGTCAGCTTAGCCGTGGGATCTACCACTCAGCCTATGTCTATGTCAGCTTAGCCATGGGATCTACCACTCAGCCTACGTCTATGTCAGCTTAGCTGTGGGATCTACCACTCAGCCTATGTCTATGTCAGCTTAGCCATGGGATCTACCACTCAGCCTACGTCTATGTCAGCTTAGCCATGGGATCTACCACTCAGCCTACGTCTATGTCAGCTTAGCCGTGGGATCTACCACTCAGCCTACGTCTATGTCAGCTTAGCCGTGGGATCTACCACTCAGCCTACGTCTATGTCAGCTTAGCCATGGGATCTACCACTCAGCCTACGTCTATGTCAGCTTAGGCGTGGGATCTACCACTCAGCCTACGTCTATGTCAGCTTAGCCGTTGGATCTACCACTCAGCCTACGTCTATGTCAGCTTAGCTTTGGGATCTACCACTCAGCCTATGTCTATGTCAGCTTAGCCATGGGATCTACCACTCAGCCTACGTCTATGTCAGCTTAGCCGTGGGATCTACCATTCAGCCTACGTCTATGTCAGCTTAGCCATGGGATCCACCACTCAGCCTACGTCTATGTCAGCTTAGCCGTGGGATCTACCACTCAGCCTACGTCTATGTCAGCTTAGCCGTGGGATCTACAACTCAGCCTACGTCTATGTCAGCTTAGCTGTGGGATCTACCACTCAGCCTACGTCTATGTCAGCTTAGCTGTGGGATCTACCACTCGGCCTACGTCTATGTCAGCTTAGCCGTGGGATCTACCACTCAGCCTACATCTATGTCAGCTTAGCTGTGGGATCTACCACTCAGCTTACGTCTATGTCAGCTTAGCCGTGGGATCTACCACTCAGCCTACGTCTATGTCAGCTTAGCCGTGGGATCTACCACTCAGCCTACGTCTATGTCAGCTTAGCTTTGGGATCTACCACTCAGCCTATGTCTATGTCAGCTTAGCCATGGGATCTACCACTCAGCCTATGTCTATGTCAGCTTAGCTTTGGGATCTACCACTCAGCCTATGTCTATGTCAGCTTAGCCATGGGATCTACCACTCAGCCTATGTCTATGTCAGCTTAGCCATGGGATCTACCACTCAGCCTACGTCTATGTCAGCTTAGCCGTGGGATCTACCATTCAGCCTACGTCTATGTTAGCTTAGCCATGGGATCTACCACTCAGCCTACGTCTATGTCAGCTTAGCCGTGGGATCTACCACTCAGCCTACGTCTATGTCAGCTTAGCCGTGGGATCTACAACTCAGCCTACGTCTATGTCAGCTTAGCCGTGGGATCTACCACTCAGCCTACGTCTATGTCAGCTTAGCTGTGGGATCTACCACTCGGCCTATGTCTATGTCAGCTTAGCTGTGGGATCTACCACTCGGCCTACGTCTATGTCAGCTTAGCCGTGGGATCTACAACTCAGCCTACATCTATGTCAGCTTAGCCGTGGGATCTACCACTCAGCTTACGTCTATGTCAGCTTAGCCGTGGGATCTACCACTCAGCCTACGTCTATGTCAGCTTAGCCGTGGGATCTACCACTCAGCCTACGTCTATGTCAGCTTAGCCGTGGGATCTACCACTCAGCCTATGTCTATGTCAGCTTAGCCGTGGGATCTACCACTCAGCCTACGTCTATGTCAGCTTAGCCGTGGGATCTACCACTCAGCCTACGTCTATGTCAGCTTAGCCGTGGGATCTACCACTCAGCCTACGTCTATGTCAGCTTAGCCGTGGAATCTACCACTCAGCCTATGTCTATGTCAGCTTAGCCGTGGGATCTACCACTCAGCCTATGTCTATGTCAGCTTAGCCGTGGGATCTACCACTCAGCCTACGTCTATGTCAGCTTAGCCGTGGGATCTACCACTCAGCCTACGTCTATGTCAGCTTAGCCGTGGGATCTACCACTCAGCCTACGTCTATGTCAGCTTAGCCGTGGGATCTACCACTCAGCCTACGTCTATTTCAGCTTAGCTGTGGGATCTACCACTCGGCCTACGTCTATGTCAGCTTAGCTGAGGGATCTACCACTCGGCCTACTACTATGTCAGCTTAGCCGTGGGATCTACCACTCAGTCTACGTCTATGTCAGCTTAGCCATGGGATCTACCACTCAGCCTAAGTCTATGTCAGCTTAGCCGTGGGATCTACCACTCAGCCTATGTCTATGTCAGCTTAGCCGTGGGATCTACAACTCAGCCTACGTCTATGTCAGCTTAGCCGTGGGATCTACCACTCAGCCTATGTCTATGTCAGCTTAGCCGTGGGATCTACCACTCAGCCTATGTCTATGTCAGCTTAGCTGTGGGATCTACCACTCAGCCTATGTCTATGTCAGCTTAGTCGTGGGATCTACCACTCAGCCTATGTCTATGTCAGCTTAGCCGTGGGATCTACCACTCAGCCTACGTCTATGTCAGCTTAGCCGTGGGATCTACCACTCAGCCTACGTCTATGTCAGCTTAGCCGTGGGATCTACCACTCAGCCTATGTCTATGTCAGCTTAGCCGTGGGATCTACAACTCAGCCTATGTCTATGTCAGCTTAGCCGTGGGATCTACCACTCAGCCTACGTCTATGTCAGCTTAGCCTTGGGATCTACCACTCAGCCTACGTCTATGTCAGCTTAGCTGTGGGATCTACCACTCAGCCTACGTCTATGTCAGCTTAGCCGTGGGATCTACCACTCGGCCTACGTCTATGTCAGCTTTGCCATGGGATCTACCACTCAGCCTACGTCTATGTCAGCTTAGCTGTGGGATCTACCACTCAGCCTACGTCTATGTCAGCTTAGCTGTGGGATCTACCACTCAGCCTATGTCTATGTCAGCTTAGCCGTGGGATCTACCACTCAGCTTATGTCTATGTCAGCTTAGCCGTGGGATCTACCACTCAGCCTACGTCTATGTCAGCTTAGCCGTGGGATCTACCACTCCGCCTACGTCTATGTCAGCTTAGCTGTGGGATCTACCACTCAGCCTATGTCTATGTCAGCTTAGCCGTGGGATCTACCACTCAGCCTATGTCTATGTCAGCTTAGCCGTGGGATCTACCACTCAGCCTATGTCTATGTCAGCTTAGCCATGGGATCTACCACTCAGCCTATGTCTATGTCAGCTTAGCCGTGGGATCTACCACTCAGCCTACGTCTATGTCAGCTTAGCTGTGGGATCTACCACTTAGCCTACGTCTATGTCGGCTTAGCCATGAGATCTACCACTCAGCCTACGTCTATGTCAGCTTAGCCGTGGGATCTACCACTCAGCCTAAGTCTATGTCAGCTTAGCTGTGGAATCTACCACTCAGCCTACGTCTATGTCAGCTTAGCCGTGGGATCTACCACTCAGCCTAAGTCTATGTCAGCTTAGCTGTGGAATCTACCACTCAGCCTACGTCTATGTCAGCTTAGCCGTGGGATCTACCACTCAGCCTACGTCTATGTCAGCTTAGCCATGGGATCTACCACTCAGCCCACTAATTCACTTAACTGATTTCTATCACTATTACGTTTTCTGTAAATTCTCCAAAAAGGTATTAAATTGAACTGACAATAATATCAGCTAAATTCAATGTTTTATTGTTTGTTTCCTCTTACAGCATCTAGTTCGGCAGGTGTAGATGACGAGCTGTTCGTGAGATCATTTGATGATGTTCCTGAAGTTACAGTAAGAAAGTCTCATCAGAAATATAGTTGTATTTGTAGTGTATTGAATGTCTGCAATATTCGGTTACAAGTCTCTTTGAAGAAGTCTCTTTGGTTTTGAACATAAATCTGTTCCTAGGGTGTACATTGTCTACACCCTAGGCAACTCATCAAATTTTTGAGATTTGGCATTATGGGATACTCATTTATATTGAAGTTTTGTGTTTAAATGTCAGCATGCTTAGCTGTCATGAGTTTTGTCTTTGCTAAACACGACTGCCCAAACGTCTTATGAAGTATATATTGATAACCAGATCAAAAATCAAATAATCTGGACAATACGAAAAGCAAAACAATTTTACAGCAACAATCAATTTTAGCTTTTTTTATCATGGAACATCATTCTATATAATATGATGTGTGCTGTAATTGCCAAATAATCTATATAATATGATGTGTGCTGTAATTGCCAAATAATCTATATAATATGATGTGCTGTAATTGCCAAATAATCTATATAATATGATGTGCTGTAATTGCCAAATAATCTATATAATATGATGTGCTGTAATTGCCAAATAATCTATATAATATGATGTGCTGTAATTGCCAAATAATCTATATAATATGATGTGCTGTAATTGCCAAATAATCTATATAATATGATGTGCTGTAATTGCCAAATAATCTATATAATATGATGTGCTGTAATTGCCAAATAATCTATATAATATGATGTGCTGTAATTGCCAAATAATCTATATAATATGATGTGCTGTAATTGCCAAATAATCTATATAATATGATGTGCTGTAATTGCCAAATAATCTATATAATATGATGTGCTGTAATTGCCAAATAATCTATATAATATGATGTGCTGTAATTGCCAAATAATCTATATAATATGATGTGCTGTAATTGCCAAATAATCTATATAATATGATGTGCTGTAATTGCCAAATAATCTATATAATATGATGTGCTGTAATTGCCAAATAATCTATATAATATGATGTGCTGTAATTGCCAAATAATCTATATAATATGATGTGCTGTAATTGCCAAATAATCTATATAATATGATGTGCTGTAATTGCCAAATAATCTATATAATATGATGTGCTGTAATTGCCAAATAATCTATATAATATGATGTGCTGTAATTGCCAAATAATCTATATAATATGATGTGCTGTAATTGCCAAATAATCTATATAATATGATGTGCTGTAATTGCCAAATAATCTATATAATATGATGTGCTGTAATTGCCAAATAATCTATATAATATGATGTGCTGTAATTGCCAAATAATCTATATAATATGATGTGCTGTAATTGCCAAATAATCTATATAATATGATGTGCTGTAATTGCCAAATAATCTATATAATATGATGTGCTGTAATTGCCAAATAATCTATATAATATGATGTGCTGTAATTGCCAAATAATCTATATAATATGATGTGCTGTAATTGCCAAATAATTCTCAGCTATTCCCTTGAAACTTCAGTCTTCATAATTTCTGAATGTTGCATTGGGTTTATGAAACAATTAATCAACTCGAATCTAATAGCAGATGTAGAGATCTCATTGATATTTGCATTTGTTTTTTAATAATCAGTATTTTCTTATTGTTCCTATTCAGATATATACTCCAAAAAGTTTAGAAGATGAATTTGTAAAAATTAGGGAAATTTTAACAAATGATAAAAATACGTGGGATTTAAGAGTTTCAACAGTAAGTAAAATTTACAGTCTACCAACCATTCTTACATTTATGTGACTTTTTGTCAATGCAGTTCGAAAACAGAGACTGTGGTCGTCCATCTGTGCATTCTTGCCTTTATCGTGGACATGACTGCTGTGATACATTCAAACTTCACACTTTCATCACACATCTTGGGAGACATATGCTCACTTATTCGTTTCACAATTTGATTTAAATTGACCGGTAATTTTATGCTTAAAATTCATCAAAATCAAGCAATTATGTCATTCTGGAACTGGATTTTGTTGAAACCTGATACATACATACCTTGGACATATTGAAATTTTGATGCACAGTATTCTATTTTTCAGATCAGATTCAAAATGGCCAATTGGTGGCTATTTTGTTTTAACAAGTGGTTATTTATTATAATAAAATTTTATTTATAAGGTTGAAAAATAAAAATGGTCAGTACAGTCTTGTAGAAATTAGCTCACAGTAAACAAATCTTGGTCACCAAATTTTTTGGATAAAAGTGATATTACATTTATGTTGATTAATACATATTTTTCTGACATCACCTGAGTCACCTGACCAGCTGTACCTGACCTACTGTTAAAATTCTATTATAAACTGCGGTTTATATTACAATGTATCAAATAAAAAATTGGGATCAACAGCTCAAGTTCGGGGTGCGTCGGCTCACAAGTGAATAACTTACTTGTTTTCGAAGTGTTGAAATTGTTGATTATTACTCAGTAGTGATTATAACAAGGCACTTAGTTTCACCGTAAGCGAATTATTTCGGTCACATGTAAACGATCGAAGCGATACGACTTCGCTATGTAGTTTGAATGCACACAAGACATTACTTGACTTGGGTAGGTCAGGTCGCTAATTTACCAATCAAAATGCTGGATGGTGCCCACGTGTTCAAATTACCTTAGTTCATTTAAATATGTTAATAACAGGTCACCGACTTTATGGTGAAAGAAACCCGGAAGCGATTTACCGATAATGTAGTGCGATCTTTTGGCCTTAATTTTCATGGGAAAACGACATGACTTTTTTTTAAATCAAGAAATTAGTTGTTCTCGAAAGCTAAACTGAGCATTGAAAAAGAATTTAACAGTTTTTTGGAGAGAACAGCTCTTTGTCGAAAACTTGCGACACACGGACGTATTCATAAGGAGTATTGACAAAAGTTGTCACAAGTCTGCGTGTTTGACATCCTAACAGTACTGAACAATAAGGATGTGTGAATATTTTTAGGCACGTTGTCGAAACAAATGAATAGGATTAGGAACAATATACCAGCTGGTTGAAACAAAGTCGGTCACGGTCTTGTTGAATTGGTTAGAATATATAGCTACGTTCTCACACGTCTAAAAAAACACTGATGATAACACTGTTTTGTTTTTTTGTGCAAATATTAGATAATCTGCTGAATTGTCTGCTCGCGTTCTCACTTAGTAAAAACACTGGTGTTTTGCGCCCTCAACAAATCATATCACGAAAAGGTCAGTCGACAAAATGGCGTTCCCTCTGGTAAATGCATTTGCTTTGTTCCTGTTTTTCCGTGTGTTTTTACGTTCGAGAAGAAGACAACGGTGAACAATTTATCGTTATTTCGGAGAACAAGAAATTGCCAACTTGTCAGGTCACGCTATTCGCATGTATGAATAACGCAACAATAGACCCAGCAACCTGAGCGTTTTGGACTTGACAATGAGTAAATAACTGGTGGGAAAACAACATGTAAATGATTCACTATAAGCATTAAAACATTCAAGAAATTTAGCTTCATGCCCTTTTACTACATACACTTACATACACAGATAGAGGGCATTTGACCGTCGTATTGTGTTCACGCGGCACATTGTGCTGTGCAAGAGCTGGTGTGACAACGGTGTTTAGAATCTGGTCCACCCCTTTTACGACGGTGTAAAAAACTGCTGACTCCACAACAACGCATTGTGTTTACACACACATTTTTACATCGTTCTCAAATAAGTGAGAACACCACTTATGTCCTTTTCACCACCAGACTTTCACATTTCTGGAAGTGAATCCTAATTTTAGAGCCAACAGGCAAAATTTGACTTAATTTTCACTTTTGTTTCAAAAAATTTGGCTAATTTTGTCCCAATCTTCTGAAGGAAAGTGCAGACTATAAATCTGACTATTTTGTGAATTTTTGATGAAAAAAGGGAACTGGTGGTGAAAAGGATTCACTAATAGTTTTATTGTAAACTGAGCTAAAAATTGTGTTTTTTTAACTCCGCTGTCGACTTTGTCGAGCGGAGCTTATCATATGAGTGATTGTCCGTCGTCGTCCGTGTCAATGTTTTACTTTTTCGACTTCTTCTTGAAAACTACAAGCCTGAATGCTTTGATACTTGGTGTATATGTACCTTGGGTAGACCTCTCTCAGATTTGTTCATTTCATGATGATATCTTCAATTCTCTAATTTTGGTGAATATTTTTGTCATTTTTGGTAAAAAGTGATATTTTCGACTTCTTGTTAAAAACCGCAAGTCCAATTGCTTTGATATAATATATATAGGTACTACATGTGGACCTCTCTCAGATTTGTTCATTTTGTAATGATATCTTTAATTCTCTAATTTTGGCGAATGTTTTTGTCATTTTTGGTAAAAAGTGATATTTTCGACTTCTTGTTAAAAACCACAAGTCCAATTGCTTTGATATTACATGTATAGGTACTACATGTGGACCTCTCTCAGATTTGTTCATTTTGTAATGATATCTTTAATTCTCTAATTTTGGTGAATATTTTTGTCATTTTTGGTAAAAAGTGATATTTTTTTCTTGTTAAAAACCACAATCATTTATGTTGAAAAATGATATTTTTGAATTCTTGTTGAAAACAGCAAGTCCCATTGCATTGATACTATGCATCTTTTTCATTTTCTAATGATATCTTCTGTTCTTTAATTGAAATGTGCATCGCTAACAGCGGAGCTATCTCAGCCGAGAGGCTGCTTGTTTTATATTAGTGTAATTTTTTTTTGTAATGGCCACAAACTATTCAATTGTTTTTGCCTTAAATACATTATTGCATGCTCAATTATTATTGTTCTATTTTCACAGCTGAAGAAAATTCGTAGTTATATTATTGCTGGTGCTACAAACTATGATGGATTTCTTCATCAAGTAAAACTATTAGAACCTTCACTCACAGAGTCAGTCAAGGACCTTCGATCACAAGTTGTTAGGGAAGCGTGTATTACGACATCGTAAGTACAAAGTGCTGGTCTTGTGATTCTCCATATTACCCCTGTATGTTTGTTTGACACACAATACTATTCCCAAGAAGTATCTTGCTTTGCAAATAGCCATTTTGCCAGACCTAGACATCCCATGTTATGTTTCTGAGAGATATTGATTTTGTAAAATTGTTCATCTTCGATCAAGAATCCTGTATTTGACATGGTAACTTGATGACCCCCGAGAATACTGAAAACTTTATGACACCCTAGAATACTGAAAACTTGATGGCACCTTAGAATACTGAAAACTTTATGACACCCTAGAATACTGAAAACTTGATGGCACCTTAGAATACTGAAAACTTGATGACACCCGAGAATACTGAAAACTCAAGCCTATTAAACTGAAAGCACTGAACAATGGAACTGCATAAAAACCGTACTCAACCGCGTTAGCGCCCATGCTCAGACAAGCACCCTACCCCACAATGCGCAATTTTTATATTCGGGGTCACATTCGGCAAAGCGCCCACCCCTTCAAAATGCAACTAATTTAAAACTTGGTATTGCGTAACGAATCTTGGTAATCGTTTTTATATGATATAGCATGGATATCGACCGCTGTGAATATGTTGCGAATGCGTAGACAACGGTAACCATGTGTAAACTACGCTTCGACAATGACCTGTTAATACAAGTAGAATGCGGTAAATATTTCATGCCATATTCAGTTTACCCGTCAAAATATGGATAGTTACCAATTTTTTGGATAAACCATATCATTTATTCGCTGAAATTAATTCCAACAGATCGTACTTCGAGATCGATAATTCGTTTCCGCATTGTGTTACCGGAAAGTCTTCGAGAATTTCCGAAGAATTATGTTGGTACAACACGACATTCTGATTGGTTAATAACCAACTTGACCCATTAGGTCAAAGGACGTTGCTGCAGGTCAAATCTGCAAATGCATTATGGCGGAAAGTGATTTTCATCGCGAGTTTGCATTTGCATTCGTCAGTGGAGATAATATGACAATTTTGACTATGTGTTCCAACAGACTCTAATGTTTTTAATACGTAAATTCAGGTGGTTCGTAATTAATATTGTAATAAAATGTGCATATTTTTTGTGATCATTTCTGTTTCTTCATTGTAAAAATCAATGACGACGCAACTAATTTCATAATTTGATTTTCCCTCAAAGACGTAATATCCCCCTCAATCTGTCACATGATGAATCAAAATTTTCATTTGCACTCTTTTTCGAGGGGGGTACTCGGGTAAACGACCACCCCTAAAAAATCGTGATTTTCTGAGATGAGACCCCTGGGCACTAACGCGGTCCAGTACGGTATGTTTAGCTACTTGCTATGCCATTATTTTACGAGTCCCATAACTGTTGGAGTCATTAATGGTATAAATAAATAGTTAACCAAACTTTGAGTTACAGGCAACATACATTTTATGTTTCCCATAACTCGGTTAAGTGTTAATTAACATTCAAGTTACTAAATGTAGACGTTAAACAAAAATCTATGTTGTGTCCGTAACTCGAAATTTTGTTAACAGTTACAGCAAGTCTCAGAAGTATTGGGGCAACCAAATCTGCTAGCGAATTGGCTAACTGCCTGGGTTTTGACTAAACAGTTTGGTTTTGAATCTTGCTGGCGCCGAAATGTGGTGCAATTTGGACAAGGTGTCGCAAAAGTTGGCAGGGTCATTTTTGTAACTCTATGTTTTTGTAACTCAATGTTTTTGTAACTCTATGCTCGTATCTTAATGTGCATAATTCAAACAATTCAGCACTTTGTTTCATTTGAAATTATTATAAGAAATATTCTATTTCACTAAATTATCTGTTTTGTCTTTTTGTAGGTTTTTATCAAAAACAATAGGACGACAATTTGATCATGTCGCTGAGTTGGTTCTTCCAAGTTTATTTAGTTTAATTCCAAATAGTGCTAAAGTTATGTCAACTTCAGGAATTGTGTGTTTGACTTTTATTTTCAGGGTAAGTATGATTCTAAAAACTAGTAGATATTTCTGAGTTTTGTTTAGACAGTTTCTTTTTGTGTTAGTTTTAAACCAATATCACTGTTCTGGTAATTGATTTAGTTTGTACTGGTACAGTATTCAGTTTAGACAGCTATCACTGTTTTGGTGTTTGGTTTGGACAGATATCACTGTTTTGGTGTTTGGTTTGGACAGATATCACTGTTTTGGTGTTTGGTTTGGACAGATATCACTGTTTTGGTGTTTGGTTTGACAGATATCACTGTTTTGGTGTTTGGTTTGACAGATATCACTGTATTGGTGTTTGGTTTGGACAGATATCACTGTTTTGGTGTTTGGTTTGACAGATATCACTGTTTTGGTGTTTGGTTTGACAGATATCACTGTTTTGGTGTTTGGTTTGACAGATATCACTGTATTGGTGTTTGGTTTGGACAGATATCACTGTATTGGTGTTTGGTTTGGACAGATATCACTGTTTTTGTGTTTGGTTTGGACAGATATCACTATTGGTGTTTGGTTTAGACAGATATCACTGTATTGGTATTTGGTTTAGACAGATATCACTGTTTTGGTGTTTGGTTTAGACAGCTATCACTGTTTTGGTGTTTGGTTTGGACAGATATCACTGTTTTTGTGTTTGGTTTGACAGATATCACTGTTTTTGTGTTTGGTTTGGACAGATATCACTGTTTTGGTGTTTGGTTTGACAGATATCACTGTTTTTTGGTGTTCAGTTTAGACAGCTATCACTGTTTTGGTGTTTGGTTTGGACAGATATCACTGTTTTGGTGTTTGGTTTAGACAGATATCACTGTTTTTGTGTTTGGTTTGACAGATATCACTGTTTTGGTGTTTGGTTTGACAGATATCACTGTTTTTGTGTTTGGTTTGACAGATATCACTGTTTTTGTGTTTGGTTTGACAGATATCACTGTTTTTGTGTTTGGTTTGACAGATATCACTGTTTTTGTGTTTGGTTTGACAGATATCACTGTTTTTGTGTTTGGTTTGACAGATATCACTGTTTTTGTGTTTGGTTTGACAGATATCACTGTTTTTGTGTTTGGTTTGACAGATATCACTGTTTTGGTGTTTGGTTTGACAGATATCACTGTATTGGTGTTTGGTTTGGACAGATATCACTGTTTTTGTGTTTGGTTTGCAGATATCACTGTTTTTGTGTTTGGTTTGCAGATATCACTGTATTGGTGTTTGGTTTAGACAGATATCACTGTATTGGTGTTTGGTTTAGACAGATACTACTGTATTGGTGTTTGGTTTGGACAGATATCACTGTATTGGTGTTTGGTTTAGACAGATATCACTGTATTGGTGTTTGGTTTGGACAGATATCACTGTATTGGTGTTTGGTTTGGACAGATATCACTGTATTGGTGTTTGGTTTAGACAGATATCATTGTATTGGTGCTTGGTTTAGACAGATATCACTGTATTGGTGTTTGGTTTAGACAGATATCACTATATTGGTGCTTGGTTTAGAGAAGTATCCCAAAGACAACATTTTTTATTATGAATAAAGGTATTTTCAAATACAAGATAAACTAAATTAGTTACATGCATAATTTGACATATTTCTCAGTACAATACATTAAACAGTTGATTTCATGTAAACATAGTGTATTGGCATGTGTTGTATACATCACATGGGACTCATATTCAACACTGTTTGACCTTTATACAACTATTGTTCCCAATAGTGGAGTGAAACACTTGGTGATACAGGGATTAATTATGCGTTTTCTTTACAGTACACTCATTCTGCGCGGTTACTTCCAAATGTTACTAGTCAAATGTCATCAAAGGCAGCTCCAATGAGAAGGTAAGAATGATTGATGCAACTTCATGTATTTAATAATTAACTCGTAATAAATTGTATCATGTAGTATTGTATAGTGGATTTTAATAATAGATCATTTTCCTTTTACTGAGGATTCAACATTATGCATGAAATCCAACATAAACACAGAACAAAGGTCTCAGTGATGTCAGAATATCATTTCATGTGCTTATGATGGTCACATTTGATGATGGTCAATTTTTAATGAAGGTTATCCTAATGCCATAGTCCTCTCTGAAAGATCAACATTTTGAAATTAAACTATAACAAAGAAAAAGTTCAAAATCAAATAATTTGATTTTTGTGACAGATGTGTGGTCGCAATACTAGGACATGTCTGACAAAACTTTACCCAAAATCAAGTTCAAAAGTGTCTTAGACAAAATCTTATTGTATTGGGCTAGTAGATATCTAACTATTTTAGTCTTTAGCCGTTTTACCACAAGAATTTCTTGGACAAATTATTCAGCACTTTGTTCTTGTATTCTTCATTATTTCTGACAATGAACCCTGATTTTCAAGCCAGCTGACAACATTTTAGGTTTTTACTAAAAAATTTGGTTATTTTAGGGGAAGTGCAGAATAAAAAAGAATTATTTTGTGAATGAAAAGAGGGAGCTGGTGGTGAAAAAGTTAACACATCACCTGCTTGAAGCCTGCACATGCATACAAAAATCATTTGAAAGGCAGGAGCAATTTGTTACTATATATATATATATATCTGTGGTTACATTGTTTGTGTTTTAATAATTTTCTTATTTTTTGTTTCAGACAAACAATCAATTTTATTCATACTATTTTATCAACTTGGGAAACCCATTCACTAGAAAAACATGTAGTACTTTTAGAAGGCTCAGTTCGTAGAGGGATAGAAGACGCAGACTCTGAAGTTAGGCCGTGGGGCAGAAAGTAAGTACCAGTAGTCCCAAGGGCGGATGTCAGTAAGGGCTCCTGTTCATCTCACACTTGTTGTGGGAATCATAATAGTTTTCTGTAGTACAAACTGTGTCTATTTATTTATTATAGCTTTGTGTAATTTTATTTGAAATTCCAAATGATTCAAGCAATATACCATCTCCCACATTGCTTGTCATATGTAGAATGGTTGCTTGTGTGCAAATTCAACTGTTAGGCGTGGCCGGCGTTGTTTTTTTGCAATTCAGTTTGGTCCAAAAAAAAAAAGTTTTACTTTTTTTTTATTAAGAACATTCAATACCACAACAATGATATATACCTTTAACATTTAGACATTTGTTAAACGAGACGTGCATTGAAGATTGATTGACAGAAAAAAAACATTTCTCAATTGTACCATCGGTGGCACACTTTTCCAGAAATCAAAATTGAAAAACAAAATGTGTGAGGCACAGTTTTCAAACTGACAGTCATGATTATGATTTTTGGTCTTTAATATATCAAGTATTCATTATGTACTTGAAATTATTGCCACCATTAGAACAAGGTGGACTCTAAATGAACACTTTGGAATTCTTTAAAGGCTTATTCAACCCCTAACACTCCAGCCCCCCATTGTATTTCAATATGCCCCTCCATCTAATTATAAGTGACCCAAAGAAATGGAGGAGGGGTACTGGAGGGTCCAGTTATGGTTATGGGTGAGGGGGATCCTAAGGAACTCTTACCAACACTTTGCCCTCACATACACATTGGGGGAGGGGGGCTAGTTGTTTTTGTGTTGCAAAGTTTGGTAACTTATCAATTCTATTCTATTGTAGGGCATTCTGGGCATTTGCTGAACATTTTAAACAACGAGCGGAAAAGTTACTAAACTCATTAGATGTCTCTAAACAAAAAATGCTTCATGGAGAGCTGGGCCAATCATCAAGTACAGGCGCATTAAATATCCAACCCAAATCTTCATTGTCAAGAGGATCCAGTCACAGTGGCTCTCATGAAAATATTGGGTAAGTTTTTTATCTATCACTTGATTAGCTCAATTCCAGCAAAAGTGGAAAATTTAGCCAATTGGAGAGAGTGTTACATGTAGCTGTAGCAAAACTACGTAATATCTTCTGTACATACGATCTACACTAAGAGATTGAAATAATGTACAGAATTCAAATCTTATCTTTAACAATATATTATTCCAATATGATGTTTCACTTATGATAATAAAAATGTTTATATTTTAGAATGTCACATACAGCTGGAAGAAAGTCAATAGCACCGAAAACAGAAACAGGTAGGTGTTGGATTTCTTCAAAAAGTGAAATCAACTTTTGACAAAATGAAGCTACAAAATTTCTCAATGTTCATTTGCTTCAGAGACCTTACAAACACCTAAATTACATGTCATAATTAGTCACAATTGATTCTATGCATGAAAAACTATTGTCACTGGGCAGACAGACTGACACAGTTATTTATCTGTTTGTTTATGATAAAACTAAAATCTAAAATACCGATGTTTTATTTGCTTTAACTACTACTTTTGTAGATGCTGATTTATTTCTATGATTTCTTCATTTTTAGGAGCAATTTTATCATTTTCAAATATTCATAATCAGAAACTACAGTTAGTTGTGTTCAATAACAAAATGCCTGTATATTGAACAGTGAAGCGTTTAGTATTCACTGCTATGAATTATTGCTAAGAATTGTTGATTTTATGGAATTGGAATTCATTTTCAAAATTTAGACTTTTATGATTTTCACCGACAGTAGATTATTTTCTGCAGCAAGATTGAACATCAAATTGTTTATCTTGTAGATGGTGGATTTCGGTTGGGTCAGAGGTCAAATAGTGATATCAATGTGTCAGCTGCAAGCCGCTCAAAATCAAGGTATCTATCTGCCAGTAGTTCCACCATGTCAAAATCACCACAAAGAATGAAGAAATCAACATCTAAAGAAAACCTACCATGTAAGTATCAATGTACAAGAGAGTACTGTCTATGTGCATATATTTTTCAGGCTCTAGTAAAAATTGATAGTAACTACGTCAGCTCAAAATCTGTAACTTTTTCTGCTAATTCTTGCTTTCAAGCAGATGTTAATGCATTTTATCAAATATTTGCCGCTCTCTGATATTCTGTCAGCTGTAGTGTATATCGTTTCTTCTGTGTTTGATAGAATAATGACAGATGTGTATGCCTCGGCTTTTTAACATCAATAATGATGAGTACATTCATGCATGTTTTTTCTTTCTTTGCATGGTTCTCTGTTGCCATGGAAACATGATAAAATTTGTTGGTTTTTCTTGATCTGTAAATATTAATCAATAAAAGTTAAAATTTTAGTATTCATATTTTAAAGAAGACCAACAAATTCAGTGATTGCTAGTTTGTTTTCTCATAAAATTCACATCACATACTTTAGTTTCTGCAAATTGATATGGTATTTAATCTAGAATTCATACTCAACTCACCATGACTAAACCTTTAATGCAATCATTCGTGGGTACCCATAATAGATCGGCTTAGTTACCCATAATGCATCTGCTCAGTTACTTACCCATGATGCAACCATGTTAATGCATTTGCTTAGTTTCTTACTATTTTGCATCTGCTTACCCAAGATGCATCTGCTAAGTAATTCACCCATGATGCATCTGCTTAGTAATTCACCCATAATGCATCTGCATATACTTCCTTTCCACCTAATAAGCGACTAATGGCTTTTGCAGCATGATGTGCTAATGTCGCTTCTATTTAACTGAATTTCGTTGACCTTTTCTTTATTTTCCCGCTCCTGAATTTCCTAATGTCGTCTTGTTTCCCTTCATCTGCCCTAGTGAAAACAGCAAAGAAAAGAGGTGTGATACGCTTTGTTCTTCTCGTATTTGTGCTTGATGTAATAGTTGTATTAGTAATGCCAAAAAAAAGTGTTTGCTTCTCGTCATTACCTGTATCAGTTTGAAACGCATTTTCTTTTTTTTTCTTTTTTCACTGACCTGTTTTGCGCCATCTATGGTAGAATGGGGAAATGTTTTTTTGCTTTAGATGTTTTGTTGATTCAAATTGACTTTCAGCATGTATTAAAAAAATAGTATATAATAAATGTTAAAAGTTGATCATATCTTAATGCAAAAACAAAAATTGAACATATATCATTGCAACATTTTTTCAACTTTCCCTAGGATGAGAAGAAAAACCCTTTTTTTTTGGCTAAGTGAAATCACTTAGTTTTAGTTTATCCTGCTTATTTGTGGTTTTAAAGACTTTTTTTATAACATCCCCAAATAAAAAGAACACTCAAAAATAAATTAATATAATTCATATTTTTAATATTTTGCCTAATATTTTGGTAATAAAAAATTATCCATAAATATAACTGCCGTGTAGCACATTACATTAAAAAAACTGTTTATATGATTGTATAAATATGACTGTATCTGGAATCGTCATGACTACAGGATTTGTGATTTTATTTGGTGTAAGTTTTTTGCATGTTCAAATTTCAGTACATTCTTTAAAAACGTACTGCTTGTATCCCGATGATTTATAGTCAATGAATATATGAACAAACCACAGTGTGAAGGTTTGGTGTTTGTTTTCTCCACTACATGTAATTTCAGTTTATCTTATTTGAGAGTTTACTCTGTTTCTCAGTGACAACGTCTCCAAGTACAGTACATAAGGCTACGGTGGAAGGCTCAAGGCTGCCAACGCCGCGAAAAGGACGGGTCGGTGTTTCACAATCACAACGTGAGTAAAATACCAGTTGTATTGAAATACATCTTTTCATCCTTTCAAATAATTATATTTGCCTCGCTTTCCAAGCCAATAACAAGAAAACTTGATAACTAAACTTATTTTATATTGACAGCTGGCAGCCGATCGGGTAGTCGGTCAGCGTCTCCCACAAGGTATCTATACACATCTTCATATGGTAGGGTAGAAACTGATAGTAAAAAGACACCAAGGAAAAGTCGGATTCCTAGAAGTCAAGGTTGTAGTCGAGAGACAAGTCCCAATAGATTAGGATATGGTATGTACTACTTATTTGATTGATTGATTGATTGATTTGCATAGAACATGTTCATTACTGATTGATATCATGTATAATATATTTTTCAGACTATGTTCAAACAATGCCAGTGCACACTGTCAACAAATAAAAAAACAATTAAAACTGCACAAATTGCTTTTTAAAGATTCAGACCTCTTTCATTTAGAAAATTCCACATTTTGTTTGCTTATGTACATTCTCTGTGTGTAACTTAACTAACATTTTTTCGTTCTTCTTAACGTTGCCTCATCAGCACCATATCAATTTTACCATATTTCAAATAAAGGGTTCTGTATGATAATAGGTCTCAGATGGAGCTGTTCACTCAAGATTTTATGAATTATAATGTCTGGAAAAGTATATAACAATAAAAACTTCACTGATTCTTCGGAAATGGAGTCAGAGTCGCAATCGATTTACTTCATTATTGATTGGATTACAGTGATATTGTCTTTTGTTTGGGGGGTCATTGAATGATGATTACTATAATATTGTTTATGTCGTAGGACTTCGTGATCGGCATGTAAGCGGTAGCTCTGTAGGAGCACAGAGGGTTGCCCGGCAACCGTTAGAACAACCTGTACTTGGTACTGATAAAGATACTGAATTAGCTCTAGCTGAAGCACTAAGGCAACAAACGTCACAGAAACGGTGGGAATCCTATAGTTCAGCGTATTCTGATGACGAAAGTGACGCTTCTAGTGTTTGTTCTATTGGATCATATGGATCTGGACACTCAAGATTAGAGGTGAGGTGTCAATCTGTAAATAAAATATATAACCCAATGCCCATGTGTCAGTCCTTGTAACAAATAATGATTTTTTAATCTTTTGTATCAGACTAGAATTACTATTAGAAGCCGTATTAGAACCTAGGAAATATTACGAGACAGACAAACACTAATACAAACTTTTAAATATTTGGATAATAACAGCTGCCAACCTGAAAGCGAAAGTACTAGTGATCATCTATGCCGCTCTTTGTACTTCTGTGAATCCCCTTGAGCACTATTATTTTCCTGCCAAAAATTTGATGCAAAATTTGGCAAGTTTTTATGTAGTTGTCTATAATTTCTTTGTTAATTTAGAATCAAATTGACATAATTTTCCATTGGTACAGGGCTTGAGTTAAAATATTGTACATATACATATGCATATTCTGTAGTTAGCCATTGTATAAATGATGTCTCTTTTTTGCAGGATGTTCCTGATATACTTAACAAAATGGGGAGTGCTGCATGGTCTGAGAGAAAAGAGGGATTAATGGGATTACAACATGTCCTTAGAACCTCTAGAATGCTCAGGTATATTCATTATGTATTGCCTAGAATCTATGCGCCATTCCATTTACTATTTGCCACTCTATTTATGCCTAGAATCTATTCATCATTGTCACTGCACTTATGCCTAGAATCTATGCGCCATTCCATTTACTATTTGCCACTCCATTTACTATTTGCCACTCTATTTATGCCTAGAATCTATTCACCATTGTCACTCCACTTATGCCTAGAATCTATGCGCCATTCCATTTACTATTTGCCACTCTATTTATGCCTAGAATCTATGCGCCATTCCATTTACTATTTGCCACTCTATTTATGCCTAGAATCTATGCGCCATTCCATTTACTATTTGCCACTCTATTTATGCCTAGAATCTATGCGCCATTCCATTTACTATTTACCACTCTACTTATGCCTAGAATCTATGCGCCATTCCATTTACTATTTGCCACTCTATTTATGCCTAGAATCTATGCGCCATTCCATTTACTATTTGCCACTCTATTTATGCCTAGAATCTATGCGCCATTCCATTTACTATTTGCCACTCCATTTATGCCTAGAATCTATGCGCCATTCCATTTACTATTTGCCACTCTATTTATGCCTAGAATCTATGCGCCATTGTCACTCCACTTATGCCTAGAATCTATGCGCCATTCCATTTACTATTTGCCACTCTATTTATGCCTAGAATCTATGCGCCATTCCATTTACTATTTGCCACTCTATTTATGCCTAGAATCTATGCGCCATTGTCACTCCACTTATGCCTAGAATCTATGCGCCATTCCATTTACTATTTGCCACTCTATTTATGCCTAGAATCTATGCGCCATTGTCACTCCACTTATGCCTAGAATCTATGCGCCATTCCATTTACTATTTGCCACTCTATTTATGCCTAGAATCTATGCGCCATTGTCACTCCACTTATGCCTAGAATCTATGCGCCATTCCATTTACTATTTGCCACTCCATTTATGCCTAGAATCTATTCACCATTGTCACTCCACTTATGCCTAGAATCTATGCGCCAATCCATTTACTATTTGCCACTCCATTTATGCCTAGAATCTATTCATCATTGTCACTGCACTTATGCCTAGAATCTATGCGCCAATTCATTTACTATTTGCCACTCCATTTACTATTTGCCACTCCATTTATGCCTAGAATCTATTCATCATTGTCACTCCACTTATGCCTAGAATCTATGCGCCAATCCATTTACTATTTGCCACTCTATTTACTATTTGCCACTCCATTTATACCTAGAATCTATTCACCATTGTCACTCCACTTATGCCTAGAATCTATGCGCCAATTCATTTACTATTTGCCACTCCATTTACTATTTGCCACTCCATTTATGCCTAGAATCTATTCATCATTGTCACTCCACTTATGCCTAGAATCTATGCGCCAATCCATTTACTATTTGCCACTCCATTTATACCTAGAATCTATTCACCATTGTCACTCCACTTATGCCTAGAATCTATGTGCCACTCCATTTACTATTTGCCACTCCATTTACTATTTGCCACTCCATTTATACCTAGAATCTATTCACCATTGTCACTCTACTTATGCCGAGAATATATGCGCCAATCCATTTACTATTTGCCACTCCATTTATGCCTAGAATCTATTCACCATTGTCACTCCACTTATGCCTAGAATCTATGTGCCAATCTATTTACTATTTGCCACTCCATTTATGCCTAGAATCTATTCATCATTGTCACTCCATTTATGCCTAGAATCTATGCGCCAATCCATTTACTATTTGCCACTCCATTTATGCCTAGAATCTATTCACCATTGTCACTCTACTTATGCCTAGAATATATGCGCCACTCCATTTACTATTTGCCACTCCATTTATGCCTAGAATCTATTCACCATTGTCACTCCACTTATGCCTAGAATCTATGCACCAATCCATTTACTATTTGCCACTCCATTTATACCTAGAATCTATTCACCATTGTCACTCTACTTATGCCGAGAATATATGCGCCAATCCATTTACTATTTGCCACTCCATTTATGCCTAGAATCTATTCATCATTGTCACTCCACTTATGCCTAGAATCTATGCGCCAATCCATTTACTATTTGCCACTCCATTTATGCCTAGAATCTATTCATCATTGTCACTCCACTTATGCCTAGAATCTATGCGCCAATCCATTTACTATTTGCCACTCCATTTACTATTTGCCACTCCATTTATGCCTAGAATCTATTCATCATTGTCACTCCACTTATGCCTAGAATCTATGCGCCAATCCATTTACTATTTGCCACTCCATTTACTATTTGCCACTCCACTTATGCCTAGAATCTATGCGCCAATCCATTTACTATTTGCCACTCCATTTATGCCTAGAATCTATTCATCATTGTCACTCCACTTATGCCTAGAATCTATGTGCCAATCTATTTACTATTTGCCACTCCATTTACTATTTGCCACTCCACTTATGCCTAGAATCTATGCGCCAATCCATTTACTATTTGCCACTCCACTTATGCCTAGAATCTATTCATCATTGCCACTCCACTTATGCCTAGAATCTATGCGCCATTCTATTTACTATTTGCCACTCCATTTATGCCTAGAATCTATTCACCATTGTCACCCCACTTATGCCTAGAATCTATGCGCCATTCCATTTACTATTTGCCACTCTACTTATGCCTAGAATCTATGCGCCATTTCATTTACTATTTGCCACTCCACTTATGCCTATAATCTTTGGTGCTGTTCCACTTTAGTGTCCTACACACGTATTAGCATAGTGTGTCAGATTCTCAAATTTATTTGAAATTATATTAAGATAATTTATTTAATTTTCAGTCGCCAAGAACTCAAGAGATGTACTGAAATTTTCACACGAATGTTTGTTGATCCCCATGGCAAGGCAAGTTAGATGTTGCTGTCATTCAATCAGTTTCTCTGCTGTTTTTTTTTTTTATTACAGTTGCTCTTTGCATTTCTGACTATACTCATACTAGTTTTTAATCACACTTGCTTTCTAAATATATTTTTTCAGGTTTTTAGTTTGTTTTTAGAGACATTGTCTGACTTTGTAGCAATACATAAAATGGACCTCAGTGATTGGTTGTATGTTTTATTAACGAGATTGCTACATAAAATGGGAATGGACTTATTAGGATCTATTCATGCAAAAGTAGAAAAGGCATTAGATATGGTCAGGTAGGAAACAAGCTTTACATTTCACTGCTTTTTATACCATAGCTAAGTGGTTAGAAAAGAGGCTCCTTAGTTATTCAAGTATTCTTTTTGAAGAATCAAGCTATAAGGTGGATTACGAAATACACCCAGTAGTATGTAACATGTTTTCTGATTTGCTAGCTGGTTAGGTTTTATGGTTCGATAACCAATAAGAAGGATGCACTTTGGTGGTAGCTGTAGGATCATACACAATATGGTTTCTGTAACAAGTTAAAAATTTAACTATTTTACTTTGATTTTCAGGGAGTCGTTTCCCTATGATTTGCAGTTTAATATTTTAACAAGATTTATAGTGGACCAAACACAGACACCCAATGTCAAGGTAAGTCATTTTTTCTTGCAATGTTCTCAGATTTATTCTATTCAAGTTTAAACTTCATGGCTGTCAACTACTGACATGAGTTTGCTTAGACTGGAATTTGTTTTATATCATGTGTTTTGCTGATTTGCAATAAATTAAAGCATTCAAATTTCCTGTTCTATTTCAATTTTCGTGTTTATCTTGAATAAAATAATTACCTGGTATGAGGAATATTCATTTCTAATGTTCACCCTCCAGAGGGCGATGTCTCACATCTCACTTTGGTTTCACCTTATTCTGTAGGTGAAAGTAGCATTATTAAAATATCTTCAGTATCTAATTGAGTTGATGGATCCGTCAGATTTTGTGAATTCCAGTGAAACCAGATTAGCTGTTAGTAAAATTATTAGTTGGACAAATGAGGCAAAGTCAACGGAAGTTAGAAAGGTAAGTCTGTATGCTAGTGGTACAGTGGTTGTATCAGCCAAAACGTAGCAGAGGTTGATATGACCCTGTACTGCCTGAGTGCATACTTGCGGTATTCTTACGATAACCTTATTTTGTTACATCTTTTCCAAACTTATAACTAATAATTTATTTGAAAGCCCGAAATATCAACGAAGAATGTTTCATAATTTGCAAATGTGTGCGTTCAGTGACGGGATCCTATTTCCGTCACGTGCAAATAAAGTTGTTTGAATGGGATGTAAACATGACGCACAATTTCCAAATAAGGAAGACATGTGTCCATAACACTTTCAAACACGTCTGTACAGCCATTTACAGCTAGGCACATTCTATTATAATTTGTGTTGATTTTAGATCAGTCGTTTATTATTGCTTACACAATCTGGAAAAACAATTTCATGAAAAGGGGAGAAGTTATTTGTTGAGTTTGTATGTACAGATTTACCTGTCCTTGTTTTACCATATGCGGTACCGTTAAAATCCTAATATAAACCGCGGTTTATTTTACAATGTATCAATTCAAAAATTGAAGTCAAAAGCTCAAGTTCGGGGTACAGTTTCTATTACGTACATATTGCGATCACCAAATGGGCGTGGTCATTTTTCCCCGCAACACATGCACAAAACAAACAATACTCCGTACAATCTCTTGAATAGGCGTCAGGGAAGAGTGAAAGGTCTTACTTTGGTTCTAAAATAGACGTCACGAAATGTTGAAAAATTACAGTCAATCAAAAAATCTTCACTTGATAAAAAAAAAATACTCAGTATATTCAATGTAATATGCATTTATTTAACAGAAAGTATATTCTAACAGAATTTTAAAATAAAAACAAACATGAATGCATTGCTTAGTAGATCACGATACGGTAGACTTCCGCCTTGGGTCAAACTATCAATAAAGTCCTAATATAAACTGCATACGTAATATTAACCGCACCCCCGATTCAGGCTTTGGGGTTAAAGAGTTCTTAACAAAAATATGAAAAGTACCTATTACTAACCGCACCCCAAATTCAACAAGACCGTGACTGACTTCATTGTTTCAACCTGCTGGTCCAAAACAGCATTGTTCCTAATCCTATTCATTTGTTCGAACAAAGTGCCTAAAATATTCACACCTATTTAATGTTCAGCGGTGATGAGATGTCGGACACGCAGTGCAACAGCTTTTGTTCTGGTAGTGGCAGCCCCCTTTGTCAATTCTCCACATGAATATACGTCCGTGTTTCAGAAGTATTCAACAATGAGCTGTTATCACTATAAAGGTGTTAAATTCTTCGTTAATGCTCAGTTTATCTTTCGAAAACAACTAATTTCTTGATTTAAAAAAAAAACGATTCGTTTTCTCATGGAAATCAAAGCCAAACGATCACAGTGCATTATCAGTAAATCTCTTCCGCGTTGTGTTCACCATGAGGTCGTTAAACTGTTGTATTTAAATGAGCTATGGTAATTAGAACGCGACACCATCCAGCATTTTTGATTGGTTAATTAGCGACTTGACCTATCCAATCAATAAACAGTCTCGTGTGGATTCAAAAAACATGGCAGATATCGTATCGCATCGGCCGTTTACATGTGACTGAAATCATTCAATCACGATGAATTTTACTTGCATTTCATAACAATTCAACAAATTCATTTTTCGTGCATTATTATAATCACTACTGAGTAATTATCAACAAGTCACAAGACCACTGGTATAAAGTGACAATAATAAAATTATATTATTTTTTTAACAGGCTTCTCAGACTGTATTAATAGGTTTATTTGAACTGAACACTCCAGAGTTTAGTATGATGTTATCAGTGTTGCCCAAGACATTCCAGGTAAGAAACAAAAATACACGAAAAATGTCAGTTTGCGTTTCACTAATATTTGACAAATCGTTGTATTTCAGTATTTTGCCAGAACTACAAGAATGGAATTCTACTTGTGGATTTGATTTATTTATTATTATTTTTTTGTATATAAAACTATGCCCGATTGGCCTTGGTTGCCATGGTTACATAGGTACGCATTCGGTTTTGATTTCATTCGTGGAATATAAGATGAACAGCATTGCTGACCAATCAGTGCAAAGACTGAACACCTGTAATTGTGTAATTCCCTCTGCAGTGCAACACGAAAGTTAGTTTACGGTGCAACATCTTTCCTGGTACACCCAGCACTCTGTTTATTGGTTGGCTGAATCCCTCCTGTGACTTCAGTCACTCAGAACTGACTTACACAATTTTCTCTTCTTCTCTGACATTATAAAGTTTCCTTACTTTCAGATAAATTTTCAAATAATACACTTTCTGTTCATTAGTGATTAACCTTTTGATTCAAATAAAATTTCCTCAAAAATTGTAGTTCAAAATATTGTGCATTATCATGTATTTTCTTTGATAACTTTAGACAAAATATGAAAAATACTCAATTTCCTACTTGTCTTGATAAAAATAAATTGACAAAATTATTTGACATTGGCATTCAAAGGGTTAATGTAGATTAAATTAAAATTGAACTTGACACATTCTTCAGGATATTCAGCACCATTCCACATCTTACTCTGACTATAACACCCCACATTGACAACACCTCCCTGGTAAATCTTTAATTTTAAATGTTTGTTTTTTTTCTTCATTATTTTCCAGCAGACACCATTAAATTCGCCATCCATCACCGTAGTCACATCTTGCCTCATTTCATGCTCAGTTTTTTTAGAAACTAAACATCTCTCATTGGCTCACTTAGCAGAATTGCCTCTTCTTTTTTTTCTTTGCAGGATGGCGCCACAAAACTTTTACATAATCACCTTAGGAACACTAGTAATGAAAATGAGGTCAGTTTGCTAACTTTTGTGTTGTGTGTTCAGTTTTGGTATTTGCAGTTTCATGGATCGACGAATACATTCTTGTTTGAAATGGATGATTAAATTTTCCTAACAACCAATAAGAAGATTATTGAAGTCTGAAATTTCTGTTGAATACTTTTTATAATTTAAGGAAATGCAGCAATATTGCTGTGACTTTTCTACTGCTTCAATTACATAAATACTGATACCAATCTTATGATTGACAGACGGTTATAACCTGCTTTTAGGGCGCCCTCAGTGTTGACACAAATTTACAATAATGTTAATCGGTAAAAAAAAAATTATATGCAAATTTTATTTATATATTTTGTATTTGTTATCACCAATGGTCATTGTGGGAGGGAATTAGGCTAATGTGATTGGTCAATTGTAGCGTTCACCAGGTTGTGTGATGTGCTATTGTCTTCAGTCTCAACCGTTAGCACACAGGATGTCTACTACAGCAAATTTTATTTATATATTTTGTATTTGTTATCACCAATGGTCATTGTGGGAGGGAATTATGCTAATGTGATTGGACAATTGTAGTGTTCACCAGGTTGTGTGATGTGCTATTGTCTTCAGTCTCAACCATTAGCACACAGGATGTCTACTACAGTAAATTTTATTTATATATTTTGTATTTGTTATCACCAATGGCCATTGTGGGAGGGAATTATGCTAATGTGATTGGACAATTGTAGTGTTCACCAGGTGGCGTGAAGTGTACATAATTACATGAAGTCATATTTCTCATCTCGGTTAAGCAACAAATTGTATATATATATTTTGTCAACAATAGCCATTGTAAGAAGGGAATTGAGGTAATAAACTTGGTAGGTTTGAGCACTGAAGTCACTCTGTGTTTAACAATTGCCACATTCTATATGTATGTCATGTATTTCAAGGTTGAAGATATGTTTGCTTTTTGAACCTGGGTGTAGGGCGCCCTCAGTGTTGGCAATTAATGTCATTAATCTGATAGGTGAGGGGGTGCATCCGATCATTTTGAAGTTATTACTAAAATCTATACAAAATTTGTAATCATCATGATTGTTTTTTCCTTACAGTTTCATTCAAGTTTACAAAATGATAAAAATATGATTAAGAAATCTCACAAAAAGAATAGAAACTATCCTATCAGAATACATGTTTGCATGCCGCTAGTTAAAAATGGCAAAGTCATTTTGATATTTGCATTCTGATCGTTGCACAAAGGGATGTCTGACATTTTTCCGCCGTCTTTGAAAATGACAATCACGGACCAAGGCATGATTTGACAAAACAAAACATGCCATAGATGGTTTGAACCTGACATTAGGCCACTCTCCATGTTGACAAATATTGACAGTAATCTGATTGTTAAACGAATGGTTCAAACCGGACACAATGGCGCCCTCAGTGTTGAATCAGTCTTCTCACCTGCTTTTTCCATTCATTCTATTGCAATATTAGTGTGTGCAAACATTGGTCAGACCACCCAGCGTGAGAGTAAGTGTTTTCATTATACAACACCATGTTTTCTGTTATGCATGTTTGTTAACTGCTGCATGCTTAACTGATACTGTATTTGCTTTATTGAAAGTGCATTTTTATATCGGTAAAGTAATAAGAATATTTTAGCAGTCAATCAAAGCAAAAACTTTTAATAAAGCAAATATGGTAATTGTTTACGCTTCTTTAGTTGCTCATTTTTCCGCTTTGTGGCGTTTTTTTTCTTCCAAAGAATGTTCCACCCAGGCCTCGCAACACACCCAGTCGATCATCTGCATACCAGCACCGAACAAGGGCACACCCAAGAGGGGACGCACTCTCACCACGTACCACGTATCCTGATTTTGACTCTGACATACATAACATGAACTCTGAGGAAATCTACAACTCACTACGCAAAACCACAGCAGAGATCCAAAACTTCAGTCTGCGCAGCAGTCGAGACGACCTACTGGATGATTTCGTGAAAGACCCCGATAAAATTGAAAGTGATGAGGTATCTGCCGATAGTGGTATTACAAGTTCTATTCCCGATGTTAGAGTAGACAGTCCTGATGTTGTAGGCGACTATTCTACGCCACACAGGGAGGTGTTATCAGAACATAGATCTCCACAATCAAGTACAAAGTCCAACATGACACAGAACTATAATCCCTCCAATTACACTGACAATGTTAGTAGTACTTGTGTTTGTTTATTTTCTTTTATTATTTATGTTCAGAAACTGTTTACTTTCTTCAAACCTGCCGATTAGGTGCAACTGGTTTTTACTTTTTCCTTTATTTTGTTTTCTGTATGGTAGTAGCATTTCATTTACTCTCACATTATCCACTCACCCACCCACTTACTTACATTTTGAATATTCCCTTAATCACAGTAGGTCTTAGCAAGGTAGATTCACTAATAACGGTGTTCATATTAACGACATAATGGTTTTTGCCCTTTTAATGATTTGTAATGCGGTGCGCTGCTGTTTCTAGAACCAAAGCCTGACAGAATGCCTGCTCCCACTAGCATTCTTTCAATACCTATTAAAAAACAATTTGAAAAAGATAGTACAATTAACTCATAAACATTTCCAATTAGTCTATCTCAAGATGACAGTTCAATATATTGTCAGGCTTTGGTTCTTAGTTCCAATGTGGTGCATTACTATACATGGCACTAGAGGATGCAGTAACAATTCTGTAGATGATAAATTTCCAAGATGGCTACCCATATTCTCAAAACAGCTCCCTCTATGGCCTGTGCAAGTGACTTTACTTTTCATCCCATTATACCCTAATTTGCATTCTCCTGATTCCTATGTCTCCTGGTTCTTTTTGTTTCCTGATTCCCTATATCTGAATAATGTGGTATTAAAATGGACGCTATTACCCAAGGTTGAACAATCAAAGCATTGGGAACACATGTCATTGTTTGTAACTTACTTTTTGTTCTTGTGAAATTATAAACGCTCAGTGACATGGTAATTTGTATTGAATTGTTCAGTTTTGATCATGAGTAGATAATTTAGAGAGCTGCATACATAACATTGTTTTTTTTTTGTCATATTCCAAATTCCAAATGAATGTTTCATTTATACATACATTGTATATAATCTTTCATGTTTGGCTTCTAGTGAAGAAAACAAAAAAACAACTTTCTCTCACTCTTCATATTAGCTGATCAGACATGTCTGCCTAATGTAATGAAAAGCTATTCTCGGGAGCAGACATCCAGGCATTTCACCACAGTGGCGGATCCAGCAAAATGTATTGGGGGGGTCCAAGCTACGCTTAAGATGTACGGACCGTAAATCGCAGAGAAGCTATGCGTAATCGAGATGATACAAATCGTCGTGTGTTTGGGGTCGGGCATGCCTCCGATCCCCCCCCCTCCCCCCTCTGGATCCGCCACTGTTTCACCACCTGGCAACCTTAGCTAGTGAAAACAAGTCTAAAACTTTTAAAAAATTGTGCATTGGGCTATTTGTAGAGACTTTCCTCAACAGTGTAACAAGATTACCCTTATATGTGCAACATGTAGAAATTTGGTCGTTTGGGATTATCTCATAGTTGAGTTTGTGCTGTTTTCTCAACTTTAGCTGTTTTCACTTCTTCGGCTCCATGGCGTTCCACAACAGCTCGTGCAGAGTTCATAGAAATACATGGCACAGTGTCTTAGCAACGTAAAACGTTCTGTGACATAGCTCCGGTCCGAGAATTTTCTCCCAAAGTTGTCACAAAAACAGCATCACTTGGTTTAGTGGTTTCTCACTTCTTGATGTAATCGCATTCTATGCAGCTCTCGAAATACTACTCGAATAGCGTCACATTTACCAATTAAAGCGTTTCATCTGTATTTATGTTCTCGTCATGTCTTAACATATTTGCTCACAAAAACAAAACTTTCTTTTTATACCTTTACTTATCTCACAAAACATATGTATGTTATTAAACTGAACTATACCTGGCTGCTACTCACTATGCCAGAAAATATGCTCTGTATGAAAATGGTATGTATGGGAAAACCTTTCAGAGTGTTTGGTTACAGCCGCAGGACAAAATACCATCTATTTTGGTAGGTTATTGGTGCTATGGTTGGTCATGTGTTACGGTAATCAGTTTTTTTAATGCACAGTGCTCCCTCAAGGTATATTTGACTCTGAGACAACTTCAGAATTTTCTTTAAAAAAAAGTTGTAGAATATTATTTTTTGTTCCCGTACATTTAGATGAAAAGATCCACTTATAGAGGGCACTGAGAAAATTGCACTGATTGAGTACGCTGCATGGACAATTTCCCTTGACCATACGCATCGCAGTAGTTTCTATTTGGAGTATGTCTGACACAAATAATCTAAAAAAGTAACTTTTTCTATTACGACGTTACATTTTTGATAGCAAATATGTTGATACATTTTTCAATTGTTTTGGTTTCTTTTCTCAACCCTATGTTAATATTATATTTTAATTTTTTCACATAACCAGGCTGTTAATAATAGTTTTAATCGTTCAGCGCTAGCTGAAGCTACTTTTGATGATAATATAGATGGAGCTTTTAACCGAGGTATGTACTTTGTTTCTTGTATTAAATAATGGTGATTGTGCCCTCAAGTACAATAGAACACTCACTGACGTTAATAGAACAAATGTTCTTGTGTGACAACACAAATGTCTAACTGGAGCTATAACGGTAATATTTTTATGACATAAATATTGTAATTTAGGCTTTCACAATGTTTCAATATTTTCTCCTAAATTAGGATTGTATGAATGTTTTCTGTAGTCACTGGTATCTATTGAAGGGAACAGTGCTATCACTGTGAAAGATGTATTCAATTATCTTTCAAAGCTTATTGTACTTAATGCACTTCAGTATTGAATCTTTTGCAGTATTTTCTGTTTGGTTTATAACAGATTTTACAAATCAGCTTTAAGGACATACTTAGTTTGTTCATACAGACGTTCCATGTATAATATATCTATGCAAATTTCAACTGACCCTACCCGGTAATTCAAAATCTGTATGGTACAGTACAGTGCAGCAGATAAAATGCAACTCTTATTAGACTATCTACACATGTGGGAATTGGGATGCGGCAGATTTTATGTTAGTAGGGTTACTGTATAATACTTTATTTTCGCTTTGATTTAATTTTTGCTATTTTTGCTGAAGGAATGATTCAGTGAAAATAAACTCCAGTGAATAAACCTTTTTTCCAATATTTCACATTCAACTCGTCATTAAATCAGTGAAAATAAATTCCATACAAAACACCTAAAAAGACTTTTCAGCGAAAATAAATTATTTTATAGTATATGATCAGATTACCAAATATGAAGGTCAAGTCTTAGCACTCACTGAATTAATTGTATTCAATTCTACATATTTTCTCTGCAGATGAATCTGATATATTAGCTGATATTATCCGGGAATTATCTAATCACAATGAAAGGTAAAATATATTTTCTGTAGACCTTTGAGAAATGCCCCTCTTTACTGAAAGTCAGTTTATTCAAGTTGGTGGGCAGAGATTCAGTGTATCAATGGTTTTATGTTTAGGATGATTGAGATATTTAATGCTGGTAATGATAAATTTCTCTTGTCACTATGCTCAACTAGTTGCCATTCAGATGATAAAGCAGTCTCTGACACTTGTAACTTGTGTTTTAACCTAAAAACAGGGCAGGCAAGCAGAATTGAAAGATAGAAAAAAAAAATTTCCCGGCCAGTCAGGTGTTTTTCCTAGTAATTTTGGGGATATACCAAGTTCAAAATTTCCATTTGAGTATTATTCAAATACTGAGTGTTTCAGACTGAGATATTCTGAATAAGAGTTTATATATTTCTATCACTGTAGGGGCGAGGAGAGAAAATCAGCACTGCATCAGTTGATGAAGATTGCCAGGGAAGACATGTCTGCGCTGTGGGACACTCATTTTAAAGCTGTGCTATTGGTTTTGACGGAGACGCTTAACGACATTGACCCTACAGTACGAGCAATGTCTTTAAGGACACTTAGAGAAATTCTAAAAAATCAGCCTGATAGATTTACGGTGTATGCCGAGTTGACCATTCTCAAAATACTTGAAGCACATAAAGATCCACAAAAAGATGTAAGAGTGACACCATGTGGTGAAATATTGTAATCTTTTGTTTATTTCAAATCTTAGCTGAATGTGGATATAGGTGATGTTGATTTTAAAAATTTATGATATTGTGTATTTATTATCGTACGTTGTCGCTGTCGCTTTTTTGTGATCAGGATAACCCAATTTTTTTTGTTCAAACTTAGAAATATTATCAACCAATGTTTTGTCTTGTGTTGGCAGGTTATACGAGCCGCAGAGGAGACAATGGTAACGTTGGCTAATTCCATCCCACCTTCAACATGTGTACGTGTGTTGTGTCCACTGATCCAGACAGCTGATTATCCTGTCAATCTAGCGGCTATCAAGATGTTGACAAAGGTGTGTACTAACACAAGAAACAGATCTAGTTATGATTAGCTTCATGGTGCTTTATTTAAAGTGCTGCATTTGAATTTCATAAAATTGTGTTTTTACTTGTATTGTATACGCTGCATGAAACCTATATCGAATACAACATGGCACACTGCTTTGGCACACGACTGTGGCACACAAGATATTGTCCAACTGTGACTCACAACTTGTACATGTCTCATGACTGACACATAATATGATGCACAGCATGGCTCTCAATATAGCACATGACTTAATACATTACATATGATACACAGTTAATAATTAAATATACTTATATTGTGTTTACAGGTTGTGGAATTAATTTCTAAATCAGATTTTGATGAGATGCAACATGAAATAATATCTGGGCTTCTTAAGGTATGTTTATCAAGGTTTGCAAACTGTCAGTGTATATGAAGGTTTGCAAACTGTCACAGTGTATATAAAGGTTTGCAAACTGTCACAGTGTATATGAAGGTTTGCAAACTGTCACAGTGTATATGAAGGTTTGCAAACTGTCACAGTGTATATAAAGGTTTGCAAACTGTCACAGTGTATATAAAGGTTTGCAAACTGTCACAGTGTATATAAAGGTTTGCAAACTGTCACAGTGTATATGAAGGTTTGCAAACTGTCACAGTGTATATAAAGGTTTGCAAACTGTCACAGTGTATATACCGTATTACCCCGGGCACGCGCCCCTCCCTGGGCAAGCGCCCACCCCCTGTTTTCACAAAAGTTACATGTTGGGGACATCCTCGGTTAAACGCCCAGGATGATATTTAGCCAAGAACGGGGTCAACAATAAAGTATTATTAGTCAAAAACGAACGTGTTCGATTTATTTAAATAGTGTGTTTGTGACGGTAGTTCTCTTTTTGGAGTGTGTGGTCACCCTGAAAAGGGCCGTTTTGTTTGTGTTTTTACGTAAAAACTCGTTGGAACTTAACGACGTAAGATGAACCATGCAGCATGTGGCGCACACGTTCTGCTTTCTCTTCATTCACGATGAATCCAATATTGCAACGATCCATACCTTGGTGAGTGGTTTGAAACCGGGGGTTTGAAGCACTTTGCTTTGGTTTCAAAACGTAGCATTTCGCTGACTGTGAACTGTTTATGTATTCACAATAGTTTGTAAACATTTCACATCAGTAATAAAAGGTTTATTTGTTTCATAACCCTGTCTGCTATTCTTCAGTATTTACGATGCGATGTAGCAATACGTGCGTGAACAAAATTATGCTAATGAGGTCATCGCCATCTTGGATTACAAGCGGTAGTTTTTCCCGGCTGTTTCGACTTGCACTGATCACGGTTACTGGTACTAAAAAAGTAACCGTGCATTGATTACAATACTTACCATACTTTGTAGCCAATTTCAGTGAGTAATACAACTTCATTCGCTGACATAAAACAAGTTTTATTCTTGAAATTCGACTCTGTGTCTTAGTGTTCCCACAGTTCTTGACCGAGTGCTCACGTTTATTGAAACCTCGCATAAATCAAGAAATAATTTTGTGTACAAAGTGTGCGAAAGCATTCCTTTATCATACGATCACAAAAACAACTTTTTAAAATCTTTTTTGGGGTAGTCCTCATTTATGCGCCCACCCCCAATTTTTCCCGATTTTTTATGTTCAGGCCCCTGGGCATGTGCCCGGGGTAATACGGTAAAAGTTTGCAAACTGTCACAGTGTATATGAAGGTTTGCAAACTGTCACAGTGTATATGAAGGTTTGCAAACTGTCACAGTGTATATGAAGGTTTGCAAACTGTCACAGTGTATATGAAGGTTTGCAAACTGTCACAGTGTATATAAAGGTTTGCAAACTGTCACAGTGTATATGAAGGTTTGCAAACTGTCACAGTGTATATGAAGGTTTGCAAACTGTCACAGTGTATATGAAGGTTTGCAAACTGTCACAGTGTATATAAAGGTTTGCAAACTGTCACAGTGTATATGAAGGTTTGCAAACTGTCACAGTGTATATGAAGGTTTGCAAACTGTCACAGTGTATATGAAGGTTTGCAAACTGTCACAGTGTATATAAAGGTTTGCAAACTGAAAGAAAATTTCAAAATGGCAGCCAACTAAGTTTTTCTATTCTATTCTATTTCTATCTCTTTTTCTATTCAGGGTTATGAGCATCCAGAAAGCAGTGTACGCAAAGCGAGTGTCTTTTGTCTAGTAGCCATTCATAATCTTATTGGTGATAACCTAAAAGACCATTTAACTGATCTTTCTGGCAGCAAGGTAAGGTTGTATTTCATTTATATTGTAAGTTGATTAACATGGTAAATTACGATGACTGTTCATCCATCTGATCATACTGCTATGTCACTCTACTTTTAAAAGAAGTCTTTAATTATAAGGATGTGTGACCTTTATGAGGTCATATAATTACCAGGATGTGTGACCTTTATAAGGTCATATAATTACCAGGATGTGTGACCTTTATAAGGTCATATATAATTCATGTACTTGACCTGCATGACATGTTTATAATGATGATTATGTTTGTGTTTTTTATTTCCAGATGAAACTTCTGAACTTATATATTAAGAGATCGCAATCTGACAAACCAGCGTCCACGCCTGATGAGAATGGTGGTGTTTGAAGAGATCTTTTGCAAATCCCCCTTAGTATAAATTGTTGCCTTTGACATTTTGAAGTTCTAACAGTAAATTTAAAATTTATCGGCAGAGAATGTGATGACTTGTGTTGAAATCTTGTCATCAGTTTCTGATATCTGACTGTGTTGATTTGACATTGTGTTACAGCGTCAAAATTGATTTGCCTTTTTGAGAAAAATCACTTTTAAACAGCCTAGGATTTCACTGTGTCAAAGGTTACTATTTTTTATTCATTGATGGTGCTTTTTCATTATTCAAACCTTTGAGAAAATTATTTTATGAATATCCTGAAATCTGTAACATATCAGCATGAATTATGATTGAAAAACAGAACTACGAATCCCGATGAATCATGGGAGATTTTAGTAGCTGATTGGATGGATGTTCTGCTGCCGAGGGAGTCTTGTTAAATTGTCAATGCCTATGTGGTCTTGTTTTGTCAACTATAACTAGACTAGGGAGTCTTGTTAAATCATCAATGCCTTGGGGTCCTTGTTTAATCAACAATGCTGTTCATACACCTTGTAATTTTTGTGCTACCACTACTGTATATAATAAACAGCAACTCACGAGAACTAGTGGTAACCAAATTGGTTTATTAAATTCTGGAAACAATTTAAGGTTGTAAAATTGATAAGCTGCAATTATTTGAGTTTCTTAAGTGGAACGTTTTGTAAAATTCCTGACAGTCTTGATATTTAAGCCTGAAGTTTTTGTTGTGCATTTGTATCCGTGGCAACTGGTTGCTAACATCAGTGCAGGATTAAAGGTCAAAGTATAACGTTATATCTAATGTTGGAGGCATCCTTGTTCTTTTTCAGTGACTGGCTTTGTTGTGACTTGGCTGATGTGAATACAAGTCAACGTCAAATAAACTGAAAAAAAAACTTGTACATACATATGCAGTCTTGGTAATACAATATTTTATGTAGGTCTATTAGCATTTTTTTTATATCGGTTTACACCCCACCCCAATTTTTTGCCAAACTGTTGCCAATAGATTTCTAAGCAATATACACATGAATTGGGTCAAGTTGTCAAATGTTTCATTGTGTATATATAACATTTCATGAACAATCCAGTATCCGTGTATTCACAGAGTAGCTTAATTTAAAGGCTGCTTGGAATAAGAAATATAATATTTGGTAATTATTGTCCTAAGTAACAATTTAACCTGAGGTAGGAAAAGCCATTGCTTATTATTTTGGATAGTTACTTGGGACAACGATTACCAACTATTTATTATATTTCATTTAAAGGTGCTTGTTGTGCAGTAGAAAAAATTGTATATTGTGCTTTTTGCTCTCAGACAATGACAAATAAAAGCAAAGATGAGGCTGTTTGGAGATAACATACAACAAACAAACAAGCATAGCAATGCAGAATAACTGAAGCAATTATAGCTGGTACCTGAAACACATTTTCTATTTATTTTTAAACTAACCAGCACCCCCCACCTTGAAGTGGTTTAGTCCACTGAATCAAATATTAGAGCCACACCATAGACAGTTGTCGCCATCACTCCAGTAAGTTCTTTGTAATATTTTGTAGACAATCGCATGCAATAATGATTTGTGTTAATGTCCCTAAAATTGTTTTGTTATGTTATAAATGTATGTATTATTTTGATGTATTTGCTGTCCTTACTATCTTCTTTCTTTCAATTCCATGAAATGACTTGCTTGTTATCTCCAATATCTGTTCAAAGTGTTACAAATGAAAATATCCTGTGGCATCTCTGCTGTCTTTTAACATTTTAGTGAGGGTTATTTTAAGGTACATAACTGCCATATATAACGTAAGTAGACAAGTGTATGTTTATTTTGGACATTTTAGTTTTATTTATCGAATAAGGGCATAATCTTAGCATATAATAGTGTAAACATTTATGATATTCAAGCGTCTTTATACTGTCCTTTTTTTTATTACGATTGCTTAAAGCTTTCAATGCTGTAATTTTGTGGTATTTTATGAATATTTCGCAGTACGTTTGTTTGTTACTTATTGAAAACTATGTATTGCTGTGTAATTAAAATCACATGCTTATTAAAGACAAGGATGTATTTACAAGTTGTAACTGATGCCAACAAGTACTCTTCTGTTTTTTTTATTATTTATTCTATTCAAGTCAATGCAACTGATCAGTTATACTGGAAAGATAATTAAATCTGTTTGCAACATTATCCCCCCCCCCCCCAAAAAAAAAAAAAATTGAAGTCCATCTTGCACTATTACGGAGAATGTACTCCCATCTGTTGAGGCAGTATAAAAAAAGCTCTGCCTAATCCTTCCCACATAACAAATACTCATCTGACTTTTTAAGTCAAAACATTGATATCTAGTTTGTCCATTGTGATGATGTCAACGTGGTCTGTGAGACACAGGATCTACATCTACTAGTCTTTTCAAAGACTGTTTATACACACCTGTTTATATAGGCTGACAGTGTGTAGAATACTGCCGTCTATATCATAGTGTGCTAGTGGTGGCATTCATTTAAACATTTCACTGTATGCAGTTTAAGAAAAGAGAACTTAGTCATTTTGCAGCCAGAACTGTTATTGCGTATGGTTCAGCTTCAATGATGGACTGCCTACCTTCTGTCTTTATATGCTAAATACCGGCCGGACATTGTCTTGTTTTTCCATGTCTACTCTGAAACTTTTTATGAATAAATGGAAACTGGGCATTAAAGGACGCTTGCTTCCATACATGTAATATTGTCATATATTATGAAAATTTAATTTTGAAGATGCATTGTGGAGGAAAATGTTTTAATCTTGCTGTTTGATGCTCCATATTGTAGACCCAATTTATTAAATGAAAATTAAAGTGGGAGGGTCGTCACCTGCGCATGTACGGGAATTGAGTCCCAAGCGACGATAACAACACATGCTAAAAACGCAAAGGCTTATAGGCAGACGCTTTTTTGTAAACAATGACGCGCTATGGCCATCTGACGCATGCATAGGTGACGACGCCCCTTCTTTAAATGCATATGCAGTGATTTTTATTCATTGTTCTAAAACAAGTGCACATGCATATTAGAGAATTTTATTGTTATATCAAGCAAATACTCTGATGTGTGCTGCAAGAAATATATTTTAAAATTATGATGAATCATAGTTCAATATTTCCATCAATATAAAACAATACTAACAATTGCATGTTATTGTCCATAATGTACTTTCAATATGATAAAATTATATAATATAGTGGCATATCATACTACCACAGTGTAGAATTTAACATTGTTAGCACAATTTCTTGTGAACACATTCCTGTGTGTGTATATGAAGGAAAATTCTGAAAACAATCTTGTTTTCACGGAAATGTTGCTTTTCTGATGCACCATCTAATATTTTTGTTATCAAAGATTTTTACTCTATAAATTTGACCAGTTCAAAATTTCAAAGTAATTTTGTATTGTCAAAACTATCATTTAAAAGTGGTTGAAATTTTACAGTATTACACAAAAACTAGCATTTTAAGGGGTGATCTTCTGATCAACTTGAACCAGAAATCATAATGGTTTGATTTGTGGCAGTTCATTTCAGCAGCGCATCAAGGGTATATTGACATTTGTATAATCATGACAATGCATTAAGGTACCAAAACAATAATCCTCGTTTTCCAATATAGAAGTTACTACAAGTAGATGGCAACGACAAATGCTCCACTTCATTGTCAATAAAAAAACAAAAGCGTTCATATTTTGGTTTCTTCTGTAGGAGGGCGCTTAATAAAATTGCTTGAGGTCAACCTGTGATATCTAATTTGCATATGAATGTTATCCTTAGTTGGCAACACATTGTAAACATGACTGCCGACATCTGAGTCAAGTACCTTGCTATTTCGCTGTTCACGTCTTGGTGACAGAAATTTGCTAGCACTGGATCAACAAAGACAGTGAGATTACAAGAAAATGTCTCGGTGTAGTGATGGTGGTCGACTTGCTGGCGGAGCGTCCATTTACGACGAGAATGGTGAGTGGTGTCGTGTTATGCACAACCAGGTTCTTATGGTTTCTTTTATATTCAATACGTGGATTTATCTTACGCCTTTTGGTTGTCAGTCAACATTGTGATTATAAATACCTGTAATACCCACGCAATGATCGCTGCTCCCGTCCAAAACACATAGCGATGTGATGTGACAAAAAATTGTTTACACAAAACTTACTTAACGGGAATAATCCACACCCATCCCCGCCCAGAAATAATGACCCTCTTATATACTGTAAAACATGTCTTTTAGCTAAGCGTGTTATTTTACCTAATCTAATTAGTTCTCTAATACAAGATGTAAGCTAGTATATTTGTGCATTGAGTCACATTCGCTAATATGACATGTTGCTTATTGTATGGTACTGCTCCTCTCATTAGTAACCATTTTCAACTACGTAAATGTAGAATATTTAGAAACAATTTAGTCTAAAAAAAAGTGTTATCTATCTATCTGGCAGTGCCTGAATATATTTCTGAATATGTGTGTCTTTGCTTTTAACCAGGAGAGTGTGATAGAGACTAACCAGTATTTGAACCAGAAACATACCCCCATCAAATTAACATTCTTAAAGCGTGTCCTCCTAAATGACAAGGGTTAAAATTAAACTTTACAGTTATGTGACAGCAGTTCTCATATAACAACACACTGACAGACACACTGAGTTTTGGTAAATATTAAAACCACATATGCAAATAGAATATTTATTTTAGCTGCGACCAAAATTAGAGATTAGATTTCTTTAATAATTTATTTGTGTATTTATCTTTTATACATATTTATTTATTTGTTGAATTTTAAGTACATTCATTCTAGTTATTTTCAAAATATTATCTTGTTAACAAAAATTCTTTATTGTTGCAAACACCCTATGTAACCTACTCTTTTACACGGGAACAATAAAGTTCATTCATTCATTATGCCCACCAACTATTGTAGCTCATATATGCAACATGTGCACTAAACTGTGGGGATGGGGATGGGGGGGTGTTGAGTTAGTGATTTATACTGTTGATTCACAAGGAAATATTTGTTACTCTTCCTGAAGCATACTGCTTATGAGTGAATTAAAACACTATTCTGAAAAAGGGAAAAAAGTTTGACTACTCTCCACACAGAGACAAAAATATAACGGACACAGATAAAAAGTAAAGTTTGTTGCCCTGTTGGGTGAGAAAAAAATGTGCAGACCCCCCCCCCCCTCAAAAGCCACTGATTTGTATTATTAGCTTGTATAGATCCGAGTGTTTTCACACTGCATTTTAAAGAGCAACTAAGTCTTCTTATTTGACAGGCTTGTCTTAAATTTGTTAATACGGTACCTTTAATTTATTTGTTATTTTAAATTTATTTCATGTATCCAATTCCCTCCAAGCACAGGGGGTAATTCTTTCTAAGCTTCTTTTGATTTTGATATTATACTGGTATCTTATTTTGGTTTCAATATTTCCATCATTTTTAGGTCTTTTTTGTGATAGAAAGTTGGTTACCATGGCAACATTGATTGGGAACAGGTATCCACAGCTGGGTCATGAGCTTGGCCTTAGTGATGATATACTCATGCAGATCAAGATGGCAACGCCCGACAACCTGCAACATCAGGTCTACAACATGTTTGTAGCATGGAGGTCAATTGCGGGTCGAGAAGCAAATATGGACCATTTGAACTGTGCTTTAAAGAGACTTGGATGGACATCTGTCTACACACAGATACTGAACACACCAGATAATTTCTATGCACTTGTGTAGTAAGTGCAATTGCAATTCAGTCTGTTACGAGGTCATCATCATCAGCCATTGATACAACCTGATTTTAAGTGATGTGTCTTATTATTTAACCCTCTCACCACTCACTTATTTTTTGTAACCTTCCATATTTTAAGACAATCACATGCTTACAAAACATTGATCAAGATTTCAGAATCTATAAAAATGAATGTTGAAGAAAAACAAAATTTCAAATAGTCCACTTAATATTGAATCTAACAAATTAAATATCCTTCATAAATATACTCCAGATTTACTTTGGCCTAAGAAATTAGGCGTTTCCAGTAATACGGGTAGGCATGCAGACTAGAATTTTTATTTATTTTCATTTCATTTTTTTTTTTCAATAAGTTCTACTCTTAGGTTTTTGTAATATAATCATTGTTTAACTAGAGGTGTGAAAAATGACATCAGTTAGTTTTCAAGTCTTTCACTACATAGAAGATAGTACAGGAAATAAAAAAAAAATTACAAGATTTGTTGTGTGAATATGCCATAGAAATAAATAGTTTGCATCAAATAAACGTTTCAAAATTTCCTCAAAATATGGGTAGGTAGGGTTACTGGAAAAACACAATATATTTCATAAGGCTTTACATATTTTATGTATCAATTTCATATTAACATTACCAGAAGTTTATAAATTTTTAATATTTCAAGAAATGTGAAATGTACCTTTCCCATGTCATGCCATCTTTTAACAGTACCCCCGGTAACCGTAATTTGACAATTCATGAGGGTGAAATAATTGGGTTTTTGTTTGCAATATAGCCAATCTTTCATGTATCAAAAAATGTAGAATGAGTTTTGATTTGTTGGCTCTGGAGCTGAAGAGTTGATCAGTAATACACATGTTGATCAGTGTTGTAAACAGTTGTTATTTTTTCTACTTTGTTGTTGTTCTATTGTGTATTAAAGTGCAAATGATTTTTATCATGTTAGTCTGGAATCTATTATACCTCTTCAAATAGATTAGTTCTAGCATCAAGCAAGATCTCGCATGATTTGGCAAATAAATGCACAGGTAGGTATACTATCACAGAGGAATCATCTGCTTATCTTGTGATATTTAGTCAAAGGGGGTATGACCAATATGATTAAAATAAGATTCTGTTCTGGGATATTATTTATTTTTTTGTCATTGTCTTTTTTATTTGGTCTCGCCATTTGTGGAGATTTTGCAATCCAAGGGGAAAGTGACACCAAAAATAATGAAAAAGGGAAAGAAATAACGAAACAACCCAATAAAGATCTTATTTCAATCAGATTGATGGGTATGCCGTGGCAGCAAAGTCACGTTTATATTGAAACACTTTCCAAAGCGAAAATCTTCAAATCCAACATTATTTTGTTTGTTTAAAATTTTTCCAGACGGCACTTGTAAACTTGAATTTAATCTTTTTTCATTTGTTGACACCGTCAATCATACTCTAGACCAAAAACGTTGCAATGAATGTATTTAACACATACGCCCATTCTTGTTGCTAGTTGTAACGTATCTAAACATGGGGTAAGTAAGGACTGAAGGAACGACTAAAAAAGCGGTTCACAGTAAATTCAAGAATGGCCAAGAGTCACTTTTTATTCAGCGCATGTGTACTATTACAATATGCTAATAAGCAACTTTGCGATATCTATGACGTAGAAATTAGAAATAGTGAAAACTGTGGTAAAAATAACTTGTTGCTATGACAGCACTGCCAGTAATGAAATGTCACATAATTCTCAATTTTCTAAACTCTCTCTATGTGAGATATCAGAAGCTGAAACCATTGATTGTTGAGTCAATATAGATTGAACTTTTGTACAGAATATGCCCACTTTTGTATCAAAGTATTTTTTGACAGATTTATTTGAGAAAACATTACACAAATCTTTCACCATGATGGTATTTTCATCAAATACTGGTTATATGAGCCCTAGTCCAACAGTTTTAGAGCTGCCTCTTTTGACAGCTTTCAAATATTGCTTTTTATAACAGCTGTAATCCGTGAACCGCTAAGTTGAATCACAAACATTACAGCTAAGTTAATACATCCCAAGTGATAAGTCTTTTTATCGTATTTCCAAAACTTCTGAACATAATTTCATTCGGTAACTCATTTAGATTCAGAAAATCAAAAAAAAAGTGTTAAAATTAGTTACTATAACTGTACTCAATAATTATGGAATAATATCACATGAAAATATGAAAAAAACACAGCTCAATCTAAGGCATTATTATTTTAAAATCCATTTTTATACAATTATTATTATAATTTATTCAAAAATATTGTAGGCCTCCAGCCTCAAGGTATACTCATTGTAATTACATAACATTTTACAGAGGACAATGTCATTTTACAGTGACTGAAAAAGCACAAGAAAATATGAAAAGAACATGAACTGTCAGACCAAAATAATTGTATTACGTTTTTATGTGGCGAGAAAAATAAATTTAGAAATATTAAGCAAGATTACTACATTTTGTAATTGTGATAACGATATAAATTTTTCGGGTGAGGGAAATGTATAGTAATAACTTGGAATGTATTTAGATCTGAACTCTTGGTAAAATGGACAGATAATGCAAAAATGATACTCTACACAATTGGTATTACATAAAATACAAACTCTTTCTGTGCGTGTATCATGGAATTTTCTATCACTTTCAATTCATTCATTTTTAAATTTAGGGCCCAAATTGTAGTTATTCATAATTCCTTTCAGGTGCCTGATATATGTTGTTTTTGTTTTGCAGCCTCTGTCTGTGCAAAGCGTTCCTCACTTCCTGGTATACTTCCAAGTTTACCAGATCTGTAATCTTTCATTGCCTAGGTACAACAAAACATAAGTTACGTATAGTACTGGCATCCACTATACACGGACCAATAATAGTTTGTTGACAACAAATATTGATCCGTATATCATGAAATGTTGCCAGTTTACAGAGTGACATCACTAACCTGCATGTTGTAAGGGATAAAGCATGTCTCTGTTTTAATCAGTCAATAACATGCATTATTGCACATTTACAATAGAAAACAATAAAATTTAATTGGCACCTTTTTGAACATTCAAATTTTCTTTTATACAGAATAGAATTGGAAATGTTTATTTTCTGTTTCAGAGGATTCTAATAAACTGTTAATGCATGTATTCGAAAGCATTATTTGAGAAATATTAAACATTGACAAGAAGCCAAACTTTTTCTTCTGGATTCTACCAGTATACAACCAATAGAGTTATATTCATATCATACCTGTTGTATCTCTGTCTCTGTATTCATTACAAATGGTCCATGCTGTACAACTGGTTCTTTTAAAGGCACACCAGCAGCCAGAATCACATGACAATCTGCAAAATAAAAAAAAGATAATCTTAACCTTTTTACTACCAGTCTTTTTTACCCAAATTTTTCTACACTTTTTTTCTTATATATTATATGGAATTGTATCTGGTTTTTAACCAACAAATTTGGCTACCTTTGTCCCACTTTTCTGAATGAAAGTGAAGACTATAAACTGGACTATTTTGTGAATTTGTGATGAAAAGAGGGAACTGGTAGTGTAATTTTATTACAGACATGTATTTTGACATGTATTTTGCTTTTTGATCTTGTCAGATTTTTTCTCACTGAGAAAATTTGATGAATACGAGTCAAATTATTATATAAGTAATCTTTTCAAATGTTACATTCAAAGTAAAAGGAATTTTGAATTCCTTATAGCCCCAAAACAAGCAAATAGCTACGAAATCTAAATTGACCGTGAAAAAACAGGAAATCATTATTAAATTATCATTATGGTGTATATGAGAACGTAATAATTATTATGTAATAATTAATATGAAAACAAGCCATGCATGGCACAGTCCCCATTAGTTATCAAATTTAAGATATATATAGAGTTTTGTTTATAGTAATATAGCGGGAATATAACCATGTCAGGAATATGATTGAAATGATTGACATTTGTATCTGATCATCAAACAAGTACTTGTCCATATTGAGAGATATTGCTCTGGAACAGCATTCAAAATCAGCCATTTTGAATACATGTATATATATATAACATGATATATAACTAATATATAAAATTTGAATATAGTCAGTCAAAGCATTTAAGAGCTCTATATGGCTCTAGAAGCCCAATCATTAAAACAAAATGGCCGCCAGTCAACCATTTTAAATCCCATCTGAAAAGGAACCTGTAATGTCTAATGTATGTACCAAGTTCGAACGAAATCCATCCATAAATGCTTGATATTTGATGATTTTTTAGTACAAAAATGACCACCATTCGGCCATTTTGAATAGGAACGTCAAACCAAAATATCTGTTTATCTATGACATGATGTATAATGAATATTTAAAATTTGAATATAATCAGTCAAAACAAGTCGGAGATATGGGTCTAGAAGCCCATTCATTAAAACAAAATGGCCGCCAGACAGCCATTTTGAATCCGATCTGTAAAATAAATGATGTACATCAGGAACCTGTAATGTCTAATATATGTACCAAGTTTGAACAAAATCCATCCATAAATGCTTGATATTTGATGATTTTTAAGCACAAAAATGGCCATCATTTGGCCATTTTGAATAGTATCGTCAAACCAATATATCTGTCTATCTATGACATGATGTATAATGAATATTTAAAATTTGAACATAATCAGTGAAAGTAAGTCAGAGATATGGCACAAGAACCACATTCATTAAAACAAAATGGCCGCCAGTCGACCATTTTTAATCTTATCTGAAAAACAAAATATTTGCATCAAGGTCCCATAATGTCTAATGTATATACCAAGTTTGAACAAAATCCATCTGTAAACAGCTGAGAAATGCTTGATTTTTAGGATTTTTTAGCACAAAAATGGCCGCCATTCGGCCATCTTGAATCAGATCGTAAAACAAAATGATGTGCATCAAGGTCATACAATGTCTAATGTATATACCAAGTTTGAGCAAAATCCATCTGTAAACAGCCAAGAAATGCTTGATTTTGATGATTTTTAGCACACAAATCTTGAATCAGATCAAGAAACAAATTGACTTGCATATGTATAATATCATGTATGATCTATGTGTGAAGTTTGATTGTGATTGGTCCAGGCATTTTACACATGCACGCACACGTGTATCAATACAAGCCAAAGGCGAGGATTAATGTTATTTATCCACATCCTGCAGTGGTACCAGTATTACTTCTGACACCCACATCCTGCAGTAGTACCAGTGTTCGAAATTAACGTCGGTCCGTCGGCCTCACGCCGACAGCGGGTGTAAAGGGCCTAGAGCTGTGAAAGACCATCAGTCCTTGTGACCGACCATAAATTTATATTTAAAAAAAAACGTTCCATTATTTAGTATGATTGTAAGACCAAATATATAATAAATATCGATAGTACCGGTAACTCCAGAATTGTTTCAAAATTGCGTTTTCTTGCACGTTTGATCAACAAATGGCATCACTCATCGACCTAGGCATACGAGTCATAATTCAAGCTTGCCGAATGATCGCGAAATGCGCCGAACGTGGAAACTGTAACAAACGATCTGATTGGTTGTAGGCCGATCAAGCCTCCGATTCAAACAAATAGAATTCGCGCTTACATTTTATGTTCCGCTATCTTTGATTTGCATCGAACACGCTGGTATCAATAGTTGCAGAGTTACGCCTACATCGAAGTATGTGGCGATATTTAAACTGCCAGGAGCCTGCTGCTAAACGTGTGAAAACTACACAAGGAAGGCGTGACAAACAGCAAGAATACGAACGGTCTAGGCGTAAAACACGCACATTCCAAGTTAGCTGGCAGGCAGAGTTCAAAGACTGGTTACTTTTTGATAACAACAAGGTGATGTATTGCCGGCCTTGTCGAGGATCCTACGGTCAGCTGTCGGTTAGTAAGATTGTGAACACGATGCAAAATGCATGTCAGATTCAGAGTCGGCCAGTGATCATGTTTTTTCTGAAGATTTTGATGAGTTTAGTGACGATGAAAGAAATGATGATGATCTCTTTGAGGCTACAGATAATATATCTGATTAATTAGTAAATAAAGGTTTTGCAATTGTAAGCTTGTATTATCCGTTTAGTCTTTGTTTGTTAAATATCAGGGCCTACAGTTAGCTAGAAGGACCTACAGTTTTAATTTGACATAGGTCCTTCGGGCCTGTAATGATTTTCAGTTAATTTCGAACACTGAGTGGTACCAGTATTACTTCTGACACCCACATCCTGCAGTGGTACCAGTATTACCCGGTACTTCTGGCACCCACATCCTGCACTGGTACCAGTATTACTTCTGACACCCACATCCTGCAGTGGTACCAGTATTACTTCTGACACCCACATCCTGCAGTGGTACCAGTATTACTTCTGACACCCACATCCTGCAGTGGTACCAGTATTACCCGGTACTTCTGGCACCCACATCCTGCACTGGTACCAGTATTACTTCTGACACCCACATCCTGCAGTGGTACCAGTATTACTTCTGACACCCACATCCTGCAGTGGTACCAGTATTACTTCTGACACCCACATCCTGCAGTGGTACCAGTATTACCCGGTACTTCTGGCACCCACATCCTGCAGTGGTACCAGTATTACTTCTGGCACCCACATCCTGCAGTGGTACCAGTATTACTTCTGGCATTCAAATCCTGCAGTGGTACCAGTATTACTTCTGGCACCCACATCCTGCAGTGGTACCAGTATTACTTCTGGCACCCACATCCTGCAGTGGTACCAGTATTACTTCTGGCATTCAAATCCTGCAGTGGTACCAGTATTACCCAGTACTTCTGGCACCCACATCCTGCAGTGGTACCAGTATTACTTCTGGCACCCAAATCCTGGCAAACAAGTCCTGCAATTGTACCAGTATTACTTCTGGTACCCATATTCTGCAGTAGTACCAGTATTACTTCTGGTACCCACATCCTGCAGTGGTACCAGTATTACTTCTGGCACCCAAATCCTGCAGTGGTACCAGTATTACTTCTGGCATTCAAATCCTGCAGTGGTACCAGTATTACTTCTGACACCCACATCCTGCAGTAGTACCAGTATTACCCGGTACTTTTGGCACCCACATCCTGCAGTGGTACCAGTATTACTTCTGGCATCCAAATCCTGCAGTGGTACCAGTATTACTTCTGGCAACCAAATCCTGCAATTGTACCAGTATTACTTCTGGTACCCATATTCTGCAGTGGTACTGAAAAGTACTGATATTACTTCTGGAATCCTGCAGTGGTACCGATTTAATTTAAGCACCTCATTCGCCAGCGATGCCACAATGATGAGATAAGAAATAAAGGAGGTTAAATTGTTCTTACCTTGGTCCTAAAAGAGGTTAAATTGTTCTTACCTTGGTCCTAAAGGAGGTTAAATTGTTCTTACCTTGGTCCTAAATGAGGTTAAATTGTTCTTACCTTGGTCCTAAAGGAGGTTAAATTATTCTTACCTTGGTCCTAAAGGAGGTTAAATTGTTCTTACCTTGGTCCTAAAGGAGGTTAAATTATTCTTACCTTGGTCCTAAAGGAGGTTAAATTGTTCTTACATTGGTCCTAAAGAAGATTAAATTGTTCTTACCTTGGTCCTAAAGGAGGTTAAATTATTCTTACCTTGGTCCTAAAGGAGGTTAAATTGTTCTTACCTTGGTCCTAAAGGAGGTTAAATTGTTCTTACCTTGGTCCTAAAGGAGGTTAAATTATTCTTACCTTGGTCCTAAAGGAGGTTAAATTGTTCTTACCTTGGTCCTAAAGGAGGTTAAATTGTTCTTACCTTGGTCCTAAAGGAGATTAAATTATTCTTACCTTGGTCCTAAAGGAGGTTAAATTGTTCTTACCTTGGTCCTAAAGGAGGTTAAATTGTTCTTACCTTGGTCCTAAATGAGGTTAAATTGTTCTTACCTTGGTCCTAAAGGAGGTTAAATTGTTCTTACCTTGGTCCTAAAGGAGGTTAAATTGTTCTTACCTTGGTCCTAAAGGAGGTTACATTGTTCTTACCTTGGTCCTAAAGGAGGTTAAATTGTTCTTACCTTGGTCCTAAAGGAGGTTAAATTGTTCTTACCTTGGTCCTAAAGGAGGTTAAATTGTTCTTACCTTGGTCCTAAAGAAGGTTAAATTGTTCTTACCTTGGTCCTAAAAGAGGTTAAATTGTTCTTACCTTGGTCCTAAAGAAGGTTAAATTGTTCTTACCTTGGTCCTAAAGGAGGTTAAATTGTTCTTACCTTGGTCCTAAAGGAGGTTAAATTATTCTTACCTTGGTCCTAAAGGAGGTTAAATTGTTCTTACCTTGGTCTTAAAGGAGGTTAAATTGTTCTTACCTTGGTCCTAAAGGAGGTTAAATTGTTCTTACCTTGGTCCTAAAGGAGGTTAAATTGTTCTTACCTTGGTCCTAAAGGAGGTTAAATTGTTCTTACCTTGGTCCTAAAGGAGGTTAAATTGTTCTTACCTTGGTCCTCAGCTGCTTTTACTGTGAATACAGAACCACTTGTAAGGATTCCAACTTGTCCCATATTTGCTGTTTTTTCATCATTTCCAAGATATCCAGCACCTTTCCAGACATACACAAATCCATTATATGATTCTGGAACATCTTGGGTGAATCTGGCTCCGGGTTGAAGACGGATATCCAGGTACATTATAGGGGTCCTTGTTTCTATTACTGCCTCTGCACCTGTACAAACAGTGAATATATATATCAATTACATTGTGTTTCATATACTCATATGATTACCTTGCAGTCTCTTGTGATATCGTGTCGAGCTGACCTGTTTTGCCAAGTCAGTCAGGTCAGGTGAAGTAACATAATTGTCCCAGTCACATTCAGCTGTGTAGTACTGAGTGATCTAAGTAAATATTGAATAAGATATGGTAGCCTAAAATAATGGTCCAGTACAAGGTAAAACAAACAAATTACCCCCCCCCCCCTCTTTAAATTATATTCTCCTCCTATTGTTCAAGAATAATCAACTTTATAGCCTTACCTAGTGATTTCCCTGCAATTATTTTGACTTTCACTTTCCCATCAGGTGTCGTGGCCACAGGGATCTTTTCATTTGGCGTATCTTGGTATCGGGGTGCAATCATTTTATCCTGAGAAATATTCAAATTATGGTTGTTGATTATGCAATTATATATAGTCATGGGAAATGTAAAGTGCAATTTTTCACCTCATTATACCTTAGCTGGAAGGTTAACCCAAAGTTGAAATCCCTCCAATTTTCCACCATTTTTCATGATATCATCAGACGGCATTTCACTATGCACAACACCGCTGCCAGCTGTCATCCACTGTACCCAGCCAGATTTTAAATTACCTATGGAATTTAGAAGTACAATACAATTTAAAACAATATTTCTGAATTATACAATTTTGTAAGGGTAAGTTTGATTTAAGATAACTCTGAGAACTAACATCTACCATGACCACCCTTACGGAAATACAAGGCTTCTGGCACATACTTGTGGCAAGCTTGCCACAACTTTGTGGCGTGTGTACCACAAGTGATTTGCGGCACGCTTGCAGCATATGCATATTTTCGCATGCAAATTAGCACTTGTGGCAACTAATGTGGCAAGGTTGCCACAAAGTTTGCGGCATGTATGCCACAATTTCTTGTAAACTGCCAGAATCCAGCTTGTGGCACAGTTGCCAGAAAACCGCTTGTGGCAAGGAAATATAGGTAGGCACATCCCCCCACCCCCACAACCACCATGCACTACCACCACGCACAAAACCCCACCAACACAAACACAAAATCAAACAATGGATTTATTCTGAGTGAAGCAACAAATTTTAATTGCCTTATTAAACTAGTGGTGATTTACAGGATTTGCAAAGTGCAAAATATTATTTTTGATAGTAAAGTCTAATAATAATTTTGAAAAATAATGATAGATAATATCATTTTTAAACATAAAATATAAAATAACAGAACTGAAGGTAACTTCACAAAATGTGAGAGGTCCACTCAGTGAATACACATGACACATCCCCACTCTGTGACATAAACACTGAGGAACCATAAATATGTCAGGTCTGTTTCACCCTACAAGTATGTCTGAACGAGGCTTAACAAAGCAATTGGAATACAAGACATTATTTTTTGATACTAAAGTCTAATAATTTTGAAAAATAAGTAGATATTGTCATTTTTAAACATAAAGTTTAAAATAAGAAAACTGAAGTTAACTTCACAAAATGCGAGAGGTCCAATCATGAACAAATCACTGTCAAGACACATTCAAGCTCTGTGACATTAACATTGAGAAACCATAAATATGTAAGGTCTGTTTTAGTCTACAAGTACCGGTGGTATGTCTGAAAAGGGACTAACAAAGCAATTGGAATACAAGACGAAGTTTCATACACTTAACCCTCAAAAAAAAATCCAGGACTTTCTCTGCAACCTATTTTTAACCATCCAGTTAAAAATCAGAAAAATTATGACATTGCTGTGAATTTAGAAAGATTTTCCAGGACCATACAAACACTGCAAGATAACACTGGATGACCATCATAACATTCCACATCGGCAGAGCTTGAAAATATAGATTGGTTGAATTCTCTCATTACACGGCCCAAAGACACTGTTCGCTTACACGTTGACATGTGTACGACATTGACATGTGTAATTTGTTTATGCCAAACACTGAAAAAGAAAGAAACAAAAATTAATCAATTGGTTGTGGTTCAAGACAAAAGTCACTTATAAATATTCTATAATCAATTGCAATTAGGTGTACATGCATTGTTGTACACAGGAGAAAATGACAACTTTTGAAGAGACAAGAAAATGACCTGTTTTGCCACTCTTGATGTTTAGACACACAACACATAGTAAGTTACAATACACAGTGAGAAATGAGTTAGTGTGAACAAGAGACAAGATATGAGCTGTGGGATAGATATAATTTCCCGGATTTGACCTTCTTGTTTGTCAGTCATTTGTTTTGTGTTCTTGAATTTGTAAATTTCGTTTTGACGACGTGTATTCGGATATTGTTTGGCTACATTATTCCTACTGTATTCAACTGAATTGTTCGCCAAAATCACGGAAATTAAACTGAACATTGGTCAATATTCAACAAGATTTTAATGTTAATTTATAAAAGATCGATCGAATCGGTAACGCATCATGACATGCAAGCAGCAGATGACCTTGGATTGTGTCATTCTGAATAAAATACGCAAAATCGACATTGCGATTACGGCCAGCATAGACTCACACAAACAAAACATATTTAGCTCAGTAAAATTAATATATATTTATATTATATTCTTACCTGTGAAAAGTGACAGCTCTTTCAACGTGCGTTTGACAAGGCCCGGTGCGCGAGGAGACGATACAAGTTCGCGCGCGAAGTCAGACAGTCCATGCACTTTGACCTTTTTGTATTTGTGCGAATTTCATTTCTCCACATAAAGTCGTAACATTTTGCAACGATTAGTAAAAGCGGTTACTGAGACCACATCGTTCGCCTGCACGGTGTTCCGTTGTTCCGTTCGGACATTCAAGATGCTGAGACCATGGAAAAAATAACGACTGGTATGATGCTTCGGTAAAAAAAATATTTCAATCTACAGCCTATGGATGTAAAAATGTACTCCGTGATTTTGGCACGTACGTAAAATTGAAAAAAAAAAAATTTATACAGAACGTGGCAAGCGGAGATATACGTTGTGTTTTGATTGTTTTTCTTTAATTTCTGTTCTGTAATCTTGTATTTTTATAATACAATACAATATAATGTTCTTACATTGACAAGAAAAAAAAAATTGCATACTTTTGTTTTCACATGAAAAGTTGCACCAGCTTTTAAAACATCAAATTGCCGACGTTTTACAATTATCTGGGAGAGCAGCGATAATTCCCTGCCACAAAAGTAGGTGATTAAATTTAAAACCAAGTTGATAAAGATCATCCAAGGTTTTAAATTTAGCACATAATTTCCTTATTGATAAAACCACACTAATTCATTTCATGACAATATCTTGAATTTTTTAATTTTTGTGAATAATTTTGTCACATTTTCTTGAAAACAGCTTAACTGAATAGTTTATTAATGTAAGTGCATTCCTTGGGTTTACCACCATAAGATTTTGCAACAGTGTCTTCAGTTTGGATCAAATTACTTTCAGAGTATGCAGCGGAGCTATATCAGCCGACAGGCTGCATGCTTATACAATATTGGGCTAGTACATTTTTCATTCATTTAATTTCTGACAATATATTTTTTGAATTCAGTATAAGTTTGCAATTTGTAAGTCAAATGTGATGCGTAATAAAGAAAGATTTTAAATACATATTCAATGTTGACGTCACACAACTTTTTTTACTTACGGCTAAGATATACATATATACACTTATGCCCACTCTATAAATTACCACTTTTGCTGCATAGTTGCCACAAAATTATGTTTACTCTGTGTTGTGGCAATGTTGCCACAAATAACTAAGTAGTTGCCAGAATGATTGCCACTACTGGCAATGATCGGCAACTAGTTGCCAGAATGTTCTGGCAATCAAATATGCTTGCGCTATGCTTGCCACAAGCGTGTGAACTAGTTGCCACAAAAAAACAGTTTGGTAAGGGCATAGTCAAAACCATCTTGGCCAGCCAAGATACATTTATTCGGCCATCAAATCACCATTACAAAATTCCCACTATAGAACTGTTGATGAAATCAGAAAATGACATGTGCTCAGATGCGATTCCATAGGATTCCAGCTACATACAATGATCAAGATAGGTGTTAATGAAGTATTTGAATACAGTGAGACTACGCAATATATAGTAAGCCATTTTACAAAATCAAGGCTTCTACATTGAACACAACAATGAATGTCTGTGTATGCAATACATCACAATCAGCTATTAATAGTAATACTACTTATTGGCTTGTATATTAAACAGATGTTAACCTGGATGGGATTATAATTCTGGTAAACATCCTCTGCACTTCAGGTCTCACTTACTCAAACCTTGACCTCCAAATATGCCATTAACTAGCATTAGCCTTTTTGTATAGCCATCTTTTAACTATCAGTAAATATGATTATTTATTGTCGCTAACTATCATTATCATCCCAATAAACTGGCAAATAAGCAGAGATTATTTATAATACTTCATTTTCCATGATGATTTCTATGATACTATGATTCTATGATGAGTTTATTGCTAGAATTCTAAGCTTACGTGATGCATTTCTACATGAATAGTCACATGACCTTTGTTTCCTAGAGAGTCTTTATGCTGCATACTGCCTTCTATGATGTATGAGACTGTTTCAAATCCTCGATGTGGATGATCCGGTGCTCCAATCGCCTCCCCTGGCTTGAAAACTGCAGGACCTATCAAAAAAGAGATTTCGGTGAATGCTTTAGAAGTACTTTAAGACAACAAATACAAATAGGTAAATGTAATACAATCAATTTTACAAGAAAACTCACTAAATTTCATTCAAGAAAAATCTTTTAATGGCAAAACAAAAAAGTCAAATAAATAATCTTAAAAATCTGTTTGGAAAGTATACACTAGTATACGAATTTATGGAAATTATTTTAATGGAAAAAAGTAAACTGAGAACTATATTTGACCTTCTCCAAGATCCTTCAAATGTTCCACTTCGTCATATGAGGATACTGCAAATACATCAATAGTGCGTATCCGACTCTTCAGAGTCTGTGTAAAGTGGGATCAATATGGCAGATACATTGATATATGTGAATTGACTGAATCGCATTTCCATTACTTGAATTGTTCATTTGACAAATTTTGCACAGAACTATTTAAATTAAATGTCTATGGAACTTACGAACACATTATTTGAAAAATTTAAAATATCACCAAATATGGAGCAAATGTGACATATGATTTCCCAGACGAAACAGCGTAATGTTACCGGTCATTGATATTCCAGTCAAAGTTAAAATTACAAATAATAATGATGAAATTAACGAAGATGTCAGCATCCCTGTGTTTTGATTATTTGATTGGTGGAAATAGCAAAGTAACAGCGTTTACATAATACAAATTAATACTTGTTTACTATTCATTGGTCTCCAAGTTGGCACAAGATTTTATATGAAGACAAGAAAACAGTTGTGCCCATTTCTGAGAAAAATACAGAAACAAGATTATAAGCACTGTAAAAATAATGAAAAAACAAGTCATGCATGGCACAGTCCCCGTTAGTTATCAAATTTAAAATATATAGTTTTGTTTATAGTAATATAGCTGTAACATAAACATGTCAGAAGTATGGATCCAGAAGATGATTGATTATGATGATTTTTTAACATTAAAATGATTGACATCTTGTATCTGATTGTCAAGCGAGTACTGGAACAGCATTAATTAAAACAAGTCATTGAAAATGACACAGTCCCCATTAAATTTGTGAAAGTTCTCTTTGTGCTTGTCATATTAAAGTGGAGGGGTTGTTGCGAGCGTGTCCTTGAAACTTGAGTCCAAAGTGGCGTATACAACAGATTGTTTATTTATATCAAATTCGAACACGTGTTGCGTGACTACCTACATGTATCCATTTATGACATGCTAAATATCAATGAAAATGATACATGGGTGACAGAGATATAGTAACATGGCCAAAATTAAAACAGCCATTATTCGTCCATCTTTGATCTGATTATGAAACAAAGTGACATGTATGATGTATGTGCCAAATACAAATGAAAATGGTACATAAATCTTGGAAATATAGTAGTAAGGCCAAAAAGTCAGATGGCTGCAATTGGCCATCCTTGATCCGATTTCGGAACAAATTGTCATGGACATTTATCCTAACATATAAAGTATATATGCCAAATTTGAATGAAAACTGGCAAAGCAGGTCCAAGACATAACATTTAAAATAAAAACAAGATGGATGCCAGTCGGCCATTTTGAATCGAATCACTAAACCACTGCATGTGCATATGTCCCACATAAAGTACTAACCACATGCAAAGAATGAGCAAAATTGGTCCAAAAGATTTTGAAATATGACTCCGCATGGATGCACACACAGACGGACGGACAGACGCATGCACTGATGGACGCACACACAGACAGATGAGGACATGTATCCTAACATGTATAATCTATGTACCAAATTTGAATGAAATCAAGTACTAGGCACATGCAAAGAATTAATAGAATCGGTCGGACGGATTCTGAAATATGACGGACGAACGAACACAGAGACGGACGGAGACGAATTATAAGTCCCCGTTTTCCAACTTCATCCGAATGGGAACTAACAAAATGGCCATGAGTCGGCCATTTTGAATACATCTATATATCTATAAGGACAAAAAAAAAAATTATGTTGCCCTCAAGTCGGAAAATTGAAAAATTGGGTCTGTCAGTCGAATTTTTTTTTGTTTAAACTCGTGAAAACTAAGGGTATCGTAAATAGCCCAGGTATATGGACTTCATAGTATTCAGATCAACCCGAGGTTCAATGTCGCCACTTCCCCCCCCCCCCCCGGGACCCAGGGGATTAAACAACGGTCCGGGATCGTTAATTTTAGAGGAAACACTTTCTTACTGCTTAAAATGGTGAGTTTTTAATATTTGAGCCTATTATAAAAAAAAAAAAAAAAAAAAAAAAAAAAAATGCAACCCGATATTTTTCATATTTTCGATCAGTTGCTGAGGGCAACAAAACAATTGTTTTTTTTTTGGCCTAACATGATGTAAAATGAATATATAAAATTTGAACATAATCAGTCAAAGCATATCAGAGATTTGGCTCTAGAAGCACATTCATTTAAACAAAATGGCTGTCAGTCAGCCATGTTCTAATCCGATCTGAAAAATCAAACAACATGCATCGGGAACCCATAATCTCTAATGTATGTACCAAGTTTGAAAAAAATCCATCTAAATGCAGTTCTGGAATGCCAGAAATGCTTCATTTTTTAAGATTTTTTAGCACAAAAATAGCTGCCATTTGACCATTTTGAATCAGATAGTCAAACCAATATATCTATATCATGATGTATAATGAGTATATAAAATTTGAACATAATCAGTCAAAGCATGTCAGAGATATGGCACTAGAACTGCATCCATTAAATTGAATCTAAAAAATGATGTGCATCAAGGTCCCATAATGTCCAACATAAAAAATGCTTGATTTTGATGATTTTTAGCACAAAAATGGCCACCATTAGGCCATCTTAAATAAAATCGTGAAACAAATTGATGTGCATATGTATGATATTATGTCAATCTGATTAAAATAAGATCCTGGTTGGCTTAATTTTTTTTTATATAATTACTATAATTATTATTTATTTTAATTATTTACTATAATTACAAGACACTTCGCGATGAGCGTCTTTTGCGGTCAGTAATATTTACGAACATTTTTGTTCACTATTGGCGATCCGTTCTAGGATTGCCCTTAAAATCAATTTTGTGTTTCTGAGTGTGTGGTTTCCGGTGTTTTCACGTATTAATTCTTCTGTGATTGTTTTGGCTTGGCCTATTTCCCTCAAACTTGACAGGCAGGTCACACCATCACCCTAGTTATTAGGTAAAATCTGAAGAAAAAAATTGGCCTATCGTTGCCACAGTAACAGCCAAAAAACTGGATAGCTTCGTGCTAAATGAATCTCCTCCTACAAATTTAGAATAAAACTCTTCAGACATAGCTCATTCTACTCAGCTTGAGTGTGGGCACTAAGTTACTATTTGAATTTTTGATATCTGTTTTCATTACCGACAAATTTGACTCTTCTGTGATTTTTTTGGCTGGGCCGTTTGGTTAAAACTTGGCGGGCAAGTCACACCTTCACTCTAGTTAGGTTGTAAAATCTGAAAACAAATTCTCGCTCACCGCTGCCATAGCAACAGCCAAAAACTGATTTTTGAATACTTTAGCCCCAAATTTATTACCTCCTACCAGTCTTTATATTATTATAAATAGCAGTGTTTATATGATCATGTTTTTGTTTTTTTATTTTGGCTACGTTGCGCACCGGTAAGAGATCACCGGCGCCAACATTGTTACACTCTGTCAACGTAATCCCAACGCAACTTTGAACTATGAATGAACTGTAAATACTGCCTTCAATCATGGAGCTTTTTGCCTCCATGTTTCAATCTAGAAAATACTATCGCAAAACGGTTGGAAATAATAAATTTAACAGCAGAATACGTCCTAGCAATAAAATAAAGTGACTTCTAAGGACTGAACGTTTTTTTGCGAACCTTGTATACGGGGCCCGGTTTTAGTTATAAACCGACGTTAGCTGCACGTTCACGTCCTACCATGGCAACAGCCGAAAACATGATACATGTACTAATTGTTTTTGAGCGGAGCGGATGCCAACCAGCCTACCGGCTTGTTTTATAAACTGGCTTGGTAATTCCGACCACCAATGGTAGACCATGTCACAACATTTCAAGTACTTTTCCAACAAATCCAAAATCACTCGATAATTTTGTTTACTTTACATTTGTACTATGATTACATTTTAAAAGTACACCCAAAATAAGGGAATTTAGTATATAGCCTTGACAAAAACAGCATAATTTTCTTGTCTTAATATTGCATTTTTTTTTCTATCTGTGTAACTTCATGTGGATATCCTGATGAGATTTAAAGTTCAGTTCACAACTAACGGTTTTGCAATATTAGAGGCTGTGAACTTGTCCATGGAGGCTGCAAATTATTAAATATTGTATTCACTGACATTTATTTTGTATTTACATTTGCAATGAGTTCCACAGTACCTTTTTCTTACTGGTGTGGCTACAGTGACTGTGTAGTGTTTTTGTTTTGTCGATTGTTGTCAGTTGTTTGTTTTGTGTTCTTGTAATTTTGTACAAAAATCAACAGCGGTTAGATAGGTATGTTATTTCCATTATGCAGTATATTGTAGACAGTACTTGTATACTTTGTTATCCAGCATAAATATCAGATTGTTCGGAAGAATGAAATTGTAATGTAAATTTCGTTCATTAATGTTGTAAGATGGCGCTTTCTCCGGGGCCCTCAGAGTCTCACTGGCATGTTGACTATGTTGCGGCCCGTTTACTTACTTGTTGTCAGTGTCTGAGTGGTATATACAAAATACGACCAAGTGAACGTCAGAATATCAAAAAAACAGAAACCTAAAAATCAGTTGCCCATGCCAAGAGAGCCGCAGAACCAAAACAATCTGTCGGCCGTCACCATCCACAGCAGCGATATGATTTTATACATCGAAATTGAGAATCGCATGTGTAGACATATTGCATAGAAATGAACACTAAATACATCTATCCCGGCCAGCAATCGAATCATCAATCTTCATGAGTGACGTAACTGGCATTTCCATTTATTTGCTTCTATTCCCACTATCCTAAAACGCTCAAATGAATGTTGTCAAATTCGTGAGTGTGCGTATTTTCGTACAGTGGCGTAAACATTGCTACAATCAAAGACGCGCTGAACAGAAAGTCAATTCTGGGCTAGTACCATTGTCAAATTCTGGGGGGTACAGGACTATTTATATGGGAGACGTTACAATAAGGAACTATTAAAATTGTTCGATTTGCATATCAAAATCCTTTATTGGAACAGAGCATGTTCTATATTCAACAAAAAACAAAGTTGTTATATTTCTAGATACACAACAGACTCGAAACAATAGAAACCGTCCGATCCGAGCGACCTGCGTTCTTGAAAATTGAGTCTTATCGCCCTTGCGTTTCCGAGCAAAAAAACGATGAGGCCAAAAACGACCGATTTTCGCCCAATCTTCTATGAATTTTTCATAATTTAGCTAATTCAGTCCAGCGGTTAGATAGGGTATTTATTAGAGACGCCCGGAGAACCAAAATTTGGGACGTGATTCACTCCGACAACTAAAAATCAGCGAAAATGGCCAAGGGGGTGAGGGACTGCATTTCAAAAACATATTTTATATATAGGGTATATAATTATTATTTATTTTAATTATTTTTTAACTTGTAACGTCAAAAATAATTAAAATAAATAATAATTATAGTAAATAATTAAAATAATTATAGTAATTATATAAAAAAAAATTTAAAAAAAATTAAGCCAACCAGGATCTTATTTTAATCAGATTGGATATTATGTGTGATGTATGTGTGAAGTTTGATTATAAATGGTCCAGGCACTCTAGACTTTCTGATAGATCAAAAGTGTAGTGACCCCACCAAGTGACCATACACTATGCTATTTGTTTACTTTTCAATCAAACAAAAAATTACATAAATACTTGGAAATATGCATGAAGCTACTATTTTTAACTGCATGCTATTTTTAACAACAGAATAACAACCAAAACAGCCTGAAAATTTTACACACACATTTTACACCTACTTTGAAATAAGATTAAACTAAATGAAATTGACTGTGGCACTTAAATTCAGTTTAGAATACCATATCTGAGTCACGACCACTGTTTTGAATGATTGCTCTTGTTGCCCCTTTATGTTCCGTTACGCCAGCATAATAACATCAGGGTTGTTCTTGTTCATGTGAAGGAACACTTAAAAACAGATGTGAACAAGATAATTGACTATTAACATAGATTATATTTCTCAGCTACATTTGCTATGGCAACAACAAACAATCAGTAATATGTCAATATTTATCTCTGTCAATATAATTATTGTCAACAACAAAAAACTCACCAAAATGATCTAGTAAAACAAATGGGTCCACCTGAGGTAGTTTACCTCCAATTGGTCGTCGTACCAAGAATCCGCCGCCTTCATACTGCTGGGGAGCAGTGATGATGTCTACAACCTTGCGTTCCATGGTCTTGACAGAACTCAGCATACGGGTGAAGACAACTAATTGTTTCATTAACGAGTGTCTCTTCAATATTGTAAGCATGCCAAATCCTATTAAGACAAATCAAAGAATAAATGAACAGATTAAATGTGGGGTTATTTTGAAAGGGTAGTGGTAGCTCTGATATTAATACTATAATTTAGTTTTTGTAAAATTTTGCACATTTTCACTAATTACTTTGTTAATGAACCAAATAAACATAATTTGCATATTCTCTAAAAGATGAAATAATTGATAAGGATATACTGTAAAATAGTTTATTTTCGCTTGAAATTAATTTTTGCTGAAGGAAAGATTCAGTGAAAATAAAATCCAGCGAATATACCTTTTCCTATATTTTACATTCAACTTGTCAAAAATCAGTGAAATCTATACAAAACACCTAAAGTCTTTTCAGCGAAAAATGAATTCCAGCTAAAATAAAGTATTTTACAGTATATGCTTTTTGGGGATTGTCAAAAACTTATTTTAAGTATCTAGTGCTCCTTTTGAATTGCTAAATTGAAGTGAAAATAATTTGATTGACAGCTATTATAAGTATAAGTACATTCGTGGCATTGCTAGAAGATCACATATTCAGGTTTGAGTGTAACTGAATTGGGACAACTGACTTTTTTGTGTGCAAAATTTATTTATAAACAACATTATGAAACAAGCAGCCTGTCGACTGAGATTGCTCTGCTGTTAGCAATGCACATTTCAATTAAAGAACAGAAGATATCATTAGATAATGAACAATATGTAGACTTGCTGTTTTCAACAAGAATTCAAAAATATCACTTTTCACCAAAAATGCAAAAATAATCATCAAAATTAGATAATTGAAGATATCACCACGAAAGTAACAAATCTGAAAGAGGTCCACATGTAGTACCTATTTAAGTAATATAAAAGTAATCGGACTTGAGGTTTTTAATAAGAAGTCGAAAATATCACTTTTTACTAATAATTACAAAAATATTCACTAAAATTAGAAAATTAAAGATATCATTACAAAATGAACAAATCTGAGAGACATCTACCCAAGGTACATATACACCAAGTATCAAAGCATTCAGGCTTATAGTTTTCAAGAAGAAGTCAAAAAAGTAAAACATTGACACGGACGACGACGGACCACAGACGACGGACAATCACTCATATGATAAGCTCCGCTCGACAAAGTCGACAACGGAGCTAATAAAATCAAGTGAAAAATGTACATAAATTAAACGATCAATAATAATGTTCTGGATAAGGAAACGCCCACGCCAACTCAGAACGAGGCTCCAGCTAGAGAACCTAATTAGCATACAAGGGTGATTTGTGACGTCACTGGGTGAATTTGTCATTGTTTCACAATGGCCGCTATAGCATGCAATGCTTGGAAAGCGTCACGAAATCTATCTTATCATCGTCTGACGAGAGTTGTGAGATCGAGGAATATGATGACAACGAGAAATTACACGATTTTGTTTTAGAGTGCCAGGGACAAATTGGCCCATACAGGTTTGAATCTGCTAGAAAAGTATGCGATGTGGATGACCCAAAATGACCGTGATGATTCAGGCACAGGCACAGAGTTTGAACATCATGACCGAAAATCTTAATGTTGTTATTTTTATTGAACTCAACCTGAACAATGTATCGGTAATGTCAGAAAATCTGCACTCTAAAATGTAAATTTGTGTGCGTCCGATAGATCGTGTGTTCTATTTCCGGTAGGACGAATACCTACAACTGCAAGATCGAAACAAATGAAACTGTACAGATAAATGATTCGGGCGTAAAATGGGCAGAAAACGTTATAAGGAGAAGGTCCATCCCAATATTTCCTTGTGTTCTTGACGGCTTTGGTCCACTGAAGTCGTAAATTTGAATCTTTTGGGAACGCATAAAGACTTACACGATCGCTGTGTGTGTTGCTACACCTGTCAACAACACATCGTTTCCTCTAGCCTGCGTTAGGGTCCGGCTGTATACTGACAATGTGTATATAATTGACAGACGAAGCCTTCCCGAACCCAAAACACAGCGAAACCACGGCTACGTTTCCCCATGATAACGATCGTGGTAGTTCATTGTATATGCTGGTTTACTAAAGCATGCGTATGGAAAATGGTAAACAATCCTGTCTGGTAGCTATCTCCTGCTTTATGGTCCCGTTGGTGGCGCCATTTCGACAACACTCGTAATGCCGAAAAAACTTGAAGGTGCCGGGAGAGGGGGGGGGCATGGCCCGATTTTGAAATATCATTGAATGTTTACCCAATTTATATATCTTTTTCACTTGATTTTTTTTCATAATGTTGTTTATAAATAAATTTTGCACAAAAAAAAAGTCAATTGGCCCAATTCAGTTGCACTTTAAGATGAAATTTGTTTTCCATTAAGGATGAATTTCAGGAAATTTAAAGGCCCAGGTAACGCTTCTAAACAATAGGGATTATTTCCTTGCAAGTCAAGCTCTGGTAAACAGGCGTTACAGGTTGATTATATAGTGCTAAAGTAAATGTATGTGACTATGAATATCACAGCAGTAACTATGTGTAGTATTTATGACAATAAATATTGTACATGTTGAGATTTTGGCGGATAAAAGTAAAAAAAATGGAAATAGGGACATGCTACTAAGCTTGAATAATTAACTGCTGTCAATCAATGTCACTTGACCTTAAGCTGCTGAAACAGGGTGCTGTATCATGTAATCCCCACAAACATTTACACACTTCCTAATGAGTTTCTCATAATCACATAGCCGATTCAACGAAGACGCCAAAAATCGTGTTTGCAAATTTAAAAAGTCACCACAGAGAGTACGAGCCAGAAATACCTCTCGTCGTTTTTAATAAAAATGAATACTGTGTTTAGTATTCATACTGTTATGTTCCAAGCGTGTTTATGTGGGGATATTATTAAAGAGCATATTCCAGAATTAATGCTTTCTATGACGGTAAATGGAACAGGAATTAGACTAGGGTTGCCAATGACAGACCAATTAATTGTAACCAGTACATGCGAATTGATTTACTGGCTTCTTCATGGCATTTTATAGTTGAAAATGACAAATTGATGCCATTATTGTGCTCCCACAAGATATAGGCTAAATCGTGACTATTTTTGTTTTCTCTAAAATTACATTTTTAACGTGACTAGCCTTCGTAAAATTTCATTGTCTAACCGCCTCGTGCACATAAGGAAATGTACACTAGTCAGAAGAATATAGCAGTTTTATTTTGCACTAGAAGTGGCTGCGGTTGGCCATCTGGTTTTTGCACGCAGTGATGCATCGATCATCTCAAATTTATTATTTTTACTATTTCCATGTATCAGTAGCAGCAGAGTGAAAGTGTGAATGTCGTGCAGTGAATATAATTTTTATTGTTGACCGTAGCGAGCATGACAGCATTCTAAGCAATACGTGCATCGTGGTCATCGCCGTGGCGTCGTAGTTCATTGATACAAGGGCGGCAAATTATGATATGGCAAATCTGCATTTCAGACGAACGCTATTGTTGAAATGAACGTAATTCAAAAAAATGATCAATACCACATCACTTTGTAACACGTTCCATATTAGCTCCGTTATTAATTTTGTCTTTACAGAATGCCTATATGTAGCTCAGGTCTGCACAGTACGTGCTCTATGGAAGCAAGTCTGACTATAGTGCTATCAGCTTGTAAATAAACTATGTGGGTTTCTGTAAATATAGCTAGACTATGCTAATGATTAACAGCACTCATTAGCATAACCACACCTCTAATAAACACTTGCCCAGGGCAAATGAAAAGGGCATTTAAGTAATATTTTTAAATATGATTTGTGTATAAAGGACAGACACTTCCAAATATGGATTGAGATGAACATTAATCAGTTCTTTCACAGACTCACTAATTTGCATTATGATTTCTAGAAATGTAGGTTTCCCCTGAGATTTCACAATCACATGAGATTCTTGCATATTCTTATCTTTTAAAACCACAATTATACACGGTACACCAGGTTTCATGAAGGCATGAATTTGTTTCATATAAAAATATTTATAAATGTTATTAAATTACAAATGGCAATTTGAAAACAACTTGACCAATCACAAGACTAAATAACAGATGAATACCAACCATGTACAATGTAACTCAACTGCAATCAGTTAACTTTTAACTTATATAATGTATTCTTTTAAATTTATTCACTGTTGTTTAATTCAAACATTTTAAACAAATTTGATGGAATCTATCTTTTGCGTTATGGCAGTAAATCGGCCAATGATTGAAGAAACCCTGCAAATACTCACTCAAAAACAATATAACCAATCAAAACATCTTCTTTGAATTTCTATGAAGCCGCAAGGTTCTTTTAGGATAAAAAGTTTTAAAAACAAATTCACACTTTTATGAAATTCGGTGTACTTTGACTTTACCTTTATCAGAACTTTAAAACAGCAAATATCAGTGAAATTACCAAATAATGTCACATGTGAATTACAAACCACAGATGCATCACGAGTGAGTGACTGACACAAATTTGCTATAGTACTCTCCTCCACCACGGTTACTAGTTTTAGTAACCGTGCCTCCACCTTGTATAACTTGCTGAGTCATTTTTGATGTTTTTGAAGGCACACAGTAAGCGGGGGGGGCAAATACCGGTTTCCACATAGTTCCAGTGACTCTTTTCAATGATAAGATTTTTGTAGAAAATTGAAAATAACTATCCATTAAAACGTATAAATCGTACTTTGTTGAATATAACCCCGCGATTATAACGTCCAACTATAAATTATCATTATTCATCTGTTTAACACTGTTACGTTTCGACACCCCTATTTTGAATGGTACACTCCATGCGACGTCATAGATCACGTGAACCTGAGTAAATGCTTCCGTGTTGACATGACATCGGCTAAGATCGTCTTTTAAAAGTCTGTATATTGTTTGAATTTCAACACAGTTTACCGAGTCTTTGGAGACCAAACAAGTTCAAAATGTCTAACAACGAAAAGCAAGGTAAGATGAATGAAATGCACATAAATGAAGAACGACATTTATTAACGCTGTCCAGATTGCTTATTTTGGCTAGCTAAGTTGTGTGTTTTTTTTCTCAAAGGAAATTGTGCATACACTATGTTGACAATTCCTTTATTGTAGTAACATTAAGACCGAATTTATTTGATAGATTATTGTTATATATAAAAGTACATGCGCCGTTGTCGATCTAGCTAAACCTATGGTGATTTTCAAATCGCATGATCCGTCGTTTGGCGAACTCGGGTCCCTTAGTTGTTTATACAAAGACGCCATTGTACTTTGAGCGTGATTTTTCGCGTGACCTTTGATTGAAATACTAGTCTGTTGGAATATTTCCATTATTTTTAGCCACCAGCATCGCGACCATATATGCCCTACTGCCCAGTGGATGGGCGAAACATAGTAATAAAACATACTATTTTGAAAATTCGCATAGCGACTTGCGCAATAGCGTACATCCGCGCTTAAAACCCTACCCTACAGACACTTTGTCTGCCGGTTTGTTTTTAGGTCAATTTTTCTGTCGGGTACCCAACAAATTACTAGGGAATGATTATTTGCATCACAGCGATGTTTATTATAACAGAAATAGACCCAAGGTGTGAGCACTACAGGTGCATATAACGGTAATATATATATATAAATGTATCCACTATTGGCACCGTAACAGTGACAATAACGGCAATGGATTCACTATTAACACCACAGTAATGCTGTTTGCATGTACTGACAACACACATGAATGAAATGAGTAAATGAAAGCCATCTCGAACGAATATTACTAAAAAAAGAAATAACTGGTCATCACTGTTCAGCTGTAGAATAGAATAGAATATTGCTTCATTACAATGTTAACAAAAATTGACAATTATTTTTTGGTTTCTACACATGTAGAAGGGAATAAAGCTAAAAACAAAACGTGTGACTGTATGTTAAGCAGTATAGTTTTGTTTCTGTAAAAACATGTCATTTCGTTCACACACATTGTAAGTAGCATGCTACCATGTCCACACATACACAATTTGGTTGCCCAGTAAGGCTGCAGATAACAACAAAATTTGTCTTTAGAAAAAATAACATTTCTTTCAGTTCTTAGCAATGAATATATAGGTAATAAAAAGTTTCAAACAAGTTATTAAAATCTACCAATTAGATCTGCAGTAAATAAAATTTGCAATAATATGAGGTTATTACGAGGATACCTCAAAGTATGCACAAGACAGTACAACAGGGGTATCGCATTTCCTTATTATGGTAGGATGAAGATGATACTCTGTAAAATACTGCAAAATTGCAAAATTACGGCACGCTGTAACTTATGGCATTATGGTGACAGATGTATAATAATAATGTTTATTCAAGAAATTTGAGACACAAACTTGGCTAACACCCTATTAACAAAATGAAAATAGTTTGACTGTAAAGCTTGATATAAGAGTGGTTTCATGACATTTTCTGTAGTAGGAACTCAGTTCCTGTGATTTAATACAGTTAAGTTTAATCATTTTTTGTATTATTGTTTGTGTTTAGGTCAATATCCTCCTCAACAGCAGCAGCAACAGCCACATCAACCATATCAAGTTTATCCAGCAGCTCCTGCATACCCCACAGGAACAGGACAGTATCCAATGTATGCAATGCCACAACAACAACAACCCGCAGGAGGCTTCCCACAGGAACCACCACCACCATATACACCACCACAACAACAACAATATGTAAGTCAAGATTCAATTGAACGTTTCAGTTTTCGTATATGCATTCAAAATGTAACCATATGGTTGTGATTTATATTTTGACAGGGACAAATGGGTGGCTACCCCCATCAGCAACCATATCAACAACAGCCATACCCTGCACCAAACTCAACTGTTGTGGTGCCAAATGCATTTGATGCAGGTGCACGATTCGGTGTGGGATCATCTGTCAATATCCCTGTAAGTATTCTTCATTATCCTTACTTAGGTCTCTTTCTAGACTAAGATTCTAATACTGTAGTAGTCTTGTCTTCTTTATTTTCTTTTGTTAACTACTTTTTTTAACTACTTTAAATATCTTCTTTTCACATTTTATTTTTCTTTGCATGTTTTTTGTTATAGCCACCACCTCCTGGTGTTGCACCCAATGCTGCTCAGATTGCGGCAATGCGAGGAGATAGAGTAGTTGCGGGCAAGAAGAAAGGTTTATCTAGTGGCGGGTCATCCTGGTTCTAACCTAGAAAAGCACTCCCTTGTGCATGTATTCTTTTGCTCACTAACATTAATAAGCTATTATTACTTAATAATTCTTTTGTTTCTTAACAACTATTCTTGTAAAGAATAATTTTTAACTACTGTGTACATATTCCAGTGTAGATCAATGCAAAGCTACTTATAAGATTGTACCTGATTTGCTGCCCAACCTAAATACCTAAAAGACAGACCAATCAGAAAGCAGCTTGTTTATTGACAGGTTGTTTCGACATATCAAATTCTGCCTTGTATATATGCTTTGACTTCACTGGAATACAGCTGTTATTAGATCCAGTAGAGCAAAGTCTTACAACGAATAGGATTCTGCTAGCTGCGTCAACTTCCTGGCGTTTCTCACACATATTTTGTTTTTCTCAGTATTGTTGACCCTGTAAATTTAGGTGGAGCATTTACATTTTTGTATAAGTTTATTGTTAATTTTTGACCAAATTGACACAATTTGTTTACAGATTAGATCAAAAATATATATTATTTCGTGATAGTGCTAAAATTTAGTCAAGTGTTCAAAGTAATAAACTGCACAATTCTTATTTATTTATCGTGAACACATTCAAATAGATAGACAAGTTGGCATTATTGTAAGTTATAGTGCTTTTGACAACTGATATAGAGATCTATTATAGATTTTAAAATGAAGAGTGCCCTCTGTGTTCAGTTATTAGGTAAGGTAAAAATGTGTAATGTACGAGAATGTTATTATTGCAGCCACCACCACCAGGAGTAGCACCAAATGCCGCACAAATGGCGCAATCACAAGGACAAAATGTGCAGCTGGGACAACGCCAAGGAAACTGGATGAGTGGAGGTTCAGATGGTGGTTCTGTATGGTGGTAGTCGAACATGGTTATGAAAATCATCTCCTCTCTGGCATTTACATTGTATCCTATCTTGAACCTGAAAAATATATAACTTTAGACTTCTTTATCAGGCATTGGTCGTCATGCTACACACATTGGAGGTAAACAATTCATGTTGTCCAAAAAGTGTGTATGTCACATAAAGAATCAATATTGAAATGTGCCATAATCATCAGTCTTAAAATTGAAATAGACAGTTTCATGGTTAAATGTGATTAATCTGTTTTAGCACTTCGTTCTGTTTGTATACATATCAAATTTTGTCTGTTAGAAGCAAGTACAGTATGTTTTTGTAAACAACCAGTTGAATAAATAACATACATGGTTCAATTTGTTTTTGGTGTACCGGTACTTAAATTGCACCAAAACTTACTGTTTGCACAGTCTGTGCTTCTAATAGAGCAAAATTTTGGTACTGTATAAATTCACTGGGTTATAATTTTGCTATTTTTGCTGATAAGTAAAATCCACAGATTTAAATCAGTGGAAACATGTAGAATCATTGTTTCCCTGCCCTCTGTAAATATGCTCAATACATCAAAATAGTGAAATTAAATGTCAGTGATATGTAAACAAGCTCATGACTTTTTGTCTGCATATTCAGTGTGTATCAAAAAGAAAATTATGAGAAGATTATGATGTGATGCCTGACAATCCATGAACCCCCCAAATGGTCGTAGTATTAATTGTAACTAGTGTTGCATATCCCTATGGACATCTATGCTGTAAACCATTTATTTTTCACTGCTAGGATGTCACAAGGACAATGTTTTGTGAAAGTTATTGTAACTCTGTGTCTTCAGTACCCTGGTGAAAATCATAGAAAATTGTCCCTAACAAAATTAAAACGACAATCTATTTATTTATTCAATTGGTTGGTGACGGACCTTCAAAAAACATTGTTGGGAAAAAAACTCTTCCAAGATGCATATAGTGTGTCAGTTATATTATTACCAGAGATGCATGTACCATAGTTTGTTCAAGTATTATGCGACGGTCAGAGCTTGGCATGCAAGTGTTTGGATTCTGAGATATTAATATATTTCTATAGCTGTTTCTCCAATAATTATACAATACATGCAAGTAATGTTGTATTATTTTCTCATTCCATCCTATCATAACATTAGTCTGTACAGGAGCCCACCAACTAGAATATAAAACATGTCTAATTGATTCAGGGTTTTAATTGTACATATGTGTGAATTGTATTGTGAATTATACTAGGGGGTACTGATGTCATTGTGAATTATACTAGGGGGTACTGATGTCATTGTGAATTATACTAGGGGGTACTGATGTCATTGTGAGTATACTAGGGAGTGTGAATTGTATTTTGAGTTATTCTAGGGAGTACTGATGTCATTGTGCTGTATACTAGGGAGACTGGTGTAATTATGATTTGTCGTTATGTGGCGTTATTGGGGGGGGTTCAGTAGCATTTTAAAAAGCTTTCAATTCTGGGATTCTTTTTGTGCTTAATATACACTACTTTAAAATACTTTATTTTTGCTGAAGGGATGATTCATTAAAAATAAAATCCAGCATATATACCTTTTTTTCCTATATTTTGCATTCAACTCATCAAAAGTCAGTGAAAAACACCCAAAAGGTCTTGTTCAGCTAAATAAAGTATTTGATATGAATTGTGCATCTGCAATATTGCATGCACACAATGCATGTAAAAATATACCTAACTGCACTTGTTTGGCGATTTTTATTATTTTTCTATTGAGAAAATTTTCTTTTATATTTGTATATAACAGAAATAAACTTCAAATGTAAAACATGTCAAAGGAATTTTGAGTTGTGTTTTAGATTTGTGAAAGCAATCTTTTGATTCAAGCAGTACTTGGAATGACTACTGCACGTTGAAAAACAATTGTGATGTGTGAACAGCCTTTTCACTCATTTTTGATACTTTGTTGTGGGAGGCATGACAAATATGTAATGATATTTACAAGATTTCATTGAATATGTAAGCTCTCCAGTTTGTCTCAGAGTAATATCATTTTTGTTTTTATTTTAAGTCTGTATAAACCTGTATACTGAATAATGGTACTATGAATCTGTTGATTCTTTCATTATTGATGTTATTACAGACTGGGATTCAACATTGTATATAACCTGTGAACTTTACAGGAAATTACATCATAGATCATTTGCCATGATTTTCACCAGTGAACGAAATCAACAATTGGAAGATAAACCCTCATTCGATCTCTTAACATACTTCATGGAATTTCACTGTGTTCATCTCAGGCTAGCCATCCATGTTCACACACAAGGCCCCCCCCCCTCCCAATTTTTTGTTTCTAATCTTTAAAATTATCCAATTTTTTAGTAACAGACAGCTCTACTTTCATTGATGTAATATTTGTAATGTCATGTTTACATTATCCTGTGTTGAACTTAGTACTAAATTATTAAACCATGAAATAAAAAGGAGGGCAATTCTTGCGGTTTGTATTTATACTTGTATTCTTAATAATGTCCAAGTATCTTGTAAAAAAAAAAATTTTATTCAGTGAAAATAAATCTATCTGAACATGTAGTTTTTACTTTTCATCCACACCTCAAATGGAACCTGAATGTGTTCTGCATGATTTGGGCAAACTTTCTTGTATTTTTGTGGCAATGTTTCACATATTAGTGTGGGGTTACTAAATGTTTTATTTTACACAATTCATTATGCCCAGGTGTATCGCCGAGCCTCTCCACCAATCAAAGCTGTCTTCTTGTACAATGCTGTACCCCGCTACATTGTTATTGTGAAACACGAGTGTACACAAGCATATACAAAACAAAATGCTGTAGAAATGTACCTTTTATGCTGGCTATGTATTTACCATTACTGTAAACTCTCTAATTTAGGCACAGGGGAAAAATGAAAGACGTCACAAACTGTTGAAAAAAAATATTGGTATTTCTACTTAAAGAAACACTGATTTTTTATCTAATATGCATTTGTTTTAATTTTGTTAGAAACGAAAAGTATACATGCACATGTAGTCTAAAAGAACTTTCAAATAAAACAAACACTGATGCAAAATTGCTTAGATCATGGTAGCGCATTCTGGTCATGTCACTTTATGACCTTCCAAAATTCTTGGATTTTCTGCAACTTAATTGTTTTGTTTTTAGTTCCACTGTCATAGACAGAGTGGAGCTGTTCAATATAAAGATACCTGAGGAACGTGACAATGTCATTAATAATCTTTTTTTTCGATTTGTTTATTTTTATGGTGGTAACACTAATTCTCTATTTTTGATACAAAATGATATTTTCAACAACTTCTTGGAAACTACAAGCCCTACTGCATTGATATTTGAAGTGTACATAATTTTTGTGAACATGTATGAAGTTAGGTTGTTGGTTAACCACGTTTTGTCTTTTATATGGATGTGCATTCCTTGACTTGGCTACCAGAATGTTTTTGTAGGACAGCAATGCTATTTTGACCATCAGGTCGCTTGTTTCTTTGTAATTTTTTTTTTTTGGCTTTGTCTTGTTTTTTTGTACATTGCTGAAGATCCGCTCTGCTAGGTTTGCCCTTAAAATGACTTTTGTAGGTTTGTGTGTGTGTGTGTGTGTGTGGTCTGTGTATGTGATTTCCAGTGTTTTTATGTATATTTTTTTGGATAGCTTCACGCCAAATGTATCTCCTACAAATTTAAAATAAAACACCTCAGACATAGCTCATTTAAATCAGCTTGAGTGTGGGCACAAAGTTACTATTAGAATTTTTGATATCTTTTTTCATTACTGAGAAATTTGACCCAAAAGTTATGGTAACTGTTCACCAGGAATGGCTTTTTTGGCTGAGCCGATTTTGTTCAAACTTGGCAGGCAAGTCACACCTTCACTCTAGTAAGGTTTTAAAATCAAAAAACAAATTCTGGCCAACCATTTCTATGGCAACAGCCAAACAACTAATTGTTTAATACATTTGCACCAAATGTATCTCACCCTACATTTCTACGATTAAAAAGCACGGGCGTAGCTCATTCTACTCAGCTTGAGTGTGGGCATAAATTTACAGTTTTTTTATGTCATTACAGAGAAAATTGACCTGAAATTTGAGGTAACTTAACACCAGCAACGGCTTTTAACTGCTCTGTGATTTGTTTTGACTTGGCTGATTTTGTCCATACTTGACAGTATTGTCACTAATGGGAAAAAAAATCATCTTTGATCCAATTGCGCAATAAATTGTCATGGACATGTATCCTAACATGTATAATCTATGTACCAAGTTTGAATGAAAACTGACAAAGAATGTCCAAAATACAACATTTTCAAACAACAAGATGGCTGCCAGTCGGCCATTTTAAATCGGATCGCTAAACCACTGCATGTGCATATGTCCCACGTAAAGTACTAGGCACATGCAAAGAATGAATGGAATGGGTCCAAGGGATTCTAAGATACAACTCCGAACGGAGACCGAATTATAAGTCCCTGTTTTCGTACTTCGTCCGAACGGGGACTAAAAACTGATTTTGAACACTTTCACTCCAAATTTATTACCTCCTACAGTCTTGTAATAGCAGTGTTCAAATGATCATGCTTTTTATTTTGGCTACGTTGCGCACTGGTAAGAGATCACTGGCGCCAACATTGTTACACTCTATCAACGCAACTTTGAACGAACTGTAAATGCTGCCTTCAATCTAGAAAATATTGGAAATAATAAATTTAACAACAGAATACGTCCTAACAATAAAATAAAGTAACTTCTAAAGACTGAATAATTTTTTGCGAACTTTGTACACGTGATTCGGTTTTAGTTATAAACCGATGTTAGCTTCACGTTTATGTCCTACCATGACAACAGCCGAAAACATGTTGCTTGCTTTTTGAGCGGAACGGATCGCCAACCAGCCTACCAGCTTGTATACAATATCAACCATTCCAGTGGATGTTAAGTGAATAAATAGATTTACTTATATTCAAAGTGTTGAAATTGTTGATTCTTACTCAGTCATGATTATAATAAAGTACAAAAAATCAATTGATTGGATTGTTATGAAATTCTACTCAGTTTCTTTGTAAGCAAATGTTACTCGTTGCAGGAAAACACTTGCTGCGATACAATATATGCCATGTTTTTTCAATACACAAGTTGCCCTGAAACTGTGTTCCTTGACCTCATAGGTCAAGTTGATTATTAACCAATCAGAGTGCTGGATGGTGCAACATGTTCAAATTATCATAGCTCATTTAAATATGTTAATGAGGGTTCAGCGACATCACTGAATGGTGAATACTACACAAAAGAAATCTACTGATGTTGTAGTAAAATATTTTGGCATTGATTTTAGTCGGGAAAACAGCATGATTATTTTTTAATAAAGAAATTAGTAGTTTTCAAAAGATTAATTGAGCTTTGTCTAAAGATTTAACACTTTTTACTAGGATAATAGCACATTGTTGAAACAGAGTTTACCCATTGATGCTAGTCACAATAAATGTTGTACTCTTGAAAAGTCGTCAGTAACTACAAGAAACCTAAACTCAAATTTAGGCTTCAGGAAAGATTGAAATTTTCCACAAATTTACGGTTATCAAAAATGATTGCAACATACGCCTCCATATTTGGTAAGTGAATGAAGATTTTCAATCCATCCACCAATCACAGCTGAAACTAGCAGGTCTGAGATAGATTGACACGATTAATTTTAACAACTTTACTAAACAGTAAACGATGGACTTCCATGTCTACTGGTAGTTATGTTGATTCACTTGCATTTTTTGAGTCAGAATTCAAATACTGGCTTACATGATGGTCAGGCAGTGGTAGACAGTTTATGTTAATATAATTTAATTGTTGAAATAAATACAAGTAGCTATAAAAATATATGCGATGTAACTGTGCTCTAGAGTTGAGTTTGGAGAACCATTCAGGGAAGCTGGAAAACCTGTCCACTAAATACAAGATTTCTGTGAAAGATCAAGTCTGTCACCATGGTCACAACTTTACAGAGTAAACTGCGATCATCTGCATAATCCTGAGAAAGAATAAAAACAAATGGTATTAATACACCTTTTTACCTGGCACCCTCTAGTGATGAAGAGCTGCTATGATGACGGAACAAGAGTTATTAAATTTGAACGTTAAACAAAACAAAAAATTTATGTTTCCTGTAACTCAAAGTTCTGTTAATTGTTAATTGGACATCAAGTTACAATTTAGATATGGTTTTGCTAAAGTGGGTGTGGTCATTTTTGTAACTCGATGTTTTCGTAACTTGATGTTTGTAACTCGATATCCGTTACTCGAACAATTCAGCATCTCTCCAAAATCACAATATATGGTCAGAAATTAAGCATTTTTTGTATCCAAACTAAATTTCATATGTCCAGGCTCATGTGAAGACATACAAAACATGAAATGACTCATCATGGGCATGTATCTCAACATTTGAAACATTCGAATACTGACAAATTCCGTCCAAGACTTCACATTCCCAAAAAATTAAGATGGATGCCAGTTAGCCATCTTTGATCTGATTATGGAACAGACTGACATGGATATGTATTCCTATACGTATGACATATGAGCCAAATATGAATGAAAATGGTTCATAAGCCTTGGAGATATAGTAGTATGGTCAAAAAGCAGGATGGCCGCCAGTCAGTTCTATAATGTCCAATGTATGTACCAACTTTGAACAAAATCCATCTGTAAGCATCCAATTCTTCAATATTGCTGGAAATGAACCCTAATTTTGAAGCCAACAAACAAAATTTGAGTAAATTTTCAGTTTAAACTAAAAAAATTGGCTATTATTGTCACAATCTTCTGAAGGAGAGTGCAGACAAAAAACAGGACTATTTTATGAATTTGTGATAAAAGAGGGAATTGGTGGTGAAAAGGCTAATCCTGTGGGCGCCAGAATTTAAGGTATTTTAGACATGAAGTACAAATAAGGAATACTGTATTTACTATTTTAGAAACACATCTACAATACACATAAAGCAAATATTGTGTTTTTTACATGCAAAATATGTCTTACTGTAATCATTGAAATCTGTTGAATGATTCTTGAGAAACAGTACCTAAAATTGGCTAATTATTATGCAAATTAGGTAATTATTATGCATGGATTTCAACCAAAAACTAATCAGGTCTGCACATTATCCCAGAGCATATATGTACCAAGTTTCACTGAAAATCTGTTGATTGGTTCTTGAAATATCAGTGGAACAAACACACACAGAAGCACTAACCTCAAAGACTCTCGTGTGCTTCATATATGGGAGTCAAAAATTAGTTCTGTTTTATTGTGTGAATTGGTGACAAAAAGGTCAAAAAAATATTCCCAGTGAAATTTCACTGTTTGTAAATAGAATCTAATGTTTCAGATTATTTGTATGAGCATAAGATTGCGTGTACCTATGCCAATATACTGTAAAACATGTTGAAAAAGCGGCATGCAATTTTAGCGAATTGTGGTAAAATGATGTAATAGCGAAATGTTGATTTAGCAAATCTCTCTTGTCATTGTTGATTTCTTTGTTTGGTGGCCATTTTGAATTGATAATATGGTCATGAGCGACATCTTGAATTAGCGAATCAGTTCCCTCGCTAAATTATTATATTAAATGCATTTATATGTAAAAAAAACATATCACACGAAATATCTCCACTCTCAAAACAATCATAATAGGTTTTGTTTTTGTCAAAGTTTGACACATTGAGGAGTAAATTTCTGTCAGGCAGACACTGAGAAAGGTGCATGATACGAGTCTTTGGTATGAAACACAGAAGCTATGAATAAATCAGATAGTTACCTGTTGTGTTGTTATAAATACTGTATTGATACAAACACCATGAACTATGCCCTCGGTGGCCAACTTTTTGCACATACTGTGATAAAGCTGGTATTGCTGCAATACATCATCTCCGTTACCATGTTGAGCCATGACAACAAGTGATCCACCATTTTTACACTGATTTTGTAGTTTCTTGTAAGTTTCTTTAACAAGACAATGACTATTTTGACTTGGTAATGTGAACTGAAAACAACCAGAAAATATTGCTATTGATATACTGTGAAGCAGGTATGTTAATTCCAATACTACATTTATAAAACATAATACATGGAATTTCAAAATGCCATGAATGTATTTTTTTTTATAGAAATTTATATAACCTTAACCCGGAAGGAACTCATAAGTTTTCATTGGCCAGAGAAGTCCTTTTTTAATGCTCATTAACCAATTTACATGGATTATTGATACCATCAATTGTACTCAAAACTCTTCAAACTTTTACAGGTTACAGGACATACAGTGAAAGACATAAAGCTGGGGGTATTATAAATATTTATAAATCAAAATGACTGGTAAAATTCAAATTGACCAACCTAGAAATTATATGGTCACATCATCGCAAGTTCTAATTATACATTAATGACTTAGTACAACACATAAGTGAATGGTCGCTGTTGTTTTATCATTTGAAGGCTTTGACAAGCATTACAGATACAGACAATGTGAAGCTTTCGAGCCGTTCATTATTAAATATTTTGATGGCTGATGATCGGTATTTTGAAAGATTCATTTTATAATATGACAGAACCCCACACCCTCCCCGTGGCTTTCGTTGCGTATGGAAGTTATTTTCACGAGTGATGCGGTGTATCCTGCGGCCGTACTTTCACGAGCGAAGCGAGTGAAAGTACAGCAGAATACACCGCATCTCGAGTGAAAATAACTTCCATACGCAACGAAAGCCACGGGGAGGGTGTGGGGTTCTGTTATTATTACATATGTTCCATACTTGATTATTTCGTATTAAAGAAAGAACGTGCAAACCGGGATGGAATTTAGGTCGGGGAACCCCATTGCCCATTATTAATATGTTCCAATATAAGTGTTACGCCCTAGCAGCGCGTGTCAGTGTAGAACGCGCCCGGAGAACGCGTGTCACTGTTTGTTTGAAATTAAAATAATCAGACGTCTAATCTGAGTCCCTGTCCGAATAAATAACTCGTTGACGTTTAGTTGGGACCACGCAGAACCAGAACTTGAACTGGACGACTATGATACACAGTTTATGTTGAAGTTAAAAGTTCCGCCACAGAATTGTGCATTGGCAAACATGCCGTGCAACTGCGGTACTCCACAGACGGGATGACTTTCGTCGACAGCGGTTGTCGCTTAGCTGCACCACAGTCCTTCGTTGAGGGACTGTGGCTGCACGCTACACCTTCGTGTGCGATGTTGCTTGCTGGTCGTGGATTGACTGAGTCTTGATTACCGGTTAAAATGTTGCTCTTTTGGCGTTGGTAATTTTTATTTGGAACTGAGTAACGCCGCAACGTCGCCAGCAGAAACCTGGTATCTTGATGCTGATGGTTGCAGCTGCATAGTAATCGCTGATTTTACTGCTGGTGGATCTTCTGAGAGCCCTTCAAGGTTTATAAAACTCAGTTTCCAGGTGATCAACATACATTAAGTTCTCCCAATCGTAGTATTCCATGTGATATACACCTGACATGCCAAAAATGTTGTTGAACGATTTGAACTGGATAAAAATAGCAGACGAAAATGTGTTTACAAAATAAAAATAGTTCGGTAGCCAATGAAAATACCATGTTCATTTGCATATCGACCGTGAAAATACCGAAAACATTATTGCATGGGTGATATGCAAATTAGTTTGGGCCAAAATAAGTGACTGCCTAAAAGTACCATTACTGTTGTTCAAATTTCATGTCACTCGGCAAGTATATTCATGTACCCCAAGGGGAAAATATCGTACTTCTAAATATTGTTTATTCCGAAAAACTGTACTCCTGAAGGGACTACTTTGTTTGCTCTCTGACCTCATTTGCATATGGGTTGTGGAAATACCGATTTTGATTTCAGGGACGAATCAAAATAAACTGCAGTACATATGTAATAATATGAGGTTATTACGAGGTACTGCAAAGTATGCACAAAGACAGTACAACAGGAGTATCGACTGACACGCAGCGGAGGTCAATGCGACCACATACTGTCCTCATAATAACGTTACTTTTATACATTTACACTTTTCCTCCCAGGAATACATCATGGGAATGCCGAAACCCAAGTAGTTTAGAACATATTTAGCGAACTTTGTGTGGGATCGGGTCAAACCCTGGGGGCAGCCATGTTTGTTTATTTTTATTAGAGGATGCGTACGTGTGTAATCGTTCCATATTTGGAATTCGTGTTTCCTAATATGGTAGGATGAAAATACCCAGTGCAATACCACAAAATTACGGCACACTGTAACTTATGTGTGTCAGATGTACATTAATATAATTTACAATATTACAAGTAGATCGACATGGCTTTAATTTTGTTTTAAATTCGCTAGATTTATCAATTTTTTTTATTAGTATTTTAAAATATTTAGACAAAAATCCCCCAAAAAGGTTGACTCATATTTTTTGAAAGTGAAGCACATGACGAATACAATACCAATAGATCCATTTCATAAGTTTTGCACCCTCAGTTTCATCACCATGGATTATCGATAACAGCATTTTTTTGCTGTTATGATCATTCATTCAAGACATTACAGCCGTTTAGAAAATTATTCAGACAGTCAGTTAGCAATATATCTTGGAACTTTGCAAAACACTTGGGTCTAATCTAGACTTGATGGCGACGTTGGCACGCCCACAATTGGGATCATTCCATTATCTTGCTAGATGAGAGTAAAACGCTGTTTTCAAAACAACACACGTTGGTTACCATACATTAACAGGTTTTATGTTGTATATGCATTCAAATTGTTATTTTAAATTGTTATAACCATCTGAGTTCACTTGACATAGCGCAATTCACAAAACAACTCCTGAGTGTTGAGTAGTTACTAATGAACTCGCCATTGGCGTGAAGGCTCAAAGTAAAGTTTCTTAGCATTGGACGTGCTGCAGTTTCGCACCAGTTTTGGGTCAAACTAAAAGTTGTTTTTACATTACTGGTGCATTATGTTTCAAATTCCGATTTTATACCGAGGTGGGAGAGTACGTCAAGGATACACAAACGGAAAACTTGTTTATAACGGTTTGATGAACTTTGTCAAATCAAAAGTGCTTTCTTCAAGCGAATCACTTTTTCAACTGCAGTTTGAAAATGACGGGGTATAACGACCGTTATTATGTCTAGTCCATTTTTGTAACAGGTACAACTGACTAAAATGAGCGAGAGATTGACATTCTCGTCAAATTTAAGCAACACCCAATGGTTGCTGTAAACGCATGCTAGATAATACTTGCAATTCATCCCTATTCATCGACAACCCCTATGAAATAATAATCCCAAACCATGCACCCATCAATAAAGTTGCACCGACAAGTCTAGATTGGGCAAAGACCAAAGTGTTTTGCAAAGTTGCAAGTCATTTTGCTAACTGACTGGCCGAATAATTCTCAGAACGGCTGTAAAACAAAAGTAAGATAATTTTACAAATAAACAATAACCACAAATTTGATTTACTATATTAAGCATTTTGTTATTCATACCTAGAGCATGTCTCTGATGTGCCCAAAGAGCCTAAAATCAAAACTACAATAATCACACTTTATAATTACATTTTATAATTAAATATTAATTAGTTGACATGCTCTGGTTTGTGGTGATGATACTTACTAGGTCAAGTACAATGGCATTGACTGCACTGGAGACATCTGATAGATTGCTGCAAACACTCACTATCTGAAAAAAACAAAGAAATCCATAAATAATACCGGACCTCTCAATAAGTGGAACTTTTTATTTCTCTCTAGCAATTCAACCATGCTATCAATCCGATTTGATGTTTCTTCTTATTGACAAGAAACAAAACCAGATTCACAAGATCCATTTACTCAGGTTTGTGCATTTTAAGTCTTTTTGTTTGAAATTAACTCCTCTGACATCTTTCATTCTACAATCATGTTACCGCTGACAAAAACTAACAATTCCAAAATAACTTACAGTATACCTCCAAAAAACTTTAAACTTGTATCTCAGTCGTACTTGAAATTTAATTTACAAAGAGAAAGAGAATTAAAGCTGCAAGCAGCATCACAGGGGCCCAAGTATACATGCCATAAATAATGTCAAATGATACACATGATACACAATTAGTTTGAATGATTAGTACCATGAGGTCGAAATGCAGTTGGTTCCATATATTTATTTGAGATATAAAGGTTATTAATATATGGTCATCTGTTATTTTAATCAAATCTCTTGTTTAACGTTGTCATAATAACACAGGATTCATCATTCTTAACTACAACAGTGCTTGAGTTATAACAGTTATGATTATTAATGAGGTTAGAAGCCCCCACCCCATGCAGTTGGTTCCATATATTTATTTGAGATATTAATGTTATGAATATTAATGAGTTCACATGTCCATAAATGGTCATCTGTTGTTTTAATCAAATCTCTTGTTCATTGTTGTCATAATAACACAGGATTCATCTTCCTAACTGCAAAAGTGTTTGAGATACAACGATTATGCATATTAATGAGCTCACATGACCATATATGGTCATCTGTTATTTTATTCAAATCTCTTGTTTAACATCATCATAATAACACAGGTTTCATCTTCCTACCTGCAACAGTGTTTGAGATATAACAGTTATGCATATTAATGAGTTCACATGACCATATATGGTCATATGTTATTTTAATGAAATCTCAGGTTCACTGTTGTCATGATAACACAGGAATCATCTTCCTACCTGCAACAGTGCTTGAGATATAACAGTTATGCATATTAATGAGTTCACATGACCATATATGGTAATCTGTTATTTTAATGAAATTGCTTGTTCACTGTTGTCATGATAACACAGGAATCATCTTCCTAACTTCAACAGTGCTTGAGATATAGCAGCTATGCATATTAATGAGGTTAGAAGCCCCCACCCCATGGGCGCGTAGCCACATGACCTAGCCATGTGCCATTAAGGGGAAAGAATGTATCTAAAGAGTAGAATACACGTACAAAATTGTATTCCAATCGGACTAATACAAAACATGTAGTTGCATAATTTCAATTTTCACAAAATCCAAGATGGCGGCCAAACCACGTGACTTATCGAAAATATATTATTTTTTCCATATGGAGTTGAGGCCAGGCATGGTAAATATAAAAACATCTAGTAGATTCGTTGAATCACCTCTGAGAAACAAATGCCCAAACTTTTGGTCAATTTTCCTCAAAATCCAAGATGGCGGCGAAACCATGTGACTGATCTGAAATCTTTTATAGGTTTCTGAAAGAGATTGATATAGAGATGCCATGCAGCAATATTGAAAATAATCGCTCACGTGTGGCATGAGTGAAAAACTACTTCCTGTTGAGAACAAATCCAAAATGGCGGCCAAACCACGTGACCAATCATAACGAATTTCTCAAATCTAAATCTGCTCCATATGTAGAAGCTAAGTACTGAATACGAGAACATTTTACTTGGCGGTTCTGAAGAAGAAGATTTTGAAGTGTTTTTTGCCGTTTTTAGGAAAAACAAAATGGCGGGAAAAGTCACATGACCGCTAAAGTTTTTATTTCTGATATTTATTACACATGAGTTGAACTATACACCATAAAAAAATCTAGACGCCTAGACCCTCAGAAAGTGGTCAAACAGCCACTTCCGGTTTTATTTCAATCCAATATGGCTGCCAAACTAATTGGCCAATCAAAATTCTGAAAGCATGTTGCACCAGTTCACATTAGGGACTATCAGTATAGAGCATTATCAGACCATTCCGTTCAGCGGTTTTCTCAAACGGCTTGACGAAAAAAGTTACGGAAGAAAGAAAGAAGAAAGAAGATGAAGAAGAAAAAACCGAACAATAAGAATAGGGGCCACGCCCTACAGGCTTGGGCCCCTAAAGATGGTGTGAAAACTGCAATCAGTATTTTCTATTTTATGCACTTGTGAAGCTGGGGAGCTTAGCAAGAGATGTTGTGATGTCATCATGTAATGGGAAGTACAATTGTACAAATAAAACTTTCAACATGCGCATAAATTAAAATGAATTTTCTTATTAAATTGATATCACCCTTACTTCCCACTTAGGTGTTTTGTCTACATGCAGATGTAGTAATCACCACATTTGTTTGAGATAGATAAAATCAAAGCGCGACTCCACAATCCCAGGGATTGTACCAGTGCATCATGGGAAATGTAATTTGCATGGCCCACCCAGTTGTTTATCATATAGATGTTATCATTTTATCGGCAGGTGTTAATTCTGTTGTTGATTTCCTGTTTTCACAATACTTGTCAGTCGCGCGCCAAAACAAATGCGCTGTTATCACCTCCATGAAAACAAAGAAAAACTGTCAGAGAGAGTCAAGTGACCAACAGTGTTGAGGAACGGTGATCGGCCCCACTTTGTTAAAAAGTTTCTGAAGGAATAGAAGACGCCCTCCACTGGAAACATAGAAGATAGAAGTGTAAAGATACAGAGAACACGCTGACAAAATGTCATCAAAGAATACAAAGGAAAAAGTGAAAAAACTGAAGGAAAAAGAAACCAAGGAAAAGAAACTTATGGAAGCCTACATGGCTTCGAAGACAAGCACGAAGGAGGCCAAAAAGGGGGATGGTGAAGAATCGGGCTCCGAAAATGATCAAGTCTCAAGCTATTCTCTGAAGACTATCACTAAACTGATCACTGATCTAAAACAAAGCACAGAGGCAGGTTTCAGGGATATAGCAGGAATTTTAATACGAATGGGAGAGGTGGAGAAGAAGTGCAGTGAACTGGAGGTAATGGTAAAATACAATGCGAACACCGGACGGGAAAATGCCCAGGAAATTGACCACTTGAAAAAAAAATTCTAGAAACTGATAATAAACATACAAAAGAATCAAGTCTTAGAAACGAAAGAAATTCCAGAAGTTTCAGTTTGAGATTTTATGAAATCAAGGAGAAAGAACAAGAAAATGCTCGGAGCACTGTGAGGGAAATGGTGAGTGACAAATTTGGTATAGATCCCAAGACCGTGGAAAACACACATCAGATCCTTGGGGACCCCCGAAAAGTAATCATACTCGGGCCATAATTGCAAGATTTATCTACTGTCCACATTCAGGAAAATACTGAACGGAACTGAAATATACTTAAAAAAAGATCTCTGTGACAAAGACTACAGAAGAAAGAGAAGCATGATTCCAATCATGCAAAAAATATGGCGGGAAGGCAGAAGACCAAGATTTCAGAACGGGCGACTCTACATTGATGGAAAACCATGTGATAACGCCGAGTGGATAGAAGAAAAAATTGACTGATTGTGATCCGGACAATTATGACACTGGGGAAATTTGGGAGGGTGAATTATTAGATATAGAAGGTTAGTTCAAAGGGGTGGCTGTAGCGTTCGTGTGCATCGGTGATGGCAGACTTGAGTTTAGTCTTTTGGGGTTGGTAGTTTTTAGAGGGAGCCTGCCGGGCAATGGGTATGGGTTTTTTCTATTTTCTTGTTTTCTTTGTTTTTTGTTTTTTTATTTTGTTAGTTTCTCAAAAAACTTAGTCCAAATGTGCATATAAATACAACAGTTATGCAGTAGTCAGAAATTAAAATTTTGACTTTGAATGTTAGGGGAATTAGCCAATTCAGAAAGTGTAAGCAAGTTTTTAATTGGCTGGCTAAAAAGAGCAGCGATATCATAATGTTGCAAGAAACCTATAGCATAGTACAGTGTGAAAGTGAATGGCAGAGCCAATTGCGGGGAAATTTGTTGTTCAACCATGGTTCATCAACAGCAATTTTTAAAAACATTGACTATGAGATTCAGAAGGTGACCTCTGACCCAGACGGTCGGTATCAGATCCTGGATGTCACATTATATGGTAAACATTTTTTTCTTATAAATTCCTATGCCCCCACTTTGGAAAAAGTTACTTAACCAAGGCGGTATGTCAGACCTAGAAGTGTGTTTGTTAATTCCTATGCCCCCACTTTGGAAAAAGTTACTTAACCAAGGCGGTATGTCAGACCTAGAAGTGTGTTTGTTAATTCCTATGCCCCCACTTTGGAAAAAGTTACTTAACCAAGGCGGTATGTCAGACCTAGAAGTGTGTTTGTTAATTCCTATGCCCCCACTTTGGAAAAAGTTACTTAACCAAGGCGGTATGTCAGACCTAGAAGTGTGTTTGTTAATTCCTATGCCCCCACTTTGGAAAAAGTTACTTAACCAAGGCGGTATGTCAGACCTAGAAGTGTGTTTGTTAATTCCTATGCCCCCACTTTGGAAAAAGTTACTTAACCAAGGCGGTATGTCAGACCTAGAAGTGTGTTTGTTAATTCCTATGCCCCCACTTTGGAAAAAGTTACTTAACCAAGGCGGTATGTCAGACCTAGAAGTGTGTTTGTTAATTCCTATGCCCCCACTTTGGAAAAAGTTACTTAACCAAGGTGGTATGTCAGACCTAGAAGTGTGTTTGTTAATTCCTATGCCCCCACTTTGGAAAAAGTTACTTAACCAAGGCGGTATGTCAGACCTAGAAGTGTGTTTGTTAATTCCTATGCCCCCACTTTGGAAAAAGTTACTTAACCAAGGCGGTATGTCAGACCTAGAAGTGTGTTTGTTAATTCCTATGCCCCCACTTTGGAAAAAGTTACTTAACCAAGGCGGTATGTCAGACCTAGAAGTGTGTTTGTTAATTCCTATGCCCCCACTTTGGAAAAAGTTACTTAACCAAGGCGGTATGTCAGACCTAGAAGTGTGTTTGTTAATTCCTATGCCCCCACTTTGGAAAAAGTTACTTAACCAAGGCGGTATGTCAGACCTAGAAGTGTGTTTGTTAATTCCTATGCCCCCACTTTGGAAAAAGTTACTTAACCAAGGCGGTATGTCAGACCTAGAAGTGTGTTTGTTAATTCCTATGCCCCCACTTTGGAAAAAGTTACTTAACCAAGGCGGTATGTCAGACCTAGAAGTGTGTTTGTTAATTCCTATGCCCCCACTTTGGAAAAAGTTACTTAACCAAGGCGGTATGTCAGACCTAGAAGTGTGTTTGTTAATTCCTATGCCCCCACTTTGGAAAAAGTTACTTAACCAAGGCGGTATGTCAGACCTAGAAGTGTGTTTGTTAATTCCTATGCCCCCACTTTGGAAAAAGTTACTTAACCAAGGCGGTATGTCAGACCTAGAAGTGTGTTTGTTAATTCCTATGCCCCCACTTTGGAAAAAGTTACTTAACCAAGGCGGTATGTCAGACCTAGAAGTGTGTTTGTTAATTCCTATGCCCCCACTTTGGAAAAAGTTACTTAACCAAGGCGGTATGTCAGACCTAGAAGTGTGTTTGTTAATTCCTATGCCCCCACTTTGGAAAAAGTTACTTAACCAAGGTGGTATGTCAGACCTAGAAGTGTGTTTGTTAATTCCTATGCCCCCACTTTGGAAAAAGTTACTTAACCAAGGCGGTATGTCAGACCTAGAAGTGTGTTTGTTAATTCCTATGCCCCCACTTTGGAAAAAGTTACTTAACCAAGGCGGTATGTCAGACCTAGAAGTGTGTTTGTTAATTCCTATGCCCCCACTTTGGAAAAAGTTACTTAACCAAGGCGGTATGTCAGACCTAGAAGTGTGTTTGTTAATTCCTATGCCCCCACTTTGGAAAAAGTTACTTAACCAAGGCGGTATGTCAGACCTAGAAGTGTGTTTGTTAATTCCTATGCCCCCACTTTGGAAAAAGTTACTTAACCAAGGCGGTATGTCAGACCTAGAAGTGTGTTTGTTAATTCCTATGCCCCCACTTTGGAAAAAGTTACTTAACCAAGGCGGTATGTCAGACCTAGAAGTGTGTTTGTTAATTCCTATGCCCCCACTTTGGAAAAAGTTACTTAACCAAGGCGGTATGTCAGACCTAGAAGTGTGTTTGTTAATTCCTATGCCCCCACTTTGGAAAAAGTTACTTAACCAAGGCGGTATGTCAGACCTAGAAGTGTGTTTGTTAATTCCTATGCCCCCACTTTGGAAAAAGTTATTTAACCAAGGCGGTATGTCAGACCTAGAAGTGTGTTTGTTAATTCCTATGCCCCCACTTTGGAAAAAGTTACTTAACCAAGGCGGTATGTCAGACCTAGAAGTGTGTTTGTTAATTCCTATGCCCCCACTTTGGAAAAAGTTACTTAACCAAGGCGGTATGTCAGACCTAGAAGTGTGTTTGTTAATTCCTATGCCCCCACTTTGGAAAAAGTTACTTAACCAAGGCGGTATGTCAGACCTAGAAGTGTGTTTGTTAATTCCTATGCCCCCACTTTGGAAAAAGTTACTTAACCAAGGCGGTATGTCAGACCTAGAAGTGTGTTTGTTAATTCCTATGCCCCCACTTTGGAAAAAGTTACTTAACCAAGGCGGTATGTCAGACCTAGAAGTGTGTTTGTTAATTCCTATGCCCCCACTTTGGAAAAAGTTACTTAACCAAGGCGGTATGTCAGACCTAGAAGTGTGTTTGTTAATTCCTATGCCCCCACTTTGGAAAAAGTTACTTAACCAAGGCGGTATGTCAGACCTAGAAGTGTGTTTGTTAATTCCTATGCCCCCACTTTGGAAAAAGTTACTTAACCAAGGCGGTATGTCAGACCTAGAAGTGTGTTTGTTAATTCCTATGCCCCCACTTTGGAAAAAGTTACTTAACCAAGGCGGTATGTCAGACCTAGAAGTGTGTTTGTTAATTCCTATGCCCCCACTTTGGAAAAAGTTACTTAACCAAGGCGGTATGTCAGACCTAGAAGTGTGTTTGTTAATTCCTATGCCCCCACTTTGGAAAAAGTTACTTAACCAAGGCGGTATGTCAGACCTAGAAGTGTGTTTGTTAATTCCTATGCCCCCACTTTGGAAAAAGAGCACGCTATATATTTAAAAAAGTTACTTAACCAAGGTGGTATGTCAGACCTAGAAGTGTGTTTGTTAATTCCTATGCCCCCACTTTGGAAAAAGAGCACGCTATATATTTAAAAAAGTTACTTAACCAAGGTGGTATGTCAGACCTAGAAGTGTGTTTGTTAATTCCTATGCCCCCACTTTGGAAAAAGAGCACACTATATATTTAAAAAAGTTACTTAACCAAGGTGGTATGTCAGACCTAGAAGTGTGTTTGTTAATTCCTATGCCCCCACTTTGGAAAAAGTTACTTAACCAAGGTGGTATGTCAGACCTAGAAGTGTGTTTGTTAATTCCTATGCCCCCACTTTGGAAAAAGAGCACACTATATATTTAAAAAAGTTACTTAACCAAGGCGGTATGTCAGACCTAGAAGTGTGTTTGTTAATTCCTATGCCCCCACTTTGGAAAAAGAGCACGCTGTATATTTAAAAAAGTTACTTAACCAAGGCGGTATGTCAGACCTAGAAGTGTGTTTGTTAATTCCTATGCCCCCACTTTGGAAAAAGAGCACACTATATATTTAAAAAAGTTACTTAACCAAGGCGGTATGTCAGACCTAGAAGTGTGTTTGTTATGGGGTGGTGACCATAATTTGGTACTTTATATCAATAAGGATAGGAAAGGAGAAAACCCTCAGCCATGGCGCTAATAAAACAATCTACTAGTTGAATTCATGGAGGCTTTGGACTTAACTGATGTGTGGAGGGCACTCCATCCAAACAAAATTGCTTTCACTTGGAAACGCTTTCACCCACAAATAGTGCAGAGCCATTTGGAATATTTTATTATTAATAATGCCCTTATGGGTTGCATTTAGAAGTCTTCTATTGTTCCCTGTGTCTTGTCCAACCACTCTGCAGTTAGTTTAAATATTCAATATGAAGAAACAACCAAAGTGCCTTCCTACTGGAAGTTGAACGCTAGTTTGTTGAGGGACTCTGACTATATCAAGTTAATTGAGGTCTTTATGGGATTGGCTGAAATACTGTATTAAAAAAACTACCATACAGTACAGTAAAAAAAAATTAAAGCTAGGAAACAAAAAATTCAAAATCTGGAAAAAAAGCTGGCAAATATTGAATCACAAATTGGGGAAAATCCAACTGAAAATGGAGTGCAGCAGCATGACAAAATCAAGCAGGAACTGCGGGAGGAGTATGATAAAGTTACGGATGGTGCAATAATAAGATCCAGGGCAAATTGGGTGGAAATGGGGGGGGGGGGAAATACTAAATATTTTTTGCAATTGGAAAAAATTAACAATAAAAGATCACAAATAACTAAGTTAATAAAAACAGATGGTTCAGCAATCACATCACAGAAGGATATTAAATCATTTTATACTAAGCTATACTCAGGGCTGGACACTTACATGGACAACTTTACTGCTTGTCAGGCATCATTTCTCAGAACCCCTAACATCAAAAAACTTTTAAAGGACCAAGCAGCAGTTTGTGAGGGTTGTATTACTTACGAGGAAGTCCATGAAGCAATCAAGATATTTCCTGTAAATAAAACGCCAGAAAATGATGGAATGCAGATTGACTTCTACAAGTGTTTTTGGGGTCATATTGGAAACTTTGTGGTTAATTCATTGAATACTGCTTTTGAGAAGGGCCAGCTATCCCCAACACAACAACAAGGGGTAATCACTTTATTGGAAAAGAAAAGAAAGGAAAGGAAAAGACAGGAGATTTTTGAAAAATTGGCGACCAATCTCATTGCTGAATGCAGACTACAAGATTGGTACAAAATGCCTGGCCAAGCGATAGGAAAAAATTCTTCCTTCACTCATACATGAAAAACAGTCGGCCTTTGTGAAAAACCGATTCATTGGGGATGGGGTGAGATTGGTTGAAAACATTCTAGATTATTCAGATAAACAAAAAATACCGGGCATTTTATTGAATATTGATATAGAAAAAGCATTTAACATAGTTGAATGGGATTTTTTATACAAAGTGCTGACAGCCTTCAATTTTGGAACTGACTTCATTCAGAAAGTCAAAGTACTGTAACAAAAATATTTCTAGTCGTGTCATGCACAAGGGTACAAGCACTGGCTATTTCCCACTTCACAGAGTTGTGAGGCAAGGGGATCCCATATCACCCATGCTTTTTATTTTGGCCTTAGAAATTTGTACGAGTTCAATGCGTGATGATCCGAATATTAAAGGGTTGGAAGTGGACGGGGGGGGGGGGTTAAGGGAGCTGCGTATGCAGATGACCTTACTTGCTTTTTAAGGGATGTACCATCTTGTCATCGGCTTTTTGAGAAACTTAAACACTTTCAAATAATCTCAGGTTTAGCAGTAAATAAATTGAAAAGTGAAGCAATGTGGTTGGGAAATGAAAACATAGAAAAGATAAACCCCTACGTCTTAGTTGGCCTAACACTCCCATTAAAATTTTGGGAATCTGCATCCCGTACGATAAAAAAAATTACATCCAGGATGAATTGGGCTTCCCCATTTGAAGTTATCAATTAAATTTAAGCCAGTCAGGTCAAGTGTAAATTTAAGCCAGTCAGGTCAAGTGCAAATTTAAGCCAGTCAGGTCAAGTGCAAATTTAAGCCAGTCAGGTCAAGTGCAAATTTAAGCCAGTCAGTTCAAGTGCAAATTTAAGCCAGTCAGGTCAAGTGCAAATTTAAGCCAGTCAGTTCAAGTGCAAATTTAAGCCAGTCAGTTCAAGTGCAAATTTAAGCCAGTCAGTTCAAGTGCAAATTTAAGCCAGTCAGGTCAAGTGCAAATTATTAAAGCCTTGGGTAGTTCCAGAGTGTTATATAAGTTAAATATGACTGAGCCTACTATTGAAGTTTTGAAGAAAATTAACAAACTCATTTTTGTTTTTTTGTGGGGAGGTCCTGATAGGATTGCCAGGAGGACAGCAATTGGTGGTATTGAAAAAGGAGGTTTAAATGTCCCAGATGTATTTTTAATTCATAAAGCTCAACGTATAAACTGGATGTGCCGCTATTTTGATGAAACCACACCTTGTTCATGGAAATGGTTTTTGAAAAATAATTTGGTGAAAGTGGGAAATATTGAACTACTTTTGAAAAAAAATTTTGACATTAATATGTTGCTGTTAGAACTTAACAGCTTCCACCACAGTATGCTGAAAACCAGGCAGTCAGTGAGGGACTACTCCCCTGAAGTGCATCTCCTGAATCAAATAATATGGAATAACAAAAACCTTTTGATGGCTGATAAAAGTTTTTATTACAAAGAATTTGATGATGTGGGGATTCACTATGTGGGGCAACTTTTTAGTAATAGGGGTTTTATATTGGATTGGAAATAAATGATGAACAAAGTTGTCCTAAAGCACATGTTTTTGAAATGGTACAGAATTATATCATCAGTACCTTCAGGGTTAAAGAGAGGTGCGGAAATGAAATATTTTGATATTGTGGGACAGGAACAGATGATTGGGGTGAAGTTTGTTGATTTACATATTCACTTAAATCAATGTACAGCAAAGCAAGTTGTTAAGGGTATTGTTTCACATAGCTTTATTCCCCCCACACTCGGAGAAGGTCATTTTGGAATTGCTGGGAAACTATCTACAAATTACCATTCAAAATAACAATAGATACTAAATTGAGGAAATTTCAATGGAAAATGATCCACCACTTAATAATGATACCGGTAAATGTAAAACTAAATAAAATTTTGCCCCAGATTTGCCAACAATCTAAAATGTGTACATTTTGTAAAGGGGAAGTGGAAACAATTATGCACCTTATGTATGATAAGGTGTTCTCTTGTTCAGTTGTTTTGGAAGGCATTTTCTGAGCGATGAGGAAAACATATTGGGTTGAGAAATACTTTATCTGATGAAACAATTCTGTTGGAAGATCCACATGAGTCATTGTTGCTTATTTTTTTATTATTTGTAACTAAGCGTGTTATTTATATCTGCAAATGTTAAATGCACATATTAAGAAATGGGGTAAATTTCTGACTGTATTGACTATGTAAAGGTATTTCATATGAGATTTATGTGAAACTGAAATGTATTTTTTAAGAGACTTGACTCAATAAAAAATATCTTAAATATATATAAAAAAAAAAAAAACTGTCAAGTGTAATTTGATTCGATTTGCAATAATAAAAAACTGATTCAACAGAGATTTGGATAATTGGGTATCATTTTTGCATTACATTCGGAACATTTACCTTTCATATTGGGACTCAAAAATTACTACCGGTAAGTACTACTAATTTCTGCAATAATATATCAGTAACATAATGACCACAATGAATACATTTATTTTGTTTGTGTTAATTTACTTTTCAATAAAGTGTATCTATCATGTCAGTACAATTTTTTTGTGTTGTTAACAAAGTGTATGTGGAGAAAAAAAACGTTGTTTGGTGACCATTTTGAATTTATTATAAAGTCATTAGCGACATCTTGAATTAGCGAATCAGTTATCTCACTGAATTCACGAAAGAGACATGTTTTACAGTCGTTGGAACATAAACATATCAGAAGTATGGATCCAGAAGATGATGCTTGATTATAATGATTTTTTTAACATTAAAGTGATTGAAATCTTGTATCTGATGGTCAAACGAGTACTTGTCCATATTGAGAAATAATGCTCTGAAATGGCCAACACTCAGCCATTTTGAATAAATCTATAACACGATGTAAAACAAATATACCAAGTTTGAACAAAATCGACCCATAAAAGCGAAGATTCAGTTCTGATGTTTTTTTAGCACAAAAATGGCTGCCATTTGGCCATTTTGAATCAGATAGTCAAACCAATATATCTATATCATAATGTATAATGAATATATAAAATTTGAACATAATCAGTCAAAGCATGGCAGAGATATGGCACTAGAACTGCATTCATTAAAACAAAATGGGTGCCAGTGAAAAAAAAATGATGTGCATCAAGATCTCATAATGTCCAACGTATGTACCAAGTTTGAACAAAATCCATCCATAAAGGCTTGATTTTGATGATTTTTAGCACAAAAATAGCCACCATTCAGCCATCTTGAATCAGATCGTGAATCAAATTGATGTGCATATGTATAATATTATGTATGACGTATGTGTGGAGTATGATTGTGATTGGTCCAGGCAGACAGGGTAAATGCCAATAAACTCTTAAGCACGCTTCACTTCAGACATAAACAAAGCATCTTATGTTCCAACCTAGCATCAAGGGTGCTCAGCTCCAAAAAATATGTTTTTTAGGCAGCAACAATTTTAGTTTAACATGTGCCAGTTAATTAACACCTCTATGAAAAATTTACAATATAAAAATTATTAGGATGTGTGGGAAATACAGTCAAAGTCAAGATCTTTATCATTTTGAAAGGTAAACATTAAACAAGCAGCCTATCAGCTAAGATAGCTCCACTGTTAGCAATGCACATTTCAATTAAAGAACTGAAAATATCAGTAGAAAATGAACAATATGTATAGTATCAAAGCAATTGGACTTGCTGTTTTTAACAAGAAGTCGAAAATATCACTTTTTACCAAAAATTACAAAAAAATTCACCAAAATTAGAGAATTAGAGATATCATCACAAAATGAACAAATCTGAGAGAGGTCCACATGCAGTACCTATATATGTAATATCAAAATAATCAAACTTACGGTTTTTAAAAAGAAGTCGAAAATATCACTTTTTACCAAAAATTACAAAAATAGTCACCAAAATTAGAGAATTAAAGATATCATCACAAAATGAACAAATCTGAGAGAAGTCCACATGTAGTACCTATATATGTAATATCAAAATAATCAGACTTACGGTTTTTAACAAGAAGTCGAAAATATCACTTTTTACCAAAAATTACAAAAATAGTCACCAAAATTAGAGAATTAAAGATATCATCACAAAATGAACAAATCTGAGAGAGATCCACATGTAGTACCTATATATGTAATATCAAAGCAATCAGACTTGTGGTTTTTAACAAGAAATCGAAAATATCACTTTTTACCAAAAATGACAAAAATATTCACCAAAATTAGAGAATTGAAGATCTCATGAAATGAACAAATCTAAGAGAGGCCTACACAAGGTACATATACACAAAGTATCAAAACATTCAGGCTTGTAGTTTTCAAGAAGAAGTCGAAAAAGTAAAACATTGAAACGGACGACGGACAATCACTCGTATGATAAGCTTCGCTTGACAAAGTTGACAGCGGAGCTAAAAAGTGTGGAGAAAACAATTGTAAACAGGTCATGTTGAAGCATAGTTTAGACGTTCACATCCATTTATGATAGTCACAATGGACACTGCAATTATTTGAAAAAATACCACCATGCCAAATGACCAGGTTTCATTACTTGTCCGTCAAATTTCAGGCATTTTGGAAGGTCAAAATTGCTACCAAAAATAGAAATCCTCCAATAGTAGAGGGTGGGCATTTAGTCAAGCTGGTAAGTCAGTTGAGTACAGTATGCGCTGTATCGGGGAACAATGACTGCAATCTTTCAACACTATTTAACCATTGCTTACCGTTAAATTCTTTTGTTCTAATTCGTCCTTTATATCTTGCATAACAAGGTTTGGCTTTGAAGAAATCAACGCAATACGGATGTTTTTTTCTACAGAAACAAACAATTGAAAACAGTTACCAGTCATAGTTTGCATTGTACAAAATGACACATACCGGTATGTATGCACAAACAGGCACAAGACCCCCTAGCAAAATGAGATTTGGTGAATTCAACAAGGTTTTTTCTGGGGATGAGCAAAATCCAAACCAGATTTTACTTTGGACAATGTGCATGGACTGCGATTTCTGAGATCTACTATGTGAACAGTTTTTACAATTCAGCTTCTATCTTTTTTGATTTTCAACTGAAATGTCACTGTCAAGTGACCACATGAAGATTTGTATGGATTGTTTAGAAAATAAAAGAGACAACAACAAGAAAAGTGACCCAAGTAGCAATGCATCCATCATTTAAAGAGGGGGGTGTCGTCATCTGTGCATGTGTCAGATGGCCATAGTGTGTCATTGTTTACAAACAAGTGTCTACCATAAGCCTTTGCATTTTTAGTGTGTGTTGTTATTGTCACTTAGGAGTCAATTCCCGCGCGAGCGCAGGTGACGACCCTCTCGCTTTATATAAATTCTGCCGAACCCTGTAACCTTAAATGCAAGAAGTCATTGTCAATGACACATCCCCGTTCCGTTCATATTTGAGTGACATATACATTCAAAGCAGATCATGACCGAAATGCACCTGCATATGTACAACACATTGTGCTAAATCTGAACAAAATCCATCCATGCATGACTGAGATCCGGTTCAGGAATTGTGAAAATACGTGATTTTGATGCATTTTCGGCCTTAAAATGGCCATCATTCCACTATTGTTAAGCAGATCATGAAACAAATGCACATCTCTATTTGTGACATGATGTACCATGTGTGTGTGAAGTTTGAACTTGATCAATCCAGACATGTCTTGGATACGGATCCAGAACTGAATTCTTTAACAAAATGGCCGCCAGTCGGCCATTTCGAACTTGATCCGAAAAAAAAAAAGACGTGCATCAAGGTCCTATTATGTTTAATGTAAGTACCAAATTTGAACAAAATCCATCCATGCATAACTGAGATACGGGTCCGGAATGGTGAAAATGTGCGATTTCAATGCATTTTCGGCCTTAAAGCGGCCCCCATTTGGCTATCGTTAATGAGATCATGAAACAAATGCACATACATATTTGTGACATGATGTACCTTGTGTGTGTGAAGTTTGAACTTGATCAATCCAGACATGTCTCGGATACGAATCCAGAACTGAATTCTTTAAAACAAAATGGCCGCCAGTCGGCCATTTTGAACTTGATCCGAAAAAAAAATGACGTGCATCAAGGTCCTATTATGTTTAATGTATGTACCAAATTTGAATGAAATCAGTCCATGCATAACTGAGATCCGGGTCCGGAATGGTGAAAATGTGCGATTTCAATGCATTTTCGGCCTTAAAGCGGCCGCCATTTGGCTATCGTTAATGAGATCATGAAATAAATGCACATACATATTTGTGACATGATGTACCTTGTGTGTGTGAAGTTTGAACTCGATCAATCCAAGCATGTCTCAGATACGGATCCAGAACTGAATTCTTTAAAACAAAATGGCCGCCAGTCGGCCATTTCGAACACGATCCAAAAAAAAAAATGACGTGCATCAAGGTCCTATTATGTTTAATGTATGTACCAAATTTGAACCAAATCCGTCCATGCATAACTGAGATCCGGGTCCGGAATGGTGAAAATGTGCGATTTTGATGCATTTTCAGCCTTAAAATGGCCGCTATTCGGCTATCGTTAATCAGATCATGAAAAAAATGCATGTGCATATGTCCCATATAATGTGTGATGTATGAGTGAAGTTTGAACTTAATCGGTCCATGCATGTTCGAGATACAGGTGATCACGGACGGACGGACGGACGGACGCACACAGGGCAAAACATAAGTCCCCGTTTTCGGACTGCGTCCGAACGGGGACTAACAAAGAGCAGTGCAGAGTATTTCAAAATACCCCAAAGTGTTTAAAAAATAAATATATACAATATGTAGAGTAAATTATACCCTTTCACTACTAAGGTTAATGTTGTAACCTTCCACAAAGTACTCCCCTTCTTTAATATCAGTTTGTTTTGATGGAAATGTTATTTTTTTAAATGAATAAACAATCAGAGCAGGATTAAGATCTATATCTTTGAAACAAAATTAAATAGTTCATTCCCTGGGAAAACATAGTTGAACTCTGGTGACCTTGCCCTTTGTTATATAATATAATTCCCTTTAACATAGTTTGTTTCAATATAAATATACATTGTCATAATTAATTTTGAATACAAAAAAGTTTTGGGGTTGAACTAACAGTGGGGAATCAGTCTACCGAATGTCCTTTAAAGATGTAAATATCTTACAAAAACATTGGTGCCTTATTTGTTTAATTATTTTAAGAGACATAATTTCCAGCTTTATTCAAAGTAATTCAGATATTTTAGTATAAAAACAAATGCCTCATTGCAAAAAAAAGTGCTGCATTTAGACGTGAATAAATTCATAAAACATGCAAGATAACAGAAAATCTTAGCTGGCTTTTGTCCAAGTATTTTGTACAGGTGTCTGTCAAAAATTAATGATTCACTGAGACAAATATGAACTGCCTCATTGTGTGACTACTGTATTATATGAAAAGTAAAAAAAAAAACACCCTTTATGAATAGCTATCATGTTGCAAGCTCTGCTTTAAATAGTTAGTTGGTGTCCAGTGGAGGGAGAAGTCAACAGTACTGTTGCCTCCTGAGAACCTACATCTTCAAACACTGCAATCTTTGTTTGAAGTGAGTTTTTAAACTAGTATCATAAAAACTCTATCATTCTGTTCTAATAGCTGAAACATATTCCTGTGAGTTTTCATTTGTCGAATGAACTGTTTGTCAAATACAGAATACATATATTTTAGAACAATTTTCTTTTTAAAATGAGGATGAAATGTTTTGCTTTTTATGTATTTTTTATGTATTGTTTTTGATTTGATAACTTTGAACTAAACAGATTTTCTATTAGCTTCAGATCTTGATCAAAGTTTGGCACCCAGTTCATAGGAGTGCTTATATTGATTTTCTGACATCTTGTTTTCTGTAAAGATTTATTGGTAGGTTTGCAAATGTGTATCAGACTGTGCAATCTCTCCATGAGTTGGTTTTGAAACCCAGTAAGGGATTCTGAGATACATTACCAAGGATATTATTACAAGATAAATCATTTGCTTCATTGAACACATACAACAATGCATATTTCCACTGAGATCAGTGACCTTTGATGTGTATCACCAGTGATCAGTCAAGTAGAAACAGTCGAAATATTTTATCAGGTTTTCTCAATTTTTGCATGATATTTTCATACAGGACATCTGTTGTTCAAACTCAGGGAAGACTTTATACTGATGAACAAGGTGACCAAGTTTGATGAAGTTTGGAATAGAATTAGTAAAGTTATCATGCACACAATAACAATTATAACGACGACGACAACGATGACGATGACGACGACGACAACGCCGGACAAAATCTTTCCCTTAATATACCTTTCCCTTCCATCTTTGATGGTACGGGCAAGGTAATAAAAGGGACTCATTCCCTGGGAAATAAAAGGGACTCATTCCCTGGGAAATATGTCTGTTTATCAGCAATGGACTGACCTTTAGCAATGCCTTCAGCAGCATACAAGTCTTTCTTATAAGTCACCTAAAAATATAAATAGAATACTAAGAAGACACAATTATGCATGTATGCAAATATAAATAGAATACTAAGAAGACACAATTATGCATGTATGCAAATATAAGCATGTGTGTGTGTAGTCACATGTTCTGATTTCTACACAACATTGTAAAACATTTAGGTACCACTTATATAAAATTGTAATTTTATTTTCGCTCAGAATTAAATTTTGTTAATTTCACTGAAGGAATGATTCAATGAAAATAAAATCCAGCGAATATATCTTTTTTCTATATTTTACATTCAACTCATCAGAAACCAGTGAAAATAAATTCCAAACAAAACACCAAAATAATCTTTTCAACAAAAATTAATTTTAGCTAAAATGAAGTATTTTACAATAGTCTTATAAATGCATGATTACTATAGTCACCAAGCTCTGACAGCTCCACTATACATATAGTATCACTTAAGGTAGCGGGACTATTATTTGCATACTTGTTATTATCTTCTAATTGAGATCAAATGACTACGAATAGACCCAGGCAAGTATATATTTTTGGAATCACCTGACTTCAAGCTGTTCAAAGGTGTGTTTGTCATGCCCGTATCTGCATTCTACGGTGCGTTACTTAATCAAAAGTGAAAAATTACTTTTTTTGTAAAAAAAATAATTAAGCATTTATGCTGGTGATAAGAAGTTTTTTTTTCACTTTTCCTAGATGTTCAATAGTCTGGTAAATTGAATGTGTCTGGTCAGTTTTATCCAAGCAATGCGTTTTGAAAAGTAGTGTCCTGAATTTTAATTTCCGCTTTAGTCGCATTGCCCCCAACTCAAACCATAACACATTGGTAAATAATCCATGAAATAGTTTGTCTGGACACATTCAAGTTCCCCTCACTGGCATCTTAAAGCAGTGAAAATTTGGTGTTAATCTGACGACAATAAGTATACGTTATTTTTTGTTAAAGACCTTGTATTTTGAAAAACATAAACTCCTAGAAAACGTCGATGAAGTCACAGCAAAGATTTTCAAGCTTGTTTATCTGCACAAGCAATTTGTTTTCCCATCAAGGTCTGTTTTAACATGTGTAGGGACATCCAAATGTGTAAGGCTATTGGAAACCAAAAAATAAAGGAATGGGATAGCTATATAATACGATAAAATTGGCAGATGAAAACACCAAAATCAAAGATTTTTTTTCAGTGGCTGTGTGACCTTGTGTTTGACACATTCATATGCAAATGACTAATCTGTGAAATAAACAGGGGCGGAGACAAACCACTCAAATGTTTGGAAACACTCATTGTGTGTCAGAAAGCTACTGATAACACATCCTAACATTGCTTTGTCTTGAGTTAATCTTTGAAACTTATAGGCACACAGATTAAACCTATGTTGTTGATTTTGGAAAACACTTCTTCCCTTCAGAAAATCTACATTTTAACCAACTTACTTGACATTCTAGGTTACGTTGACTTTATCAGATGAAAGTTTGTAGTGCATTTCATCAATTAATAAATAAATGTGAAAATCGTAACTTTCAACACAAATAATAGTCTCGCTTCCTTAAACCATTCAATAATTTGACAAGTTTTCTTTTCCATTTTTTTTATAAGGCCAGACTTTTTTTATTCCTTGTTTCTCGAGAAAAAAAATAAAATTAATTCTTTTTTTCCATTAGATTTGTGTGATTCTCGAAGAATTGTAAGTGAGATCATTGATCGGAGAGATGAAATGAAATAAAATGTTATTCCATGTATAATCTTGTTTCTCACCTGCGCGAGACTTCGGTACTTTGATCATGATACTCCCACGAAAATGCAAATTGGATTTGTTATGCGCGAAAAAAAATGAAGATAAAAATAATTTTTTTTTAGCAATTTTTTGCGCTTACTAGTCGACGGGCACGAGAAATTACGCTGAAATAAAATTTTATTTTTATTTCATTTTTGGCTCCTGTTCATTCGGCGGGGTCGCGAAACAAGGGATAATAAAAGTCTGGCAAAACTGTGTTTTTGCATTCTTAAATATTAGACCACATATTCTGATTACCTTCCAAACATCGCCCTCTGTATCAATCAGCTTAGCTCTCGTTCCAACATAGTCCAAAGCCAGATGTAAACATTCAGTACCAAAATCCAGGTCATGCTCCGTTAACTGCAAACAAAAATAAAAAAAACGTCATGGTGTGAAAAGATATAGAATACTACAGAAAACAAGTCATTGAAAATGACAGTCCCCGTTGAACTTTTGAAAGTTCTCCTTGTGCTCGTCATATTAAAGCGGAGGGGTTGTCGCGAGCGTGTCCTTGAAACTTGAGTTCCAAGTGGCGTATACAACAGATTGTTTATTTACATCAAAACATGTGTTTCGTATAGTAGTAATATGGCCAAAAATAAAAACAGCTGTTATTCGGCCATCTTTGATCTGATTATAAAAACACTGATATGTATGATGCATGTGCCAAATACGAATGAAAATGGTACATAAATTGTGGAAATATAGTAGTAAGGCCAAAAAGTCAGATGGCTGTCAATCGGTCATCCTTGACCAGATTTTAAACAAATTGTCTTGGACATGCATTCTAACATGTATAAAGTACATGTATGTGCCAAATTTGAATGAAAACTGACAGAGCACGTCCAAGATACTGCATAAAAAAAAAAAAGATGCCTGCCAGTCGACCATCTTTGATCCAATTGCGAAATAAATCGTCATGGACATGTATCCTAACATGTATAATCTATGTACCAAGTTTCAATGACAACTGACAAAGCATGTCCAAAATACAACATTTTCAAAAAACAAGATGGCTGCCAGTCAGCCATTTTGAATCGAATCGCTAAACCACTGCATGTGCAAATGTCCCACATAAGGTACTAGGCACATGTAAAGAATGAACGGAATCGGTCCACAGGATTCTGAAATATGACTCTGGACAGACTGACGCACGGTCGAACAGACACACGGACGGACGGACAGAATCAGGAACTCACGGACGGTCGGGACATGTCCCACATAAAGTACAAGGCACATGCAAAGACTGAACAGAATCGGTCCAAGGGATTCTGAGATATGACTCTGGACGGACGCACAGACGCACGGACACACAGACGCACGGACACACAGACGCACGGACGGAGGTCAAATTATAAGTCCCCAATTTCAGACTTCGTCCGAACGGGGACTAAAAAATTAAGTTTATAAACAAAGACCACAGAAGGAAATCGCACTAAACAAAATATTAATCACACCAACAAAGAAAGTGCACATAGTACTTGTCAGCAACTTGATGTGGCCAAATTTCAATATGCATTCATAACGAATATATTTCACACCAGAGCAGTTGTACTACAACACTACCTGTCACAAAATATGATACCCAACCCTCTTACTGCACTGCCTGTCATACCACAAAATATGATACCCAACCCTCTTACTGCACTGCCTGTCATACCACAAAATATGATGACCAACCCTCTTACTGCACTGCCTGTCATACCACAAAATATGATGACCAACCCTCTTACTGCACTGCCTGTCATACCACAAAATATGATAACCAACCCTCTTACTGCACTGCCTGTCATACCACAAAATATGATGACCAACCCTCTTACTGCACTGCCTGTCACACCACAAAATATGATGACCAACCCTCTTACTGCACTGCCTGTCACATTGCAAAATATGATGACCAACCCTCTTACTGCACTGCCTGTCATACCACAAAATATGATACCCAACCCTCTTACTGCACTGCCTGTCATACCACAAAATATGATACCCAACCCTCTTACTGCACTGCCTGTCATACCACAAAATATGATACCCAACCCTCTTACTGCACTGCCTGTCATACCACAAAATATGATGACCAACCCTCTTACTGCACTGCATGTCATACCACGAAATATGATAACCAACCCTCTTACTGCACTGCATGTCATACCACGAAATATGATAACCAACCCTCTTACTGCACTGCATGTCAGACCACGAAATATGATGACCAACCCTCTTACTGCACTGTCTGTCATACCACAAAATATGATGACCAACCCTCTTACTGCACTGCCTGTCATACCACAAAATATGATACCCAACCCTCTTACTGCACTGCCTGTCATACCACGAAATATGATGACCAACCCTCTTACTGCACTGCATGTCATACCACAAAATATGATGACCAACTCTCTTACTGCACTGCCTGTCATACCACAAAATATGATACCCAACCCTCTTACTGCACTGCCTGTCACACCACAAAATATGATGACCAACCCTCTTACTGCACTGCCTGTTATACCACAAAATATGATGACCAACCCTCTTACTGCACTGCCTGTCATACCACAAAATATGATGACCAACCCTCTTACTGCACTGCCTGTCATACCACAAAATATGATGACCAACCCTCTTACTGCACTGCCTATCATACCACAAAATATGATGACCAACCCTCTTACTGCACTGCCTGTTATACCACAAAATATGATGACCAACCGTCTTACTGCACTGCCTGTCATACCACAAAATATGATGACCAACCATCTTACTGCACTGCCTGTCATACCACAAAATATGATGACCAACCCTCTTACTGCACTGCCTGTCATACCACAAAATATGATACCCAACCCTCTTACTGCACTGCCTGTCACACCACAAAATATGATGACCAACCCTCTTACTGCACTGCCTGTTATACCACAAAATATGATACCCAACCCTCTTACTGCACTGCCTGTCATATCACAAAATATGATACCCAACCCTCTTACTGCACTGCCTGTCACAAAATATGATAACCAACTCTCTTACTGCACTGCCTGTCACACCACAAAATATGATGACCAACCCTCTTACTGCACTGCCTGTCATATCACAAAATATGATACCCAACCCTCTTACTGCACTGCCTGTCACAAAATATGATAACCAACTCTCTTACTGCACTGCCTGTCACACCACAAAATATGATGACCAACCCTCTTACTGCACTGCCTGTCATGCCACAAAATATGATACCCAACCCTCTTACTGCACTGCCTGTCATACCACAAAATATGATACCCAACCCTCTTACTGCACTGTCTGTCATATCACAAAATATGATAACCAACCCTCTTACTGCACTGCCTGTCATACCACAAAATATGATGACCAACCCTCTTACTGCACTGCCTGTCATATCACAAAATATGATGACCAACCCTCTTACTGCACTGCCTGTCATACCACAAAATATGATGACCAACCCTCTTACTGCACTGCCTGTTATACCACAAAATATGATGACCAACCCTCTTACTGCACTGCCTGTTATACCACAAAATATGATGACCAACCCTCTTACTGCACTGCCTGTTACACCACAAAATATGATGACCAACCCTCTTACTGCACTGCCTGTCATACCACAAAATATGATGACCAACCCTCTTACTGCACTGCCTGTCATACCACAAAATATGATGACCAACCCTCTTACTGCACTGCATGTCATACCACAAAATATGATGACCAACCCTCTTACTGCACTGCCTGTCATACCACAAAATATGATAACCAACCCTTTTACTGCACTGCCTGTCACACCACAAAATATGATAACCAACCCTCTTACTGCACTGCCTGTCATACCACAAAATATGATGACCAACCCTCTTACTGCACTGCCTGTCATATCACAAAATATGATGACCAACCCTCTTACTGCACTGCCTGTCATATCACAAAATATGATGACCAACCCTCTTACTGCACTGCCTGTCATACCACAAAATATGATGACCAACCCTCTTACTGCACTGCCTTTCATACCAAAAAATATGATGACCAACCCTCTTACTGCACTGCCTGTCATACCACAAAATATGATGACCAACCCTCTTACTGCACTGCCTTTCATACCACAAAATATGATGACCAACCCTCTTACTGCACTGCCTGTCATACCACAAAATATGATGACCAACCCTCTTACTGCACTGCCTTTCATACCACAAAATATGATGACCAACCCTCTTACTGCACTGCCTGTCATACCACAAAATATGATGACCAACCCTCTTACTGCACTGCCTTTCATACCACAAAATATGATGACCAACCCTCTTACTGCACTGCATGTCATACCACAAAATATGATCAACTCTCTTACTGCACTGCCTGTCATACCACAAAATATGATGACCAACCCTCTTACTGCACTGCCTGTCATACCACAAAATATGATGACCAACCCTCTTACTGCACTGCCTGTTATACCACAAAATATGATGACCAACCCTCTTACTGCACTGCCTTTCATACCACAAAATATGATGACCAACCCTCTTACTGCACTGCATGTCATACCACAAAATATGATGATCAACTCTCTTACTGCACTGCCTGTCATACCACAAAATATGATGACCAACCCTCTTACTGCACTGCCTGTCATACCACAAAATATGATGATCAACCCTCTTACTGCACTGCCTGTCATACCACAAAATATGATGACCAACTCTCTTACTGCACTGCCTTTCATACCACAAAGTATGATAACCAACCCTCTTACTGAACTACCTGTCATGCCACAAAATATGATGACCAACCATCTTACTGCACTGCCTGTCATACCACAAGGTATGATAACCAACCCTCTTACTGCACTGCCTGTTATACCACAAAATATAATGACCAACCCTCTTACTGCACTGCCTGTCATACCACAAAATATGATGACCAACCCTCTTACTGCACTGCCTGTCACATTACAAAATATGATGACCAACCCTCTTACTGCACTGCCTGTCACATTGCAAAATATAATGACCAACCTTCTTACTGCACTGCCTGTTATACCACAAAATATGATGACCAACCCTCTTACTGCGCTGCCTGTCACATTGCAAAATATGATGACCAGCCCTCTTACTGCACTGCCTGTCACATTACAAAATATGATGACCAGCCCTCTTACTGCACTGCCTGTTATACCACAAAATATGATGACCAACTCTCTTACTGCACTGCCTTTCATACCACAAAGTATGATAACCAACCCTCTTACTGAACTACCTGTCATGCCACAAAATATGATGACCAACCATCTTACTGCACTGCCTGTCATACCACAAGGTATGATAACCAACCCTCTTACTGCACTGCCTGTTATACCACAAAATATAATGACCAACCCTCTTACTGCACTGCCTGTCATACCACAAAATATGATGACCAACCCTCTTACTGCACTGCCTGTCACATTACAAAATATGATGACCAACCCTCTTACTGCACTGTCTATCACACCACAAAATATGATGATCAACTCTCTTACTGCACTGCCTGTTATACCACAAAATATGATGACCAACCCTCTTACTGCACTGTCTGTCACACCACAAAAAATGATGATCAACTCTCTTACTGCACTGCCTGTTATACCACAAAATATGATGACCAACTCTCTTACTGCACTGCCTGTCATGCCACAAAATATGATGACCAACTATCTTACTGCACTGCCTGTCATACCACAAGGTACGATAACCAACCCTCTTACTGCACTACCTGTTATACCACAAAATATGATGACCAACCCTCTTACTGCACTGCCTGTCATACCACAAAATATGATGACCAACCCTCTTACTGCACTGCCTGTCATACCACAAAATATGATGACCAACCCTCTTACTGCACTGCCTTTCATACCACAAAATATGATGACCAACCCTCTTACTGCACTGCATGTCATACCACAAAATATGATGATCAACTCTCTTACTGCACTGCCTGTCATACCACAAAATATGATGACCAACCCTCTTACTGCACTGCCTGTCATACCACAAAATATGATGACCAACCCTGTTACTGCACTGCCTGTCATACCACAAAATATGATGACCAACCCTCTTACTGCACTGCCTGTCATACCACAAAATATGATACCCAACCCTCTTACTGCACTGCCTGTCACACCACAAAATATGATGACCAACCCTCTTACTGCACTGCCTGTTATACCACAAAATATGATACCCAACCCTCTTACTGCACTGCCTGTCATATCACAAAATATGATACCCAACCCTCTTACTGCACTGCCTGTCACAAAATATGATAACCAACTCTCTTACTGCACTGCCTGTCACACCACAAAATATGATGACCAACCCTCTTACTGCACTGCCTGTCATATCACAAAATATGCTACCCAACCCTCTTACTGCACTGCCTGTCACAAAATATGATAACCAACTCTCTTACTGCACTGCCTGTCATGCCACAAAATATGATGACCAACTATCTTACTGCACTGCCTGTCATACCACAAGGTACGATAACCAACCCTCTTACTGCACTACCTGTTATACCACAAAATATGATGACCAACCCTCTTACTGCACTGCCTGTCATACCACAAAATATGATGACCAACCCTCTTACTGCACTGCCTGTCATACCACAAAATATGATGACCAACCCTCTTACTGCACTGCCTTTCATACCACAAAATATGATGACCAACCCTCTTACTGCACTGCATGTCATACCACAAAATATGATGACCAACTCTCTTACTGCACTGCCTGTCATACCACAAAATATGATGACCAACTCTCTTACTGCACTGCCTGTCATACCACAAAATATGATGACCAACCCTCTTACTGCCCTGCCTGTCATACCACAAAATATGATAACCAACCCTTTTACTGCACTGCCTGTCACACCACAAAATATGATAACCAACCCTCTTACTGCACTGCCTGTCATACCACAAAATATGATGACCAACCCTCTTACTGCACTGCCTGTCATACCACAAAATATGATGACCAACCCTCTGCACTGCCTATCATACCACAAAATATGATGACCAACCCTCTTACTGCACTGCCTGCCATACCACAAAATATGATGACCAACCCTCTTACTGCACTGCCTGTCATACCACAAAATATGATGACCAACCCTCTTACTGCACTGCCTGTCATACCACAAAATATGATGACCAACCCTCTTACTGCACTGCCTTTCATACCACAAAATATGATGACCAACCCTCTTACTGCACTGCCTGTCATACCACAAAATATGATGACCAACCCTCTTACTGCACTGCCTTTCATACCACAAAATATGATGACCAACCCTCTTACTGCACTGCATGTCATACCACAAAATATGATGATCAACTCTCTTACTGCACTGCCTGTCATACCACAAAATATGATGACCAACCCTCTTACTGCACTGCCTGTCATACCACAAAATATGATGACCAACCCTCTTACTGCACTGCCTGTTATACCACAAAATATGATGACCAACCCTCTTACTGCACTGCCTTTCATACCACAAAATATGATGACCAACCCTCTTACTGCACTGCATGTCATACCACAAAACATGATGATCAACTCTCTTACTGCACTGCCTGTCATACCACAAAATATGATGACCAACCCTCTTACTGCACTGCCTGTCATACCACAAAATATGATGATCAACCCTCTTACTGCACTGCCTGTCATACCACAAAATATGATGACCAACTCTCTTACTGCACTGCATGTCATACCACATAATATGATGATCAACTCTCTTACTGCACTGCCTGTCATACCACAAAATATGATGACCAACCCTCTTACTGCACTGCCTGTCATACCACAAAATATGATGATCAACCCTCTTACTGCACTGCCTGTCATACCACAAAATATGATGACCAACTCTCTTACTGCACTGCCTTTCATACCACAAAGTATGATAACCAACCCTCTTACTGAACTACCTGTCATGCCACAAAATATGATGACCAACCATCTTACTGCACTGCCTGTCATACCACAAGGTATGATAACCAACCCTCTTACTGCACTGCCTGTTATACCACAAAATATAATGACCAACCCTCTTACTGCACTGCCTGTCATACCACAAAATATGATGACCAACCCTCTTACTGCACTGTCTGTCATACCACAAAATATGATGACCAACTCTCTTACTGCACTGCCTGTCATGCCACAAAATATGATGACCAACTATCTTACTGCACTGCCTGTCATACCACAAGGTACGATAACCAACCCTCTTACTGCACTACCTGTTATACCACAAAATATGATGACCAACCCTCTTACTGCACTGCCTGTCATACCACAAAATATGATGACCAACCCTCTTACTGCACTGCCTGTCATACCACAAAATATGATGACCAACCCTCTTACTGCACTGCCTTTCATACCACAAAATATGATGACCAACCCTCTTACTGCACTGCATGTCATACCACAAAATATGATGATCAACTCTCTTACTGCACTGCCTGTCATACCACAAAATATGATGACCAACCCTCTTACTGCACTGCCTGTCATACCACAAAATATGATGACCAACCCTGTTACTGCACTGCCTGTCATACCACAAAATATGATGACCAACCCTCTTACTGCACTGCCTGTCATACCACAAAATATGATACCCAACCCTCTTACTGCACTGCCTGTCACACCACAAAATATGATGACCAACCCTCTTACTGCACTGCCTGTTATACCACAAAATATGATACCCAACCCTCTTACTGCACTGCCTGTCATATCACAAAATATGATACCCAACCCTCTTACTGCACTGCCTGTCACAAAATATGATAACCAACTCTCTTACTGCACTGCCTGTCACACCACAAAATATGATGACCAACCCTCTTACTGCACTGCCTGTCATATCACAAAATATGCTACCCAACCCTCTTACTGCACTGCCTGTCACAAAATATGATAACCAACTCTCTTACTGCACTGCCTGTCATGCCACAAAATATGATGACCAACTATCTTACTGCACTGCCTGTCATACCACAAGGTACGATAACCAACCCTCTTACTGCACTACCTGTTATACCACAAAATATGATGACCAACCCTCTTACTGCACTGCCTGTCATACCACAAAATATGATGACCAACCCTCTTACTGCACTGCCTGTCATACCACAAAATATGATGACCAACCCTCTTACTGCACTGCCTTTCATACCACAAAATATGATGACCAACCCTCTTACTGCACTGCATGTCATACCACAAAATATGATGACCAACTCTCTTACTGCACTGCCTGTCATACCACAAAATATGATGACCAACTCTCTTACTGCACTGCCTGTCATACCACAAAATATGATGACCAACCCTCTTACTGCCCTGCCTGTCATACCACAAAATATGATAACCAACCCTTTTACTGCACTGCCTGTCACACCACAAAATATGATAACCAACCCTCTTACTGCACTGCCTGTCATACCACAAAATATGATGACCAACCCTCTTACTGCACTGCCTGTCATACCACAAAATATGATGACCAACCCTCTGCACTGCCTATCATACCACAAAATATGATGACCAACCCTCTTACTGCACTGCCTGCCATACCACAAAATATGATGACCAACCCTCTTACTGCACTGCCTGTCATACCACAAAATATGATGACCAACCCTCTTACTGCACTGCCTGTCATACCACAAAATATGATGACCAACCCTCTTACTGCACTGCCTTTCATACCACAAAATATGATGACCAACCCTCTTACTGCACTGCCTGTCATACCACAAAATATGATGACCAACCCTCTTACTGCACTGCCTTTCATACCACAAAATATGATGACCAACCCTCTTACTGCACTGCATGTCATACCACAAAATATGATGATCAACTCTCTTACTGCACTGCCTGTCATACCACAAAATATGATGACCAACCCTCTTACTGCACTGCCTGTCATACCACAAAATATGATGACCAACCCTCTTACTGCACTGCCTGTTATACCACAAAATATGATGACCAACCCTCTTACTGCACTGCCTTTCATACCACAAAATATGATGACCAACCCTCTTACTGCACTGCATGTCATACCACAAAATATGATGATCAACTCTCTTACTGCACTGCCTGTCATACCACAAAATATGATGACCAACCCTCTTACTGCACTGCCTGTCATACCACAAAATATGATGATCAACCCTCTTACTGCACTGCCTGTCATACCACAAAATATGATGACCAACTCTCTTACTGCACTGCATGTCATACCACATAATATGATGATCAACTCTCTTACTGCACTGCCTGTCATACCACAAAATATGATGACCAACCCTCTTACTGCACTGCCTGTCATACCACAAAATATGATGATCAACCCTCTTACTGCACTGCCTGTCATACCACAAAATATGATGACCAACTCTCTTACTGCACTGCCTTTCATACCACAAAGTATGATAACCAACCCTCTTACTGAACTACCTGTCATGCCACAAAATATGATGACCAACCATCTTACTGCACTGCCTGTCATACCACAAGGTATGATAACCAACCCTCCTACTGCACTGCCTGTTATACCACAAAATATAATGACCAACCCTCTTACTGCACTGCCTGTCATACCACAAAATATGATGACCAACCCTCTTACTGCACTGTCTGTCATACCACAAAATATGATGACCAACCCTCTTACTGCACTGTCTGTCATACCACAAAATATGATGACCAACCCTCTTACTGCACTGCCTTTCATACCACAAAATATGATGACCAACCCTCTTACTGCACTGCATGTCATACCACAAAATATGATGATCAACTCTCTTACTGCACTGCCTGTCATACCACAAAATATGATGACCAACCCTCTTACTGCACTGCCTGTCATACCACAAAATATGATGATCAACCCTCTTACTGCACTGCCTGTCATACCACAAAATATGATGACCAACTCTCTTACTGCACTGCCTTTCATACCACAAAGTATGATAACCAACCCTCTTACTGAACTACCTGTCATGCCACAAAATATGATGACCAACCATCTTACTGCACTGCCTGTCATACCACAAGGTATGATAACCAACCCTCTTACTGCACTGCCTGTTATACCACAAAATATAATGACCAACCCTCTTACTGCACTGCCTGTCATACCACAAAATATGATGACCAACCCTCTTACTGCACTGCCTGTCACATTACAAAATATGATGACCAACCCTCTTACTGCACTGCCTGTCACATTGCAAAATATAATGACCAACCTTCTTACTGCACTGCCTGTTATACCACAAAATATGATGACCAACCCTCTTACTGCGCTGCCTGTCACATTGCAAAATATGATGACCAGCCCTCTTACTGCACTGCCTGTCACATTACAAAATATGATGACCAGCCCTCTTACTGCACTGCCTGTTATACCACAAAATATGATGACCAACTCTCTTACTGCACTGCCTTTCATACCACAAAGCATGATAACCAACCCTCTTACTGAACTACCTGTCATGCCACAAAATATGATGACCAACCATCTTACTGCACTGCCTGTCATACCACAAGGTATGATAACCAACCCTCTTACTGCACTGCCTGTTATACCACAAAATATAATGACCAACCCTCTTACTGCACTGCCTGTCATACCACAAAATATGATGACCATCCCTCTTACTGCACTGCCTGTCACATTACAAAATATGATGACCAACCCTCTTACTGCACTGTCTATCACACCACAAAATATGATGATCAACTCTCTTACTGCACTGCCTGTTATACCACAAAATATGATGACCAACCCTCTTACTGCACTGTCTGTCACACCACAAAATATGATGATCAACTCTCTTACTGCACTGCCTGTTATACCACAAAATATGATGACCAACTCTCTTACTGCACTGCCTGTCATACCACAAGGTATGATAACCAACCCTCTTACTGCACTACCTGTTATACCACAAAATATGATGACCAACCCTCTTACTGCACTGCCTGTCACACCACAAAATATGATGACCAACCCTCTTACTGCACTGCCTGTCATACCACAAAATATGATGACCAACCCTCTTACTGCACTGCCTGTCATACCACAAAATATGATAACCAACCCTCTTACTGCACTGTCTGTCATACCACAAAATATGATGACCAACCCTCTTACTGAACTACCTGTCATGCCACAAAATATGATGACCAACCATCTTACTGCACTGCCTGTTATACCACAAAATATGATGATCAACTCTCTTACTGCACTGCCTGTCATGCCACAAAATATGATGACCAACCCTCTTACTGCACTGCCTGTTATACCACAAAATATGATGACCAACCCTCTTACTGAACTGCCTGTTATACCACAAAATATGATGACCAACCCTCTTACTGCACTGCCTGTCATACCACAAAATATGATGACCAACCCTCTTACTGCACTGCCTGTCATACCACAAAATATGATGACCAACCCTCTTACTGCACTGCATGTCATACCACAAAATATGATGACCAACTCTCTTACTGCACTGCCTGTCATACCACAAAATATGATGACCAACTCTCTTACTGCACTGCCTGTCATACCACAAAATATGATGACCAACCCTCTTACTGCCCTGCCTGTCATACCACAAAATATGATAACCAACCCTCTTACTGCACTGCCTGTCATACCACAAAATATGATGACCAACCCTCTTACTGCACTGCCTGTCATACCACAAAATATGATGACCAACCCTCTGCACTGCCTATCATACCACAAAATATGATGACCAACCCTCTTACTGCACTGCCTGCCATACCACAAAATATGATGACCAACCCTCTTACTGCACTGCCTGTCATACCACAAAATATGATGACCAACCCTCTTACTGCACTGCCTGTCATACCACAAAATATGATGACCAACCCTCTTACTGCACTGCCTTTCATACCACAAAATATGATGACCAACCCTCTTACTGCACTGCCTGTCATACCACAAAATATGATGACCAACCCTCTTACTGCACTGCCTTTCATACCACAAAATATGATGACCAACCCTCTTACTGCACTGCCTGTCATACCACAAAATATGATGACCAACCCTCTTACTGCACTGCCTTTCATACCACAAAATATGATGACCAACCCTCTTACTGCACTGCCTGTCATACCACAAAATATGATGACCAACCCTCTTACTGCACTGCCTTTCATACCACAAAATATGATGACCAACCCTCTTACTGCACTGCATGTCATACCACAAAATATGATGATCAACTCTCTTACTGCACTGCCTGTCATACCACAAAATATGATGACCAACCCTCTTACTGCACTGCCTGTCATACCACAAAATATGATGACCAACCCTCTTACTGCACTGCCTGTTATACCACAAAATATGATGACCAACCCTCTTACTGCACTGCCTTTCATACCACAAAATATGATGACCAACCCTCTTACTGCACTGCATGTCATACCACAAAATATGATGATCAACTCTCTTACTGCACTGCCTGTCATACCACAAAATATGATGACCAACCCTCTTACTGCACTGCCTGTCATACCACAAAATATGATGATCAACCCTCTTACTGCACTGCCTGTCATACCACAAAATATGATGACCAACTCTCTTACTGCACTGCATGTCATACCACAAAATATGATGATCAACTCTCTTACTGCACTGCCTGTCATACCACAAAATATGATGACCAACCCTCTTACTGCACTGCCTGTCATACCACAAAATATGATGATCAACCCTCTTACTGCACTGCCTGTCATACCACAAAATATGATGACCAACTCTCTTACTGCACTGCCTTTCATACCACAAAGTATGATAACCAACCCTCTTACTGAACTACCTGTCATGCCACAAAATATGATGACCAACCATCTTACTGCACTGCCTGTCATACCACAAGGTATGATAACCAACCCTCTTACTGCACTGCCTGTTATACCACAAAATATATTGACCAACCCTCTTACTGCACTGCCTGTCATACCACAAAATATGATGACCAACCCTCTTACTGCACTGTCTGTCATACCACAAAATATGATGACCAACCCTCTTACTGCACTGCCTTTCATACCACAAAATATGATGACCAACCCTCTTACTGCACTGCATGTCATACCACAAAATATGATGATCAACTCTCTTACTGCACTGCCTGTCATACCACAAAATATGATGACCAACCCTCTTACTGCACTGCCTGTCATACCACAAAATATGATGATCAACCCTCTTACTGCACTGCCTGTCATACCACAAAATATGATGACCAACTCTCTTACTGCACTGCCTTTCATACCACAAAGTATGATAACCAACCCTCTTACTGAACTACCTGTCATGCCACAAAATATGATGACCAACCATCTTACTGCACTGCCTGTCATACCACAAGGTATGATAACCAACCCTCTTACTGCACTGCCTGTTATACCACAAAATATAATGACCAACCCTCTTACTGCACTGCCTGTCATACCACAAAATATGATGACCAACCCTCTTACTGCACTGCCTGTCACATTACAAAATATGATGACCAACCCTCTTACTGCACTGCCTGTCACATTGCAAAATATAATGACCAACCTTCTTACTGCACTGCCTGTTATACCACAAAATATGATGACCAACCCTCTTACTGCACTGCCTGTCACATTGCAAAATATGATGACCAGCCCTCTTACTGCACTGCCTGTCACATTACAAAATATGATGACCAGCCCTCTTACTGCACTGCCTGTTATACCACAAAATATGATGACCAACTCTCTTACTGCACTGCCTTTCATACCACAAAGCATGATAACCAACCCTCTTACTGAACTACCTGTCATGCCACAAAATATGATGACCAACCATCTTACTGCACTGCCTGTCATACCACAAGGTATGATAACCAACCCTCTTACTGCACTGCCTGTTATACCACAAAATATAATGACCAACCCTCTTACTGCACTGCCTGTCATACCACAAAATATGATGACCATCCCTCTTACTGCACTGCCTGTCACATTACAAAATATGATGACCAACCCTCTTACTGCACTGTCTATCACACCACAAAATATGATGATCAACTCTCTTACTGCACTGCCTGTTATACCACAAAATATGATGACCAACCCTCTTACTGCACTGTCTGTCACACCACAAAATATGATGATCAACTCTCTTACTGCACTGCCTGTTATACCACAAAATATGATGACCAACTCTCTTACTGCACTGCCTGTCATGCCACAAAATATGATGACCAACTATCTTACTGCACTGCCTGTCATACCACAAGGTATGATAACCAACCCTCTTACTGCACTACCTGTTATACCACAAAATATGATGACCAACCCTCTTACTGCACTGCCTGTCACACCACAAAATATGATGACCAACCCTCTTACTGCACTGCCTGTCATACCACAAAATATGATGACCAACCCTCTTACTGCACTGCCTGTCACACCACAAAATATGATGACCAACCCTCTTACTGCACTGTCTGTCATACCACAAAATATGATGACCAACCCTCTTACTGCACTGCCTGTCACACCACAAAATATGATGACCAACCCTCTTACTGCACTGCCTGTCACACCACAAAATATGATGACCAACCCTCTTACTGCACTGCCTGTCATACCACAAAATATGATGACCAACCCTCTTACTGCACTGCCTGTCATACCACAAAATATGATGACCAACCCTCTGCACTGCCTATCATACCACAAAATATGATGACCAACCCTCTTACTGCACTGCCTGCCATACCACAAAATATGATGACCAACCCTCTTACTGCACTGCCTGTCATACCACAAAATATGATGACCAACCCTCTTACTGCACTGCCTGTCATACCACAAAATATGATGACCAACCCTCTTACTGCACTGCCTTTCATACCACAAAATATGATGACCAACCCTCTTACTGCACTGCCTGTCATACCACAAAATATGATGACCAACCCTCTTACGGCACTGCCTTTCATACCACAAAATATGATGACCAACCCTCTTACTGCACTGCATGTCATACCACAAAATATGATGACCAACCCTCTTACTGCACTGCATGTTATACCACAAAATATGATGACCAACCCTCTTACTGCACTGCCTGTCTTACCACAAAATATGATGACCAACCCTCTTACTGCACTGCATGTTATACCACAAAATATGATGACCAACCCTCTTACTGCACTGCCTGTTATACCACAAAATATGATGACCAACCCTCTTATTGCACTGCCTGTCTTACCACAAAATATGATGACCAACCCTCTTACTGCACTGCATGTTATACCACAAAATATGATGACCAACCCTCTTACTGCACTGCCTGTCATACCACAAAATATGATGACCAACCCTCTTACAGCACTGCCTGTCTTACCACAAAATATGATGACCAACCCTCTTACTGCACTGAATGTTATACCACAAAATATGATGACCAACCCTCTTACTGCACTGCCTGTCATACCACAAAATATGATGACCAACCCTCTTACTGCACTGCCTGTCTTACCACAAAATATGATGACCAACCCTCTTACTGCACTGCATGTTATACCACAAAATATGATGACCAACCCTCTTACTGCACTGCATGTTATACCACAAAATATGATGACCAACCCTCTTACTGCACTGCCTGTCATACCACAAAATATGATGACCAACCCTCTTACTGCACTGCCTGTCATACCACAAAATATGATGACCAACCCTCTTACTGCACTGCCTGTCATACCACAAAATATGATGATCAACCCTCTTACTGCACTGCCTGTTATACCACAAAATATGATGACCAACCCTCTTACTGCACTGCCTGTCTTACCACAAAATATGATGACCAACCCTCTTACTGCACTGCATGTTATACCACAAAATATGATGACCAACCCTCTTACTGCACTGCCTGTCATACCACAAAATATGATGACCAACCCTCTTACTGCACTGCCTGTCTTACCACAAAATATGATGACCAACCCTCTTACTGCACTGCATGTTATACCACAAAATATGATGACCAACCCTCTTACTGCACTGCCTGTCATACCACAAAATATGATGACCAACCCTCTTACTGCACTGCCTGTCACACCACAAAATATGATGACCAACCCTCTTACTGCACTGCCTGTTATACCACAAAATATGATGACCAACCCTCTTACTGCACTGCCTGTCATACCACAAAATATGATGACCAACCCTCTTACTGCACTGCCTGTCATACCACAAAATATGATGACCAACCCTCTTACTGCACTGCCTGTTATACCACAAAATATGATGACCAACCCTCTTACTGCACTGCCTGTCATACCACGAAATATGATGATCAACTCTCTTACTGCACTGCCTGTCATACCACAAAATATGATGACCAACCCTCTTACTGCACTGCCTGTCATGCCACAAAATATGATAACCAACCCTCTCACTGCACTGCCTGTCACACCACAAAATATGATGACCAACCCTCTCACTGCACTGCCTGTCACACCACAAAATATGATGACCAACCCTCTTACTGCACTGCATGTCATACCACAAAATATGATGACCAACCCTCTCACTGCACTGCCTGTCACACCACAAAATATGATGACCAACCCTCTTACTGCACTGCATGTCATACCACAAAATATGATGACCAACCCTCTTACTGCACTGCATGTTATACCACAAAATATGATGACCAACCCTCTTACTGCACTGCCTGTCATAGCACAAAATATGATGACCAACCCTCTTACTGCACTGCCTGTCATACCACAAAATATGATGACCAACCCTCTTACTGCACTGCCTGTCATACCACAAAATATGATGACCAACTCTCTTACTGCACTGCCTGTCATACCACAAAATATGATGAACAACCCTCTTACTGCACTGCCTGTCATACCACAAAATATGATGACCAACTCTCTTACTGCACTGCATGTCATACCACAAAATATGATGACCAACCCTCTTACTGCACTGCCTGTCATACCACAAAATATGATGATCAACTCTCTTACTGCACTGCCTGTTATACCACAAAATATGATGACCAACTCTCTTACTGCACTGCCTTTCATACCACAAAGTATGATAACCAACCCTCTTACTGAACTACCTGTCATGCCACAAAATATGATGACCAACCATCTTACTGCACTGCCTGTCATACCACAAGGTATGATAACCAACCCTCTTACTGCACTGCCTGTTATACCACAAAATATAATGACCAACCCTCTTACTGCACTGCCTGTCATACCACAAAATATGATGACCAACCCTCTTACTGCACTGCCTGTCACATTACAAAATATGATGACCAACCCTCTTACTGCACTGCCTGTCACATTGCAAAATATAATGACCAACCTTCTTACTGCACTGCCTGTTATACCACAAAATATGATGACCAACCCTCTTACTGCGCTGCCTGTCACATTGCAAAATATGATGACCAGCCCTCTTACTGCACTGCCTGTCACATTACAAAATATGATGACCAGCCCTCTTACTGCACTGCCTGTTATACCACAAAATATGATGACCAACTCTCTTACTGCACTGCCTTTCATACCACAAAGTATGATAACCAACCCTCTTACTGAACTACCTGTCATGCCACAAAATATGATGACCAACCATCTTACTGCACTGCCTGTCATACCACAAGGTATGATAACCAACCCTCTTACTGCACTGCCTGTTATACCACAAAATATAATGACCAACCCTCTTACTGCACTGCCTGTCATACCACAAAATATGATGACCAACCCTCTTACTGCACTGCCTGTCACATTACAAAATATGATGACCAACCCTCTTACTGCACTGTCTATCACACCACAAAATATGATGATCAACTCTCTTACTGCACTGCCTGTTATACCACAAAATATGATGACCAACCCTCTTACTACACTGTCTGTCACACCACAAAATATGATGATCAACTCTCTTACTGCACTGCCTGTTATACCACAAAATATGATGACCAACTCTCTTACTGCACTGCCTGTCATGCCACAAAATATGATGACCAACTATCTTACTGCACTGCCTGTCATACCACAAGGTATGATAACCAACCCTCTTACTGCACTACCTGTTATACCACAAAATATGATGACCAACCCTCTTACTGCACTGCCTGTCACACCACAAAATATGATGACCAACCCTCTTACTGCACTGCCTGTCATACCACAAAATATGATGACCAACCCTCTTACTGCACTGCCTGTCACACCACAAAATATGATGACCAACCCTCTTACTGCACTGCCTGTCATACCACAAAATATGATGACCAACCCTCTTACTGCACTGCCTGTCATACCACAAAATATGATGACCAACCCTCTTACTGCACTGCATGTCATACCACAAAATATGATGACCAACCCTCTTACTGCACTGCATGTCATACCACAAAATATGATGACCAACCCTCTTACTGCACTGTCTGTCATACCACAAAATATGATGACCAACCCTCTTACTGCACTGCCTGTCATACCACAAAATATGATGACCAACCCTCTTACTGCACTGCCTGTCATACCACAAAATATGATGACCAACCCTCTTACTGCACTGCATGTCATACCACAAAATATGATGACCAACCCTCTTACTGCACTGTCTGTCATACCACAAAATATGATGACCAACCCTCTTACTGCACTGCCTGTCACACCACAAAATATGATGACCAACCCTCTTACTGCACTGCCTGTCACACCACAAAATATGATGACCAACCCTCTTACTGCACTGCCTGTCATACCACAAAATATGATGACCAACCCTCTTACTGCACTGCCTGTCACACCACAAAATATGATGACCAACCCTCTTACTGCACTGTCTGTCACATTACAAAATATGATGACCAGCCCTCTTACTGCACTGCCTGTTATACCACAAAATATGATGACCAACTCTCTTACTGCACTGCCTTTCATACCACAAAGTATGATAACCAACCCTCTTACTGAACTACCTGTCATGCCACAAAATATGATGACCAACCATCTTACTGCACTGCCTGTCATACCACAAGGTATGATAACCAACCCTCTTACTGCACTGCCTGTTATACCACAAAATATAATGACCAACCCTCATACTGCACTGCCTGTCATACCACAAAATATGATGACCAACCCTCTTACTGCACTGCCTGTCACATTACAAAATATGATGACCAACCCTCTTACTGCACTGTCTATCACACCACAAAATATGATGATCAACTCTCTTACTGCACTGCCTGTTATACCACAAAATATGATGACCAACCCTCTTACTGCACTGTCTGTCACACCACAAAATATGATGATCAACTCTCTTACTGCACTGCCTGTTATACCACAAAATATGATGACCAACTCACTTACTGCACTGCCTGTCATGCCACAAAATATGACGACCAACTATCTTACTGCACTGCCTGTCATACCACAAGGTATGATAACCAACCCTCTTACTGCACTACCTGTTATACCACAAAATATGATGACCAACCCTCTTACTGCACTACCTGTTATACCACAAAATATGATGACCAACCCTCTTACTGCACTGCCTGTCACACCACAAAATATGATGACCAACCCTCTTACTGCACTGCCTGTCATACCACAAAATATGATGACCAACCCTCTTACTGCACTGCCTGTCATACCACAAAATATGATGACCAACCCTCTTACTGCACTGTCTGTCATACCACAAAATATGATGACCAACCCTCTTACTGCACTGCCTGTCATACCACAAAATATGATGACCAACCCTCTTACTGCACTGCCTGTTATACCACAAAATATGATGACCAACCCTCTTACTGCACTGCCTGTTATACCACAAAATATGATGACCAACCCTCTTACTGCACTGCATGTCATACATGTACCACAAAATATGATGACCAACCCTCTTACTGCACTGCATGTCATACCACAAAAAAGGATGACCAACCCTCTTACTGCACTGCATGTCATACCACAAAATATGATAACCAACCCTCTTACTGCACTGTCTGTCATACCACAAAATATGATGACCAACCCTCTTACTGCACTGCCTGTCACACCACAAAATATGACCAACCCTCTTACTGCACTGCCTGTCATACCACAAAATATTATAACCAACCCTCTTACTGCACTGCCTGTCATACCACAAAATATGATGACCAACCCTCTTACTGCACTGCCTGTCATACCACAAAATATGATGACCAACCCTCTTACTGCACTGCCTGTTATACCACAAAATATGATGACCAACCCTCTTACTGCACTGCCTGTTATACCACAAAATATGATGACCAACCCTCTTACTGCACTGCATGTCATACCACAAAATATGATGACCAACCCTCTTACTGCACTGCCTGTCATATCACAAAATATGATGACCAACCCTCTTACTGCACTGCCTGTCATACCACAAAATATGATGACCAACCCTCTTACTGCACTGCCTGTCATACCACAAAATATTATGACCAACCCTCTTACTGCACTGCCTGTCTTACCACAAAATATGATGACCAACCCTCTTACTGCACTGCCTGTCATACCACAAAATATGATAACCAACCCTCTTACTGCACTGTCTGTCATACCACAAAATATGATGACCAACCCTCTTACTGAACTACCTGTCATGCCACAAAATATGATGACCAACCATCTTACTGCACTGCCTGTTATACCACAAAATATGATGACCAACCCTCTTACTGCACTGCATGTCATACCACAAAATATGATGACCAACCCTCTTACTGCACTGCCTGTCATATCACAAAATATGATGACCAACCCTCTTACTGCACTGCCTGTCATACCACAAAATATGATGATCAACTCTCTTACTGCACTGCCTGTCATACCACAAAATATGATAACCAACCCTCTTACTGCACTGCCTGTCATACCACAAAATATGATGACCAACCCTCTTACTGCACTGCCTGTCATACCACAAAATATGATGACCAACCCTCTTACTGCACTGCCTGTCTTACCACAAAATATGATGACCAACCCTCTTACTGCACTGCCTGTCACACCACAAAATATGATGACCAACCCTCTTACTGCACTGCCTGTCATACCACAAAATATGATAACCAACCCTCTTACTGCACTGCCTGTCATACCACAAAATATGATGACCAACCCTCTTACTGCACTGCCTGTCACACCACAAAATATGATGATCAACTCTCTTACTGCACTGCCTGTCATACCACAAAATATGATAACCAACCCTCTTACTGCACTGCCTGTCACACCACAAAATATGATAACCAACCCTCTTACTGCACTGCCTGTCATACCACAAAATATGATGACCAACCCTCTTACGGCACTGCCTGTCATACCACAAAATATGATAACCAACCCTTTTACTGCACTGCCTGTTATACCACAAAATATGATGACCAACCCTCTTACTGCACTGCCTGTCACACCACAAAATATGATGACCAACCCTCTTACTGCACTGCCTGTCATACCACAAAATATTATAACCAACCCTCTTACTGCACTGCCTGTCATACCACAAAATATGATGACCAACCCTCTTACTGCACTGTCTGTCATACCACAAAATATGATGACCAACCCTCTTACTGCACTGCCTGTCATACCACAAAATATGATGACCAACCCTCTTACTGCACTGCCTGTTATACCACAAAATATGATGACCAACCCTCTTACTGCACTGCCTGTTATACCACAAAATATGATGACCAACCTCTTACTGCACTGCATGTCATACCACAAAATATGATGACCAACCCTCTTACTGCACTGCATGTCATACCACAAAATATGATGACCAACCCTCTTACTGCACTGCATGTCATACCACAAAATATGATAACCAACCCTCTTACTGCACTGTCTGTCATACCACAAAATATGATGACCAACCCTCTTACTGCACTGCCTGTCACACCACAAAATATGATGACCAACCCTCTTACTGCACTGCCTGTCATACCACAAAATATGATGACCAACCCTCTTACTGCACTGTCTGTCATACCACAAAATATGATGACCAACCCTCTTACTGCACTGCCTGTCATACCACAAAATATGATGACCAACCCTCTTACTGCACTGCCTGTCATACCACAAAATATGATGACCAACCCTCTTACTGCACTGCCTGTTATACCACAAAATATGATGACCAACCCTCTTACTGCACTGCATGTCATACCACAAAATATGATGACCAACCCTCTTACTGCACTGCCTGTCATATCACAAAATATGATGACCAACCCTCTTACTGCACTGCCTGTCATACCACAAAATATGATGACCAACCCTCTTACTGCACTGCCTGTCATACCACAAAATATGATGACCAACCCTCTTACTGCACTGCCTGTCATACCACAAAATATGATGACCAACCCTCTTACTGCACTGCCTGTCATATCACAAAATATGATGACCAACCCTCTTACTGCACTGCCTGTCATACCACAAAATATGATGACCAACCCTCTTACTGCACTGCCTGTCATACCACAAAATATGATGACCAACCCTCTTACTGCACTGCCTGTCTTACCACAAAATATGATGACCAACCCTCTTACTGCACTGCCTGTCATACCACAAAATATGATAACCAACCCTCTTACTGCACTGTCTGTCATACCACAAAATATGATGACCAACCCTCTTACTGAACTACCTGTCATGCCACAAAATATGATGACCAACCATCTTACTGCACTGCCTGTTATACCACAAAATATGATGACCAACCCTCTTACTGCACTGCATGTCATACCACAAAATATGATGACCAACCCTCTTACTGCACTGCCTGTCATATCACAAAATATGATGACCAACCCTCTTACTGCACTGCCTGTCATACCACAAAATATGATGATCAACTCTCTTACTGCACTGCCTGTCATACCACAAAATATGAAAACCAACCCTCTTACTGCACTGCCTGTCATACCACAAAATATGATGACCAACCCTCTTACTGCACTGCCTGTCATACCACAAAATATGATGACCAACCCTCTTACTGCACTGCCTGTCTTACCACAAAATATGATGACCAACCCTCTTACTGCACTGCCTGTCACACCACAAAATATGATGACCAACCCTCTTACTGCACTGCCTGTCATACCACAAAATATGATAACCAACCCTCTTACTGCACTGCCTGTCATACCACAAAATATGATGACCAACCCTCTTACTGCACTGCCTGTCACACCACAAAATATGATGATCAACTCTCTTACTGCACTGCCTGTCATACCACAAAATATGATAACCAACCCTCTTACTGCACTGCCTGTCACACCACAAAATATGATAACCAACCCTCTTACTGCACTGCCTGTCATACCACAAAATATGATGACCAACCCTCTTACGGCACTGCCTGTCATACCACAAAATATGATAACCAACCCTTTTACTGCACTGCCTGTTATACCACAAAATATGATGACCAACCCTCTTACTGCACTGCCTGTCACACCACAAAATATGATGACCAACCCTCTTACTGCACTGCCTGTCATACCACAAAATATGATGACCAACCCTCTTACTGCACTGCCTGTCACACCACAAAATATGATGACCAACCCTCTTACTGCACTGCCTGTCATACCACAAAATATGATGACCAACCCTCTTACTGCACTGCCTGTCATACCACAAAATATGATGACCAACCCTCTTACTGCACTGCCTGTTATACCACAAAATATGATGACCAACCCTCTTACTGCACTGCCTGTTATACCACAAAATATGATGACCAACCCTCTTACTGCACTGCATGTCATACCACAAAATATGATGACCAACCCTCTTACTGCACTGCATGTCATACCACAAAATATGATGACCAACCCTCTTACTGCACTGCCTGTTATACCACAAAATATGATGACCAACCCTCTTACTGCACTGCATGTCATACCACAAAATATGATGACCAACCCTCTTACTGCACTGCATGTCATACCACAAAATATGATAACCAACCCTCTTACTGCACTGTCTGTCATACCACAAAATATGATGACCAACCCTCTTACTGCACTGCCTGTCACACCACAAAATATGATGACCAACCCTCTTACTGCACTGCCTGTCATACCACAAAATATTATAACCAACCCTCTTACTGCACTGCCTGTCATACCACAAAATATGATGACCAACCCTCTTACTGCACTGCCTGTCATACCACAAAATATGATGACCAACCCTCTTACGGCACTGCCTGTCATACCACAAAATATGATGACCAACCCTCTTACTGCACTGCCTGTCATACCACAAAATATGATGACCAACCCTCTTACTGCACTGCCTGTCATACCACAAAATATGATAACCAACCCTCTTACTGCACTGCCTGTTATAACACAAAATATGATGACCAACCCTCTTACTGCACTGCCTGTCACACCACAAAATATGATAACCAACCCTCTTACTGCACTGCATGTCACACCACAAAATATGATGACCAACCCTCTTACTGCACTGCCTGTCACACCACAAAATATGATGACCAACCCTCTCACTGCACTGCCTGTCATACCACAAAATATGATGACCAACTCTCTTACTGTACTGCCTGTCATACCACAAAATATGATAACCAACCCTCTTACTGCACTGCCTGTTATAACACAAAATATGATGACCAACCCTCTTACTGCACTGCCTGTCACACCACAAAATATGATAACCAACCCTCTTACTGCACTGCATGTCACACCACAAAATATGATGACCAACCCTCTTACTGCACTGCCTGTCACACCACAAAATATGATGACCAACCCTCTTACTGCACTGCCTGTCATACCACAAAATATAACCAACCCTCTTACTGCACTGCCTGTCATACCACAAAATATGATGACCAACCCTCTTACTGCACTGCCTGTCATACCACAAAATATGATGATCAACTCTCTTACTGCACTGCCTGTCATACCACAAAATATGATAACCAACCCTCTTACTGCACTGCCTGTCATACCACAAAATATGATGACCAACCCTCTTACTGCACTGCCTGTCATACCACAAAATATGATGACCAACCCTCTTACTGCACTGCCTGTCTTACCACAAAATATGATGACCAACCCTCTTACTGCACTGCCTGTCACACCACAAAATATGATGACCAACCCTCTTACTGCACTGCCTGTCATACCACAAAATATGATAACCAACCCTCTTACTGCACTGCCTGTCACACCACAAAATATGATAACCAACCCTCTTACTGCACTGCCTGTCATACCACAAAATATGATGACCAACCCTCTTACGGCACTGCCTGTCATACCACAAAATATGATAACCAACCCTTTTACTGCACTGCCTGTTATACCACAAAATATGATGACCAACCCTCTTACTGCACTGCCTGTCACACCACAAAATATGATGACCAACCCTCTTACTGCACTGCCTGTCATACCACAAAATATGATGACCAACCCTCTTACTGCACTGCCTGTCACACCACAAAATATGATGACCAACCCTCTTACTGCACTGCCTGTCATACCACAAAATATGATGACCAACCCTCTTACTGCACTGCCTGTCATACCACAAAATATGATGACCAACCCTCTTACTGCACTGCCTGTTATACCACAAAATATGATGACCAACCCTCTTACTGCACTGCCTGTTATACCACAAAATATGATGACCAACCCTCTTACTGCACTGCATGTCATACCACAAAATATGATGACCAACCCTCTTACTGCACTGCATGTCATACCACAAAATATGATGACCAACCCTCTTACTGCACTGCCTGTTATACCACAAAATATGATGACCAACCCTCTTACTGCACTGCATGTCATACCACAAAATATGATGACCAACCCTCTTACTGCACTGCATGTCATACCACAAAATATGATAACCAACCCTCTTACTGCACTGTCTGTCATACCACAAAATATGATGACCAACCCTCTTACTGCACTGCCTGTCACACCACAAAATATGATGACCAACCCTCTTACTGCACTGCCTGTCATACCACAAAATATTATAACCAACCCTCTTACTGCACTGCCTGTCATACCACAAAATATGATGACCAACCCTCTTACTGCACTGCCTGTCATACCACAAAATATGATGACCAACCCTCTTACGGCACTGCCTGTCATACCACAAAATATGATGACCAACCCTCTTACTGCACTGCCTGTCATACCACAAAATATGATGACCAACCCTCTTACTGCACTGCCTGTCACACCACAAAATATGATGATCAACTCTCTTACTGCACTGCCTGTCATACCACAAAATATGATAACCAACCCTCTCACTGCACTGCCTGTCATACCACAAAATATGATGACCAACTCTCTTACTGTACTGCCTGTCATACCACAAAATATGATAACCAACCCTCTTACTGCACTGCCTGTTATACCACAAAATATGATGACCAACCCTCTTACTGCACTGCCTGTCACACCACAAAATATGATAACCAACCCTCTTACTGCACTGCATGTCACACCACAAAATATGATGACCAACCCTCTTACTGCACTGCCTGTCACACCACAAAATATGATGACCAACCCTCTTACTGCACTGCCTGTCATACCACAAAATATAACCAACCCTCTTACTGCACTGCCTGTCATACCACAAAATATGATGACCAACCCTCTTACTGCACTGCCTGTTATACCACAAAATATGATGACCAACCCTCTTACTGCACTGCCTGTTATACCACAAAATATGATGACCAACCCTCTTACTGCACTGCATGTCATACCACAAAATATGATGACCAACCCTCTTACTGCACTGCATGTCATACCACAAAATATGATGACCAACCCTCTTACTGCACTGCCTGTTATACCACAAAATATGATGACCAACCCTCTTACTGCACTGCATGTCATACCACAAAATATGATGACCAACCCTCTTACTGCACTGCATGTCATACCACAAAATATGATAACCAACCCTCTTACTGCACTGCCTGTCACACCACAAAATATGATGACCAACCCTCTTACTGCACTGCCTGTCATACCACAAAATATTATAACCAACCCTCTTACTGCACTGCCTGTCATACCACAAAATATGATGACCAACCCTCTTACTGCACTGCATGTCATACCACAAAATATGATAACCAACCCTTTTACTGCACTGCCTGTCATACCACAAAATATGATGACCAACCCTCTTACTGCACTGCCTGTCATACCACAAAATATGATGACCAACCCTCTTACGGCACTGCCTGTCATACCACAAAATATGATGACCAACCCTCTTACTGCACTGCCTGTCACACCACAAAATATGATGATCAACTCTCTTACTGCACTGCCGGTCATACCACAAAATATGATAACCAACCCTCTCACTGCACTGCCTGTCATACCACAAAATATGATGACCAACTCTCTTACTGTACTGCCTGTCATACCACAAAATATGATAACCAACCCTCTTACTGCACTGCCTGTTATACCACAAAATATGATGACCAACCCTCTTACTGCACTGTCTGTCACACCACAAAATATGATAACCAACCCTCTTACTGCACTGCATGTCACACCACAAAATATGATGACCAACCCTCTTACTGCACTGTCTGTCATACCACAAAATATAATGACCAACCCTCTTACTGCACTGCCTGTCATACCACAAAATATAACCAACCCTCTTACTGCACTGACTGTCATACCACAAAATATGATGACCAACCCTCTTACTGCACTGCCTGTTATACCACAAAATATGATGACCAACCCTCTTACTGTACTGCCTGTCATACCACAAAATATGATACCCAACCCTCTTACTGCACTGCCTGTTATACCACAAAATATGATGACCAACCCTCTTACTGCACTGCCTGTCATACCACAAAATATGATGACCAACCCTCTTACTGCACTGCCTGTCATACCACAAAATATAACCAACCCTCTTACTGCACTGACTGTCATACCACAAAATATGATGACCAACCCTCTTACTGCACTGCCTGTCATACCACAAAATATGATGACCAACCCTCTTACTGCACTGCCTGTTATACCACAAAATATGATGACCAACCCTCTTACTGCACTGTCTGTTATACCACAAAATATGATGACCAACCCTCTTACTGCACTGCCTGTCATACCACAAAATATGATAACCAACCCTCTTACTGCACTGCCTGTCATACCACAAAATATGATGACCAACCCTCTTACTGCACTGCCTGTCATACCACAAAATATGATAACCAACCCTCTTACTGCACTGCCTGTCACACCACAAAATATGATGACCAACCCTCTTACTGCACTGCCTGTCATACCACAAAATATGATGACCAACCCTCTTATTGCACTGCCTGTCATACCACAAAATATGATGACCAACCCTCTTACTGCACTGCCTGTCATACCACAAAATATGATGACCAACCCTCTTACTGCACTGCCTGTCATACCACAAAATATGATGACCAACCCTCTTACTGCACTGCCTGTCATACCACAAAATATGATGACCAACCCTCTTATTGCACTGCCTGTCATACCACAAAATATGATGACCAACCCTCTTACTGCACTGCCTGTCATACCACAAAATATGATGACCAACCCTCTTACTGCACTGTCTGTCACATCTAATAGTCTGAGAAGAAATATACATTTAACAAAATTGCCTAGTTTTGGCTGGCTATGAAAATACAATAATTATCTATTATACCCCCTGGATAGCCAAATCTGAGCATTTGTTTTGATTGGTAGTCATGATGCATGTCACAATATTTTAAAATAATTTCACATTTGAAAAGTTTAATGTTGAAAGTTATAAAGCTTGAAATAATTTTGACTGTACACATGTTTGACTCACTTTATTGTAGGCAGCCTTGATCACGGAATACTGGAATGCTTGTGGAGTATGACTAGCTCTGTATTTAGATCTCACTAGCGAATGGTCCAAAAAACCTTCATGTGAGGGCGCTATCACAGTAGAAACAAGAGGTTGAACTGTTCCTGAAGCCTAGAGTAAATAGCAAAGTAATGATTATCCACTATAAAATTTATCATATGGTTCTTTATCAGACATAAGTGCACACATTCTGTAAGGCCAGACAAAGAAAGATATGTTGTTTATTAGATTTTATTTGTGAAGCTCTTAAGGCAGCAAGATAATTTTGGGGAATTTTTTTTGCCCAAAAAGTTGCAAGTAAAAATGTTTTTTCCCAAAAATTTTAAACATATACACTCATCTTGAATGTGTCTGTGTACAGACTTACTAAATGCAGAAACTATTGCAAATACCGAAGCAGAAGATCTCTGATCTCTTTTGACGCAGATAAAACAAGTCAATGTAAATGTCATGTTTTTAGTGACTTTGTCAAACAATGAAAAGCATAGTCAGATTATGTTTAAATTTTGGGATAATATTTACCATACTAACTACAAATGTGTGTTCACCGCTCATTTTACACAATTGACAATTATTTTTCAAGAATTTTTATCAGAATCATAACAGACTGCAAGGAAGTCAGCTCTTACTTAATACAACGGAAAAAAATAGTTGTTTTTTTTATTACAAGCGTAGAAAAAGATCCCCTGGGCGTAATACAGGACATGACCTCAATTTCATTATTGTATCAAAAGTGGGGGTGAGCGTTTGCCTGGGCATGGGCTCTTACCCGGATAAAATCATTTGACTTAGTAACAACTCAAGATCTAAATATGTTTACATTATTCTATCATCGATTCCTAAATGACAAGATGAGTACTAGAACTTACTCCATATTTATGAGCAGCCAGTGCAACCTGTGACATTATGTCTTCATCTGCAAAGGGTCTCACAGCATCATGTATAATGACAATATCTGGTTTGTTGTCATGGTTATCACCGATGGCATCAATGCATTTCTTAATAGAGCGATGTCTGCTAATATCACCCTCTATCAGCTTGACTTTTGTCAGACAATATTGTGAGAGGATCTGTTTCATATAGTCCAGTCTGTCACTTGAAACGGCCACGATTACAGATTCTATCCATTCTATTCTACAATAAAGATAACAATGTTAAATTCAGTAGAGCCACGAACTATGGCATTTGCTCCATTAGAAGCACACAGAAACCAAATAATTAAATACAACTTATTTTGATCATATAGTCATTAGGTGTGTGTAAATTTACTTCCTAGGATTACAGCATTGAAGTATGAATTAACCCTCTAGGGATCCGATATTAATTAGTCTATTAACAATTATGATGTAAGATGCCCCATAGTCTTGTGACTTCGGGTCATATTTTGCGCCACTATGGTTTATCCTTGGTGGCCGTCGCTCCATGCATGAGTGAGATATGGGACTCATATGTACAAAGATGGTGACTTTGACTGTTGCGCAGATCAACGAGTACAAATTGAGACATTACTAAGATTTAATTTCCATGGTCATTTAAAAGTATCGAAGGAGTCACCGGTGGAAATTTGTGCACGTGACGTCCAGATAAAAACTCTACTCGTGATTTTTATTAAAAGAGCCATTAGATTATGGAAAAATTAATATTTGTCGCACATGCGCGGCGCGAAGACCACCGCCCTTTAATATCACTAAACCACGGTGATCTGACGCCAAGTTGTACCTTTGAAAGCTGTCCAATGTGTGAACGATGATAGGACGTCCCAGGACATCACAGTACTGTTTAGGAAGAGAAATACCTAATCGTTCGCCACTCCCTGCAGCTGGCAGGATTGCGACCGTCTTGAAATTCATGGGAAATGACCCACTGCTCAATGAAGTGGCATTTTAATATTAAGACGATATTCACAACATTCGTGTGTAAGTAGCCATCTTGAACAAATGCATTGTGGGAATTAGAACTACCTAAGACCATACATTTTATTATTAGGGTCCTGTAACTAATTGTAAAATGTGCTTCTATGCCCACAGGTCAACAAATTGTATACTCGTACTGCAAATCTTGCAAACAGCGCCCTCAGACTACATCAACAATTTATCGCAGATGTAAAGTGGTACAAATATTTAAAAGGCGGAGAAATTCCATACAGGTGTCGATCTTGATGGTAAACAAGTGCGACGGAATTTATCAAGCAATTGACAAGTTTGCAATAACTATGAAAGTTCGAGAGTGGCAAAACAACACTTCACTTGAAGAGCAGGTGTTGTCGGTTGTAAAAGAGGATGGAATGATATTTGTTTGACAGTTGATAGGCAGTTGTGAGTATTGACAAGCAAGATTCCCACTAATCTGGAACATATTTGAAAGTGAGCCTACATCAAACACTTGAGACACAGTCCCTCTATCACCGGTCTCGAAACGGCCGCTGTCCTATTGTCCTATTGCGCGTAGCGGGTAAATAAACCATTGACACCTATACGTAATCCGCAGTTGACGCAACTTGTCAGGGGTCATCTTCAAGTTGACCCGCATATCATTACCATTAATGATTTACCCGACATGCTTTGCGAAAAAAAATTGTGCGGTTGCGCAGAAGTTTTCAGAACCAGAATCAAAACATTGGAAGTCGATTTTTGAGCAGCATGTCGTGGAAGTACGGAAATGATTTTGTTGGCTTCGAGGACGAAGATATCGAATGGGATTTTGTGATGGGACAGGAAGACTTTTTCCCCTCTAATGCTGCCGATGTTCCAGACGATATGAAAGTACATGTACGCGAATCTGCTAAACGGAGAAATTTCGTCTACGTCTGCCCGACTTGCGACAAGCAGTACAAAAGTTTAAGTGGCTTCAAGGGGCACATGAAAAATGTTCATGATACAAACGTCAAAGGTATGTCCGTTACTATTGCTGTATGATCGAGGGGAATTAGTAAATGTTTGGTCTAAATGTTGTTCGATTTTTTTTTCATATTTTTAGCACAGTTGCATCAGGCAGCTGGTTGCATCTCCAACGATTATTAGTTGTCTGAGATTGCATGTACTTCCGTTTCACGGCGCTCCTGTGACAATATCTTGGGCAAGGAGGAGGCAATAAATTTGAGTACAATAATTATACGAAAAAGAGCCTATTGCTTTTTATTTGGGTCGGCAGACTCGCCGTGTATGAATCAAACTGGGCAGACACGATAACATGAAGTCGACATCACTACCAACTTGTCGCCTCTTGTGAAAGTGTGAATGAGTATTGTTGACCGAAAATCCTCACGATGTCTTGACGAATATGAATATATGAATGATTTATTATGAATATATTTATTTATAAGTTTTAGTTTCTATCTATGGTAATCTGTATACTTCATGGTTATATTACATTGTTTTCAGTTCCTGAACACTAGCAAACTGGCAATATACAATCTGTGAAAAGAAGGTCCAGTGAAGAACACAGCAGATCAGGTAGACATTTTTTTATTACAGGTTTAATCTCCATAGAGCCACGTTATAATTTTTTTTAAGATAGGCTCAAAGAATTTTTTTGTGGGCCTGATTATTTTTTTTAGATAAGCTTAATAAATATTTTTTTCAACTCAAATGTACTGAATATGAATTATTACTAGCCATCTAGTATCCATGAAGGAAGAGCATTGTAATATCCTAAAATAAAAATATAGTAATTTAAAAAATGCAATTACCATGTGCAATAATTAAGTTTTTCCGTTTCAGGTTTTACCAGACCCAGCAGTGTATAACAAATTGTTGTTGCAAAGGCCTTACACCACAAGATGGTTTGGCATGCTTTTTTTAATATGTGGGTAGACAGAAAAACCACAGATGACATAATTAATGTATTTATGGATTTTCGGCCCAGTGACACAGATATAGATGAACTGTTCAGAACATGCATTTTTAACTTTGCAGTGTTGGCAAGAACCCGAAGGGACACCATGGACTACCAGTCTGAAACAGTTGAAGCAGCAAGCACAAGTGAACTAAGTATTGAGGAAGAGCAGGCACTCAGATATTTTGCTGATTACATTCCCTACAACTTAAAGAAAATGGCAATGAAAGCACAAAAGCAAAATTAATTAAAATTTGTATTTATTTATTTATTTATAACTTATTTACATCTAACAATAAATACAAAAAACAGCAATATATTAGTATATCTTGTTTTTTTACTGTTTTACATTGTTTTCAAAAACAGAAATAGAGGGACTGTGCTTGAGATAACCAAACTGATACTTCAGGTCGTTGGTGTGAATCTTGCGAGAATCCACAATTTGTTCACAGCTTAGTTTGAATAATCCATGTTGTTTTTAAAAAAATATCACAAAGAGTAACATTTGTTGAAAGCACTATCCGGATTTTCTTCTAATTCGAAAATGCGTCAAACAAACCCAAGGCCGATCACAGTGGATGTGTTTACACAACCTTGTGCACGCCGTTTGCCCCTCTGCACAGTTTGCATTGGCGCGCCATTCAAATGTGTAACGTCGGAACAGACTACTTTTATAAGGTTCGCTTAGAATACAACGAACAAATATTGTGACTTATTTTCGAAATACAGAGCTGGTATCACATTTCCTGTTATTCGTTGCCAGAGTATTTTTCAGCGGGAAAAACCATCTCAATAAAAATTGCCACGTGACTTTTACAAAATTTCCCACCAAAGGTTGTTAAAGACTTAAATAACAGAAATAACTCGTTTTATTCAGAATTAATGAAACAATAGTATATTTGTAAATGTTAGCGATACATTGGTTATTATTTCCCCAATCAGCAAACTAAACTCATTCCAAGCGCATGTTCGATAACTTTCATCAACTTATGCACCAAAAGTACAACTATTAATATAATTTATGCTGATGACTTGGTTCTTTTGTCAGAAACAAGTAGTGGTTTACAAAACGCTATTAACAATCTACAGGATTACTGCAAACAATGGAAGCTACATATAAACATTTCTAAATCTAAATCAATGATCTTCAATAAATCAGGCAAGCTTCTAAATAATTTCAAATTCCAAATCAATGACTCTGAATTAGAAAGAGTTTCAGCATATAAATATCTTGGAATGAAACTAAATTTATCAGGGAAATTTGATGTAGCACAACAGGATCTGAAAAATAGGGCACTGAAGGCATGTTTCAAAATTAAACAGCTACTATATTCAGAAACATTTATCCCAATTAAAATATACTTAAAAATGTTTGACTCAATGATCAAACCAATTCTTTTATACTGTTGTGAAATTTGGGTGACATTGTGAATAATAAAAAATACTTTATGAATCTCATGTCACCCATGGAAAAAATGCACATTAAATATTGCAAATTCCTACTCAAGGTCAATAGTAGAGCAACAAACATTGCATGCTTAATTGAATTAGGGAGATACCCATTAATTATCACTGGCATCAAACAAATGTTAAAATATTGGCTTAGAATTAATAAAAAATGCCTGATAATACACTAATATATGATGCGTACAAGCTTGGCATCGCTCTAGACAATTCTGGCACTCAAAACTGGGTATCCAGCATAAAAAATTGCGTAGAGTATACAAGCATGGAAAGTGCATGGAGTGATAAAAACATAGAAGATAACTTTATTGAACAAATAACTGACAAACTAATAACTAAATTTAAAGTACATGCCAGGAACACTCTAAACAACGATAATAAAGGCATCAACCACAAAAATAAACTTCGTACCTATAGGCAGCTAAAAAAGGACTTTACATTTGAAAAATACTTAGACATAATAAAAAACCCGCATCATCGATCTTCATTATCAAAATTTAGACTAAGTGCACATGTTTTGCAGATTGAAATGGGAAGATACAGTAATGTAGAAATAAGCGACAGAAAATGTCCAGTCTGTGATGAAAATGAAATAGAGGATGAAGAACACTTCCTGCTCAAATGTAAACTCTACACAAATGTGAGAGAACCCCTAATTACCATGACAAAACATCTTAATAATATTACATCAAATGAAGAAAAAATGATAGCCATAATGACTAGTGATGATGAGTCAATTATAATAGAACTGTCTAAATATATTTACAACTGTTTCAATCTGAGAGAAGAAAATATTAAAAAAAACAGTATGTCATCTGCCTCAAAATCTAAATAGTTACATGTATTTTAATTTTATTTAATGTGTTTAATGTTATTTTTTTATTTTACTTCTTTTTTTTTTCTCTATACTTTATTGTACACTTTTGTCAAGATCCTAATAAGGATACGATTACAATAAAGATTATTATTATTATTATTATAATAGTTTATAGACAACATAAAAAAACGATAGACACAGGCTCATCTTGTCTCACCACATTTCAATTCCAAAACTAATTTCAATTATAGCTCGACATATTGTAAATGTTCGAAATATTTTAGTTTTCTAGACTAAATGAAACGAGCAGTTAAATTCCGTCATGATGCCCTGAGACTGGCGACGGTGATTGCGATAACGTCACAGACAGTGGCTGCTCAATACCGACGTGTACATTAGTCTCGTAATCGCTCGGCTGTCTTCGACATAACAATGAATCGGGAGTAATGTTCTTTAATGGCACAAACGTGACTACTAGTATCCGGTATTTGTAAATTAAATAATGTTTTTAGATTTTTTTTCGAAGAAGAAGTATGTCCGTTGCTTCTTCTAAATCATAAATACAAATCCATGGGGAAAATGTGATCGAGTTTCAGGGACGGGCAATTTATTAAAATTTCTAGAAAAATAATATGATGGCGACAAGCCTCGAAAAGCGCTGGTGCCATGATAAAACCGCTGTTGAAATGGTGTTGAATTGCGGCGTCACCAATCCGCAATATGCTTTCAAGACGCTATCGGGCCTCGAATTGGACCACGATGTGGTAATTTCCGGTCGTTCGAAGTTCATCCACCACATTACATTGTACCTAGCTCCTACTCGCTATTACTTATGTTGCTGTCTATACAATCGCCTGGGCATTTTTTTCAACGGTATAGGACATGAACACTTGGGCCGTTTGAACGATTCTTTATATATATATATACACATATATTCCGACACACAGTTATAGAGAACAAGGTAAGGCTGTCTTAATTTTCAACTTGTTAAATGTAGTTTGTGGACGGCGTACAAACCGTGACTCCCCGCCACCAGCTTACATTGTGGGGTGCAGTTCACCGGACGCAACGAGGATCACCTTCTTTTGTTGTCCTGTTTTTTCGTCGCTATCTGAATTTTGATTTACTTTGTCCAGTCACACCAATCGTAAGCCTGTCATAGTAAGAGGAAGTCGTCTCGACGTATCTGCATATCAAACTTAAGCGCCGGGACTGTGCGATCGCGGAGACGGACCGGTGCGTGAAATTAAAAGTATATAAGAAATCCACGCATCACAATCACAGTCTTGAATTGTAATTCTATGGTACTTGCGATAAAACGTATTTTATGTTGCACCTTTGCTAACTAGACAATAGAGTCATTCAGCGCAGATATATGGGTTAGCCTTCTGCCGTAAAAAGCACGTGCAGGGGATGTAGTCTGCCATCTCACCCGTGTTGTAGCAATCACCTTTCCAACAGTAATGGCAAAAAGGGGACGTGTGATCAGACATGGGCCGTACTCTGAACACCAGACTTTTAGAAATCAATAAATGAAAGTTGAAATAAAGAGCTCAACTTGTCACTGCCATCCAGAATTACAAATAGACCTAGTCATGAGTACCTAATTAGATAGTCATTCAGTTTCTTTGGTCCATCGCCTGAAGCCACTAGGTGACGGGTCTTGTCATTGGCACCTGCCTACCGAAAAAACTGACAGGGACTTAATAAAATATAACCTTCGAGGCACGTGCACACTTGATTTTGACACTTCTTTCTTAACCGGCTACCAAGTCGTCATTCAAAGCCAAGTCAGAAATATTTCACAACCCCTTCAGTTATGTGTCAAATGGCAACATCCGACAAGAGTTCACACTGGATGTAAATCCATTGAGACGAGGGTGTTGAAATGATACCTATATTTACACACCAGAACATTAGGGTCAATGCAAGTCATATTCAACTTGGCAGAGAACCCCAGTTCCTGGTTATATCCCTCTAATCATGGAGGTATAACAGATTGTTTATACCTCCATGCTCTAATCATCTAATCATTGCTCAATTCCGCTTTTAAAATTTCTCTCAGATCCGTCGATCACCGTCCACGCGGCCTATCCACCTAATGTGTTGGGGTGCATGACACCAGTCACGCCAATAAACAATGAAACTATAGCAACCGTCTTCTCTTGGGAATGCCTGGTCTCGTGGGATATTACAATTGTGCGACTGTTATTGTGTCGGATACATGGGTACAAGCGAATATGGACAAATACGACTTTGGCGCTAGTACCCGTCAGAGAGCTTCATATACTAAAACTGATCGAGTAAATATATACTTCCGAGTACAGGGAAGTGGGTCACTGCGTCTTTTATCGATATATTACTTTTTTCCTAGTTCTTGACGCCACTTAAAAACGTGGTTTAGTGCGTATTTTGTAGTAAAATTAATTGCACATTCGTTTGGAACAATGCTGCAGACATTCTGCTATTTATGAAGATCCCCGTCAAAAGTTCAATGTAGCCGCGGCCTGCATCCAACCCCCGCTATTCATGTCAATACAGTTACTGCGGTCCACTGAAAAATACATATTGTTTTATAAATTTTTAATACTGTGAGTTTTAGTGAAGAAAAAATGTTAAATATAATAATAATAATTTCAATAGAATGATATAATAGAGGGCTTGTTCCGCCATAATCGTTGTATAATAATTCTCTCACGCTATGTGACAACATTTCATATTGGTTCAAAATGATGCATCATTTAATGGCGTCTAGTCCAAAGGGTCAGGGAAGTATAGAAATATACTAGATGTCGAATATGACCGACAAACTATCCAATGGCGGTGCAGCGCAGAGACTCTTGGCTCTGATCGGAGTTTAGTTTTCAATCCATATAGTAGGTCAGTACGGGGTCCTTGTTTGTAACCTTTCTAACCTGGAATCGTATTATAAAAAGTTTGACTGTTTAAAATGCAGCAGACCGGGAAACACTCAAGTAATAAACTGGCATTAAATTTAACGATCTTAGAAATGCGTACTTTGAAGTAAGAGGTAATCACCCACTATAAGGTTGGTTCGATATTAAAACACAAACACGTGACGCCTGTGTTGAATAGAAGTGGAACACACTGACTAATTGATAAGTTGGTTAACGTGACTCAGATCTTGATAACTTTATAAATCAAATTACAACAATTAGCTAAATAATAAATAAGACAATCAGTAGTTTGGCACTATATTAAAATGTACAATATTTTGTGTGTGTCCATGGTGTGAGAGTCCGCTTGTTCAGTTATAATTTTACAGTGACTCAACACACCAATCTCCATTACGATAACAACTTTATTAAAGCCTTTATTGTTTCATTTGCGGTGTATATTAACTTTCCATGTCCAGATGAATGTCACTTTATATATTTTGCAACGATGGGCTGCATTTCGTGATATGCATCTTGCAACGATCGGCCAAATTAATATTGCAACGATCGACTGAGCTACATCGTGACATACCTCACGAGTTATTATAGCCAATCTAGTTCCTGAAAGGGACAACCCAGTCTGCACGTGTGCGTAGACGTATTGACTAGAATCTTAATGAAACGTTCGGTAAATATGTTATATATTAGTTATAAAATATGTAAACGGCGTTTCTAAAAGCGCTGTATTTCTTGTAAAATCAACTGTGGTGGAAGGGGCTTTTTCCCGGAATGTCAACTGTGATGGAAGGGGGGTTTCTTCCTGGAATGTCAACTGTAGTGGAAGGAGGGCTTCTTCCCGGAATGTCAACTTTGGTGGAAGGAGGGCTTATTCCCGTAATGTCAACTATGGTGGAAGGAGGGCTTCTTCCCGGAATGTCAAACTATGGTGGAAGGAGGGCTTCTTCCCGGAATGTCAACTATGGTGAAAGAGGGATACTTCCTGGAATGTCAAATGTGTTGGAAGGGGGGCTACTTCTTGAAATGTCAACTATGGTGGAAGCAGGGCTTCTTCCCGGAATGTCAACTATGGTGGAAGGAGGGCTTCTTCCCGGAATGTCAACTATGGTGAAGGAGGGCTTCTTCCTGGAATATCAACTGTGGTGGAAGGGGGACTGCTTTTTGAAATGTCAACTGTGGTGGAAGGGGACCTTTTTCCGTTAATGTCAACTATGGTGGAAGAGGGCTTCTTCCCGGAATGTCAACTGTGGTGGAAGGGGTTTCTTCCCGTAATGTCAACTGTGGTGGAAGGAGGGCTTCTTCCTGGAATGTCAACTGTGGTGGAAGGAGAGCTTCTTCCCGGAATGTCAACTGTGGTGGAAGGAGGGCTTATTCCCGTAATGTCAACTATGGTGGAAGGAGGGCTTCTTCCTGGAATGTCAAACTATGGTGGAAGGAGGGCTTCTTCCCGGAATGTCAACTGTGGTGGAAGGGGCTTCTTCCCGTAATGTCAACTATGGTGGAAGGAGGGCTTCTTCCTGGAATGTCAACTGTGGTGGAAGGAGAGCTTCTTCCCGGAATGTCAACTGTGGTGGAAGGAGAGCTTCTTCCCGGAATGTCAACTGTGGTGGAAGGAGAGCTTCTTCCCGGAATGTCAACTGTGGTGGAATGGGGCTTCTTTCTGGAATGTCAACTGTAGTGGAATGGGGCTTCTTCTCGGAATGTCAACTATGGTGGAAGGGGGGCTTCTTCTTGCAATGTCAAGTGTGGTGGAAGGGACTACTTATTAACATGTCAACTATGGTGAAAGAGGGCTACTTCCCGGAATGTCAAATGTGTTGGAAGGGGACTACTTCTTGAAATGTCAACTGTGGTGGAAGAGAGCTTCTTCCCAGAATGTCAAATGTGGTCGAATGGGGCTTCTTCCCTGAATGTCAACTGTGGTTGTGGTGGGGGTAGGGGTAGGGTACTTCTCAGAAAACTGTCAATTGTAGTGGAAGGGGCTTCTTCTCGAAATGTCAGTTGTGGTGGAAGGGGGCTTCTTCTCGGAATATTAACTATGGTGGAAGGGGGGCTTCTTTCTTGAATGTCAACTGTGGTGGAATGGGGCTTCTTCCAGGTATGTCAACCATGGTGGAAGAGGGCTTCTTCCCGGTATGTCAACTGTGGTGGAAGGGGACTTCTTCCCAGAATGTCAAATGTGGTCGAAGGGGGCTTCTTCCCTGAATGTCAGCTGTGGTTGTGGTGGGGGTAGGGTACTTCTCAGAGAACTGTCAATTATGGTAGAAGGGGATTCTTCCCGAAATATCAAGTGTGGTGGAAGGGGGCTTCTTTCTTGAATGTCAAATGTGGTGGAAGGGGAACTACTTCTTGAAATGTCAACTATGGTGGAAGAGGGCTTCTTCCCGGAATGTCAACTATGGTGGAAAGAGGACTATTTTTGAAATGTCAACTGTGGTGGAAGGGGACTACTTTTTGAAATGTCAACTATGGTGGAAGGGGACTACAAGTTCGTGAAATGTCAACTATTGCGGAAGAAGGTCTTCTTCCTGTTATGTCAAATGTGGTCGAAGGGGAGTTCTTCCCTGAATGTCAACTGTGGTTGTGGTGGGGGTAGGGTACTTCTAAGAGAACTGTCAATTATGGTAGAAGGGGCTTCTTCCCGAAATGTCAAGTGTGGTGGAAGGGGAGCCTTCTTCTTGGAATATCAACTGTGCTGGAAAAGAAATGCTTCTTGGAATAGTGGTAGAAGGGATATTTTTGGATAGAATTTCCGAATGCGTTATGGGTTGTTGCAATCGATGCGTACGTGTGTGGGTACACATCAGGTTCCTTTACAACAGAGTGCCAATACTTCTCTCACAATGAATTCACCGTACAGCTGGGAAGATTTCTAATTAAGTCCTCCTTTTAGCGAAACTGTTTAAAATTTTGTTTCCCTTGTAAAAGAGTTTCAATAGACCGCAAATAAACACGACGAGTTTCTTTCTTTGCACGCGTAGGTTTTGTCCGCCTAGGAGCCAAACTGTGACAGCGTGTCAGTATTGTGAAGGCGCAGTTGAAGCAAAGTCAATACCAGTGAACAGTGTTTATTTCCCATCAATTGTGCTGATATTCTGTTATTTAAAGCGAGACCAGTTCGTTGCCCAGTAATGTTTATCTGGGAGGAGGAATGTGTCAACCACTGATTGACGAGCTTTCATTCCGAATGATTGACTGCTCTTAAGTAGCCAATGATTGACAAGCTTTCAGCAGCCAATAATTGAGAAGCTTTCAGCTCACATTTGTCAATCAAACTAGTTGTTAACCGAAGGTTAAAAAGTCCCCGTATGTTGAAAGTTATTTGGGTAAATTATAGAACAATACTATATTGTAGTCATTAATTAAACGCTGGTACCTGTTAATTAACGGGAGACGGTTACGTTAGCAAACGAGACCAACGTCAAAAAGTGAGTTGACGGCCGTTTGACCAAGTACGATGTAAGTTTGTTGCACTCAGCTTTTGAGATTTCGAAGTCCCTCAGGCGACCGTATTCGACACAGCACATTCATGTCAAACACACCAAGTGATCTTACGCTAGATTACTATATGACAATACCTCCACCGCTCCCCATATGTCCTACTGACGTGTAACAAATTAAACACTCGCTTCATCTATGCAGCAAGTCATGCTGTTAATAAGGAGGTATCATGAACTTCCAAAATTCGTATAAAATCGTTTAAAAGTAAACTTACGACGTTTTTTATTAATAATTGTGGATATATGGAGAGTCGATCGTTAAAAACCGGCAGCAGTTAGTTGTGAAGGATAATAATGACACGCTGCGAAACAAACGACACTCTGTTGCCCCAAACAGTCGCCTTCCCTTACCACGCAAGCATCGGCTAATGACTGAGGTAACAATACTCATGGCAAACCGTTGAGCATTGTTAAGTGTTACACTCTGTGGTCCTTCAATTCGTCAAGTTGTATAAGTCGATTTCTTGAGACCTACTTTAAGTTACACATTGCCCAGCCCCAGGCAACGAATATTTGGGTATAATTACTATAATAGCTTACTAACGATCCTACACAGAGCTATGCAGGGTACCTGTCAATCAGAGTTTTTAATCTGGCTATTATTATATAGCTCTGAATCCCTGTAAGTGAAGGTTTTGGACATACATGTGACATGGGACGGTTGAGTAGGTGCCTGTACGTGTCAGACGGTGTTCAGACGCACATCAATTTAATTGCCTGCAGTCTTCGTCAAACATTTTCAAAGTGACGTTTGGCTTAGGTTACCATGGAACCATCGCACGGGTATGCCGCTATGTCATAGACTGCATCGAAGAACGATCGTTGTCAAGAGAGACGGACAGGAGACACTTCACTAAACATCGAACGTTTTGTCAGTCACACTCGTCACTGCAGGATAGGTTACAGGGTTAGGGTTATTATAGTAAAACTTGTTTCACACTCAATATTTCACTCAAAATGTATTGGGAATATATCATATATTTACACTCGGTTCATCCTTGTTTTACAATATTTGGGGCGTGGAAATCCAATTGTAATTGTGTGATTTAAAGATGCACTTGCGATCGAGAACTTCTCATTTGGAAATAAAACGCACACAATTGGACAGTCAGTGTCATCGTACGGACGAAATAACGATTATCATCGTTCATTTCCCAAGTTGCATCGTTGTGCCGAAACCAACGCTATATATGACGTGTGCGATTTGAAAACCACAATACGCCTAGTGATATGGTTTAGTCAAACGATGGGATTAAGTGGCTAAAGCGAGGATAGGGACACGTAATGACGTGTATCTGTATATTTCCGAGATACGACATGCTCCATGGGGAGAAAACGAGCGGCAAAATAAACATTACTACTGAAGTCAGAATTGTACAAGGTCGTGTTTCTCCGAATGAATAGCACGTAGTAGAATGTTGTGGATGGTATTTTCAACTCCCTCTTAGCATACCATAGTAGATGGACAAACAATGCGGAGAAGACGTCTGTATGTTTGAATGTGTATCCAGAGAAAGCTCGCACGCTCACATTAAATAAACAAGTGTAAACTTCTTAAATAAATCTAAATTTAGAGACAAGTTAAATAAACAAACGACCAAGAAATGTTAATGCGGTGGAAGCAATACTTCTTCTCAAGTTATAGGTTCCGTAAACACAACGGTTATAATTTGACACCTTCACTACTTTAATAAGCATGGATGTTATTTTGGAGCGTGGTTCTGATTTGCAGAATGAGACGTGACGCTGACGAGCTCGCTATAAGGCTTGGAAACGTTGCACATGAACTGAAACGATATCCCAGAATATAGACTCGGGTATTTCGAAAAAATGTGACACAAAGTGGTTTTGTTGCGATCATAAATTGTATGAATATAATTAATGAGGAAAAATGTGTGGATGAAAGGATCCAATCAACTCAGCCGTACCATGTGATGTTGACAGCACGTGCTTGGTTTAGTGACGTGATACGTAGAAAGTTGTGACATTATTTATTTAACAATGTTTACGCTGTGAGTCAGATAATTACTATCGCTTGCATACTAAGTTACGTTGTATTTATTATCTTTTATTAGTAGCCAAAGTTTGACTGACAGTCCCTTTTCAAATCGCGAATGTAACACAGGAACACGATATTCGCCCTAGCGTTTTGGTTCATGTACCTCTTCCTATAAGCTATCTTCTGATTGACCGAGGCACAAATGACTGGTGTGGTGCGTGGAACTTCAACATTTGGCGCGATACACGATACGGGCTCGATAATGAAGAAATCGGTTTCAGTGGCAGTCATTCAGAAAAGTCATTCTTGCCGTTGACCAGAATTCGACACCGATGAAAAGTTGCCAATCTTGATCTATTGTGCCGTCCACTTGACAGGCGGACACTTAAAATAAGTGGTTGGGTGTATTTTGACACTTGGTTTATTCACAGTAGGGGTATTGCAATGGTCTGTGTAGCAACATCCGTCTTTCTTTATCAACGTCGACAGTTTACATGATATGTGATGAAAAGACGAGAAATCTGAACCGACAACATTACACCGTACCATGGCGTGGCATAGTTCCTGGCTTATTTCAAACGCACGTCACAGTCGTTCAATTACCCGTCAGGCCTCCGTCATGTACATGCTGGTTTCATATTTTACTTATTTCTGTAATTTCTGAGTTTGAGACGTAAATTGCATTGAATTACTATTTAAAAAAAAGATACAAGTTAATTTAAAATTTGTTCAAAGTAACGAAAGTTGACTTGTCACTCAGGGGTTAAAGATCAAAGGGTTAATTACGGCAAATCTGCGTGTCACTTGAGTCAACAACAAGACATATTCGAAGTGACGGAATTTTTGGTTTGGGTTCTCGATAATGCAGAACCATGCCAAGAGTTAGTGCCAGTGTATTGAAAATAATTAAAGCAAAAAGACACGAACTTCTGTTCAATTTTATACCAATGAATCTTTTTGGACAGGAATCGTTGGATTTTCTGCGTGCTTTTTTAGCAATGTTCCGCCTTTCTCTCAAATGTTTAGCCAATTTCACTATCGATAACTTGGAACGAAATTATAATATTATATTTGTTTTCTAATTGTTTTACTCTTTAATTTTTTTATTACTGTCAGTAAGTGTTCGTCATATCGTTCCATATTATTATTAAAATATTCACAAAAACTTACATTTGTTTTAAATTGTTCAAGTTGATACTCCACACTGTGTGCCAAATCGGGTAGTGATTTATTATAAAATAACTTGTTGAGTTTGCAGGAGTATTCGTTAAATGAAAAATTCGAAACCACTAATACGCATGTGCAATAGTTTTTATTATACGTACCAAAACAACCAGTACGCATGCGTTTCGACAAACTACTGCTCAGATATGCGCTTCAACTCAGACAACTAATGGCGTTTTCATTTCAGGAAAAATCATTGTTTGATGTTAATCTGTTAAAGTTCATTGTCAAACAACAATACTACAAATTGCACTTATTAGTCCATATTACATTTTTAAGGTATTTCAGAAGACTGAAACTGACTCTTGTAGCGATGTGAATAGCAAGATACTAATATACAGTGTACTCTGACGGCGACGTCATTACCATTGTTCTCTAATTAAAAAGCACGCAGCTCACGATCGAATGCTGGTGATGTGGTTTACAAGATTTCTATCAGTTGCTTTTGGGCACTATGAGTAGCCCGGGGTCACAAGTCACAATGTATTTAATTGAAAAAACGACTTGTTATCAAATGTACGTGTAGACATCATTAGCGGGGAATTCAATCTAGCAGAACGCAACCAAGATTAATGTTCTAGGGATCAACCCAACTGGAGAGAAGGGGGGTGACCTTTATGAAAGCAGAAGAAACAAAGGATTACTACAGGTAGTTGACCAACGGTTGTTTGTGAATTTAGGGGTCACGTGACGATTTTCTAATGTTCGAAGTTTGTACGTATACACGATGCAACATGTTGGAAATTCTAAGTACCTATGGTACTTATTCACGTAAGGCTAGGGTCATTAAAAACGAACAAACGGAAGAAAATAATCTTCATAAAGAATATCACGTTACCCGAAAACAACAACAACCCATAACAAAAACATCAACAACATAGTTTTTGCAACGATTACGAAATCTTACGCAAAGTAGAACGGGCGTAACCATCCAATGCTGTTTAGCGAACGGAACAAATCAAATGTGGACTGCGTGCGCAGACGAAATAATCATGTAAACCTCGACTGGGTTAGTGCGCTGCAGCTTTTCACTTGAACAATAAACCCTGCAAAATTATTTCAAAGCCTCGCCACAATATAAATCACAAATAATGCTCAGTGACGTCATTAGTAAACTGTGTTATGTGAATAAAAAGACGTGGACTGTAAAAGAAGCGGGTAAAGAACTATAACTACTTTGTCTGGCCGCAGAATAATAATTTATCGTGGAGAGAGACATGTTTCATTACCAAAACCTTCTTTTAGCTGAAAATGGGAGCATATGTATGTATGTAGATACCAAAACTGTGTCCTCATGATGCCCGACGAAACAGTGAATAGATTCAGATAAGATTTATGTATTATGGGTCATTCAACTGCAAGGCATGTGGTGGTTTCAGTGCAAATACACGCATATTAAGCGTCTTGATTTGCATATCAATCAATCATTACGAGCGATCACCATACTCGTGCCTGAACAATGTATTTATATATCTATAGGCTGTCGCACTGTGACGTCGTTTGTTTACATTGTTTGTCAACCGACATGCAAATTTCTGAACAACAAATAACAACGCCGTTATTTTATCTTCAGTTGCGAACGACCAGTTGTTGCCAACCAATTAATTAATTTATGCATACACGCGCGTAAACAACTGCGACGGCCTACTGAAAGAACATAGTACACTATAGTTACATAGGTTGATGATAAGTTGTCATTTTCACCTGAATTTCATTTTTTTAATATTATGAATGTGTAGTAGATAATTTTTTCTTACTATGTATATTTCAGGGCGGGGTCCTCGCGTTGCCCGTAGTACGTATTCACCACCCGCCTGCACGGTGTTGTTCCGTTCGGAGATTCCCTCTGGAGTGCTTTGCCGGAACAGTCACCTTGAAAATTCAAGATGGTAATACCTGGTGATACGCAATTTGCAGCTTTCAGTGCGCGTATTTGATTACGTCGTCAGCTGTGGACTAAAATGCGCCATATGATGTGTATGATGATGTATTCGGAAATGTAGAGGGCTCATTTTATCCATTTACAATCAGTGCGTGCCAATGAGTAACGTACAATAATTCAGGTTGATAGAAGGCTCTAGTTTTGTTTAGTTTGTAATAATATGAGGTTATTAAGAGGATACTACAAAGTATGCACGAAACAGTACAGCGACATTATCGACCGACTCGCAGCGGAGGTCGATGCGACCGCTTACTGTCTGAGTGCATATTTTGCAGTATTCTCGTAATAACCTTATTATTCATCCATCTTTTCCTCGCAGGAATACATCAGGGGAATGCCGAAATCCTAAACATTTAGAACAGATTTAGCGAACTTTTTGTGTGGGGTCCAGTCAAGCCCTGGGGCAGCCATGTTTGTTTTTATTATTAGAGGACGCTGACGCTCGTAATCATTCCATATTTGGAATTCGCATTTCCTTATATGGTAGAATGAAATACCCCGTAAAATACTGCAAAATTACGGCACCCTCATGGCGTTACGGTTACAGATGTATAATAATCCAATTTGTCCCATATTGCATGGATGTTTAGTGTAATAATTGTCTATATTAAGTAATAACAAAATAATAAATTATTGACATCATGACATACTCCATTACTCAATATGTATTTCTCCAAGTATTATTAGCAATTATATTGAATTAGAATATCACTAGTAGTTTTTAGATATTAGATGAGAGGCCTGCATATATATTTAAGTGCTTTAAATTCTTCCAACCACATCTTTTACTCGCGGATCCCCCCCCCCCCGTAATTAGTGGCATTTTTCGCATCAGTTATGATACCAATGCATCCCTGAAACCGTAAATATAGCGATAGCTCCAAAAATAACTATATTTCTTAAACACAATAGGGTAAACGAAAAGCTAAACAATTACAACCAAACATCCTAACATTTGTGCCAAGTGACGCCAATGTTCTAATTTTTACTCTTCTTATCATCTCCATTTCATCAACCGACCAACCTCTGAAACGGTGACTGACGACCAGCTGCTACACGCGAGCAGACTAGTCATAAACTTACTACCTCGCGTCAAACTTCCTAGACTACATGACGCTAATGAAATCATAATGAAATATATATATTGGGAAAATTCTAAAAGTTCAAAAACTCACCTAAAAAACCCACCCATGGGTATTTGCATGTGGTAATCACGTGCTAAACATATGCAAATGTCGCATTCGTACTTTTAAACATAGGACAATTCATTCACATTATACCGCATTTTAGCGAAAACATCCACTCGCAAGAGAGTTTAAAAGTAGACTGAAACATTCGTGTGCATAGACACGGCGCCGCATATCCATCCTTGCTTCACCGACTTCCCATAATACAATAGAGCTCGACCAATATAGTATGGTTTAAGGACGAGTTGCATTTCCAGGTAAAAACAGTATTCTATTAACATTTGGTAAAAAAATAAGATGTATTTATTGACATGTGGTGACGACGGTGGACCCACGACTGGCTTTCTGTGCTATCCAGTCATGTGCTTTTTGTCTGTTACGTTTATATTGTTTGAATAGATTTGTGTAAAGGACACATGACGATACAGACTTAAAGCCCCACTTGTCCTCATTGATGACAGGAACAAGAAGCCGCTTTTCTCACATACTACAGAGACAAGACTACACAGAGACAGGAAAATTCCACCCATCCTAAACAGAAGACAAGATACCTCACCCACACCTCTCAACAAGAAGCCTATCCTAACTAACCCCCCCTAAAAAGCCCTCACTTGCCCGTCAACAGGTTACAGAGACAGTAATCCCTCTCCGATACTAGATAAGCCTCCGCCCACCCTCATTAACAAAAGACCCCATTGTCACCAATGACAGAGACAAGAAACTTCACTCTTACTGATGACACAGACAAACACGCCCACCGATAACAGAACAGCTTTGATTCACTTCAATTCACCGTTGACAGAGACAATAAGTCCAACACCCACCTGCCCACCTTCATTAATATTAGTGATAAGAATCCCTAGCCAACTGTTTCAATGAGCCCCACCCACCTTCATTAACAACACAGAAATGAAGCCCCAACCACCTTTACTGACGACAGAGACAAGTCCCCGTCCACCCCACCGACGAGAAACACGAAATGTCACCCACCCTCATCGACAACCAAAACGAGAAGTGACAACAAGTACTCATTTTGTAACCATATATTTGTTCACCATATAAAACAATAAGACGTGGTCAACATGGAAACCATCGATAGTAAATGACTAAAAAATAACCATGGAAACCATCGATAGTAAATGACTAAAAAATAACCATTTGCATGGGTGTTAATACTATGCTTTTGTGCATATATTTTTTATCTAGGTTTTGCGAACAATGACCTAAAATGATAACGCAATGTAAAAGTCAATGAAATCTGATTATCTGTTTCGATGGAAGTAAACTGATATTAAGGATCAGTGCACATACGCCGTATACATGAACAGTTCACACAATTGAGAACCCCAATTCTAGAGGGTATCTGGAATCAGTTGAAATGGTGGAATTTAATTGAATATATCGGGTTACCCTCGTATTGTTGAGATATAACCCATGGGCAATATTCAGTATATGCCCAGTGGGCAATATTAGTTTTCAAGTATGTGTTTAGAAGTCGTAAAATCCCTTATCAATCTGATTAGGGCTGTCAACACATAGTTCAATGTACTATACAATGATGGGTGAAAACTGGAGAAAAAAAAACTTTTTTATTAACCATACTTCACGATTTATGACTGATCAATGACAAATTATCAATCTGGCAATAACCAGAGTGATGGACGCCTTATTACCAATATCAGCATGTTGCGAGTTAATAGATATACACCTTCTAAGTTTCTCACTAGGCTCCTTCTAGGATGTTTGTAAAGGATAGTATTTCAATTGTTACATGAGACCTTTAGATTATCATCTGGGGGTAATTTAGTATGAGACCTATACATTATCGTCTATGGGAGTTTAAATGTAATGTGGGACCTATACATTGTCGTCTATGAGAGTTTAAATGTAACGTGAGACCTATACATTGTCGTCTATGGGAGTTTAAATGTAACGTGAGACCTATACATTGTCGTCTATGGGAGTTTAAATGTAACGTGAGACCTATACATTATCGTCTATGGGAGTTTAAATGTAACGTGAGACCTATACAATGTCGTCTATGGGAGTTTAAATATAACGTGAGGCCTATACATTGTCGTCTATGGGAGTTTAAATGTAACGTGAGACCTATACATTGTCGTCTATGGGAGTTTAAATGTAACGTGAGACCTATACATTGTCGTATATGGGAGTTTAAATATAATGTGATACCTATACATTGTCGTCTATGGGAGTTTAAATGTAACGTGAGACCTATACATTGTCGTCTATGGGAGTTTAAATATAATGTGAGACCTATACATTATCGTCTATGGGAGTTTAAATGTAACGTGAGACCTATACATTGTCGTCTATGGGAGTTTAAATGTAACGTGAGACCTATACATTGTCGTCTATGGGAGTTTAAATATAATGTGGGACCTATACATTGTCGTCTATGGGAGTTTAAATGTAACGTGAGACCTATACATTGTCGTCTATGGGAGTTTAAATGTAACGTGAGACCTATACATTGTCGTCTATGGGAGTTTAAATGTAACGTGAGACCTATACATTATCGTCTATGGGAGTTTAAATGTAACGTGAGACCTATACATTGTCGTCTATGGGAGTTTAAATATAATGTGAGACCTATACATTATCGTCTATGGGAGTTTAAATGTAACGTGAGACCTATACATTGTCGTCTATGGAAGTTTAAATATAATATGAGACCTATACATTGTCGTCTATGGGAGTTTAAATGTAATGTGAGACCCATACATTGTCATCTAAGGGAATTTAATTGTAGCATGAAACTAAATTTTCACCCAACCCTTGAGCCAATCAGACTGTTAAATGACAATTTCAGCGTCAAGCACCCAGTAAAGTGTTATTTAGATGTTTGTATGCAAGATATTTTTCCAAGCAAAAACGACGGATATGGGAAGTTTAATTTTAGCATGACACATGTCATTGATCGTCTGTGTGGTATTGTGGTGTAAGAACTGTACATTGACGTTTATGGGAAGTGTAATTGTAGTGTACCATCTGTACATTATAGTCTATATCCAGGGGGTTAAATTGTGGTATGAGAATTATATATTGTCATTCAGGGTGGGGTAGTTGTACTGTGACACCTGTACATTGTCATCTATTGGGAATTACTTTTTGTATGAGACCTGTATATTGTCTTCTACGGGGTAGTAGGGCACCTGTGCATTGTTGTCCATTGCAGAAATTTATTCGTGGTATGAAATATGTACATTGTCGTCAATGGGGAGGTTAATTTAAGCATGACATGTACATTTTCTGAATTTCAAAGCCCGCTATTTTTGGAGACCATGTTTGCATTTGCTGTATATTTGTGTCAAGCTGGTTATTATTTATGTGTTCGACTAAGTTTTACTTCACTTGAAAACGATAAGAGAGAACAGAGGGCGCAAAGCAATCACTGTTGCCATGCCTCAAAATGCAGTATACTCATTCCCATAAAGGTAGTGCCCAGTGACGTCACATTCATCCATTGAGATTTAACAATGCAAACCGGTGTATCAGATAGTGAGCTTAAAACGGAATCATGTTCCACTATGATTGATGGCCACAATATAACCTCACTTTCAATTTATGTGCAACACACGATGGGGGTCTATCAGAATGGCGACAACCTCTGCACTGGGAAACCCATCCCATGTGTGTGGTATCGTGAGTTATCCACATATATCGTCTTATCAAAAATGCGCTTATTGCGTATTGAGTTGACAATTATACAGAAACTATTGTGATGGATTGTGATGGATTCACATTGTTACTGGTTTATTAACGACTTACACCGGCGTGTTCTATATACATGTATATAGCTTGTGTAGCCATCTATTGAAATACTAATGAAACGAACGATTTTTCTCCAAAGAAAACGAAAGATTCATATCGTTGCAATGTCGAACAATATATACTATACTAAACTTAAATTATACATTTAAATTTTAAGATGTATTAAAATACTATTTTAAAGACGTTTGGATTAATATGCACTTATATAAATTTGGAAATAATTTTTCAAGTTAGGTTTTGTAAAATTTATAAAACAGCACCTCTAACTCACAACATCCCTGTAAGTTGGCACCCCTATCTTGCGCATTCTGACAACAAACTTGCATACTGGCTCCCTTAACCAATCCGTTCTCACAAGCAACCCTGTAAGATGGCGTCCCCAGCCTACGCATTTTGAAAACAAACTTGCATGCTGGCCCTTTTAACCAATCCGTTCTCACAAGCAACCCTGTAAGTTGGCGTCCCCAGCCTACGCATTTTGAAAATAAACTTGCATGCTGGCCCTTTTAACCAATCCGTTCTCACAAGCAACCCTGTAAGTTGGCGTCCCCAGCCTACGCATTTTGAAAACAAACTTGCATGCTGGCCCTTTTAACCAATCCGTTCTCACAAGCAACCCTGTAAGTTGGCGTCCCCAGCCTACGCATTTTGAAAACAAACTTGCATGCTGGCCCTTTTAACCAATCCGTTCTCACAAGCAACCCTGTAAGTTGGCGTCCCCAGCCTACGCTTTTTGAAAACAAACTTGCATGCTGGCCCTTTTAACCAATCCGTTCTCACAAGCAACCCTGTAAGTTGGCGTCCCCAGCCTACGCTTTTTGAAAACAAACTTGCATGCTGGCCCTTTTAACCAATCCGTTCTCACGCGCAACCCTGTATGTTGGCACCCCTAGTCTACGCATTTTGAAAACAAACGTGTTTTTTTTATTATGTGCATATATAATTAGCATTAACAATACACTCGTCACTATAAATGTATTGGAATAGTATCAGATAATATTACTTAGAATATCAGAGAAAAAACGAATAAAAACTTTCTTTGGTCATTTATGAGGTGATGCAGAATTATTTCATCGTGGTGCTCTGGTATAGTTGGAAGAAATGTATTGAGAACAATACACACATCCGCTTATAATAAGTAATGCACAGAAGACGACTACTGTGTCAAATCATCGACATTACATAATCTTGATACAATTTTACTTTTACTTCATAAACTATCTGCTTAATAATAAGAACTAAACATTTATAAATTATTTTAATTAATGAATATAGGCTCTGCATCGACGTGTCATATGCGCATAGGTCGACGTTGATATTCAGTTTAACGTCGGTAGATATATAATTAGCCCAGCTGTAACTAACTGCACACACCTGGTGTTAGACTGTCATAAATGGGATCAATATCTTCTAATGTTTGCCTCATTTGTCTCCATGCTTAATCGTGGTATAATCGCATCAGAGCCTGGACATCACACGAATGTAATAATACACCATTGTTCCTTGAGTGGATAAACACCACATTAACACTGTAGATTACTTAAACTGATATTAATTTATGCAGTTGTCATCGTACATAATGCACTATTGTTTTCACCCTCTGTCTCCGGGCAGTGAATAACGAGAACGTACATACTAAATTCCGTTGGTTGGTTGGTGACAAGAAGTGTGACGTTCTCAAGAACGATTACACTTAACTATTGTCTGGGTTACAATCCCTCGTAACACGCCACAATTTTCATATAAACGAGGAATAAATATTCACATATTATTTGTTCCTCTAAAGAAATTGATGACGTAATGTCCAAGGCTGAAAAATTTTCATACATTCAGTTTTCATTTAAATGTGGTTATCATTCTTTACCTGTATTTCGCTAATATAATAACTAATCTGTCAATCTGTTCGACTTGTTGGTGTAATAGATAACATATAAAAAAAATAATAAACTAAGCTATAATTTCAGAAGAAAATATAGATACATTTCTGTAAATAAGATTGATGTTACTTAAAATAGTATACATTAATACCTCATCTTTACTTGGATGTCTTCTCCACACACCTGGTGTTAGACTGTCATAAATGGGATCAATATCTTTTAATGTTTGCCTCATTTGTCTCCATGCTTAATCGTGGTATAATCGCATCAGAGCCTGGACATCACACGAATGTAATAATACACCATTGTTCCTTGAGTGGATAAACACCACATTAACACTGTAGATTACTTAAACTGATATTAATTTATGCAGTTGTCATCGTACATAATGCACTATTGTTTTCACCCTCTGTCTCCGGGCAGTGAATAACGAGAACGTACATACTAAATTCCGTTGGTTGGTTGGTGACAAGAAGTGTAACGTTCTCAAGAACGATTACACTAAACTATTGTCTGGGTTACAATCCCTCGTAACACGTCACAATTTTCATATAAACGAGGAATAAATAATCATATGTTGCTTGATTCTCTGAAGAAATTGATGACGTAATGTCCAATGCTATTAAAAGTCCATACATTCAGTTTTTATTTAAATGTTATTATTTCTTATTAGAATTTCGCTAATACATTTAACAGGATGATGCCATTTAAGGTTTCCCCCAGGTGAGAACTAGGGCAAAATATGTTTAAAAATATGAATTAAAAATAAATTGTTGGTAAAATTTTGACGAACGTTCTACACTTTTGTTATTACTATCTCTAGAATGTTTCTCAAAAAGTTGTTTTTAAAGTATGCATGCATTGTATCCAATTGCGCAATAAATGTAATAAACACCATTGCGGGCGTGAATACCTATAAAAACTTAAATTAACATTTTGAGAAAACAAACAAACAATGTAAGATTTGTAAAATTGACAGCCTCCATAATGAAGTTATATTTAGGGAACAAAATCACAGCTTTACATTAACACTTTATAATGTAAATGTCTATTCTCAAGTAAATTCATTTCAACAAAAAGTTCCCAAATTTTACTGAATTTGGTACTGATTTATATCAAAACTAATGAATCCCTCACAACTTCATATTGGATAGAATTTAAAGTGGTGTCATAGTGTATTATGTGCTCGCTTCATAACGTATCTTGCCATAGACCTGTGTCCACATCCAATATGGTGCTGTTTCATTATTTATCGAGAACGAGGGTGTACGCAATAATAGCAGAGACGAAGTCGAGCTTATTAGTCCCCGTTCGGACGAAGTCCGAAAACGGGGACTTACAATTCGGTCTCCGTGCGTCCGTCCGTCCGTGTGTCCGTGCGTCCGTGCGTCCGTCCGGAGTCATATCTCAGAATCCCTTGGACTGATTCCGTTCATTCTTTGCATGTGCCTAGTACTTTATGTGGGACATATGCACATGCAGTGGTTTAGCGATTCGATTCAAAATGGCCGACTGGCAGCCATCTTGTTTTTTGAAAATGTTGTATTTTGGACATGCATTGTCAGTTTTGATTCAAACTTGGTACATAGATTATACATGTTAGGATACATGTCCATGATGATTTATTTCACAATTGGATCAAAGATGGCCGACTGGCAGCCATCTTGTTTTTTGAAAATGTCGTATTTTGGACATGCTTTGTCAGTTTTCATTCAAATTTAGTACATAGATCATACATGTTAGGATACATGTCCCCGACCGTCCGTGAGTTCCTGAGTCTGTCCGTCCGACCGTCCGTGTGTCCGTCTGTCCGTGTGTCAGTCTATCCAACGTCATATTTCAGAATCCTGTGGACCGATTCCGTTCATTCTTTGCATGTGCCTAGTACCTTATGTGGGACATATGCACATGCTGTGGTTTAGCGATTCAATTCAAAATGGCCGACTGGCAGCCATCTTGTTTTTTGAAAATGTTTTATTTGGTACATAGATTATACATGTTAGGATACATGTCCATGACGATTTATTTCGCAATTGGATCAAAGATGGTCGACTGGCAGGCATCTTGTTTTTGTTTTTTTATGCGGTATCTTGGACGTGCTCTGTCAGTATTCATTCAAATTTGGCACATACATGTACTTTATACATGTTAGGATGCATGTCCATGACAATTTGTTTCAAAATCTGGTCAAGGATGGCCGATTGACAGCCATCTGACTTTTTGGCCTTACTACTATATTTCAACAATTTATGTACCATTTTCATTCGTATTTGGCACACACATCATACATATCAGTGTGTTTCATAATCAGATCAAAGATGGCTGAATAACGGCTGTTTTTATTTTGACCATATTACTATGACACGAAACAAGTGTTTTGATGTAAATAAACAATCTGTTGTATACGCCACTTGGAACTCAAGTTTCAAGGACACGCTCGCGACAACCCCTCCGCTTTAATATGACGAGCACAAAGAGAACTTAACGGGGACTGTGTCATTTTCAATGACTTGTTAGTTAAGCAAACATCCCACCCGAGCCATGTTGGCACCCAATAATAGGCACCGAGGAGTCGTTAATTTCAGTTATAATACCCCAAAATGTCCAAAAATCAAATTCACGTACAGTGGTAGCTTGATAGAAAGAAATCGACAGGGTGGCAAGCACGTGTGTTTGTATTTCAGCAAAGCGTAGAACTTTCACGAACAAACGATATGCGAAAACACGCTGATAGATGATTTTCTAGATGACAATAACCGGGGTTTCTTAACTTGAAAGAATCATTCAGGGTCTTGTTGTTTGTACGGCTGTTACATATTTGGAAATGACTGAATCACACACATTCTAGTATGTCAGTTCATTAGTTACACGTGATATAAACCGACCAATGAAAACGCGGCGTCTCAACACACGGTGTTATAATAACGCATAAAGATACGTATGCTATGCCCCTATGCCAGTGTAGACACAAGTAAAGCTTGAAGCAGCGTTAATACTAAACAATCTAGTGACAGATTCGTTGAAAAATCTCACTTGTTTCTCATTTCGATTGAATAGTTGATTGATTCGATGCCATTTGTCACCAATTGCCATTGCGTGACACGCACACAATCGTCCCTGGCACTGCGTATGTCACAAATTAAAATGGCTTCAGAAAAGGGTTTTAAAACACAACAGATCAATTATGTAGTGTTGACAACGTTTCGCTCTGTTAGACAACTTATATAATAGGTAGCTCAGATGTGAAACAGTCTGAGCTTCTCAAAACATTTATTTCAGTATCGATCCCTTAAGAACGTGGTAGGCAATGGTCATTGATCTAAATTTGAAACAAACTTTAGATCAGCAATTTTCTCTCGCTCTGGACGGACTTGCGCATTGTCGATCTTTATCAGGGGCTGTACTTTTGGCGGGAATATAGCAATATTTATCACACAGGTCTTCTGCCATTTTGGCGGGAAAAGTAATTATCGAGATAAGCTATCTGTCAGACAACGCATTGGTTGTAAATGGTGGTGATTAACGGGTCCTCTAAATTTACTCGGACCCGTCACGGAAAATGACTTGTGTTCTCATCTACTAAATTGTGATTCATCAGTATTAAAGTGTACTGTGTACCACTCTAGACGTGCTGTATGCGCATGCGTCGACACACCCGAACTGCAAGGTAAACGCCCGTTTTACTACGAGTATAACAATACCGAGATACTGTCTAAATACCACTGTGATGTACTAATTCTCAAACAAAATTGCGACATTGGCGTAAAATACACTATATTAAAATTTGTTTGAATCTTTAGTCAGTACTACAGTATTAATGGATATATTGTTAGTTTCAATACCTGTGACCATTGGTTTCGACAAATGGTATATGGTGGTAAATAGTGCGAATTACTTAGTGTGTTTTTGGACCACAAAAAGAACAGTTGTATGGCATTTTTCTAGGCGATTTTTACCCGCGAATTGTTAGCATTGTTTTTACATATACGGCAAATTATGTTATATATCGGACACAGTAAGGGCAAACATGAAGATTTATCTATGTGGCCGCTTTAAATTTTTTATCGATTGCGTGTCGCCCTTGGTTCAACTTCTGGGGTCGCACCTTATCGTTGATAGCGATAATTATGGGTAAACTGAGGGGTAAGGAGATGTAAATGTCAGACATTGGACAGCACATGCAGTTGGTGTTCAAGTGACGTGCAAACAGACTATAGTAATAAAATAATTGTTAAAATGGTGTCACGAGGTGACAGACGTGGTGGGAGACCAGTCATCAATAAAACGAGATCACATTTTCATTGATGGTTTTCGCTACTTGTTATCTTCTATCGGTTTCAACTACAGACATCTCGGCGAGTTTAGGGACAATATCAGTTTTACGTTACGCCCTGATTGTTATATACTACGATATGGAATCATATATGACTACACTGTAGACATCGACAACGATGTTACTATAAGTGCAGCCTAGATTACCATGGCACTGTGCGTTCAGTTCGACGCCATCATGTCCATTGTCACGTGTATCTCGTGAATTGCAGAATATCACAATTGGAATATCAATTGAGGGAACATGAGGGAAGTTGATACAAAATGATCCGACCCAAAACCGCCTCCGAAAAAAATGGCGAAAACCGGAACATTGAATCATATATAATTCCATGTTGACGCGTCTCTCGGCGAAGAGAAACAAAAAATAGAGCAATACAAACAAATACCTAACCTACCGTACCGTAAAATCTGTATTAGAAGCCGCATCCCTAATAGAAGTCGCATCCATTCTATTTGAATAATTGAGAACCAAAAATTCATCATTTCTCATATGTGTAGATGCTCTAATAGAAGCCGCATCCCCTCTGTTGCATTGTACCATTTTAATAGAAGCCGCGGCTTCTAATACAGATTTTACAGTAGTAACCATCCTAGTCTATAAATAGTGGACCGCTACTAATGAGCGTTAGAAAACAAAGGAAATACACGCAATGTGTGTGTAAATACGTAATTGCAGAGAAAGACGAACTTCTGATGGATTACACTCAAGGGTCTCTGGTAAACAGAGAACCAGAACACTTCAGCGGTACATCGTTGTGATTCTCACATATTTGGAGCCGTTATTTACACAACGTGATGTGGCAATGGCGGGCGGCTAGCTCAGCGTCGGTATGCGCTAAACGAACAAATAAAATATAATAACAACAATTTTATCAGCCTATACGTATCTTTAGATAGCATCTATCGATCGGTTTAGGTTGGTCAATTGAAACAACGAACACACAAGGTAATATTATACTCGTGATATTGCTCGTAAAAGTCCAATAAATAGCGACACCAACAAAGAGAACAATATATGGAAAAATGTCAGAGGGTTGTTGAAGAATGAAGAACTCTTAATGGAAGGGACCCATTAAACAGCTCCGGGGAGTCATGAATAAATTATTAAAACACGCGTTCGCAGTGAGCATAACTCAACCGCGCGGGTCAAGGTGGCCGTGATTTCTAGGTAGTAAACGAGAGTACCTGACAGGTAGGCGACTGATGGGGTTGACCACTTATTTTACTAGTTTGCCAAAGGTTTTATATAAATATACACACTGACAGACTCCAGATAATTTAAGGGGGAAATAGAGTATAAAAACAGGGGTCGTAGCAATGAAAAATGAATGTGACATTCTCTATAGCGACGAAGACGGGGCACGTAGTAGGCAAAGCTTGTTAGGTATATTTGGCGGCCTGGTGTTATAAATCATGTTTTGTAATCTTCAAGACATTTTTTTGCCGTTTTCACAGGTTCTAAGTTTATTCTGTGACCCAGCCAGCTGGTCGTTTTCCCTTCTCAAAAAACTGATTTTTTACAAACATTCAACAATGAAATCAGTTAAAGCGTCGAGTAGCATTTTCGAAACAAAAACTGAGTGCGAGTTTTCGATACGTCTTATATCATTTTCTCTACAAGCACGTGTTTTGCGAGCTCCGTGTATCGCAGGTTGAGCAGAGTGTGTTTTGCGGTTTGGCGTACGGCCAAGCACGGGTACTTTTGATCGGACTTTACGCATGAATAGGGTAAAGAGTGAAATGGTCAGAGTCCCGTAGTCAACACGCCATGCTATTTGGAGCATGTTGGAATGTTCAATTGATAGTATTCTAGACAACACATTAACGTCTGCAAGACGAGGGTGTGGGGCAAATAAGAACGATATATATATATATATATCCTGTCAACTGTGTGCATCGATCGTTATACGCCCATTCACAAACACATTAGTTGAACAACATCCTGGATTTAAAATAATTATTAGATTCGCCGTGTTGCTATGCCAATACGTGAAATATACACAGTTCACAATGTGTTTTGTAATCCACACAAACCCCACAAACACCGATTGAAAAATGGTACGCGAAAATATGAACCCAAGTCCATATAAATATGTCATTATTATTTAATTCAAATTACCTTTCAGATGTCTTCATTGTGTTAATAATAACACTAAAATAACTCTATGACGCTGAAAGTAGCGGAACAATGATATTTAAGTATAATAGAGATTAATTGAACTTTAATCCATTCATAACATAATATGATTCGGATACATTCATAACATAATATGATTCGTATCCATTCATAACATAGTATGATTCGGATCCATTGTTAACATAGTATGATTTAGATTCATTCATAACATAATATGATTCGGATCCATTCATAACATAGTTTGATTCGGATCCATTCTTAACATAGTATGATTGAGATCTATTCATAACATAATATGATTCGGATCCATTCATAACATTGTTGGATTCTGATCTATTCATAACATCGGATGATTCGGATCCATTCATAACATTACTATTCGGATCCATTCATAACATAGTATGATTCGGATCCATTCATAACATAGTATGATTCGAATCCATTCATAACATAGTATGGTTCGGATGCATTCATAACATAATATGATTCGGATACATTCATAACATCGTATAATTCGGATCCACTCATAACATATTATTATTCGGATCCATTCATAACATATTATAATTCGGATCCATTCATAACATAGTATGATTCGGATACATTCATACCATAGTATGATTCGGATCCATTCATAACATAGTATGATTCGGATCCATTTATAACATAGTATGGTTCGGATCCATTCATAACATAGTATGATTCGGATCCATTCATAACATAGTATGATTCGCATCCATTCATAACATAGTATGATTCGGATACATTCATACCATAGTATGATTCGGATACATTCATAACATAATATGATTCGGATCCATTCATAACATAGTAAAATTCGGATCCATTCATAACATAGTATGATTCGGATCCATTCTTAACATAGTATGATTGAGATCTATTCATAACATAATATGATTCGGATCCATTCATAACATTGTTTGATTCTGATCTATTCATAACATCGGATGATTCGGATCCATTCATAACATTACTATTCGGATCCATTCATAACATAGTATGATTCGGACCCATTCATAACATAGTATGACTAGAATCCATTCATAACATAGTATGGTTCGGATGCATTCATAACATAATATGATTCGGATACATTCATAACATAATATGATTCGGATACATTCATAACATCGTATAATTCGGATCCATTCATAACATATTATTATTCGGATCCATTCATACCATAGTATGATTCGGATACATTCATACCATAGTATGATTCGGATACATTCATAGCATAGTATGATTCGGATCCATTTATAACATAGTATGATTCGGATCCATTCATAACATATTATAATTCGGATCCATTCATAACATTGTATGATTCGGGTACATTCATACCATAGTGTGATTCGGATCCATTCATAACATATTATTATTCGGATCCATTCATAACATATTATAATTTGGATCCATTCATAACATAGTATGATTCGGATACATTCATACCATAGTATGATTTGGATCCATTCATAACATAGTATGATTCGGATACATTCATACCATAGTATGATTCGGATCCATTCATACCATAGTATGATTCGGATCCATTTATAACATAGTATGATTCGGATCCATTCATAACATATTATAATTCGGATCCATTCATAACATTGTATGATTCGGATACATTCATACCATAGTATGATTCGGATCCATTCATACCATATTATTATTCGGATCTATTCATAACATATTATAATTCGGATCCATTCATAACATAGTATGATTCGGATACATTCATACCATAGTATGATTCGAATCCATTCATAACATAGTATGATTCAGATCCATTTATAACATAGTATGATTCGGATCCATTCATAACATATTATAATTCGGATCCATTCATAACATAGTATGATTCGGATACATTCATACCATAGTATGATTCGGATCCATTCATAACATTGTATAATTCGGATATATTCATAACATAGTATGATTCGGATACATTCATAACATAGTATGATTCGAATCCATTCATAACATAATATGGTTCGGATCCATTCATAACATAATACGATTCGGATCCATTCATAACATAGTATGATTCGGATCCATTCATACCATATTATTATTCGGATCTATTCATAACATATTATTATTCGGATCCAGTCATAACATTGTATGATTCGGATACATTCATACCATAGTATGATTCGGATCCATTCATAACATAGTATGATTCGAATCCATTCATAACATAGTATGGTTCGGATCCATTCATAACATAATACGATTCGGATTCATTCATAACATATTATTATTCGGATCCATTCATAACATTGTATGATTCGGATACATTTATACCATAGTATGATTCGGATCCATTCTTAATATAGTATGATTCGAATCTATTCATAACATAGTATGTTTCGGATACATTCATACCATAGTATGATTCGGATCCATTCATAACATAGTATGATTCGGATTCATTCATAACATATTTTAATTCGGATACATTCATAACATAGTATGATTCGGATACATTCTTAACATAGTATGATTTAGATCCATTCATAACATAATATGATTCGGATACATTCATAACATAATATGATTCGGATACATTCATAACATAATATGATTCGGATCCATTCATAATATAGTATGATTCGAATCCATTCTTAACATAGTGTGATTTAGATCCATTCATAACATAGTATGATTCGAACCCATTCATACCATATTATTATTCGGATCCATTCATAACATATTATAATTCGGATCCATTCATAACATTGTATGATTCGGATACATTTATACCATAGTATGATTCGGATCCATTCTTAATATAGTATGATTCGAATCTATTCATAACATAGTATGTTTCGGATACATTCATACCATAGTATGATTCGGATCCATTCATAACATAGTATGATTCGGATTCATTCATAACATATTTTAATTCGGATACATTCATAACATAGTATGATTCGGATACATTCTTAACATAGTATGATTTAGATCCATTCATAACATAATATGATTCGGATACATTCATAACATAATATGATTCGGATACATTCATAACATAATATGATTCGGATCCATTCATAATATAGTATGATTCGAATCCATTCTTAACATAGTGTGATTTAGATCCATTCATAACATAGTATGATTCGAACCCATTCATACCATATTATAATTCGGATCCATTCATAACATAGTATGATTCGGATACATTCATACCATAGTATGATTCGGATCCATTCATAACATAGTATGATTCGGATCTATTTATAACATAGTATGATTCGGATCCATTCATAACATATTATAATTCGGATCCACTCATAACATAGTATGATTCGGATACATTCATACCATAGTATGATTCGGATCCATTCATAACATTGTATAATTCGGATATATTCATAACATAGTATGATTCGGATACATTCATAACATAGTATGATTCGAATCCATTCATAACATAGTATGGTTCGGATCCATTCATAACATAATACGATTCGGATCCATTCATAACATATTATTATTCGGATCCAGTCATAACATTGTATGATTCGGATACATTCATACCATAGTATGATTCGGATCCATTCATAACATAGTATGGTTCGGATCCATTCATAACATAATACGATTCGGATTCATTCATAACATATTATTATTCGGATCCATTCATAACATTGTATGATTCGGATACATTTATACCATAGTATGATTCGGATCCATTCATAACATAGTATGATTCGGATTCATTCATAACATATTATTATTCGGATCCATTCATAACATTGTATGATTCGGATCCATTCTTAACATAGTATGATTCGAATCTATTCATAACATAGTATGTTTCGGATACATTTATACCATATTTTAATTCGGATACATTCATAACATAGTATGATTTAGATCCATTCATAACATAATATGATTCGGATACATTCATAACATAATATGATTCGGATACATTCATAACATAATATGATTCGGATCCATTCATAATATAGTATGATTCGAATCCATTCTTAACATAGTATGATTTAGATCCATTCATAACATAGTATGATTCGAATTCATTCATAATATAGTATGGTTCGGATCCATTCATAACATAATATGATTCGGATCCATTCATTACATACTATGATTCGGACACATTCATAACATCGTATAATTCGGATTCATTCATAACATAGTATGATTCGGATCTATTCATAACATATTATTATTCGGATACATTCATACCATAGTATAATTCGGATCCATTCATAACATAGTATGATTTAGATCCATCCATAACATATTATAATTCGGATCCATTCATGACATTGTATGATTCGGGTACATTCATACCATAGTATGATTCGGATACATTCATGCCAAAGTATGTTTCGGATACATTCATACCATAGTATGATTCGGATACATTCATACCATAGTATGATTCGGATACATTCATACCATAATACGATTCGGATCCATTCATAACATATTATAATTCGGATCCATTCATAACATTGTATGTTTCGGATCCATTCATAACATTGTATGATTCGGATCCATTCATAACATATTTCTATTCGGATCCATTCATACCATTGTATGATTCAGACCCATTCATAACATGGTATGATTCGGACACATTCATAACATAGTATGTTTTGGATCCATTCATAACATAGTATGATTCGGATCCATTTATAACATAGTATGATTCGGATCAACTCATAACATAGTATGATTCGGATTCATTCATAACATATTTTAATTCGGATACATTCATAACATAGTATGATTCGGATACATTCTTAACATAGTATGATTTAGATCCATTCATAACATAATATGATTCGGATACATTCATAACATAATATGATTCGGATACATTCATAACATAATATGATTCGGATCCATTCATAATATAGTATGATTCGAATCCATTCTTAACATAGTGTGATTTAGATCCATTCATAACATAGTATGATTCGAACCCATTCATACCATATTATAATTCGGATCCATTCATAACATAGTATGATTCGGATACATTCATACCATAGTATGATTCGGATCCATTCATAACATAGTATGATTCGGATCTATTTATAACATAGTATGATTCGGATCCATTCATAACATATTATAATTCGGATCCACTCATAACATAGTATGATTCGGATACATTCATACCATAGTATGATTCGGATCCATTCATAACATTGTATAATTCGGATATATTCATAACATAGTATGATTCGGATACATTCATAACATAGTATGATTCGAATCCATTCATAACATAGTATGGTTCGGATCCATTCATAACATAATACGATTCGGATCCATTCATAACATATTATTATTCGGATCCAGTCATAACATTGTATGATTCGGATACATTCATACCATAGTATGATTCGGATCCATTCATAACATAGTATGGTTCGGATCCATTCATAACATAATACGATTCGGATTCATTCATAACATATTATTATTCGGATCCATTCATAACATTGTATGATTCGGATACATTTATACCATAGTATGATTCGGATCCATTCATAACATAGTATGATTCGGATTCATTCATAACATATTATTATTCGGATCCATTCATAACATTGTATGATTCGGATCCATTCTTAACATAGTATGATTCGAATCTATTCATAACATAGTATGTTTCGGATACATTTATACCATATTTTAATTCGGATACATTCATAACATAGTATGATTTAGATCCATTCATAACATAATATGATTCGGATACATTCATAACATAATATGATTCGGATACATTCATAACATAATATGATTCGGATCCATTCATAATATAGTATGATTCGAATCCATTCTTAACATAGTATGATTTAGATCCATTCATAACATAGTATGATTCGAATTCATTCATAATATAGTATGGTTCGGATCCATTCATAACATAATATGATTCGGATCCATTCATTACATACTATGATTCGGACACATTCATAACATCGTATAATTCGGATTCATTCATAACATAGTATGATTCGGATCTATTCATAACATATTATTATTCGGATACATTCATACCATAGTATAATTCGGATCCATTCATAACATAGTATGATTTAGATCCATCCATAACATATTATAATTCGGATCCATTCATGACATTGTATGATTCGGGTACATTCATACCATAGTATGATTCGGATACATTCATGCCAAAGTATGTTTCGGATACATTCATACCATAGTATGATTCGGATACATTCATACCATAGTATGATTCGGATACATTCATACCATAATACGATTCGGATCCATTCATAACATATTATAATTCGGATCCATTCATAACATTGTATGTTTCGGATCCATTCATAACATTGTATGATTCGGATCCATTCATAACATATTTCTATTCGGATCCATTCATACCATTGTATGATTCAGACCCATTCATAACATGGTATGATTCGGACACATTCATAACATTGTATGATTCGGATCCACTCATACCATTGTATGATTCGGACCCATTCATAACATAGTATGATTCGGACACATTCATAACATTGTATGATTCGGATCCATTTATAACATAGTATGATTCGGATCCATTCTTAACATAGTATGATTTAGATCCATTCATAACATAGTATGTTTCGGATCCATTCATAACATAGTATGTTTCGGATCCATTCATAACATTGTATGATTCGGATCCACTCATACCATAGTATGATTCGGATCCATTCATAACATAGTATGTTTTGGATCCATTCATAACATAGTATGATTCGGATCCATTTATAACATAGTATGATTCGGATCAACTCATAACATAGTATGTTTCGGATCCATTCATAACATATTATGATTCGGATCCACTCATACCATAGTATGATTCGGACCCATTCATAACATAATATGATTCGGATACATTCATAACATTGTATGATTCGGATCCATTCATCACATAGTATGATTTGGAGCCATTCATAACCTAGTATGATTCGGATACATTCATAACATAGTATGATTCGGGTCCATTCATGACGTAGTATGATTCGGATCCATTCATAACATAGTATGTTTCGGACCCCCTCCCACGAGATAAAATTAACCATTCGTAATTTTACAATGCGTAAACTTTAATGCAGTATTTGCCAAGATTCGTCTATAGTGTATTGGTCAGACTGGGGTCATTAACCACATGATTCGAATACCATCGAACACAGTAATTGCAAGGAGAAACGGAAATATTGGTATTTGATTTTGTTCAGATGATGTATTCGTGGTTTGAGATCGCGGCAAAACATGTATTGTGTTATTCTATATTGGAATTTGAAGCACTAAGAAAAATCACGCTGTTTTGATATTTAACAGTCCGTTGAGAAATGTCATTGTCTTGACACGTACAACAGGTGTCCTATTGTTTCTGGTTTTCGGGCTATTAATTGAGGTCGTGGGGAATAAGGGGTACTTGTCATAAGTAACATCTCGGGGTTTGAACTGAAGGAAAAAAAGCTGGCAAAATTTCATTCATACATGAAGGCTAAACAAGTGAAACGAAACAAGGGGTATGCATTGTTCTCAGTAACACACGCCCATGCTTACATACAGACTCAATGCCTGGAGTTCATGCACGTCGCTCTTATATAGCGCGGGGGGACCATTGTTGACTACTTGTACGCATACCACAGTATTGTTCTCAATGTCACACTCGTTATGTGCAGGTGCAAGACGTATACACGTGTTCCAATTTGCTACGACTAGAGGACTGTGTCCAAATACTTGTAGGTGTTTCTTCAATTCAACTGGACTCCCTCTGAGTTCCTGCAGATGTTTTTGCTACAAGAATTTTCATCTTAAAGTGCGTTAAACCATGAAAGGGGCTTTCTTTAAAGTGTGTACTTGTTTACTTGTATTCTAACAGAAAAAGTGTGAGCTTCGTAAAAGGTTCGTAAGAGCGGAACAGAGTGTCATTCAACGGTCAGCCGGCCAAGAACTTCAATAATAACTAGCGGCATCCTTCACTTGGAACTTCGGCTCTTGCACCCAGATACTCTTCGCAGGCACCGCACAGCATTGTCAGTCGGACACGCTACCATAGTAACGAAGCTTTGATGATATAGTGAAAGTGGACGAAATCAACCACATAGACTGATGAGGGGTGCTAGCCACATACGGTAGACAGACATCCAGGCAGACAACGAGGAGGAGACAGACAGCCTGTCATCTTGGGATTGACGACATAGTGCAATCAGCGCTGGTTGCACCAGTCACACCTCCCGAATTTCGAACACTTAAGTGACCACAACAATAACAGCAACACGACTCTCAGCGTCTCTCCCAATCGGTGAGTACACAAAACGATATCCCCGTTCATAAAAAAAAATATCGAATACCCTTATCTCATTTCAATGTCACCCGGTAGTAAAAATCAGCGCGTATATACAGGTAAAGCTAACCGCTCCCCTGACACACCACTGGAATCACCGCTACGACTGACCGCTCCCCTGTCACACCACTAGAATCACCGCTACGACTGACCGCTCCCCTGACACACCACTGGGGATCACCGCTACGACTGACCGCTCCCCTGACACACCACTGGGATCACCGCCACGACATGCAGCCCCTAATAGAGATAGTTACGTCAGTTTTTTCAGGTATGACCTACTAACTTTTCATTAGGCTGTGTCAGAGAATTGCGTTGCTTTTATAATGCTATGATATTTGATTTATATTTTTCTCATCGATAGTAAATTGTGAATTTGAATGCGATTCATGTACAACTGGCATGACATGAATGGACACGTACATAAACCTGGGGTACTAATCAAGTTCTGGTACTGCTAAATCGCCAAAACACCTGTGCAAATTCGTAATGAGGTCGTTGCTATCTTTTTTTAGCAATTCTATTTTGGGTGTGACCCGACCAGGTGCGTACGGAGCAGCATACTTGTTTGAATGTTTGAGATATATGGACAACTAATAGGGTTTAGATGCCACGATAATCATAGCAGCATCTTTCGTCCAATGTGTTACATTTTTGTGATGTGTATTTTGGAGTAACTTTTTATTTATACCCAGGGCGTTTGTCAGTAGTATTTTTTTTTACTGAACTTCTAAACTTTGCATAATTATCAATGCTAAAACATTCTTAGGTGGAGTTTGGAAATTCGAAGTAGCCTCTCGAAATACTTTTCGTTTTCTTTTCTATGTGCAACGGGTGGCATACCTCAGAGTATGACGTCATTTGTTTGTTTTGATTGGACGCGTTGTGGCTCTCAGTCTGTAGTGGTACAGCAACATTCTATTCTCATCTATCGAGTAAACTGTCTCCCCCTGCTACGGTAACTGATTGACAGCCTGCTAAATATTTTGACAGCTACTAGATTAATGTTTCAATTACAAAAGGTGCCCAGTCAGTTATATCGATGAGGAATCTTGATATGCGAGAGCGAGACTGGACGCATCTTTACAAATATCATAAACAAAACGTTTATTTCCTTTACAGGTATCGGAGTGAAAGTCGAGATAGACGCATACAATATATAAAATACCCAGTTATCGCGTGTGTTTACTACTGACATAATAAAGGTAAGCCGGTTTCGCATGTTTTGTGTTTTTTTCCATTTGTTCGACGTCTCAGCTGTTGAACAGCTTTTCGAGTCGCTAAGTAAATACAATGGAAATAGTTTATTTTGCACCCTACCCTTAACCGTACCCCCACCCTCCAGCTCCCCAATTCATGCCCCTCATACGGACAGATTTACATGTCTAGTGTGGCCATATACAACTGAATTGGGGGTTGGGTGTTACATTTATGGATCAAAAGGAAATCTTTTCTCTTTCTATGAACACTAGTTTAGAAATTTTAAGCAATTGCCTTTGAAGTGATCCCCCGATGACATATCGTGCCAGCAGAACAACCCACCCGAGTTCCGCCACGAAGAAACCTAAAGCTACTTTCAGACTCGGACGTAACAATGGTCCTTTGAAAACCCGGTATGGGATTATTTCGAGTTACAAATATGCCAAGGCCATAAACAATATAGCGTTTAGATCGTCCTTGACTTTCGATATTTGTAATATTTATACTGGCAATTTAGTCGAACTGCTTCAGCGTACTGTGGTTTTATTGGCGAATTGTTTGTTTCGTTTGAATAAATTGAACCAGTTAATCGATTCCTTCGATTGAACAACACGTTAAGGGCGTTTACCCCCGATCGACGGTGAGAACTGATTTTCGTTCGACGCAGAAATTTTTACTCATAATACTGTGCTTGTAAGACGGCAGGGATTGACCAACAGTTTAAAAATGGAAACACTTCCATTCGCGCTTTCCTAGAATATGAATTATATTTAGGCTACACTGGTATGTACGTAAAATGTGTGACCTTTTATACTAAGTACGATCCGTGCATTCAAGTTATTTGTTCATTGTTTCTTCTGTCTGTACAATGCGTGTCCGTATTCCAGCATATGTTTGATAAATGCTTTAACGCGCACATGTATGATAAATGAGTGATCACAAATATCGGTAGTCCTAGTTGTTGTTGGCTATTTCAAAATATACTGACGTGAATACAACATTGGCGCCAAACGTAATCAAATACTATAAAATCTTACACTAAGATCAGGGTATTGTGTTCTTGGCACTGTTTGGGGGTTGATGAAATGAGTTAGTGTCCGAGACCTCGAACAGGCTTTTATCGTCCGAATTACTGTATTGTTTGTTTCTGCAGACCAATTGCAGGCTGTGTGTTTATACGTATGTTATTTAACTTTTGTATAGATGGAAAATGGGCCGACGATCTATAGAAATCGCACCTGATTTGGGTACATATCATGGTGAACTACATGTTGCATCTCAAATCATTTGCTTTATTCATTCAGTGAGCGACAATGCATCCGCACAGCTCGCCCAGCTGATCAGAAAATTGTTAGCACGTATCTAGAATTTTCCATTTTTAAATAGCGAGAAAGAATGCTGTACTCTCCACTTGATATATGTGAGAATAACCCAATTTGTAGCAATCAGGTTTTGTTGAAAACAAAGAAGCTAGTAAGTTAGTATTGTTTGTAACGAACAAAGAGTACTTTCCTAGTAAATGCTGAAGGAAAACTGTGCGTTATCGAAGGTATGAATAGTAGAGCCGAGCTACAAGATAGAAATGCTAAATTTACATTCACCCCTGCTCCGAATTACTGCAGTTTGCGCTTATTAAGAAATTCATTTTTTTTGCCCAATAGTCGTAGCATTTAAAGTTGCCAGGGGTGCAACTTAAATAAACGAAGTTACGCCATTTTGCAAAACATTTTAGTTTACGATTGGCTACTGGCTATTAATTTGTTGACCATTTTTTGAACTCTTAGTGCTGGGATTCTGAGTATTCCGTAGAGCACGAAAGATGTTGCTGAGCAAAACACGATTAACTGCGTCGATGGCAACGTATGTACACAGAAACACGTTAACGTGCGTATGGCAGGCATTATGTAGTTAGTAAATCTAACCATTTAGCCCTAGTCTGTGTACGTTACCACATCTACTATCGTTTAGCCTCGTTCGTGTGTAAAGTATAAAAAAAGTGTTTGCCTGGTGTACATTTGGTTATGCAAATGAACACACCACGTTTAATGAAATAATGCTAGCACTGAACTACTGGGGAAAACATATATATATGTCTTTGTTCTCGTTCTCATAAAAAATACGTACAGGGCACTCAAAACAAGTCAATGACCAGGGTATCTGTTATCAAAACAATCTGCGAAAATACTATTGAAAGATAACAAACTGTTGCAATGTTCGGGTGCGACGCCATATGAATTTGTTTTCTCAAAGCAGTGTGGAAAGTCTATAGTCGGGTGGGGTGGGGCTCCCATTTCGCGTTTATGTCTTCATTTTGAATGTTGATTGACATGAATAGTCAATAGCATACAGGCTGTCGTGTGGCGGGCCTAACCGAAAGTAACCGGAATCGTAGAATTCCTTTGTTACTTTATTCCGTTAACCGCTAAATGATACGAGATTACGGACACAGTTCTTTAGCGCCTTCATTGAAGCGATATAGTAGCTTAACACCCTGATAGCTGAAAGACGTCGGCGTTTGCACCAGTCTTGTGTTGCAAACGTTAGTACGGTACTTATGGAAACAATATCAGAAAAGAGTAGGATCATGGGTCGCTACGTGTACTTATGTATTATAATCGTGATCTTAGAAAACGAAAGATGATAACTGGCATCCAGCCTGGACGTGACGGATTTCCCCGAGATTTCCCTAATAAGTTATGGGACGTGGCGAAGAGAACGCAGATTCCAGTTACATACAGCGGGTGTATATTTGATTCTCTTCGTTTGGGGCTTATAATAGCTTGTTAAAAGATTATTGCCATTGCCTTATATTGATAGGAATGATAAGATTTCTATTTTATGAATAAATTTCGTTCAAATCAAAATGACTATAAGAATATTCATTGATACTGTCATATTCCGCGAATAGAATGACCCCATCCGCGACGCGATAATGACGTCATGCACACTATCGCCACGATTAGTCGAATGGGTGACAACCACAATCGACTGTGACACAAATATAACTACGACGTTCATCAAACATCGATATCATCTGATACATTCCTTATACACAGAAGGCCGACATTTTTTTAACGGTCATATTTATGTATGTTACAAGCGACTGTGCTGACAAACATTTTTTTTATAGTTTATACAAAACAAAAAAATATATAAATATCGCTCTATCAACTTTTTTGTATTTAAAACATTTTTTTATTGGGGCATACTTTCACAGTTTATATAGCATATACAGATGCCTGGTAATTACTACTAATAAGATGACATTACAGTGGTCTTTGTGAAGGGATCTACATAATACATTTCAAGAAATTATCCCCACTTCTTGATGCAAGTCCAACTTGTTTCTCCTGCAGACAGTATTATGTACAATTTAATCTTTTGAAAGTATTGAACATACCTTTTACAAGCAATGAAGTTTATCTTTTGTTTTCCTTACCTACACTGATATATATACTTCCATACCACGAATATAACGAGTTTAGCAGGCACGAGTAATCTGTATTCCTTACCTAACAGCTTTGTTTAGGGTCGAGAAATCTATGTAGATTTAATTTGTTTCCCCATAGCATAAATAATGATTCCCAAAATTCTCTCACATCTATGCATTCATAAAAAAATGTATAGCAATGTTTCAGTATGAGATGAACAAAAAGTCATTTGTCTGATTCAACTATAGGAGGTGACATCTTACATAGAATGTTATTTGTATACAAAATATTGTGTTATTTCAAACTGATATTCTTTTAATTTTAATTTGGTATGCAAATTGCCACAATATGTGTTTTGTTTAAGAGTACCCGTCGTCAACCTTCTTTCAACGTATCCATGGCAACAACGAATCACGAACCGCAACAAGTGCTTCTAATACACTACTGTATATACTCTGGGTAGAACACGGGCATTCCGTTCGTCTTTATAAATACTTATAAATTTCACATTTCAAATTGAAATGAGGGATTTCTAACATCTGCGCCCGTACTCGTCGATTTGCTGGTTTGATTAAACTGTTATTAACATTTATATGAATAAAAATAAAGTAAAAATCTTTGTTGTTGTGCCAATATCATTCATAAAGGTATATTGTACTTTATAGAACGAGAAGTTTGCGTAAATTATAAATTAGTGAATGTGTAACCTTGCACATGGTAAATATCTCAAACATGCGGTCATATAACCTGAAACAAAGTATTATCTCACATAATTATATTTCGTTTGTCGTCACTTCCGTTGGCATGCATTCAACGATAATATTTTATATCATAACATCCATAACGTGTCTTTGTTATGAAAATACTGAGTGGGCAATCATCACGTACCGCACGTAAATAAAGTCAACTGTGATAGGCCCACGATGGCACAGTACTCTCGCGTACGACAAACAATCATTTAGTTGCATCCCTGTTACATCTACTGGAGCCCAGTGCACCAATGACGATAATGGGTCTCGAACTACGTTTTTCAAGTAAGTAATTTATTTACAAATTTATTTCACCAGCAAATATGCCGTTATTATTTTGTGAACGCCAATGTACTTGACTTTCTGTAACTTTGCGACATAGCACAGTTTATGATTCCAGCAAACTTTCTAAAAACGATGTTAACATTTTGTACTGCATGATAATGTTCGACAGTGGAATTTATTGTAAATATATTTTATTTTAAAACCGTAATTAGGAAGGGTTCATAAATGCAATAAACTGCTGATCATTTATTCAACAATTTGATCCAAGCGACATCGAGATTGTTGTATATTTCCAAAAATAGAGGAGTTCTACATTTTCTGTTACAGATTGATAATTCCAAAATATTAAAAAAGATGAAGAACTGGCAATCCCGGGTATACAACCTACACATATTTAATTTATACCAGGCCACAAGTATTTTTAACCTGATCACTGTGACAATTTTCATAAAACTTTTAAAATATATAAATTTTACTTTGCAGTAAATGAGCATTATTTGAAAGCAATATGTACCAGTTACATGTCAACACTTCTGTCAAACTCAAATCTGTAAACAAGTTTTTACGCCAAATATTCAGCATTCCAGTGATAAGTATGTCAAAGGTCATCTCGATTCAGTTCGAAATCTGTCTACAAAAATAGTAATCTGTTTTGTGTCTTTAAGTTTGTTTACTGACAAATAAAACCATGTTTTGCCAGAGATGTTTTTCCCGCTGTATGTTTCTTAGATTTCAAGGATTTTCTATATTATTCAAAAGAGTATGCAGACCTTTGTTCTCTCTAAACATTTTCTTTTAGAGAGCAGTTTTATTGATTTGCTACTATTCACCCGTGTCTCTGAACATTGATTAACTGCTGTTAGGTAATTAATATATAAAATTTATTTTCAAAATAAAAAAAAAAATCACTTTGTCACCAACAAAAATCACCAGGATACTTCATTCTAAAAAAAATGTCTATAATGCAATACACAATTGATTGCAGTATTCTCAGTGTATAGTTTGTATGTTAATAATATATTGTTGCCATGGTAATCAAAAAAACAAGTGACACTTAAGTAAAACATTGAAATTTTGTTTTTTTATCAACAATGTTTGTAGATATATGTATTAAGCATCCTCAATACTGGAAGTCAGAAACATGTAACCATGGTTACGTACTCTTCATGGTACTGTCTCAAAACATGCATGAACTAAAAAAATGCTATTTTCAACACCCCTCATGTATGTTCTCCATATTTTGAATGGCCCCTCACACTATATATTCCATATATGCTTGCGACTTTCTAAATCCTTACATTTTTTTGTTTCTTAAATGCCATTCCACATTTTGAATACCCGTCAAAGATAACAAATAAGCATGTGCATGCTCATAGCAATTACATGCTCCGGTCATTGTAGATCTTCGACAGAAAAAGGACCTCCCTCCCGAATTTGCAATTTGTCAGATGATAAATGCTCCTACCTTTTAAAACCCTCTCCCATTTTGAGTGCCCCTTTTTTTAAATGCCAAATTAACATATTGAATGCACCCACAATTTTAGGGTCCCATCCAACATGATAAATGACCTTCACATTTTGAATGCCTCTCTCCCACATTCGAACCCCTTTCACGTAATGAAATCCACCCAGAACACTACCCTCCCCCTACATCAAAAAGACTAATTGGTCATAAATTATTTCATTTAATCACACTTTAACTGATTATGAGCTCAAGACAGAAATCTATTTATTAATAAAATTCAATTCATTCCAATAAATTGTAATTGTGGTCACCAACTTACATATGAGTGTACTTTATTATTGTAATGCTTTTACCACTAACTGATGAAATACTTCTTGTTACTCCAAATTATTTAAAAAATCAGGGTTTTAAAAATTGATGGAATACAAATTTTCAATACAGTACTGTACTGTATGACACAACAGAATGCTGTTTCATGTTATAATACAACTATGTCTGTGATTGTACACAAAAGCAATAAATAAATTTATGACCAATTTTCTCAAAAATAATGAGTATGTCCTCTACCTTAATCAATATCAATCACTCATTGATGAAAACTGGATCACAGACGGCATTCTTTGATATGGAATGTAGAAATAGTTTGAACCCTAGATGAACTATCAGTTCTTTGCTCCCCTTCCCAAGTCTGAAAACTTGAATGTTTCAAATTCAATTGAACAATACCACTGCCCACTATATCTACTTAATCAATCATGCATCAAACATTTGTTTTCACAATAACTTTCCATTTTTAACTTTAACTTTTTTAGACTATGTCAACACCTGCAACAAATCTTCTAGCCATTTGCATGATTTCTAATGGTTTAACCCTTAATGAAATGTGACTAGCAATGGGTAATCATCATCATCATCATGTATGTATTACACAACACTTCATATTGTCTACTCCTTGTCTCTACTCTGATGTCACTTATCTGGCATAACCATAGCGAAGATGTACTAATAATACTGGTACTGGGTAAATCTAATTAATAGTAAGAACAATGCCAGCTTAGTTTTTAAGACCATTTTAGGTATAAACATAACTATTATTATCTTTATCACAGAAAATTGGTATATTTGGTGACGTTCCCACGAACTTAACCATTTCACCCCTGTAGTTTGGTTAAGTTCTACTACCTATTGTTCTGCTCAGTCCTGCTACATTTATACAAATATAGAGTGAAACGTTTTGATTGTCTATACATTTGAGTCTTTTCACACTTGTTCGTTGGGTGTGGATTGCACATTGCACAGGGTGTAAATTACTGTGATATATTCATCTATATTATTCCCCAACCTGATGGATTGTACCATTTTGTGGTATGGGTGGCATGTGCAGGTTGGATAGGGTGTAAATAACTGTGATATATTCATCTATATTATTCCCCAACCTGATGGATTGTACCATTTTGTGGTATGGGTGGCATGTACAGGTTGGATAGGGTGTGAATAACTGTGATATATTCATCTATATTATTCCCCAACTTGATGGATTGTACCATTTTGTGGTATGGGTGGCATGTACAGGTTGGATAGGGTGTGAATAACTGTGATATATTCATCTATATTATTCCCCAACCTGATGGATTGTACCATTTTGTGGTATGGGTGGGTGGCATGTACAGGTTGGATAGGGTGTAAATAACTGTGATATATTCATCTATATTATTCCCAAACCTAATGGGTTGTTCCATTTTGTGGTATGGGTGGCATGTACAGGTTGGATAGGGTGTAAATAACTGTGATATATTCATCTATATTATTCCTCAACCTGATGGACTGTACCATTTTGTGGTATGGGTGGCATGTACATGTTGGATGGGGGTGTAAATTACTGTGATATATTCATCTATGTTATTCCCCAATCTGATCGATTGTACCATTTTGTGGTATGGGTGGCATGTACATGTTGGATAGGGGTGTAAATTACTGTGAAATATTCATCTATATTATTTACCAACCTGATGGACTGTACCATTTTATGGTATGGGTGGCATGTACAGGTTGGATAGGGTGTAAATAACTGTGATATATTCATCTATATTATTCCTCAATCTGATGGACTGTACCATTTTGTGGTATGGGCGCCATGTACAGGTTGGATAGGGTGTAAATTACTGTGATATATTCATCTATATTATTCCCCAACCTGATGGATTGTACAATTTTGTGGTATGGGTGGCATGTACAGGTAGGATAGGGTGTAAATAACTGTGATATATTCATCTATATTATTCCCCAACCAGATCGATTGTACCGTTTTGTGGTATGGGTGGCATGAACAGGTTGGATAGGGTGTAAATAACTGATATATTCATCTATATTATTCCCCAACCTGGTGGATTGTACCAGTTTGTGGTATGGGTGGCATGTACAGGTTGGATAGGGTGTGAATAACTGTGATATATTCATCTATATTATTCCCCAACCTGATGAACTGTACCATTTTGTGGTATGGGTGGCATGTACAGGTTGGATAGGGTGTAAATTACTGTGATATATTCATCTATATTATTCCCCAACCTGATGGATTGTACCATTTTGTGGTATGGGTGGGTGGCATGTACAGGTTGGATAGGGTGTAAATAACTGTGATATATTCATCTATATTATTCCCAAACCTAATGGGTTGTTCCATTTTGTGGTATGGGTGGCATGTACAGGTTGGATAGGGTGTAAATAACTGTGATATATTCATCTATATTATTCCTCAACCTGATGGACTGTACCATTTTGTGGTATGGGTGGCATGTACATGTTGGATGGGGGTGTAAATTACTGTGATATATTCATCTATGTTATTCCCCAATCTGATCGATTGTACCATTTTGTGGTATGGGTGGCATGTACATGTTGGATAGGGGTGTAAATTACTGTGAAATATTCATCTATATTATTTACCAACCTGATGGACTGTACCATTTTATGGTATGGGTGGCATGTACAGGTTGGATAGGGTGTAAATAACTGTGATATATTCATCTATATTATTCCCCAATCTGATGGACTGTACCATTTTGTGGTATGGGCGCCATGTACAGGTTGGATAGGGTGTAAATTACTGTGATATATTCATCTATATTATTCCCCAACCTGATGGATTGTACAATTTTGTGGTGTGGGTGGCATGTACAGGTAGGATAGGGTGTAAATAACTGTGATATATTCATCTATATTATTCCCCAACCAGATCGATTGTACCGTTTTGTGGTATGGGTGGCATGAACAGGTTGGATAGGGTGTAAATAACTGATATATTCATCTATATTATTCCCCAACCTGGTGGATTGTACCAGTTTGTGGTATGGGTGGCATGTACAGGTTGGATAGGGTGTGAATAACTGTGATATATTCATCTATATTATTCCCCAACCTGATGAACTGTACCATTTTGTGGTATGGGTGGCATGTACAGGTTGGATAGGGTGTAAATTACTGTGATATATTCATCTATATTATTCCCCAACCTGATGGATTGTACCATTTTGTGGTATGGGTGGGTGGCATGTACAGGTTGGATAGGGTGTAAATAACTGTGATATATTCATCTATATTATTCCCAAACCTGATGGGTTGTACCATTTTGTGGTATGGGTGGCATGTACAGGTTGGATAGGGTGTAAATAACTGTGATATATTCATCTATATTATTCCTCAACCTGATGGACTGTACCATTTTGTGGTATGGGTGGCATGTACATGTTGGATGGGGGTGTAAATTACTGTGATATATTCATCTATGTTATTCCCCAATCTGATCGATTGTACCATTTTGTGGTATGGGTGGCATGTACATGTTGGATGGGGGTGTAAATTACTGTGATATATTCATCTATATTATTCCCCAACCTGATGGACTGTACCATTTTGTGGTATGGGTGGCATGTACAGGTTGGATAGGGTGTAAATAACTGATATATTCATCTATATTATTCCCCAACCAGATGGATTGTACCGTTTTGTGGTATGGGTGGCATGAACAGGTTGGATAGGGTGTAAATAACTGATTTATTCATCTATATTATTCCCCAATCTGATGGACTGTACCATTTTGTGGTATAGGTGGCATGTACAGGTTGGATAGGGTGTAAATAACTGTGATATATTCATCTATATTATTCCCCAACCTGGTGGATTGTACCAGTTTGTGGTATGGGTGGCATGTACAGGTTGGACAGGGTGTAAATAACTGTGATATATTCATCTATATTATTCCCCAACCTGATGGATTGTGCCATTTTTGTGGTATGGGTGGCATGTACATGTTGGATAGGGTGTAAATAACTGTGATATATTCATCTACATTATTCCCCAACCTGATGGATTGTGCCATTTTTGTGGTATGGGTGGCATGTACATGTTGGATGGGGGTGTAAATTACTGTGATATATTCATCTATATTATTCCCCAATCTGATGGATTGTACCATTTTGTGGTATGGGTGGCATATGTACATGTTGGATGGGGGTGTAAATTACTGTGATATATTCATCTATATTATTCCCCAACCTGATGGATTGTACCATTTTGTGGTATGGGTGGCATGTACATGTTGGATAGGCTGTAAATAACTGTGATATATTCATCTATATTATTCCGGAATCCGATGGACTGTACCATTTTGTGGTATGGGTGGCATGTACAGGTTGGATAGGGTGTGAATTACGGTGATATATTCATCTATATTATTCCCCAACCTGATGGATTGTACAATTTTGTGGTATGGGTGGCATGTACAGGTTGGATAAGGTGTAAATAACAGTGATATATTCATCTATATTATTCCCCAATCTGATGGACTGTACCATTTTGATGTATGGGTGGCATGGACAGGTTGGATAGGGTGTAAATAACTGTGATATATTCATCTATATTATTCCCCAACCTGATGGATTGTGCCATTTTGTGGTATGGGTGGCATGTACATGTTGGATGGGAGTGTAAATTACTGTGATATATTCATCTATATTATTCCCCAATCTGATGGATTGTACCATTTTGTGGTATGGGTGGCATGTACAGGTTGGATAGGGTGTAAATAACTGTGATATTTTCATCTATATTATTCCTCAACCTCATGGATTGTACCATTTTGTGGTATAGGTGGCATGTACAGGTTGGATAGGGTGTGAATAACTGTGATATATTCATCTATATTATTCCCCAACCTGATGAACTGTACCATTTTGTGGTATGGGTGGCATGTACAGGTTGGAAAGGGTGTGAATTACGGTGATATATTCATCTATATTATTCCCCAACCTGATGGATTGTACAATTTTGTGGTATGGGTGGCATGGACAGGTTGGATAGGGTGTAAATAACTGTGATATATTCATCTATATTATTCCCCAACCTGATGGATTGTGCCATTTTGTGGTATGGGTGGCATGTACATTTTGGATGAGGGTGTAAATTACTGTGATATATTCATCTATATTATTCCCCAATCTGATGGATTGTACCATTTTGTGGTATGGGTGGCATGTACAGGTTGGATAGGGTGTAAATAACTGTGATATTTTCATCTATATTATTCCTCAACCTGGTGGATTGTACCATTTTGTGGTATGGGTGGCATGTACATGTTGGATGAGGGTGTAAATTACTGTGATATATTCATCTATATTATTCCCCAATCTGATGGATTGTACCATTTTGTGGTATGGGTGGCATGTACAGGTTGGATAAGGTGTAAATTACTGTGATATATTCATCTATATTATTCCCCAACCTGATGGATTGTACCATTTTGTGGTATAGGTGGCATGTACAGGTTGGATAGGGTGTGAATAACTGTGATATATTCATCTATATTATTCCCCAACCTGATGAACTGTACCATTTTGTGGTATGGGTGGCATGTACAGGTTGGAAAGGGTGTGAATTACGGTGATATATTCATCTATATTATTCCCCAACCTGATGGATTGTACAATTTTGTGGTATGGGTGGCATGTACAGGTTGGATAGGGTGTGAATAACTGTGATATATTCATCTATATTATTCCCCAACCTGATGAACTGTACCATTTTGTGGTATGGGTGGCATGTACAGGTTGGATAGGGTGTGAATAACTGTGATATATTCATCTATATTATTCCCCAACCTGATGGATTGTACCATTTTGTGGTATGGGTGGCATGTACAGGTTGGATAGGGTGTAAATAACTTTGATATATTCATCTATATTATTCACCAACCTGATGGACTGTGCAATTTTGTGGTATGAGTGGCATGTACATGTGGTCAACAGCAATGATATTGTGTGGTCAACAGCAATGATATTGTGTGTGGTCAACAGCAATGATATTGTGTGGTCAACAGCAATGATGATATTGTGTGGTCAACAGCAATGGTTGTGTGGTCAACAGCAATGATATTGTGTGGTCAACAGCAATGATATTCTGTGGTCAACAGCAATGGTTGTGTGGTCAACAGCAATAAAGTAAGGTAGTTTTAACTCAATATTAAAACTTCACAGGTTGTCATTTTGCTTTGAATACAACACAGCATTGTGGAAAATACTGCATATACATGCTGCAGTGCAGTCGTCATGACTATTTATGATTGATATCACTTCTTTGTTACTATAGCAACATGCGTGCATTTGATTGCACACACAAAGGTAGTAACTAAAGTGAATGTGACTTCAAAAAGCGATGTGATATTGTTGTGCCCCAAAGTTTAATTGACACCGTGAGGATATATTAGTCAAGTAGATTTGTTGCAGTCTATCATATAGAATCATTTGTTACTTTGACATAAATCCCTTAGGGAGAGATCATCATTATTTTGACCTTTGACCTAATTCTTCCAGGGAGGTCATCTTTATTTTGACCTTTGACCTAATTCCCCCAGGGAGAGGTCATCCTTATTCTGATCCTTGATAGCAAAAGAACTGAATACAACCTTTGGACCTCAAGTTTGTTACCCTAAATACGAGCTCTTGAAAAACACTCCAATGATAAAGTGACACCTCGTTATGATCAGACGTTTTATTGGCATGCTACTCGAACCCACTGTAAGTGAGCCAGCAGCCCAGCCAAAGAGGCCTTCATACTTGTAGCTGCTGACAACTAAATTTCAAATTTAAACACATCTACACATCAAAATATATATCAAAATACAAGGGAATTAAGAATTTACTTTTGGTGAGTTTATTTAGGCACCCAATGATCATGCTCTACATTGTCATGTGACCATAAACAGCAAATGGCAAATGGCAGTTCATAGCATGTAGTTAAGCTACAAAAATATTATGTTATAAATTGAGACAAGCCAGTCATGAATTATGGGTAATTGCAGGGAGTGAATGTAGAGGAAATATTTTATAACTATTTTTTTTAGAATTTAAAGTGTTGTGTAATTGGCCTATAAACCAGTTTAGTTTATGTGAAAGGTTACATCAAAGGGTTGATCACATGAACTAAACAGACCACCTGCTGAGATTATATGTTTTATACTTAAAAGAACTAGATTTTTGTTGACCATTTGTTTCCATGGTGACCTGTCATAATTCTACATGATCTGGAGTGGTTGGTCTATTAACAGATGTTTATACGAAGCCTGTACTGTCCACCAAACACAGGTCAGCTCCTAGTATGATCTGAAATGCAGTGACAAAGCTTGATTAGTGTCATGTCTTGCCAAACTAGTGACAATTAAACTCAGCACTGTCATTAGAATAGAGGGTTCACACCACATCAAACGTTCACATCTTGATATCGACTAGTTTTAAAGTTCATCTAAAAGGTTACACCTCTACATGCAAGATTGTAAACCATTATAAAACCATTATAAATATTCTGTGTAATGTTTGGTAATAGCGACAATAGTTATGATCAGCAGTGCTTATGGCATGCAGTGTGCACAATGTGGGTATGAATCAATAAGGGAACAGAGAAGTGGGAGTAGAATATACACAGTTCTGATGACAGTGCCTTACCTGCTGCAGCGATACCTTCATCATATCAGTCATACTACTTGACAGCAACACCTTCTTTCAAGACCCGCAGTATATCGATCATACTCGGTGGCGAAGGCACCAGGGGTGCAGAGGGGGCAGTCACCCACCAGAAAAAATCAAGCTGAAACCCTTTGTGCCCCTCAAAATGCAGGAAATAGTGTTTCAGAGGGTCTAGATTTCAGATCTCGCCCCCTTATGCAAAATTTCGTGTCGCCGCCTCTGGTCATACTGCTTGACAGAGACACCTTCTTGCTCTTGCTGTTACTGTTACCCTTCAGCACAAAAGTGAAAATGGTATATTAATAAGCAGCAAATTTACGTCGCTAAATGTGATCACATGTTGCATTGTGGGAAATTCTTATAAAGTCTCATTACATGATTCTTTGTTTATGTATGCTTTATAATCACTGTCCAGTATTCAACAGAATTGTACAGTTCAGTCAAAGCCTAAATACAAGCAACCTGTCAACAAACAAACTGATACCTGATTAGTTTGCCTATTAGGTGTTAGTGTTGGTAGCCAATCAGATTAGTCTGTCTATTAGGTGTTTGTGTTGGTAGCCAATCAGATTAGTCTGTCTATTAGGTGTTTGTGTGGGTAGCCAATCAGATTAGTCTGCCTATTAGGTGTTAGTGTTGGTAGCCAATCAGATTAGTCTGTCTATTAGGTGTTAGTGTTGGTAGCCAATCAGATTAGTCTGCCTATTAGGTGTTTGTGTGGGTAGCCAATCAGATTAGTCTGCCTATTAGGTGTTAGTGTTGGTAGCCAATCAGATTAGTCTGCCTATTAGGTGTTAGTGTTGGGTAGCCAATCAGGCACAATCTTGTAAGTAGCTTTGTATTGACTCAAAATTGATTAGATTAGTTGATTAGAACCACTTACTAATGAGAGAATCCTACTTTTACATTGTGATTCAGTTTGCATCAGTTGCTAATAAACGTGACATTACATGACCAAATGTAGTCGGGCAACAGTTCAGTTGTCAATGAGAATAAAACATGTTTTCAAACTCAGTCAGATTGTTTAAAACTGTTGGCTGACTAGTCTTGCAACTTAACAGATACTTCAAACATTTTCTGACTACTTTAAAATTAGAAATTAAATTTAATGAAGATTTTTCTTATTTTGCATACAAATGATTGCTTCCAAACCAATCTGCTTAAAATATGATCCTAGTTTGGTCTTATTGTTTTATTTATTGTAATTTAATATTTATTTACTTTTTGAAGTTAAGGTAATCGTGAAATCGGATAGTCAAAATAATAACAAACAAAAAATACCAACCTTACAATACATCTGATTTTATTGAGATTTCTCCCAAACTTTGCTACTGTTATCCAAATGCCACAGTTTGGTATGGGACTCACATGATGATGTCACAGTTATGTGGGTCACACTGGAGGTATGCAACACATTGTAAAATACATTTAGCGCTTGTTTACGTGAAATTTGTGTATTTAAACTTGTTTTTTTTTATTACTAATGTGTCAATTGGTTTAGATTAAGATTCAAATACTAATGAAATAATAAAAAGTATTACATGTATTTAATCTGATTAAAATATTATACATTTCATATACTTTATTTTAATCTCACTATATATTTGATATTTTGTTATTACCAAAAAAAAAATATCATCAGCCATTCAAGGACTATTGTGAATGTAACAACAAAAGACCAGTAATGGCAGATGTATATCACTAGAGGGCGCTGTGACAATTAATTACTCACGAGTCCTTGAAGATGCATTATAAAAATAAAAACATGTAATTTTGGATACTGCTGTTGGATGCTGTATGTTCATGAATACATTGGATTATTATTTACCACAAACTTAAAACATTATTTTTTTAGCATACATCTATGTATTTGTTCAATGAACAAGGCAGGTGTGTTGATTGTTATGAATGTGTTAGCAGTGTTTTTTTATTTTTCAAGAATCATGATTCATTTCGTTCTCAACATGCTGTATCTAATAATATTAAAAATAACTTATTTTTCTCCATATTGCATCTTTAATATAACAATAGTCTGCACTGGATAGCAAAAACTTACCAGTTATAATAATGTTTCCTTGAGTCAGGTGACTAACCTCTACCAATAGTTGCTCAGTCAGGTGACTAACCTCTACCAATAGTTGCTCAGTCAGGTGACTAACCTCTACCTATAGTTGCACAGTCAGGTGACTAACCTCTACCAATAGTTTGCACAGTCAGGTGACTAACCTCTACCAATAGTTGCTCAGTCAGGTGACTAACCTCTACCAATAGTTGCTCAGTCAGGTGACTAACCTCTACCAATAGTTTGCACAGTCAGGTGACTAACCTCTACCAATAGTTGCTCAGTCAGGTGACTAACCTCTACCAATAGTTGCACAGTCAGGTGACTAACCTCTACCAATAGTTGCTCAGTCAGGTGACTAACCTCTACCAATAGTTGCTCAGTCAGGTGACTAACCTCTACCAATAGTTTGCACAGTCAGGTGACTAACCTCTACCAATAGTTGCACAGTCAGGTGACTAACCTCTACCAATAGTTGCTCAGTCAGGTGACTAACCTCTACCAATAGTTGCTCAGTCAGGTGACTAACCTCTACCTATAGTTGCACAGTCAGGTGACTAACCTCTACCTATAGTTGCACAGTCAGGTGACTAACCTCTACCAATAGTTGCTCAGTCAGGTGACTAACCTCTACCAATAGTTGCTCAGTCAGGTGACTAACCTCTACCTATAGTTGCACAGTCAGGTGACTAACCTCTACCAATAGTTGCTCAGTCAGGTGACTAACCTCTACCAATAGTTTGCACAGTCAGGTGACTAACCTCTACCTATAGTTGCTCAGTCAGGTGACTAACCTCTACCATTAGTTGCTCAGTCAGGTGACTAACCTCTACCAATAGTTGCACAGTCAGGTGACTAACCTCTACCAATAGTTGCACAGTCAGGTGACTAACCTCTACCAATAGTTTGCTCAGTCAGGTGACTAACCTCTACCAATAGTTGCACAGTCAGGTGACTAACCTCTACCAATAGTTTGCTCAGTCAGGTGACTAACCTCTACCAATAGTTGCACAGTCAGGTGACTAACCTCTACCAATAGTTGCACAGTCAGGTGACTAACCTCTACCAATAGTTGCACAGTCAGGTGACTAACCTCTACCAATAGTTTGCTCAGTCAGGTGACTAACCTCTACCAATAGTTGCTCAGTCAGGTGACTAACCTCTACCAATAGTTGCTCAGTCAGGTGACTAACCTCTACCAATAGTTTGCACAGTCAGGTGACTAACCTCTACCAATAGTTGCTCAGTCAGATGACTAACCTCTACCTATAGTTGCACAGTCAGGTGACTAACCTCTACCAATAGTTGCACAGTCAGGTGACTAACCTCTACCAATAGTTGCTCAGTCATGTGACTAACCTCTACCAATAGTTGCTCAGTCAGGTGACTAACCTCTACCAATAGTTGCTCAGTCAGGTGACTAACCTCTACCAATAGTTGCTCAGTCAGGTGACTAACCTCTACCAATAGTTGCACAGTCAGGTGACTAACCTCTACCAATAGTTGCACAGTCAGGTGACTAACCTCTACCAATAGTTGCACAGTCAGGTGACTAACCTCTACCAATAGTTGCTCAGTCAGGTGACTAACCTCTACCAATAGTTGCTCAGTCAGGTGACTAACCTCTACCAATAGTTGCTCAGTCAGGTGACTAACCTCTACCAATAGTTTGCACAGTCAGGTGACTAACCTCTACCAATAGTTGCACAGTCAGGTGACTAACCTCTACCAATAGTTGCTCAGTCAGGTGACTAATCTCTACCAATAGTTGCTCAGTCAGGTGACTAACCTCTACCTATAGTTGCACAGTCAGGTGACTAACCTCTACCAATAGTTGCAGTCAGGTGACTAACCTCTACCAATAGTTGCTCAGTCATGTGACTAACCTCTACCTATAGTTGCTCAGTCAGGTGACTAACCTCTACTAATAGTTGCTCAGTCAGGTGACTAACCTCTACCAATAGTTGCACAGTCAGGTGACTAACCTCTACCAATAGTTTGCACAGTCAGGTGACTAACCTCTACCAATAGTTGCTCAGTCAGGTGACTAACCTCTACCAATAGTTGCACAGTCAGGTGACTAACCTCTACCAATAGTTGCTCAGTCATGTGACTAACCTCTACCAATAGTTGCTCAGTCAGGTGACTAACCTCTACTAATAGTTGCTCAGTCAGGTGACTAACCTCTACCAATAGTTGCTCAGTCAGGTGACTAACCTCTACCAATAGTTTGCACAGTCAGGTGACTAACCTCTACCAATAGTTGCACAGTCAGATGACTAACCTCTACCAATAGTTGCTCAGTCAGGTGACTAATCTCTACCAATAGTTGCTCAGTCAGGTGACTAACCTCTACCAATAGTTGCTCAGTCAGGTGACTGACTGCTGCCAATAGTCGCGTTCCACTGATGTATGCTAGTAAAATTAAACAGACAAAAGTTGACAATCTTGTCATATTTGGATTGTTTGCGCAAAGACAACTTTTTTATTGTCTTTGGTTTGTGACACGTTATTTATGAAATGAGAAAATATAATTCAATGCATTGTAAAATACCGGATGGTAAACAACAACAAATGTATTTGTTTTGCCTAGGAATCTAAGAATTGCACAAGTCACCTAGGTATTGCATGGTATTATTATTTAATACACAACATGAAAGGGTTGTATGACTAATATTTTGAACAGCTTGTGTCATTGTCATGGCAACTACTGTGAAACAGAAAAGTAAGATTAAAGCTCAATTAAAAATTAATTAATTAAAAAATAAGTTAGAAAATCAATGTATAGAAGAAAATGTTAATATATGAATTGGGTTATACAAACTATTTAACATTTACTTTAGGTTTTAATGATACATGAAGATACACGTGGATATGGATACACCTGTGTCAGTACAGCAGTCTGTATAGAGGCAGTATTTGTGTGTTTAACGCATTTGATATGCTTTGAACATCTGTAATGTACGATGTCCATTTGTCATTTTGTTGGCAGCTAAGATGACATGACGTTTTGTCCAGGGGCTTAATTTTGTACCTAATGCTGAATGATTTGTGTTCAATATACCGCATGGATTTAGAATACTATGGGTTGGTCCCCAGCTATTCTTCATGCTTTGAACAGAGGGGCTCTGTATGCGTTTCCGGGCTTGTTTACATTACCTACGAGTATTGGGGTCACTTCAGTACATTACAAAAATATGACACTATCTGAAACTGCATCCACGGATGTGACGAAAGGTGTTGTCAACTAAAACTGGGGGACGGGTGATCAGTTGCGAGTGTCCTTGAAAAGAAAATAGTGCTATGCTTGGCATATTGTCCCTTTTCCGATTTGATAGATTGTATTGCACGGTTCATTAATGTTGTAAGAATGGAAATTAACGTTGTTGTGCTTGCATCACGATGACGTCATATGAAAACTGAGGCCCGGTGCGGTTTCTACCTAGGGTTTCCAGTTGCCATCGGAGTGGTACATGTGACCCCCTTTTCTTCTAACTGGCTTTTACACGCGTACAGCTATCTGTATGCAAAACACGATTGCGCTGTTCGAACAGTGATTCTGTGGGTCACTCCTCTTTTTAAACCTGTCAATAACAATGGGAAACTGCACTCATTCGAAGTGAATTTTGTTCTTGGGTGCTCAGCGACCTTGGAAACATTAACCGGTGTGTATGAAACAGACGACAACTTTACATCGGAAAGTTTCTGTAGTGGGTACCAAGCAACGTTGTACCAGTACACAAACCAGGTAAAACTACATTGATTTAGATCGCTATATGACGACAGAAACACGATTAAAGTACCAATTTTCGTCGAAATGTTGTAGAAACGCCGATTGTGTGTACGGGTGTTCGAAAGGGAACTTTTCGTTCCGACTTAGGGAAATATTTTTTTCTGACATCCGGTTTGTCGATGGTCGGTTGGTTAGTAGCTCTCTTCACATGATGTTTGGTGGGAACGTTGAACAAGTCGTTGTCGTGTTTAAAGTTTTTGAAGGCTATACTATAGTGGCAGTGGTCATGTCATCTGCCGTCTTCCAATTTGATCAGGCCCGTACATGTCGTAACATGTCTCTGCGATAGTATCCAGGGCCTCTCTGCCACACGTAGCGCCCCAAACTCTACCTTCACTTTTCTGGCGCCAGATTTCGTCCTATTCAAGGTAATTTCGTCCACTTTGCCGGCGATTCGGCATGAATATAGCATGTGTGTCTGGCATGACAGTGGTGTGACCACACGACGCCTTGGCTACACTGTAACGGGTGTGAGAACACGGGTTCAGCCCATTCGAATATCCGCCTGTTGTCACGTTTAACTTCAGGTTGGTAACACTAGTAGTTTTTAGTGATAGTTTTTTCTTCTTCTATTCCGCTCAGGTAGTCAATTGAGAGGTTGTGTTATGAGAGAAATGCCTGTGTTTTTTTTTTTTTTGTTGGGACGGTGACCTTGGTCGGGCCATCGTGATAAGGGTAGTTTTATACGGCGACTAAAAATGCCGGATAAAATGACATCATTGATAATACTACACTGGACAGGTAGATCGCCAAGGAACACTTATTTCGCGGTGTCTATGTCGTGGCAGCTCTATATATAGAACATCCATTGATTGGTTGCCTCAATTGATGTTTTTGACGATTGCTTTAACTATGGCCCCTTTCGCTGTGGAAGTAGCAGGCGACAATTCTCCAGTGTGTTCATTTTGCACATGTTTATATTTTATTATAATTATTGTGCCTATGTTGGTTATGTTGTTTATGATAAGTACCGAGCATGTTTGTAAATAAATGCGGGTGTATTATGTTGGCGCACGTACAAGGGCGGCTCGCTTTTAGGGTGTAGGTGGTGGCTGGGAACAGTTAGTGTCGGTGATAATATTGCTCTGTACTTACAAAATTGAACTTATCGATGGGCGGGGAGATATATAATAAAGGGCAGAGCTTCAACTCAATGAAAACAAACTGCCTTTTGTCCCATATTACGCAGTAAAACGAAGACGAACTATGGAAGACAGTCGAGTACTGAGAAATTTACGAGTCGAGTGAGCTACCTTGTTGACAAGGCAGTAAAATGGATAAAGATACGACCAGCATATTACGCTCGCCTGCTGCACGGTTTCAGCTAAAACTTGCCTGTCAAATTCGCACGTGAACGTAATTAAAGTAATTACACGATTTTTGGCACCATTCCAAAAGTTTGAATTAAAAAAAAAAGTTTATAAAAGTGGTTAACCACAAGTATTTTTGGGCGTGCTTTCCAAACATACGCATCAACCCACATTATAGTCATGAATTTAGCTTAGCCTTTGCCAAAGATCCAACTTGCCCTCCCCTTTTTAGCCGAGTAAAAGGATTTGTGCTGTAATTTGCATGTGACTGTAAGGAGATCGCCTTCCCATTTCGTTGTCTTTCGGGTCATAGTGTCGTGTCAGCTGTCATCCCTGTGACGAGCGTCCCGCCCCTTCACCAATGGATGCATTGTTTGCGCGTTGTCTATCAACTAAGTTTATTACAGGACCAAGCGATAACGTGACTGCTCACCCGCCATTGGTTTGCGATCCGACAGGTAGCTACGTCATCTTTAACTCTGCCAAAACACGATGATTGACAGCATGTGACCCCGCCCCCGTTGAATTCACTTGGTGTTTTCATTGTCACTCAGGCTGCTAGTCATTTCCCGCGCTTTCTATACCTGGCCATCCTTGCACAGTAGCAAAACACGCTGTTATAATTCCTTCTCCCGTTGTGTTACAGGAGCAATGCCTCCATCGAAGGGTTATTTGGTTATTGCAGTGGTGATATGTCGGGTAGTACTATGTTATAGTGTAGCAATAGACAGAGAGGACACGCGGAATGGCCACGGCGTAGCACCGGAGTTGACGCAAGACCAGTCCATATACAACAGAACCAATAGACCCATTGATACGAGCGATGAAGCGTTCGTACCTTACAGTCCAGGTAACTGCACTGCCTGTTGTTTTCTTTATTTTACCTCCGTTGTTTCAGATTTTATTAATTTTATCCGTGCCGATCAGCGGGCGGTAATTTACGAGTGACTAATCAGAACGTTGGGAAGCCGTTCACACCCTTTGACCATGTACCAAGTAATGTAAACAAAGAAGACGCAACTAAACACTGTGCAATGGCTTTTCTTCTTTTCAAACCATGCAACTGCACGCAGTCGCGATTAGAGCCCGGCTTTTAAACAAGTTTACTTGATTCGCCCACGAGTTTTCAGCGTTACTAATTTTAGAATTGGCATGGACAAGACGTCAGTGATTTGTTGTGACGCATATACGTAGTATTAGACGGTCAATGAGTGTCATCCGCCCACGCTAAAATAAAAAAACACACACTATAATCTCTGCCTGCTCTCTGTCCGTAAAATCACCTGTTTAAAACGGACATTTTTTTTTATTTTTCGTAAACTCACAATTATTCGAAGTAAAATAACATAACACTGTATTACTGTATGCATCTCTACATTGTACTGTTCTGTTGACGCAAGTATAAACTGCATTTTAATACATTTTATCTTTTTCTGTAGACGACTTGCAGGTAGGCTGCACAGAGCTTAGATCCAAACGATATATTTCTGACGGGTTCTGCACGTCTAAAAAACCCATCGCAGAAGTTGTGTGCGCGGGTGAATGTGTCCCGACAAGGATTTTGCCATTTTATTCCGATTACACAAAAGTTTGGGGACGAACAAAAACAAGGGAATGGAGGTGTGTGAATGACGAGGAACGCTACAAGAGAGTACACCTGCAATGTTCAAACGGCAACACGCGGACATACAGAATAAAAACAGTGCGGTCGTGCAAATGTAAAAGGTACTCTGATTCTCATAATGAGACCGATAACTTGAAGAAGCTAGCTAAACGCCAACGACGACGGAACAGAAATCATAACAATAAACCCGACAAGGGAGACTGAGACCTGCTTACATCGTCACTTATTCTACTGCTGTGTACAAAAAACCTAAGCCAGGCTGAGGTTGTAGTCGTGGCGAAAAGGAGCTTGTTATATTCAATCTATGGATTGTATCCATGTGAACATAAGCAACGGTATGCTCGGCAAACTTGTCAGCCTCATGACATTGGATTAAAAAGAGTACTTCTATGACATTGTTGTATGTGCCGTGAGACGCATCAAAAAGAAGTTTTTTCCCCCTTGATGTAATTATTTAAAAAAAAACTACATGCTGTGTTTTGTTGTCCATAGTATAACTATAAACACTTTGAGTAAACTAAATATCCTATGATGGCAAACAACATTTTATATAAGCTAGTGGGTGCATTTTAATATGCTATTTCTTTTTCTACAATTAAGAATAATCAGCAATTTTCTGAAGCAGCAGACAGAGTTAAGTTATAGTCAGATGACTTTATGAGATAGTGTAATATTGGTAACCAACACCATATTGCACACTTGTATAAACAACATATTTGACACACATTTTTTTAAAAATATTTTTCTCTCACCTTTTTTTTAATTTGACGCTACCCCCATCAGTGTACAAACAAAATTCAGATTAAAAATAGAAAAAGGTGAGATGTTTGTAGCTACTGTTTATTTTGTTTAGCCGTGAAATTTAACTGGGCCTTGATTCATCAATAGAAATGTCTTGCTAGAGTAATTCATGACAAAACCTACAATAAGATTACTTTTAATAAAAAAAACGATTGAATATAAACTATTTTGAGTTGCCTAAAATGTTAAAGCAAGTAGTATCAGACTAGTAATATTCCAGAGACTTTGAGCTCAAAATGTTTTGTCTGAATGTGTATTGGACATGAACGTTACTTGGCCAGTCGTTATGAGGAGTATGATTTCTTCCAATACTCAATACTACAGATCAGATCAGTGCAACACAAAGCTAACTGAATCTTGTTAGGTGCTACCGTTAAAATACAAACATTTTAAGTGCACTCATAATCTCAAAGAATCTTAATATATATATATTATACATATATATATCTTTTTTTTGTTTTAATTTCTGTAACACGTACAGTCATAAACATTGTTTGTATGGTTATCACTGTTTAGTCCTTATATATGATCATTTGTATATAAATTGTATATACTTGCCTGGCAAGAGTCCTAGTTAGAAAAAGAGAATAAGAAGGGGTAACCATATTTTATTCCCTTATTGCAGTATTTATTATTTACATTCATCATTAACTTCATGGCTTTTGTAGTGCTTTTTTAAAACAGAAAAAGAGAGAACTTCATTGGTAAAATCGTTTACATATGAAAGGAACGTTGACAGTTGTTGTCATCCATGAGACTGCGCAGTAGCGACAATGACGTAATGTCAAGTCATACAGTTTCTGCAGATTTATATATATATTTTTCCAATATTTTTGCTGTACAACATTTATGGATTATAAAAGTGTTTGAAATTACCGCCAGTTGAAGGGCGGTTGGTAAAAAAAGTATCCGCCGTCACATGAGATAACTCAGATGAAACGTGATCACACGAAACCCCCACATCGATGGCAGTAACCCTCGTATGACTGGGCTGGCTTTCTTGTAGTATGCCATGATCGTATCACCAACGCACTTTTGTTCGCCGACTGCAAAATGTGACTAGCAGTTGTGGCGCCTTGATGTCCAAGATTCACGCTGTCAACAGCTGCCCCGCCCTTCAAGTTGCTTCCCTTGACACGACAAATAAATGAAGTATTATTATTTTTGTAAAAATTGGGTAATTTTAGCCAATTTCCTTTAGCCTTAATTGGTAATCCATGGCCCGTTTAGTAATATATTATAGGTGGTGATTGTTTCAGCTCGTATTTGGTGCCTATAAGAAGCGCCTTGTTTGTCTGTGCAGCATTATTTGTCTTTGCCACTTAGCACGGATAAAATAAAAGAGTCGACAGTTCTACAACTCGTTTTGTTTCGCTCCGTTATTGTCCATGTTCCTTTCAGAGCGTTCTCTTCGAATCCTACCGAGACTTCGTTTCCCTTTTAAGCCCTTGCCCCGAAATGTGTTTGCAAAAAGTCGCAGTGACCTGCAAGACGAGGGGTTAACAAAGTGTCGGCTCAAATTCCCGTTCTTTTAAAACGTAATTCAACTTTCTGTAATGAAGAGTACGCTGACTGTCCCCATCGACCCCGGAGCTTTCATATAATTTGCCATCCATATCGTCTCAATAATCTTTCCAAAATGCTCAATTTCTCCAGAACGTGGACCGTCAACAACATTACATGCGAGCAATCGATGCAGGTTTCAAATTTAGGTCACTGCTTGCTAAAAATTGACACATTTATGCAAATTAGCCTAGCCGAATCTGCACAGTTGTTTGCTTAGTACACTAACAGAGTTGACTCGGTGCAGGTAAGCATATACTATTTATTTCAAACATTATATAAAGATATTTTTTCAATATATGGCTGTTATGGTATACAGCTCGTCTAGCGAATATATAGTGAATACTCGACACCCATGTTTTCTATGCGCGATTCTTGCCTGACATCCAGCGACCCGACCATGTGCATAATACCAAGCACACAGACCGGATTATATATACTTAGTAAATTCAATATTTACACATAGCTTAACGAGATTAGCAGCCTGGGAAGTAACAATTAAGTGCTCATTAATGGTATTAATTGTAACTGTTAATTACACGCGCCATATGTGTACACAAAGTCCGTGAGCAAGATTGAAAAGTTTAGCCATAACGAAACGATTCGAAATAAGGGCGTTTCATTATTTTACAAAATAAATGGGTCATGCAAATGTGCTACAATTCTGAACCTAGTTTTAGGCACGTGTTCATTTTAATTTAAGCGCCCCTGGACTCTCGCACAATAGGCGCACAACTACCGAGTCTCCATGCCATAAATTGGAATAATAAACATATCTAATTCAATGTTCAATTGTTATTGAAATTCTATGCATATTTTTGAAAAATTGTTTCTTATTCTATGTCTCACTATATTACCGGAATATGTCTACTATATGGAATAGTTGATGTCAAATAGCCAGTTTACGACCTGTCTGTCCCAGTCTGTGTGGTAGTAGGAATTCGAACTTACAGAACTTACCTACTGTATTCGGATAGCTATATACACCAGGTTGAACTGGGGGTGAAAGTCTTGTTCCATTCTACACATGTGGACTTACAACCAAGCTGATATCTCCACATTCACCAAACCTGCGCTATTTTGAAACGTTTTTTATGCTATTTTTCAACGCGGTTTGTTTTCAGTTCTTTGTATTGTCCAAAAATCTATATGCTTAAGTCGTTCAGGTAACCACACAATCGTCCACCACACCGGCCATATTGTATTTATTTTTCTCTCCTTTTGACACTGACGTGCACATAGTGGACGTGAAATCACGGAAGTTGTTGACCCCGTCGCTCGATACTCTGTACACCTCCTAAATTTTAGACTATGTCATATATGTTATCATATCCAATGCCAGTCCAGGTGTAAATTCCAGGAGAAGTCTGCGGCGTTGTCTTTGTCTACAAGTGGTCACACTTAGAGTTGAAATCCAACATGGCAGAACCAGTATATATAGTCCATGTGGTCGTTGGAACCAGCAACACTACGCACGTTCACCGTGATAATACCGCCGATATTTTTTATTTATCCGTCCATACATTCAGACGCCGTTATTAATTCTAGGTTCCGGCGACTTGCTCTGACACGCACATTATAGCAGTGTTTTTGTGGTCACATGATTTGGTGGAGTCAATGGAAGTTAGAGCCCTCCTCCCCGATCTACCGTTGACAAAAAATAAAATCGAGAGAAAAAATAGCGAAAAATAACACATCAATGGCGACCCGTTAAATCTACACAAGGAATTTCCTAGGTACTGCTGTTGAAAATGTTTAATTTACTTATTTAAAAAATCAGTTTTAATAACCATATATAACAAAATAATCAAATCAATTAAGTATTTTAATTAAATATAATAATTAATTTTACAAGATTCAAGTGGCATCGGTTAATAGGGGGCAAATCTGTGTTGCCGAAGTCAGCGTAGTATATCACTGACAACATCCTCATGGGATTCATCATTTTATTACAATTTATGAAAAAATCGCCAAAGAATTCTTAGCATACTTGTTACGTTTCGTCATTTGTTAACTTGCTAAAGCCTTTATTATGCTAATTAGCAATGTGACTGGACACGGGACGCCTTCTGTTGCGATTGGTGGAGTGTTCAAGCACGCTTTCTCATTCAACTGCAGTTCAATGCAGAGACAACAGAGAAATAAAGGCCACTCCGAAATGACGTAAAGCTTGTGTTTATCGAAGCACTCTCAGTATTTCATTAAAATACCGCGCTGGCAGACTGAAGAAAACAACTTTGAGTGTGGGACAATCTGGTCTTTTATAAGCCTGTAAACCGACTAGAGTGGCCACTATGATGCCATTGACATGGCCAAATAGTACACGTCAAACCGGTGACGACGTCACACCGATAGCTGATAAACAACCTGTTTATGGAGAAATTAGCAACACAACATGTGAAAAACAACAACAGCAATAATAAACCACGTTCTACGAAGAAGATGTCAGCGACAACACTCGAGCATGTAATTTATTGTTTATGTCGTTACAAGGATCCGATCAGACCGCTGGCAAACATTATATATTAATTCAATATTTTTGCTCCTGTCATATCCAAGTTCAGTAATTATATAGGACAATTACAAGAGCACTATTATTGTTAAAATTAATTGATATCTTGAGTTAATTAAAACCCATTAATGTGATAATAATGTGTGATTGACTTTTTCGTATGCATATTAATTTGTGTAGTTTGCATAATAATGATCCCATAAAATAGATTTAAATAAAAGGGCCTTTTAATCCATGTAATATCGTGACAACGTAACCTTTATGATGTCAAATGAATACTAATGGGGGTCAAATGTCAGGATGAACACCGCCAAGCACATTGATTATATTTTATTTAAATAGCATATTTGCATGCCATAATTACTTTGGTTCATGTTCGCTATACAAAAAATCGGCAGTCGATCTAGGCATAGTTCCAGATGTCACTAATGGAATTTTAGTACCACCATATCTGGGAATGTCGTACTCATACCACCATATCTGGCAATGTAGTACTCATACCACCACATCTAGGAATGTAGTACCAATACCACCATATCTGTGAATGTAGTACTCATACCACCACATCTGGGAATGTAGTACCAATATTACCATATCTAGGAATGTCGTACTCATACCACCATATCTGGCAATGTAGTACCCATGTCACCATATCTGGGAATGTAGTACCAATACTACCATATCTAGGAATGTCGTACTCATACCACCATATCTGGCAATGTAGTACCCATGTCACCATATCTGGGAATGTAGCACCAATACTACCATATCTAGGAATGTCGTACTCATACCACCATATCTGGCAATGTAGTACTCATGTCACCATATCTGGGAATGTAGTACCAATACTACCATATCTAGGAATGTCGTACTCATACCACCATATCTGGCAATGTAGTACCCATGTCACCATATCTGGGAATGTAGTACCAATACTACCATATCTAGGAATGTCGTACTCATACCACGATATCTGGGAATGTAGTACCCATGTCACCATATCTGGGAATGTAGTACCAATACTACCATATCTAAGAATGTCGTACTCATACCACCATATCTGGCAATGTAGTACCCATGTCACCATATCTGGGAATGTAGTACCAATACTACCATATCTAGGAATGTCGTACTCATACCACCATATCTGGGAATGTAGTACCCATGTCACCATATCTGGGAATGAAGTACTCATACAACCATATCTGGGAATGTAGTATCCATGTCACCATATCTGGGAATGTAGTACCAATACTACCATATCTAGGAATGTCGTACTCATACCACGATATCTGGGAATGTAGTACCCATGTCACCATATCTGGGAATGTAGTACCAATACTACCATATCTAGGAATGTCGTACTCATACCACGATATCTGGGAATGTAGTACCCATGTCACCATATCTGGGAATGTAGTACCAATACTACCATATCTAGGAATGTCGTACTCATACCACCATATCTGGCAATGTAGTACCCATGTCACCATATCTGGGAATGTAGTACCAATACTACCATATCTAGGAATGTCGTACTCATACCACCATATCTGGCAATGTAGTACCCATGTCACCATATCTGGGAATGTAGTACCAATACTACCATATCTAGGAATGTCGTACTCATACCACCATATCTGGGAATGTAGTACCCATGTCACCATATCTGGGAATGAAGTACTCATACCACCATATCTGGGAATGTAGTATCCATGTCACCATATCTGGGAATGTAGTACCCATACCACCATATCTAGGAATGTAGAACCATGCCACCATATCTGGGAATGTAGTACTCATACGACCATATCTGGGAATGAAGTACTCATACCACTACATCTGGGAATCTAGTACCAATACAACCATATCTGGGAATGTAGTACTCATACCACCATATCTGGCAATGTAGTACTCATACCACCATATCTGGGAATGAAGTACTCATACCACCATATCTGGGAATGTAGTATCCATGTCACCATATCTGGAAATGTAGTACTCATACCACCATATCTGGGAATGTAGTACCCATACCACCATATCTAGGAATGTAGAACCATGCCACCATATCTGGGAATGTAGTACTCATACGACCATATCTGGGAATGAAGTAATCATACCACCACATCTGGGAATCTAGTACCAATACTACCATATCTGGGAATGTAGTACCATACCACCATATCTGGGAATGTAGTACCATACAACCATATCTGGGAATGTAGTACTCATACCACCATATCTGGGAATGAAGTACGCATATGGAACATATCTGGGAATGAGTATCGTGTCACCATATCTGGGAGTGCAATACCCATACCACAATATTTGGGAATGAAGTACTCATACGACCATAACTGGGAATGCAGTATCCATGTCACCATATCTGGGAATGTAGTATCATACCACCACATCTGGGAATGTAGTACCATGCCACCATATCTGGAAATGTAGTACTCATACCACCATATCTAGGAATGTAGAACCATGCCACCATATCTGGCAATGAAGTACGCATAGCAACATATCTGGTAATGTAGTATCCATGTCACCATATCTGGGAATGTAGTACTCATACCACCATATCTAGGAATGTAGAACCATGCCACCATATCTGGGAATGAAGTACTCATACCACCATATCTTGGAATGTAGTATCCATGTCACCATATCTGGGAATGAAGTACTCATACTACCATATCTTGGAATGTAGTATCCATGTCACCATATCTAGGAATGCAGTACTCATACCACCGTGTCTATGAATGTAGTACCATGCCACTATATCTGGGAATGTAATACTCATACCACCATATCTGGGAATGTAGTACCATGCCACCAAATCTGAGAATGTAGTACCCACACCACCTTATCTGGGAGTGCAGTACCCATACCACAATATCTGGGAATAAAGTACTCATACAACCATATCTGGGAATGTAGTACTCATGTCACCATATCTGGGAATGTAGTACTCATACCACCATATCTGGGAATGTAGTACTCATACCACCATATCTGGGAATGTAGTACCCATACCACCATATCTAGGAATGTAGAACCATGCCACCATATCTGGGAATGTAGTACTCATACGACCATATCTGGGAATGAAGTAATCATACCACCACATCTGGGAATCTAGTACCAATACTACCATATCTGGGAATGTAGTACCATACCACCATATCTGGGAATGTAGTACCATACAACCATATCTGGGAATGTAGTACTCATACCACCATATCTGGGAATGAAGTACGCATATGGAACATATCTGGGAATGAGTATCGTGTCACCATATCTGGGAGTGCAATACCCATACCACAATATTTGGGAATGAAGTACTCATACGACCATAACTGGGAATGCAGTATCCATGTCACCATATCTGGGAATGTAGTATCATACCACCACATCTGGGAATGTAGTACCATGCCACCATATCTGGAAATGTAGTACTCATACCACCATATCTAGGAATGTAGAACCATGCCACCATATCTGGCAATGAAGTACGCATAGCAACATATCTGGTAATGTAGTATCCATGTCACCATATCTGGGAATGTAGTACTCATACCACCATATCTAGGAATGTAGAACCATGCCACCATATCTGGGAATGAAGTACTCATACCACCATATCTTGGAATGTAGTATCCATGTCACCATATCTGGGAATGAAGTACTCATACTACCATATCTTGGAATGTAGTATCCATGTCACCATATCTAGGAATGCAGTACTCATACCACCGTGTCTATGAATGTAGTACCATGCCACTATATCTGGGAATGTAATACTCATACCACCATATCTGGGAATGTAGTACCATGCCACCAAATCTGAGAATGTAGTACCCACACCACCTTATCTGGGAGTGCAGTACCCATACCACAATATCTGGGAATAAAGTACTCATACAACCATATCTGGGAATGTAGTACTCATGTCACCATATCTGGGAATGTAGTACTCATACCACCATATCTGGGAATGTAGTATCCATGTCACCATATCTGGGAATGTAGTACTCATACCACTATATCTGGGAATGTAGTATCCATGTCACCATATCTGGGAATGTAGTACTCATACCACCATATCTGGGAATGTAGTACTCATACCACCATATCTGGGAATGTAGAACCATGCCACCATATCTGGGAATGTAGTACTCATTCCACCATATCTGGGAATGAAGTACTCGTACGACCATATCTGGGAATGTAGTATGCATGTCACAATATCTGGGAATGAAGTACTCATACGACCATATCTGGGAACGTAGTACCCATGTCACCATATCTGGTAATGCAGTACTCATACCACCACATCTGGGAATCTAGTACCAATACTACCATATCTGGGAATGCAGTACCATACCACCATATCTGGGAATGTAGTATCATACAACCATATCTGGGAATGTAGTACGCATAGGAACATATCTGGGAATGAGTATCCATGTCACCATATCTGGGAGTGCAATACCCATACCACAATATCTGGGAATGAAGTACTTATACGACCATAACTGGGAATGCAGTATCCATGTCACCGTATCTGGGAATGTAGTACCATACCACCACATCTGGGAATCTAGTACCAATACTACCATATCTGGGAATGAAGTACTCATACCAACATATCTATGAATGTAGTATCCATGTCACCATATTTAGGAATGAAGTACTCATACCACCATATCTGGGAATGTAGTATCATACAACCATATCTGGGAATGTAGTACGCAGAGGAACATATCTGGGAATGAGTATCCATGTCACCATATCTGGGAGTGCAATACTCATACCACAATATCTGGGAATGAAGTACTCATACGACCATAACTGGGTATGCAGTATCCATGTCACCATATCTGGGAATGCAGTACTCATACCACCATATCTGGGAATGAAGTACGCATAGGAACATATCTGGGAATGAGTATCCATGTCACCATATCTGGGAGTGCAATACCCATACCACAATATCTGGGAATGTAGTACCATGCTACCATATCTGGGAATGTAGTACACATACCACCATATCTAGGAATGTAGAACCATGCCACCATATTTGGGAATGTAGTACCATGCCACCTTATCTGGGAATGTAGTACTCATACCACAATATCTGGGAATGAAGTACTCATACGACCATAACTGGGAATGCAGTATCCATGTCACCATATCTGGGAATGTAGTACATTACCACCATATCTGGGAATGTAGTACCATGCCACCATATCTGGAAATGTAGTACTTATACCACCATATCTGGGAATGTAGTACACATACCACAATATCTAGGAATGTAGAACCATGCCACCATATCTAGGAATGTAGTACCATGCCACCTTATCTGGGAATGTAGTACTCATATCACCATATCTTGGAGTGCAGTACCCATACCACAATATCTGGGAATGAAGTACTAGTACTCATACGACCATATCTGGGAATGTGGTATCCATGGCATCATATCTGGGAATGGAGTACCATACCACCATATCTGGAAATGTAGTACCATGCCACCATATCTTGAAATGTAGTACTCATACCACCATATCTGGGAATGAAGTACTCATACCACCATATCTGGGAATGTAGTATCATACAACCATATCTGGGAATGTAGTACGCATAGGAACATATCTGGGAATGAGTATCCATGTCACCATATCTGGGAGTGCAATACTCATACCACAATATCTGGGAATGAAGTACTCATACGACCATATCTGGGAATGTAGTATCTATGGCATCATATCTATAAATGGAGTACCATACCACCATATCTGGAAATGTAGTACCATGCCACCATATCTTGAAATGTAGTACTCATACCACCATATCTGGGAATGAAGTACTCATACCACCATATCTGGGAATGTAGTATCATACAACCATATCTGGGAATGTAGTACGCATAGGAACATATATGGGAATGAGTATCCATGTCACCATATCTGGGAGTGCAATACTCATACCACAATATCTTGAAATGTAGTACTCATACCACCATATCTGGGAATGAAGTACGCATACCACCACATCTAGGAATGTAGTACCATGCCACCATATCAGGGAGTGTATTACCCCTACCACAATATCTGGGAATGTAGTACTCATACCACCTTATCTGGGAGTGCAGTACCCATGCCAGAATATCTGAGAATGAAGTACTCATTCCGCCATATCTGGGAATGTAGTATCCATGTCACCATATCTAGGAATGTAGTACCCATACCACAATATCTGGGAATGTAGTACCATGCTACCATATCTGGGAATGTAGTACTCATACGACCATATCTGGGAATGTAGTACGCATACCAACATATCAGGGAATGTAGTATCCATGCCACCATATCTGGGAATGTAGTATCCATGTCACCATATATGGGAATGTAGTACTCATACCACCATATCTGGGAATGAAGTACCCATAGCACCATATCTGGGAATATAGTACTCATACCACCTTATCTGGGAGTGCAGTACCCATACCTCCATATCTGGGAAGGAAGTACCCATACAACCATATCTGGGAATGTAGTATCCATGTTACCATATCTGGGAATGTAGTACTCATACCATCATATCTAGGAATGTAATACCATACCTCCATATCTGGGAATGTAGTACCATCTCTCCATATCTGGGAATGAAGTACTCATACAACCATATCTGGTAATGTAGTACCATGCCACCATATCTGGGAATGTAGTACCATACAACCATATCTGGGAATGTAGTACCATGCCACCTTATCTGGGAATGTAGTACTCATATCACCATATCTGGGAGTGCAGTACCCATACTACAATATCTGGGAATAAAGTACTCATACAACCATATCTGGGAATGTAGTACTCATGTCACCATATCTGGGAATGTAGTACTCATACCACCATATCTGGGAATGTAGTATCCATGTCACCATATCTGGGAATGCAGTACTCATACCACCATATCTGGGAATGAAGTACTCATACAACCATATCTGGGAATGTAGTACCCATGTCACCATATCTGGGAATGTAGAACTCATACCACCATATCTGGGAATGTAGTATCCATGTCACCATATCTGGGAATGCAGTACTCATACCACCATATCTGGGAATGAAGTACTCATACAACCATATCTGGGAATGTAGTACCCATGTCACCATATCTGGGAATGTAGTACTCATACCACCATATCTGGGAATGTAGTATCCATGTCACCATATCTGGGAATGTAGTACTCATACCACCATATCTGGGAATGTAGTACTCATACCACCATATCTGGGAATGTAGAACCATGCCACCATATCTGGGAATGTAGTACTCATTCCACCATATCTGGGAATGAAGTACTCGTACGACCATATCTGGGAATGTAGTATGCATGTCACAATATCTGTGAATGAAGTACTTATACGACCATATCTGGGAACGTAGTACCCATGTCACCATATCTGGGAATGTAGTACTCATACCACCACATCTGGGAATCTAGTACCAATACTACCATATCTGGGAATGCAGTACCATACCACCATATCTGGGAATGTAGTATCATACAACCATATCTGGGAATGTAGTACGCATAGGAACATATCTGTGAATGAGTATCCATGTCACCATATCTGGGAGTGCAATACCCATACCACAATATCTGGGAATGAAGTACTCATACGACCATAACTGGGAATGCAGTATCCATGTCACCATATCTGGGAATGTAGTACCATACCACCACATCTGGGAATCTAGTACCAATACTACCATATCTGGGAATGAAGTACTCATACCAACATATCTATGAATGTAGTATCCATGTCACCATATTTAGGAATGAAGTACTCATACCACCATATCTGGGAATGTAGTATCTTACAACCATATCTGGGAATGTAGTACGCATAGGAACATATCTGGGAATGAGTATCCATGTCACCATAACTGGGAGTGCAATACTCATACCACAATATCTAGGAATGAAGTACTCATACGACCATAACTGGGAATGCAGTATCCATGTCACCATATCTGTGAATGCAGTACTCACACCACCATATCTGGGAATGAAGTACGCATAGGAACATATCTGGGAATGAGTATCCATGTCACCATATCTGGGAGTGCAATACCCATACCACAATATCTGGGAATGTAGTACCATGCTACCATATCTGGGAATGTAGTACTCATACCACCATATCTGGGAATGTAGTACACATACCACCATATCTAGGAATGTAGAACCATGCCACCATATCTGGGAATGTAGTACCATGCCACCTTATCTGGGAATGTAGTACTCATACCACAATATCTGGGAATGAAGTACTCATACGACCATAACTGGGAATGCAGTATCCATGTCACCATATCTGGGAATGTAGTACCATGCCACCATATCTGGAAATGTAGTACTTATACCACCATATCTGGGAATGTAGTACACATACCACCATATCTAGGAATGTAGAACCATGCCACCATATCTAGGAATGTAGTACCATGCCACCTTATCTGGGAATGTAGTACTCATATCACCATATCTTGGAGTGCAGTACCCATACCACAATATCTGGGAATGAAGTACTAGTACTCATACGACCATATCTGGGAATGTAGTATCCGTGGCATCATATCTGGGAATGGAGTACCATACCACCATATCTGGAAATGTAGTACCATGCCACCATATCTTGAAATGTAGTACTCATACCACCATATCTGGGAATGAAGTACTCATACCACCATATCTGGGAATGTAGTATCATACAACCATATCTGGGAATGTAGTACGCATAGGAACATATCTGGGAATGAGTATCCATGTCACCATATCTGGGAGTGCAATACTCATACCACAATATCTGGGAATGAAGTACTCATACGACCATATCTGGGAATGTAGTATCCATGGCATCATATCTGGGAATGGAGTACCATACCACCATATCTGGAAATGTAGTACCATGCCACCATATCTTGAAATGTAGTACTCATACCACCATATCTGGGAATGAAGTACTCATACCACCATATCTGGGAATGTAGTATCATACAACCATATCTGGGAATGTAGTACGCATAGGAACATATCTGGGAATGAGTATCCATGTCACCATATCTGGGAGTGCAATACTCATACCACAATATCTTGAAATGTAGTACTCATACCACCATATCTGGGAATGAAGTACGCATACCACCACATCTAGGAATGTAGTACCATGCCACCATATCAGGGAGTGTATTACCCCTACCACAATATCTGGGAATGTAGTACTCATACCACCTTATCTGGGAGTGCAGTACCCATACCAGAATATCTAAGAATGAAGTACTCATTCCGCCATATCTGGGAATGTAGTATCCATGTCACCATATCTGGGAATGTAGTACCCATACCACAATATCTGGGAATGTAATACCATGCTACCATATCTGGGAATGTAGTACTCATACGACCATATCTGGGAATGTAGTACGCATAACAACATATCAGGGAATGTAGTATCCATGCCACCATATCAGGGAATGTAGTACTCATACGACCATATCTGGAATGAAGTACTCATATCACCATATCTGGGAATGTAGCATCCATGTCACCATATCTGGGAATGTAGTACTCATACCACCATATCTGGGAAAGAAGTACCCATAGCACCATATCTGGGAATATAGTACTCATACCACCTTATCTGGGATTGCAGTACCCATACCTCCATATCTGGGAAGGAAGTACTCATACAACCATATCTGGGAATGTAGTATCCATGTTACCATATCTGGGAATGTAGTACTCATACCATCATATCTAGGAATGTAATACCATACCACCATATCTGGGAATGTAGTACCATACAACCATATCTGGGAATGTAGTACCATGCCACCTTATCTGGGAATGTAGTACTCATATCACCATATCTGGGAGTGCAGTACCCGTACTACAATATTTGGGAATAAAGTACTCATACAACCATATCTGGGAATGTAGTACTCATGTCACCATATCTGGGAATGTAGTACTCATACCACCATATCTGGGAATGTAGTATCCATGTCACCATATCTGGGAATGCAGTACTCATACCACCATATCTGGGACTGAAGTACTCATACAACCATATCTGGGAATGTAGTACCCATGTCACCATATCTGGGAATGTAGTACTCATACTACCATATCTGGGAATGTAGTATCCATGTTACCATATCTGGGAATGCAGTACTCATACCACCATATCTGGGAATGAAGTACTCATACAACCATATCTGGGAATGTAGTACCCATGTCACCATATCTGGGAATGTAGTACTCATACCACCATATCTGGGAATGTAGTATCCATGTCACCATATCTGGGAATGTAGTACTCATACCACCATATCTGGGAATGTAGTATCCATACCACCATATCTAGGAACGTAGAACCATGGCACCATATCTGGGAATGTAGTACTCATACGACCATATCTAGGAATGATGTACTCATACCACCATATCTGGGAATGTAGTATCCATGTCACCATATTTAGGAATGTAGTACCCATACCAAAATATCTGGGAATGAAGTACTCATACGACTATATCTGGGAATGTAGTATGCATGTCACCATATCTGGGTATGTAGTACTCATACCACCATATCTGGGAATGTAGTACCCATGTCATCATATCTGGGAATGTAGTACTCATACCACCATATCTGGGAATATTGTATCCATGTCACCATATCTGGGAATGTAGTACTCATACCACCATATCTGGGAATGTAGTACCCATACCACCATATCTAGGAATGTAGAACCATGCCACCATATCTGGGAATGTAGTACTCATACGACCATATCTGGGAATGAAGTACTCATACCACCACATCTGGGAATCTAGTACCAATACTACCATATCTGGGAATGCAGTACCATACCACCATATCTGGGAATGAAGTACTCATACAACCATATCTGGGAATGTAGTACCATGCCACTATATCTGGGAATGTAATACTCATACCATCATATCTGGGAATGCAGTACCATGCCACCATATCTGGAAATGTAGTACCATACCACAATATCTGGGAATGAAGTACTCATACCAACATATCTATGAATGTAGTATCCATGTCACCATATTTAGGAATGAAGTACTCATACAACCATATCTGGGAATGTAGTACCATGCCACTATATCTGGGAATGTAATACTCATACCACCATATCTGGGAATGTAGTACCATGCCACCATATCTGGGATTGTAGTAACCATGTCACCATATTTAGGAATGCAGTACTCATACGACCATATCTATGAATGTAGTACCATGTCACTATATCTGGGAATATAATACTCATACGACCATATCTGGGAATGTAGTATCCATGTCACCACATCTGGCAATGTTGTACTCATACCACCATATCTGGGAATGTAGTACTCATACCACCTTATCTGGGAGTGCAGTACCCATACCACAATATCTGAGAATGAAGTACTCATACCACCATATCTGGGAATGTAGTATCATGCTACCATATCTGGGAATGTAGTACTCATACGACCATATCTGGGAATGTAGTACGCATACCAACATATCAGGGAATGTAGTACCATGCCACCTTATCTGGGAATGTAGTACTCATACCACAATATCTGGGAATGAAGTACTCATACGACCATAACTGGGAATGCAGTATCCATGTCACCATATCTGGGAATGTAGTACATTACCACCATATCTGGGAATGTAGTACCATGCCACCATATCTGGAAATGTAGTACTTATACCACCATATCTGGGAATGTAGTACACATACCACCATATCTAGGAATGTAGAACCATGCCACCATATCTAGGAATGTAGTACCATGCCACCTTATCTGGGAATGTAGTACTCATATCACCATATCTTGGAGTGCAGTACCCATACCACAATATCTGGGAATGAAGTACTAGTACTCATACGACCATATCTGGGAATGTGGTATCCATGGCATCATATCTGGGAATGGAGTACCATACCACCATATCTGGAAATGTAGTACCATGCCACCATATCTTGAAATGTAGTACTCATACCACCATATCTGGGAATGAAGTACTCATACCACCATATCTGGGAATGTAGTATCATACAACCATATCTGGGAATGTAGTACGCATAGGAACATATCTGGGAATGAGTATCCATGTCACCATATCTGGGAGTGCAATACTCATACCACAATATCTGGGAATGAAGTACTCATACGACCATATCTGGGAATGTAGTATCTATGGCATCATATCTGGAAATGGAGTACCATACCACCATATCTGGAAATGTAGTACCATGCCACCATATCTTGAAATGTAGTACTCATACCACCATATCTGGGAATGAAGTACTCATACCACCATATCTGGGAATGTAGTATCATACAACCATATCTGGGAATGTAGTACGCATAGGAACATATATGGGAATGAGTATCCATGTCACCATATCTGGGAGTGCAATACTCATACCACAATATCTTGAAATGTAGTACTCATACCACCATATCTGGGAATGAAGTACGCATACCACCACATCTAGGAATGTAGTACCAAGCCACCATATCAGGGAGTGTATTACCCCTACCACAATATCTGGGAATGTAGTACTCATACCACCTTATCTGGGAGTGCAGTACCCATGCCAGAATATCTGAGAATGAAGTACTCATTCCGCCATATCTGGGAATGTAGTATCCATGTCACCATATCTGGGAATGTAGTACCCATACCACAATATCTGGGAATGTAGTACACATACCACCATATCTAGGAATGTAGAACCATGCCACCATATCTAGGAATGTAGTACCATGCCACCTTATCTGGGAATGTAGTACTCATATCACCATATCTTGGAGTGCAGTACCCATACCACAATATCTGGGAATGAAGTACTAGTACTCATACGACCATATCTGGGAATGTGGTATCCATGGCATCATATCTGGGAATGGAGTACCATACCACCATATCTGGAAATGTAGTACCATGCCACCATATCTTGAAATGTAGTACTCATACCACCATATCTGGGAATGAAGTACTCATACCACCATATCTGGGAATGTAGTATCATACAACCATATCTGGGAATGTAGTACGCATAGGAACATATCTGGGAATGAGTATCCATGTCACCATATCTGGGAGTGCAATACTCATACCACAATATCTGGGAATGAAGTACTCATACGACCATATCTGGGAATGTAGTATCTATGGCATCATATCTGGAAATGGAGTACCATACCACCATATCTGGAAATGTAGTACCATGCCACCATATCTTGAAATGTAGTACTCATACCACCATATCTGGGAATGAAGTACTCATACCACCATATCTGGGAATGTAGTATCATACAACCATATCTGGGAATGTAGTACGCATAGGAACATATATGGGAATGAGTATCCATGTCACCATATCTGGGAGTGCAATACTCATACCACAATATCTTGAAATGTAGTACTCATACCACCATATCTGGGAATGAAGTACGCATACCACCACATCTAGGAATGTAGTACCAAGCCACCATATCAGGGAGTGTATTACCCCTACCACAATATCTGGGAATGTAGTACTCATACCACCTTATCTGGGAGTGCAGTACCCATGCCAGAATATCTGAGAATGAAGTACTCATTCCGCCATATCTGGGAATGTAGTATCCATGTCACCATATCTGGGAATGTAGTACCCATACCACAATATCTGGGAATGTAGTACCATGCTACCATATCTGGGAATGTAGTACTCATACGACCATATCTGGGAATGTAGTACGCATACCAACATATCAGGGAATGTAGTATCCATGCCACCATATCTGGGAATGTAGTATCCATGTCACCATATATGGGAATGTAGTACTCATACCACCATATCTGGGAATGAAGTACCCATAGCACCATATCTGGGAATATAGTACTCATACCACCTTATCTGGGAGTGCAGTACCCATACCTCCATATCTGGGAAGGAAGTACCCATACAACCATATCTGGGAATGTAGTATCCATGTTACCATATCTGGGAATGTAGTACTCATACCATCATATCTAGGAATGTAATACCATACCACCATATCTGGGAATGTAGTACCATCCCTCCATATCTGGGAATGAAGTACTCATACAACCATATCTGGTAATGTAGTACCATGCCACCATATCTGGGAATGTAGTACCATACAACCATATCTGGGAATGTAGTACCATGCCACCTTATCTGGGAATGTATTACTCATATCACCATATCTGGGAGTGCAGTACCCATACTACAATATCTGGGAATAAAGTACTCATACAACCATATCTGGGAATGTAGTACTCATGTCACCATATCTGGGAATGTAGTACTCATACCACCATATCTGGGAATGTAGTATCCATGTCACCATATCTGGGAATGCAGTACTCATACCACCATATCTGGGAATGAAGTACTCATACAACCATATCTGGGAATGTAGTACCCATGTCACCATATCTGGGAATGTAGAACTCATACCACCATATCTGGGAATGTAGTATCCATGTCACCATATCTGGGAATGCAGTACTCATACCACCATATCTGGGAATGAAGTACTCATACAACCATATCTGGGAATGTAGTACCCATGTCACCATATCTGGGAATGTAGTACTCATACCACCATATCTGGGAATGTAGTATCCATGTCACCATATCTGGGAATGTAGTACTCATACCACCATATCTGGGAATGTAGTACTCATACTACCATATCTGGGAATGTAGAACCATGCCACCATATCTGGGAATGTAGTACTCATTCCACCATATCTGGGAATGAAGTACTCGTACGACCATATCTGGGAATGTAGTATGCATGTCACAATATCTGTGAATGAAGTACTTATACGACCATATCTGGGAACGTAGTACCCATGTCACCATATCTGGGAATGTAGTACTCATACCACCACATCTGGGAATCTAGTACCAATACTACCATATCTGGGAATGCAGTACCATACCACCATATCTGGGAATGTAGTATCATACAACCATATCTGGGAATGTAGTACGCATAGGAACATATCTGTGAATGAGTATCCATGTCACCATATCTGGGAGTGCAATACCCATACCACAATATCTGGGAATGAAGTACTCATACGACCATAACTGGGAATGCAGTATCCATGTCACCATATCAGTGAATGCAGTACTCATACCACCATATCTGGGAATGAAGTACGCATAGGAACATATCTGGGAATGAGTATCCATGTCACCATATCTGGGAGTGCAATACCCATACCACAATATCTGGGAATGTAGTACCATGCTACCATATCTGGGAATGTAGTACCATACCACCACATCTGGGAATCTAGTACCAATACTACCATATCTGGGAATGAAGTACTCATACCAACATATCTATGAATGTAGTATCCATGTCACCATATTTAGGAATGAAGTACTCATACCACCATATCTGGGAATGTAGTATCTTACAACCATATCTGGGAATGTAGTACGCATAGGAACATATCTGGGAATGAGTATCCATGTCACCATAACTGGGAGTGCAATACTCATACCACAATATCTGGGAATGAAGTACTCATACGACCATAACTGGGAATGCAGTATCCATGTCACCATATCAGTGAATGCAGTACTCATACCACCATATCTGGGAATGAAGTACGCATAGGAACATATCTGGGAATGAGTATCCATGTCACCATATCTGGGAGTGCAATACCCATACCACAATATCTGGGAATGTAGTACCATGCTACCATATCTGGGAATGTAGTACTCATACCACCATATCTGGGAATGTAGTACACATACCACCATATCTAGGAATGTAGAACCATGCCACCATATCTGGGAATGTAGTACCATGCCACCTTATCTGGGAATGTAGTACTCATACCACAATATCTGGGAATGAAGTACTCATACGACCATAACTGGGAATGCAGTATCCATGTCACCATATCTGGGAATGTAGTACCATGCCACCATATCTGGAAATGTAGTACTTATACCACCATATCTGGGAATGTAGTACACATACCACCATATCTAGGAATGTAGAACCATGCCACCATATCTAGGAATGTAGTACCATGCCACCTTATGTGGGAATGAAGTACTCATACCACCATATCTGGGAATGTAGTATCATACAACCATATCTGGGAATGTAGTACGCATAGGAACATATCTGGGAATGAGTATCCATGTCACCATATCTGGGAGTGCAATACTCATACCACAATATCTGGGAATGAAGTACTCATACGACCATATCTGGGAATGTAGTATCCATGGCATCATATCTGGGAATGGAGTACCATACCACCATATCTGGAAATGTAGTACCATGCCACCATATCTTGAAATGTAGTACTCATACCACCATATCTGGGAATGAAGTACTCATACCACCATATCTGGGAATGTAGTATCATACAACCATATCTGGGAATGTAGTACGCATAGGAACATATCTGGGAATGAGTATCCATGTCACCATATCTGGGAGTGCAATACTCATACCACAATATCTGGGAATGAAGTACTCATACGACCATATCTGGGAATGTAGTATCCATGGCATCATATCTGGGAATGGAGTACCATACCACCATATCTGGAAATGTAGTACCATGCCACCATATCTTGAAATGTAGTACTCATACCACCATATCTGGGAATGAAGTACTCATACCACCATATCTGGGAATGTAGTATCATACAACCATATCTGGGAATGTAGTACGCATAGGAACATATCTGGGAATGAGTATCCATGTCACCATATCTGGGAGTGCAATACTCATACCACAATATCTTGAAATGTAGTACTCATACCACCATATCTGGGAATGAAGTACGCATACCACCACATCTAGGAATGTAGTACCATGCCACCATATCAGGGAGTGTATTACCCCTACCACAATATCTGGGAATGTAGTACTCATACCACCTTATCTGGGAGTGCAGTACCCATACCAGAATATCTAAGAATGAAGTACTCATTCCGCCATATCTGGGAATGTAGTATCCATGTCACCATATCTGGGAATGTAGTACCCATACCACAATATCTGGGAATGTAATACCATGCTACCATATCTGGGAATGTAGTACTCATACGACCATATCTGGGAATGTAGTACGCATACCAACATATCAGAGAATGTAGTATCCATGCCACCATATCTGGGAATGTAGTACTCATACGACCATATCTGGAATGAAGTACTCATATCACCATATCTGGGAATGTAGCATCCATGTCACCATATATGGGAATGTAGTACTCATACCACCATATCTGGGAAAGAAGTACCCATAGCACCATATCTGGGAATATAGTACTCATACCACCTTATCTGGGATTGCAGTACCCATACCTCCATATCTGGGACGGAAGTACTCATACAACCATATCTGGGAATGTAGTATCCATGTTACCATATCTGGGAATGTAGTACTCATACCATCATATCTAGGAATGTAATACCATACCACCATATCTGGGAATGTAGTACCATACAACCATATCTGGGAATGTAGTACCATGCCACCTTATCTGGGAATGTAGTACTCATATCACCATATCTGGGAGTGCAGTACCCATACTACAATATTTGGGAATAAAGTACTCATACAACCATATCTGGGAATGTAGTACTCATGTCACCATATCTGGGAATGTAGTACTCATACCACCATATCTGGGAATGTAGTATCCATGTCACCATATCTGGGAATGCAGTACTCATACCACCATATCTGGGACTGAAGTACTCATACAACCATATCTGGGAATGTAGTACCCATGTCACCATATCTGGGAATGTAGTACTCATACTACCATATCTGGGAATGTAGTATCCATGTTACCATATCTGGGAATGCAGTACTCATACCACCATATCTGGGAATGAAGTACTCATACAACCATATCTGGGAATGTAGTACCCATGTCACCATATCTGGGAATGTAGTACTCATACCACCATATCTGGGAATGTAGTATCCATGTCACCATATCTGGGAATGTAGTACTCATACCACCATATCTGGGAATGTAGTATCCATACCACCATATCTAGGAACGTAGAACCATGGCACCATATCTGGGAATGTAGTACTCATACGACCATATCTAGGAATGATGTACTCATACCACCATATCTGGGAATGTAGTATCCATGTCACCATATTTAGGAATGTAGTACCCATACCAAAATATCTGGGAATGAAGTACTCATACGACTATATCTGGGAATGTAGTATGCATGTCACCATATCTGGGTATGTAGTACTCATACCACCATATCTGGGAATGTAGTACCCATGTCATCATATCTGGGAATGTAGTACTCATACCACCATATCTGGGAATATTGTATCCATGTCACCATATCTGGGAATGTAGTACTCATACCACCATATCTGGGAATGTAGTACCCATACCACCATATCTAGGAATGTAGAACCATGCCACCATATCTGGGAATGTAGTACTCATACGACCATATCTGGGAATGAAGTACTCATACCACCACATCTGGGAATCTAGTACCAATACTACCATATCTGGGAATGCAGTACCATACCACCATATCTGGGAATGAAGTACTCATACAACCATATCTGGGAATGTAGTACCATGCCACTATATCTGGGAATGTAATACTCATACCATCATATCTGGGAATGCAGTACCATGCCACCATATCTGGAAATGTAGTACCATACCACAATATCTGGGAATGAAGTACTCATACCAACATATCTATGAATGTAGTATCCATGTCACCATATTTAGGAATGAAGTACTCATACAACCATATCTGGGAATGTAGTACCATGCCACTATATCTGGGAATGTAATACTCATACCACCATATCTGGGAATGTAGTACCATGCCACCATATCTGGGATTGTAGTAACCATGTCACCATATTTAGGAATGCAGTACTCATACGACCATATCTATGAATGTAGTACCATGTCACTATATCTGGGAATATAATACTCATACGACCATATCTGGGAATGTAGTATCCATGTCACCACATCTGGCAATGTTGTACTCATACCACCATATCTGGGAATGTAGTACTCATACCACCTTATCTGGGAGTGCAGTACCCATACCACAATATCTGAGAATGAAGTACTCATACCACCATATCTGGGAATGTAGTATCATGCTACCATATCTGGGAATGTAGTACTCATACGACCATATCTGGGAATGTAGTACGCATACCAACATATCAGGGAATGTAGTATCCATGCCAACATATCTGGGAATGTAGTACTCATACGACCATATCTGGAATGAAGTACTCATATCACCATATCTGGGAATGTAGTATCCATGTCATCATTTATGGGAATGTAGTACTCATACCACCATATCTGGGAATGAAGTACCCATAGCACCATATCTGGGAATGTAGTATCTATGTCACCATATCTGGGAATGTAGTACCCATACCACAATATCTGGGAATGAATTACTCATACCGCCATATCTGCGAATGTAGTACCATACCATCATATCTGATATTGCAGTACCCATAACCACTCTTTCTGATATTGCAGTACCCATTACAATTATATCTGATTATGTAGTACCATAACCACTGTATCTGATATTGCAGTACCCATAACCACTATATCTGATATTGTAGCACCCATAACCACTATATCTGATATTGTAGTACCCATAACCACGATATCTGATAATGTAGTAGCCATTACCACTATATCTGATAATGTAGTACCCATAACCACTATATCTGATAATGTAGTACCCATTGCCACTATATCTGATAATGTAGTACCCATAACCACTATATCTGATAATGTAGTACCCATGACCACTATATCTAATAATGTAGTACCCATAACCACTATATCTGATATTGTAGTATCCATTACCACTATATTTGATATTGTAGTACCCATAACCACTATATCTGATATTGTAGTACCCATAACCACTGTATCTGATAATGTAGTACCCATAACCACTATATCTGATATTGTAGTACCCATTACACCTATATCTGATATTGTAGTACCCATAACCACTGTATCTGATAATGTAGTACCCATTACCACTATATCTGATAATGTAGTACCCATAACCACTATATCTGTTTTTGTAGTACCCATAATCACTATATCTGATATTGTAGTACCCATAACCACTATATCTGATATTGTAGTACCCATTACCACTATATCTGATAATGTAGTACCCATAACCACTATATCTGATATTGCAGTACCCATTACCACTATATCTGATATTGTAGTACCCATAACCACTATATCTAATAATGTAGTACCCATTACCACTATATCTGATAATGTAGTACTCATAACTACTATATCTGATAATGTAGTACCCATTACCACTATATTTGATAATGTAGTACCCATAACCACGATATCTGATATTGTAGTACCCATAACCACTATATCTGATATTGTAGTACCCATTGCCACTATATCTGATAATGTAGTACCCATTACCACTATATCTGATATTGTAGTTCCCATTACCACTATATCTGATATTGTAGTACCCATAACCATTGTATCTGATATTGTAGTACCCATTACCACTATATCTGATATTGTAGTACCCATAACCACTATATCTGATAATGTAGTACCCATTACCATTATATCTGATATTGTAGTACCCATTACCACTATATCTGATAATGTAGTACCCATAACCACTATATCTGATAATGTAGTACCCATTACCAGTATATCTGATATTGTAGTACCCATAACCACGATATCTGATAATGTAGTACCCATAACCACTATATCTGATATTGTAGCACCCATAACTACTATATCTGATATTGTAGTACCCATAACCACTATATCTGATATTGTAGTACCCAATACCACTATATCTGATAATGTAGTACCCATAACCACTATATCTGATAATGTAGTACCCATAACCACTATATCTGTTTTTGTAGTACCCATAATCACTATATCTGATATTGTAGTACCCATAACCACTATATCTGATATTGTAGTACCCATTACCACTATATCTGATAATGTAGTACCCATAACCACTATATCTGATATTGCAGTACCCATTACCACTATATCTGATATTGTAGTACCCATTACCATCTGATAATGTAGTACCCATAACCACTATATCTGATATTGTAGTACCCATTACCACTATATCTAATAATGTAATACCCATAACCACTATATCTGATATTGTAGTACCCATTACCATCTGATAATGTAGTACCCATAACCACTATATCTGATTTTGTAGTACCCATGACCACTATATCTGATAATGTAGTACCCATAACTACTATATCAGATATTGTAGTACCCATTACCACTATATCTAATAATGTAATACCCATAACCACTATATCTGATATTGTAGTACCCATAGCCACTATATCTGATATTGTAGTACCCATTAACACTATATCTGATAATGTAGTACCCATAACCACTATATCTGATATTGTAGTACCCATAACTATTATACCTAGTAATGTAGTACCCATTACCACTATATCTGATAATGTAGTACCCATAACCACTGTATCTGATATTGTAGTACCCATTACCACTATATCTGATATTGTAGTACCCATTACCACTATATCTGATTTTGTAGTACCCATAACCACTATATCTGATATTGTAGTACCCATAACCACGATATCTGATATTGTAGTACCCATAACCACGATATCTGATAATGTATTACCCATAACCACTATATCTGATAATTTAGTACCCATTAACACTATATCTGATATTGTAGTACCCATAACCACGATATCTGATATTGTAGTACCCATAACCACGATATCTGATAATGTATTACCCATAACCACTATATCTGATAATGTAGTACCCATTAACACTGTATCTGATATTGTAGTACCCATTACCACTATATCTGATATTGTAGTACCCATTACCACTATATCTGATTTTGTAGTACCCATAACCACTATATCTGATATTGTAGTACCCATTACCACTATATCTGATATTGTAGTACCCATAACCACGATATCTGATATTGTAGTACCCATAACCACGATATCTGATAATGTATTACCCATTACCACTATATCTGATAATGCAGTACCCATAACCACTATATCTGATTTTGTAGTACCCATAACCACTATATCTGATATTGTAGTACCCATAACCACTATATCTGATAATGTAGTACCCATAACCACTCTTTCTGATATTGTAGTACCCATAACCTCTATATCTGATATCGTAGTACCCATTACCACTATATCTAATAATGTAATACCCATAACCACTATATCTGATATTGTAGTACCCATTACCATCTGATAATGTAGTACCCATAACCACTATATCTGATTTTGTAGTACCCATGACCACTATATCTGATAATGTAGTACCCATAACTACTATATCAGATATTGTAGTACCCATTACCACTATATCTGATAATGTAGTACCCATTACCACTATATCTGATAATGTAGTACCCATAACCACTATATCTGTTTTTGTAGTACCCATAATCACTATATCTGATATTGTAGTACCCATGACCACTATATCTGATATTGTAGTACCCATTACCACTATATCTGATAATGTAGTACCCATAACCACTATATCTGATATTGCAGTACCCATTGCCACTATATCTGATATTGTAGTACCCATTACCATCTGATAATGTAGTACCCATAACCACTATATCTGATATTGTAGTACCCATTACCACTATATCTAATAATGTAATACCCATAACCACTATATCTGATATTGTAGTACCCATTACCATCTGATAATGTAGTACCCATAACCACTATATCTGATTTTGTAGTACCCATGACCACTATATCTGATAATGTAGTACCCATAACTACTATATCAGATATTGTAGTACCCATTACCACTATATCTAATAATGTAATACCCATAACCACTATATCTGATATTGTAGTACCCATAGCCACTATATCTGATATTGTAGTACCCATTAACACTATATCTGATAATGTAGTACCCATAACCACTATATCTGATATTGTAGTACCCATAACTATTATACCTAGTAATGTAGTACCCATTACCACTATATCTGATAATGTAGTACCCATAACCACTGTATCTGATATTGTAGTACCCATTACCACTATATCTGATATTGTAGTACCCATTACCACTATATCTGATTTTGTAGTACCCATAACCACTATATCTGATATTGTAGTACCCATAACCACGATATCTGATATTGTAGTACCCATAACCACGATATCTGATAATGTATTACCCATAACCACTATATCTGATAATTTAGTACCCATTAACACTATATCTGATATTGTAGTACCCATAACCACGATATCTGATATTGTAGTACCCATAACCACGATATCTGATAATGTATTACCCATAACCACTATATCTGATAATGTAGTACCCATTAACACTGTATCTGATATTGTAGTACCCATTACCACTATATCTGATATTGTAGTACCCATTACCACTATATCTGATTTTGTAGTACCCATAACCACTATATCTGATATTGTAGTACCCATTACCACTATATCTGATATTGTAGTACCCATAACCACGATATCTGATATTGTAGTACCCATAACCACGATATCTGATAATGTATTACCCATTACCACTATATCTGATAATGCAGTACCCATAACCACTATATCTGATTTTGTAGTACCCATAACCACTATATCTGATATTGTAGTACCCATAACCACTATATCTGATAATGTAGTACCCATAACCACTCTTTCTGATATTGTAGTACCCATAACCTCTATATCTGATATCGTAGTACCCATAACCACTATATGTAATAATGTAGTACCCATAACCACTATATCTAATAATGTAGTACCCATTACCACTATATCTGATATTGTAGTACCCATAACCACCATATCGGATATTGTAGTACCCATAACCACTATATCTGATATTGTAGTACCCATAACCACTATATCTAATAATGTAGTACCCATTACCACTATATCTGATATTGTAGTACCCATAACCACGATATCTGATAATGTATTACCCATAACCACTATATCTGATAATTTAGTACCCATTAACACTATATCTGATATTGTAGTACCCATAACCACGATATCTGATATTGTAGTACCCATAACCACGATATCTGATAATGTATTACCCATAACCACTATATCTGATAATGTAGTACCCATTAACACTGTATCTGATATTGTAGTACCCATTACCACTATATCTGATATTGTAGTACCCATTACCACTATATCTGATTTTGTAGTACCCATAACCACTATATCTGATATTGTAGTACCCATTACCACTATATCTGATATTGTAGTACCCATAACCACGATATCTGATATTGTAGTACCCATAACCACGATATCTGATAATGTATTACCCATTACCACTATATCTGATAATGCAGTACCCATAACCACTATATCTGATTTTGTAGTACCCATAACCACTATATCTGATATTGTAGTACCCATAACCACTATATCTGATAATGTAGTACCCATAACCACTCTTTCTGATATTGTAGTACCCATAACCTCTATATCTGATATCGTAGTACCCATAACCACTATATCTAATAATGTAGTACCCATAACCACTATATCTGATATTGTAGTACCCATAACCACTATATCTAATAATGTAGTACCCATAACCACTATATCTAATAATGTAGTACCCATAACCACTATATCTGATATTGTAGTACCCATAACCACCATATCTGATATTGTAGTACCCATAACCACCATATCGGATATTGTAGTACCCATAACCACTATATCTGATATTGTAGTACCCATAACCACTATATCTAATAATGTAGTACCCATTACCACTATATCTGATATTGTAGTACCCATAACCACCATATCTGATATTGTAGTACCCATAACCACTATATCTGATATTGTAGTACCCATAACCACTATATCTGATATTGTAGTACCCATTACCTCTATATCTGAATATAAACTAAACATAAACACTCTATCTGAGAATGTAATGCCCATAACCCAATATTGGAAAATGTAGCGTTCATAACCACTAGATCTCAAAATATAGTACCCATAACCACTCTATCTGAGAATGTAACGCCCATAACCTAATATCGGAAAATGTAGCGTTCATTTTCACTATATCTCAAAATATAGTAGCCATCACCCCGTATCGGAAACTGTAGTGCCCATATATAAACCATTATCCGTTAGTGCCCATACGCATCTTCGTATATCTGTCAGCGGTAATACAGTGTTAGTACTCGCATATCGCTCGAAACACGCTAATTGCCTATCCAATTGTTGGTGTAAATTCTATCCTATTTCGATGTATTGTTTTGTCTACGAGAACATTTTAGACTAAGTGCTCTTTAAAAAGTGTGTATTACCTGTGTGACCGATGGTCGGGTGTCGGGTGAATACTCCATATTTTATCTGCACTTAAAGCACCTTTGACATACATCTTTGAGTGTGTCATGAATCGCAATTATCGATTTTGCTGAAACAAAAAATGGGCATTTGTGGTATCAGCCAAACACCTCCGTTTTATGCAGATCACATTTGTAAAGTTTTAAAGCGCCATTGTAATGCAATGTTCACCACGAACATAGTATCTAGATTTGACCTTTACTTTACCGCAAGGGGTACTGTCGTTCAGTTTCATTGAGGCGTGTAAATTTAACCACTAGTCGGTATTTATTGAATGCTTATTTTATCGTTTTATTGTATTATTTCAGTATGGGATTAGGTTTTTGAAACGAATCGGGTAGTGGAAAGAGAAGGGGAGGAAGGTGTTTTGTGCGACATTTTTTTTTCCACTTAGTTTTAGACTATTTTTTTCACACTGGAATTGTGTGCGTGTTTATATCAAGTGTGTGTTTTGATTTTAAATTCTATAAATTGTCAGTGCAATTTGTTGTCAAAATCAACCATTTCTCCTAATATGACGATCTGTTACAAGAAACTTTGAAGCCATCCAATCATTCACCACTTATATATACACACACGTTCTGTCCCAACTGGACGTTATTGTGTTCTATGCAATGTCCATGCCTTGTATTTATGGCTAATGTCAACATTTTCAAAGCTAGCCTCTCCAAACCACATGTTACAATAGAGTCTCAGAAACAAACACCGCTATCATTCAAGTGTTTGACATTTCTACCCTGGGACAATAACACCCTATAGCTCAACAGATGGTAATCGCCAATTTCCCATCCCCAGGACAGCTATCGTATAACTACATTTCCAAATTTGAATAGTTAAATTGTTTTAGACCAATCGGACAGAAAATGCATTTTATGGTTTTACGTAAGAACTCTATTATTCGTGTTGCTATTCATGGCTTGTATTGTTCTTCAATATTAGGCATAACTTTAAAGTGAAATTCACAGTTTTGAACTGTGGAACTAAATAAATCTTACATTACATATATGTTACATGTATGATAAAAAGTGTTTCTATGGCAACAATACCAATATACAATGTAAGGAATTGCACCTTAAAGGAAAGCCCATAAAATCAACGAAATGTTGTTTATAAAGTCATCGTCAACACTGCCTATTAAGGTTATGTCAAAGTTGTATCCCGCTATGTTTAACATCTTGTAAATGTAGGCTCTTAATGACGAAGCAAATAGAATTCACCATTTCATCCTAGATTATGGAAGTCAGGAATTGTGTCGCCACATCATGATGTCATTGTTGCTACATCGTGATGTCATTGTCACATCATCATTTCATTGTTGTAACACCATAATTTTATGATACTTGAAAAAGTACATTTACTTGGGAAACGCCAGCATATTGATCACTGAATACCTTGCTAACATTACTCTCAATACTAAAGTCATCTACCCTAGCCAATGCATTGTAGTTTCTATGAATACCTTGCTAACATTACTCTCAATACTAAAGTCATCTACTCTAGCCAATGCATTGTAGTTTCTATGAATACCTTGCTAACATTACTCTCAATACTAAAGTCATCTACTCTAGCCAATGCATTGTAGTTTCTATGAATACCTTGCTAACATTACTCTCAATACTAAAGTCATCTACTCTAGCCAATGCATTGTAGTTTCTATGAATACCTTGCTAACATTACTCTCAATACTAAAGTCATCTACTCTAGCCAATGCATTGTGGTTTCTATGAATACCTTGCTAACATTACTCTTAATACTAAAGTCATCTACTCTAGCCAATGCATTGTAGTTTCTATGAATACCTTGCTAACATTACTCTTAATACTAAAGTCATCTACCCTAGCCAATGCATTGTAGTTTCTATGAATACCTTGCTAACATTACTCTTAATACTAAAGTCATCTACTCTAGCCAATGCATTGTGGTTTCTATGAATACCTTGCTAACATTACTCTTAATACTAAAGTCATCCACTCTAGCCAATGCATTGTAGTTTCTATGAATACCTTGCTAACATTACTCTCAATACTAAAGTCATCTACTCTAGCCAATGCATTGTAGTTTCTATGAATACCTTGCTATCATTACTCTCAATACTAAAGTCATCTACTCTAGCCAATGCATTGTAGTTTCTATGAATACCTTGCTAACATTACTCTCAATACTAAAGTCATCTACTCTAGCCAATGCATTGTAGTTTCTATGAATACCTTGCTAACATTACTCTTAATACTAAAGTCATCTACTCTAGCCAATGCATTGTAGTTTCTATGAATACCTTGCTAACATTACTCTTAATACTAAAGTCATCTACTCTAGCCAATACATTGTAGTTTCTATGAATACCTTGCTATCATTACTTTTAATACTAAAGTCATCTACTCTAGCCAATGCATTGTAGTTTCTATGAATTCCTTGCTAACATTACTCTCAATACTAAAGTCATCTACTCTAGCCAATGCATTGTAGTTTCTATGAATACCTTGCTATCATTACTCTCAATACTAAAGTCATCTACTCTAGCCAATGCATTGTAGTTTCTATGAATACCTTGCTAACATTACTCTCAATACTAAAGTCATCTACTCTAGCCAATGCATTGTAGTTTCTATGAATACCTTGCTAACATTACTCTCAATACTAAAGTCATCTACTCTAGCCTATGCATTGTAGTTTCTATGAATACCTTGCTAACATTACTCTCAATACTAAAGTCATCTACTCTAGCCAATGCATTGTAGTTTCTATGAATACCTTGCTAACATTACTCTCAATACTAAAGTCATCTACTCTAGCCAATGCATTGTAGTTTCTATGAATACCTTGCTAATATTACTCTTAATACTAAAGTCATCTACCCTAGCCAATGCATTGTAGTTTCTATGAATACCTTGCTAATATTACTCTCAATACTAAAGTCATCTACTCTAGCCAATGCATTGTAGTTTCTATGAATACCTTGCTAACATTACTCTCAATACTAAAGTCATCTACTCTAGCCAATACATTGTAGTTTCTATGAATACCTTGCTAACATTATTCTTAATACTAAAGTCATCTACTCTAGCCAATGCATTGTAGTTTCTATGAATTCCTTGCTAACATTACTCTTAATACTAAAGTCATCTACTCTAGCCAATGCATTGTAGTTTCTATGAATTCCTTTCTAACATTACTCTTAATACTAAAGTCATCTACTCTAGCCAATGCATTGTAGTTTCTATGAATTCCTTGCTAACATTACTCTTAATACTAAAGTCATCTACTCTAGCCAATACATTGTAGTTTCTATGAATACCTTGCTAACATTACTCTTAATACCAAAGTCATCTACTCTAGCCAATGCATTGTAGTTTCTATGAATACCTTGCTAACATTACTCTCAATACTAAAGTCATCTACTCTAGCCAATGCATTGTAGTTTCTATTAATACCTTGCTAACATTACTCTCAATACTAAAGTCATCTACCCTAGCCAATGCAATGTAGTTTCTATGAATTCCTTGCTATCATTACTCTTAATACTAAAGTCATCTACTCTAGCCAATGCATTGTAGTTTCTATGAATACCTTGCTAACATTACTCTCAATACTAAAGTCATCTACTCTAGCCAATGCATTGTGGTTTCTATGAATACCTTGCTAACATTACTCTTAATACTAAAGTCATCTACTCTAGCCAATGCATTGTAGTTTCTATGAATACCTTGCTAACATTACTCTTAATACTAAAGTCATCTACCCTAGCCAATGCATTGTAGTTTCTATGAATACCTTGCTAACATTACTCTTAATACTAAAGTCATCTACTCTAGCCAATGCATTGTGGTTTCTATGAATACCTTGCTAACATTACTCTTAATACTAAAGTCATCCACTCTAGCCAATGCATTGTAGTTTCTATGAATACCTTGCTAACATTACTCTCAATACTAAAGTCATCTACTCTAGCCAATGCATTGTAGTTTCTATGAATACCTTGCTATCATTACTCTCAATACTAAAGTCATCTACTCTAGCCAATGCATTGTAGTTTCTATGAATACCTTGCTAACATTACTCTCAATACTAAAGTCATCTACTCTAGCCAATGCATTGTAGTTTCTATGAATACCTTGCTAACATTACTCTTAATACTAAAGTCATCTACTCTAGCCAATGCATTGTAGTTTCTATGAATACCTTGCTAACATTACTCTTAATACTAAAGTCATCTACTCTAGCCAATACATTGTAGTTTCTATGAATACCTTGCTAACATTACTCTCAATACTAAAGTCATCCACTCTAGCCAATGCATTGTAGTTTCTATGAATACCTTGCTAATATTACTCTTAATACTAAAGTCATCTACTCTAGCCAATACATTGTAGTTTCTATGAATACCTTGCTAACATTACTCTCAATACTAAAGTCATCTACTCTAGCCAATGCATTGTAGTTTTTATGAATACTTTGCTTACATTACTCTTAATACTAAAGTCATCTACTCTAGCCAATGCATTGTAGTTTCTATGAATACCTTGCTAACATTACTCTCAATACTAAAGTCATCTACTCTAGCCAATGCATTGTAGTTTTTATGAATACTTTGCTTACATTACTCTTAATACTAAAGTCATCTACTCTAGCCAATGCATTGTAGTTTCTATGAATACCTTGCTAACATTACTTTCAATACTAAAGTCATCTACTCTAGCCAATGCATTGTAGTTTCTATGAATACCTTGCTAACATTACTCTCAATACTAAAGTCATCTACTCTAGCCAATGCATTGTAGTTTCTATGAATAACTTGCTAACATTACTCTCAATACTAAAGTCATCTACTCTAGCCAATGCATTGTAGTTCCTATGAATACCTTGCTAACATTACTCTCAATACTAAAGTCATCTACTCTAGCCAATGCATTGTAGTTTTTATGAATACCTTGCTTACATTACTCTCAATACTAAAGTCATCTACTCTAGCCAATGCATTGTAGTTTCTATGAATACCTTGCTAACAATACTCTCAATACTAAAGTCATCTACTCTAGCCTATGCATTGTAGTTTCTATGAATACCTTGCTAACATTACTCTCAATACTAAAGTCATCTACCCTAGCCAATGCATTGTAGTTTCTATGAATTCCTTGCTATCATTACTCTTAATACTAAAGTCATCTACTCTAGCCAATGCATTGTAGTTTCTATGAATACCTTGCTAACATTACTCTCAATACTAAAGTCATCTACTCTAGCCAATGCATCGTAGTTTCTATGAATTCCTTGCTATCATTACTCTTAATACTAAAGTCATCTACTCTAGCCAATGCATTGTAGTTTCTATGAATACCTTGCTAACATTACTCTCAATACTAAAGTCATCTACTCTAGCCAATGCATTGTAGTTTCTATGAATTCCTTGCTAACATTACTCTCAATACTAAAGTCATCTACTCTAGCCTATGCATTGTAGTTTCTATGAATACTTTGCTAACATTACTCTCAATACTAAAGTCATCTACTCTAGCCAATGCATTGTAGTTTTTATGAATACCTTGCTAACATTACTCACAATACTAACGTCATCTACTCTAGCCAATGCATTGTAGTTTCTATTAATACCTTGCTATCATTACTCTCAATACTAAAGTCATCTACTCTAGCCAATACATTGTAGTTTCTATGAATTCCTTGCTAACATTACTCTTAATACTAAAGTCATCTACTCTAGCCAATGCATTGTAGTTTCTATTAATACCTTGCTATCATTACTCTCAATACTAAAGTCATCTACTCTAGCCAATGCATTGTAGTTTCTATTAATACCTTGCTATCATTACTCTCAATACTAAAGTCATCTACTCTAGCCAATGCATTGTAGTTTCTATGAATACCTTGCTAATATTACTCTCAATACTAAAGTCATCTACTCTAGCCAATACATTGTAGTTTCTATGAATACCTTGCTAACATTACTCTCAATACTAAAGTCATCTACTCTAGCCAATACATTGTAGTTTCTATGAATTCCTTGCTAACATTACTCTTAATACTAAAGTCATCTACTCTAGCCAATGCATTGTAGTTTCTATTAATACCTTGCTATCATTACTCTCAATACTAAAGTCATCTACTCTAGCCAATGCATTGTAGTTTCTATTAATACCTTGCTATCATTACTCTCAATACTAAAGTCATCTACTCTAGCCAATGCATTGTAGTTTCTATGAATACCTTGCTAATATTACTCTCAATACTAAAGTCATCTACTCTAGCCAATACATTGTAGTTTCTATGAATACCTTGCTAATATTACTCTCAATACTAAAGTCATCTACTCTAGCCAATACATTGTAGTTTCTATGAATTCCTTGCTAACATTACTCTTAATACTAAAGTCATCTACTCTAGCCAATGCATTGTAGTTTCTATTAATACCTTGCTAACAATACTCTCAATACTAAAGTCATCTACTCTAGCCAATGCATTGTAGTTTCTATGAATACCTTGCTATCATTACTCTCAATACTAAAGTCATCTACTCTAGCCAATGCATTGTAGTTTCTATGAATACCTTGCTAATATTACTCTCAATACTAAAGTCATCTACTCTAGCCAATACATTGTAGTTTCTATGAATACCTTGCTAACATTACTCTCACTACTAAAGTCATCTACTCTAGCCAATGCATTGTAGTTTCTATGAATACCTTGCTAACATTACTCTCAATACTAAAGTCATCTACCCTAGCCAATGCATTGTAGTTTCTATGAATACCTTGCTAACATTACTCTCAATACTAAAGTCATCTACCCTAGCCAATGCATTGTAGTTTCTATGAATACCTTGCTAACATTACTCTCAATACTAAAGTCATCTACTCTAGCCAATGCATCGTAGTTTCTATGAATATCTTGCTAACATTACTCTCAATACTAAAGTCATCTACTCTAGCCAATGCATTGTAGTTTCTATGAATACCTTGCTAACATTACTCTCAATACTAAAGTCATCTACTCTAGCCAATGCATTGTAGTTTCTATGAATACCTTGCTAACATTACTCTCAATACTAAAGTCATCTACTCTAGCCAATGCATTGTAGTTTCTATGAATACCTTGCTAACATTACTCTCAATACTAAAGTCATCTACTCTAGCCAATGCATTGTAGTTTCTATGAATACCTTGCTAACATTACTCTCAATACTAAAGTCATCTACTCTAGCCAATGCATTGTAGTTTCTATGAATACCTTGCTAACATGACTCTCAATACTGTAAAATGACTAATTTTCACTGGGTTTAAATTTCACTGATTTACCATTTCAGGCATATTCAGTGGGTTTTAAATTCACGGTTTTATCATTTAGATAATATGTTTTATGCTAAATTTTACATATTCACTGGGTTTTAATTTAGCGCATTTTCCAGTCAGCGAAATAAGCCAAATTAAAACCCAGTGAATAATTAACCATTTTACAGTACTAAAGTCATCCACTCTAGCCAATGCATTGTAGTTTCTATGAATACCTTGCTAACATTACTCTCAATACTAAAGTCATCTACCCTAGCCAATGCATTGTAGTTTCTATGAATACCTTGCTAACATTACTCTCAATACTAAAGTCATCTACTCTAGCCAATGCATTGTAGTTTCTATGAATACCTTGCTAACATTACTCTCAATACTAAAGTCATCTACTCTAGCCAATGCATTGTAGTTTCTATGAATACCTTGCTAACATTACTCTCAATACTAAAGTCATCTACTCTAGCCAATGCATTGTAGTTTCTATGAATACCTTGCTAACATTACTCTCAATACTAAAGTCATCTACCCTAGCCAATGCATTGTAGTTTCTAATGATACGTCACGATTGTTGTGTCATTGTCACTAACGATACCAGGGATTATACTTTTTTCTCCTTCATTTTTCAGATGTTGACACATATTCTACAAAATAGTATGAAGCACTATCGCATGGTATGGAGCTAATGTTGTTGAATCTTAGCCATTGTAAAGTTACGCAGTATTATTAGTATAAGTTGTCAGAGGCCAGGCAGTATTTTAGTTGAATGTCAGTGACTTGGTAATTAATCTTTATTTATTTCCCCGGTGGGGAGTTTTTTTTCTTCAAAATGGCCGGGTTGGAATTACGTCATTCATGCGTGTACAACCAAGTCGTAAAGGGTACGCGTATGTCAGTCCCCGGGTGCCGGTCACTCGTGAAAACAACTCGTAATGACTGGTGCATTGTTGCGGCTCTGTTTTATCTCGCCACTAATAGTTGTATTCATTTGGCAAACTATCTTATTATCGACAGATGTTAACACACACCGACTCACTGCCCTGGGACACCTAACAACCCGTTGCCTTAGCAACCATCGTGGGTTCTTAACACCTCAGTGAAATATAAATTTGCGGAAAATTCCTAATCTCATGTCCATGGTGGTTATTTTGATATGCGGGGGGGGGGGGAGGAGCAAGCATGCATATTTATTTGGAGAGTGCTTGATACAAACTATGTCCCGAGGATGATGGGAGTTCGCCAAAAACAATCACCTTATCTCCTTCTCCTTATCACGATCTGCCCGAAGCATTGATAAATTTGGTCTCTTTGTAAATTAAACATCCAATGAAATATCTCATGTATTGTTTGCCACACGCACGCCACGTCACTGATTTTATCCAGAAATCATTATTTTATTTTATTTATTTTATTTTTCAGATTTTATTTCATTCTATAAAATGTTTATTATATACAATGCGGTAAATGTGAAAATAGTGTAGAAATCACATCGTATGCAATAAGACAGAATCCTTGTACCCTACGTTAATTATATATACAGTTGTATGAGAAACTATCAACATATTAAACTCACAATACTGGCACTACAGTCATCGTCTTACTACTGGTCGCATTGTATATAAAATATCTTATTATTTGGTCAGACGTCGCTACTAACAATGGATACATCTGGTAGTTTTTCCAACTTAGCCTTGTAGTATCATGTCCTTAAAAAAATCCTGCGCTCAAATATTGAGATAAAGGTCGATGTTTGCCTGTCACCTTAGCAACACTTCCACCGCCTAAAACATACGGATTGAGTTTAATGGCGACGAGAAGGTATGATGGATACGTTAATAGCCCGCCAACGACGAGACAAAAGGTTGGATGGCTGCAATGTCTTCACTTCACATATGGCTTCGTTTGTCTTCCATGTACTTCATATAACGGTGACCATGTATTCACTTTGAATAGGCTTGTTGTTACACATACATACTGCAGGTGTGCGCCAGGTGTGAGGACAGAAAGAAAACCTTAACTATTTTCATGCTCGTTCGGCCATTTGTGTTCATTTTATTGTTAGCTGTTAAATTCCATGTGAAATTGTCGACACGACAATCTACCAATATTTCACCACTACCTAGTAGCATATATGTGTCACGTGACTGCGGATGGAATGGTTCTAGGAGGTTGGTATTGTTCAAAAACACATCGTCATGCTTCTAATCGTAAACTATGATGTGCATGTATCCATAGTAACGACTACCAAGAACGAGTGCATTTCCGTCAGCATGAATGACAAACAGCATTGTGACAATAGGATAGAGTAAAAAAAGCACATACACAGTAAGATTTTGTGTGAATTCTAAATCAATACAAAAAAAACGCTACTCAACTGACTAAACAATAACAACTGGGAATAAAATGTTCACAAATATCTCATTCATAATTACGCAATCAGGGCGAAATGATCTATATAGTGTTGTATGTAGGCAAGTAATTGTAGAATAGCATGTTGAGTCCCATGAGTCCCTGTGTAGACTTCGTGTACACTAGATGTAGTACAGTGTAAGCATATTTCCCTTGTACGAATCCCATGTCTCTAATGTAGCATTTCTCTCTGTGAACATTGCTTGTCTCTACTGTTGCATTTCTCCCTGTGATGATCCCAGCCTTTATTGTAGTTTTTCTCTGTGTACGGTTGTCCTGTCTCTACATAGCATTTCTCCATGTGAGGATTCCCTGTCTCTACTGTAGCATTTCTCTCTGCGAGAATCATCTGTCTCTACTGTAGCATTTCCCCCAGTGGAGATCGCTTGTCTCTACTGAAGTATTTCTTCCTATGAAGATCCCCTGTTCCTGCCGGGGGCAGTGAGGACCTCCTGTCTCTACTGTAGCATTTCTCTCTGCGAGAATCATCTGTCTCTACTGTAGCATTTCCCCCAGTGGAGATCGCTTGTCTCTACTGAAGTATTTCTTCCTATGAAGATCCCCTGTTCCTGCCGGGGGCAGTGAGGACCTCCTGTCTCTACTGTAGCATTTCTCCATCTGAGGATTCCCTGTCTCTACTCTAGCATTTCTCTCTGTGAGGATTCTCTGTCTCTACTGTTGCATTTCTCTCTGCGAGGATTCCCTGTCTCTAATGTAGCATATCTCGCTGTGAGAATCCCCTGTCTTTATTGTAGGATTTCTCCCTGTGGGGATCCCCTGTCTTTATTGTAGCATTTCCCCATGTGAGGACCCCTTCTCTACTGTGGCATTTTTCTCTGTAAAGATCCCGTGTCTCTACTCTAGCATTTCCCCTGTGATGATTCCTTGTCCCTACTCTAGCATTTCCTCCTGTGAGGGTCCCCTGTTTCCAATGAAGTGTTTCTCCATATGAAGATCCCCTGTCTCTACTGTAGCATTTCCCCATGTGAAGATCCCCTGTCTCTACTGTAGCATTTCACCATGTGAAGATGCCCTGACTTTACTGTAGCATATCTCGCTGTGAGGATTCCCTGTCTCACTGTTGCATTTCCCCCTATGAGGATCCCCTGACTCTACTGTACCATATCTCGCTGTGAGGATTTCCTGTCTCTAATGTAACATTTCCCCCTGTGAGGGTCCCCTGTCTCTACTGTAGCATATCTCGCTGTAAGGATTCCCTGTCTCTAATGTAGCATTTCCCCCTGTGAGGGCCCCATGTCTCCAATGTAGCATTTCCCCCTGTGAGAATTCCCTGTCTCTAATGTAGCATTTCTCCCTGCGAGGATTCCTGTCTCTAATGTAGCATTACCCCTGTGAGGGTCCCCTGTCTCTAATGTAGCATTTCCCCCTGTGAGGGCCCCTGTGTCGAGTGTAGTATATTCCATGTGAGGATTCCCTGTCTCTAATGTAGCATTTCCTCCTGTGAGGTTCCCCTGTCTCTAATGTAGCATTTCCCCCTGTGAGGATCCCCTGTGTCTACTGTAGAATACTCCATGTGAGCATTCCCTGTCTCTAATGTAGCATTTCCCCCTCTGAGGGCCCCCTGTCTCTAATGTAGCATTTCCCCCATGTGAGGGTCCCCTGTGTCGACTGTAGCATTTCCCTATGTGAGGACCCCTGTCTCTACTGTAGCATTTTTCTCTGTGAAAATCCCTTGTCTCTACTATAGCATTTCTCTCAGTGAGGATTTTTTAGGAACTGGTTGAATAGGTAATAGAACACTGTAGAAGGCTATAGAAGGTAATGGAACATTCTAGAAATTTGTAGTAAGTTCCAGACTCATTATGTATGCTGATTTAATGGTCTATTTATAGACAGTGGGGGTATATATAGGGGAGTTGTTCAGCACTGAGATCAGATCGGAGATCTCGTTGAATTGTATTGGAGTTTAAGTATCTAGTTATTGGAGTAGTGGAGTTTTACCGTGTTATTGTACTTGATGTTTGCAGAGTATAATAATACCAGTACCAGTTGAAACCTCATCTGTTGGCTTCTTGTTTGTGTTTTATCATCGCCGCCAGGGAAGTCTTTCTGTTACTGTTGCCATTTTGGTATTTGAACCATCACACCTGTACTATACCAATTACGGTAATATTACGTTGCGTGTGACAATGTAGCATTTCTCCATCTGAGGATTCCCTGTCTCTACTGTAGCATTTCCCCATGTGAAGATCCCCTGTCTCTACTTAGCATTTCTCCCTGTGAGGATTCCCTGTCTCCAATGTAGCGTTTCTCCATCTAAGTATCCCCTGTCTCTACTATAGCATTTCCCCTTGTGAGGGTCCCCTGTCTCTACTGTAGCATAATAATAATAATTTATTGACACAACACCGATATAGTACAATACGGCAGTAGCATTTCCGCCTGTGAGGTTCCACTGACTCCAATGTAGCATTTCCCCCTGTGAGGGCCCCCTGTCTCTAATGTAGCATTTCCCCCTGTGAAGGTCCCCTGTGTCGACTGTAGCATTTCCCCATGTGAGGACCCCTGTCTCTACTGTAGCATTTTTCTCTGTAAAGATCCCGTGTCTCTACTATAGCATTCCCCCTGTGATGATTCCCTGTCCCTACTCTAGCATTTCCTCCTATGAGGGTCCCCTGTCTCTAATGTAGCATTTCTCCCAGTAAGGATCCCCTGTCTCTACTGAAGTATTTCTCCATATGAAGATCCCCTGTCTCTACTGTAGCATTTCCCCATGTGAAGATCCCCTATCTCTACTTACCATTTCTCGCTATGAAGATCCCCTTTCTATACTTTAGAATTTCCCCATGTGAAGATGCCCTGTCTCTACTTAGCATTTCTCCCTGTCTCTAATGTAGCATTTCTCCGTCTGAGGATCCCCTGTCTCTACTGTAGCATTTCCCCATTTGAAGATCCTCTGTCTCTACTTACCATTTCTCCCTATGAAGATCCCCTTTCTATACTGTAGCATATCTCGCTGTGAAGATCCCCTGTCTCTACTTAGCATTTCTCCCTGTGAGGATTCTCTGTCTCTAATGTAGCGTTTCTCCATCTGAGAATCCCCTGTCTCTAATGTAGCATTTCCCCTGTGAGGGCCCCTGTGTCGACTGTAGCATACTCCATGTGAGGGTTCCCTGTCTCTAATGTAGCACTTCTCTCTGTGAGGGTCCCCTGTCTCTAATGTTGCATTTCTCTCTGTAAGGATCCCCTGTCTTTTCTGTAGCATTTCTCGCTGTAATGATCCCCTGTTGTTATTGTAGAATTTCTCTCTGTAAGGATCTCCTGTCTTTTTTGTAGCATTTCTCCCTGTAAGGATTCCAAGTCTTTTCTGTAGCATTTTTCTCTGTAAGGATCCCTGTCTTTTCTGTAGCATTTCTCCCTGTAATGATCCCCTGTCTCTACTGTAGCATTTCTCCCTGTAAGGATCCCCTGTCCTTATTGTAGGATTTCTCGCTGTAATGATCCCCTGTCTTTATTGTAGCATTTCTCCATCTGAGGATCCCCCGTCCCTACTGTAGAATTTCTTGCAGTAAGGACCCCCTGTGCCTACTGTAGAATGTCTCCCTGTAAGGATTCCCTGTCCCTACTCTAGCATTTCCCCTGTGAGGATTCCCTATCCCTACTCTATTATTTCCCCTGTAAGGATTCCCTATCTCTACTGTAGCATTTCCACTGTAAGGATCCCCTGTCTCTACTGTAGCATTTCTCTCTGTGAAAATCCCTTGTCTCTACTGTAACTTTTCTTCCTGTAAGGATCCGCTATCTCTACTGTAGCATTTCCCCTGTGAGGATTCCCTGTCCCTACTCTAGCATTTCCCCCTGTGAGGATTCCCTGTCCCTACTCTAGAATTTCCCCTGTGAGGATTCCCTGCCAGTAATCTGGCATTTCCCCTCTGAGGATCCCCTATCCCTACTCTAGAATTTCCCCTCTGAGGATTCCCTGTCAGTAATCTAGCATTTCCCCCTGTGAGGATTCCCTGTCTCTACTCTAGCATTTCCTCTGTGAGGATTCCCTGTTCCTACTCTAGCATTTCCCCCTGTGAGGATTCCCTGTCCCTACTCTAGCATTTCCCCTGTGAGGATTCCCTGTCCCTACTCTAGCATTTGCCCCCTGTGATGGTCCCCTGTCTCTAATGTAGCATTTCCCCCTGTGAGGGTCCCCTGTGTCGACTGTAGCATACTCCATGTGTGGGTTCCCGGTCTCTTGGTAGCATTTTCCCCTTTGAGGGTCCCCTGTCTCTAATGTAGCATTTCTCTCTGTAAGGATCCCCTGTCTTTTCTGTAGAATTTCTCCCTGTAAGGACCCCCTAACCTTATTGTAGGATTTCTCGCTGTAATGATCCCCTATCGTTATTGTAGCATTTCTCTCTGTAAGGATCTCCGGTCTTTTCTGTAGCATTTCTCCCTGTAAGGATCCCCTGTGTTTTCTGTAGCATTTCTCTCTGTAAGGATCCCCTGTCTTTTCTGCTGCATGTCTCCCTGTAAGGATTCCCTGTTCCTACTCTAGCATTTCCCCTGTGAGGATTCCCTGTCCTTACTCTAGCATTTCCCCCGTGAGGATTCCCTGTCCCTAATCTAGCATTTCTCCCTGTAAGGATCCCCTGTCTTTTCTGTTGCATTTCTCCCTGTAAGGATTCCCTGTCCTTACTCTAGCATTTCCCCTGTGAGGATTCCCTGTCCCTACTCTAGCATTTCCCCTGTGAGGATTCCCCGTCCCTACTCTAGCATTTCTCCTGTGAGGATCCCCTGTTCCTACTCTTGCATTTCCCCTGTGAGGATTCCCTGTCCTTACTCTAGCATTTCCCCCTGTGAGGATCCCCTGTCTCTACTCTAGCATTTCCCCTGTAAGGATCCCCTATCTCTACTCCAGCATTCCCCCTGTGATGATCCCCTGTCCCTACTCTAGCATTTCCTCTGTGAGGATTCCCTGTCCCTACTCTAGCATTTCCCCTGTAAGGATTCCCTGTCCCTACTCTAGCATTTCCTCTGTGAGGATTCCCTGTCTCTACTCTAGAATTTCCCCTGTGAGGATTCCCTGTCCCTACTCTAGCATTTCCCCCTGTGAGGATCCCCTGTTCCTACTCTTGCATTTCCCCTGTGAGGATTCCCTGTCCCTACTCTAGCATTCCCCCTGTGAGGATCCCCTGTTCCTACTCTTGCATTTCCCCTGTGAGGATTCCCTATCTGTACTCTAGCATTTCCCCTGTGAGGATCCCCTGTTCCTACTCTTGCATTCCCCTTGTGAGGATCCCCTATCTCTACTCTAGCATTTCCCCTGTTCCTACTCTAGCATTTCCCCTGTGAGGATCCCCTGTTCCTACTCTTGCATTTCCCCTGTGAGGATCCCCTGTTCCTACTCTTGCATTTCCCCTGTGAGGATTCCCTATCTGTACTCTAGCATTTCCCCTGTGAGGATCCCCTGTTCCTACTCTTGCATTCCCCTTGTGAGGATCCCCTATCTCTACTCTAGCATTTCCCCTGTTCCTACTCTAGCATTTCCCCTGTGAGGATCCCCTGTTCCTACTCTTGCATTTCCCCTGTGAGGATCCCCTGTTCCTACTCTTGCATTTCCCCTGTGAGGATCCCCTATCTCTACTCCAGCATTCCCCCTGTGATGATCCCCTGTCCCTACTCTAGCATTTCCCCTGTAAGGATCCCCTATCTCTACTCAAGCATTTCCCCTCTGAGGATCCCCTGTCCCTACTCTAGCATTTCCCCTGTAAGGATCCCCTGTCCCTACTCTAGCATTTCCTCTGTGAGGATTCCCTGTCTCTACTCTAGCATTTCCCCCTGTGAGGATTCCCTGTCCCTACTCTAGCATTTCCTCTGTGAGGATTCCCTGTCTCTACTCTAGCATTTCCCCCTGTGAGGATTCCCTATCTGTACTCTAGCATTTCCCCTGTGAGAAATCCCTGTCCCTAATCTAGCATTTCCCTGTGAGCATTCCCTGTCCCTATTCTAGCATTTCCCCTGTAAGGATCCCCTATCCCTACTGTAGCATTTCCCCTGTAAGGATCCCCTATCCCTACTGTAGCATTTCCCCTGTAAGGATCCCCTATCCCTACTGTAGCATTTCCCCTGTAAGGATCCCCTATCCCTACTGTAGCATTTCCCCTGTAAGGATCCCCTATCCATACTGTAGCATTTCCCCTGTAAGGATCCCCTATCCCTACTGTAGCATTTCCCCTGTAAGGATCCCCTATCCCTACTGTAGCATTTCCCTGTAAGGATCCCCTATCCCTACTGTAGCAATTCTACGAGTCCTTTTGGAATGGTCTCACCCTATAACAAATCAAATGGAGATTACATCAGTGTTGCTCGAACAAAGCCAGGGGCGATTATCGCCTTTTCGAACAAAATGTGCCCGTCAAACAGAGATAAAACTAGAGGTGGCCACTTCTCATAAACTTTACTCGACGACTCCGCAACACTTATCTGAAGGTGTGCACTGCACTACTTGGCCAGGTGTTCAACTTGAAAAACAACATCTCAGTATCTGCATATTTGTTGTCAGTACATTTAAAACGCTACTGGGGGCATTGATGACAGAACTTCTTATCAGTATCTCGAAAACTATTCCACAAATATTAATTTGATTTTCATTTATTTCACCAATTGTGTTTATGCAAGAATTCATCAACAAGCTTTCCATTCACTCGTATTATGATTTTCGCGGCCACTCCTGCGAACGAAATGGTACAGGCTAAACGCGCTGTTAAAGATTTCTGTAATATCTTCTGAAGAACCCCAAACCACTTCTCAACGATTTAATCTACTTTAGAAGTAAAGAACACCTGGGTCAAAGGTCATCCAGGTGTTCTGATACGTGCGCAGTATTCGCTATCCTCTATTAACTGGCAACCGTACAATAAAGTACGGTGCTATCTGTCAGAAAATAGGGCATGGCCACGTTATACTTGGCTGAACAATTTTTATGCAGGCTTTCCCCCTGATCTGATTCACGAAATCAAAAACGTTTGTGTGTTTTACCCATAATGCCATGTATACTAGCGGTCATGTTTTAATTGAATTAATCCTCAGTAAGTTTAACCGAAAAAATAGTCCGAGTATATTTGTTTCAATTTTCTGAAACAAAAAAATCCCTACTTCCAAAAGCGGCGTGTGAAGAAAGCCTGAGCTACCGTACTTAATTCTGAATGCACTATCTAGTTTCATACCCTGGGGTCCATTAATTGGCAATTCTTGTATGTCTCTGTAGTGTTTAAGTTAAACTACTCCTGACCCATAGCGTTGTTTATAGGGTCTCGCTGGTCCTTCCAATTTCGTTTTTGATATACAATTGCGTTAGTTGTTTTCCCAGGTGCAACGAAATAATCAAAATAGAATGATTCTCACGTTGCATGTTATTTGTGTGGCTTTTCTTCTAACACATTGCTATCCAATGTTGAGGGCGCCATGTGTCCAGGATTCAAAAAAGGAGCAGAATTAGAAATTAAAACTTCTTAGAAAATTCGTTAAGTGCAGCTATGATGTTAAATGTATCTTGTTCAAAACGTATTGTTATAATATTTATTGTTCACTACTTTTTTTTATCAAGGTCACTTTCAAACAGTCATCGAAAAATTGATTATTTCTTCTAAGTCTGATAGTTAAGAAAAAAACATTTCCCATGTCTGCAGCAACGTGTCGCGTCAACCCTGTTACCTAGTTTGTATACATTTCCCATGTCTGCAGCAACGTGTCGCGTCAACCCTGTTACCTAGTTTGTATACATTTCCCATGTCTGCAGCAACGTGTCGCGTCAACCCTGTTACCTAGTTTGTATACATTTCCCATGTCTGCAGCAACGTGTCGCGTCAACCCTGTTACCTAGTTTGTATACATTTCCCATGTCTGCAGCAACGTGTCGCGTCAACCCTGTTACCTAGTTTGTATACATTTCCCATGTCTGCAGCAACGTGTCGCGTCAACCCTGTTACCTAGTTTGTATACATTTCCCATGTCTGCAGCAACGTGTCGCGTCAACCCTGTTACCTAGTTTGTATACATTTCCCATGTCTGCAGCAACGTGTCGCGTCAACCCTGTTACCTAGTTTGTATACATTTCCCATGTCTGCAGCAACGTGTCGCGTCAACCCTGTTACCTAGTTTGTATACATTTCCCATGTCTGCAGCAACGTGTCGCGTCAACCCTGTTACCTAGTTTGTATACATTTCCCATGTCTGCAGCAACGTGTCGCGTCAACCCTGTTACCTAGTTTGTATACATTTCCCATGTCTGCAGCAACGTGTCGCGTCAACCCTGTTACCTAGTTTGTATACATTTCCCATGTCTGCAGCAACGTGTCGCGTCAACCCTGTTACCTAGTTTGTATACATTTCCCATGTCTGCAGCAACGTGTCGCGTCAACCCTGTTACCTAGTTTGTATACATTTCCCATGTCTGCAGCAACGTGTCGCGTCAACCCTGTTACCTAGTTTGTATACATTTCCCATTTCTGCAGCAACGTGTCGCGTCAACCCTGTTACCTAGTTTGTATACATTTCCCAGGTCTGCAGCAACGTGTCGCGTCAACCCTGTTACCTAGTTTGTATACATTTCCCATGTCTGCAGCAACGTGTCGCGTCAACCCTGTTACCTAGTTTGTATACATTTCCCATGTCTGCAGCAACGTGTCGCGTCAACCCTGTTACCTAGTTTGTATACATTTCCCATGTCTGCAGCAACGTGTCGCGTCAACCCTGTTACCTAGTTTGTATACATTTCCCATGTCTGCAGCAACGTGTCGCGTCAACCCTGTTACCTAGTTTTATACATTTCCCATGTCTGCAGCAACGTGTCGCGTCAACCCTGTTACCTAGTTTGTATACATTTCCCATGTCTGCAGCAACGTGTCGCGTCAACCCTGTTACCTAGTTTGTATACATTTCCCATGTCTGCAGCAACGTGTCGCGTCAACCCTGTTACCTAGTTTGTATACATTTCCCATGTCTGCAGCAACGTGTCGCGTCAACCCTGTTACCTAGTTTTTATACATTTCCCATTTCTGCAGCAACGTGTCGCGTCAACCCTGTTACCTAGTTTGTATACATTTCCCAGGTCTGCAGCAACGTGTCGCGTCAACCCTGTTACCTAGTTTGTATACATTTCCACAGAATTGAGCCACTTATACTTAATGGTCGTCTCGTGCAAGGCGTTAATGTATTCTGTCTAGCACCCATTCAAAATAGGTGAACATTCTCATATTACTCGAACGTGAGTGACTGCAATAGTTCTTGGAAATGACATAACAGTTCAAGACTGTCGCCCATTTTTTTCAACATGTCACTATGTTTCTCTGACCGTACAAAGTTTTTATCTTCAATGGCAGATATTTCCTATAACAATTTGATTATAGTAGTATTTACTATTCTTAGACCTAATACTGATTAAACATATGGCTGACTGGCAGTTATTCTTTACATAAAAACACAATCTTTGAACGTACCCGCCATTTCAATCAATTTTGGAATGATGACCGGTGCACGTTTTCTGCTGGGAGTTATGTTGTTGTCAATGTGGCCCTAGCGAAATCGGTAATGTGTACATTTTCTGTTTGATTTCACTGCTATTAGCATAACTAATGAAGGTTAGGGTGTAATTGACAAATCACGAATTTAAGAAAGGATGTGGAAATTAATTATTATTAATATTTGCATTTCTTGAATCGTGATTGGTCGATTCGTAATTTGTCAATTACCCTAATACAACTAATAAGCACATAATTATTAAAAATGACTTGCTTGTTTTACTTCTCTTAGACTTACCAGTAGTTATTCTCTGTTTCTCCGGAACATCATCCCTTGCCAAATATAAATATATATTTAGTAGAAATTATCTTACCCTTGAATGCATTCTTGCGCCACGCCCTATTTTAAAATAGAATGCGCTAACAAATCCCGCGAATTTTTATTTTAGTATTTTATTTATTTACGAGTTATGGGTTGTTGAACCATAGAGCGAAAACTATTCAGAGTTTGTTGGTTCAACAGCTTTACATTTTCATGAAGAAAATAAACATCTTTTCTTTGGACTATGACTTTTCTATTTCTAAGTGCGTGCGTTTCAGCACCCCTGCCTTCTAATTTATGTCATGCAACGCTACGACCGCGGAATCGTCCATGCCCTTGCCGTCGCCATCAAACGACGGATTAGTGCGTGGTGATCAAATATCAAATAACACCATAAAGTACGATCAGTGTCTATACATGACGATGTCGCTAACGGTGAGCTGGTTTGTATACCACAGGATGGATAATGTTACAGTGGTTTAAATTTGTGCGGGTCTCATAGGTTGACGGATCACACGTGGATTGCTCCTTTGACTTCTGTGCAGACGTAAATGATTACTTGTGTGTCTCAGTCCATTACATCTGGAATGTAAACCACCTGTTGTCATCTTTGGACAGTAACCGGCATCCCTGATCTAAGACAGTAACAGTTCACTGGGTGACGCTACAAAAATAAATGCGTTGCCACTTGACAAGGTCAACGTATGTATTTGAATTGAAGGGTATTTGATTTTTCACAAAAAGCAAAACTTAGAAATAAAATATACTGTCGTCTGAGGGAAATGCAAATATTGCGATTTGGCGGGTGCCATAGGGTTAGGTGCACTCCGCTGGCGTGATTTATCTCACTCAAGCAGTCCATTTTGCCGAAGCAGCCAACCAAAGCCCGCTTCAGGTCACACTTCTCACTTCATCGCCTGAAATGAACAAGAAGAATACAAAAAAATATGTTTCTTTGCTCGAGCTATTTTTATCACCTTGTGCAGTTATTCTGTATAGGCCGTATTTTTAACTTCCAGTCGTACAAGAAGTGTGGCTGGAACGTCACACACGAGTACGAGTATTCAATGTGCGTCGCTTGCCTGCCCATGTCTTACCGTCCCCCCGGGCGTATTTTCGATCTTGTTTATCTTGGCCGACTTTTTCCCCTTTTAGGAGAAGGAAACTGTTTCATTGTGTTCATTGCTGACAGTTGTGTGTATCTATGGAAAATTCCTTCCACTCCACATAAAGGCCGGTTAGATAATTATTCGGACGGGACACAACTCACCATTATGATTAGTACCTTAGACAACCATTTACGAGATGTGTACAATCAGTTCAGGTTCCGTCTGAGGCGCACGTCTCGTCCGGCTCTACGCATCAGCATATACACGCCCTACAATGGTATATTTGGAGACGTGTAAAAAGAACTGTAGCCTATATATTTTGTAATGTTGCAATGGATACTCAGTGTGTAATGTAGTAACGGTTACTCGGTGTATAATGTAGTAACGGGTGCTCGGTGTGCAATGTAGTAACAGTTACTCAGTGTGCAATGTAGTAACGGTTACTTAGTGTGTAATGTAGTACCGGGTGCTCAGTGTTTAATGTAGTAACGATTACTCAGTGTGTAATGTAGTAACGATTACTCGGTGTGTAATGTAGTAAAGGTAATACAGTGTGTAATGTAGTAACTATTACTCAGTGTGTAATGTAGTAACGGTTACTCGGTGTGTAATGTAGTAACTGTTACTCGGAGTGTAATGTAGTAACGGTTACTCGGTGTATAATGTAGTAACGGGTGCTCGGTGTGCAATGTAGTAACAGTTACTCAGTGTGCAATGTAGTAACAGTTACTCAGTGTGCAATGTAGTACCGGGTGCTCAGTGTTTAATGTAGTAACGATTACTCAGTGTGTAATGTAGTAACGATTACTCAGTGTGTAATGTAGTAACGATTACTCGGTGTGTAATGTAGTAAAGGTAATACAGTGTGTAATGTAGTAACTATTACTCAGTGTGTAATGTAGTAACGGTTACTCGGTGTATAATGTAGTAACGGGTGCTCGGTGTGCAATGTAGTAACAGTTACTCAGTGTGCAATGTAGTAACGGTTACTTAGTGTGTAATGTAGTACCGGGTGCTCAGTGTTTAATGTAGTAACAATTACTCAGTGTGTAATGTAGTAACGATTACTCGGTGTGTAATGTAGTAAAGGTAATACAGTGTGTAATGTAGTAACTATTACTCAGTGTGTAATGTAGTAAAGGTTACTCGGTGTGTAATTTAGTAACGGTTATTCGGTGTGTAATGTAGTAACTGTTACTCGGAGTGTAATGTAGTAACAGTTACTCGGTGTGTAATGTAGTAACGGTTAATCCGCGTGTAATGTATTAACGGTTATTTGGTGTGTAATGTAGTAACGGTTACTCGGTGTGAATGTAGTAACGGTTATTTGGTGTGTGATGTAGTAACGATTATTCGGTGTGTAATGTAGTAATGGTTACTAAGTTAGTCAATGCAGACTAACTGTCTAATGTGATAGTATAGACCAGCTATGATGGGTGTACAGGGTTCTTAGTGTGGACAATCTGTGTTGGATGTATAACGTGTTAGTGTAGACCAGCTGTGATGAGTGTATAACGTGTTAGTGTAGACCATCTGTGTTGAGTGTATAACGTGTAAGTGTAGACCATCTGTGTTGGATGTATAGAGTGTCAGTGTAGACCATCTGTGTTGAGTGTATAGTGTGTTAGTGTAGACAATCTGTGTTGGATGTATAGTGTGTTAGTGTTGACTAGCTATGTTGGATGTATAAGGTCTTAGTGTATACCAGCTGTGATGAGTGTATAACGTGTTAGTGTCGACCATCTGTGTTGAATGTATAGTGTGTTAGTGTAGACCATCTCTGTTGAGCGTATAGTGTGTTATTGTAGACCATCTGTGTTGGGTATATAACGTGTTCCTGTAGACTATCTCTGTGTTAGTGTTAGTGTAGACCAGCTGTGTTGGATGTATAGTTAGTGTAGACCATATGTGTTGAGTGTATAACGTGTTAATGTAAACCAGCTGTGATTTGTATATAGTATGTTAGTGTAGACCAGGTGTGTTGGGTATTATAAGGTGTTTGTCTAGACCAGCTAGCCTTTCGCCTGTAGTTGTAATTGCTGTGTGTTACCAAAATAGTTGGGCGGAAGGCCCCACATTGTGGCAGTAAAAGTAGTTGCATTCTGGTGTAGACGATATAGACAATGTGATTATTTATAAATTATACATGTGTTTTCCAATGTATCTAATTTTTTTGATTAGAAAGCTTTGAACTTTGACCTGTTTGTAGGGCTTAGTAATACCCCGAGAATGTTATACTCTTGGCGATGACGCATGATTCATATTCAATGTAACACACAAGTACACAATTTGTGTTCTACCCTTCTGAGACACATGTACACGAGATGACTCGGGTGAATGCCATGGCAACTTAAAACCACTTACTACCTATTGGATATAATGTCCTCGCTTTGGACAATCGTATACATTTGTTCAGAGAACAAATAGAGAACAGTATACTTTCCAGTATCAGATGGTCATGTGACTTTCGACTACATGAAATATTCCACCTGCAATGCTTTTTTTTCTAATTTTGATACCCTCCCGAGAACATCGTATATGACGTAGTGACCAAGCAGAGTTTTTTAATCATTGGCCGATTTACTGACATGAACGCAGGAGAAATTTATTTATTTATTTATTTATTTATTTTTTATTTATTTATCAAATAGTGACGCTTGTTCATAAGCTATCGCCTTGCCAACCAGTGATGCTGTTTTATAAGCTGTTGCCTTGCCAACCAGTGATGTTGTTCCATAAACTATAGCCTCGCCAACCAGTGGCGCTATTTCATGAGCTGTTGTCTTGTCAACCAGTGATGCTGTTTCAATAGTTGTTACCATGCCTACAGCGATTCTATTTCATAAGATGCTTTGTCAAACAATAACGCTGTTTCATAAAATGTCGTCCTACTGCCTCTGAGGGTGGAAGCAGAATATGTAAAAGTACTACAAATTCTTGATTTTAAATGAATGACAAAACAATCGAGCGTATTCAAACATGCGATTACTTAATCATAATTCAAAACCTAAATTCGGGTGACTCGCACTTTATTTGTCATCGGAGTTTAGAAACAACCAACAACCAAGAATAGTTTTGCTAAAAATCATGAAATTCCTCTCCTACTAAGCTTGTTAGTCGCGCCCACCCAGCTTGTTCAACATGCCCATCCAATGCTCGCCGAGTGACAGAACCACCCTGACATCAATTCTAAAAGTCTTTCTTTGAAGTTGTGCTAGTAAAATTTGAATCATGTCTAGTGGGGTGCAGTTATCTAAATCGTTGAAGTTGTGCTAGTAAAATATGTTTCATGTCCAGTGGGGTGCAGATATCTAAATCGTTGAAGTTGTGCTAGTAAAATATGTATCATGTCTAGTGGGGTGCAGTTATCTAAATCGTTGAAGTTGTGCTAATAAAATATGTATCATGTCTAGTGGGTGCAGATATCTAAATCGTTGAAGTTGTGCTAGTAAAATATGTATCATGTCTAGTGGGGTGCAGATATCTAAATCGTTGAAGTTGTGCTAGTAAAATATGTATCATGTCTAGTGGGGTGCAGATATCTAAATCGTTGAAGTTGTGCTAGTAAAATATGTATCATGTCTAGTGGGGTGCAGATATCTAAATCGTTGAAGTTGTGCTAGTAAAATATGTATCATGTCTAGTGGGGTGCAGATATCTAAATCGTTGAAGTTGTGCTAGTAAAATATGTATCATGTCTAGTGGGGTGCAGATATCTAAATCGTAGAAGTTGTGCAAGTAAAATATGTATCATGTCTAGTGGGGTGCAGATATCTAAATCGTTGAAGTTGTGCTAGTAAAATATGTATCATGTCTAGTGGGGTGCAGATATCTAAATCATAGAAGTTGTGCAAGTAAAATATGTATCATGTCTAGTGGGGTGCAGATATCTAAATCGTTGAAGTTGTGCTAGTAAAATATGTATCATGTCTAGTGGGGTGCAGATATCTAAATCGTAGAAGTTGTGCTAGTAAAATATGTATCATGTCTAGTGGGGTGCAGATATCTAAATCGTAGAAGTTGTGCAAGTAAAATATGTATCATGTCTAGTGGGGTGCAGATATCTAAATCGTTGAAGTTGTGCTAGTAAAATATGTATCATGTCTAGTGGGGTGCAGATATCTAAATCGTTGAAGTTGTGCTAGTAAAATATGTATCATGTCTAGTGGGGTGCAGATATCTAAATCGTTGAAGTTGTGCTAGTAAAATATGTATCATGTCTAGTGGGGTGCAGATATCTAAATCGTAGAAGTTGTGCAAGTAAAATATGTATCATGTCCAGTGGGATGCAGATATCTAAATCGTTGAAGTTGTGCTAGTAAAATATGTATCATGTCTAGTGGGGTGCAGATATCTAAATCGTTGAAGTTGTGCTAGTAAAATATGTATCATGTCTAGTGGGGTGCAGATATCTAAATCGTTGAAGTTGTGCTAGTAAAATATGTATCATGTCCAGTGGGGTGCAGATATCTAAATCGTTGAAGTTGTGCTAATAAAATATGTATCATGTCCAGTGGGGTGCAGATATCTAAATCGTTGAAGTTGTGCTAGTAAAATATGTATCATGTCTAGTGGGGTGCAGATATCTAAATCTTTGAAGTTGTGCTAGTAAAATATGTATCATGTCTAGTGTGGTGCAGATATCTAAATCGTTGAAGTTGTGCTAGTAAAATATGTATCATGTCTAGTGGGGTGCAGATATCTAAATCGTTGAAGTTGTGCTAGTAAAATATGTATCATGTCTAGTGGGTGCAGATATCTAAATCGTTGAAGTTGTGCTAGTAAAATATGTATCATGTCTAGTGGGGTGCAGATATCTAAATCGTTGAATTTGTGCTAGTAAATATGTATCATGTCTAGTGGGGTGCAGATATCTAAATCGTTGAAGTTGTGCTAGTAAAATATGTATCATGTCTAGTGGGGTGCAGATATCTAAATCGTTGAATTTGTGCTAGTAAATATGTATCATGTCTAGTGGGGTGCAGATATCTAAATCGTTGAAGTTGTGCTAGTAAAATATGTATCATGTCTAGTGGGGTGCAGATATCTAAATCGTTGAAGTTGTGCTAGTAAAATATGAATCATGTCTAGTGGGGTGCAGATATCTAAATCGTTGAATTTGTGCTAGTAAATATGTATCATGTCTAGTGGGGTGCAGATATCTAAATCGTTGAAGTTGTGCTAGTAAAATATGTATCATGTCTAGTGGGGTGCAGTTATCTAAATCTTTGAAGTTGTGCTAGTAAAATATGTATCATGTCCAGTGGGGTGCAGATATCTAAATCTTTGAAGTTGTGCTAGTAAAATATGTATCATGTCCAGTGGGGTGCAGATATCTAAATCGTTGAAGTTGTGCAAGTAAAATATGTATCATGTCTAGTGGGGTGCAGATATCTAAATTGTTGAAGTTGTGCTAGTAAAATATGTATCATGTCTAGTGAGGTGCAGATATCTAAATCGTTGAAGTTGTGTAAGTAAAATATGTATCATGTCTAGTGGGATGCAGATATCTAAATCGTTGAAGTGGTGCTAGTAAAATATGTATCATGTCTAGTGGGGTGCAGATATCTAAATCATTGAAGTTGTGCTAGTAAAATATGTATCATGTCTAGTAGGGTGCAGATATCTAAATCGTTGAAGTTGTGCTAGTAAAATATGTATCATGTCTAGTGGGGTGCAGATATCTAAATCGTTGAAGTGGTGCTAGTAAAATATGTATCATGTCTAGTGGGTGCAGATATCTAAATCGTTGAAGTTGTGCTAGTAAAATATGTATCATTTCTAGTGGGTGCAGATATCTAAATCGTTGAAGTTGTGCTAGTAAAATATGTATCATGTCTAGCGGGGTGCAGATATCTAAATCGTTGAAGTTGTGCAAGTAAAATATGTATCATGTCTAGTGGGGTGCAGATATCTAAATCGTTGAAGTTGTGCTAGTAAAATATGTATCATGTCTAGTGGGGTGCAGATATCTAAATCGTTGAAGTTGTGCTAGTAAAATATGTATCATGTCTAGTGGGGTGCAGATATCTAAATCGTTGAAGTTGTGCTAGTAAAATATGTATCATGTCTAGTGGGGTGCAGATATCTAAATCGTTGAAGTTGTGCTAGTAAAATATGTATCATGTCTAGTGGGGTGCAGATATCTAAATCGTTGAAGTTGTGCTAGTAAAATATGTATCATGTCTAGTGGGGTGCAGATATCTAAATCGTTGAAGTTGTGCTAGTAAAATATGTATCATGTCTAGTGGGGTGCAGATATCTAAATCTTTGAAGTTGTGCTAGTAAAATATGTATCATGTCTAGTGGGGTGCAGATATCTAAATCGTTGAAGTTGTGCTAATAAAATATGTATCATGTCTAGTGGGGTGCAGATATCTAAATCGTTGAAGTTGTGCTAGTAAAATATGTATCATGTCTAGTGGGGTGCAGATATCTAAATCGTTGAAGTTGTGCTAGTAAAATATGTATCATGTCTCGTGGGGTGCAGATATCTAAATCGTTGAAGTTGTGCTAGTAAAATATGTATCATGTCTAGTGGGGTGCAGATATCTAAATCTGTGAAGTTGTGCTAGTAAAATATGTATCATGTCTAGTGGGGTGCAGATATCTAAATCGTTGAAGTTGTGCTAGTAAAATATGTATCATGTCTAGTGGGGTGCAGATATCTAAATCTGTGAAGTTGTGCTAGTAAAATATGTATCATGTCTAGTGGGGTGCAGATATCTAAATCGTTGAAGTTGTGCTAGTAAAATATGTATCATGTCTAGTGGGGTGCAGATATCTAAATCGTTGAAGTTGTGCTAGTAAAATATGTATCATGTCTAGTGGGGTGCAGATATCTAAATCGTTGAAGTTGTGCTAGTAAAATATGTATCATGTCTAGTGGGGTGCAGATATCTAAATCGTTGAAGTTGTGCTAGTAAAATATGTATCATGTCTAGTGGGGTGCAGATATCTAAATCGTAGAAGTTGTGCTAGTAAAATATGTATCATGTCTAGTGGGGTGCAGATATCTAAATCGTTGAAGTTGTGCTAGTAAAATATGTATCATGTCTAGTGGGGTGCAGATATCTAAATCGTTGAAGTGGTGCTAGTAAAATATGTATCATGTCTAGTGGGGTGCAGATATCTAAATCGTTGAAGTTGTGCTAGTAAAATATGTATCATGTCTAGTGGGGTGCAGATATCTAAATCGTTGAAGTGGTGCTAGTAAAATATGTATCATGTCTAGTGGGGTGCAGATATCTAAATCGTTGAAGTTGTGCTAGTAAAATATGTATCATGTCTAGTGGGGAGCAGATATCTAAATCGTTGAAGTTGTGCTAGTAAAATATGTATCATGTCTAGTGGGGAGCAGATATCTAAATCGCACTAACAGGTTGTATTGGCAACTGGAATCCCCCCTCTCCCAGCACGCATTGTTGTATTCTGGAAATCGCTACTCCAGCCACTCGTATTTTCTCATTCTGCTTATTAGCACGAATAGCTACGTTGAATACTTCTATAGTATGCACTGTTTTATACGTGGTCAACTCTTCCATTATAGTGGCACAGTAATAAATTAGTTATAAATGCGAAACAAAACGATTACATCGTGAGAAGAAAGGGCATTTGTTGATGTGAAGAAAAGTGGAAACAAATAACAATAAGTGGGCTTAGTACGTACTTGAAGACATTGTCCCACGGTCGAGATATGCTCGTAACAATGCAGATCACGTGACACGGGCCAAATCGCATGAGAAAATTGTATCGGTAATTCAGAAACCGACAAGCGTACAATGAGAATAGGCGATACAAGGTTAACGAGTTGAAAGGTGAGGGTATCCACGAAGAAGACACAAATAGTGGCATTTAATTTAGCCGGAAAGGGGAGGGTGGGCCGTTGCTAAGGAAGTGAAGAACAAAGCCAATAATTGTAAACAGGAATGGGAACACAGTTTGATGGGCTGGAATATATCACCAAGACAGAGGGTTGGTTTTGAGAATCATGGTAAGATTTATTGTTCGCTGTTAATAATGATACCAAAACACCAGTGCTTTTCATTATACAATTGATTGTGTTTCCAAACTACGCATGCGCAGATGAAAAAGAAAAACATTGAGAAATTCATTGCCGAGCTAAACGGAGTTATATCTTTGTATATATTTTCCATGGTGAGTTTCTTTGGGATAATAATTTAACCACCCTCAACAAAATAATGATGTATTCTTTTAATAGGACGACTTGTCAGAAATTGGAGAGTTTCATTCAACAGATGGTCAACTCGAGGATCATTTAATTCTAATGCATTTGCTGCACTATGAGTCATATGGATTGCATTGCCATGGTGCAGACACAATAATGGAAATATAAAACACCGGCATTCATCACTCTGACGATACTAAGAAGATCGGATAATGGTGTCGGCAAAACTGGCGTGATTCACCAACAATTACAATGAAACAGAACTGAAACAGGAGTGGTCGGGTAAAAGAGAATACTTCCAAATGTAAAGTCACATGAATGAGTAAATCGGTGGGGACAATTTAACTTTCAAGAAAAAATCGGAGTGAGCTCCGTTCATTTGTTAAATACAACATGTTTGCGACAAACTGGTGCATAACATACATTACAAACGCTCAAGTAATAACAGTATAGTGAACAAAAAAGTACGAAATGAAATACGATTCTAACTCTCATTTAAAATACTCAAACATTTACTGTTCCTAAAGAGTTGACTTGTTCATTCAATTTAACTAACCCACATTTTGCTCGATGTATATCTATTTGCCGCACAATAACTTTGGTCACTGAACTGTTTTTGACCCTTGACCTTGCCATGTACATATATGATTGGATAAATTACATTACTTATTATAACGAATAACTTGTCCTAAATGTCTACAATGTATCAAAGAATGCATTTATTTGTTCATTTACTTGTTTGTTAATTGAATAGCTATATTTATCGACCGAGATACTAAGTGCGTTGGGGTCATTGCACTTTAAATCCATCACTTGTATCCTACGTATGGACGTTGTTGTCTGGTATGAATACTTTGATATGTGGGTGCCATCAACTTAGATATAGGCCGTCATCTCAAGCACATCTAAATTGTAATGATTGTATTTTATTTAAAGTCTTAATAATGATATGAACGCAACAACATTTATCAGTATCTGTGCCCTTCACCTTCGTTGGCGATCATAGATATGGTGGCCTAGCAACTTGGTCATCGCTGCAAAACTTTGGCAGTTATATTCTTGGCTGAAAACCAATCAATTTCGCCAATCAGAATGATTGACGTCATCGTGGTGCCGGCCGTAATTACATATACACGGAATATTATGATAGTAATTCTTATATCCAGTAACTGCTTGATTTGAAAAAAGTTAATAATTATTTGTAGATAACTTTTGTGGTAAGTTTAGTATGCAAATCACACATCGCGAATACAATCTCAGCTGAGGCGTTATTTTCGACCCAATTGAGCAACTCTACCGAAACACTTGAAAAAAATTGTTTTCATCAGAATTGTATACAAACGTGTGACGATGATAGGACGACACTCCCGATTGGGCGACCACGGTAAGATACGTACACGTACTACACGGCCGTGACCTTGCGTTTGTACTTGTGCTCTCACGTAAACATGTCATCTTAAATCGTGGTACACTGAAAAGGTGTATTGTCGATAATAACTGTTGCTAAATGCACTCATAGTTCCCTCAAATCAAGGTTGGCAGCACTACAAACACGACTAGGGGTTTTATTTGATTGTCATCTGTCATGAATAGCCAGCTTAGTCACTGCACATATAACAGTGGTAAAATACATACCAATTAAATTTATCAATCTTGAATATCGACGCGCGTACAATGAGTCATTTCATATTGTATGTATACTACCTATTTCAGCTGAATTAAGCACGAAAGTGAAAATTAATTATATAGACGTGCTAATTGCCTGCATAATGAGTGATTATCAACAGTCATTATGAGTCATCCACTTTGTAAGCACGCGTCTTATTGTACTGTGGTTTCCGCTCACTGATTGTGTAATGAAAACGTTCGATAAATGTTAAAATAACGTCAGCTGGAAGTTGTTCTGCGTTCCATACGTAAACAGGTATAGCTAATCCTATGACATCCTCCCCATCTCTATTTGCATTGCTATAACTGTAACCCACAACATATAGTCATTCTCCAACTGTATTTCCATAAATGTACACCACAACGTATATTCCATCTCCAACTATATTGCTGTAACGGTATCCCATAATATATAGTTCTTCTCTAACTGTATTGTCATATCTGTACCCAAATTATATAGTCGCTTTCTAACCGTATTTCCGTAATTAACCCACAACATATAGCACATCTCTAACTGTATTGCCACCTGAATTGTATTACTATAATTGACTCCGCAACGTTTTGCCATAACTGTACGCACAACTTATATTGGTAGTATTGTTGCAAGCGTCAATCGAGCATCAAAACACGAAAGCAACTCAGTTAAAAACAGATTATTTTAATAATATTGGATTTTTCAAAGAAAAAAATCGTTACAGTGCTGTTACAGGATGTTGGTTTATCGGAGTCTACAAAGCATCTGATCACCACAGTACTCCGTTAAAACACATGGTATCAATTACAACTTCCTGTCATTGCATAATGACCTTGAATGGGTACGCTTAACAAGTAGTACCAAGGTCATATTTACTTTATCTTGACTTAAAACTTAAATAACTACTAACTTTAAGCTTGATATGTATTACAACTCTGCTACTAAGTACATCCATGGCTAAACTAAATAACAATAATTATTGTATTTTTCTGGTATGTGAACTGTTTTAATATATTATTTGTATTTCTACTAAACGTTCTGACACTAACTGCATCTAACACAAACTGACTATTCAACTTGATCATATTGAGGGTGCCATACTATCTACAATAATGATTATCTTTATTGCGTTCGTATCCCTAATAGGATTTTGACTAAAATGCAATACAGATGTATCTATATCTATAGCCATACTGACGTTAATGTACCTCACAGTGTATAATCCACCTCCAAATATATTGCCATAACTGTACTCGCAGTATATAGTCCACCTTAACTGTATCGCATTAGCTGTACTCCCAATATATAGTAAATCTATATTGCCATAATGGTGTCCCATAACATAGTTTATCTCTAACTGTATTTCCATAACTGTACCTACAACGTATAGTTAATATCTAACTACATTGTCATATCTGTTCCTGTAGGAAAAGGTTCAGGTCGTGGAGGAGACTAAGATTAGGTGTGTATAGTATGAACACAAAGCAGCAACTGATTTAATTGTTAAAACTAAGCAACTATACACTGTTACAGGTTAATATTTGTATGAACAGAAATAGAAGGTTAGCAGGATGTTATACAACACTTAAGTCAACTACATATCGTAACTACATGGCTGAGAATTCATCAATGTATCATATGACAACGCCAAACTGGTATCAACAGAGAATGCATTCACCACCACCATTCTCAGCAGTGCCCACACCTATGCCTTGGATGCCTGCTGTACCTAATTATCTTCCTGCCCGACCTTACTTTCCATGGGGTTAAACGATGAACAGATTCAAGCAGCAACTAAAAATCGCTTCTTGGAATATTCATGGCTTAAATTATAGTATAGATGATAGTGATATCATTGAGTTTGTTAAAAAACATGATATAGTTTGTTTTTTAGAGACCTGGTTAGATAGTAGTCAGAGAGTTAGTGTGCCAGAGGGCTATTTGTACTTTAGATTAGATAGAAAAAAAGTGTTAATGCTAGAAAATCATCTGGTGGTATAATTGTTATGTTCAAGTCTATATTAAGTAAAGGCCTAACAAAAATTAAAAGTAAATGTATGGAAGCCATATGGGTGAAAATGGATAAAGATTTCTTTGGTTTAAACAGAAATCTCTTTTTATGTAGTCTATATGTCCCACCAGTTGGGTCAACCTATTATAAAAACAATGACATCTCAGGTGAAGATATGTTTGATATTATCACTGAAGAATCTCTGCATTTTGCAAATCAAAGAAACATATTCATCCTTGGAGACTTAAATTCTAGAACTGCAGGACAAGTTGATACTCTAGGAGATGAGAAAGGAACATCAGAGATTCAAGTTCCATACATTCTGCTGAATAGTGTTAAAAGACAATCAATGGATATCACGAGTAATAAATACGGTTAATATTTATGTAATCTTTGTCTTACTACAGACATGGTAATTGCTAATGGTAGAGTAGTAGGTGATCTGAATGGAAAAGTGACATGTTATCAATATAATGGTGTCAGCCAGGTTGATTATTTGATTGTACAAAAAGAATTTTATTCTCAAGTTAAATATTTTAAAGTTAATAATTTAACCCATTTATCAGATCATTGTGCTTTGTCTTTAGCAATTGATGTTAATTATAATTATGATCAGAGTTCAGACATCTCAATGATCCCATACAAAAAAATATTTGGCATAGCTCATCAAAATCTAATTTTATGTCACAACTAAGTTCTGCTGAGTTAACCAGAAAAATGAAAAACTTTTTGGCGATAAATTGTGTGGAGAACAATGACATTCAAAACATGGTAAAATCATTTAATAACATAATATATTTTGCAGCAGATAGGGCGCTAAAATCCATTACAATCAAATATAGGAAATCAAATACAACTAAAAAAATCAAAACAAAATCAAAACAAAAATGGTTTGATAATGATTTGGGGTTCATTAGAAGAAACCTAAAAGAAACTTCAAAGAAAGTAAGCAAGTTTCCATTTGACCCCAGTCTTAGAATGCAGCGCCAAAGGCTAAATAAACAAAACAGAATGGTTATTAAGCAAAAGAAAAATTCTTTTAAAGAAAAACTATTGAACAATTTAATGAATTTAAAAGGCAATAATCCAGCATGTTTCTGGAATGCAATTAATGAAATTAAAGAATTTAATAATTCCAATAAACAACAAACACCATCAGTCTCCTTAACAGAATGGATTAACATTTCTCTGCCCTTTTCAATATAAATTCAGATGCTATTAATCACAATTCAACTACTAATCAAGAGGTAAAAGAAACAATCAAGAAGCATGATAATACTTCAATTATTAATCCTGATCTTGATCTTGATAAGGACATCAGTGAGCAAGAAATAAATAGTGCTCTTAAGAAAATCAAAACGGGGAAATCACCAGGTCCTGATGCCATCATCAATGAGATGCTTAAGTTTTCAAACCCTTTATTAATAACCTGCTTGAAGAGACTTTTCAACCAAATTTTATCAAATGGTGTGTTTCCAATTGAATGGAATACCAGCTACCTTGTTCCATTACATAAAAGTGGAAACATCACAGATGTCAACAATTATAGAGGCATTGCACATTCAAACTCTATATCAAAAGTTCTGAATATTATAATTAATTAATAACAGATTACAATTATTTTTGGATAATCAAAACTATATGAAAAATACACAATTTTGTTTTCGAAAACATCATACCACAGATAGTATTTTCATTTTAAAATCACTGATAAATAAATATGTCAACAAAGCAGGTAAATCTCATCTATATGCTTGCTTTGTAGATCTGCGCAAAGCTTTTGATAGTGTCTGGCGAGAAGGCATGCTATACAAATTACTAAAGGCTGGAGTTACAGGAAAAGTGTTCAACTTGATAAAATCCATGTATTCACTAACCAAATATGCTATCAAAACTGCTCATGGTTGCACCAATTCATTCTCATAATCTTGTGGAGTGAAACAAGGGTGCAATTCAAGTCCTATTCTAGTCAACATTTTTATCAATGATCTTTCTGATAGTATCCTTTCTAATCCAGTTAGCTTAGAGAATAATTTATTTAACTGTTTATTATTTGCTGATGATATTATGATAGTGTCAAATTCTAGTAATGGGCTTCAAAATAGTCTAGATAGTCTTAATAATTACTGTAACAAGTGGAAGTTACAAGTAAATACAAAAAAGACACAGGTCATTATATTCAATAAGCAGGGAAAATTGATTGACGGTGATTTTTATTTAGGGAACAACCAAATACAAATTGTTAATTCATACAATTACCTTGGAATTGTCTTTCAAAGTAGTGGCAATTTCAAACTGGCAATTGAAAATTTAGTGATGAAGGCACAACGAGCAATAGGGGTCCTTAAACAAACACTTAATTTACATAACCATTATTTATCAGTGAGTAATGCTATACACATGTTTAAGAGATCTGTTATTGCCTATATTAATGTATGGATCTGAAATCTGGAGAGCTTTCACATTCAAATTGCACAGAGCCAATGTTGAAATTACATACGAACAATTCATTCAAAAATTATTTGATGATAAAACTTGTTTTGAACAACTACACATTAAATTTTGTAAAACCATACTAGGAGTTCACAAAAAATCAAGTAACATTGTGACAAGAGCTGAACTTGGAAGCTACCCTATTATCATTGATATTTGCAGACAGATGATTAGGTATCATGACAGAATTGTAACAGATGAATGTAATGTGTTAGTGCATTCTGCCTACAACAATGAAAGCAAAAGTACAGGCAACACATGGACAAATTTTGTACGTAAACTACAAGAAAATACTAAAACCAATGAGATTGGCCATGATGTTGATGGTTTTGAAAATAAATTAAAGCAAACATTTATAAAAGATTTGAGGTCTCCTACCTTACACAAAAAAGAAAATAACAAGCTACGTACATATAACAATTTCAAATCTGAATACTCTTTGGAACCATATTTGGAATATGTAAATAATGTCAAACACAGAGTTGCCATCACTAAATTCAGAATTTCTGCACATAAACTACCAATAGAGAAATTAAGGTATTTACAAGTACCACCAGAGGAAAGGTTATGCATGCTATGTGATGATCTAGCTGTTGGCAATGAGATGCATGCTTTCTTAGATTGCAGTAACCCAGAGATTGAATCTGCTAGGTGCAAATTTATGAGAGCAATCTCAATGCACAAAGAATTTCAAAGTTTGCCTAAGCAGATTATGTTTAAGAAACTGATGAATTCAATAGATAGTTTCATTGCCAGCAGTCTAGGAGTCTATATACATAAAATCTTAGAAATGTATGCTAATTGTTAAACATCTTTTTATTTTTTTATTTTTATTATTGTTGTATTTGTGCGTTACTGTGTTGGTTTTTGGCCATAAGTTATGTAATTTCTTACATTATTTCGAGTCAAATAAAATATTCTATATGATCTTTATATCTAGGGCGTCAAAGACACCACACATTTCCCGTCACTCCGGGTTGAACAGATAGATAATCAAAAGTAATAGTTGAACGAATAAGGCGGTAAACAGTAAATATAACAATTGACAAAAACAGTGGCGCAACTCAAATACTCTAATTGAACGAATATCACATTATCAGGACGAATGAAAAATGAAATACTATTCGAATATTACATACAATTCCGAATATTGAAACCATAATACTATAAAACACGATACGACTAGGGGGTAAAAGTCTATGATTACATGTCAGGTTATTGTACAACGAAATGTACATTATGGTGTTCTAAACAATTGAAACACAATCTGTCTCTTTTCACAATTGCATTACGTGCATTACGTGTATCAATTCCGACAACGATTTCACAAACGTGTGTAGAGTGGGGCACTTGAACGATCTCATGGGTTTAGCGAACGTAGAGCTAGGAAATTTGTACCTAACATGAAAGGATGTTATAGAGGGTAGATACCTTTCACTGGAGAAATTATCATTGAAGTGTTCTATGGGGTTACCTACCTGTCTGGCTTGAATTTCCTTATGGACCGCTTCCTTTAATTCGTGTAGTGACCACGCTGTGTTGCCATGCTGGCGGGAAATCTGGGTTTTGACGTTTTATCAAACATAATTGGCACAAGTAGATCAGCATATGAGTCTTCACTTTTACCGAGTGACCGTAATTCACGATTGTAAGTTTTGAGATTGTCATAAGAGTTCGTCATGCTGGATAACGTATTATCTGGTGGCGGTAGTACCCACAATGCCTTCGTGTGGCTTGAAATAATTTTGTGTGGCTGACCATATCGTTATTTCAAGTTGGCTAGCGTTTCTGAATAGTTGGCTTTGGTAAACTGGAGGCCCTCGACTGTCCGCGCTGCTTCACAGCCTAGTTGAGCAATCAAGTATTGAAATTGTCCAACCTCGTCCATGTTAGGGCTCTTATCTACTGACTATGTGAATGTGTCAATGAACGTAGCCCATTTTAGAACGTTACCTTCAAATTTCGGCAACTGCAATTTGGGGAAGTTGACCGTCTGTTGAGACTAGCGATTGTGTCTTTCTAGGAAGCGTTGGAACAAAAATAACCGACCTTTAACCATTATAGCATAACCCCCGCTTCTTCAAAGTACTGTGTATATTATTATTTAGTATTATTTCATCGCATTCCTGGATGATTTCTATATGTTTCTCCATGTCTCGAATTGTTGCCACCATCACGTTTTTGTTTGACCCAAGAAGTTCTTCTTTTCCAATAATCTCTTCAGCCTTGTTGAGTTGCTAAGTAATTTGTCCTTTTTGCCCTTCCATTTCTTTGGCTTTCTGTCTGTTGAGTTGCTCGATCGGTAGGCATGTCGAAGATGTCTTAGTCTTGACTGGGACACTCACGATCCTGGTCTCGGCACCAAGATGTAGGAAGAGGGTTCGGGTCGCGGAGTAGAGGAGACGAAGACGAGATCTGTCTAGCTTGAACACAAAGCAGCAACTGATTTAATCGTTAAAACTAAGCAACTATATTCTGTAATAGAAGGTTAGCAGGATGTTACATAACACTTAAGTCGTAAAAACTACATATGGTTAGGCATCTGTTCTTATCTAGGCAGTCAAAGACACCACATATTTTCCGGCAGTCCCCCACAATGTGTAGTCAATCTTCAAGAATATTGTCATAAATGTACCCCACAACGTATAGTCCATCTTCAAATGTATTACCAAAACTGTATCCCACAACAGATAGTCCATCTCCAATTTTTATTGCAATAATTTTAACCCGCAACGTATAGTCCATCTCCAACTATATTGTCGTAACTTTACCCACAGCTTAGTAGTATTGTTGCAGGCGTCAATCAGGCGAAAGCAACTCTGTCAAAAACAGGTAATATTAGATTTTCCAAAGAAAAAAAACAACGTTACAGTGCCCTAACTGTACCAATGAAATATAGTCTATCTCTAACTATATTGCCAAAACTGTACTCCACAGCATATATATAATCGATCTCCAACAGTATTTCAAGTAATGTATCCTGAAGTATATATTATACCATCAAATGTATTGCCATACTTGTGCCTAACAGCGTATAGTCCATGTCCAAGTGTATTGTCATAACTGTGCACCACAGGATATAGTTCATCTTCAAATGTATCTCACTATCTGTGCCCCACAACGTATAGTCCATCTCCAAATCTGTTGCCATAACTGCACCCAGCAACGTGTAGTCCATTTCCAAATGTATTGCCATTACTGTACCCCGCAACATATAGTTCATCTCCAAATGTATCATCATAACTGTACCCATCAAGATATAGTGCATTTCAAAATGCATTGCCAGAACTGTACCCCTCAAGATGTAGTCCATTTCCAAATGTATTGCCATAACTGTACCCAGCAACGTATAGTCCATCTCCAAATGTATTGCCATAACTGTAACCCGCAACGTATAGTACATCTCCAAATGTATTGCCATAACTGCACCCAGCAACGTATAGTACATTTCCAAATGTTTTACCATAACTGTATCCTCAACTTATAGTCATTCTCCAAATGTATTGCCATAACTGTACCCCACAATGATATAGTCCATTTCAAAAATACATATATACAACGTATAGTCCATCTCCAAATCTGTTGCCATAACTGCACCCAGCAACGTGTAGTCCATTTCCAAATGTATTGCCATTACTGTACCCCGAAACATATAGTTCATCTCCAAATGTATCATCATAACTGTACCCATCAAGATATAGTGCATTTCAAAATGCATTGCCAGAACTGTACCCCTCAAGATGTAGTCCATTTCCAAATGTATTGCCATAACTGTATCCAGCAACGTATAGTCCATCTCCAAATGTATTGCCATAACTGTAACCCGCAACGTATAGTACATCTCCAAATGTATTGCCATAACTGCACCCAGCAACGTATAGTACATTTCCAAATGTTTTACCATAACTGTATCCTCAACTTATAGTCATTCTCCAAATGTATTGCCATAACTGTACCCCACAATGATATAGTCCATTTCAAAAATACATATATACAACGTATAGTCCATCTCCAAATCTGTTGCCATAACTGCACCCAGCAACGTGTAGTCCATTTCCAAATGTATTGCCATTACTGTACCCCGCAACATATAGTTCATCTCCAAATGTATCATCATAACTGTACCCATCAAGATATAGTGCATTTCAAAATGCATTGCCAGAACTGTACCCCTCAAGATGTAGTCCATTTCCAAATGTATTGCCATAACTGTATCCAGCAACGTATAGTCCATCTCCAAATGTATTGCCATAACTGTAACCCGCAACGTATAGTACATCTCCAAATGTATTGCCATAACTGCACCCAGCAACGTATAGTACATTTCCAAATGTTTTACCATAACTGTATCCTCAACTTATAGTCATTCTCCAAATGTATTGCCATAACTGTACCCCACAATGATATAGTCCATTTCAAAATACATTGCCATAAGTGTATCCCACAACGTATCGTCCATCTCCAAATGTATTGCCATAACTGTACCTCGCAAGATATAGTGCATTTCAAAATACATTGCCATAACTGTATCTCTCAAGATATAGTCCATCTCCAAATGTAATGCCACAACTGTACCCCACAAAATATAGTCGATATCTAACTTTATTGCCATAACTGTACCCCACAACATATAGTCTCAAAATGTAAGGCCATAACTGTGCCCCCACAAAATATAGACCATCTCCAAATGTTTTACCATAATTGTACCGCACAAGATATAGTCCATTTCAAAATACATTGCCATAACTGTATCCCACAACGTATAGTCCATCTCCAAATGTTTTACCATAACTGTACCCATCAAGATATTGTGTATTTCAAAATGCATTACCATATCTGTATCTCTCAAGATATAGTCCATTTCAAAATGAATTGCCATATCTGTATCTCTCAAGATATAGTCCATTTCAAAATGAATTGCCATATCTGTATCTCTCAAGATATAGTCCATCTCCAAATGCATTGCCGTTACTGTACCCCCAAGATGTAGTCCATCTCCAAATGCATTGCCATAACTGTACGTTTTAACGTGTAGACCATCTCCAAATGTATTGCCATAACTGTACCTCACAATATATAGTCCATTTCCAAATGTATTGCCATAACTGTACCTCGCAAGATATAGTGCATTTAAAAATACATTGCCATAACTGTATCTCTCAAGATATAGTCCATCTCCAAATGTAATGCCACAATTGTACCCCCACAAAATATAGTCGATATCTAACTTTATTGCCATAACTGTACCCCACAACTTATAGTCTCAAAATGTATTGCTATAACTGTACCACGCAAGATATAGTCCATTTCAAAATGAATTGCCATAACTGTATCCCTCAAGATATAGTCCATCTCCAAATGTATTACCATAACTGTATCCCAAAACGTATAGTCCATGTAGGCATCACAAGCTCCCACAGGTATTACAGTCTCTTACGCCACCAACTAGAAACACGTACCTTGGTTACACGATACATGGGGAAACTATAAATATTCGAAGTAATTCAAACAATTCTTATCATAAAATGTACTTTAAATTTAAATATACATTTCTCTTAATATGTGCAAAAGTCGAGCGATACCACCAATTAATATACGGCAAATAAAATATGTAACAATAAATAACAATTCTAACTGAAACATTTGTCAACCATTTTGACGAGCCAAAGCACACATTGCATACCATGTGCTCTATTAAACGTGCAGCTGATCACATGTACGCAATGTGTTTGGGCACAAAAAATGGGTGGCAAATAGTATAAATAACAAAACAATTTTCATGAAATAAGTCTTAACGAATACTAACATTTACAGACTTGCAATTATAACCGAAAGTAAGAGTGATAAAATCGAGTACTCAAACTTGTAACAAATTACTGCAAATAATTTCATGCTGATGAAGCCAACAATGATAAAATCTTTCTTACCTCGTTTAGTGGCACCTTCCCGGACCAGTGTACAAGTGTTAGCAAACTTAGCAAAATTCACAGAAAACTCAACATGGCAGGACAATTCAGAGCAGGCACAGAGACACGTCTTCACTCTTCAGAACCACATGCAGAACTAAAGACAATAGCCTGTCTGGCTCAGAGTTCACCACAGGTCAAACAGGTGAAACAAAGGAATCCAACTATGTAGTCAATAACCAATCAGAGGGGAAGTTTGCACAACTTACAGTCCATCTCCAAATGTATTTCCATCATTGCACCTCACAAGATATATTGTATCTCCAAACGGTGTGCCATAACTGTACCCTAGAAAGTATAGTCCATTTCCAAATGTTTTGCCATACCTGTACCCCACAACGTATAGTCCATCTCAAAATGTTTTACCATAACTGTACCCAACAAGATATAGTTTATCTCAAAATGCATTGCCATAACTGTACCCCACAAGATATAGTCCATTTCCAAATGCATTGGCATAACTGTACCCTAGAAAGTATAGTCCATCTTCAAATGTTTTGCCATAACTGTGTCCCACAATACACAGTCCATCTCCAACTGTATTTCCATAATTGTACCCTACAAGTTGTCGGTCATTGCGTCTTATGAACAAGAGTGTATTTTGTATGGAACAGACTGACAGTTTCTCGCCCCCTCATTATAATGTTATTATTTTCGCACTATTTGAGATATTACTTTTCGTCGTATTTTTATTGTTGTCCTGAGATGGAAGCTAATACTTTGTTTTTGAATCTTGACATATTTACGTGTTTATGTGTTCGAGAGTGGAGTTCGTATTTACATAAATTATCCCGATAGTGAGTGAAATCACTGGAAACCATTGCCTATGCTCATGTTTTATTGCAATTTGCAATGTGTTCGACATTCCTATGAGAAGGGGGGAGATCGCAGGTGATCTGGATCGGAGATTAGGATGAAAGCCTATGCGATACCATGTTATGCTATTGGTGTGTTTATAGTAATGGAGTGGGTGAATGTAACCTATAAAATGGGGGGGGGGGGGTGCAATGAGGCAGGTAACCATGTGATGGCCGCACAGCTGTATGCATCTTTTACTATATCTCTCCTGCAGGTGTTTCTCAATGTGACTAGAGGTACATATATATATGAGCGAATAGAAACCCTGTGAGTATAGATGGTATAAAAAACATGCAAATGATCTTTTCCATCATCATTGAGCTAGAATGTTTTCAGGAAAATGATTAGATGTGGTGTCTATCTGCAAATTTCTCAATTGATTGAATGGTCAGATATTAATTAACTCTTCATTGGCCCATTGGCGATACATTGTAGCATCGTTCTTCTCAGTCACACACAAATGCGACTTAACGACTTGAACTACAGGAAAGAGCTGTCGACGATGCCGTTGAATCACCGTCGCCTTGGTAACACCATGCAATTATGAGATAGATGCAGACCACGTTTTCACTGGTTTATATTCATTTGACTATTATGCGGGATCTCATCGATGTTACAGCAAACTTGCTCCCTTATTAGTCACAGCAATTGGCAGTGTGCCAAATAGTAAGTTCACGACTGCTGTCAATTTTGATACACGTTGTGTAGGAAGGAATTGGGTAGTGAGTTACTAGCCCTGTTCAAAACATAGCATCCTTGGAAAAAGTAGAAAAGCTGTGTTTCTCGTGACACCGCTGTTTGGGGACTAAATCAGAACACTGAATACATATTTGACTTGTAAGTTCAATAAAAGATGAAAACGTATAATTTTATTTTTTCTGTGAATGTTTGCTGTTTGCAATTATATGCAGTTTGGATGACATGAGGTGATAAACAGACAATCGTACGTAGTGCTATGGATTCGGCGTTCTGGAAGAAAACGTCCCCAGTCCGTGTGATTTGGATGCGTGCCAAAAAAGAACGGGGTGCAGCCAGCAGATTGCAGCGAGTGATAAATTGGTACCCAAAACACGGCCGACACGTGGAGAGGGAAAGAATATTTGCAATTATAATCAAACCCAAGCTCCGGTCGACGAATCTCCAAAAAAAAAAAATGATATATTATTGCTAGAGTCAGGGGGGTCACACAGGAAATGTTGGCAATGTGCCAAATTGTGGATAGCGATCAGATACGTTTCAGATGCAGTCTTATTTTGAGCGTTGCATAGAACGATTTTACTTTCTACACACTGGGATTTATCATTTAAATTACAAAAACGATTAAATATTACAAAACACGGCGCGAAATCATCTTCTGTATTCTTTACGTCAATGGGGTAGACTTTTACAGCGCTATAAAATTCTATCAGCCGTAGGTTACTCATGCTAACACACTGCACACATGCCACAAACATAGAATGATAAAGATTTCACGATTTGGTGGATAAAAGAACGAAGTGTTTTATGTAGACAAATAAAATCATCGGAACGTCTCTTTCCAAACAACGACAGCACTTTTGCTACGATCTTCTTGTGTTTTCACTGCCTCCTCGTGACTTCAGGTTACAGCGCTAATAACCCCCACCTCGCCAGTATGCCCATAAACAATCCTTCGTCAATATACACTCATATCCAGTTTAGTTTTTACGAATCTGGCCTGATCGACCTTCTGACTTGCGCGCAATGAAGAGCCCCATTGTACTGTGGCGTAATGTGCATACAATTTGTACTTCTGTGAGAGAGAACAATGCCTTCAAGTCAAGCCAGTTTACAAGTCAGCTGTTCGCAGTATGGGCTTTGGTGAATATGTACCGCGTAAAAGGGGGTCACAAACACATATACTCTCGATTCAAACACTTATTCCAGTTTCGAAAAAAAAAAGCAATTACTTGTTCACTGATGTCTTACTTTCGCATCTGCCCAAAAGCAAAGTAGGCCAAGGTTTGACCTTGTCGTGCCCTCTCAGTACATGCGTGTGCATTTGCTGGTGGTTTACAAGGCGGAGTACAATTGTGCTGAGATTGGCAACGTTCCAGTGACACTGTTCGATTCTAAATCAATGTATTTTGCCGCTATCTCATAGCACCAAGGTATAGAAAAAAAATCAAATATGTCTTCCTGTACTTGACCTGAAGTGACCCCATCACAAAGGTCAATAGAGGGCGCCAGTGAGTTGTTTGACAGAATACATTATATGCAAATATTGTTTGTGTGTAATGTTGCGAACAGGTCGACTGTTTAACAATCGTGTTGCTGTGGCTGTCAAAACTGTCGCAATAATTTCAGCAGATTTGCGATTTTCCCGGGGGAGGGGGAGCATTGTCATTTACCTATCTACGCGATTTTTGTAATGTATTATGAATATATATTAACATTGCACAGTTTTGTATATGAATTGATGTTTTTTAATTACTTTTCATTTATGATATGACAGTATAATTTTTTGTGTGTGCAATATTTCTTTCTTTAAGCTTCATGTAAATAAGTAAATTTGCAATGTAAATTACTTTTAACTGCGTAATAAAAAACAGAAATGCATGCAATATACAAGTACATGTACCATTTTTTTTACAATTTAAATGACGTTAAAAACCAGATTGCTATCTTTGTGATATCGGATCGTGGTTATTCTGTGTATCAGTTCTAGAAACATTGACTTATGACGCCAATAGAGGGCACTGGTACGCTCTAGGTTATTATCCTGGCTTCGAAACAAGAACAGTCCTCTACGAACTCCGCAGGGTGATCTTACCCCAAAACATGATCACTGTAATTTCACTTTAATTTCTTTAATGAATACATAAACATGAGTCAAAAAATCTCATAGCAACGATGATCATGATCCTTTACATTTGGGTGAGAACTAGATTGGGTGTGGCCGCGGTACATTGTACTGACACACGTGTACAATGTATTCATATTATTTAATTAACTGTGCAAAATATTGTCCCACATCTATCACCCCTTTACAAAGGCTCGCCTTAAACTCAAATATACTCAGTAGTTAGTTTTAAATGCATTTAAGTTGTCTGTGTCAGCCGTACATACTCAGTCGTTTATCTTCATAAAAAAACAAATGACCTCATAACGTGTTACAGCGCGTGTTGTGGGGAAAGGGACCCCTAAGCGGAAGTGGAAAAGAAAAAGTTCAACAATGACATCATACCCATTTCCTCATTATTGTCATTGTTCATTAAGATTTTATTGTGTTGACGTTTTCAACGGGTGATTTGAACTGCAAGTGATGTCACGTCTTATTAAAGGGCGGCAGTCGTCGTGCCGCGTTCTGTTCGATATGGGACTCATATCGACGTACACAACGCGTGTAAAATACATTGTTTATTTACATGAAATTCGAACACGCACTGCGCGACGACCACCACGCTTTAAGTCAAACATCCACCAGAACGAGTCTTAATTCTAGTCTTGACTCGAGGGGGCGCTTTGTGACATGATACGATATTAAATTGTAAAAATGATTTGTTCTAATTTCTCTATAAAGTTCTACATTGTAACAACTTTCACTTATTAATAGAAAAGCAACATTTTGTCTACAGAGGGCGTCGTTTTCTCATGCCTTTATCTGGATATTTGTTATTCAAGGATTTTAAATAATGATGCTACCGTAATCTCATTTGTCTAGAATTTCACATTTGTTGTCGAACTTCATACCTGTATATTCCCACATAATCTCATTTGTCTTGAATTTCATATTTGTTGTCGGACTTTATACCTGTATATTCCCACGTAATCTCATTTGTCGTAAATTTCATATTTGTTGTCGGACTTCATACCTGTATATTCCCACGTAATCTCACTTTTCTTGAATTTCATATTTGTTGTCGGACTTCATACCTGTATATTCCCACGTAATCTCATTTGTCTAGAATTTCACATTTGTTGTCGAACTTCATACCTGTATATTCCCACGTAATCTCATTTGTCTTGAATTTCATATTTGTTGTCGGACTTCATGCATGTATATTCCCACGTAATCTCATTTGTCTTGAATTTCATATTTGTTGTCAGACTTTATACCTGTATATTCCCACGTAATCTCATTTGTCGTAAATTTCATATTTGTTGTCGGACTTCATACCTGTATATTCCCACGTAATCTCATTTGTCTTGAATTTCATATTTGTTGTCGGACTTCATACCTGTATATTCCCACGTAATCTCATTTGTCGTAAATTTCATATTTGTTGTCGGACTTCATACCTGTATATTCCCACGTAATCTCATTTGTCTTGAATTTCATATTTGTTGTCGGACTTCATACCTGTATATTCCCACGTAATCTCATTTGTCTAGAATTTCATATTTGTTGTCGGACTTCATACCTGTATATTCCCACGTAATCTCATTTGTCTTGAATTTCATATTTGTTGTCAGACTTTATACCTGTATATTCCCACGTAATCTCATTTGTCTTGAATTTCATATTTGTTGTCGGACTTCATACCTGTATATTTCCACGTAATCTCATTTGTCGTGAATTTCATATTTGTTGTCGGACTTCATACATGTATATTCCCAAGTAATCTCATTTGTCTTGAATTTCATATTTGTTGTCGGACTTCATGCATGTATATTCCCACGTAATCTCATTTGTCTTGAATTTCATATTTGTTGTCGGACTTCATACCTGTATATTTCAACGTAATCTCATTTGTCGTGAATTTCATATTTGTTGTCGGACTTCATACCTGTATATTTCCACGTAATCTCATTTGTCGTGAATTTCATATTTGTTGCCGGACTTCATACCTGTATATTCCCACGTAATCTCATTTGTCTTGAATTTCATATTTGTTGTCGGACTTCATACCTGTATATTCCCACGTAATCTCATTTGTCTTGAATTTCATATTTGTTGTCGGACTTCATACCTGTATATTCCTACGTAATCTCATTTTTCTTGAATTTCATATTTGTTGTCGGACTTCATACCTGTATATTCCTACGTAATCTCATTTGTCTTGAATTTCATATTTGTTGTCGGACTTCATACCTGTATATTCCCACGTAATCTCACTTTTCTTGAATTTCATATTTGTTGTCGGACTTCATACCTGTATATTCCCACGTAATCTCATTTGTCTAGAATTTCACATTTGTTGTCGAACTTCATACCTGTATATTCCCACGTAATCTCATTTGTCTTGAATTTCATAGTTGTTATCGGACTTCATGCATGTATATTCCCACGTAATCTCATTTGTCTTGAATTTCATATTTGTTGTCAGACTTTATACCTGTATATTCCCACGTAATCTCATTTGTCGTAAATTTCATATTTGTTGTCGGACTTCATACCTGTATATTCCCACGTAATCTCATTTGTCTTGAATTTCATATTTGTTGTCGGACTTCATACCTGTATATTCCCACGTAATCTCATTTGTCGTAAATTTCATATTTGTTGTCGGACTTCATACCTGTATATTCCCACGTACTCTCATTTGTCTTGAATTTCATATTTGTTGTCGGACTTCATACCTGTATATTCCCACGTAATCTCATTTGTCTAGAATTTCATATTTGTTGTCGGACTTCATACCTGTATATTCCCACGTAATCTCATTTGTCTTGAATTTCATATTTGTTGTCAGACTTTATACCTGTATATTCCCACGTAATCTCATTTGTCTTGAATTTCATATTTGTTGTCGGACTTCATACCTGTATATTTCCACGTAATCTCATTTGTCGTGAATTTCATATTTGTTGTCGGACTTCATACCTGTATATTCCCAAGTAATCTCATTTGTCTTGAATTTCATATTTGTTGTCGGACTTCATGCATGTATATTCCCACGTAATCTCATTTGTCTTGAATTTCATATTTGTTGTCGGACTTCATACCTGTATATTTCAACGTAATCTCATTTGTCGTGAATTTCATATTTGTTGTCGGACTTCATACCTGTATATTTCCACGTAATCTCATTTGTCGTGAATTTCATATTTGTTGCCGGACTTCATACCTGTATATTCCCACGTAATCTCATTTGTCTTGAATTTCATATTTGTTGTCGGACTTCATACCTGTATATTCCCACGTAATCTCATTTGTCTTGAATTTCATATTTGTTGTCGGACTTCATACCTGTATATTCCTACGTAATCTCATTTTTCTTGAATTTCATATTTGTTGTCGGACTTCATACCTGTATATTCCTACGTAATCTCATTTGTCTTGAATTTCATATTTGTTGTCGGATTTCATACCTGTATATTCCCACGTAATCTCATTTGTCTTGAATTTCATATTTGTTGTCGGACTTCATACCTGTATATTCCCACGTAATCTCATTTGTCTTGAATTTCATATTTGTTGTCGGATTTCATACCTGTATATTCCCACGTAATCTCATTTGTCTTGAATTTCATATTTGTTGTCGGACTTCATACATGTATATTCCCACGTAATCTCATTTGTCTTGAATTTCATATTTGTTGTCGGACTTCATACATGTATATTCCCACGTAATCTCATTTGTCTTGAATTTCATATTTGTTGTCGGACTTCATACCTGTATATTCCCACGTAATCTCATTTTTCTTGAATTTCATATTTGTTGTCGGACTTCATACTTGTATATTCACGTAATCTCATTTGTCTTGAATTTCATATTGGTTGTCGGACTTCATACCTGTATATTTCCACGTAATCTCATTTGTCGTCAATTTCATATTTGTTGTCGGACTTCATGCATGTATATTCCCACGTAATCTCATTTGTCTTGAATTTCATATTTGTTGTCGGACTTCATACCTGTATATTTCCACGTAATCTCATTTGTCGTGAATTTCATATTTGTTGTCGGACTTCATACATGTATATTCCCACGTAATCTCATTTGTCTTGAATTTCATATTTGTTGTCGGACTTCATACCTGTATATTCCCACGTAATCTCATTTGTCTTGAATTTCATATTTGTTGTCGAACTTCTTACCTGTATATTTCCACATAATCTCATTTGTCGTCAATTTCATATTTGTTGTCGGACTTCATACCTGTATATTCCCACGTAATCTCATTTGTCTTGAATTTCATATTTGTTGTCGGACTTCATACCTGTATATTTCCACGTAATCTCATTTGTCTTGAATTTCATATTTGTTGTCGGACTTCATACCTGTATATTTCCACGTAATCTCATTTGTCGTGAATTTCATATTTGTTGTCGGACTTCATACCTGTATATTCCCAAGTAATCTCATTTGTCTTGAATTTCATATTTGTTGTCGGACTTCATGCATGTATATTCCCACGTAATCTCATTTGTCTTGAATTTCATATTTGTTGTCGGACTTCATACCTGTATATTCCCACGTAATCTCATTTGTCTTGAATTTCATATTTGTTGTCGGACTTCATACCTGTATATTCCTACGTAATCTCATTTTTCTTGAATTTCATATTTGTTGTCGGACTTCATACCTGTATATTCCGACGTAATCTCATTTGTCTTGAATTTCATATTTGTTGTCGGATTTCATACCTGTATATTCCCACGTAATCTCATTTGTCTTGAATTTCATATTTGTTGTCGGACTTCATACCTGTATATTCCCACGTAATCTCATTTGTCTTGAATTTCATATTTGTTGTCGGGTTTCATACCTGTATATTCCCACGTAATCTCATTTGTCTTGAATTTCATATTTGTTGTCGGACTTCATACCTGTATATTCCCACGTAATCTCATTTGTCTTGAATTTCATATTTGTTGTCGGACTTCATACCTGTATATTTCCACGTAATCTCATTTGTCGTCAATTTCATATTTGTTGTCGGACTTCATGCATGTATATTCCCACGTAATCTCATTTGTCTTGAATTTCATATTTGTTGTCGGACTTCATACCTGTATATTTCCACGTAATCTCATTTGTCGTGAATTTCATATTTGTTGTCGGACTTCATACATGTATATTCCCACGTAATCTCATTTGTCTTGAATTTCATATTTGTTGTCGGACTTCATACCTGTATATTCCCACGTAATCTCATTTGTCTTGAATTTCATATTTGTTGTCGGACTTCATACCTGTATATTTCCACGTAATCTCATTTGTCTTGAATTTCATATTTGTTGTCGGACTTCATACCTGTATATTCCCACGTAATCTCATTTGTCTTGAATTTCATATTTGTTGTCGGACTTCATACCTGTATATTTCCACGTAATCTCATTTGTCTTGAATTTCATATTTGTTGTCGGACTTCATACCTGTATATTTCCACGTAATCTCATTTGTCGTCAATTTCATATTTGTTGTCGGATTTCATACCTGTATATTCCCACGTAATCGCATTTGTCTTGAATTTCATATTTATTGTCGGACTTCATACATGTATATTCCCACGTAATCTCATTTGTCTTGAATTTCATATTTGTTGTCGGACTTCATACCTGTATATTCCCACGTAATCTCATTTGTCGTGAATTTCATATTTGTTGTCGGACTTCATACTTGTATATTCACGTAATCTCATTTGCCGTGAATTTCACATTTGTTGTCGAACTTCATACCTGTATATTTCCACGTAATCTCATTTGTCGTCAATTTCATATTTGTTGTCGGACTTCATACCTGTATATTTCCACGTAATCTCATTTGTCGTGAATTTCATATTTGTTGTCGGACTTCATACCTGTATATTCCCACGTAATCTCATTTGTCTTGAATTTCATATTTGTTGTCGGACTTCATGCATGTATATTCCCACGTAATCTCATTTGTCTTGAATTTCATATTTGTTGTCGGACTTCATACCTGTATATTTCAACGTAAGCTCATTTGTCGTGAATTTCATATTTGTTGTCGGACTTCATACCTGTATATTCCCACGTAATCTCATTTGTCTTGAATTTCATATTTGTTGTCGGATTTCATACCTGTATATTCCCACGTAATCTCATTTGTCTTGAATTTCATATTTGTTGTCGGATTTCATACCTGTATATTCCCACGTAATCTCATTTGTCTTGAATTTCATATTTGTTGTCGGACTTCATACATGTATATTCCCACGTAATCTCATTTGTCTTTAATTTCATATTTGTTGTCGGACTTCATACCTGTGTATTCCCACGTAATCTCATTTTTCTTGAATTTCATATTTGTTGTCGGACTTCATACTTGTATATTCACGTAATCTCATTTGTCTTGAATTTCATATTTGTTGTCGGACTTCATACCTGTATATTCCCACGTAATCTCATTTGTCGTGAATTTCATATTTGTTGTCGGACTTCATACCTGTATATTCCCACGTAATCTCATTTGTCGTGAATTTCATATTTGTTGTCGGACTTTATACCTGTATATTCCCACGTAATCTCATTTGTCTTGAATTTCATATTTGTTGTTGGACTTCATACCTGTATATTTCCACGTAATCTCATTTGTCTTGAATTTCATATTTGTTGTCGGACTTCATACCTGTATATTCCCACGTAATCTCATTTTTCTTGAATTTCATATTTGTTGTCGGACTTCATACCTGTATATTCCCACGTAATCTCATTTTTCTTGAATTTCATATTTGTTGTCGGACTTCATACATGTATATTCCCACGTAATCTCATTTGTCGTGAATTTCATATTTGTTGTCGGACTTTATACCTGTATATTCCCACGTAATCTCATTTGCCGTGAATTTCACATTTGTTGTCGAACTTCATACCTGTATATTCCCACGTAATCTCATTTGTCTTGAATTTCATATTTGTTGTCGGACTTCATACATGTATATTCCCACGTAATCTCATTTGCCGTGAATTTCACATTTGTTGTCGAACTTCATACCTGTATATTTCCACGTAATCTCATTTGTCGTGAATTTCATATTTGTTGTCGGACTTTATACCTGCATATTCCTACGTAATCTCATTTGTCGTGAATTTCATATTTGTTGTCGGACTTCATACATGTATATTCCCAAGTAATCTCATTTGTCTTGAATTTCATATTTGTTGTCGGAGTTCATACCTGTATATTTCCACGTAATCTCATTTGTCTTGAATTTCATATTTGTTGTCGGACTTCATACCTGTATATTCCCACGTAATCTCATTTGTCTTGAATTTCATATTTGTTGTCGGACTTCATACCTGTATATTTCCACGTAATCTCATTTGTCTTGAATTTCATATTTGTTGTCGGATTTCATACCTGTATATTTCCACGTAATCTCATTTGTCGTCAATTTCATATTTGTTGTCGGATTTCATACCTGTATATTCCCACGTAATCGCATTTGTCTTGAATTTCATATTTATTGTCGGACTTCATACATGTATATTCCCACGTAATCTCATTTGTCTTGAATTTCATATTTGTTGTCGGACTTCATACCTGTATATTCCCACGTAATCTCATTTGTCGTGAATTTCATATTTGTTGTCGGACTTCATACTTGTATATTCACGTAATCTCATTTGCCGTGAATTTCACATTTGTTGTCGAACTTCATACCTGTATATTTCCACGTAATCTCATTTGTCGTCAATTTCATATTTGTTGTCGGACTTCATACCTGTATATTTCCACGTAATCTCATTTGTCGTGAATTTCATATTTGTTGTCGCACTTCATACCTGTATATTCCCACGTAATCTCATTTGTCTTGAATTTCATATTTGTTGTCGGACTTCATGCATGTATATTCCCACGTAATCTCATTTGTCTTGAATTTCATATTTGTTGTCGGACTTCATACCTGTATATTTCAACGTAAGCTCATTTGTCGTGAATTTCATATTTGTTGTCGGACTTCATACCTGTATATTTCCACGTAATCTCATTTGTCGTGAATTTCATATTTGTTGTCGGATTTCATACCTGTATATTCCCACGTAATCTCATTTGTCTTGAATTTCATATTTGTTGTCGGACTTCATACCTGTATATTCCCAAGTAATCTCATTTGTCTTGAATTTCCTATTTGTTGTCGGACTTCATACCTGTATATTCCCACGTAATCTCATTTGTCTTGAATTTCATATTTGTTGTCGGATTTCATACCTGTATATTCCCACGTAATCTCATTTGTCTTGAATTTCATATTTGTTGTCGGACTTCATACATGTATATTCCCACGTAATCTCATTTGTCTTTAATTTCATATTTGTTGTCGGACTTCATACCTGTGTATTCCCACGTAATCTCATTTTTCTTGAATTTCATATTTGTTGTCGGACTTCATACTTGTATATTCACGTAATCTCATTTGTCTTGAATTTCATATTTGTTGTCGGACTTCATACCTGTATATTCCCACGTAATCTCATTTGTCGTGAATTTCATATTTGTTGTCGGACTTCATACCTGTATATTCCCACGTAATCTCATTTGTCGTGAATTTCATATTTGTTGTCGGACTTTATACCTGTATATTCCCGCGTAATCTCATTTGTCTTGAATTTCATATTTGTTGTCGGACTTCATACCTGTATATTTCCACGTAATCTCATTTGTCTTGAATTTCATATTTGTTGTCGGACTTCATACCTGTATATTCCCACGTAATCTCATTTTTCTTGAATTTCATATTTGTTGTCGGACTTCATACCTCTATATTCCCACGTAATCTCATTTTTCTTGAATTTCATATTTGTTGTCGGACTTCATACATGTATATTCCCACGTAATCTCATTTGTCGTGAATTTCATATTTGTTGTCGGACTTTATACCTGTATATTCCCACGTAATCTCATTTGCCGTGAATTTCACATTTGTTGTCGAACTTCATACCTGTATATTCCCACGTAATCTCATTTGTCTTGAATTTCATATTTGTTGTCGGACTTCATACATGTATATTCCCACGTAATCTAATTTGTCTTGAATTTCATATTTGTTGTCGGACTTTATACCTGTATATTCCCACGTAATCTCATTTGTCGTGAATTTCATATTTGTTGTCGGACTTCATACATGTATATTCCAACGTAATCTCATTTGTCTTGAATTTCATATTTGTTGTCGGACTTCAGACATGTATATTCCCACGTAATCTCATTTGTTTTGAATTTCATATTTGTTGTCGGACTTCATACCTGTATATTTCCACGTAATCTCATTTGTCGTGAATTTCATACTTGTTGTCGGACTTCATACTTGTATTTTCCCACGTAATCTCATTTGTCTTAAATTTTATATTTGTGTCGGACTTCATACCTGTATATTCACGTAATCTCATTTGTCTTGAATTTCATATTTGTTGTCGGACTTCATACCTGTATATTTCCACGTAATCTCATTTGTCGTGAATTTCATATTTGTTGTCGGACTTCATACCTGTATATTCCGACGTAATCTCATTTGTCGTGAATTTCATATTTGTTGTTGGACTTCATACCTGTATATTCACGTAATCTCATTTGTCGTGAATTTCATATTTGTTGTTGGACTTCATACCTGTATATTCCCACGTAATCTCAATTGTCTTGAATTTCTTATTTGTTGTCGGACTTCATACCTGTATATTCTCACGTAATCTCATTTGTCGTGAATTTCATATTTGTTGTCGAACTTCATACCTGTATATTCCCACGTAATCTCATTTGTCTTGAATTTCATATTTGTTGTCGGACTTCATACCTGTATATTCCCACGTAATCTAATTTGTCTTGAATTTCACATTTGTTGTCGAACTTCATTCCTGTATATTCTCACGTAATCTCATTTGTCTTGAATTTCATATTTGTTGTCGAACTTTATACCTGTATATTCCCACGTAATCTCATTTGTCGTGAATTTCATATTTGTTGTCGGACTTCATACATGTATATTCCCACGTAATCTCATTTGTCTTGAATTTCATATTTGTTGTCGGACTTCATTCCTGTATATTCCCACGTAATCTCATTTGTCGTGAATTTCATATTTGTTGTCGGACTTTATACCTGTATATTCCCACGTAATCTCATTTGTCTTGAATTTCATATTTGTTGTCGGACTTCATACCTGTATATTCTCACGTAATCTCATTTGTCGTGAATTTCATATTTGTTGTCGGACTTCATACCTGTATATTCCAACGTAATCTCATTTGTCGTGAATTTCATATTTGTTGTCGGACTTCATACCTGTATATTCCAACGTAATCTCATTTGTCTTGAATTTCATATTTGTTGTCGGTCTGCATACCTGTATATTTCCACGTAATCTCATTTGTCGTGAATTTCATATTTGTTGTCGGACTTCATACATGTATATTCCCACGTAATCTCATTTGTCGTGAATTTCATATTTGTTGTCGGACTTCATACCTGTATATTCCCACGTAATCTCATTTGTCTTGAATTTCATATTTGTTGTCGGACTTCAAACCTGTATATTCTCACGTAATCTCATTTGTCGTGAATTTCATATTTGTTGTCGGACTTCATTCCTGTATATTCCCACGTAATCTCATTTGTCGTGAATTTCATATTTGTTGTCGGACTTCATACATGTATATTCCAACGTAATCTCATTTGTCGTGAATTTCATATTTGTTGGCGAACTTCATACCTGTATATTCCCACGTAATCTCATTTGTCTTGAATTTCATATTTGTTGTCGGACTTCATACCTGTATATTCCCACGTAATCTCATTTGTCTTGAATTTCATATTTGTTGTCGGACTTCATACATGTATATTCCCACGTAATCTCATTTGCCGTGAATTTCACATTTGTTGTCGAACTTCATACCTGTATATTTCCACGTAATCTCATTTGTCGTGAATTTCATATTTGTTGTCGGACTTTATACCTGCATATTCCTACGTAATCTCATTTGTCGTGAATTTCATATTTGTTGTCGGACTTCATACATGTATATTCCCAAGTAATCTCATTTGTCTTGAATTTCATATTTGTTGTCGGAGTTCATACCTGTATATTTCCACGTAATCTCATTTGTCTTGAATTTCATATTTGTTGTCGGACTTCATACCTGTATATTCCCACGTAATCTCATTTGTCTTGAATTTCATATTTGTTGTCGGACTTCATACCTGTATATTTCCACGTAATCTCATTTGTCTTGAATTTCATATTTGTTGTCGGATTTCATACCTGTATATTTCCACGTAATCTCATTTGTCGTCAATTTCATATTTGTTGTCGGATTTCATACCTGTATATTCCCACGTAATCGCATTTGTCTTGAATTTCATATTTATTGTCGGACTTCATACATGTATATTCCCACGTAATCTCATTTGTCTTGAATTTCATATTTGTTGTCGGACTTCATACCTGTATATTCCCACGTAATCTCATTTGTCGTGAATTTCATATTTGTTGTCGGACTTCATACTTGTATATTCACGTAATCTCATTTGCCGTGAATTTCACATTTGTTGTCGAACTTCATACCTGTATATTTCCACGTAATCTCATTTGTCGTCAATTTCATATTTGTTGTCGGACTTCATACCTGTATATTTCCACGTAATCTCATTTGTCGTGAATTTCATATTTGTTGTCGCACTTCATACCTGTATATTCCCACGTAATCTCATTTGTCTTGAATTTCATATTTGTTGTCGGACTTCATGCATGTATATTCCCACGTAATCTCATTTGTCTTGAATTTCATATTTGTTGTCGGACTTCATGCATGTATATTCCCACGTAATCTCATTTGTCTTGAAATTCATATTTGTTGTCGGACTTCATACCTGTATATTTCAACGTAATCTCATTTGTCTTGAATTTCATATTTGTTGTCGGACTTCATGCATGTATATTCCCACGTAATCTCATTTGTCTTGAATTTCATATTTGTTGTCGGACTTCATACCTGTATATTCCCACGTAATCTCATTTGTCTTGAAATTCATATTTGTTGTCGGACTTCATACCTGTATATTTCAACGTAATCTCATTTGTCTTGAATTTCATATTTGTTGTCGGATTTCATACCTGTATATTCCCACGTAATCTCATTTGTCTTGAATTTCATATTTGTTGTCGGACTTCATACCTGTATATTTCCACGTAATCTCATTTGTCGTGAATTTCATATTTGTTGTCGGACTTCATACCTGTATATTTCCACGTAATCTCATTTGTCTTGAATTTCATATTTGTTGTCGGACTTCATACCTGTATATTCCCACGTAATCTCATTTGTCTTGAATTTCATATTTGTTGTCGGACTTCATACCTGTATATTCCCACGTAATCTCATTTGTCTTGAATTTCATATTTGTTGTCGGACTTCATACCTGTATATTCCCACGTAATCTCATTTGTCTTGAATTTCATATTTGTTGTCGGACTTCATACCTGTATATTTCCACGTAATCTCATTTGTCTTGAATTTCATATTTGTTGTCGGACTTCATACCTGTGTATTCCCACGTAATCTCATTTGTCTTGAATTTCATATTTGTTGTCGGACTTCATACATGTATATTCCCACGTAATCTCATTTGTCTTGAATTTCATATTTGTTGTCGGACTTCATACCTGTGTATTCCCACGTAATCTCATTTTTCTTGAATTTCATATTTGTTGTCGGACTTCATACCTGTATATTCCCACGTAATCTCATTTGTCTTGAATTTCCTATTTGTTGTCGGACTTCATACCTGTATATTCCCACGTAATCTCATTTGTCTTGAATTTCATATTTGTTGTCGGATTTCATACCTGTATATTCCCACGTAATCTCATTTGTCTTGAATTTCATATTTGTTGTCGGACTTCATACATGTATATTCCCACGTAATCTCATTTGTCTTTAATTTCATATTTGTTGTCGGACTTCATACCTGTGTATTCCCACGTAATCTCATTTTTCTTGAATTTCATATTTGTTGTCGGACTTCATACTTGTATATTCACGTAATCTCATTTGTCTTGAATTTCATATTTGTTGTCGGACTTCATACCTGTATATTCCCACGTAATCTCATTTGTCGTGAATTTCATATTTGTTGTCGGACTTCATACCTGTATATTCCCACGTAATCTCATTTGTCGTGAATTTCATATTTGTTGTCGGACTTTATACCTGTATATTCCCGCGTAATCTCATTTGTCTTGAATTTCATATTTGTTGTCGGACTTCATACCTGTATATTTCCACGTAATCTCATTTGTCTTGAATTTCATATTTGTTGTCGGACTTCATACCTGTATATTCCCACGTAATCTCATTTTTCTTGAATTTCATATTTGTTGTCGGACTTCATACCTCTATATTCCCACGTAATCTCATTTTTCTTGAATTTCATATTTGTTGTCGGACTTCATACATGTATATTCCCACGTAATCTCATTTGTCGTGAATTTCATATTTGTTGTCGGACTTTATACCTGTATATTCCCACGTAATCTCATTTGCCGTGAATTTCACATTTGTTGTCGAACTTCATACCTGTATATTCCCACGTAATCTCATTTGTCTTGAATTTCATATTTGTTGTCGGACTTCATACATGTATATTCCCACGTAATCTCATTTGCCGTGAATTTCACATTTGTTGTCGAACTTCATACCTGTATATTTCCACGTAATCTCATTTGTCGTGAATTTCATATTTGTTGTCGGACTTTATACCTGTATATTCCTACGTAATCTCATTTGTCGTGAATTTCATATTTGTTGTCGGACTTCATACCTGTATATTCACGTAATCTCATTTGTCGTAAATTTCATATTTGTTGTCGGACTTCATACCTGTATATTCCCACGTAATCTCATTTGTCTTGAATTTCATATTTGTTGTCGGACTTCATACCTGTATATTCCCACGTAATCTCATTTGTCTTGAATTTCATATTTGTTGTCGGATTTCATACCTGTATATTCCCACGTAATCTCATTTGTCTTGAATTTCATATTTGTTGTCGGACTTCATACATGTATATTCCCACGTAATCTCATTTGTCTTGAATTTCATATTTGTTGTCGGACTTCATACCTGTGTATTCCCACGTAATCTCATTTTTCTTGAATTTCATATTTGTTGTCGGACTTCATACCTGTATATTCCCACGTAATCTCATTTGTCTTGAATTTCCTATTTGTTGTCGGACTTCATACCTGTATATTCCCACGTAATCTCATTTGTCTTGAATTTCATATTTGTTGTCGGATTTCATACCTGTATATTCCCACGTAATCTCATTTGTCTTGAATTTCATATTTGTTGTCGGACTTCATACATGTATATTCCCACGTAATCTCATTTGTCTTTAATTTCATATTTGTTGTCGGACTTCATACCTGTGTATTCCCACGTAATCTCATTTTTCTTGAATTTCATATTTGTTGTCGGACTTCATACTTGTATATTCACGTAATCTCATTTGTCTTGAATTTCATATTTGTTGTCGGACTTCATACCTGTATATTCCCACGTAATCTCATTTGTCGTGAATTTCATATTTGTTGTCGGACTTCATACCTGTATATTCCCACGTAATCTCATTTGTCGTGAATTTCATATTTGTTGTCGGACTTTATACCTGTATATTCCCGCGTAATCTCATTTGTCTTGAATTTCATATTTGTTGTCGGACTTCATACCTGTATATTTCCACGTAATCTCATTTGTCTTGAATTTCATATTTGTTGTCGGACTTCATACCTGTATATTCCCACGTAATCTCATTTTTCTTGAATTTCATATTTGTTGTCGGACTTCATACCTCTATATTCCCACGTAATCTCATTTTTCTTGAATTTCATATTTGTTGTCGGACTTCATACATGTATATTCCCACGTAATCTCATTTGTCGTGAATTTCATATTTGTTGTCGGACTTTATACCTGTATATTCCCACGTAATCTCATTTGCCGTGAATTTCACATTTGTTGTCGAACTTCATACCTGTATATTCCCACGTAATCTCATTTGTCTTGAATTTCATATTTGTTGTCGGACTTCATACATGTATATTCCCACGTAATCTCATTTGCCGTGAATTTCACATTTGTTGTCGAACTTCATACCTGTATATTTCCACGTAATCTCATTTGTCGTGAATTTCATATTTGTTGTCGGACTTTATACCTGTATATTCCTACGTAATCTCATTTGTCGTGAATTTCATATTTGTTGTCGGACTTCATACCTGTATATTCACGTAATCTCATTTGTCGTAAATTTCATATTTGTTGTCGGACTTCATCCCTGTATATTCCCACGTAATCTAATTTGTCTTGAATTTCATATTTGTTGTCGGACTTTATACCTGTATATTCCCACGTAATCTCATTTGTCGTGAATTTCATATTTGTTGTCGGACTTCATACATGTATATTCCAACGTAATCTCATTTGTCTTGAATTTCATATTTGTTGTCGGACTTCAGACATGTATATTCCCACGTAATCTCATTTGTTTTGAATTTCATATTTGTTGTCGGACTTCATACCTGTATATTTCCACGTAATCTCATTTGTCGTGAATTTCATACTTGTTGTCGGACTTCATATTTGTATTTTCCCACGTAATCTCATTTGTCTTAAATTTTATATTTGTGTCGGACTTCATACCTGTATATTCACGTAATCTCATTTGTCTTGAATTTCATATTTGTTGTCGGACTTCATACCTGTATATTTCCACGTAATCTCATTTGTCGTGAATTTCATATTTGTTGTCGGACTTCATACCTGTATATTCCGACGTAATCTCATTTGTCGTGAATTTCATATTTGTTGTTGGACTTCATACCTGTATATTCACGTAATCTCATTTGTCGTGAATTTCATATTTGTTGTTGGACTTCATACCTGTATATTCCCACGTAATCTCAATTGTCTTGAATTTCATATTTGTTGTCGGACTTCATACCTGTATATTCTCACGTAATCTCATTTGCCGTGAATTTCACATTTGTTGTCGAACTTCATACCTGTATATTCCCACGTAATCTCATTTGTCTTGAATTTCATATTTGTTGTCGGACTTCATACCTGTATATTCCCACGTAATCTAATTTGTCTTGAATTTCACATTTGTTGTCGAACTTCATTCCTGTATATTCTCACGTAATCTCATTTGTCTTGAATTTCATATTTGTTGTCGAACTTTATACCTGTATATTCCCACGTAATCTCATTTGTCGTGAATTTCATATTTGTTGTCGGACTTCATACATGTATATTCCCACGTAATCTCATTTGTCTTGAATTTCATATTTGTTGTCGGACTTCATTCCTGTATATTCCCACGTAATCTCATTTGTCGTGAATTTCATATTTGTTGTCGGACTTTATACCTGTATATTCCCACGTAATCTCATTTGTCTTGAATTTCATATTTGTTGTCGGACTTCATACCTGTATATTCTCACGTAATCTCATTTGTCGTGAATTTCATATTTGTTGTCGGACTTCATACCTGTATATTCCAACGTAATCTCATTTGTCGTGAATTTCATATTTGTTGTCGGACTTCATACCTGTATATTCCAACGTAATCTCATTTGTCTTGAATTTCATATTTGTTGTCGGTCTTCATACCTGTATATTTCCACGTAATCTCATTTGTCGTGAATTTCATATTTGTTGTCGGACTTCATACATGTATATTCCCACGTAATCTCATTTGTCGTGAATTTCATATTTGTTGTCGGACTTCAAACCTGTATATTCTCACGTAATCTCATTTGTCGTGAATTTCATATTTGTTGTCGGACTTCATACATGTATATTCCAACGTAATCTCATTTGTCGTGAATTTCATATTTGTTGGCGAACTTCATACCTGTATATTCCCACGTAATCTCATTTGTCTTGAATTTCATATTTGTTGTCGGACTTCATACATGTATATTCCAACGTAATCTCATTTGTCGTGAATTTCATATTTGTTGTCGAACTTCATACCTGTATATTCCCACGTAATCTCATTTTTCTTGAATTTCATATTTGTTGTCGGACTTCATACCTGTATATTCCCACGTAATCTCATTTTTCTTGAATTTCATATTTGTTGTCGGATTTCATACCTGTATATTCCCACGTAATCTCATTTGTCGTGAATTTCATATTTGTTGTCGGACTTCATACCTGTATATTCCCACGTAATCTCATTTGTCTTGAATTTCATATTTGTTGTCGGACTTCATACCTGTATATTCCCACGTAATCTAATTTGTCTTGAATTTCATATTTGTTGTCGGACTTCATTCCTGTATATTCCCACGTAATCTCATTTGTCTTGAATTTCACATTTGTTGTCGGACTTCATTCCTGTATATTTCCACGTAATCTCATTTGTCTTAAATTGCATATTTGTTGTCGAACTTCTTACCTGTATATTCCCACGTAATCTCATTTGTCTTGAATTTCATATTTGTTGTCGGACTTCATTCCTGTATATTCCCAAGTAATCTCATTTGTCTTGAATTTCATATTTGTTGTCGGTCTTCATACCTGTATATTCCCACGTAATCTCATTTGTCTTAAATTCCATATTTGTTGTCGGACTTCATACATGTATATTCCAACGTAATCTCATTTGTCTTGAATTTCATATTTGTTGTCGGACTTCATACCTGTATATTCCCACGTAATCTCATTTGTCTTGAATTTCATATTTGTTGTCGGACTTCATTCCTGTATATTCCCACGTAATCTCATTTGTCTTGAATTTCATATTTGTTGTCGGACTTCATTCCTGTATATTCCCAAGTAATCTCATTTGTCTTGAATTTCATATTTGTTGTCGGTCTTCATACCTGTATATTCCCACGTAATCTCATTTGTCTTAAATTGCATATTTGTTGTCGGACTTCATACATGTATATTCCAACGTAATCTCATTTGTCTTGAATTTCATATTTGTTGTCGGACTTCATACCTGTATATTCCCACGTAATCTCATTTGTCTTGAATTTCATATTTGTTGTCGGACTTCATTCCAGTATATTCCCACGTAATCTCATTTGTCTTGAATTTCACATTTGTTGTCGAACTTCATAGCTGTATATTTCCACGTAATCTCATTTGTCTTGAATTTCATATTTGTTGTCGGACTTCATTCCTGTATATTCCCACGTAATCTCATTTGTCTTGAATTTCATATTTGTTGTCGGACTTCATACCTGTATATTTCCACGTAATCTCATTTGTCTTGAATTTCATATTTGTTGTCGGACTTCATACCTGTATATTCCCACGTAATCTCATTTATTTTGAATTTCATATTTGTTGTCGGACTTCATACCTGTATATTCCAACGTAATCTCATTTGTCGTGAATTTCATATTTGTTGTCGGACTTCATACCTGTATATTCCCACGTAATCTCATTTGTCGTGAATTTTATATTTGTTGTCGGACTTCATACCTGTATATTCCCACGTAATCTCATTTGTCGTGAATTTCATATTTGTTGTCGGACTTCATACCTGTATATTCCCACGTAATCTCATTTGTCGTGAATTTCATATTTGTTGTCGGACTTCATACATGTATATTCCCAAGTAATCTCGATTGTCGTGAATTTCATATTTGTTGTCGGACTTCATACCTGTATATTTCCACGTAATCTCATTTGTCGTGAATTTCATATTTGTTGTCGGACTTCATACATGTATATTCCCACGTAATCTCATTTGTCTTGAATTTCATATTTATTGTCGGACTTCATACCTGTATATTTCCACGTAATCTCATTTGTCGTGAATTTCATATTTGTTGTCGGACTTCATACCTGTATATTCCCACGTAATCTCATTTGTCTTGAATTTCATATTTGTTGTCGGTCTTCATACCTGTATATTCCCACGTAATCTCATTTGTCTTGAATTTCATATTTGTTGTCGGACTTCATACCTGTATATTGCCACGTAATCTCATTTGTCGTGAATTTCATATTTGTTGTCGGACTTCATACATGTATATTCCCACGTAATCTCGATTGTCGTGAATTTCATATTTGTTGTCGTACTTCATACCTGTATATTTCCACGTAATCTCATTTGTCGTGAATTTCATATTTGTTGTCGGACTTCATACCTGTATATTTCCACGTAATCTCATTTGTCTTGAATTTCATATTTGTTGTCGGACTTCATACATGTATATTCCCACGTAATCTCATTTGTCTTGAATTTCATATTTATTGTCGGACTTCATACCTGTATATTTCCACGTAATCTCATTTGTCGTGAATTTCATATTTGTTGTCGGACTTCATACCTGTATATTCCCACGTAATCTCATTTGTCTTGAATTTCATATTTGTTGTCGGTCTTCATACCTGTATATTCCCACGTAATCTCATTTGTCTTGAATTTCATATTTGTTGTCGGACTTCATACCTGTATATTCCCAAGTAATCTCATTTGTCTTGAATTTCATATTTGTTGTCGGTCTTCATACCTGTATATTCCCACGTAATCTCATTTGTCTTGAATTTCATATTTGTTGTCGGACTTCATACCTGTATATTCCCACGTAATCTCATTTGTCTTGAATTTCATATTTGTTGTCGGACTTCATACCTGTATATTCCCACGTAATCTCATTTGTCTTAAATTGCATATTTGTTGTCGGACTTCATACATGTATATTCCAACGTAATCTCATTTGTCTTGAATTTCATATTTGTTGTCGGACTTCATACCTGTATATTCCCACGTAATCTCATTTGTCTTGAATTTCATATTTGTTGTCGGACTTCATTCCTGTATATTCCCACGTTATCTCATTTGTCTTGAATTTCACATTTGTTGTCGAACTTCATAGCTGTATATTTCCACGTAATCTCATTTGTCTTGAATTTCATATTTGTTGTCGGACTTCATTCCTGTATATTCCCACGTAATCTCATTTGTCTTGAATTTCATATTTGTTGTCGGACTTCATACCTGTATATTCCCACGTAATCTCATTTATTTTGAATTTCATATTTGTTGTCGGACTTCATACCTGTATATTCCAACGTAATCTCATTTGTCGTGAATTTCATATTTGTTGTCGGACTTCATACCTCTATATTCCCACGTAATCTCATTTGTCGTGAATTTTATATTTGTTGTCGGACTTCATACCTGTATATTCCCACGTAATCTCATTTGTCGTGAATTTCATATTTGTTGTCGGACTTCATACCTGTATATTCCCACGTAATCTCATTTGTCGTGAATTTCATATTTGTTGTCGGACTTCATACATGTATATTCCCAAGTAATCTCGATTGTCGTGAATTTCATATTTGTTGTCGGACTTCATACCTGTATATTTCCACGTAATCTCATTCGTCGTGAATTTCATATTTGTTGTCGGACTTCATACATGTATATTCCCACGTAATCTCATTTGTCTTGAATTTCATATTTATTGTCGGACTTCATACCTGTATATTTCCACGTAATCTCATTTGTCGTGAATTTCATATTTGTTGTCGGACTTCATACCTGTATATTCCCACGTAATCTCATTTGTCTTGAATTTCATATTTGTTGTCGGTCTTCATACCTGTATATTCCCACGTAATCTCATTTGTCTTGAATTTCATATTTGTTGTCGGACTTCATACCTGTATATTGCCACGTAATCTCATTTGTCGTGAATTTCATATTTGTTGTCGGACTTCATACATGTATATTCCCACGTAATCTCGATTGTCGTGAATTTCATATTTGTTGTCGGACTTCATACCTGTATATTTCCACGTAATCTCATTTGTCGTGAATTTCATATTTGTTGTCGGACTTCATACCTGTATATTTCCACGTAATCTCATTTGTCTTGAATTTCATATTTGTTGTCGGACTTCATACATGTATATTCCCACGTAATCTCATTTGTCTTGAATTTCATATTTATTGTCGGACTTCATACCTGTATATTTCCACGTAATCTCATTTGTCGTGAATTTCATATTTGTTGTCGGACTTCATACCTGTATATTCCCACGTAATCTCATTTGTCTTGAATTTCATATTTGTTGTCGGTCTTCATACCTGTATATTCCCACGTAATCTCATTTGTCTTGAATTTCATATTTGTTGTCGGACTTCATACCTGTATATTCCCAAGTAATCTCATTTGTCTTGAATTTCATATTTGTTGTCGGTCTTCATACCTGTATATTCCCACGTAATCTCATTTGTCTTGAATTTCATATTTGTTGTCGGACTTCATACCTGTATATTCCCACGTAATCTCATTTGTCTTGAATTTCATATTTGTTGTCGGACTTCATACCTGTATATTCCCACGTAATCTCATTTGTCTTAAATTGCATATTTGTTGTCGGACTTCATACATGTATATTCCCACGTAATCTCATTTGTCTTGAATTTCATATTTATTGTCGGACTTCATACCTGTATATTTCCACGTAATCTCATTTGTCGTGAATTTCATATTTGTTGTCGGACTTCATACCTGTATATTCCCACGTAATCTCATTTGTCTTGAATTTCATATTTGTTGTCGGTCTTCATACCTGTATATTCCCACGTAATCTCATTTGTCTTGAATTTCATATTTGTTGTCGGACTTCATACCTGTATATTGCCACGTAATCTCATTTGTCGTGAATTTCATATTTGTTGTCGGACTTCATACATGTATATTCCCACGTAATCTCGATTGTCGTGAATTTCATATTTGTTGTCGGACTTCATACCTGTATATTTCCACGTAATCTCATTTGTCGTGAATTTCATATTTGTTGTCGGACTTCATACCTGTATATTTCCACGTAATCTCATTTGTCTTGAATTTCATATTTGTTGTCGGACTTCATACATGTATATTCCCACGTAATCTCATTTGTCTTGAATTTCATATTTATTGTCGGACTTCATACCTGTATATTTCCACGTAATCTCATTTGTCGTGAATTTCATATTTGTTGTCGGACTTCATACCTGTATATTCCCACGTAATCTCATTTGTCTTGAATTTCATATTTGTTGTCGGTCTTCATACCTGTATATTCCCACGTAATCTCATTTGTCTTGAATTTCATATTTGTTGTCGGACTTCATACCTGTATATTCCCAAGTAATCTCATTTGTCTTGAATTTCATATTTGTTGTCGGTCTTCATACCTGTATATTCCCACGTAATCTCATTTGTCTTGAATTTCATATTTGTTGTCGGACTTCATACCTGTATATTCCCACGTAATCTCATTTGTCTTGAATTTCATATTTGTTGTCGGACTTCATACCTGTATATTCCCACGTAATCTCATTTGTCTTAAATTGCATATTTGTTGTCGGACTTCATACATGTATATTCCAACGTAATCTCATTTGTCTTGAATTTCATATTTGTTGTCGGACTTCATACCTGTATATTCCCACGTAATCTCATTTGTCTTGAATTTCATATTTGTTGTCGGACTTCATTCCTGTATATTCCCACGTAATCTCATTTGTCTTGAATTTCATATTTGTTATCGGACTTCATACCTGTATATTTCCACGTAATCTCATTTGTCTTGAATTTCATATTTGTTGTCGGACTTCATACCTGTATATTCCCACGTAATCTCATTTATTTTGAATTTCATATTTGTTGTCGGACTTCATACCTGTATATTCCAACGTAATCTCATTTGTCGTGAATTTCATATTTGTTGTCGGACTTCATACCTGTATATTCCCACGTAATCTCATTTGTCGTGAATTTTATATTTGTTGTCGGACTTCATACCTGTATATTCCCACGTAATCTCATTTGTCGTGAATTTCATATTTGTTGTCGGACTTCATACCTGTATATTCACACGTAATCTCATTTGTCTTGAATTTCATATTTGTTGTCGGTCTTCATACCTGTATATTCCCACGTAATCTCATTTGTCTTGAATTTCATATTTGTTGTCGGACTTCATACCTGTATATTGCCACGTAATCTCATTTGTCGTGAATTTCATATTTGTTGTCGGACTTCATACATGTATATTCCCACGTAATCTCGATTGTCGTGAATTTCATATTTGTTGTCGGACTTCATACCTGTATATTTCCACGTAATCTCATTTGTCGTGAATTTCATATTTGTTGTCGGACTTCATACCTGTATATTTCCACGTTATCTCATTTGTCTTGAATTTCATATTTGTTGTCGGACTTCATACATGTATATTCCCACGTAATCTCATTTGTCTTGAATTTCATATTTATTGTCGGACTTCATACCTGTATATTTCCACGTAATCTCATTTGTCGTGAATTTCATATTTGTTGTCGGACTTCATACCTGTATATTCCCACGTAATCTCATTTGTCTTGAATTTCATATTTGTTGTCGGTCTTCATACCTGTATATTCCCACGTAATCTCATTTGTCTTGAATTTCATATTTGTTGTCGGACTTCATACCTGTATATTCCCAAGTAATCTCATTTGTCTTGAATTTCATATTTGTTGTCGGTCTTCATACCTGTATATTCCCACGTAATCTCATTTGTCTTGAATTTCATATTTGTTGTCGGACTTCATACCTGTATATTCCCACGTAATCTCATTTGTCTTGAATTTCATATTTGTTGTCGGACTTCATACCTGTATATTCCCACGTAATCTCATTTGTCTTAAATTGCATATTTGTTGTCGGACTTCATACATGTATATTCCCACGTAATCTCATTTGTCTTGAACTCCACATTTGTTGTCGAACTTCATACCTGTATATTCCCACGTAATCTCATTTGTCGTGAATTTCATATTTGTTGTCGGACTTCATACCTGTGTATTCCCACATAATCTCATTTGTCGTGAATTTCATATTTGTTGTCGGACTTCATACCTGTATATTCCCACGTAATCTCATTTGTCTTGAATTTCATATTTGTTGTCGGACTTCATACCTGTATATTTCCACGTAATCTCATTTGTCGTCAATTTCATATTTGTTGTCGGACTTCATGCATGTATATTCCCACGTAATCTCATTTGTCTTGAATTTCATATTTGTTGTCGGACTTCATACCTGTATATTTCCACGTAATCTCATTTGTCTTGAATTTCATATTTGTTGTCGGACTTCATACATGTATATTCCCACGTAATCTCATTTGTCTTCAATTTCATATTTGTTGTCGGACTTCATACCTGTATATTCCCACGTAATCTCATTTGTCTTGAATTTCATATTTGTTGTCGGACTTCATACCTGTATATTTCCACGTAATCTCATTTGTCGTCAATTTCATATTTGTTGTCGGACTTCATACCTGTATATTCCCACGTAATCTCATTTGTCTTGAATTTCATATTTGTTGTCGGACTTCATACCTGTATATTCCCACGTAATCTCATTTGTCTTGAATTTCATATTTGTTGTCGGACTTCATACCTGTATATTTCCACGTAATCTCATTTGTCTTGAATTTCATATTTGTTGTCGGACTTCATACCTGTATATTTCCACGTAATCTCATTTGTCGTCAATTTCATATTTGTTGTCAGACTTCATACCTGTATATTTCCACGTAATCTCATTTGTCTTGAATTTCACATTTGTTGTCGAACTTCATACCTGTATATTCCCACGTAATCTCATTTGTCTTAAATTGCATATTTGTTGTCGAACTTCTTACCTGTATATTCCCACGTAATCTCATTTGTCTTGAATTTCATATTTGTTGTCGGACTTCATTCCTGTATATTCCCAAGTAATCTCATTTGTCTTGAATTTCATATTTGTTGTCGGTCTTCATACCTGTATATTCCCACGTAATCTCATTTGTCTTAAATTCCATATTTGTTGTCGGACTTCATACATGTATATTCCAACGTAATCTCATTTGTCTTGAATTTCATATTTGTTGTCGGACTTCATACCTGTATATTCCCACGTAATCTCATTTGTCTTGAATTTCATATTTGTTGTCGGACTTCATTCCTGTATATTCCCACGTAATCTCATTTGTCTTGAATTTCATATTTGTTGTCGGACTTCATTCCTGTATATTCCCAAGTAATCTCATTTGTCTTGAATTTCATATTTGTTGTCGGTCTTCATACCTGTATATTCCCACGTAATCTCATTTGTCTTAAATTGCATATTTGTTGTCGGACTTCATACATGTATATTCCAACGTAATCTCATTTGTCTTGAATTTCATATTTGTTGTCGGACTTCATACCTGTATATTCCCACGTAATCTCATTTGTCTTGAATTTCATATTTGTTGTCGGACTTCATTCCTGTATATTCCCACGTAATCTCATTTGTCTTGAATTTCACATTTGTTGTCGAACTTCATACCTGTATATTTCCACGTAATCTCATTTGTCTTGAATTTCATATTTGTTGTCGGACTTCATTCCTGTATATTCCCACGTAATCTCATTTGTCTTGAATTTCATATTTGTTGTCGGACTTCATACCTGTATATTCCCACGTAATCTCATTTGTCTTGAATTTCATATTTGTTGTCGGACTTCATACCTGTATATTCCCACGTAATCTCATTTATTTTGAATTTCATATTTGTTGTCGGACTTCATACCTGTATATTCCAACGTAATCTCATTTGTCGTGAATTTCATATTTGTTGTCGGACTTCATACCTGTATATTCCCACGTAATCTCATTTGTCGTGAATTTTATATTTGTTGTCGGACTTCATACCTGTATATTCCCACGTAATCTCATTTGTCGTGAATTTCATATTTGTTGTCGGACTTCATACCTGTATATTCCCACGTAATCTCATTTGTCGTGAATTTCATATTTGTTGTTGGACTTCATACATGTATATTCCCAAGTAATCTCGATTGTCGTGAATTTCATATTTGTTGTCGGACTTCATACCTGTATATTTCCACGTAATCTCATTTGTCGTGAATTTCATATTTGTTGTCGGACTTCATACATGTATATTCCCACGTAATCTCATATGTCTTGAATTTCATATTTATTGTCGGACTTCATACCTGTATATTTCCACGTAATCTCATTTGTCGTGAATTTCATATTTGTTGTCGGACTTCATACCTGTATATTCCCACATAATCTCATTTGTCTTGAATTTCATATTTGTTGTCGGTCTTCATACCTGTATATTCCCACGTAATCTCATTTGTCTTGAATTTCATATTTGTTGTCGGACTTCATACCTGTATATTGCCACGTAATCTCATTTGTCGTGAATTTCATATTTGTTGTCGGACTTCATACATGTATATTCCCACGTAATCTCGATTGTCGTGAATTTCATATTTGTTGTCGGACTTCATACCTGTATATTTCCACGTAATCTCATTTGTCGTGAATTTCATGTTTGTTGTCGGACTTCATACCTGTATATTTCCACGTAATCTCATTTGTCTTGAATTTCATATTTGTTGTCGGACTTCATACATGTATATTCCCACGTAATCTCATTTGTCTTGAATTTCATATTCATTGTCGGACTTCATACCTGTATATTTCCACGTAATCTCATTTGTCGTGAATTTCATATTTGTTGTCGGACTTCATACCTGTATATTCCCACGTAATCTCATTTGTCTTGAATTTCATATTTGTTGTCGGTCTTCATACCTGTATATTCCCACGTAATCTCATTTGTCTTGAATTTCATATTTGTTGTCGGACTTCATACCTGTATATTCCCACGTAATCTCATTTGTCTTGAATTTCATATTTGTTGTCGGACTTCATACCTGTATATTCCCACGTAATCTCATTTGTCGTGAATTTCATATTTGTTGTCGGACTTCATACATGTATATTCCCACGTAATCTCATTTGTCTTGAACTCCACATTTGTTGTCGAACTTCATACCTGTATATTCCCACGTAATCTCATTTGTCGTGAATTTCATATTTGTTGTCGGACTTCATACCTGTGTATTCCCACATAATCTCATTTGTCGTGAATTTCATATTTGTTGTCGGACTTCATACCTGTATATTCCCACGTAATCTCATTTGTCTTGAATTTCATATTTGTTGTCGGATTTCATACCTGTATATTCCCACGTAATCTCATTTGTCTTGAATTTCATATTTGTTGTCGGACTTCATACCTGTATATTCCCACGTAATCTCATTTGTCTTGAATTTCATATTTGTTGTCGGACTTCATACCTGTATATTCCCACGTAATCTCATTTTTCTTGAATTTCATATTTGTTGTCGGACTTCATACTTGTATATTCACGTAATCTCATTTGTCTTGAATTTCATATTTGTTGTCGGACTTCATACCTGTATATTTCCACGTAATCTCATTTGTCGTCAATTTCATATTTGTTGTCGGACTTCATGCATGTATATTCCCACGTAATCTCATTTGTCTTGAATTTCATATTTGTTGTCGGACTTCATACCTGTATATTTCCACGTAATCTCATTTGTCGTGAATTTCATATTTGTTGTCGGACTTCATACATGTATATTCCCACGTAATCTCATTTGTCTTGAATTTCATATTTGTTGTCGGACTTCATACCTGTATATTCCCACGTAATCTCATTTGTCTTGAATTTCATATTTGTTGTCGGACTTCATACCTGTATATTTCCACGTAATCTCATTTGTCGTCAATTTCATATTTGTTGTCGGACTTCATACCTGTATATTCCCACGTAATCTCATTTGTCTTGAATTTCATATTTTTTGTCGGACTTCATACCTGTATATTTCCACGTAATCTCATTTGTCTTGAATTTCATATTTGTTGTCGGACTTCATACCTGTATATTTCCACGTAATCTCATTTGTCGTCAATTTCATATTTGTTGTCGGACTTCATACCTGTATATTTCCACGTAATCTCATTTGTCGTGAATTTCATATTTGTTGTCGGACTTCATACCTGTATATTCCCAAGTAATCTCATTTGTCTTGAATTTCATATTTGTTGTCGGACTTCATACCTGTATATTTCAACGTAATCTCATTTGTCGTGAATTTCATATTTGCTGTCGGAATTCATACCTGTATATTTCCACGTAATCTCATTTGTCGTGAATTTCATATTTGTTGTCGGACTTCATACCTGTATATTCCCACGTAATCTCATTTGTCTTGAATTTCATATTTGTTGTCGGACTTCATACCTGTATATTCCCACGTAATCTCATTTGTCTTGAATTTCATATTTGTTGTCGGACTTCATACCTGTATATTCCTACGTAATCTCATTTTTCTTGAATTTCATATTTGTTGTCGGACTTCATACCTGTATATTCCTACGTAATCTCATTTGTCTTGAATTTCATATTTGTTGTCGGATTTCATACCTGTATATTGCCACGTACTCTCATTTGTCTTGAATTTCATATTTGTTGTCGGACTTCATACTTGTATATTCCCACGTAATCTCATTTGTCTTGAATTTCATATTTGTTGTCGGATTTCATACCTGTATATTCCCACGTAATCTCATTTGTCTTGAATTTCATATTTATTGTCGGACTTCATACATGTATATTCCCACGTAATCTCATTTGTCTTGAATTTCATATTTGTTGTCGGACTTCATACCTGTATATTCCCACGTAATCTCATTTGTCGTGAATTTCATATTTGTTGTCGGACTTCATACTTGTATATTCACGTAATCTCATTTGCCGTGAATTTCACATTTGTTGTCGAACTTCATACCTGTATATTTCCACGTAATCTCATTTGTCTTGAATTTCATATTTGTTGTCGGACTTCATACATGTATATTCCCACGTAATCTCATTTGTCTTGAATTTCATATTCATTGTCGGACTTCATACCTGTATATTTCCACGTAATCTCATTTGTCGTGAATTTCATATTTGTTGTCGGACTTCATACCTGTATATTCCCACGTAATCTCATTTGTCTTGAATTTCATATTTGTTGTCGGTCTTCATACCTGTATATTCCCACGTAATCTCATTTGTCTTGAATTTCATATTTGTTGTCGGACTTCATACCTGTATATTCCCACGTAATCTCATTTGTCTTGAATTTCATATTTGTTGTCGGACTTCATACCTGTATATTCCCACGTAATCTCATTTGTCGTGAATTTCATATTTGTTGTCGGACTTCATACATGTATAATCCCACGTAATCTCATTTGTCTTGAACTCCACATTTGTTGTCGAACTTCATACCTGTATATTCCCACGTAATCTCATTTGTCGTGAATTTCATATTTGTTGTCGGACTTCATACCTGTGTATTCCCACATAATCTCATTTGTCGTGAATTTCATATTTGTTGTCGGACTTCATACCTGTATATTCCCACGTAATCTCATTTGTCTTGAATTTCATATTTGTTGTCGGATTTCATACCTGTATATTCCCACGTAATCTCATTTGTCTTGAATTTCATATTTGTTGTCGGACTTCATACCTGTATATTCCCACGTAATCTCATTTTTCTTGAATTTCATATTTGTTGTCGGACTTCATACTTGTATATTCACGTAATCTCATTTGTCTTGAATTTCATATTTGTTGTCGGACTTCATACCTGTATATTTCCACGTAATCTCATTTGTCGTCAATTTCATATTTGTTGTCGGACTTCATACCTGTATATTCCCACGTAATCTCATTTGTCTTGAATTTCATATTTGTTGTCGGACTTCATACCTGTATATTTCCACGTAATCTCATTTGTCGTGAATTTCATATTTGTTGTCGGACTTCATACATGTATATTCCCACGTAATCTCATTTGTCTTGAATTTCATATTTGTTGTCGGACTTCATACCTGTATATTCCCACGTAATCTCATTTGTCTTGAATTTCATATTTGTTGTCGGACTTCATACCTGTATATTTCCACGTAATCTCATTTGTCGTCAATTTCATATTTGTTGTCGGACTTCATACCTGTATATTCCCACGTAATCTCATTTGTCTTGAATTTCATATTTTTTGTCGGACTTCATACCTGTATATTTCCACGTAATCTCATTTGTCTTGAATTTCATATTTGTTGTCGGACTTCATACCTGTATATTTCCACGTAATCTCATTTGTCGTCAATTTCATATTTGTTGTCGGACTTCATACCTGTATATTTCCACGTAATCTCATTTGTCGTGAATTTCATATTTGTTGTCGGACTTCATACCTGTATATTCCCAAGTAATCTCATTTGTCTTGAATTTCATATTTGTTGTCGGACTTCATACCTGTATATTTCAACGTAATCTCATTTGTCGTGAATTTCATATTTGTTGTCGGAATTCATACCTGTATATTTCCACGTAATCTCATTTGTCGTGAATTTCATATTTGTTGTCGGACTTCATACCTGTATATTCCCACGTAATCTCATTTGTCTTGAATTTCATATTTGTTGTCGGACTTCATACCTGTATATTCCCACGTAATCTCATTTGTCTTGAATTTCATATTTGTTGTCGGACTTCATACCTGTATATTCCTACGTAATCTCATTTTTCTTGAATTTCATATTTGTTGTCGGACTTCATACCTGTATATTCCTACGTAATCTCATTTGTCTTGAATTTCATATTTGTTGTCGGATTTCATACCTGTATATTGCCACGTACTCTCATTTGTCTTGAATTTCATATTTGTTGTCGGACTTCATACTTGTATATTCCCACGTAATCTCATTTGTCTTGAATTTCATATTTGTTGTCGGATTTCATACCTGTATATTCCCACGTAATCTCATTTGTCTTGAATTTCATATTTATTGTAGGACTTCATACATGTATATTCCCACGTAATCTCATTTGTCTTGAATTTCATATTTGTTGTCGGACTTCATACCTGTATATTTCCACGTAATCTCATTTGTCGTCAATTTCATATTTGTTGTCGGACTTCATACCTGTATATTTCCACGTAATCTCATTTGTCGTGAATTTCATATTTGTTGTCGGACTTCATACCTGTATATTCCCACGTAATCTCATTTGTCTTGAATTTCATATTTGTTGTCGGACTTCATGCATGTATATTCCCACGTAATCTCATTTGTCTTGAATTTCATATTTGTTGTCGGACTTCATACCTGTATATTTCAACGTAAGCTCATTTGTCGTGAATTTCATATTTGTTGTCGTACTTCATACCTGTATATTTCCACGTAATCTCATTTGTCGTGAATTTCATATTTGTTGTCGGACTTCATACCTGTATATTCCCACGTAATCTCATTTGTCGTGAATTTCATATTTGTTGCCGGACTTCATACCTGTATATTTCAACGTAAGCTCATTTGTCGTGAATTTCATATTTGTTGTCGTACTTCATACCTGTATATTTCCACGTAATCTCATTTGTCGTGAATTTCATATTTGTTGTCGGACTTCATACCTGTATATTCCCACGTAATCTCATTTGTCGTGAATTTCATATTTGTTGTCGGACTTCATACCTGTATATTCCCACGTAATCTCATTTTTCTTGAATTTCATATTTGTTGTCGGACTTCATACATGTATATTCCCACGTAATCTCATTTGTCTTGAATTTCATATTTGTTGTCGGACTTCATACCTGTATATTCCCACGTAATCTCATTTGTCTTGAATTTCATATTTGTTGTCGGACTTCATACCTGTATATTCCCACGTAATCTCATTTGTCTTGAATTTCATATTTGTTGTCGGACTTCATACCTGTATATTCCCACGTAATCTCATTTGTCTTGAATTTCATATTTGTTGTCGGACTTCATACCTGTATATTCCCACGTAATCTCATTTGTCTTGAATTTCATATTTGTTGTCGGATTTCATACCTGTATATTCCCACGTAATCTCATTTGTCTTGAATTTCATATTTGTTGTCGGACTTCATACATGTATATTCCCACGTAATCTCATTTGTCTTGAATTTCATATTTGTTGTCGGACTTCATACCTGTGTATTCCCACGTAATCTCATTTTTCTTGAATTTCATATTTGTTGTCGGACTTCATACCTGTATATTCCCACGTAATCTCATTTGTCTTGAATTTCATATTTGTTGTCGGACTTCATACCTGTATATTTCCACGTAATCTCATTTGTCGTGAATTTCATATTTGTTGTCGGACTTCATACATGTATATTCCCACGTAATCTCATTTGTCTTGAATTTCATATTTGTTGTCGGACTTCATACCTGTATATTCCCACGTAATCTCATTTGTCTTGAATTTCATATTTGTTGTCGGACTTCATAACTGTATATTTCCACGTAATCTCATTTGTCGTCAATTTCATATTTGTTGTCGGACTTCATACCTGTATATTCCCACGTAATCTCATTTGTCTTGAATTTCATATTTTTTGTCGGACTTCATACCTGTATATTTCCACGTAATCTCATTTGTCTTGAATTTCATATTTGTTGTCGGACTTCATACCTGTATATTTCCACGTAATCTCATTTGTCGTCAATTTCATATTTGTTGTCGGACTTCATACCTGTATATTTCCACGTAATCTCATTTGTCGTGAATTTCATATTTGTTGTCGGACTTCATACCTGTATATTCCCAAGTAATCTCATTTGTCTTGAATTTCATATTTGTTGTCGGACTTCATACCTGTATATTTCAACGTAATCTCATTTGTCGTGAATTTCATATTTGTTGTCGGAATTCATACCTGTATATTTCCACGTAATCTCATTTGTCGTGAATTTCATATTTGTTGTCGGACTTCATACCTGTATATTCCCACGTAATCTCATTTGTCTTGAATTTCATATTTGTTGTCGGACTTCATACCTGTATATTCCCACGTAATCTCATTTGTCTTGAATTTCATATTTGTTGTCGGACTTCATACCTGTATATTCCTACGTAATCTCATTTTTCTTGAATTTCATATTTGTTGTCGGACTTCATACCTGTATATTCCTACGTAATCTCATTTGTCTTGAATTTCATATTTGTTGTCGGATTTCATACCTGTATATTGCCACGTACTCTCATTTGTCTTGAATTTCATATTTGTTGTCGGACTTCATACTTGTATATTCCCACGTAATCTCATTTGTCTTGAATTTCATATTTGTTGTCGGATTTCATACCTGTATATTCCCACGAAATCTCATTTGTCTTGAATTTCATATTTATTGTCGGACTTCATACATGTATATTCCCACGTAATCTCATTTGTCTTGAATTTCATATTTGTTGTCGGACTTCATACCTGTATATTCCCACGTAATCTCATTTGTCGTGAATTTCATATTTGTTGTCGGACTTCATACTTGTATATTCACGTAATCTCATTTGCCGTGAATTTCACATTTGTTGTCGAACTTCATACCTGTATATTTCCACGTAATCTCATTTGTCGTCAATTTCATATTTGTTGTCGGACTTCATACCTGTATATTTCCACGTAATCTCATTTGTCGTGAATTTCATATTTGTTGTCGGACTTCATACCTGTATATTCCCACGTAATCTCATTTGTCTTGAATTTCATATTTGTTGTCGGACTTCATGCATGTATATTCCCACGTAATCTCATTTGTCTTGAATTTCATATTTGTTGTCGGACTTCATACCTGTATATTTCAACGTAAGCTCATTTGTCGTGAATTTCATATTTGTTGTCGGAATTCATACCTGTATATTTCCACGTAATCTCATTTGTCGTGAATTTCATATTTGTTGTCGGACTTCATACCTGTATATTCCCACGTAATCTCATTTGTCTTGAATTTCATATTTGTTGTCGGACTTCATACCTGTATATTCCCACGTAATCTCATTTGTCTTGAATTTCATATTTGTTGTCGGATTTCATACCTGTATATTCCCACGTAATCTCATTTGTCTTGAATTTCATATTTGTTGTCGGACTTCATACATGTATATTCCCACGTAATCTCATTTGTCTTGAATTTCATATTTGTTGTCGGACTTCATACCTGTGTATTCCCACGTAATCTCATTTTTCTTGAATTTCATATTTGTTGTCGGACTTCATACTTGTATATTCACGTAATCTCATTTGTCTTGAATTTCATATTTGTTGTCGGACTTCATACCTGTGTATTCCCACGTAATCTCATTTTTCTTGAATTTCATATTTGTTGTCGGACTTCATACTTGTATATTCACGTAATCTCATTTGTCTTGAATTTCATATTTGTTGTCGGACTTCATACCTGTATATTCCCACGTAATCTCATTTGTCGTGAATTTCATATTTGTTGTCGGACTTCATACCTGTATATTCCCACGTAATCTCATTTGTCTTGAAATTCATAATTGTTGTCGGACTTCATACCTGTATATTCCCACGTAATCTCATTTGTCTTGAATTTCATATTTGTTGTCGGACTTTATACCTGTATATTCCCACGTAATCTCATTTGTCTTGAATTTCATATTTGTTGTCGGACTTTATACCTGTATATTCCCACGTAATCTCATTTGTCTTGAATTTCATATTTGTTGTCGGACTTCATACCTGTATATTCCCACGTAATCTCATTTGTCTTGAATTTCATATTTGTTGTCGGACTTTATACCTGTATATTCCCACGTAATCTCATTTGTCGTGAATTTCATATTTGTTGTCGGACTTCATACATGTATATTCCCACGTAATCTCATTTGTCTTGAATTTCATATTTGTTGTCGGACTTCATTCCTGTATATTCCCACGTAATCTCATTTGTCGTGAATTTCATATTTGTTGTCGGACTTTATACCTGTATATTCCCACGTAATCTCATTTGTCTTGAATTTCATATTTGTTGTCGGACTTCATACCTGTATATTCTCACGTAATCTCATTTGTCGTGAATTTCATATTTGTTGTCGGACTTCATACCTGTATATTCCAACGTAATCTCATTTGTCGTGAATTTCATATTTGTTGTCGGACTTCATACCTGTATATTCCAACGTAATCTCATTTGTCTTGAATTTCATATTTGTTGCCGGTCTTCATACCTGTATATTTCCACGTAATCTCATTAGTCGTGAATTTCATATTTGTTGTCGGACTTCATACATGTATATTCCCACGTAATCTCATTTGTCGTGAATTTCATATTTGTTGTCGGACTTCATACCTGTATATTCCCACGTAATCTCATTTGTCTTGAATTTCATATTTGTTGTCGGACTTCATACCTGTATATTCTCACGTAATCTCATTTGTCGTGAATTTCATATTTGTTGTCGGACTTCATTCCTGTATATTCCCACGTAATCTCATTTGTCGTGAATTTCATATTTGTTGTCGGACTTCATACATGTATATTCCAACGTAATCTCATTTGTCGTGAATTTCATATTTGTTGTCGAACTTCATACCTGTATATTCCCACGTAATCTCATTTGTCTTGAATTTCATATTTGTTGTCGGACTTCATACATGTATATTCCAACGTAATCTCATTTGTCGTGAATTTCATATTTGTTGTCGAACTTCATACCTGTATATTCCCACGTAATCTCATTTTTCTTGAATTTCATATTTGTTGTCGGATTTCATACCTGTATATTCCCACGTAATCTCATTTGTCGTGAATTTCATATTTGTTGTCGGACTTCATACCTGTATATTCCCACGTAATCTCATTTGTCTTGAATTTCATATTTGTTGTCGGACTTCATACCTGTATATTCCCACGTAATCTAATTTGTCTTGAATTTCATATTTGTTGTCGGACTTCATTCCTGTATATTCCCACGTAATCTCATTTGTCTTGAATTTCACATTTGTTGTCGGACTTCATTCCTGTATATTTCCACGTAATCTCATTTGTCTTGAATTTCACATTTGTTGTCGAACTTCATACCTGTATATTCCCACGTAATCTCATTTGTCTTAAATTGCATATTTGTTGTCGAACTTCATACCTGTATATTCCCACGTAATCTCATTTGTCTTGAATTTCATATTTGTTGTCGGACTTCATTCCTGTATATTCCCAAGTAATCTCATTTGTCTTGAATTTCATATTTGTTGTCGGTCTTCATACCTGTATATTCCCACGTAATCTCATTTGTCTTAAATTGCATATTTGTTGTCGGACTTCATACATGTATATTCCAACGTAATCTCATTTGTCTTGAATTTCATATTTGTTGTCGGACTTCATACCTGTATATTCCCACGTAATCTCATTTGTCTTGAATATCATATTTGTTGTCGGACTTCATTCCTGTATATTCCCAAGTAATCTCATTTGTCTTGAATTTCATATTTGTTGTCGGTCTTCATACCTGTATATTCCCACGTAATCTCATTTGTCTTAAATTGCATATTTGTTGTCGGACTTCATACATGTATATTCCAACGTAATCTCATTTGTCTTGAATTTCATATTTGTTGTCGGACTTCATACCTGTATATTCCCACGTAATCTCATTTGTCTTGAATTTCATATTTGTTGTCGGACTTCATTCCTGTATATTCCCACGTAATCTCATTTGTCTTGAATTTCACATTTGTTGTCGACCTTCATACCTGTATATTTCCACGTAATCTCATTTGTCTTGAATTTCATATTTGTTGTCGGACTTCATTCCTGTATATTCCCACGTAATCTCATTTGTCTTGAATTTCATATTTGTTGTCGGACTTCATACCTGTATATTCCCACGTAATCTCATTTGTCTTGAATTTCATATTTGTTGTCGGACTTCATACCTGTATATTCCCACGTAATCTCATTTATTTTGAATTTCATATTTGTTGTCGGACTTCATACATGTATATTCCAACGTAATCTCATTTGTCGTGAATTTCATATTTGTTGTCGGACTTCATACCTGTATATTCCCACGTAATCTCATTTGTCGTGAATTTTATATTTGTTGTCGGACTTCATACCTGTATATTCCCACGTAATCTCATTTGTCGTGAATTTCATATTTGTTGTCGGACTTCATACATGTATATTCCCAAGTAATCTCGATTGTCGTGAATTTCATATTTGTTGTCGGACTTCATACATGTATATTTCCACGTAATCTCATTTGTCGTGAATTTCATATTTGTTGTCGGACTTCATACATGTATATTCCCACGTAATCTCATTTGTCTTGAATTTCATATTTATTGTCGGACTTCATACCTGTATATTTCCACGTAATCTCATTTGTCGTGAATTTCATATTTGTTGTCGGACTTCATACCTGTATATTCCCACGTAATCTCATTTGTCTTGAATTTCATATTTGATGTCGGTCTTCATACCTGTATATTCCCACGTAATCTCATTTGTCTTGAGTTTCATATTTGTTGTCGGACTTCATACCTGTATATTCCCACGTAATCTCATTTGTCGTGAATTTCATATTTGTTGTCGGACTTCATACATGTATATTCCCACGTAATCTCGATTGTCGTGAATTTCATATTTGTTGTCGGACTTCATACCTGTATATTTCCACGTAATCTCATTTGTCGTGAATTTCATATTTGTTGTCGGACTTCATACATGTATATTCCCACGTAATCTCATTTGTCTTGAATTTCATATTTATTGTCGGACTTCATACCTGTATATTTCCACGTAATCTCATTTGTCTTGAATTTCATATTTGTTGTCGGTCTTCATACCTGTATATTCCCACGTAATCTCATTTGTCTTGAATTTCATATTTGTTGTCGGACTTCATACCTGTATATTCCCACGTAATCTCATTTGTCTTGAATTTCATATTTGTTGTCGGACTTCATACCTGTATATTCCCACGTAATCTCATTTGTCTTGAATTTCATATTTGTTGTCGGACTTCATACCTGTATATTCCCACGTAATCTCATTTGTCGTGAATTTCATATTTGTTGTCGGACTTCATACATGTATATTCCCACGTAATCTCATTTGTCTTGAACTCCACATTTGTTGTCGAACTTCATACCTGTATATTCCCACGTAATCTCATTTGTCGTGAATTTCATATTTGTTGTCGGACTTCATACCTGTGTATTCCCACATAATCTCATTTGTCGTGAATTTCATATTTGTTGTCGGACTTCATACCTGTATATTCCCACGTAATCTCATTTGTCTTGAATTTCATATTTGTTGTCGGTCTTTATACCTGTATATTCCCACGTAATCTAATTTGACTTGAATTTCATATTTGTTGTCGGACTTCATACCTGTATATTCCCACGTAATCTCAATTGTCGTGAATTTCATATTTGTTGTCGAACTTCATACCTGTATATTCCCACGTAATATCATTTGTCTTGAATTTCATATTTGTTGTCGGACTTCATACATGTATATTCCCACGTAATCTCATTTGTCTTGAATTTCATATTTATTGTCGGACTTCATACCTGTATATTTCCACGTAATCTCATTTGTCTTGAATTTCATATTTGTTGTCGGTCTTCATACCTGTATATTCCCACGTAATCTCATTTGTCTTGAATTTCATATTTGTTGTCGGACTTCATACCTGTATATTCCCACGTAATCTCATTTGTCTTGAATTTCATATTTGTTGTCGGACTTCATACCTGTATATTTCCACGTAATCTCATTTGTCTTGAATTTCATATTTGTTGTCGGACTTCATACCTGTATATTCCCACGTAATCTCATTTGTCGTGAATTTCATATTTGTTGTCGGACTTCATACATGTATATTCCCACGTAATCTCATTTGTCTTGAACTCCACATTTGTTGTCGAACTTCATACCTGTATATTCCCACGTAATCTCATTTGTCGTGAATTTCATATTTGTTGTCGGACTTCATACCTGTGTATTCCCACATAATCTCATTTGTCGTGAATTTCATATTTGTTGTCGGACTTCATACCTGTATATTCCCACGTAATCTCATTTGTCTTGAATTTCATATTTGTTGTCGGTCTTTATACCTGTATATTCCCACGTAATCTAATTTGACTTGAATTTCATATTTGTTGTCGGACTTCATACCTGTATATTCCCACGTAATCTCAATTGTCGTGAATTTCATATTTGTTGTCGAACTTCATACCTGTATATTCCCACGTAATATCATTTGTCTTGAATTTCATATTTGTTGTCGGACTTCATACCTGTGTATTCCCACATAATCTCATTTGTCGTGAATTTCATATTTGTTGTCGGACTTCATACCTGTATATTCCCACATAATCTCATTTGTCGTGAATTTCATATTTGCTGTCGAACTTCATACCTGTATATTCCCACGTAATCTCATTTGTCTTGAATTTCATATTTGTTGTCGGACTTCATACCTGTATATTCCCACGTAATCTCAATTGTCGTGAATTTCATATTTGTTGTCGAACTTCATACCTGTATATTCCACGTAATATCATTTGTCTTGAATTTCATATTTGTTGTCGGACTTCATACCTGTGTATTCCCACATAATCTCATTTGTCGTGAATTTCATATTTGTTGTCGGACTTCATACCTGTATATTCCCACATAATCTCATTTGTCGTGAATTTCATATTTGTTGTCGGACTTCATACCTGTGTATTCCCACATAATCTCATTTGTCTTGAATTTCATATTTGTTGTCGGACTTCATACCTGTATATTCCCACGTAATCTAATTTGTCTTGAATTTCATATTTGTTGTCGGACTTCATACCTGTATATTCCCACGTAATCTCATTTGTCGTTAATTTCATATTTGCTGTCGAACTTCATACCTGTATATTCCCACGTAATCTCATTTGTCTTGAATTTCATATTTGTTGTCGGACTTCATACCTGTATATTCCCACATAATCTCATTTGTCGTGAATTTCATATTTGTTGTCGGACTTCATACATGTATATTCCCAAGTAATCTCGATTGTCGTGAATTTCATATTTGTTGTCGGACTTCATACCTGTATATTTCCACGTAATATCATTTGTCGTGAATTTCATATTTGTTGTCGGACTTCATACCTGTATATTCCCACGTAATATCATTTGTCTTGAATTTCATATTTGTTGTCGGACTTCATACCTGTGTATTCCCACATAATCTCATTTGTCGTGAATTTCATATTTGTTGTCGGACTTCATACCTGTATATTCCCACGTAATCTCATTTGTCTGAATTTCATATTTGTTGTCGAACTTCATACCTGTATATTTCCACGTAATATCATTTGTCTTGAATTTCATATTTGTTGTCGGACTTCATACCTGTATATTCCCACATAATCTCATTTGTCGTGAATTTCATATTTGTTGTCGGACTTCATACCTGTATATTCCCACATAATCTCATTTGTCGTGAATTTCATATTTGTTGTCGGACTTCATACCTGTGTATTCCCACATAATCTCATTTGTCGTGAATTTCATATTTGTTGTCGGACTTCATACCTGTGTATTCCCACATAATCTCATTTGTCGTGAATTTCATATTTGTTGTCGGACTTCATACCTGTATATTCCCACATAATCTCATTTGTCTTGAATTTCATATTTGTTGTCGGACTTCATACCTGTGTATTCCCACATAATCTCATTTGTCGTGAATTTCATATTTGTTGTCGGACTTCATACCTGTATATTCCCACATAATCTCATTTGTCGTGAATTTCATATTTGTTGTTGGACTTCATACCTGTATATTCCCACATAATCTCATTTGTCGTGAATTTCATATTTGTTGTCGGACTTCATACCTGTGTATTCCCACATAATCTCATTTGTCGTGAATTTCATATTTGTTGTCGGACTTCATACCTGTATATTCCCACGTAATCTAATTTGTCTTGAATTTCATATTTGTTGTCGGACTTCATACCTGTATATTCCCACGTAATCTCATTTGTCGTTAATTTCATATTTGCTGTCGAACTTCATACCTGTATATTCCCACGTAATCTCATTTGTCTTGAATTTCATATTTGTTGTCGGACTTCATACCTGTATATTCCCACGTAATCTCATTTGTCGTGAATTTCATATTTGTTGTCGGACTTCATACATGTATATTCCCAAGTAATCTCGATTGTCGTGAATTTCATATTTGTTGTCGGACTTCATACCTGTATATTTCCACGTAATATCATTTGTCGTGAATTTCATATTTGTTGTCGGACTTCATACCTGTATATTCCCACGTAATATCATTTGTCTTGAATTTCATATTTGTTGTCGGACTTCATACCTGTGTATTCCCACATAATCTCATTTGTCGTGAATTTCATATTTGTTGTCGGACTTCATACCTGTATATTCCCACGTAATCTCATTTGTCTGAATTTCATATTTGTTGTCGAACTTCATACCTGTATATTTCCACGTAATATCATTTGTCTTGAATTTCATATTTGTTGTCGGACTTCATACCTGTATATTCCCACATAATCTCATTTGTCGTGAATTTCATATTTGTTGTCGGACTTCATACCTGTATATTCCCACATAATCTCATTTGTCGTGAATTTCATATTTGTTGTCGGACTTCATACCTGTGTATTCCCACATAATCTCATTTGTCGTGGATTTCATATTTGTTGTCGGACTTCATACCTGTGTATTCCCACATAATCTCATTTGTCGTGAATTTCATATTTGTTGTCGGACTTCATACCTGTATATTCCCACATAATCTCATTTGTCTTGAATTTCATATTTGTTGTCGGACTTCATACCTGTGTATTCCCACATAATCTCATTTGTCGTGAATTTCATATTTGTTGTCGGACTTCATACCTGTATATTCCCACGTAATATCATTTGTCTTGAATTTCATATTTGTTGTCGGACTTCATACCTGTGTATTCCCACATAATCTCATTTGTCGTGAATTTCATATTTGTTGTCGGACTTCATACCTGTATATTCCCACATAATCTCATTTGTCGTGAATTTCATATTTGTTGTCGGACTTCATACCTGTGTATTCCCACATAATCTCATTTGTCGTGAATTTCATATTTGTTGTCGGACTTCATACCTGTATATTCCCACGTAATATCATTTGTCTTGAATTTCATATTTGTTGTCGGACTTCATACCTGTGTATTCCCACATAATCTCATTTGTCTTGAATTTCATATTTGTTGTCGGACTTCATACCTGTATATTCCCACGTAATCTCATTTGTCTTGAATTTCATATTTGTTGTCGGACTTCATACCTGTATATTCCCACGTAATCTAATTTGTCTTGAATTTCATATTTGTTGTCGGACTTCATACCTGTATATTCCCACGTAATCTCATTTGTCTTGAATTTCATATTTGTTGTCGGACTTCATACCTGTATATTCCCACGTAATCTCATTTGTCGTGAATTTCATATTTGCTGTCGAACTTCATACCTGTATATTCCCACGTAATCTCATTTGTCTTGAATTTCATATTTGTTGTCGGACTTCATTCCTGTATATTCCCACGTAATCTCAATTGTCGTGAATTTCATATTTGTTGTCGAACTTCATACCTGTATATTCCCACGTAATATCATTTGTCTTGAATTTCATATTTGTTGTCGGACTCAGGCTTCATACCTGTATATTCCCACGTAATCTCATTTGTCTAGAATTTCATATTTGTTGTCAGACTTCATACCTGTATATTCACACGCCATTTTACAGATTTGTGCCAGTGTATATATCTCGGCAGCAGAGTAAAGTGAGCCAAATAAAATAAAGGATATAGACTACATAAAGTTTGGCAGCATAGATACTGTGATTGGTAGGGAGATTAAGTTTTGCACATCTTAAAGTCATTAATTTATTACCCAGTGGTGTAACTGTAAACAAGTAAATTTATTTGGATGAATTAAGATTGTTCCCGTCCCAGTTATTCATAGAATTTTTTGTCCAATATGTCATTGTTCGTTTATTGTATATGACAGTTTGTTCACTTCTTACCTTAATTCATACCTCTTAATTTATTTATTTGTGATTCTATACGCGTGAAATATTAGGGTTAGACTTGATTTTCTGTATGCATCCCACCCGCCTCGAGGAATGGCTAATATTCTAGTTTGTGCGCCTTCATATAGCGGCGGTGGAGCGGTGAGTCTATACCGAGATGAAAAGCAACTTAAAATCAGACTTAGCGCACACCAAACATCGCGAAAAAAACAACAAGTCCAAATCGAATGATGACGTATTGGCTGCAGTCCTGTTACAGTCGTGGTTTCGCTGTAGTTCTCTTTGTATTGTCGGTATGATTGTTTGACGTGCCCACCCAATATGTCGGGATTTTACCACCAAACTTTATCATTTGACAACATAAGCAGGTAATATTTTGACTGGCTGTGACACAAATTGCGATTTCGCGTTTTTTTTCAACATCACAAAACGTCATGGTGTTCTGTATATTTTCACTTAAGTAATTGGTTGAATCGATATAATAAAATAATTGAGGAACAAAGTGGATTTCAAAAAGGTAAATCAACTTTGAATAATATTTTTGTTCTCTATACCCTTGTAGAAAAATATGTTTATACTCTTGGAGCTAGATTCTATTGTGCCTTTATTGATTATGAAAAGGCATTTGATAGAGTACACCATTGTTCATTATTTTATAAGTTGTCAAAAATTGGGATTAAAGGGAAACTGTTTAAATCACTTTATTCTATGTATCAGAATATTAAGGCTGCTGTGAAAAACCCAAAGGGAGTTACTGAATTTTTCCATATTAATGTTGGGCTGCAGCAGGGTTCTGTTATTTCACCTTTACTGTTTTGCTTTTACATAAATGACCTTAAGAGTGCCCTCCAACAAGGACGGGAATCAGTTGTGTATATAAATACTTTAAAACTTTTTTATTTGTTATATGCGGATGATTTGGTGTTGTTCAGCAGCACACCTGTTGGATTACAAAGATTACTTAATAACTTAGTGGATTATTGTCTAAAATGGAGACTGAATATTAATCTGAAAAAATCAAAAATAATTGTTTTCCGAAAAGGGGGTCGTCTGAAAAAATATGAAAAATGGTTTCTGAGGGGTAAAGAAATTGAAATTGTAGCAAAATATAATTATTTAGGCATAGTTTTATCGAGTTCGGGGAAATGGTTTCAAACACAGAAAGATATCTCGGCGTGAGCTAGAAAAACACTATTTTGTTTGGAAAAAAACATTATGAGGTTGGGGGGACTGCAGCCTGATCTTGCATGCAAAGTATTTGACTGTAAAATATTGCCAATTTTGTTATACGGTAGTTGTGTGTGGGGAATGCGGGGTGCAATAGCTGACATAGAAAAAGTACAAAATAAGTTTTGTAAATTTCTATTGAGAGTTAGTTTCAACGCTTCCAATGCTGCAGTAAGGGGTGAATTAGGAAGACACTCAGTTAGAGTCTATGTTAATATTGAAATGGTCAGATTTTGGCTGAAACTGATTCAAGAGAATGGCTCAACCATTTTAAAGGAATGTTATAATTATCTATACCATATAGCAGAAGGGGGGTCTAGGTGTTGGGCTTTAGAGGTAAAAAATATTTTATGTACATCTGGTTATGGACATGTATGGTATGAACAAAGAATTGATAATAGCGAAATGTTCTTCAGTGAATTTAAAAGAAGATGTTTTGATATATCTAGACAGAATTGGTGTGCAGAAATTAATAAAAATGTAAAGCTTCAAACATATTGCATGTTTAAACAAGATTTAATATATGAAAGATATCTTACTGCTATTTCGTTGGCTACTCCTATCTATTCATGTGCTATAACTAGACTTAGAATTTCCTGTCATCTCCTAGAAATTGAAAATGGTAGAACATTGGGTATTCCACGTGACCAAAGATTATGTCCATTTGGTTGCAGGGTCACAGAGGACGAATATCATTTTACTATGGTTTATCCAAAATATGAAGCACTTAGACAAAAATTCTTACCAAAATATTATTTTTCACCACCAACCAAGATGAAATTCATTGCATTGCTACAGAGTACTAACTCGTATATTTTACTAAGTTTGGGTAAATATTTGTTTAAGAGTTTTCATTACAGAGAAACTGAAATGGAAGTATGATTTGAAGTATATGTATCTTGTAATTGTAAAGCGACCGTGTGTAATTTAAGTTTTGAAATGTAACAGTACTTTAGGCCGGTGGCCATATAGTGCGGAATAAAGAAAATAAATAAAAAATAAATAAAAATATTTTCACTTTGTTTGGCCTATAGGTGGCGCTCTTTTCAAAGCATGTTACACTACTGTTATTGAAGAAGAACCGTAGTTACATTAATCACATACATGTATAATACTAATACCAATATTGACATCCCAAAGTTAGCTATTCTAGTTGATTTGTTTAGCCCCTATTAGTGCCCATCAGCCCATGTACATTATTACGTATGAAGTTACAAAGTTTCATACGTCCCTTTGCGTAAAAACTGACAAACTGTTTACTATATGGTGTTGGAAGTAATTGTAATGATGTAGGTGTGCGTATTCTGTTGGTACACGGGTGAGGTTATTTAAAGCGCGGTAGTCGTCGCGCTGCGCATGTACGAGATATATGAGTCTCGTATAAACAAAGATGGCGACTTTGATTGTTGCGCAGATCAACGAGTACGAACTGACACAATTCCAAGCTTTAATTAGGTAATTTTCATGTGATTGGAAGGTATCGAATGAGTCACCGGCGGAAATCAGTGCAAGTCGCGCCGAGGTAAAACCTCATACTTGTGATTTTCATTTGAAGAGCGCATTGGATTGTGGAAAAATTAATGTTTATCAACACAAATGTCGAACATGCGCAGCGTGACGACTACTGTGCTTTAATGCTAACATGGTTGGGAGGGGCGAACAAAAACTAGGAATACTCTATTCCCATAAATCGCGCCCTCTAGTTACGCAATGCTCCCGTGGCGTCAAATTAAAGGGCGGTAGCCGTCGCGCTGCACATGTGCGACATTTGTGCTGATAAATACTGCGCTCTTCTAATTGAAATCACAAGTATGAGGTCTGACCTGGGCGCGACTTGCACTAGTTACCGCCAGTGACTCATTTGATACCTTCCAATCACCTGAAAATACATAAGCTTGGTAACGTCTCAGTTTGTACTCGTTGATCTGCGCAACAGTCAAACTCGCCATTTTTGTTTATATGAGACCCATAAATCTCGCGCATGTGTGGCGCGACGACTACCGCTCTTTAACGTACATGGGTGTATGGTCATGTAGCCGTTCGTCATTTCGAATAATATAGGACATTTCTCAAAAACATGATCTTCGTCAATGGAAGACGTCCGGTAAAAACGATATCGTCTCTTTGAACGCTTTTTACGTCATAAAAGTGCTTCGTCACCGGGGGCGCGATTTAAAGGAAAGGTGTATACAAGTTATAATATTTCCGTCTGTGGTTACTATAGTTCCTGGAATACAAATACATCTTCAAATTAAAATTAAAATTGAGAGAATTATTAAAAGAGAATAACATCAAAGGGTTTAGTATTTCAAGAGAATAACATAAGGAGAAGTACCATACAAACCGACGACGTTACTTTTATCGAAATGTCTTGTGTATCGGTTACGGGTCAATACAAAAAAAAAATAATACCGATGAAGTATATTGAATAAAATACTAAAAACAAAATTTAAAAGACGATATGCAATTTTTCTTCAAATAATCATCGTCCAGCTAAGAAACTTGTTAACATTGAGAATAAAATGATTGCGTAAACACCCATAGACACGATTAGCACGTTTCCATGACGTTTGTTCTCTGATTTAGACAACTTATTAGAAATACGATGTTTATTATTTAGTTTTCAGTTGTGGAATGGATCTATGTACTAGTACAAAGATTCCACACTTAGTCTTTCACTCTTACCAACAACCTGTTAATGAGGTCTTTCACTCTTACCAACAACCTGTTAATGAGGTCTTTCACTCTTACCAACAACCTGTTAATGAGGTCTTTCACTCTTACCAACAACCTGTTAATGAGGTCTTTCACTCTTACCAACAACCTGTTAATGAGGTCTTTCACACTTACCAACAACCTGTTAATGAGGTCTTTCACTCTTACCAACAACCTGTTAATGAGGTCTTTCACTCTTACCAACAACCTGTTAATGAGGTCTTTCACTCTTACCAACAACCTGTTAATGAGGTCTTTCACTCTTACCAACAACCTGTTAATGAGGTCTTTCACTCTTACCAACAACCTGTTAATGAGGTCTTTCACTCTTACCAACAACCTGTTAATGAGGTCTTTCACTCTTACCAACAACCTGTTAATGAGGTCTTTCACTCTTACCAACAACCTGTTAATGAGGTCTTTCACTCTTACCAACAACCTGTTAATGAGGTCTTTCACTCTTACCAACAACCTGTTAATGAGGTCTTTCACTCTTACCAACAACCTGTTAATGAGGTCTTTCACTCTTACCAACAACCTGTTAATGAGGTCTTTCACTCTTACCAACAACCTGTTAATGAGGTCTTTCACTCTTACCAACAACCTGTTAATGAGGTCTTTCACTCTTACCAACAACCTGTTAATGAGGTCTTTCACTCTTACCAACAACCTGTTAATGAGCTCTTTCACTCTTACCAACAACCTGTTAATGAGGTCTTTCACTCTTACCAACAACCTGTTAATGAGGTCTTTCACTCTTACCAACAACCTGTTAATGAGGTCTTTCACTCTTACCAACAACCTGTTAATGAGGTCTTTCACTCTTACCAACAACCTGTTAATGAGGTCTTTCACTCTTACCAACAACCTGTTAATGAGGTCTTTCACTCTTACCAACAACCTGTTAATGAGGTCTTTCACTCTTACCAACAACCTGTTAATGAGGTCTTTCACTCTTACCAACAACCTGTTAATGAGGTCTTTCACTCTTACCAACAACCTGTTAATGAGGTCTTTCACTCTTACCAACAACCTGTTAATGAGGTCTTTCACTCTTACCAACAACCTGTTAATGAGGTCTTTCACTCTTACCAACAACCTGTTAATGAGGTCTTTCACTCTTACCAACAACCTGTTAATGAGGTCTTTCACTCTTACCAACAACCTGTTAATGAGGTCTTTCACTCTTACCAACAACCTGTTAATGAGGTCTTTCACTCTTACCAACAACCTGTTAATGAGGTCTTTCACTCTTACCAACAACCTGTTAATGAGGTCTTTCACTCTTACCAACAACCTGTTAATGAGGTCTTTCACTCTTACCAACAACCTGTTAATGAGGTCTTTCACTCTTACCAACAACCTGTTAATGAGGTCTTTCACTCTTACCAACAACCTGTTAATGAGGTCTTTCACTCTTACCAACAACCTGTTAATGAGGTCTTTCACTCTTACCAACAACCTGTTAATGAGGTCTTTCACTCTTACCAACAACCTGTTAATGAGGTCTTTCACTCTTACCAACAACCTGTTAATGAGGTCTTTCACTCTTACCAACAACCTGTTAATGAGGTCTTTCACTCTTACCAACAACCTGTTAATGAGGTCTTTCACTCTTACCAACAACCTGTTAATGAGGTCTTTCACTCTTACCAACAACCTGTTAATGAGGTCTTTCACTCTTACCAACAACCTGTTAATGAGGTCTTTCACTCTTACCAACAACCTGTTAATGAGGTCTTTCACTCTTACCAACAACCTGTTAATGAGGTCTTTCACTCTTACCAACAACCTGTTAATGAGGTCTTTCACTCTTACCAACAACCTGTTAATGAGGTCTTTCACTCTTACCAACAACCTGTTAATGAGGTCTTTCACTCTTACCAACAACCTGTTAATGAGGTCTTTCACTCTTACCAACAACCTGTTAATGAGGTCTTTCACTCTTACCAACAACCTGTTAATGAGGTCTTTCACTCTTACCAACAACCTGTTAATGAGGTCTTTCACTCTTACCAACAACCTGTTAATGAGGTCTTTCACTCTTACCAACAACCTGTTAATGAGGTCTTTCACTCTTACCAACAACCTGTTAATGAGGTCTTTCACTCTTACCAACAACCTGTTAATGAGGTCTTTCACTCTTACCAACAACCTGTTAATGAGGTCTTTCACTCTTACCAACAACCTGTTAATGAGGTCTTTCACTCTTACCAACAACCTGTTAATGAGGTCTTTCACTCTTACCAACAACCTGTTAATGAGGTCTTTCACTCTTACCAACAACCTGTTAATGAGGTCTTTCACTCTTACCAACAACCTGTTAATGAGGTCTTTCACTCTTACCAACAACCTGTTAATGAGGTCTTTCACTCTTACCAACAACCTGTTAATGAGGTCTTTCACTCTTACCAACAACCTGTTAATGAGGTCTTTCACTCTTACCAACAACCTGTTAATGAGGTCTTTCACTCTTACCAACAACCTGTTAATGAGGTCTTTCACTCTTACCAACAACCTGTTAATGAGGTCTTTCACTCTTACCAACAACCTGTTAATGAGGTCTTTCACTCTTACCAACAACCTGTTAATGAGGTCTTTCACTCTTACCAACAACCTGTTAATGAGGTCTTTCACTCTTACCAACAACCTGTTAATGAGGTCTTTCACTCTTACCAACAACCTGTTAATGAGGTCTTTCACTCTTACCAACAACCTGTTAATGAGGTCTTTCACTCTTACCAACAACCTGTTAATGAGGTCTTTCACTCTTACCAACAACCTGTTAATGAGGTCTTTCACTCTTACCAACAACCTGTTAATGAGGTCTTTCACTCTTACCAACAACCTGTTAATGAGGTCTTTCACTCTTACCAACAACCTGTTAATGAGGTCTTTCACTCTTACCAACAACCTGTTAATGAGGTCTTTCACTCTTACCAACAACCTGTTAATGAGGTCTTTCACTCTTACCAACAACCTGTTAATGAGGTCTTTCACTCTTACCAACAACCTGTTAATGAGGTCTTTCACTCTTACCAACAACCTGTTAATGAGGTCTTTCACTCTTACCAACAACCTGTTAATGAGGTCTTTCACTCTTACCAACAACCTGTTAATGAGGTCTTTCACTCTTACCAACAACCTGTTAATGAGGTCTTTCACTCTTACCAACAACCTGTTAATGAGGTCTTTCACTCTTACCAACAACCTGTTAATGAGGTCTTTCACTCTTACCAACAACCTGTTAATGAGGTCTTTCACTCTTACCAACAACCTGTTAATGAGGTCTTTCACTCTTACCAACAACCTGTTAATGAGGTCTTTCACTCTTACCAACAACCTGTTAATGAGGTCTTTCACTCTTACCAACAACCTGTTAATGAGGTCTTTCACTCTTACCAACAACCTGTTAATGAGGTCTTTCTTACAATCTCTAATCAGTTACATCTAACAGAATTATGGAACTAACACGTGACCAGCCACGGATACATTTGCTGTCTAGAGAAACCGTCAAGTTTTCAACCACACTTCCTGAGAAGGACCGTGCTTCAAAGTATTGGTTGAACACGTGTAGCATATTAACATGGCAAATATATGCAAAGAAATCATACTAGTTCGCCCAATAACACAGAAATTATCGTGTCTAAATACCAGAAAGGGATTTATGTGAACAAGTTTCTGTACAAGTTTTAAGCGTGTAAAGTATGGTGGGCGAATATAGTACATGTAAATAGGATACAGGGTAGGTAGGTGTACAAGTCCCCGGGGTATAGTGGTGAGCACGTCAAGTAGCAGCGTGAGTCACGTTGGATGAAGGCGAAATAAATGTTGAATATCCTGTCAAATTCTCCCGTTACACGAGTAATCGGATCCATTCCGACGTGCAGTCGTAACAAGAGTTATGTTCGCAGCTACGGGGGATTTGTTTTTGTCTAATAGCTATAATGTTAGTCCTGAATCGTCGTCATCATAATAGTGTTCAAGTTGTGTGTGACTACGGGAGAATATAGACACATGCATGGCACGGAAATCCCTAAACTAAAGTACAATTCTATGATGAGAACTAAAACACGATATTCTGTTTTAGTGTCGTTTTGAGATCATATTTTCCATTTCACAAACTCAACACTTTGCTGTAACCAAGTGCATCCTCGTGTACCAAGAATAAAACTACGTTTAATCAGTGTCCACAACACTAGTTTTGTGTTGAATCTTGAATAAAGCAGGCACTAATTAAAAAAAATGTCCAAGTCTATCGATTGTACGACTGGTATTCATCAAATAAAGACTAACATAGTATATTGTTTAACAAAAAACACAGAAAACAAATAAATCGCTGAATGGATATTTTAATAGTCTCGAAAACACTTTTATTTAGTTAATTGAGTTCAGTCTGTACTCATTTCACAATTAGATAAAATATATTTGATAGACAAGTTGCGACATGTTTCACCCCCCCCCCCCTCTTTCCGGCTGTCTCGATGTCCGTAGAATTGTCATCACCACAACAATCAAATATTGCAGTCTTACATTAATTGGGAAAAGGTTTTTCGTGGAATTACGTCACGGTGGCATCAAATACTAGTAAGTGGTAAGAAACAACTTATGTAAGTTTACAACATGCGAGTCTAAGGAGGTATTTAGCTTTAAGAATACTCTAATACAATTTCAGTATGTAGTCTTGATTATATTTGTATGTGAATGCAATAAATTCAACGCGCGAAGGATATGAGTGCTATGATTCAAACATAAATTAGATAACCCTCATGTTGAAATATTTTCAATTGATAAGGTTGGTATAAAAACACTTCTATCCGTGATAGATTGTTAATTTGAATCGTGCTCAGAGGTGCCATGGCAGTGTTTGACTGTAGTTGTTACTGGGCAGTTATTTTTCGCAATCGTTCTACGGTTCTTTCATGTTTTTGAGTCACGTGACAAATTCCAGTATCACGCGGTATCACCTACATATAGCAACCTCGCCGTTATGAAGCAGCGAGCAAAATTTCGTATAATATTGGCAAACGATCAATGGAAAGTAAGAAGTTTGTAAGGGAGTTTGTATGTAATTTCTAGCTGATTTCATCCGGCAATAGTTAGCGAAACAATTGTAAAATGGTGATTAAACTATTGACTTACAAATGTACAACGCCATGTACTGTGGTTGGTGAATAGAGGCCTTACTTAGCGAACAATGCAAAGATCTGCGTTAGAATGGGTCCCATATTGATGTGTTAACAGAGATGGAAATAATATGAAGTCGATGGCTGAATAAAGGAAGGCGTTCTTTTGATGCTTGTACCAGATTTGGAGACATGCAGCACCGGTACACGACCTCTGACAAAATATGTCATTGTCATGTCAACGAGGGTGAATGAACCCATGACCACTATACCACCTCGTTCGATCGATATTCTATTGATAACTACGGACAAACAGTCGCGTGGACTAATTACTACCTCGGTATCTGGTTGCTAACACCACGTCTGTTGCACAAGTATTGCACAGCTGTTTGCACGAATGGTCCCATATTTCATAATCTGCTCATGATGAAATAATTTCCTCACGAAATGATCTATCCTGTTCGGGTTACTCTAAACCCCTCTATCGTTCTCCGCTCGCACCTCACATCAAATCCCACAGACGTATCGATATGTGAACGTTGCAGTATGAGTTAGATTTGATCCTATATATTTTTGGGGATTGTGTAGACTTGGTCAAACCCTTAAATTTAGCGAAAAAGTTGAATAGACCATCAACTGCATGTATATACACACCCTGTACACATTTCATTTTGACACAATCTGTAGTCTTTCTGTGAAACGTCACTATCACCACAATTACAAGACACATGCAAAGCGGACAGCATAAAAACGAACCAGAAAAGTTTTCTCAACATAGAGGGCGTTTTGCTAAATGATGCGAGTGAATCATTAAAATCGCCATTAAGGTAGGAAAAAGCCTACTCGCAACTTTTGAGAAAGTTGGTCATAAATCACATGACAATTTTCAGCGATTTATTATGTAAAACCATGGAGCTGTTGTGCCATGACACCATAAAATAGCATTTTGTTGTGTGTTGCAGTGATGTATTCTGAAAAACCTATCTTAATTAATATTTTCAAAAATCACTATTTTTAGAACAATTCCAAAGAACACAATATTAACATTTTTTTATTTTTTGAAAATCCACTAAATATAAACATTTTCTTGAAAATTAGGTTGGTGACTTTCAACTTTTCAAAAGTCGATATCCTTATATTGCAAATAGAATGAATCCTTGTTAGTTGCATTTACCTTAAAGCATTGCATTGTGTTCTATATGGGACACACAGCTACTTGTACAACTTACGTACAACACATTGTTTGAACATTAGCGCTTTAAGCTTAGAAATATGCAAATTGTTTTGCCACCACATAACCTTTCTTTTCATCTCACCCTACCGCATTGCCAAATTTATTCTATCCTTTTCATGTAAAATGCAAATATTCCAAGAAAATACGTTTTAGATAAGAGTGTGACATAGTTGCCACTTTCTTTCCCACCAAAGATACATTTTTGCATAGTTAACCTTTTCATCACTGGTTCTCTCTTATCACCAATTCACAAAATGGTCCCATTTATAGTCTGCACTTTCCTTTAGAAGATTGGGTAAAAAAGGACACATTTTTCGAGTAAAAAGAGAAAATTGATTCAAAATTTGTCAGTTGGCTCCAAAATTAGGGTTCATTTCCTGAAATATTGAAAAATATAAAAAGTGTAGAAAAATTTGGGCGAGAAAGTCTGATGGAGAAAAGGTTAAGAGCATTTAGAAAAGTATCAACTTTAAAGTTTGATGAGCACATTTATTTCCATACATGCTTCACCAGTTTCCTGGTACTGATCATCCAGTTCAATAATCACTCAATTATGCAAATTGTGCATAAATCACTAAAGAACATTTGTCTAATCTGAAATGGTTGTTTCTAGAGAATCTTTAAATATTCTGCAAATTACTCATTGATATGCACAAATATTACCAGATCAATTAGTCCAGAACACCCATCCATTGAGTGGTTATATCACAATGAAACAGCTAAAAATTAAGTAATTATTATGCAACCCAAGTATTAATATGCATGAATTTTAAACCTAAACTAATAAGATAATCCCAGATCATCTATGTACCATACATAGAAATCTACCAGGTGTTTGAGACATCAGCAGAGCTGAACTAAAATACTCCTGTGTTCTTGCAGGAAAAATTAATCAAGATTTTCTTCTATATTTACAAAAGTATTTATTGAAATAGCAAGGTTATGATAAAATACAAATCTGAAAAATCGGCTGTCTGTTGTCAAGGGAACAAACTTGGATTTGTACAGGAAAAGAGGGATACAGCTGGGATGGCAGATAGATAGAAAATTAGAGAAAGCTTTAGTTTTCTGTTGTCAAGGAAACCATGCAATCACAATTTTGCTGATTTTAACCAGCCCAATTGAGTGAATGCAACGCAAAGTGATTCCAGGTATCCTAGCAACAGAATCCACATCAATGGAATTCAAACTACCGTGATATAAAGAAGTGAGGGGAAAATACAACTCACACACCTCCTGCAGCATTCTTACAAAATAATAAACCAGGGTTTTTTTTTGGGGGGGGGATTAATGTCATGTGACTCCCTCTCTCAGTGTGCTCCATTTTGTTCTGATTATAAATCTACTGAACATTACACATCTCTGCTGTTAAATATGGTAGCGTAAATGCTGCCAAAACTACACTTAAAGTCATCTTGTTACATTAAAGTACGTCAAATCATAATAGGTCAATTAAACAATACATAGATTTCTTTTGTGGGGGATGGAGGGTGTGAGCAATTAATAAGAAATCCAAGAATCAAGTGATACAAGAATATTAGAGTATTATGGGTAAACAAAGGCTTGATGCAAAAAACAAAAACTCAATAAATGTTCTAACTATATCTGTCATACGGTGTCACACAAAACAATCTAGAATAAACGTGATAGCTCGGACAATTTTTTTTTTATATATATATATATGTATAACAATTTTGACCGAACCCATGAACAACCAAATGTAAAGTAATATAGCAGGCAGTCATATTTTGTAAGTTGGCAAAAACCACAACTTTTCCCGCAGTTTTGTTCATATTGTGTATTTTTCATGTAAATGTTTCAAACAGTTTTTAGAATAATAAAAAAAAACATGTTTTAGTTTTGCAGACATGAGAGATTTGACTTTATGACTTTGCAATGACAACACACGTGAAGCAGCATGTGCCAGCAGTATGGGAAACGGCCAATCAAATCAAATCTATCATGTGTTGAAAACAAAAAGACCAACAGTGTGTAAACTCTCCTTATAAAGACAATAGGAATGGCGCAAATGAGCATTGTGTGAAAGCATAGAATTTTACAAATCAAAAAATTGTGTTGTTTGACAAAAAGTATAAATTCAACCACAAAAATCTACTGCGGTTTTCTACACACTTGGTGGGCTAGTAAAAAAGTGGATTATGCAAATACAGAATTAATATGCAAAAAAGTGTCTGTATTATCAGTTGATTTGACCACCAATTCTTTTCATAGTCAGTATAAAAGTGGTGTACTTGCAAAAGTAATCAGTTTCCATGGTAACATAACTGATCATTTTCATCATAATAGCGTAGCTGCATCTTTCAAGTTTTCAAATGCGACTGCCATTATTGATGCCAGTTTTGGAAATCCTGGTACTCTGGTGTTATAATTGTTTAACTTTAAATGACAATAACTTTTGTAATTTTTTAGCCAAAAAAATCCCAAAGTTCTCAATAGTGGCATTTCTCCCCTCCCCCAGAAATACCAGGATGTGTAACCTTTTAGGGGTCACACATAAGGCAAATTAGAACTGTATTCTAATGCATGGAAAATGTTAAAAGTTACAGCTACAGTTTAAATTAATCTAATGTACGACACTGCATCTAAGAATACAAATACTCATTTTGCAATTGCTTTCAGGTTGAAATTGTAGTGAAAAATGACACAAATGTTAAATTTTGTGATTTTGCCCCCCAACCCCATCTATATAAGACTGAAATATAAACACTCTGTAGATATATCTGTATTAATACCAAAGGCAGTGGAGACATTCAGTAAGCCATGCTTATCATGAAATATAGAAATCTAATTTTTGATGACAGTTTTCAACATATGAGGGTCTCATACCGAACAATTATGCAGATAACCCAAATAACATCAGCTTAATGATTCAAATAAGCTCTTTATTATCACCATGGTAAGCCAGCTATAAAATCAGGGGATGTAAAAATTGCTTATACTGGGGATTTTGTTGTGATCAGCAAAAACATTCCTATCGTTACCGTATACGGTATATTGGCTTACACATCACAGTCTGACTGGGCTTACTTCAACATAATTAATAACTCAATATATTGATTGATTACTCATTTAATATCCTCATTTATAGATAATTATTGAAATATAAAGTTCGTTACTAACATTCAGTAATTAACTCTTGCATGATTGTTAATTATATCAATTAATTTTACCGAATTTTGACCCTCATCATTTACATAACAGCTCATATTTTTTCAGAAATAATAAATCATTAAAAATATTAGTCATTTGGCAATGGATATTAGACAAAAATGTAATTAACATGATAGAAAGTGAAAATTTTGATGTGTTAAATCTGTTTGATTTATGATGTTAGATATAACAAATGTATCCTGCACACAAAAAAGCAGAATCTATACTATATATATATATATATAACAGTGAACAAAAACAATCTCCCAAAGTTGGACTTCTGAAAACTATACAGGGACAAGTTTGATTGACTATATTTGGTCACATGACCTATATAGGACAATTTTGATTGGTTATAATTGGGCACATGACACACAGGTCCAGATTGACTATAACCTAGTCACATGACATACATAGGACCTGTTTGCTTTATCACATGCCAGCAATTTGACTGACCACAAGGTTGTGCTACATTTTTAATGTGAAAATTGAAGGAAACCATGCACTCCAAGTGCCTTTTTGAAATTTCAAAATAGTCTGGGACAAAAGTGATATTGAATCAGGTTTCCAGCTTGCAAGCCCAGAATGATAGCTGCAGCACGAGTTTTCTGTGTATATATTGCCATGCCAACCATATCACACCATGGGTAACAATGACCATTTTATAGGCAACAACAGACACATGTCAGTTACCAAGGTTACAAAAGGGTGAATATAAAACAAATTCCAGTTAAGTTAATACACACATCCTTCAACATATGGTTGTGGACAAATCTGTTGCATTTCATGTGCAAACCGAGCCTGTTCTAGACCATCATCCAAGTGGGTCAACGGAACGGTATCTTCTTCTTTGACGGATGGGGTTTGATGACGTGGTGGAGGCAGTGGAGTGGTATGTTCTGGTAACCTGGTCATAGTGTGCTCTGTCTTCAGGACTGGTCTGGCATTATCTGGAAAAGCCATGGTGAAGAGTGCTTCTGGATCACACACAAACTTGTAGACGTACCTTTCACCAGCTACCTTCTGCATGATGCCTTTTTCATAATAGTATCGTAATGATCGCGACAGTTTGTCGTAATTCATTGCCGGCCTATTTTTCTGAATTCCCCATCTCCTGGCAACCTACAAAGCAAAAATAAAATTTCATTATTTGAATGTTTGACTCATTGTGGGCAACTTCTTTATATTTGTATAATCACCACAAATTGTCGAAATTGTTCACCTTTTATTTCAACAATGAAGTTTTTTTATATATATATAAAAAGGGTGAAATAAAAACAAATTGAAAGAATTGAATACAAATTTTGATAAAAAAAATGAATGAATTGCTGGTATGGATTTTGTGTTTTGTTAGGAAATTACTGTTATAACATTGAATATAGTACATTGTCAGTATACATAACCATTATGACATCATTGATTCTTGTACATTGTCAGTACATAACCATTATGACATCATTGATTCTTGTACATTGTCAGTACACAACCATTATGACATCATTGATTCTTGTACATTGTCAGTACACAACCATTATGACATCATTGATTCTTGTACATTGTCAGTACACAACCATTATGACATCATTGATTCTTGTACATTGTCAGTACACAACCATTATGACATCATTGATTCTTGTACATTGTCAGTACATAACCATTATGACATCATTGATTCTTGTACATTGTCAGTACATAACCATTATGACATCATGGATTCTTGTACATTGTGAGCACATAACCATTATGACATCATTGTACATTGTCAGGAACTATTTAAAGTACAAATTGCCTAGAATAATAGCAATTGGTAAAACTTGGATAAACAAATTGCAGTGATCAGCGAAAAATAAAATTTCAAAGACAGAATCAAAATTGATAAATTTTCGTACTAATAATTCAACTCAAATTTCAGAGTTGAACTTTAAATGCAAAAAGTACAGTTCTTTGCATATTGTCAATGATCTAGTCTTTTACTGTACTTAAAATTCCAGAAAATGTGAAAATGCCTTGCGAAAAATAACAATAACTTTTTGTATATTACTACATACCTCTTCTGGTTCAATCAACTTGAATTCCAGCCCTCTGCCAGTCCATGCAATAAAATTGGAATTTGTGGGGTCTTCCAGCAGCGCTACCAGGAACTGCCACAACTGCAGGGATCCTCGCCGCTGATAAATCGGGCCATCACGGTATATTTCAGGTTTCAAATCGCCTGTAAATACAGTCATTATGACCATTATCGCATTAGTCTGTTGCTAAGATAGGATTAAATTTACTAAATTTAATCATCTTAAAAAATAGACACCATGTTGGTTTCATGACAAGATTAATAAAATGCATCATTTCTTATTATTTGAACAGCCATCTATTCTCTTTAAGTTTAATAGAGAGTTGGCAGAGAAGACATTCATGGCTGCTTCATTGTTTTTGGCCTCATCTGTCACAATCTAACTCGACAAACTCTATCACGGTTCTTATTTTTATAGCCAACATCTGATTTTAAATGCTTTACAAAAAATAATACGATAGAAGAGCCGAGTATGATATTAGCTCTAGTCACATCAACCTATTATTCAGTGCTAATAAAGCCAAAATGAGAGATAACATATGTCCCCTTCATCCCCCATGGGGATCCTTCTTGTACATCTCTCTTTGTTCATTTCAAAGCAAAGAGGGGGTGGGGCGTTTCCCGGGTGACTAGAAGCAACAAGAACTATGTACATAGTCTGCTTTATTGATGCATATGGTGCAGCATGTTGAATCTGACATTTGTTGAACGGTGCTATAATCAGCATTTTCATCTGTATAACCATGCGTCTAGTCCTAACTGACTCAAACCCCCCTACTATTTAATGCCATTAAGCCTCAAATTTCATCTTGCTACTTGGCTGCATTTTAGGTAATTACTGTTGCCACAGCAACCACTGCTTTGTCATCAGTGCATTTTTACATTTCTTTCTTTCCATATTTCACAACTCCTTAATCCCACATCAAGGATGGGGTTGTGATCTGACCTTTGTAAAATTTCAACAAATAATTCTGATTTGTTTTCATCATGATTCTTTTGTGAGTAACAGGTTCTCTACAAAATTAGTTTATACCATTCTAAAATAGGGGTGAGAAGACTGAATAATGATGAAAACTGTGCAACACAATGCTCATGATCAACACTTTTTTTAAAGTAAAACACATTGAGGTTTGGACATTTGATATTTTTTTTATAGACTACACTAAGTAGTCAGTTGATAGCGACAGTCCATAAAATGACTTTAAATCAATGTATAATCATCACACATTTTCTCTTTCGTTTGTCATGAAAAATATCATAAATTGTCATCAAGCTTAGTTCCATCAGTAGTCACAGATTGTGTTAGTGAGATTTTACTGCCCACACAACTACATATGCCAGAAATTACGATAATCGTGCATGACGAGTGGTAACAAACTAAAAATACGTTAACTGAATACATTATCACCACTTTTAGAAACATTAACCTAAAGTATTATCACAAAATAAACCTTCAACATTTTATTCTCATTTGTTTCAAAAATTGTGATTATGAGTAACCAGTTCAAACTATGTCCATTTGTTCAAAAATTAAAGAAACTACAGCAAAATGCAAAAAAAATTGCAAAATGTAGCGCAAACATTTTGGTGGGAAAAATTGTACAATCAAATTTATCAGGCTATGGTCTAAGCTGTTTTTATTTATCAGTTTATTTTCAAACAAGCAGCCTCTCGGCTGAGATAGCTCCGCTGTTAGCACTGCACATTTCAATTAAAGAACAGAAGATATCATTAGAAAATGAACAATATGCCTAGTGTATCAATGCAATGGGACTTGCTGTTTTCAACAAGAATTCAAAAATATCATTTTTCATCATAAATGATTGTGGTTTTTAACAAGAAAATATCACTTTTTACAAAAAATTACAAAAATATTCACCAAAATTAGAGAATTGACGATATCATTACAAAATGAACAAATTTGAGAGTGGTCCACATGTAGTACCTTTATACGTAATATCAAAGCAATTGGACTTGTGGTTTTTAACAAGAAGTCGAAAATATCACTTTTTACCAAAAATGACAAAAATATTCACCCAAATTAGAGAATTGAAGATATCATTACAAAATGAACAAATCTGAGAGAGTTCCACATGTAGTACCTATATATGTAATATCAAAGCAATTGGACTTGCGGTTTTCAACAAGAAGTCGAAAATATCACTTTTTACCAAAAATGACAAAAATATTCACCAAAATTAGAGAATTAAAGATATCATTACAAAATGAACAAATCTGAGAGAGGTCCACATGTAGTACATATATATGTAATATCAAAGCAATTGGACTTGCGGTTTTTAACAAGAAGTCGAAAATATCACTTTTTACCAAAAATGACAAAAATATTCACCAAAATTAGAGAATTGAAGATATGATCATGAAATGAACAAATCTGAGAGAGATCTACCCAAGGTACATATACACCAAGTATCAAAGCATTCAGGCTTGTAGTTTTCAAGAAGAAGTTGAAAAAGTAAAACTTTGACACGGACGACGACGAACAATCACTCATATGATAAGCTCCGCTCGACAAAGTCGACAGCGGAGCTAAAAAACAGTTGTGGGTAAACATTCTAGTTTACATAGTCAGACTGAGATGCATACTGATTGAAGATGATCTTGAATAAGTTAGTTGCAAGATACGTTATCTTGTTTAAGTTCACTGTCAAAAAATTGCTTAGTTTTGTCAGTTTTTATAAATATATTTATGAACAATAATTGCTATAGAATACTTATGTAGGTCTATCTTATGAACTATGATTTCAAATTATGACTGCCCGATCACAAACAAGTCAATCAATTTAAGTGTGAAAAGTACAGCCAACTACATCTCCAGAACTCTGAGAAACAATACACATTCTGAGAGCAGAAAAACCCAAACACGAAATAAGCATCCCAGCTTTGTAAAACATATGTTGCAATAGCTATATGCTCAGTATCTGGTGAAGACTGCATTGCACAATACACCAGTTGAAGACCACACATGCATAATAAATGGATGGGCACATAAATGTAAACATTTAGTTAAAAAACATCTCTTCCATGAAAAGAAAAGTCAAGTCAATTCCATATCATGTTTTTCCTTTTCACCGCCAGACTTTCCCCAAATTTTTCTGCCCTTTTTTCTTGTATATTTATGGAAACGAATCCTACTTTTGGAGCCAACAATCAAAATTTGAATCAATTTTTAGTTTTTACTCAAACAATTTGGCGATTTTTGTCCTAAATTTCTGAAGGAAAGTGCAGATTATAAACTTGACTATTTTGCGATAAAAAAAGGGAACTGGTGGTGAAAAGAATATAGTGGAATTAATTATAGTTTTAGCTACTGATGATGTACAGAATGATACCCCATGGCATTGTAACTTAACAGAACATGCTATTCTCAAAATGGCATATTAATAAAGTGTCTTTATTTTAAATTCAAATATAATTATTTTCACTTTATTTTCAACGAATTAGAAACCAATTAATTTTTCTAATTGTGACTAATCTCCTACCCATTACTCTTCAATGCCCCCCCCCATTCCTCTATCCATACCTCACTGTCATTCAACATTATTGTACCATTCACAGTATGCATATTCTCCACCATATTATTTCACATAATTATTGCAGCATTCTTAGTATGTACATTCTCATTTAATTTGTCCCAACAATTTTCACAAAATCAGTAAAATATTAATAAAATATTAATAAATTTGTCCTGCAAAAGAACTATTCTATAATTTCTTTGTTAATTTTGGAGCAAATTGTCGTATACAAGGAAATTTGTTGTTAAGATGCAGTTCAAACATGCTTTATGAATGTGGTACGGTTTTAATATAGTTGAATAGTCACAACTTAGATGAACGATAACACTTTACCAGCATTAGATTAAATAGTCAAATCTTTTAGATGAATGGTTTACGAGCATAAGATTAAATAGTAACAACTTTTAGTTTACCAGAGTAAATAATACATTATTACAATTACTTTTTAATGAAGTTCTTGTGAAAGGCATTCACTGACCTAGTAAGAAAAAATAAAGTCAAACAGAGTGATCTTTGGTAAAAAAAAACAACATCATGCAATGTACTAGTATGCATGGAAAGATATTCAAACCTAATTTTAATGCAAGTCAAAACCACCAGATAAGCTCAGTAATTTAAACACAATTATAATCATATTTAACATTGATTAAAATATGATTAATTAGATAACAATTATGAGAAAATAATTAAGCTGAGTATCAAATTACCAACAACTAGAAATTTAATACAACCATGACATTTATTGCTTATCCATAGCTGGTAACACTGATTCAACAACAAAAATATGCCTAAAGCAAATTTTGGTTTCCACCAACATATGCTTTGGTTTACATAGAGAATTGAACATTTCAGAATTTAGGATGTTTTAGCTCATTCAAAATTCACATAAACATTGCAATAAAAATCAAAAAAAGCTTAGACACATTAACTGCAGACTCTCCATTGCCTGCTTTGCACAGGGAGTTAACAAAAAAAAAATTGCAGTTTTTTGATTATTTTTCTTTCTTTTTTCCTTTCTTTCCATTAGATTTCAAGTATAAGTTTAAGTTTAAGGATCAAGTATTTTTATATTTAAAATTTGTTAAAATTAAAACACAAACATTAAATTTGAAAATAAAAATTCAAATTTATTTTGTATTATCAAGTTGTTTTTGTTGGAAAACTGAGATAGTACAACTTCTAAATAAAATAAAAAGAATTGTGAATAAAAACGATTCATATTAATGATGAATCTATGTATGTGTAAGAATACTGAGGTATATTTTATTATAGTTAATGCCCCATCCATGGTTTTTTAAGTCTACCTATTACTAAGGATGAATACCACCTCTCTGTGTGTAGTGGACTGAAATAAAATACGAGAAACCTATTTCTAGTTGGCAAACGAGCTTAAGTCAACGCCGTAAACAAAGACCCCATTAACGACACTGTCCCGTAATGTACGCGTCACTTTTCATTCTGTATGCTGACAGTCCCACTTAAAAGCCTGTGAGCAAAGACACCCAAAGAATGATGACATCAAACAGCTCACAGGCGCAGTTTTCTCTTAATTTTATTGGCCGTAATTTTCCTTTCCATTATTCTACTGATGTTTCATTTCGTCTAGGTTGTCGTCAGCGAAGGTTATTAGCCTGTCTTTTATAATAAAAACACGGCAATACTAATGACCAAGACACCTGCATAAGCATTGATTCCCTCCCATCAGCCGATTATATTATCTACATCATCTCAAAAAGACCATTATAAAAAGAAAATGATTTGAAATGTTACTTTGTGTCTTTAGAAATTTTTTAAAAAGAGCGTTTTGACCTACTGAAAAAGTATTAGAATATTATCAGCTCTCAACCAGACCATTATCTTTCAAAAAATGTTCGCAAATATCAGCACGATAAAGATACAAAAAAAAAAAAACAGTAGATTTTGATGAGAAAAACCTTCAGTACTTTTACTGAATATAAATGTATTTTTTTTTATTAGTAAATTTAAAAAAACAAACTCTTACTGCATCTTATTTTTGGTGAAAATAGAGTAATCAAAGTGTATCCCTAAAAAGAGAATAGTAAAAGAAAAAAAACACCATTTTTGTCGTGCAAAATACTCCCGATAATTGATTTTATCATTATTATACCCCAAGGCACTTTGTCTGTCCTTTACTCATAATGGACCTATCATATCAAGATGGATTCCAACAAAAAAAAGGAGCTCAGTGGTTTTTAAGACCAAGATTTCTCCTTAACAAGGATTACTAAGCATAATGTTTTAATCATACAAATATAACGTCTTGATATCTTCTAACAAATAACGCAAAATAAGCTTCATGTACAAGTTTGTCTTGTTTTTATTAATAAATTTAGTTCTTCAATTGAAATTTACGGGAAATCAAATTAAGCAACAACAAAAAAACTGTTACTATATAAAGTGTCTAATGCTACTAAACTGAGTAAACACACTATAGATGTATTTTGTTGTATTGTAGACACTAAACACACACACAGGACAGTTATCCCCTAACGCCCTTATTGAAATCAGTGTAAAATACCTAGTCTTCAATGTGCAACCATAAAAAGGAAGCCCCCTCAATAGGCTTTCAACCTCGTTAAAACCGAGTGACGGGGATATTCTTTCTTCAAAGCCAATCGCTAATCTGGTTAGTTTCATTTTACTCGGCACCTGAACTACCATTTTACTTTCAAAATGAAATTAATAACAATATGCTAGCTCTTAGTGTTATTAAATTAGCCTAAGAAGGAAGAGTCTATTAGGTTGGAGGTAGGGCAGGGAGGTTTATGGAGGGGAAAGTCTAAAATTAGTCAGTGCACCAAATATTGATTGCAGAAAATACAAATATTTTAGAAATACAAAATAATATTTGAATCATAAAACTAACAAATTATGTGCCTTTAAAAAGGTCTAAGAAATAGTGGACTTGGCCAATAAAAATAATGAAGGCAATAATGTTAGGGAATGAACAGATATCTCTATCACAGCATTTAGTGTGGGAGTCATTTTGATAACTCTTATCGCCTACATCAGACTAACTACGTAATTTAATTCATTTTACTAAAATTACAGTAAATTGTGTGCAGACACTCAAAAACAACATCTAAACATGTTTTATCATCAATCTGGCAGGCTGATTAGACCCAATTACTGAACTAATAACGTCCCAGGGGGTGTCCGTCCCAAACCACCAAAACCGGTTGCTTTCATCAAAAGACCTCATTTACTGAGAGATAAAAAGTGACATTGTGTACAACATAAAGGCTACATTAATTACTGCCAAAAATGACCTTATCTTAAGAAATAATAAAAATATTGATAAAAATCTGTTTTCCATGAATTTTGAATCTACAAATTGAACATTGTCTTGACTTTATAATTTATCATTTTTACATCACTAGATGCATGATGATAATTTTTTTTTAAAATTCAACAGAAAAAAAAAATTGACCTTAAGGAAAAATATGAGAATGGGTTTGATATTGAATACATTTAAGATTTCTTCAAAAGTTTTTGTGAGGGGTTATGGGCAAGGACTTGTAATCACTGCCAAAGATCCCAGAGGGAGATAGCGATTACTGGAATTACCAGAGTGGTTTACACATGAAATTAATTTCATATTCAACACCATACGCAGGTTTTTCACTTAAAACGACATTCTCATTCATGTTTCAATAGATGTGAATTAAATATTTATAGTGACCATTGGGCCGTAGAGATTTTCGGTAAAATGTAGACTTTCTGATAGCCAGGGGTGTGGTGATGTATTACAACAAACCCAACGTAGAGCTAGCGAATCATGGAAAAATAAAACTCCTAAAGGCAATTTATTATTTTTGGTATGTCATATCAGTCTTGAACAAAAATACAGAGTATGATAAATTTCTTTGAGCAGTATTATGTATCCCCGAGTAGTTTACGTGTTCAGACTGCATCGTTGTAATGAATTATACACAGCCTTGGATGACGACGACAAAATGATGAAAATAACCAGTGCAATGAGTGAGTCAGGAGGATTTTAACACAAGCTGCCGACACTGCTTGAAATATACACGTAATGATTAAAACACATAACGCATAAAATACACAACTAGAAATTGAGAATGTATACCAACACTCAGGAAGCTCAGTGTAAACTAAACCAAGAAGAATAATTTAAATCTGACAAGCTTGTTAAAAACAGACAAGGTTCAGACTTTTATTTTAATATTCTTGCACATTTATGTTACAGTTACACAAAATTTTCGATATTTGAGACTACACACTCTGCCCTCATCAACCAAACATGTCATTCCGCCCACAGGTGCAACCCAACACGACTGAAACGTCAGAAATACTCGAGAGCAGTCAAATTGTGTCACCATGGAGATGCACAGATCAGAACAATAGGAATGATGTCAACACGCAACAAAAGATGAACCATCCTAATAAGGGGGAACAGGTGCCCGCAATGCGATAATGAGGGACAACAAGCACAAAATACGTGGAGTCAGGTTTTCTTTTGCTTCACAAAATAACATTGTTATCTCCAGAGATTCTTCAATTTTTAAGTTTGCACAATTTTACACTGAGCAATGTTTTGGGATATGAATTGCATGATTCCAAAAGATGGCTACATATACAAAATAGAGGCTGGTATAAAGTTTGCATTTGATTTATTCTAAAACCCTGTTATACATTGCATATTTAGACAAAAATTAGTCTGGCCAATTTATATGTGGCAGTTTATAATTAGCTTTTCGCCAACAGACAATATATGATAAAATATATATTACATGCCAATAAAGTGCTTGCACATCAAGACAACATGTTTGTGCACAGACAGAAACTAATGGAACTTTTTCCATTAAATTATTTGTAATCGATAACTGTGCTCCTAGCAGACAGAAAATGCATTTATAAACAAGTCATTGTCAATGACACGTCCCCGTTCCGTTCATATTTGAGTGACATGTACATTCAAAGCAGATCATGACCGAAATGCACCTGCATATGTACAACACATTGTGCTAAATCTGAACAAAATCCATCCATGCATGACTGAGATCCGGTTCTGGAATTGTGAAAATACGTGATTTTGATGCATTTTCGGCCTTAAAATGGCCATCATTTCGCTATTGTTAAGCAGATCATGAAACAAAGGCACATATCTATTTGTGACATGATGTACCATGTGTGTGTGAAGTTTGAACTTGATCAATCCAGACATGTCTTGGATACGGATCCAGAACTGAATTCTTTAACAAAATGGCCGCCAGTCGGCCATTTCGAACTTGATCCGGGAAAAAAAAAAGACGTGCATCAAGGTTCTATTATGTTTAATGTATGTACCAAATTTGAACAAAATCCATCCATGCATAACTGAGATACGGGTCCGGAATGGTGAAAATGTGCGATTTCAATGCATTTTCGGCCTTAAAGCGGCCGCCATTTGGCTATCGTTAATGAGATCATGAAACAAATGCACATACATATTTGTGACATGATGTACCTTGTGTGTGTGAAGTTTGAACTCGATCAATCCAAGCATGTCTCGGATACGGATCCAGAACTGAATTCTTTAAAACAAAATGGCCGCCAGTCGGCTATTTCGAACTTGATCCGAAAAAAAAAATGACGGGCATCAAGGTCCTATTATGTTTAATGTATGTACCAAGTTTGAATGAAATCCGTCCATGCATAACTGAGATCCGGGTTCGGAATGGTGAAAATGTGCGATTTCAATGCATTTTCGGCCTTAAAGCGGCCGCCATTTGGCTATCGTTAATGAGATCATGAAACAAATACACATACATATTTGTGACATGATGCACCTTGTGTGTGTGAAGTTTGAACTTGATCAATCCAGACATGTCTCGGATACGGATCCAGAACTGAATTCTTTAAAACAAAATGGCCGCCAGTCGGCTATTTCGAACTTGATCCGAAAAAAAAAATGACGTGCATCAAGGTCCTATTATGTTTAATGTATGTACCAAATTTGAACAAAATCCGTCCATGCATAACTGAGATCCGGGTCCGGAATGGTGAAAGTGTGCGATTTCAATGCATTTTCGGCCTTAAAGCGGCCGCCATTTGGCTATCGTTAATGAGATCATGAAACAAATGCACATACATATTTGTGACATGATGTACCTTGTGTGTGTGAAGTTTGAACTCGATCAATCCAAGCATGTCTCAGATACGGATCCAGAACTGAATTCTTTAAAACAAAATGGCCGCCAGTCGGCCATTTCGAACCCGATCCAAAAAAAAAAATGACGTGCATCAAGGTCCTATTATGTTTAATGTATGTACCAAATTTGAACAAAATCCGTCCAATCATAACTGAGATCCGGGTCCGGAATGGTGAAAATGTGCGATTTTGATGCATTTTCGGCCTTAAAATGGCCGCTATTCGGCTATCGTTAATCGGATCATGAAAAAAATGCATGTGCATATGTCCCATATAATGTGTGATGTATGAGTGAAGTTTGAACTCAATCGGTCCATGCATGTTCGAGATACAGGTGATCACGGACGCACGGAAGCACGGACGCACGGACGGACGGACGCACACAGGGCAAAACATAAGTCCCCGTTTTCGGACTGCGTCCGAACGGGGACTAACAAGCAGCCTCTCGGCTGAGATAGCTCCACTGTTAGCAATGCACATTACAATTAAAGAACTGAAGATATCACTAGAAAATGAACAGTACATATATAAAAAGCAATGGGACAAATCTGAAAAAAGTCCACACGTAGTACGTATATATGTAATATAAAAGCAATCGGACTTGCGGTTTTCAACAAGAAGTCAAAAATATCAGTTTTCACCAAAAATGACAAAAATAATCATCAAAATTAGAGAATTGAAGATATCATCATGAAATGAACAAATCTGAGAGAGGTCCACATGTAGTACCTATATATGTAATATAAAAGCAATCGGACTTGCGGTTTTCAACAAGAAGTCAAAAATATCACTTTTCACCAAAAATGACAAAAATAATCATCAAAATTAAATAATTGAAGATTTCACAACAAATTTACCAAATCTGAAAGAGGTCCACATGTAGTACCTATATATGTATTATAAAAGCAATCGAACTTACGGTTTTTAACAAGAAATCGAAAATATCACTTTTTACCAAAAATTACAAAAATATTCACCATATTAGGGAATTAAAGATACCATCACAAAATGAACAAATCTGAGAGAGGTCCACATGTAGTACCTATATATGTAATATTAAAGCAATTGGACTTGTGGTTTTTAACAAGAAGTTGAAAATATCACTTTTTACTAAAAATGACAAAAATATTCACCAAAATTAGAGAATTGAAGATATTATCATGAAATGAACAAATCTGAGTGAGGTCTACCCAAGGTACATATATACACCAAGTATCAAAGCATTCAGGCTTGTAGTTTTCAAGAAGAAGTTGAAAAAGTAAAACATTGACATGGACGACGACGACGGACAATAAAATGGAAAATGTTTAAAGCTCCACCTGGAAACCATTTAAAACACTAATTCATTGTTTTATTTGTGTTCTACTTTATCAATATCACTTTAATTTCATGTCATCATATGTAAAAAGTGTGTTCTGAAAACAATTTTAAGAACCTTACATATTGCTGTAGTCAGATTTTTGATAATTTTGCAATACACAAACTTATTAATAGTTGCTAGTTTGCCTCAGCCCCTAGGCGAACTTCTCCCAAATACGACTCTTTGAGAAGAGAGAGAGGGCGGCTTTTTAGTAATACTCGTTAGATGATTGACGTTTAATTAACCAGCTTCATGGTGTAGGATTACTGGAGCCAGTATTTTATTACTGACCTAAGAGGTCTAAAAGCAATGGAAAGGTTTTTTAAATAGAGTTAAAAGGTAGCAACACTGGGTTGCAGCATTTCAGTATATTTGTCAGCTACTGGGTAAATCAGGATTGTGTTTCACGCAGGAAATACTAAGGATCCTTCAAAATTGAATTTGTCAAAAAAAACAAAAAACATTTTTTTTGTAAGAGAGAGTTGCCTTCCAAAATTACCAACTTTATTTTTAATTGAATGACACTAAGTCATGTCTATAATGTAAATACTTTAAAACCATTTATTTTTACTGGGATTTAATTTCACTAATTTTACGTTTGAGCCTTTTCACTAAGTTCATAAATTTGGCACAGGAACAATGAGTTATATTGTTATTTTACATTTTCATGATGATTTAATTTTGTGGATTTTACAACCCAATAATTAATGTTTTCACAGTATACCATGTCACTTTAAAGTTGCATTATCCAATCACCTACACAACCACCCCCCCTCCTCCCCCACTCATTTGTCTATGCTTTGTCTATGATTGCCCCAATCTTTAATTTGTCGTGTTTTTTTTTAAATTCTGTTCAATTTCAATTCAACAGGTTTTGTGATTTCATAGTCTTGAATACATTCTTGTTAGTACAACATTCAGTTGTGGTTTACAGCATCATCAGATAAAGTTTGACTGCATCTTTATATAGACATATAATTACATGCAATGATATTTGCAGGATATCCTGGTCAAAAGTTGTTTGCAAAATTAACTAAAAATAAAATGAATTCTAGTGATATTTGGAATGTTTGTTGCAGAGTACAAATAGCTCAGTTTTGGTCAAGAAAACAGTAAATAATAGCAATATATACCTTCTTGAAATTTATCAGGCACACTGGCGTCATCGTAAAAAGATCTCATATTGGCTTCATAAAGGTTACCTAGTTAAAAAAAGAAAAATAATATCAAATAAACAAAAAATTATGAGTTTTTAATGCAACAGTTCAAAAATTTGTGACTTTTCTTCCATGCTCATATTTTTATTATATTTCACACACATACAGTAATTAATTCAAGAACATATCTGCTATATACAGATTGAAAATTCTCGTTTTTTAGTTCTTAAGTTATTGCCACTTTAACTGAGCAGTAGAGAAATGATAATCTTAAGAAAAATTGATCAGCAAAGATGAGAAATGGTGGGAAAATGGGAAGTTAATCTTGGCAATGCAAAAAGCAATGGTGGTTACCAAGGTAATATTCTGTGGGATTATCCCCTTAACCTCAATTCACATATTTTACTGTAAATGCACGTCCCTGCAATTCACAGAAAAAGACAGAATAACGTCAAAAGGGTCTTGACACAACTACAAATATCATTATTTCAGTTTAAAAGCCAAGCACGATAGCTACCATTAACACAAAAAACCTTCAAAATGCACCTCGATTATAGTATATGGCATTCACAAACACACTGCCTTTACGGCAATTCAAAAATACATCTTCATGTTATTGTGGGTATTCATGAAGCAGACAATAGTACCCATCAGGTAGACTTTTCTTTGTCACTATGAGTACACATTAAGTTATGATTTCTAAGGATTGCAACAATACACAACTTTTATGAAATGTAATTCACTAATCTGAGAGTCATTAGAATCTTTCAACAACCCTGAATTGGTTCACCTAATTCTTTAAATTCCCATCTGGAAAAATTGCGTCTCAACAAAACATTTTTCTTTTGATGCTATATTCCATATTTATTTTTTTTTTTATAATGTACATATTGGAAGGTTTCTTACGAGCAACAAATAATTTTTTTTTGGAATAAATAATTCAAGGATAAGTCAGTTTTAATCAAATTTCACAAAATTAAATCTGCATATTTTATTTTTCGTAACTAATGATCAAGACCTGTTGCTAACAGGAAATTATGACCATTTGTTTCAAAATTATAGAAATTGTAGAAAATAAATTGTGATCAAATGTGTTTTGATTTAAGAGATATTAATATTAACTTTCCCACTGCTATTCAGAAGAAAAATATTTGATTTCTCTGATTTTGTGGTACATGTACCATTCACCCGTTAGGTCTTTGCGATACACTGCTTTTTACTCTTTGATGACAGAATTTTTCGGACCAAAATTTTAGACCATAGACAAATTTTGGGAAAATTCAGGTGGTTTTAAATGGCAAAAGCCAACACTGCCCCAAAGGCTAAATTATTAATGTGCTAAAACTAGGTATGATTATATGAAAATGAACTTGGATGATTTCACACAACAATGAGCAACGTTTTCAAAGAATTTAATACAAATCAGACGTATGACATGTTTGCTTCAAATTTACAAAATGTAGATTGCAAGTCGAAACAAAACCTGATGTATAATTGTTTTAATCATGAAAGCTTGGTAACTGTTATTTCATTAATTTAATTACAGATATTGGTAACCAGGGTGAAAGGAGAAGATACGATATTGGCAATTCACGAAACAACCTGTAACCTTACCATGCTGATGCAGGTAATTTTATCTGTATTTTGGGACGAAACACAAAGAAGCGATCTGCCTCCCAGCTGATTCATCAAAACAGTCCACTGCTGTTACTACTCATCACTGTAGTTTCCACAGCAATTGAAATGACAATAAGACATGGGGAATAGCAAGTGAGTCCTTCACAACACCATGGTAACAAGGAGCTCCTGCTTTCATCCAAGCTAAACTGATTTGGTCCCGAAGCAGACTTCATCATCAGGGTTGCTGAGATGACAGCTTGCTCATAAGTAAACATCAAAACAAATCAAATAATGCAACTCTCCTGTCACTTGGGGCATCAGTACGCATCCCAGCAGGCCAACAACCAGTTCATGTTGCCTAGCAACAGATTAAATAAGTATTAAATTGCACAGACAATGTTGATATTTGCGTTGCAAACAATTTTAGTGTTGAATCCAAGACGTAACATATGTTATTACAGATCGTTTTAATACTATATTATCTACATAGATTCGGGTGGATCGGGTGGGATCCAGAAAAACCAAATTTACAATGTACAACAATAAGAAAAATAATGTTTTGCTCTACTGCTGCTTGTTTGCAGCGAAGGTATGACAGTTGATTAGTGTTCACTGGTTGGTACTGTACACCCTCATCACTGAAAACCATATGGTGTATAGATTCTTTGATGTCAGCTTAGCATAAAAGTATTCCTTATTAACTTGAATCTAGCTCCACTGTAGAAACAAGAATCTTATTATTAATCTCAAAACACAAGATAATCTCTTCAGTTATGATAAATTGCCTCATAATACATCCCTTAATCCATCCCAAACCATCTACTCAATCCCATTAATTTGCAAACAAAAAAATTATATAGTTTGTGCTTTTAGGAAATGAAATCTTTCAATTCTACCCTTAATTTTTGACTTCTCAATATCTAATTACCCTTTGCTTTTTATGGTTTATGGATTAACAAATCATTTCATTTATATTTTCAAATATTAATGTTTTTAAAAGGCAATTCGAAGTTTAATATAGAATCAAATAATTCATTAGCAAAATTATGAAGGTGAACACAAAATCTCACATATGGATTCTCATTAAGGTTGGTAGCTGTTACTCTCCATATTTATTAATATTGAGTTAGACAGCACAGAAAGAGATTTATCACTAATTTAGGAGAAAGATTCAACCTGTATCAAGCAGTACAGCAATTAATCGTTTCTTAAACAAGATATATTCAAAATAAAAACAAAATAGAAAATGTTCAATCATAGTTGGTATAATGTAAAAAGCACAGCACAATTATTTGCATATACAAGTCAAAATGTCTACTAGACATGTTTAAATGCAACTTAATTTTTAACTGTTAAAGACGCTAACATCATACGATAAATCTTCAAACATGCCCGAAGGTTTTAAATTGTCTTGACAAAAGACTATATATTAACTTAGAGAAACAAAATGAAGGCGCAGAGAAAAAATTCGTCCAAAGCATTTACACCTGACATGCGTAATATGAATTACACGACAGCTTTATCTGGACGGGTTTGTCAGTGTTACCGAATGACATTTTCGTTCTCAGTCAGGCTTTTAACAAATATACAGCTAAAAGGTTCCTCGTTAATATCGGGCATTTAGGTAGCATGTTTATATCACAAGTGAAGCAGGTTACTTTATCGGTTAAAAAGAGTCGCAACATGCAACTTTGCGCTAAAGGTTACCTTGTCAATCTCCCTTGACTCTTAACTAATAAAGTACCATTCAACAATTTCGAACACATCAACGTTACTGAAGCAAAAATGTGGACAGTAAAAACCGTCCAGCACTACAAGGCTAATTTCTTAGCATATATACATTATCTAGTAACATCATTGTAATACTGCATACAATTTAACACACATAACTAACAAACAAACAGACATGGCATCTTCCCTGCCTGCAATACTATCAAATGAGAAAATCACTATATAGTCATCGCGAACGTTACTACAGTCACCATCATCCAATCTATTAGTTTTTTGTTTGACCAAATCAGATTAAAATTATCCAAATTTATGAAAATATTGTTATTGCTGTCAATGAAAAGTATAACAATTTGTCATTGCCAGATAAAATGTCACAATTTGTCATTGTTAAATGAAATATTCAACAATTTGTCATTTTTTTTTCAAATGCAAAGTGTGGCAATTTCACATTGTCAACTAAAAATTGCAACGAATCATTGTCAATGAAAAGTGCAACAATTTGTCATTACAGTCAAATGAAAAGTATGATGATATTTTATTGCTGTCAACTAAAAGGTGTACAATTTGTCATGTCGAATGAAAAAGTGACAATATTCTCTCATCTTTGATGGAATGGAAAAGGTATTGTTTTTGGTAAATTGTAGTCAATTCAGGAAAAGCATCTTCTTATAGTGTGATAATTTTAGCAGGCAAACTAGAATGCAATACTGGTCCCACAGGAATTTTAAATTAAAGAACTGCTAGCTTACCATCGGGTGGACTGCTGTGTAACCCATAGGTTTCGGCTGGTCTTGGGTAGTTTATACATGTAGGCACTTCTGTGAACAGAAAACAAAATTCTTATTTAATTATTTGTACAAACCTCTAACAATCATGGTTTATATAAAAAATATTTACAAATTCAAGTGAAATATTTCTTGAAATTGTCCGGTTACTGAGACAATTTTCAGGTTACTTTTCTATAATAGATTTTTATATAACACAGATTTTTTTTAAATAAAAATTACATATTGGATTTCCCCCTAGTGATATCTAGCAACTGTAAATAATAATTTTACTGTCAAACCATATGTGCAGTAGATTTTTATCTCTATAATGTATAACATGAAATATATTTTTCAAAATTATCAGATATAAAATCCATACATTCATATGTGTTATATTTTATAAGGTATATAGTGCCCATCTCTTGTTCATTCAGTTCTGATCAAAGGATGGCACCTGCCTAATATCCTTACTTAACTGAGGAATAATATGTGATATACACAGCTCCAAAAACACAGTGTAACATCAGACTACCCAATTAAGCCAATAGATACTCTGAAATCTCATCTTCAAAATATGATTAGTTCATCGCTACATACTATCCAGTTTCATCTTACATGTGCTCAGAGGAGAGTAGTGGTGACCTGCGTCACTGTGGGCTACCTCATTAGCTGACAACTTAGAGTTTCAAGTTCCTCAGTTTAAAAAAAATAATAAAACCTACAGTTTAAAGTATTGTATTACTGTCTTTTAGTGATTTATAAGGTTGGCATTTAATATGATTGGCGGAAAGTTTGAGTAAAAAATGCCTTCCCTGATTGATAATGACTTGCTATAGCACACTACGGAGAAAATCTCCAATAGGAGACGATCTCATTTATTCATTGTGAGAGGATCTCATTTATTCTACATGTGTTGCACACGTACTGTATGTCAACTCACACAAATGTGAATACCACCATTTTGGAAATTAGCCAACTGTTATTTTCATTGGAGAATATACAGGAGTTTGTTCAATGCAAGCAAAACCAGACCACAATTTCATTTTCAATCATTTCATAGTATTTTATAGTCTTCCTAATTTATGAAATTTTTGATGCACTTGTTTTTGTTTTTTCCAATCAACAAAGAGGCTAAAGGCCTAAAGTCATTTGTTCTCGATTTGAATCGGTGCACAATACTGATAAATTGCTCATGAAAAGTTAATTCGAAAAAGAAAGATCATATTTTCGATGAAAGTTCATCCCTAGCAATAGATGAATCAATTCCCAACAGTAAATAACACAGGACTTGTGTGGTTAGGGGTCTTGCTTATCTCACCAAAAAAAATCCAACAATTTTTCTACTGATGTAAAAATAAAGGAAACCTAATCAGTGTGGTAAATGGAATATTTAAGAAATCTTTGCTTGGTTTGCCAAGCAGAAACGATCACAAGATATCTCCATCTGTGCCTCCAGCCATCAAGCAACAACTTTCAATAGACACTTTTCACTTTGTTTGTCGATGTGCAAACTGAAATTACAGTGTACAAGTCGAGGGTAATGATACACACAATCAAAGCACTGTTGGGCATATTTTACCTCACTTTGCGCAAAGCTTGGTTCAAATCAGATTATACAGGCACAATATCTCCATTTAAACCAATGTTAAATTGTTGAATGTATGCTTGGACTGTCAACATATATCAATGAAACCACAGGCACCATGGAATTACATTTTCAGTCAATTTCAATCACTTCAATTTAAGATATAGATTACTCAGACATATTAAAATTATTTAATTTTAAAATAAAAATGTAATGTTTTTTAAAAGTTCAAAGAAAATGAAAATACGTGGCAGTGAAAAATAAATGGTTTACAGTATTTTTTTAATTTACCCATAAGAAAAATAAATAAAGGGGGGAAACAGTTTATAAGTAACAATACGCTGTGCGATCACAACAACTTTCAACAATAGTGCCTGTATACAAATGACAACAATTTGCTAAAAATTTTACAAAATTCAAAAGATAAGACCTGACAAAAAGTGAGAATAGAAGATTTATCAGCAGATATTTAGTTTATATTTAGTGTGGGTGGAAGTCCATATCAGTTCAGATATAGAACACTTCAAATAATGTGTTATTTTTATCACGATACAGCTGCAAGTTTCACAGCAAACCATTCACCTATCTACAAAAATAGAACATTATGACATCACACCTCGCAAATCACTTAGTAAAACAAACATGTTTTTTGGGGGGTTTTAAAATTTGATGATGTAGATTTTTAATACCCAATAAATAATCAAACCAACAAATTTTAACTAAATATTGTGTTTGCCAGAAATTGCCTCAGCATGCAAACAGTATTTCAACAAACAAACATTGTATATGACCAGGGCTCGTTACTGTACTTCAAGTTCGATATTTCCTCTTTGTTCACAGCCCCGATTCAATTCTTAAAAACAACCAACAGGAGGTCCACGCTTTGCTCCAAGCCCTCTGTTTCTGAATGAGTTCTCCCTCCCAGTGTTAGCTTTTTCCATTACTAAACCAGAGGGAGCCATTTAAACTGTAGTTGATCAACCGACTCGCAGTATGCCACCAAATGCTAGCTGTCTGAATTATTGTATAAACCCACAGCCACTATTCAACCAAAGCCATTCACATTTTTCTTGAAAGCAGAAGACAAAAATCATCGATACAAAACTAATCATCATTTTATTCCTCTTCTCCTAAGGGGTTCACTTCATAAACAATTCACATTAGAGTTAAAGATTTCTAAAATGCATTTCATTTTCTAGCTATCTACCCTATAACCTAATGGATTTTCCCAAGAGAGCACTGAAAACTCCCACAATGCATGACTTAAGGCTGTCAACCAAACTATCAATAACCACACACATGATACTACTTATTAACAAAATATGGCTACCTTTTCTGCTACTGTGGAATTGAAAAAGATGCCCCCCTTTTTTTCTGTAGAAAACATTTTTATTTCTCCCAAAACAGTTTGAGAATTTATTTATTTTTTAAATAAATTTTCTAGTAAAGTTTGATGCATGTACTAATAACGCAACACGTGGAATCAGCTCAAAATCAAGCCCAATGAAAATCCAATCAATACAGCGCTGTTTTCTTGTTTCATAGAACAATTTGTTTCAATGAATCAGACAGTGTTCCATCATCATTTATGCTACATGATTTCTCTATTTGCGATAATCTCTCTTCTCATCTAATCACCATAGCAACTGCATCAATTCATAGGTTTCTTTTTTCCATAATCGACTAAAAGTCATATTATACCATTTAAAAGTAATTCTTGATCAAGATTGCAATATTTAGCCTGAGCACACCAGACTTGAACTCCTGACACCTTACAGATCCTAATAAAAGTCAATAGCAAAGCTAACCGCTCAGGGTACTTTAAATATATTGGTGCTACCCTGGGACAAGTCAATACATGCATACAAAAAGATAGAACCAGTTCAGAATCAATTCAATATGTTGAACAAGATGAAGACATTTCTACCATGCAGATAAAAGATCAAACCATTCGCTACACAATATCAATTTTTTGTAATTTTACAGATACTGAAATGTATCCGTCTAGTTCACATTAATTTGAACTGAAGATTTAAGTTTAGAAATCCCATACGCCGAGGATAGACTAGAGACACATTGCAGAAATAGATAGGAATTAGCCTCCAAGAAGAAGCTTGTAAAGTTCTTTTAAATCTCAGAATTATTGAGATATCACAAAATTGTCTATTTTATGAAAATTAGATGATTAGTATGAAAGGATTTCAACTCTTATCCCAGAGCACTTGCACATTGAAATCTAATGAGTATGTCAATGATAATAATTGGCTAATTTATGTAAATTAGGTAATTATATGCAAGGTTTCTACCCTAAACAAATTGCATAGGTATGTAGTATTCCAGCCAAACTATGCACCAAGGTTCAATCAAATCTGGTTCTAAAGACATCGAAAAGTTACCAGATTTATGCATGATTTATTTCAACCCTACCAAGTTTCATTGAAATGAGATGATTGGTTCTTGAGATATCAGTTGAACAGAAACCCACTAGGAATGTAAAAACTGGACAAACATCAAAGTGACATCAAAAAAATCAGGTGGGATCAGACTCAAAACTATTTTTTGGACATGTCCACGCTTAATAATATTGTATACACAGAATGTGAAAACTGGACAAACATCGAAGTGACGTCAAAAATCACGTGGGATTAGATGCAGTACTATTTTTTTTGGACATTTCCATTCGATGATGGTTAATTTGGCTTTAGTAAGTGCATCTCAATGCTATATTCAACTCTGGTAGCATTGAACTATTAAAAAAAAGTTCAAAATCAATTGATTTTTTTCAGCAGACATTTAAGAGTGAACAGAAAATCACAAATTAAGTAAATTTTTGTTATTTAGGGGTGATCTCATATTCAAACATGAGGGTCAAACCTACGAAAACCCAAACCGCCCTAAACCGCCCGTACAAAACCCAGTTTTGCGGTTCGTAAGTTTAAACAATAGACAGTGCGGTTCAGGACGACCGCACGAATTTGCATAAAAACTGCGGTTCGAACCGATCTCATTCACACCTCATTCAAGCTGTTGTTTATTTTTAAGATTGACAGAGTTTACATTGCTTTTTGAAGACTAGATAGTTGTCTCTAAAATGTGTCGATTTATTGGTGTACAGTAGTCATTTTACCGTGTGCCTTGCCTAAAAAAACACTCTTGTATATCGGTGAACAGCGTGCTGAATAAATTGTTTTGTTTTGATAAACTGTTACGCCCGAGTCGCAAGTTGAGCAGAGGACGTGAATCAGACTTTTCATTGGGCTGGACAATTGATATGTGTCTCTGACAGCTAATAAGTATCAAAAGGCGAACATTTGTTGATACAAAGTTGCACTTGAGACTTACGCTACTGCGTTTAAGCCTTTACTACTGTTGCGCGTTCAATTTTCAAACAGTTCATTCAGGAGTGCGGCATCGCAAAATCCGGAAAAACAAATGCAGCGTACGCCATGAAAATTTATTTTGATTTGCTGCACATCGGTTATTTGCAGTTTTTCTTATTCAATTTCCAGTGACACGAAGTATCAAAACAGTAAATTAAATTAAATGGACTCGCGCTGATTATTTACGGCTATTCATCTGCAGACGAGACTGCTTATAAAAAACGAACTCCGACCTCTGAAAATACCTTATTCATAGAGTGCCTTGTACCTAAGACCGTCGCCCAAGGCGACACAGTGCACGTTGCGATATCGCAATCGATGCATGCTGGGTGACAAGGGGGAATTCTGATTGAGGTAACCAAAGATGGCTGCGTTGAGTGCATGATTTTCTGTGGTGTTTAAAACAATATCTCGCTGCCTACTTCGCCCACAGTCCCTCAAGGCACTGTGCTTCGATGTATTTTCTAAAATAATCGTTTATTTTTAATTAACCGGGGGTTCGAAATGTGTGCATTTTGTCACAAAAAAGTAAGATATCGGCAGCGGTAAATACCTGTGTTATGGTGGTCGTAGCGCCGGAGTCGTAGCATTAGCCCCGACTTTAGTTTTGACACAGTGATAGAGGGACTGTGGTTTTCAGATGCCTTCGTAGAAAACAATGTTGCCATTATCGATTTAATACTTTCATCATATTTTGATAACTCGCAGTCTCACAGACTTTACAAACTTAACCAAAAAATGTGTTCTATGAATTTATGAACTGACATGGACACAAAACTGACCGTACTTGTTGCGGACAAAATGTACAAGTTCGCTCCATGGATAAACATATTTTACTGACTATGCCAAATATATATATAACTTAAGTAATTTATCCTAAGAAGCTGCTCATTAAAATTCTAGTGCATCTTTTCCCTGTTCTGTTTCAAACATTAATTTACCATATATATCACAATAGAGAGGGTTTATGGTATCACTTGATTCACATTTAATGACAAAATATAACAAACCATCACGTCTGTAATTAATTCCAGATAAATTGAATAACAATAACAATTGTATTGACTTGTACCAAAATGTAAGTTGTGGGAAACTGATTATTATTACCAATCACAGAAATAAATGAATATAATTTTCATCACACTTATAAATGACATGATGTAAATAGATTTGTGAAACAAATGCAAGTTTGTTTTTATTAGCATTTACATGTACAAGTATTGCAAAGAAAAAAAAATCGCTGCTCTAATTCTTAACACTTCACCATAGTATACATCTTATTTTTTTTCCTACTGAAACCAGGCTGAAACAGTATTGTAAGAAAAACCTAGGTTTCCCTAGGTCTGTCTTCTTTGTTCTCTGTTGTTTGTTTTCAGTGGGGGCGTTAATGGGCAGTTAATCCAGAGGTTAGGTTCAAACCTACTACTAATTTGCATATTTTAGGTCTAGTAGGTCTGAATAGGGCAGGTCGGGTAAACCCAGGTTAACCCAGGTTTGACCCAGGTGTTTGAATATGAGATCACCCCTTACAAATTAACCTGCATAACTTTTCCATAATTATTTTCTCAAAATATTTGGATCAATGTAAAAAACTAACAACAGATTAACAGGAAAATTTTACATTGAACAATTTGGCAAGAAAAATTATGGCATTCATACTGAAGCCTTTAACGTCAAGGTTACAAACTATGAGATACATTTACGTATAATGCAATTTGTTAATAGTCAGTAGTATGGGCATTACACGCAAGTGAAAGCCTATATTCCAAGTATTCCTAATTGGGACTAAACTCTCAAGTCATTGTTAGAACCTATTGATTGCTATTTTTATGCTAACAAAGTCTCTATTCAGTCAGACGATATACAAAACTACAATGACATGCAAAACATATTGTCTGATGCATCCATTCAATGTTGCGTATTATTCCTCACAACAAAAAATGCAACACTGATTCAGTCAGAAAAAAAAAATGACAAAATAAATCAAATTTGAAAATTGTATTTAAAAACAGATGAATATTCACCGTTTTTCGAAGCCAGTGCTGCAAGTTACCAATCAGTCAAAGTGGTCATTTTGGGTTATTATCTGGAACTACTTTAATACTAAACTAGAGTATTGACAATGATAGGACACTTTAAATGTATACAGCGATTCTATCTATTTAGTATTGCTTTTCTTTTTCTCATAGTTTTCCTTTTATAGAAAATCTTCAATTAAACTGAAATGTTAGCCCCAAGTGATTTTTAGAAGTGAAAGACAGAAAACACTTATTTTAGTTTAAAAGCCAGGTTTTTACGCCCAACAGGCAGAGAACAGGGCATACCCATCAATGTTTGTGTAATTACATAGGTCTTTCACACTGAAAGGCTATCGATTTTCGTTATTTGGACTTGTTTGGATGTCTACGAGCAATGGATAAACAACTTTCCACAACTGGGTTCCTAATAAACTGATAATTAAATACAACAAAATATTATAATTGAATACAAATATTTCTAAATATTCATCCAAAAGATTATTAATTTTATTAAAATAGATATTTTTTCTTTTGCTTTCTACTTTTAGAATTATTAATAATTATATTTTGTTGCTATTCAGTAAACCAACTTAATATTTTACTATGGATTTTTATTTAAATGTCGATGGGGAACATTAAGACTACATCACAAACTAAATACGGTTACATCACAGTAATTTATTATTTACCAAACTTGACCATGTGCCACCTACTAATTCTTATTCTCCTAACATTTGCATGGTTCAAAACTGATCGGGAAATGAATGGAGCTAATGATGTGTTTCTTGTGGGCAGGTTAATTTCACACAAAAACCTGTTACCTGTATCCCAGGTAGCCAGAGACGTCAAACACATATGCTCACTGGCTTAACTGATTTAATTATGCCTGTACATGGGCCACTGAAAACACTGGAAAAATGCAACAGTAACCATGGCGATCAGGGTATAACTATATTGATTAGAAAGATCAAGGAATCTTTCCCATTATAAGGAAGACCTATTTTAACTCCTTAAGTACTGAAGTAACAAGTGAAGGATTTAACAAAATTTGGACTGATGGATCTTCAACTAGAAATTTATTAAATTTCTGTCATATACACAATACAATCCACATCACATCAATTAACCTTTTCACCACTAGTTTTCATCACAAATTTACAAAATAGTCCTATTTATAGTTGACTCAAATTTTGTCCATTGCCAAAATTAGGGTTCATTTCTAGAAATATTGAATACCGTAATAGAAGAAAAAAGTGCAAAAAAATTTTGACAAAAAAGTCTGGTGGCAAGAAGGTCTCATATCCGTAGAATTTCATATTTTGCAATTGTCATGAGACAAAAATAAATTAGCTTATCACTCTATGACCAGTAACACTAAACATGGTTAGATACTGGCAAGCCAAGAACATGGGGAGCAGAAAATACCTCAGTGTTTACATCACTCACTCTGTAAATTATTTCATCCATAAATGAAACATTATCAATGAATAAGATCAGGATGTTTTATTAGGTTAGGTAGTCGTATTTTACCATGAAAAAAGGTATTCATGTAAAACAAAACAAGGAGGTTGAGGTTTGCATTCATGTCTGGATACTCAAATGCATTTCTTTTTAAATAAAAAAAAAATATTTTAATTTACCTGCTGGTGGCTCAAAGCCAAAGTCTCTGGGCTCTTGTTTAATGTGGAAGCCAGGTACTCTGTCGTATAAGCCGTTTGGAAAGTCTTGTTTGTATATTCCGTAATTCGGTTCTGATGCTTGTCGATGGAAAGAACGCTGGTCTGGTGCTGGGGGAAAACATGGTTCTGAAGTCTGTCTGTGAAATCTAGAAAATGGTAAAAAGTAAGAAACAATTTACAGATAGGAAATTTAAAACTTGTATGTATATGCAACATACAAATAATTATTAACAATTTTGACTAAATATTTTTATAATTCTAAATTGAATTTCTGCCTTGTACCTACTGGAAAGAATAATTGGATTATAAAAACACATGATTGCATTGAAACTTTGTTACACAGGTCACACGAGATACAACTTTTCTACTTCAGAACAAAACAAATTATCAGGCGCAACAGGACATTTGCTTAATTGGAGGTGTGAACAGACGTAGATTGTTTTGTATTTGTTTTGTTTGGGGGCCATGGTACAACAGTGAGTACAAAAAACATTGCCATTTCATGACTTCAACTAAACTCCCTAGATTTATATGATATGCCTGAAAGCTACATAAAACAGACGCAAAAAACATTGATACAAATGTATACTCATAAATCTCTCAAAGATCAGATTTGAAAGTCATGTCACTATTTATTTGGTTTACAATATTCCTTTCATTTCAACAAAACACACATTTTCCCATATGTCCAATGATGAATACTGTCATTGCTATAATCACGACTCATCGAAAACTAACAGAACACTGTAGTATAACAAGGGGAAGAGAAGAGAGCAGCAATGGAAGAATGGGAGGGCAATTTTATAGCAGCAGGAGGAGAAAGGGAGGGAGGGGGTAGCATCCTAGTCGTAACAAGGTGGTAATGAATCAATTTCTCATGAGAAAAAAACACACACACACACACAACTTTTGAGCATTCTCTACAAAAGAAATACAAAGCCAACCAAGTTAAGCCTGCTTAATTGAGATAACTCTATTTAGGAAAGATGACAACACTGTACATTGTAATATCAAGTTTCAGTTATTTAAATGAAACAAAGAAACCATCTCTCATTAGCAGATAATTACAGTAACATTATAACCCCTGAATTAATACTTTTTAGATAATTTTTGAAATAAAACTCATATTTCATTACTATTTCCTGACAGTAAATTAAAGCAACCAAATATAACAATTAAGTCCTAAGATAGGTAATCCCTCCCTGGATGTGTCAAGTATCCTTACCTTTTTTCTGTTTGCGGATATCCCTGCTCTGGTGTTGGAGGATAGGAACCGCTGTGGTCTTTGAACGGTGTAAGCGGTGGACCTGGTGATTCCTGTGCTGGCGGAGATGTTGTAGGAGGCGGAGGATGATGCTCATAAGGACTGTTCACAAATGCTTTTTCTCCATATTCAAATTTCTGCTCAAAGTCAAAATTCGTTTTCATATGCGCGCAAGGCTTATTGTGGTAACTTGGACTCTTTGGTTCTGTTTTGATCTTTACATGGAAAGGCACTGATGTATTGGAAAGAAAAAAGAAACAAAAGAAATTAATCAACACTGCAGATAAATACTGTGGGAAAACATGTACAAACACAACAAATGATATATAAAATAATGACATGAAACAACTCACAATGAGAAGACAAATTTACATGAAAATAATAGAATGATAAAATCATCCTAAATAAAACCTTGACACACACTATCAGATTTTAAATGATCAAAAGATGAATGAATTTAAGTAAAAGTACAGGTTAAATTAACCGCAATGTACTATACAGGAATAAAGTGCAACAAGAGTTGTTAAAAGCAACAGGCAACATGCTTAGAAAACATCAATCAGTGCGAAAGTACATGCAATAACATCGACAGAAACAAATCATTAACTTTCACATTTAGAATAAATATACAAACACAAAATTAATACAAGCAATATTACATCAACTTCATGACTTGCGACTATTTCATCAAGTCAATGCTAAAAAAAAATTCTAAAAAAATCAATGTTAGATAGAAAAAATAAATATATAGACATACAGTCTGTACGGAGAGCTCCACTCATGGTTGAGCTTAAGGCTGATAGGTTCGATCAATTTGTGATGAACAATGCGGGAAGAGGAGTCCCTTTTAACAAGTGCGCTCAGGGCAGCCTTGACTATGGTTCTAAGCAGGCCCCCTTTGTTAGGCTACTTACGGAGCCAAAATAGCGGCCATAATATTAGTATCTCAGGGAGTCCTGCTAATTTGCATGAGAATACACTTATGTTATAACCCAAAGGGATGGAAAAGCATAAGCAACGAGTCAGTTGACACGATTGGAAGATAAAGACACTGAATATTCATGAGGGATACACACCTCCTTCAATGAAAAAACATAATATTTTGCTGTTTACTTTCTCTACGCACCAACCACCTGTATACAAGTGCCAATCATTTTGTTCATTGCCATAGTAACCAAAACATTCATTATAACTGAAGTTAAGTATCACTGATGGTTTGTTACAAGATTGAGTCATTTTAACAAGACAAACAGAAAGGACTCCCTCAATCTGTTTTTATTTTTAACTTGATAACAACTCATAGCACAATACAATTTTACACACTTTTCCTTCGAAAATAACAATTCTAATATATAGGGCAAAATAAATAATTTTTAGGAAGAAAAATTAATATTTTTTTAACGGTTATGCCAACTTCTATTAAGATTAGCATGACGTTTGATCCTATTTTTTTTTATGTACATAAAAACAGTTTTCCCAGTGAACACTTGGGTGAAGGACGGTGGAAACAAGTTTTCTCAATCTCCTATACTTTACATAGACCTAAAAAACATACTTCATAATTAGAAAGATATAAAGGAATAAAATATGGCGTTTTATAATATAGTGACCAATGTCATAATCAATGCAGCTCACCTATCTGCTTTGTCACGCCCTCAGGGTATTGATCAGATATAATGCAAGGTAATAAATTGTACTGATCACAATATCTATATGTTCAATTTAATAAGTTACGCTATCATTTAATCACTGGGAACATTTCACAAGATAATTAATAATAATAAAATCACAATAGTTGATTTTAATAATTGGATGGATTTTTTTTTCACATTTGAATGGTATAACTAATACTCTGAGCACTGGTACACCGGTTAACATTTTCACCTTGCATCAGAGATGTTGTGGGTCTGATTCTCAGAGCAGACTGCTTATTATGCTGTATAAATCAGAGTTCAGTCTGTCCTACCTTCCAAATGCAGTGTTATACTTAGGGAAAATAGTGCACATGTGCACTTGCAATTACCAGCTATGACAAAACACGTCAGGAATACAGAAACAAAAACTTCAATGTCCAGAAATGTCACTTATTTAAAAAATGTATTCTTTTATACATATTTAAACCCATTTGTCTATTTAAAAGGAAATCTTAGCAAATCCTCCAAGCCATGACAAATATTTTATTAAATTGTAAAAATTAAAATATTTTATAAAGAGACTCAAACCAGGTTTCACATTTAGTGATTATTTGGAGTAGATCTTAGGTTACTGGCAGAGGAAATACAGGATAGTTGGTTTAAACATCCTGTAACCTTTTCAATACCCATGACAGTGTTCATAAATCACAACCACAATCTTTTCCAGATTTTCTCAAAAATGTTTAAAACTGGCAATTAGAAATTATACCCCAAAATTTATGAAAAAAAATTGCAGAAAAATGAATAAAAATGGAAATTGCATAAAAATGAATAAAATGTGTAAAATGATGCATCATTTTGGTGCCACTGAAAAGTTAATCCTTTGAGTGCCTGATTTTTTTTCGATGCAAATATTTCCACATTTTGTAAAATTTCCAGCAAACTTCATTTTGGGATATGCAGTTTTAGATATTTTTTTTAGATTTTGATCAAAAAGTTTGTCAATTTTTATAAAAATTTCATGTGGGGAAAAGCAGTACAAAATCATTTTATAAATAAACCCAACAGTTGACAATGACGTTCAAATAAGTTAAAGATTCCCTTGTGAGTAAAATAAAAAATGTAATCACTTCAATAACTTTTTATTAAACAAGAGAAAATCAAATTATGCCCAATCCAAGTACTAACAAATATTTTTTTAAACAATCACTGTACTTGGCATTATTACATATAACTTTTTATGAAAATAAAAATTATAGTATGACCAACTAAAGTATAGAAAATTAATTTTAAAAGGAAAAAATTTACTGGACTTATTCAAAAAAAATGCTCTGCTGCCAAGTAGAGAGAATCAAGCAGCATAACATCTGTAAGGATATTGTTTTAATCACACTCTGACCTATTTAGCTAGTTGATTCTATACTATAAAAATAATAAATTTAGAAATCAGTCTTAAAAAAAACTAAATTTTTAAGAGTGAAAAAACAAACAAAAAAACAACAACACTCTAATACAGGCCTTATTTAATTAACAGTGAACAGATACGTGTAATATGGGTCCACAAATGACCTGTGGGAATTTGAGCTGCTTGTTTTGGCCTTTGACCTCAGGAGCACAAATGGAAATCAATAGTTTCCGTTTTATGTCAACATACATGCAGACATGGTGCAGTTGCCAGGAGAGAAAAATATCTTGCTCTTAGTAACCCAGTAAATGAGGTTATATCCTCAGTTATTTTTGAAGGTCGTCACTTTGAAGGAAAAAAAAATTGCCCATCTTTTTTAAAATCAAAATTAACTTTAATTAATTTTTTTAATTAAAAAATCAACTTAAGCTACATAATTGCATTAAGCATGTCAAAAAGGGATGCATCACTGTAAAACAACAAATGTTAGCTCCAATAATAAGATGATTGGCACTCTTTAGCCATGTAAATGTCCACATTTATTTTGTGTAAAGTCTTTTACAAATTCATGATTCAAAAACACAACAATGTATGTATACATTGAGATTTATTTATATGAAGTGGTCAGATTTCACTCTGCATTTCTAATTATCAAGACATAATTAATTAAAGTAATCAGCTTAACTATGACGCATAAGATTTACAAATAATTTGTTTAAAACATTTGATTTAGAATCAACAAGTTGAGATGCAACATCACATAAAAGAAATGTACTAAAAAAACACCAGGGGTATTCACACCCAACTATGGCCCTGTTTTAATTTTGCAAGAAACGCATCTTCGCAAATCCTTAAAAATTGTTAAATTGTGTACAGCAGGGAATTTTAATATCTAAGTTTTTTTATGAATAACATGAATCATAAAATTAAGAACATTTATAGCCGTGAAAATCACACAACATTTTTTTTTAAATATGAGTTGCACATACAAATAAATTCAACTAGGAAACCTCTGATAGTATTGTTGTTTTTATTTTCAGATAACATAAAATAGCTTATTTTGATATAAAGTTTTCTGAACTCACAATTCTCACCCTGAAAGTCTGGTACAAATTGTTCGGCATCACCATCACTGTCATAGGGGAGACCTAGGAGGAAATAAATAAACAATTAAAAAAACTACTTACAATAATCAGGATAGACAAGGTGAAAAAATATATATATAATTAAAACTAAGTAAGTTCATCATGTTTTTACAAAAATTTAAATAATTGTTAACTGAAAAAGTTAATTTTCTTCAAAGGATCTTTGTTATAAACAACTCCAAACTTTTTACACAAGAAATCTGTCTTGTATTTTACACCATTGTTTTAGTGGTTTTATACCATTGTTTTAGTGGTTTTACACCATTGTTTTAGTGGTTTTATACCATTGTTCAGGTGTGGTGGATGTTACACAATACAGCTTTTTAAAGATCATGTCCAACTTTAAGTCATAAAGTTGATGAAAATTCCTTCACTTTAAAAGGACAACAAGATGTTATTTGCATACCTTCGGGCAGCCATTCTTCCTGAAGTTGGCTCAAATCTTGGAAAAGCTCTACAAGACAGAATAAAAACAAAAACTCGTGATTAAAAGCAATTTTAAACTAAACATTCACGCCTCTCATTCAAAATAAATTGAATAGGTGATAATAACAACCTCACACTTGGGCGACACTTGGTAATTGTGGTAGAACCACCTCTAACTTAGATGACGTAAGAATTTAAAAAAGAAAAAACGTTTTACCTTCTGAATCCTGTTCCAGATCGATACCCAGTTTATCATCATTGGATGTTTTCTCGTCGTCACTTGGGACTCTGTCCTCGTCTGGTACATCTTGGTCAGGCACAGACTGACCATAAAAAGAGAAGAATATTGTATTAAAAAATGGCGCACAGCTTTTGAAATGTCCCGAGAAAAAAAAAGAGAGAAAAAAAACAGTTGAAAGACGTAAAGGAAAATATGGATAACTTACCTCGGGATAGTAATAAGGCACTTCTTGATCGTAAAAACTGTCCAGCTGACCTGCCATTGCGTGGTTACTTAAAACTCGGAGCTTTCTCCCCAAAACTGCCTCTGTGTGATCGTGGGAAGAAACAGAACTTTGAATGAGAACATCGACCAACTTACTAATTCTGCATAACTAATGAGCTGAGGCTGCGAACGCCATTCTCCACAGGGCTTCACGAACGTCGAAATTAGCGAGAAAAATGAACATTAAATAAATGACAGCACTTGGAAACGCAAGGACAGTATCTGATGACACAGCATAAATAGAAATAACACGCAAAATAAACGGGCTATCGCTAAATTAGTAGTTGTCATACAGAACAGTAATGACATACATACTGTCCCTAATAAGTTATATGAACGCAGTCAGTACACAGCGCCAAAACTGGCCCGTCAACGAAAACGAAGCCTTACCTCAAAACTACGCCGATGACCCACTAATATAGCCCTCCAGTTCGACTCAGGGTTAAACACGATTTAGTATTATTAAACAATAATCACTGGCATGTGTTGTATTTCGCTAGAACTGGGCCAAATCTCGATACATTGTACCGTACCATGCGAAACGTGGGTGAGCGGAGCAAATTCAGTGAGCAAAAATCAGCTATAGAGCGGCCATATCGGTTGACCGAAACTCGGCCTCTCATTGGCCCATTTGTAATGAATGTACCTGTTTTATTGGTGCTTTTGTTGTAGCTGTCAATCAATTGAATATATTAGCTTCTGATCTATCTGTTACACAAAACCGTCCAATCAGGCAGTAGCTGTTGCCATACCAACATGTGACGTCAATGTGACGTCACTTGTTTATCATTAATGTGATGACGTCACAATAGGTTTATTGACTATGTATTACCATAAAAATGGGCATTAGTTTAACAGAACCAATCGTTATCGACCTCTGTTGATCATTCATGTTTTATTGACAAGACTGTGGTTTGGCTCCAGCGAAAACATTTCATTCACAAAGAATAGGATAAACAACGTGTCCTCTTATTGACTTTCGGGATTTTCAGTGCTTAAAAGCAGAAACGGGGATATATTCTGAGGCCGAGTCCTCATCACGGTGTTAGATATCAGCTGCGGTCTCAGTGACGACAGATCATTACGGATCCGTCAGGAAATTTCGGCCAATCGTCCGTATGGCTCGATGCTAAAAATAACTTATGTAAACCCGCCTAATTGCAATTCTATCTATAATTTGACACGCCCCCTTTTGCTTCTGAATGTCAGCTGGACGTGCTCGAGCTGTCAAAAAGGGTTCCAGCGAGCTGTTGGTTGTGTCAGCATATTATTCTACAGTTTCTTCAATGGATTCTCTTGGCTCTTATCACTGACTGCCGCCAAGCATCGATCGATGGCAACTACAACTCCCTACATACAGTTCTACCAGTGGGACCCACTTACGAACATCGTCCCATAAGTTATACTATTAAATATAAGCGGATGTCAGTAAAAACTTCCAGAAATAGTCAAACTACCCGTAAAATTCGGATACAATTACCAATATAAGGAACATGATGACACACACTAGACGGTTTGTTTAAAATTAAACAGACGAAGTAAAAATATCTCGTGCTCTGAAAACGGGTTGCAGCTTACGCTGGCGTGACATGTTCTGGAACGGCGTGGTGGCTATGATAGTGTGACGACTGGGTCAAACTGGACTTCCGAATCACCGATGTTGTCAATGTGACACACAATGGTCGAACGATTACATCTATTCATATGCACAGTAGCTTATAGTTAAAAACATTAAAAAAACTTCCAGTTCAATTCAGTCCTGTTGTCACGGCGATTGGTTTACAAAAGACAACCTTTGATTTGTAGCTTTGAACAATGCAATGGGAAGTCATGTGTCCCGAGTTAAGTGTTACTGAGGACAATATGCCTTCTTTCACGGTGCGTTATATACCTTCACTCGGTCTCACTCACTGGTTTCCAGACGCAGACAGTATTTTAAAAGTCTCTGACTGTTCTAAAAAAATAGGGATTAAATATAAATATAGATAGAAATCACGGATTTGTTATTTGCGTGCGTGTGTAAATGTAGGCGTGTGGGATAGACAAGATAGGAACGCACACAATACACAGTCCAATAAGACGCAAAATACAGTATCACAACAATTACAAAATAAAATAAATCTAGGATTTGGAAAAAAATAAAATTCGCCAAGATGAATAATGTGGGTCACTATAGGAGTGACCTTTTATGAGTCGCAGAGATTCGCGTGTTGTCGGCGATGACCAACGACCTCGTTCAGTTCATTTGTCCGATCGCGTAGATAAAAACCCAAGTAGTGAGTATTTATAATCGGTGTTAGCCTCGTTCCCATACGTTCTATTTTATCTGGGTCACTGAATTAGGTAAATCCATGTCAATTATAATATTTATTAATAACCATCGCTGCGTAACAAAATCCCGATTAAGTAAATTCGACACCAAAATTGCAACTTAGGTTGTTGAAATTAAACACATACAAAATGTGTATTACTTGGAATGATCACCTGTCTAATTCTTCCCAAGTTCATGAAATAGATTGGTAATTGTAACAAATAAAGTTAAGTTAAAAAAACAGTATTACAAATGATTTTATGGCATTTAATGAAACAAAAATAATGTAGCTATTTACCTAATGTAATACGTTTTACAAAAATGCAATAAAGTTGTAGTATTATGAAATAGAACTCTAAGGCCTGTCGTTATTCTGACAATTGTTGAAAATAGTGTGGTAGCTTATTAACTAAAACTAAGGTATTACGCCACTTCCCCCACGGGTACAATGAAAGAGTGGTAGTCGTCGCGCTGCGCATGCGTGAGATATATGGGACTCATATAAACAAAGATGGCGACTTTGGCTGTTGCGCAGATCAACGAGTACAAACTGGGACGTTACCAAGCTTTAATTAGGTATTTTTAGGTGATTGGAGGTATCTAAGTAGTTAACGGCGGCAATTAGTGAAAGTCGCACTCAGGTCACACTGTAGTACTTGTGATTTCCATTAGAAGAGTGCATTGGATTGTGGGAAAATCAATGTAAACACAAATTTAAGTATTTTGTTACGACTAGTAGTTTGTAAACTTGAGGTATGAAGTACACACTTACTAATTTAGTTCTCAGATGAAAATTTGTGCACTATGCAAATGAAGTATCAACATAAAAATAAACTTGTCATTTTCTTCGAAATAAAAATGTTTGAAACCAAATGGAATCTCACACTACATACATCGCCACGGTAAGCAGTCATGTGACCATCTGTCCCACGTGATATACAACCATCCAATCATATTAGTCTCAATACGCCGTACATACTCCCCATATATGGCATTGTGAATACAATGCAAGTTTTTAAAAGTCATTGTCTACCACGGAAATGACTTCATGACTCTACATTGCCCGACTTCTTAGATACACTCAGATAGACTGACTTTAAAGTCACCATGGAAACCACGATTTGACAAAATGGTGGTGAACTGATTTTGAAGTGAAAATAAATTACCGCGCGAAACGCCAGACTTGGATGAACTTATGTCTTAGTGATAACAAGGCTGTTGTCATGTCAACAAAATTGAACCGCGAACTGATAATTTATATGGACTACTAGTATTGTACGAGTTGTTTTGTTTCTAGGCCACATAGATGCAACAGTACAACACGATATTTTAGCGGGAAACCGACCGACCATCTTTGAAGTAACCGATGGAGGTCGATCATTCCTACATCAAAGACTGTTTGATTTAAGCGCTTCAAATGTCTTATCGGTTTTCGATGCTTCCAAGAAACCAATCACGTGTCTGATGTAAATACTCGACGAAACCAAGAGCCTGTCGTATCTACTTTTTGTTTTGCCACAGTGGAATTCGCTGTGACGTCACTAAACCTTTATTTTCATTTGACGCGTTGCATACACGAAGTTGGTCGAAACAAGATGTCGACCAGAGAATAAAGATGTACTCATTTATTATGTTCGGATTTTATATACCTTTTTAGTATTTCAACATATTTTAACCAATGCTAGCTCACCGAAAATACACGAGACCACCTCCCATGCTTACCAAAACCATGCCACACCTCCATGCCAAAACGGCAATCACCTAATGCAGGATACTCACGTTATCACGTGATTTACATCAACTCGTCTGATCAAGGCATATCCCCGTCATTACTCTATTGGGACAATAGCAACCGCCATACCTAATATGCCAGTATAATGCGCATACGAATTCCTGTATCATCATGATCAGTTAGCATCAACAGTTGACTGTGATTAGAAAGTGCGTCTAATTTTTGTTGGTTATTATTCACACCAAACGTATTCATGTTAGTGTACTATGTATATGACATGAAGTAATATATCATGCTGTAACACACCCCGAGGCGAAGGCGAGCAGTATTTCCTAAAAAAAATTGGCTAATCCCTTGGAAGTACACAAATGCACAATAATTAGCAGTTGTACCGGTATTTGTTAACTTCTAAAAGTGTTCGTGTAAATGTCTGTATCGAGAAATCAGTAACCGTGGTGTCTATGTAGTAACCGTGGTGTCTATGTAGTAACCGTGGTGTCTATGTAATAACCGTGGTGTCTATGTAGTAACCGTGGTGTCTATGTAGTAACCGTGGTGTCTATGTAGTAACCGTGGTGTCTATGTAGTATCCGTGGTGTCTATGTAGTAACCGTGGTCTGTGTGTAGTAACTGTGGTATATATATAGTAACCGTGGTGTCTATGTAGTAACTGTGGTCTGTGTGTAGTAAGCGTTGTATATATGCAGTAACCGCGGCGTTTATGTAGTAACCGTGGTCTGTGTGTAGTAAGCTTTGTATATATGCAGTAACCGTGGTGTCTATGTAGTAACCGTGGTGTCTATGTAGTAACCGTGGTGTCTATGTAGTAACCGTGGTCTGTGTGTAGTAAGCATTGTATATATGCAGTAACCGCGGTGTTTATGTAGTAACCGTAGTCTGTGTGTAGTAACCGTGGTATATATATAGTAACCGCGGTGTTTATGTAGTAACCGTGGTCTGTGTGTAGTAAGCGTTGTATATATGCAGTAACCATGGTGTCCATGTAGTAACCGTGGTGTCTATGTAGTAACCGTGGTCTGTGTGTAGTAAGCATTGTATATATGCAGTAACTGCGGTGTTTATGTAGTAACCGTGGTCTGTGTGTAGTAACCGTGGTATATATATAGTAACCGTGGTGTTTATGTAGTAACCGTGGTATGTGTGTAGTAAGCGTTGTGTATATGTAGTAACCGCGGTGTTTATGTAGTAACCGTGGTCTGTGTGTAGTAAGCGTTGTATATATGTAGTAACCGCGGTGTTTATGTAGTAACCGTGGTCTGTGTGTAGTAAGCTTTGTATATATGCAGTAACCGTGGTGTCTATGTAGTAACCGTGGTGTCTATGTAGTAACTGTGGTGTCTATGTAGTAACCGTGGTCTGTGTGTAGTAAGCATTGTATATATGCAGTAACCGCGGTGTTTATGTAGTAACCGTAGTCTGTGTGTAGTAACCGTGGTATATATATAGTAACCGCGGTGTTTATGTAGTAACCGTGGTCTGTGTGTAGTAAGCATTGTATATATGCAGTAACCGCGGTGTTTATGTAGTAACCGTAGTCTGTGTGTAGTAACCGTGGTATATATATAGTAACCGCGGTGTTTATGTAGTAACCGTGGTCTGTGTGTAGTAAGCGTTGTATATATGCAGTAACCATGGTGTCTATGTAGTAACCGTGGTGTCTATGTAGTAACCGTGGTCTGTGTGTAGTAAGCTTTGTATATATGCAGTAACCGTGGTGTCTATGTAGTAACCGTGGTGTCTATGTAGTAACTGTGGTGTCTATGTAGTAACCGTGGTCTGTGTGTAGTAACCGTGGTATATATATAGTAACCGCGGTGTTTATGTAGTAACCGTGGTCTGTGTGTAGTAAGCGTTGTGTATATGTAGTAACCGCGGTGTTTATGTAGTAACCGTGGTCTGTGTGTAGTAAGCGTTGTGTATATGTAGTAACCGCGGTGTTTATGTAGTAACCGTGGTCTGTGTGTAGTAAGCGTTGTATATATGTAGTAACCGCGGTGTTTATATAGTAACCGTGGTCTGTGTGTAGTAACCGTGGTATATATATAGTAACCGCGGTGTTAATGTAGTAACCATGGTCTGTGTGTAGTAACCGTGGTATATATGTAGTAACCGTGGTGTATATGTAGTAACCGTGGTCTGTGTGTAGTAACCGTGGTATAACCATGATGTGTATGCAGTAACCGTTGAGTAAGTGTGATATGTGTTTTATAAATAAATTGTATTTATACATGAATGTAGAAACAGTACAAGTCACAGACCCAGGGTTATCTGTCATTACATGAAAGAGTGTTTAGTTTGTTTCTATATACCAGCATTTTAGGGACTAGTGTAAATCATTGTACGTGTTTGGTTGTTATTGATGAGCAATGACATTGGCTCAAAGTGTTTGATTGTTATTGATGAGCAATGACATTGGCTCAGTACGTGTTTGGTTGTTATTGATGGGCAATGACATTGGCTCAGTACGTGTTTGGTTGTTATTGATGAGCAATGACATTGGCTCAGTACGTGTTTGGTTGTTATGAGCAATGACATTGGCTCAGTACGTGTTTGGTTGTTATTGATGAGCAATGACATTGGCTCAGTACGTGTTTGGTTGTTATGAGCAATGACATTGGCTCAGTACGTGTTTGGTTGTTATGAGCAATGCCATTGGCTCAGTATGTGTTTGGTTGTTATTGATGAGCAATGCCATTGGCTCAGTACGTGTTTGGTTGTTATGAGCAATGCCATTGGCTCAGTACGTGTTTGGTTGTTATGAGCAATGCCATTGGCTCAGTACGTGTTTGGTTGTTATGGGCAATGCCATTGGCTCAGTACGTGTTTGGTTGTTATGAGCAATGACATTGGCTCAGTACGTGTTTGGTTGTTATGAGCAATGCCATTGGCTCAGTACGTGTTTGGTTGTTATGAGCAATGCCATTGGCTCAGTACGTGTTTGGTTGTTATGAGCAATGCCATTGGCTCAGTACGTGTTTGGTTGTTATGAGCAATGCCATTGGCTCAAAGTGTTTGAGAGTATTTCCATTCTGCACCCAGGTGCTCATAAATGAAAATACCAAGAATTTGTCAAAATGTTGGAAATTATCACAAAGTCCAGTTTGATTGTTTTAGAGTGTAAAACTAGATCAGACACCGTAAACAAGGCCAACAATCAACTTGGTTATTGACCATTTTGTCAGATTCGGTCACTTTTTATCACTAGTTCTTACGACAAAGACATCTTCCCATATCTCAAATACTGTTAAAATCAGTGTTCAATGCTTTGTAATCAGGGCTAATACTAGACACGGTTTTGTTTCAATAACTTGAACTAACACTTATTTCATTGGTCTTGGCTATCGGCGTGTGATCTCAGCCCGGAATCTCCATCGACTTGGTTTCAACCGGTTTTAACCGACAACAACTCTAACCTTTGTCAACACCCATGGTACGTGTACAGAGTTGAAAGAACGGTCGAAAGCAATTGTTTTTATATTAATAAGAAGTGAACCCAACGAGAAACTTTCACCAATATTCAAGGGCACATGGAACAGATAAGCACGAAACATTATACTCTCTCTCTCAAACCACATAAAACTCATATAAAACATCGATGTAAATCTCTTTGTTGAGATTGCCTCAAATCAGACATTACTTTCACTTTAGTGTGTGCTCGTTATTTACGAGAATGACCAATCCGGAAGTAAACACCAGTCGTTAAGTCGATGACGCGCCACGTTAACGAGGTATGCTACTTGTGTATGTTTCAAGTACAGTAACAATATTTAGTGACAAAACATTCAATTTTGGGCACACAGTTGTCAAGTGTCTTTAAATGCATTTGATTCATCACTGTATCATGAAAGAAAACGAAGGCATTTTAATTGTTGATTCGGCGACAATTTTAACTTTAAGTCACCACCACCCTAATTGCATTCTTATACACAGGGCATCTTAAAATGGTGATGATCAAAGCATCAACGCCTCATATAATATATTGCAAAGTAGACTAAACATTACTCAATATATAACATTCAATACCACCGAGTTATTCGTACTTTACTTCTTCGGAAAAAGCATTGCTCTACCCAAGCTTTATCCCGTGTTTCACTCACTAGGAATCATTCGGAAAGAGCATTGCTCTACTCGAAGGATATCCCGTGTTTTGCTCACTAGGAATCATTCGGAAAGGGCATTGCTCTACTCGAAGGATATACCGTGCTTTGCTCACTAGGAATCATTCGGAAAGAGCATTGCTCTACCCAAGGGATATCCCGTGCTTTACTCACTAGGAATCATTCGGAAAGAGCATTGCTCTACCCAAGGGATATCCCGTGCTTTACTCACTAGGAATCATTCGGGAAGGGCATTGCTCTACTCGAAGGATATCCCGTGCTTTACTCACTGGGAATCATTCGGAAAGGGCATTGCTCTACCCAAGGGATATACCGTGCTTTGCTCACTAGGAATCATTCGGAAAGAGCATTGCTCTACCCAAGGGATATCCCGTGCTTTACTCTCACTAGGAATCATTCGGAAATGGCATTACACTACCCGAGGGATATACCGTGCTTTGCTCACTAGGAATCATTCGGGAAGGGCATTACACTACCCAAGGGATATCCCGTGCTTTACTCTCACTAGGAATCATTCGGAAAGGGCATTACACTACCCGAGAGATATCCCGTGCTTTACTCTCACTAGGAATCATTCGGAAAGGGCATTGCTCTACCCAAGGGATATCCCGTGCTTTACTCACTAGGAATCATTCGGGAAGGGCATTGCTCTACCCAAGGGATATCCCGTGCTTTACTCACTAGGAATCATTCGGAAAGGGCATTGATCTACCCGAGAGATATCCCGTGCTTTACTCTCACTAGGAATCATTCGGAAAGGGCATTGCTCTACCCAAGGGATATACCGTGCTTTGCTCACTAGGAATCATTCGGGAAGGGCATTGCTCTACCCAAGGGATATCCCGTGCTTTACTCTCACTAGGAATCATTCGGAAATGGCATTACACTACCCGAGGGATATACCGTGCTTTGCTCACTAGGAATCATTCGGGAAGGGCATTGCTCTACCCAAGGGATATCCCGTGCTTTACTCTCACTAGGAATCATTCGGAAATGGCATTACACTACCCGAGGGATATCCCGTGCTTTACTCACTAGGAATCATTCGGAAAGGGCATTGCTCTACCCAAGGGATATACCGTGCTTTGCTCACTAGGAATCATTCGGGAAGGGCATTGCTCTACCCAAGGGATATCCCGTGCTTTACTCTCACTAGGAATCATTCGGAAAGGGCATTGATTTATCCGAGGGATATCCCGTGCTTTGCGCACTAGGAATCATTCGGAAAGGGCATTGCTCTACCCAAGGGATATCCCGTGCTTTACTCACTAGGAATCATTCGGAAAGGGCATTGATCTACCCGAGAGATATCCCGTGCTTTACTCACTAGGAATCATTCGGAAAGGGCATTGATCTACCCAAGGGATATCCCGTGCTTTACTCACTAGGAATCATTCGGAAAGGGCATTGCTCTACGCGAGGCATATCTCGTGCTTTACTCACTAGGAATCATTCGGAAAGGGCATTGATCTACCCAAGGGATATCCCGTGCTTTACTCACTAGGAATCATTCGGAAAGGGCATTGATCTACCCGAGGCATATCTCGTGCTTTACTCACTAGGAATCATTCGGGAAGGGCATTGCTCTACCCGAGGGATATCCCGTGCTTTACTCACTGGGAATCATTCGGAAAGGGCATTGATTTATCCGAGGGATATCCCGTGCTTTGCGCACTAGGAATCATTCGGAAAGGGCATTGATCTATCCGAGAGATATCCCGTGCTTTACTCTCACTAGGAATCATTCGGAAATGGTATTACACTACCCGAGGGATATACCGTGCTTTGCTCACTAGGAATCATTCGGAAAGGGCATTACACTACCCGAGATATATCCCGTGCTTTACTCTCACTAGGAATAATTCGGAAAGGGCATTACACTACCCGGGATATCTAGTGTTTTATTCACTTAAAAAATACATTATATCCGAGGGTGATCCGAGACCTACTGTCTCGGAAAATCGGAGACCCAAAAATGAAAAATCACTTTATATGTACGATGTACATTATTCATGCATCCAAACCACCTGTTGTTTAAATGGGACTATAACAATATGGCTTGGAAACACGTACAGGCTTGTCCTGTTCACATAACCGGATACATTCCGAAATAAAACACAAACAAACAAATAACATTAATGGGTAAAGAAAATTGCTTGGACAGTTGGTGCCAAAGTGAAAATATCCGACCACGTGTTAGAGGCAACAATAGCAGTCCAATACGGCATGAAAGAGGTTTACGAGCCAATACAATGGCCCCAAGTTTTGTTTACTCCAGCGGTCCCCAAAAAGTACGACATTCATTCCCAATGTATATACCACATGACTTAAAATGAAAGTCTTCTAGAGAGACAGATAGTGTGTATTGATGGCATATGCTGTATTGGATCTCTTTAATGACGAGAAAAGACTACGATGTAGGAGAGAATGTCCAGATCATGCATATAAAAGTACTAACTAGACCTGTCACAATTACTGAGGTTTCCGTTATATCGCCCAGCAGCTTGACTATGTGTGCAGATTCAAAAGTAAACGTGATCAAAAAAACACAACAAACAAAAAAGAAGCAAAATGTCACGAAACCTCGAAAATTAAAGCAAATTGTGGGAGCATATTGTGAAACTGAAAACATCGAAACACATTGTTTACAACGATTGAGCACATGAATGCACAGTATCGATAACACTAAGAGTCGAAACGTGAACAGAATCTCTGTAATAACGACGTTGACTGACTTAGAGGCGTGAGCTAGGTTCGGGATAGTGATCCAAAATGACAAACACTAGTTGTAAATGATTTGTTGGTCAACCAAAAACTAATTTCAAGATATTAAATATATTATTGTCACATTACGCCCCTTGGCACATGACATATAACTATGTTCGCTAATTTGGTTTCACAAAGTCAGGAATTAAACATTTATTTTTTAAATGAAAGACAAAAAAACGTGAAAAACGTAGACCATGCCGGATAACGTTGGTTGATCAGAAAATATTGTTCGACGAATGGGAAATAGTAACACATACAACGTCAAGGGAATATATGTGTTGTTTTTGCAATCATAATTAACGTTGCCGTGTATTGTGTGTATCATTTGTTTTCATTTACATCTCATTTAAGAAAAGATGATGAAACAAAGACGTTGAGTATTGGAACTTGAAGGTCATTTTCAAACAACGGCGTGGGAACTGTGGAGAAATTCCCACGCTACAGCCGCTGCGTATAGGCATGTCTCCCGGTCCAGCTGTAGCCTAGCGACATCTCTTTCATCTTGGAGAAAGAACAAGTCATTCAGAAAGCGTTGCTTTTTGTGATGTAAATGTGGCGCATATGCGAGTTTTGTTGAATCAGAGTAAGCGAACCATGGACACCAGTACATGTGTGGTAAATAAAAACGAATATCATATCATTTGGTTCAAAAAGCACCCGTTCACATGGTAACACAATTATCAGACATAACACATATTGATTCACAGAATGTTTGTTCAGTAGCCAATAAACAGAGAGATTTATATTCCGCCAGTGTACGTGTACATATTAGATAAAGAGATATCAAGTATTGAGCCAGCTCTGCGCTGAACAACTTGTTTCCACTAGCGTTAGCGTTGTGAGTATACACGTCCTAGAACGGGTGGGCCATGGAATTAAATTATTGATTCCAACTATCGCAGTAATGCCTCGTTGTGGTAACTGCAACTGTGTGATATTACAAGAGACATAACTTGCTAAACACTTACGATGCAAGCACGTGGTTTTGAGCATATTTCAATGTAAAAACAGTTTTAACATTTATGTTTCTGAAAACTATATGTTGTATAAATATCAGTCAAAATTGTGCACGCATTTTGTGTGTGTTTTTTAATATAATGTTTGATAACAGTAAGACAATACATTTGATAGTGCTCCCATTGGCCTATCAACTAAATGACGTCGTGTAATGCTGACCCACGTGGTATCCTCATGGGATTTGTATTAAACTCGCAATAGGTAATACAAATTTAGCGGGGGAGCCGTTACCTGCGCATGCGCCAGGTGGCCATGGCGTATCGTTGTTTACAAACAGTGCCTACCCATGAGCCTTTGCGTTTTTAACGTGTGTTGTCATCATCGCTTGGGACTCAATTCCCACCCGTGCGCAGGTGACGACCCCCCCCCCCGCTTTAACATCAAACGTAATTCATCACATTACAATTGAACATCACCGTGACGATTGACTGAACCAACATCTGGTCTCCCGTACGTGAAGTCTGATTGAAGGCATTTTTAAACCATTAAATATGTCACCAAGTGTAATATAAGCTTTGTTTAGTAGTGTTTGAATGACATTTCTCAAACTCAACACCCTTTTTTGCCTCAGGAAAAACTCCTCCTTTGATCAAGGGCCGATAAAGTACTCCATTAAAGTGACATAGTCTTTGAATTTCATACTCAGTATTTTCAGAGTTTGAATTTCTAGATTCTGCTTCAGACAAGGCATCAGAGTGGATCACTGCACTAAACATCTGAGAGTTCATAAACTGTAGTGTTACACTTCACACTGGTATTGAACTTCAGGTATCGGCTTGTACTAATGATCATTTTCTCATGTCCCTCACATCATCAGCTTTATTTTTCTCAAGTTCTCTTCTAAACATTTTTGAAAGCACCATAAAAACAGGCACTGTAAATCATTAACAGGCATTACGAATCAGAACTAAGAATCAGAATTAAGAACCAAAATTGAAGGTTACGAATCAGAATCGGACACGAGGAATCAGAATTAAGAACCAAAATTGAAGGTTACGAATCAGAATCGGACACTAGGAATCAGAATTAAGAACCAAAATTGAAGGTTACGAATCAGAATCGGACACTAGGAATCAGAAATATGCATTAAGAACCAGAATTGGTCAGTGAGAGTTAGAAACGAACGTACAGAATCAGATAATAATCATAATCTAACATTAAGAAACAGAATTAATATCATGATGAACCTAAACTCGACATTACCACTTAGTAATTGTAACACTACTACGTCTATTTTCACGTAAAATCACTTATTGTTCTTGAAAGACGATAACAATAACCCAAAATCTGAGGATATCTGCTCTTGTCAAACTTATAATATCACCATAACAACCCCTGAACTAACCAAGTCACCCCATGGTATAAAGCCTATTATAAAACTAAGTACATTCTAATTTACCCATAATTCAACGCAGCTGCTACTAATAATTAATAAGCTAAACAATCAATAAATACCCAAACATTCAGTGTGCTTTTCAACTGCTACTAATTCAGTTTACTTTGTTTACTGGGTCGGATTTCGGCCAGCAAATGTCCTTTCAGGTTTTAGCAAATCGGGTTTAATGCTTGGGAATTATCACAATCGTATTGCTAAGCGTGAGATGTCCGACCTATCCCAGAATGCATACCAATTTATTGCAACCACTTTTGATTGTTACATGATTCAAATAGCACTTACTTATTAGGGCCGCATAACGATGTGTGGACACACAACTCATGTGAGTATAACAACAATTCATTTTGGGTGTACTTGCTCAGAATCCCATCCCGCCGTATACAATAATAATGTTATTTTAACGTAAGGCTGAGTCGTATAACAAATGTTCACGTCACTATTTGAAATTTAGGGATGGGCATATTTTATACAAAATTGTTGTATTGTACTCCCTCATTTGTCACCGTGCACCCATCTTTCACAAATCAACGTCCCACATCCCCCAGTTATCAGATGGGTCGCCTAATATGATTTCTAACGGGTTAGACCCGTAATTAACATAATACAGACGTTCCATTCGTTTAGTCATTTGTTCCGCTGTTTGTATTGATGTACAGTTTTGTCTTTACTGCGTACTAATGATACTCTGAATGCATAGACAAAGCTATTGTATGGACTACTTGTGTATTCCCAACACCTACTGCTCTGTTGTGTGTTTGGTTTAATGAGACTCGAGTATCGTTCCTGTCAGTCGTTCACAGTGTGATATATATCGAAAGTACCATTTTCTAAACCAGTGTCAACAGTGTATTTATTTTCATCTCGTTTTTTGTTTGTTTGTTTCTTGGTATGTCAATAAAGTTATTATTATTATTATTATTATTATTATTATTATTATTATTATTATTATTATTATAACCTCAATTCTGACTACTAGTATAAACAAAGGCGATCATAATGTCTCTAATCGGCGTACAGGCAACACCTCTGACGAGAATATTATTATTATAGAGCACAGTCCCTCTATCATAGCGAGAGATCCAGTAAACCCGCATATTTCAATCTTACGTGTTCAAAAACCCGTCCGTTTTCCCGCATTTTACAACTACGAATATCTTAGTACATGTGTACTGATTGTATGTCAAATTTGTCAAGACTACTTGAACATTGATGAAGATTTCTTTGAAAACCTAGTTAGATTTGAGAACAGAGAATTTGTCCTCTGTAAATAAACTTTTTTCAACCACTGTTATGTAGCGGTAAATAAACAATTCTAGTGTCTTCTGAAAAGTAGGCTTTCTGTATTTACTTATATACTGGCTTAACATAGATAGCTAGTTAGAACTCAAACTACTACTTAGTATCTGAGGTTAGAACCATAATTCTGTCCCCGCGTTTCGCGAAGGGCGATGATCGTGACAATCGACGGCGTCTCGACCCGTTGTCTGAGGACATTCATCGTCTGCGTTCAATGCCACGTGACTTATTAATATATTTGTTGAACAACGGTAGTAGACAGACTCGAGGGCTCTAAACTTTCTATTTTAACTATTAGCAAAGTTACAAGAATACCATACACCTGGGGTTAACGTTCCCGAGACTGGAAGGGTACAAACCGATTTAGTCATTGTGATTATGATATGTTGAAAAAAATCAATAAAATTCAAAAATGAAATCCCGATGAGAGGCAGTATGGGCTAAGGAGCGCCCAAACTTATTAAAAAAATATACAAAATCTTCAGTCATTTTAACTTTGATTGCTCAGTACAATAGATAGGAAAGTATATATGTTAGTTCTACGGTTATAAAACAATATCAAGTTTAAGTGTAGATTGCAGAATAACAGGAAGTAGCACAAAGTCTCATCGTTAGTTTATATTTTTCTCAAGAACAATGTCCGTAGATTGCTCCCGTTGATTGTCATGTCGGAAATGGCATGTCGAAATCAATAGTTATGAATATGATAGTAAATATTGCAAATGAGCATTGAATACAATGGCGTTTTTGGTGCTTAGCACGAGCTAAGCGTTCACGCACGCTTCGTTAGCCCGTGCTAAGCGTCTGGACCGGGTCTTAAAACAGGCCTAATTTAATCCGTACTTAGCATTCCTTATCCCGTGCTAAGCGTTCACGCATTGTTTCTTAGCACGGGCTAAGGTATTTGTTCTTTTAGCCCGTGCTAAGGCACTGCGTGTGAACGCTACTAGTGAAATAGAGTGGTCAAGTGGTGGTGGGGGGGGGGTAGTATTCGGTCAGGCTTACAGTATGCTCGCAACATTCAAGAATGGGGTCCAGTTGAAAATGACGAAAAACTGTCGGTGCTATTCCTGTCTTCATTGATGATAAAGAATCACAGTGTCACAACGAGTAAGCTAATAGAAGTGAATAGAACTTGTCCTGTAAAGAGTGTTATCAGTGTGAAATATATTCTCAGTATATGAAATGAAATGAGCCAATATTCACGTTTGTGGACTGACGTCAACTAAACCTTTTCAACTTCACGCGCATGAGGAAGCGCCGTGAATCCATACTTTACTGTGAGGTAATATTGTGCATTCATATTCAGTTCCGGAACAAAATGTAATATTCAAGCCTGACTCCAAACGAAAGGTGTGATCAAAGTAAAGAAAACGATCTGACTCGTGTGTTCGCTCCCATTAAGTTTGTATTGATATATTTATGTGCACATATCGCAGCGACATTATGCAATTGTCTGTTATTTCTAGTATTCATGTATTTCCAATTTGATACATTGCTTTGTCTATTTTAAGACCAACTATTAAATACGATGCAATTTCCATAGATGTAAAACTGTAGTATTTATCCGTACTGTTAAATAATATACCAACGCGCTCTTGCCATTCAATATTGTACTGCAATGTTCTCTCATACGATGCGCTGACAATAAGAATATGTAAAAGTATCTATAATCGGGCATAACAAGCATGATAAGAAAAACAAAAAAAATTGTACGATATAATATTAGTTGAAAATGCTGTTTGCTTTTAAACAGAGGCAATTGGTAAGTATATTGGATCCAAATTTCGCTATTTTCGGTGAAAAGTAAAATTCGCTAAATTAAACCCACTCGAACATGTAAATAACAATAACACTCATCGTTTTTTTGTGAATTTGGTCAGGTGAACTAAAAGCCAGTGTAATTGCCAGTGTAATTGCCAGTGAAAAAGCCAGTGTAATTGCTCAAAACATCAACATAGTGAAAATAAATTCCAGTGAAAATAAATAGTTTTAAAACAAGAAATCATTGTCGTAAATGGAGGGTAAACTTTGTACGTAAAAGGGTCCGCTGAACAAAATAGGGTGAGTCGAAAAATTAGTTGCTAATTAACATATTTTTAATCACCGATATACAATTTTGATCGGAAAACACACCCAGTGCCTGCAGGTTGAAAAATGCCATCAAATTAGACAATAAACAAAACATGTATAAAACAGTTATTTTAAGTCTACTACAACCGTAAAACGTGGCATTGAAATACATAAAATGGTATATTGAAAAACATGTATACGTATATACTTGAAATTTTCCCCCTAGATTACAAATGGTCAGTCTTTAATCTGCTTCAAGAGAATTACTTAATTTTGCTTACCAAAATTTTGCTCACCGAATTTCACCACTTATTCGATCTCCTTTTAAACTACGGCTACCGGTTTACGACCGCTAGTACAGCGGCGACGATAAACCGACAATCGTATTGCGTTACAATACAAATAATTGCGTTACAAACATATGCTTACAAGTGAAGAAAAATCGACACAAAGTATGAATTGGACTCCTTGTATTTGTTGTTGTTTTATGTTACATAATACTGTGTATTTCACGAAGCATGAACTGCTTTTATAGATACATGTATATAAAAAATGTATAAAACCTCCAGTCGCGCGTCATTTAAAATTAAAAAATAAAACGTTTTCATTGGCCATTGAAACCAGATGGTAACGTATTTAAAGATTATCCTCAATCATTGACCGATTACAATTTATAAATATTTTATAAAAATTCATATCTACATGAAATCACAGTATAGTAACAAAAATAAAAAAAAAAAAATGTCACTTTATCCAAAAATTTGAACAATAACGTAAAACGATACGCTGCTTATTCAAATATTCACTGTGGGAAACATAATTTGTCTTTCAAATTATTCAAAACATACAATATATAGATAGGACCGATATTTGAAGGAAAGGGAACGAGTTCCAGATCACCACTCGATAAACTAAAGTAAAATACGAAAGTAAATATTATGAAGAATACGATAATGGCGAGTCGAATAAAAGGCTCTGTGGTAGTTGATTAACAATATTCTTAGTATGGCATGCTTAGAATGTTAAAATAATTGATCTTTTCATTGCAATTGTGAATCAAACTTGGGAAAAAAGTTTTTCTTTAATCCCAACGAATAAAACCATTGAAACAAATTCAAGTCAAAACACGGCAGTTTGAAAATAAAAACGTTATAATAACTAATCACTGAGTGGAGTGAAACATGTACAAACATGTTAAAATGACATCTCAAGCCAGTGCAATGGTTAAGGTGATGAAGATTAGTGATAATATAAATGCGAATATTTCAAAAAAGCTGACCAAATTAGGTGACAAATTCCCTCTTGTACGCATTTCACACAGACTCCATGTTCAATTATCACGTAGCAGACAACGACAAGCCTCAGCTCCGACAACTCAACATTCGAGTGTGCATTCATACAATTTTTGAGCCCGAAACGAATGCTATAATATCATGACTAAACAGCTGATCAGGAAAACCTGTCATATTTGCTGGTAGGATATGAACACAAAGATAACGGATAGAATATGACGCGGTGTCGTGTGTTTTCAGAGTAATTACAACACGGTATAAACGTCAGTTTAATACATGACAACATTTGCTATTTTACCAAAACCTATTTGTTATCACAACCATTATATATTTTAACAAACAGAATAAAGTCAGAAAAAATGGCAATTATATTACTAATGGCTCTTGATGAACGCTTTGCGTGTGTTTTTAGAAAGCGGCAATCATGAATTGTTTGATGTGAATATTGAAACTACAGTTCTTGTCAGTGTCATTAGACAAATAGGACCAGAAGCGTAGTCTTCATCGTTTATATATACAATATGTTCGTGTCTGGACGTGTTCGTCACTTTGCTAACCGCACAGCATAGATTTGCCGGCATATGGTAGCATGCGTGAAGTGCTGCTAAAATGTGTGGTGTTTATTATCAAGCAACGCAGCAACAACAACATATACATGTATACCCATTGAAATGCATAGTAGGAAATGAGATAGAAATGAGACACAGACGGCGGTACTACTATGTTAGCCTGACTCCAGGAGTGTGGTTTGCCGTCTATACAAAATTAACAAACACAATGTATATCTGCAGTCAGTTGTAAGGCTTCTTAGAACCACAAAACGCAATGTAAATGTATGCATGTGTGGGTCTGCAATACATGTAATAACGAAAGTTTCTCAGTATTTTAGTTTAATATTTTAAAAGTCAAAGTGGACCCGGAAATTGCAGTTACCAAAACTAGTTTTCTTGTGCTGTTCATTTTTATTGGTGATATGGTCACCCACTTTCCCCGTGCTTCCTGGTACTATTTTAGGGGTAACACTAGACGGAACCTTACCATGGAACAATCATGCTGGATGTCTATGTAAACCTTATCTAAACATGTTGTTGTAATTCGCCCGCTGTTTAATTACGCTTCTACCCTATATTCACTGCTTGCGTGTTATTCCTACTGATTGTCGCATTGATCCACGGTGATCTATGTATATTGTTGCGTTGCTCGTGGAAATACGGCTGAATAGCTCTCGATAAAATGTATATTCGACAGAAGTGAGCGCTTCGTTTATTCAGCTCTGATGTGCTGCTTCTAACTTTGAACGTAATGCCATTAATATAAATTGGTGAGCATAGAATGAAAACCGTTCTCGTAAAAGCATACCAATTAAAGTACCATGGCGGTTACACGGACAGGGTAACTCGGCCAATCATATAGCCGATAGTCTTTATATCTCGTTTTATTTTACTTGTTTTTAACAAAGCAAACTATACGTTTCAGTTGAAATGACGTTAAGAAAACAAATGTTGTGTCGGACTCACTAAAATATACCAAACTAACGAATGTGTGCTTTGAAAAACCATGGATAAAACTAGAACGGAAAAAGAGGACGACTGAGACGATTGATTAGTAAAGTCTATTTATAAGTTTACGGTTTACATTTGTTTTCCATTCCAGGCGTATATAGTAGTCACAGAGGGCGCAATGTAAACACGGTTCTACTCTTGATTTCAAAATGGATGAAATATGTAATTACACGTTCTACGCCATACACAGGTATTGACATATGTCTGTTACATACTACATTATCACCATGCATGTATTACACTTTCTATGCCATACACAGGTATTGACATATGTCAATTAAATACTACACTATCACCGTGTATGTATTACACGTTCTACGCCATACACAGGTATTGACATATGTCAGATACATACTATACTATCACCGTGCATGTATTACACGTTCTACGCCCTACACAGGTATTGACATATGTCAGTTACATACTATACTATCACCGTGCATGTATTACACGTTCTACGCCATACACAGGTATTGACATATGTCAGTTACATACTATACTATCACCGTGCATGTATTACACGTTCTACGCCATACACATGTATTGACATATGTCAGTCACATACTACACTATCACCGTGCATGTATAACACGTTCTACGCCATAGACCGGTATTGACATATGTCAGTTACATACTACACTATCACCGTGCACGTATTACACTTTCTATGCCATACACAGGTATTGACATATGTCAGTTACATACTACACTATCACCATGCATGTATTACACGTCCTACGCCATACACAGGTATTGACATATGTTAGTTACATACTATATTATCACCGTGCATGTATTACACGTTCTACGCCATACACAGGTATTAACATATGTCAGTTACATACTATATTATCACCGTGCATGTATTACACGTTCTACGCCGAACACGGGTATTGACATATGTCAGTCACATACTACACTATCACCGTACATGTATAACACGTTCTACGCCATAGACCGGTATTGACATATGTCAGTTACATACTACACTATCTCCGTGCATGTATTACGCTTTCTATGCCATACACAGGTATTGACACATGTCAGTTACATACTACACTATCCCCATGCATGTATTACACGTCCTACGCCATATCCAGGTATTGACATATGTCAATTACATACTACACTATCACCATGCATGTATTACACGTTCTATGCCATAATCAGGTATTGACATATGCCAGTTACATACTACACTATCACCGTGCATGTATTACACGTTCTACGCCATACACCGGTGTTGACATATGTCAGTTACACACTACATTATCACCGTGCATGTATTACACGTCCTACGCCATACCCAGGTATTGACATATGTCAGTTACAAACTACACTATCACCATGCATGTATTACACGTTCTATGCCATAACCAGGTATTGACATATGCCAGTTATATACTACACTATCACCATGCATGTATTACACGTTCTATGCCATACCCAGGTATTGACATATGTCAGTTACATATTACACTATCACCATGCATGTATTACACGTTCTATGCCATACCCAGGTATTGACACATGTCAGTTACATACTACACTATTACCATGCATGTATTACACGTTCTATGCCATAATCAGGTATTGACATAAGCCAGTTACATACTACACTATCACCGTGCATGTATTACACGTTCTACGCCATACACCGGTGTTGACATATGTCAGTTACACACTACATTATCACCGTGCATGTATTACACGTCCTACGCCATACCCAGATATTGACATATGTCAGTTACAAACTACACTATCACCATGCATGTATTACACGTTCTATGCCATAACCAGGTATTGACATATGCCAGTTATATACTACACTATCACCATGCATGTATTACACGTTCTATGCCATACCCAGGTATTGACATATGTCAGTTACATATTACACTATCACCATGCATGTATTACACGTTCTATGCCATACCCAGGTATTGACACATGTCAGTTACATACTACACTATTACCATGCATGTATTACACGTTCTATGCCATAATCAGGTATTGACATATGCCAGTTACATACTACACTATCACCGTGCATGTATTACACGTTCTACGCCATACACCGGTGTTGACATATGTCAGTTACACACTACATTATCACCGTGCATGTATTACACGTCCTACGCCATACCCAGATATTGACATATGTCAGTTACAAACTACACTATCACCATGCATGTATTACACGTTCTATGCCATAACCAGGTATTGACATATGCCAGTTACATACTACACTATCATCATGCATGTATTACACGTTCTATGCCATACCCAGGTATTGACATATGTCAGTTACATATTACACTATCACCATGCATGTATTACACGTTCTATGCCATACCCAGGTATTGAGATATGTCAGTTACATACTACACTATCACCATGCATGTATTACACATTCGACGCCATAACCAGGTATTGACATATGTCAGTTACATACTGCACTATCACCGTGCATGTATTACACGTTCTACGCCATAAACCGTTTTTGACATATGTCAGTTACATACTACACTATCGCCATGCATGTATTACACGTTCTATGCCATACCCAGGTATTGACATATACCAGTTACATACTTCACTGTCACCATGAATGTATTACACGTTCTATGCCATACCCAGGTATTGACATATGTCAGTTACATACTATACTATCACCATGCATGTATTACACGTTCTATGCCATACCCAGGTATGGACATATGTCAGTTACATACTACACTATCACCATGCATGTATTACAAGCTCTATGCCATACCCAGGTATGGACATATGTCAGTTACATACTACACTATCACCATGCATGTATTACACGCTCTATGCCATACACATGTATTGACATATGTCAGTTACATACTACACTATCACCATGCATGTATTACACATTCTACGCCATACCCAGGTATTGACATAAGTCAGTGAAATACTACACTATCACAGTGCATGTATTACACGTTTTACGCCATACCCAGGTATTGACATATGTCAGTTACATACTACATTATCACCGTGCATGTATTACACGTTCTACGCCATACACAGGTATTGACATATGTCAGTTACATACTAAACTATCGCCATGCATGTATTCCACATTCTACGCCATACACAGGTATTGACATATGTCAGTTACATACTACACTATCGCCATGCATGTATTCCACATTCTACGCCATACACAGGTATTGACATATGTCAGTTACATACTACACTATCGCCATGCATGTATTGCACGTTCTACGCCATACCCAGGTATTGACATATGTCAGTTACATACTACATTATCGCCATGCATGTATTACACGTTCTATACCATAGCAAGGTATTGACATATGTCAGTTACATACTACAATATCACCATGCATGTATTACACGTTCTATGCGATACCCAGGTATTGACATATGTCAGTTACGTACTACACTATCGTCATGCATGTATTACACGTTCCTTGCCATGCCCAGGTATTGACATATGTCAGTTACATACTTCACTATCACCATGCATGTATTACACGTTCTATGCCATACCTAGGTATTGACATATGTCAAATACATACTTCACTATCACCATGCATGTATTACACGTTCTATGCCATACCCAGGTATTGACAAATGTAAGTTACATACTACTCTATCGCTATGCATGTATTACACGTCCTACGCCATACCCAGGTATTGACATGTGTCAGTTACATACTACACTATCACCATGCATGTATTACACGTACTATGCTATACCCAGATATTGACATATGTCTGTTACATACTACACTATCACCATGCATGTATTACACGTTCTATGTCATACACAGGTATTGACATATGTCAGTTACATACTACACTATCGCCATGCATGTATTACACATTCTACGCCATACCCAGGTATTGACATAAGTCAGTGAAATACTACACTATCACAGTGCATGTATTACACGGTTTACGCCATACACAGGTATTGACATATGTCAGTTACATACTACATTATCACCGTGCATGTATTACACGTTCTACGCCACACACAGGTATTGACATATGTCAGTTACATACTACACTATCGCCATGCATGTATTCCACATTCTACGCCATATACAGGTATTGACATATGTCAGTAACATACTACACTGACGCCATGCAAGCATTAAACGTTCTATGCCATAGCAAGGTATAGACATATGTCAGTTACATACTACACTATCACCATGCATGTATTACACGTTCTATGCGATACCCAGGTATTGACATATGTCAGTTACATACTACACTATCGCCATGCATGTACTACACGTTCTATGCCATACCCAGGTATTGACATATGTCAGTTACATACTTCACTATCATCATGCATGTATTACACGTTTTATGCCATACCCAGGTATTTACATATGTCAGTTACATCCTACACTATCACCATGCATGTATTACACGTTCTATGCCATACCTAGGTATTGACATATGTCAGTCACATACTACACCACCGCCATGCATGTATTACACGTTTTATGCCATACCCAGGTATGGACATATGTCAGTTACATACTTCACTATCACCATGCATGTATTACACGTTCTATGCCATACCCAGGTATTGACATATGTCAGTTACATACTACACTATCACCATGCATGTATTACACGTTCTATGCCATAACCAGGTATTGGCATATGCCAGTTACATACTACACTATCACCGTGCATGTATTACACGTTCTACGCCATACCCAGGTATTGACAAATGTCAGTTACATACTACACTATCACCATGCATGTATTACACGTTCTATGCCATAACCAGGTATTGACATATGCCAGTTACATACTACACTATCACCGTGCATGTATTACACGTTCTACGTCATACACCGGTATTGACATATGTCAGTTACATACTACATTATCACCGTGCATGTATTACACTTTCTATGCCATACACAGGTATTGACACATGTCAGTTACATACTACACTATCACCATGCATGTATTACACGTCCTACGCCATATCCAGGTATTGACATATGTCAATTACATACTACACTATCACCATGCATGTATTACACGTTCTATGCCATAATCAGGTATTGACATATGCCAGTTACATACTACACTATCACCGTGCATGTATTACACGTTCTACGCCATATAAAGGTATTGACATATGTCAGTAACATACTACACTGACGCCATGCAAGCATTAAACGTTCTATGCCATAGCAAGGTATAGACATATGTCAGTTACATACTACACTATCACCATGCATGTATTACACGTTCTATGCGATACCCAGGTATTGACATATGTCAGTTACATACTACACTATCGCCATGCATGTACTACACGTTCTATGCCATACCCAGGTATTGACATATGTCAGTTACATACTTCACTATCATCATGCATGTATTACACGTTTTATGCCATACCCAGGTATTTACATATGTCAGTTACATCCTACACTATCACCATGCATGTATTACACGTTCTATGCCATACCTAGGTATTGACATATGTCAGTCACATACTACACCACCGCCATGCATGTATTACACGTTTTATGCCATACCCAGGTATGGACATATGTCAGTTACATACTTCACTATCACCATGCATGTATTACACGTTCTATGCCATACCCAGGTATTGACATATGTCAGTTACATACTACACTATCACCATGCATGTATTACACGTTCTATGCCATAACCAGGTATTGGCATATGCCAGTTACATACTACACTATCACCGTGCATGTATTACACGTTCTACGCCATACCCAGGTATTGACAAATGTCAGTTACATACTACACTATCACCATGCATGTATTACACGTTCTATGCCATAACCAGGTATTGACATATGCCAGTTACATACTACACTATCACCGTGCATGTATTACACGTTCTACGTCATACACCGGTATTGACATATGTCAGTTACATACTACATTATCACCGTGCATGTATTACACTTTCTATGCCATACACAGGTATTGACACATGTCAGTTACATACTACACTATCACCATGCATGTATTACACGTCCTACGCCATATCCAGGTATTGACATATGTCAATTACATACTACACTATCACCATGCATGTATTACACGTTCTATGCCATAATCAGGTATTGACATATGCCAGTTACATACTACACTATCACCGTGCATGTATTACACGTTCTACGCCATACACCGGTGTTGACATATGTCAGTTACACACTACATTATCACCGTGCATGTATTACACGTCCTACGCCATACCCTGGTATTGACATATGTCAGTTACAAACTACACTATCACCATGCATGTATTACACGTTCTATGCCATAACCAGGTATTGACATATGCCAGTTACATACTACACTATCATCATGCATGTATTACACGTTCTATGCCATACCCAGGTATTGACATATGTCAGTTACATATTACACTATCACCATGCATGTATTACACGTTCTATGCCATACCCAGGTATTGACATATGTCAGTTACATACTACACTATCACCATGCATGTATTACACATTCTACGCCATACCCAGATATTGACATATGTCAGTTACATACTGCACTATCACCGTGCATGTATTACACGCTCTACGCCATAAACAGTTATTGACATATGTCAGTTACATACTACACTATCGCCATGCATGTATTACACGTTTTATGCCATACCCAGGTATTGACATATGTCAGTTACATACTACACTATCACCATGCATGTATTACACGCTCTATGCCATACACATGTATTGACATATGTCAGTTACATACTACACTATCGCCATGCATGTATTACACATTCTACGCCATACCCAGGTATTGACATAAGTCAGTAAAATACTACACTATCACAGTGCATGTATTACACGTTTTACGCCATACCCAGGTATTGACATATGTCAGTTACATACTACATTATCACCGTGTATGTATTACACGTTCTACGCCATACACAGGTATTGACATATGTCAGTTACATACTACACTGTCGCCATGCATGTATTCCACATTCTACGCCATACACAGGTATTGACATATGTCAGTTACATACTACACTATCGCCATGCATGTATTCCACATTCTTCGCCATACACAGGTATTGACATATGTCAGTTACATACTACACTATCGCCATGCATGTATTGCACGTTCTACGCCATACCCAGGTATTGACATATGTCAGTTACATACTACACTATCGCCATGCAATGTATTACACGTTCTATGCCATAGCAAGGTATTGACATATGTCAGTTACATACTACACTATCACCATGCATGTATTACACGTTCTATGCGATACCCAGATATTGACATATGTCAGTTACGTACGACACTATCGTCATGCATGTATTACACGTTCCTTGCCATGCCCAGGTATTGACATATGTCAGTTACATACTTCACTATCACCATGCATGTATTAAACGTTCTATGCCATACCTAGGTATTGACATATGTCAAATACATACTTCACTATCACCATGCATGTATTACACGTTCTATGCCATTCCCAGGTATTGACATATGTCAGTTACATACTACTCTATCGCTATGCATGTATTACACGTCATACGCTATACCCAGGTATTGACATATGTCAGTTACATACTACACTATCGCCATGCATGTATTCCACATTCTACGCCATACACAGGTATTGACATATGTCAGTTACATACTACACTATCGCATGCATGTATTACACGTTTTACGACATACACAAGTATTGACATATATCAGTTACACACTACACAATCACCATGCTTGTATTACATGTTCTACGCCATACTGAGGTATTGACATATATCAGTTACATACTACATTATCACCGTGCATGTATTACACGTTCTCCGCCATACACAGGTATTGACATATGTCAGTTACACACTACACTATCACCGTGCATGTATTACACGTTTTATGCCATACCCAGATATGGACATATGTCAGTTACATACTTCACTATCACCATGCATGTATTACACGTTCTATGCCATACCCAGGTATTGACATATGTCAGTTACATACTACACTATCACCATGCATGTATTACACGTTCTATGCCATAACCAGGTATTGACATATGCCAGTTACATACTACACTATCACCATGCATGTGTTACACGTTCTACGCCATACACCGGTATTGACATATGTCAGTTACATACTACATTATCACCGTGCCTGCATTGCACGTTCTATGCCATACACAGGTACGGACACATGACAGTTACATACTACACTATCACCGTGCATGTATTACACGTTCTACGCCATAGACCGGTATTGACATTTGTCAGTTACATACTACTCTATCACCGTGCATATATTACACTCTCTATGCCATACACAGGTATTGACATATGTCAGTTTCATACTACACTATAACTGTCCATGTGTTACACGTTCTACGCCATACCCAGGTATTGACACATGTCAGTTACATACTACACTATCACCGTGCATGTATTACACGTTTTACGCCATACCCAGGTATTGACATATGTCAGTAACATACTACATTATCACTGTGCTTGTATTACACGTTCTACGCCTACACAGGTATTGACATATGTCAGTTACATACTACACTATCGCCATGCATGTATTCCACATTCTACACCATACACAGGTATTGACATATGTCAGTTACATACTACACTATCGCATGCATGTATTACACGTTTTACGACATACACAGGTATTGACATATGTCAGTTACACACTACACAATCACCGTGCATGTATTACATGTTCTACGCCATACTGAGGTATTGACATATATCAGTTACATACTACATTATCACCGTGCATGTATTACACGTTCTCCGCCATACACAGGTATTGACATATGTCAGTTACACACTACACTATCACCGTGCATGTATTACACTTTCTATGCCATACACAGGTATTGACATATGTCAGTTACATACTACACTATCACCGTGCATGTATTACACGTTTTACGACAAACAAAGGTATTGACATATGTCAGTTACACACTACACAATCACCGTGCATGTATTACATGTTCTACGCCATACTGAGGTATTGACATATGTTAGTTACATACTACACTATCGCCATGCATGTATTACACGTTCTATGCCATAGCAAGGTATTGACATATGTCAGTTACATACTACACTATCACTATGCATGTATTACACGTTCTATGCGATACCCAGGTATTGACATATGTCAGTTACATAGTACACTATCGTCATGCATGTATTACACGTTCTATGCCATACCCAGGTATTGACATATGTCAGTTACATACTACACTAACACCATGCATGTATTACTTGTTCTATGCCATACATAGGTATTGACATATGTCAGTTACATACTACACTATCGCCATGCATGTATTACACGTTCTATGCCATACCCAGTTATGGACATATGTCAGTTACATACTACACTATCGCCATGCATGTATTACACGTTCTATGCCATAACCAGGTATTGACATACGCCAGTTACATACTACACTATCACCGTGCATGTATTACACTTTGTATGCCATACACAAGTATTGACATATGTCAGTTTCATACTACACTATAACTGTTCATGTATAACACGTTCTACGCCATACCCAGTTATGGACATATGTCAATTAAATACTACACTATCACCGTGTATGTATTACACGTTCTACGCCATACACCGGTATTGATATATGTCAGTTACATACTACATTATCACCGTGCCTGCATTGCACGTTCTACGCCATACACAGGTACGGACACATGACAGTTACATACTACACTATCACCGTGCATGTATTATACGTTCTACGCCATAGACCGGTATTGACATTTGTCAGTTACATACTACACTATCACCGTGCAAATATTACACTTTGTATGCCATACACAAGTATTGACATATGTCAGTTTCATACTACACTATAACTGTTCATGTATAACACGTTCTACGCCATACCCAGGTAATGACACATGTCAGTTACATAGTACACTATCACCGTGCATGTATTCCACATTCTACGCCATACACAGGTATTGACATATGTCAGTTACATACTACACTATCGCCATGCATGTATTGCACGTTCTACGCTATAACCACGTATTGACATATGTCAGTTACATACTACACTATCGCCATGCATGTATTACACGTTCTATGCCATACCCAGGTATTGACATATACCAGTTACATACTTCACTATTACCATGAATGTATTACACGATCTATGCCATACCCAGGTATTGACATATGTCAGTTACATACTACACTATCACCGTGCATGTATTACACGTTTTACGCCATACCCAGGTATTGACACATGTCAGTTACATACTACACTATCACCGTGCATGTATTACACGTTTTACGCCATACCCAGGTATTGACATATGTCAGTAACATACTACATTATCACTGTGCTTGTATTACACGTTCTACGCCATACACAGGTATTGACATATGTCAGTTACATACTACACTATCGCCATGCATGTATTCCACATTCTACACCATACACAGGTATTGACATATGTCAGTTACATACTACACTATCGCATGCATGTATTACACGTTTTACGACATACACAGGTATTGACATATGTCAGTTACACACTACACAATCACCGTGCATGTATTACATGTTCTACGCCATACTGAGGTATTGACATATATCAGTTACATACTACATTATCACCGTGCATGTATTACACGTTCTCCGCCATACACAGGTATTGACATATGTCAGTTACACACTACACTATCACCGTGCATGTATTACACTTTCTATGCCATACACAGGTATTGACATATGTCAGTTACATACTACACTATCACCGTGCATGTATTACACGTTTTACGACAAACACAGGTATTGACATATGTCAGTTACACACTACACAATCACCGTGCATGTATTACATGTTCTACGCCATACTGAGGTATTGACATATGTTAGTTACATACTACACTATCGCCATGCATGTATTACACGTTCTATGCCATAGCAAGGTATTGACATATGTCAGTTACATACTACACTATCACCATGCATGTATTACACGTTCTATGCGATACCCAGGTATTGACATATGTCAGTTACATAGTACACTATCGTCATGCATGTATTACACGTTCTATGCCATACCCAGGTATTGACATATGTCAGTTACATACTTCACTATCACCATGCATGTATTACACGTTCTATGCCATACCCAGGTATTGACATATGTCAGTTACATACTACACTATCACCATGCATGTATTACACGTTCTATGCCATACCCAGGTATTGACATATGTCAGTTACATACTACACTAACACCATGCATGTATTACTTGTTCTATGCCATACATAGGTATTGACATATGTCAGTTACATACTACACTATCGCCATGCATGTATTACACGTTCTATGCCATACCCAGTTATGGACATATGTCAGTTACATACTACACTATCGCCATGCATGTATTACACGTTCTATGCCATAACCAGGTATTGACATACGCCAGTTACATACTACACTATCACCGTGCATGTATTACACGTTCTACGCCATACACCGGTATTGATATATGTCAGTTACATACTACATTATCACCGTGCCTGCATTGCACGTTCTACGCCATACACAGGTACGGACACATGACAGTTACATACTACACTATCACCGTGCATGTATTATACGTTCTACGCCATAGACCGGTATTGACATTTGTCAGTTACATACTACACTATCACCGTGCAAATATTACACTTTGTATGCCATACACAAGTATTGACATATGTCAGTTTCATACTACACTATAACTGTTCATGTATAACACGTTCTACGCCATACCCAGGTAATGACACATGTCAGTTACATAGTACACTATCACCGTGCATGTATTCCACATTCCACGCCATACACAGGTATTGACATATGTCAGTTACATACTACACTATCGCCATGCATGTATTGCACGTTCTACGCTATAACCACGTATTGACATATGTCAGTTACATACTACACTATCGCCATGCATGTATTACACGTTCTATGCCATACCCAGGTATTGACATATACCAGGTACATACTTCACTATTACCATGAATGTATTACACGATCTATGCCATACCCAGGTATTGACATATGTCAGTTACATACTACACGTATCGCCATGCATGTATTACACGTTCTATGCCATAGCAAGGTATTGACATATGTCAGTTATATACTACACTATCACCATGCATGTATTACATGTTCTACGCCATACACAAATATTGATATATGTCACTTACATACTACATTATCACCGTGCATGTATTATACGTTTCACGCCAAACACAGGTATTGACATATGTCAGTTACATACTACATTATCACCGTGCATGTATTACAGGTTCTATGCCATACCCAAGTATTGACACATGTCAGTTACATACTATACTATCACCGTGCATGTATTACACGTTCTACGCCATAAACAGGTATTGACATATGTTAGTTACATACTACACTATCACCGTGCATGTATTACACGTTCTACGCCATACACAGGTATTGACATATGTCAGTTACATACTACACTATCACCGTGCATGTATTACACGTTCTACGCCATACACAGGTATTGACATATGTCAGTTACATACTTCACTATTACCATGAATGTATTACACGATCTATGCCATACCCAGGTATTGACATATGTCAGTCACATACTACACTATCACCATGCATGTATTACACGTTCTACGTCATACACAAGTATTGACATATGTCACTTACATACTACATTATCACCGTGCATGTATTACACGTTTCACGCCAAACACAGGTATTGACATATGTTAGTTACATACTACACTATCACCGTGCATGTATTACACGTTCTACGCCATACACATGTATTGACATATATCAGTTACATACTACACTATCACCGTGCATGTATTACACGTTCTACGCCATACACAGGTATTGACATATGTCAGTTACATACTTCACTATTACCATGAATGTATTACACGATCTATGCCATACCCAGGTATTTACATATGTCAGTTACATACTACACTATCGTCATGCATGTATTACACGTTCTATGCCATAGCAAGATATTGACATATGTCAGTTATATACTACACTATCACCATGCATGTATTACACGTTCTACGCCATACACAAATATTGACATATGTCACTTACATACTACATTATCACCGTGCATGTATTCCACATTCTACGCCATTCACAGGTATTGACATATGTCAGTTACATACTACACTATCGCTATGCATGTATTGCAAGTTCTACGCCATAACCACGTATTGACATATGTCAGTTACATACTACACTATCGCCATGCATGTATTGCAAGTTCTACGCCATAACCACGTATTGACATATGTCAGTTACATACTACACTATCGCCATGCATGTATTACACGTTCTGTGCCATACCCAGGTATTGACATATGTCAGTTACATACTTCACTATCACCATGCATGTATTACACGTTCTATGCCATACCCAGGTATTTACATATGTCAGTTACATACTACACTATCACCATGCATGTATTACACGTTCTATGCCATACCCAGGTATTGACATATGTCAGTTACATACTACACTATCACCATGCATGTATTACACGTTCTATGCCATACCTAGGTATTGAATATGTCAGTCACATACTACACTATCGCCATGCATGTATTACACGTTCTATGCCATAACCAGGTATTGACATACGCCAGTTACATACTACACTATCACCGTGCATGTATTACACGTTCTACGCCATACACCGGTATTGATATATGTCAGTTACATACTACATTATCACCGTGCCTGCATTGCACGTTCTACGCCATACACAGGTACGGACACATGACAGTTACATACTACACTATCACCGTGCATGTATTACACGTTCTACGCCATAGACCGGTATTGACATTTTTCAGTTACATACTACACTGTCACCGTGCAAATATTACACTTTGTATGCCATACACAAGTATTGACATATGTCAGTTTCATACTACACTATAACTGTTCATGTATTCCACATTCTACGCCATTCACAGGTATTGACATATGTCAGTTACATACTACACTATCGCCATGCATGTATTGCAAGTTCTACGCCATAACCACGTATTGACATATGTCAGTTACATACTACACTATCGCCATGCATGTATTACACGTTCTGTGCCATACCCAGGTATTGACATATGTCAGTTGCATACTTCACTATCATCATGCATGTATTACACTTTCTATGCCATACCCAGGTATTGACATATGTCAGTTACATACTACACTATCACCATGCATGTATTACACGTTCTATGCCATACCTAGGTATTGACATATGTCAGTCACATACTACACTATCGCCATGCATGTATTACACGTTCTATGCCATAACCAGGTATTGACATACGCCAGTTACATACTACACTATCACCGTGCATGTATTACACGTTCTACGCCATACACCGGTATTGATATATGTCAGTTACATACTACACTATCGCCATGCATGTATTGCACGTTCTACGCTATAACCACGTATTGACATATGTCAGTTACATACTACACTATCGCCATGCATGTATTACACGTTCTATGCCATACCCAGGTATTGACATATACCAGTTACATACTTCACTATTACCATGAATGTATTACACGATCTATGCCATACCCAGGTATTGACATATGTCAGTTACATACTACACTATCACCGTGCATGTATTACACGTTTTACGCCATACCCAGGTATTGACACATGTCAGTTACATACTACACTATCACCGTGCATGTATTACACGTTTTACGCCATACCCAGGTATTGACATATGTCAGTAACATACTACATTATCACTGTGCTTGTATTACACGTTCTACGCCATACACAGGTATTGACATATGTCAGTTACATACTACACTATCGCCATGCATGTATTCCACATTCTACACCATACACAGGTATTGACATATGTCAGTTACATACTACACTATCGCATGCATGTATTACACGTTTTACGACATACACAGGTATTGACATATGTCAGTTACACACTACACAATCACCGTGCATGTATTACATGTTCTACGCCATACTGAGGTATTGACATATATCAGTTACATACTACATTATCACCGTGCATGTATTACACGTTCTCCGCCATACACAGGTATTGACATATGTCAGTTACACACTACACTATCACCGTGCATGTATTACACTTTCTATGCCATACACAGGTATTGACATATGTCAGTTACATACTACACTATCACCGTGCATGTATTACACGTTTTACGACAAACACAGGTATTGACATATGTCAGTTACACACTACACAATCACCGTGCATGTATTACATGTTCTACGCCATACTGAGGTATTGACATATGTTAGTTACATACTACACTATCGCCATGCATGTATTACACGTTCTATGCCATAGCAAGGTATTGACATATGTCAGTTACATACTACACTATCACCATGCATGTATTACACGTTCTATGCGATACCCAGGTATTGACATATGTCAGTTACATAGTACACTATCGTCATGCATGTATTACACGTTCTATGCCATACCCAGGTATTGACATATGTCAGTTACATACTTCACTATCACCATGCATGTATTACACGTTCTATGCCATACCCAGGTATTGACATATGTCAGTTACATACTACACTATCACCATGCATGTATTACACGTTCTATGCCATACCCAGGTATTGACATATGTCAGTTACATACTACACTAACACCATGCATGTATTACTTGTTCTATGCCATACATAGGTATTGACATATGTCAGTTACATACTACACTATCGCCATGCATGTATTACACGTTCTATGCCATACCCAGTTATGGACATATGTCAGTTACATACTACACTATCGCCATGCATGTATTACACGTTCTATGCCATAACCAGGTATTGACATACGCCAGTTACATACTACACTATCACCGTGCATGTATTACACGTTCTACGCCATACACCGGTATTGATATATGTCAGTTACATACTACATTATCACCGTGCCTGCATTGCACGTTCTACGCCATACACAGGTACGGACACATGACAGTTACATACTACACTATCACCGTGCATGTATTATACGTTCTACGCCATAGACCGGTATTGACATTTGTCAGTTACATACTACACTATCACCGTGCAAATATTACACTTTGTATGCCATACACAAGTATTGACATATGTCAGTTTCATACTACACTATAACTGTTCATGTATAACACGTTCTACGCCATACCCAGGTAATGACACATGTCAGTTACATAGTACACTATCACCGTGCATGTATTCCACATTCCACGCCATACACAGGTATTGACATATGTCAGTTACATACTACACTATCGCCATGCATGTATTGCACGTTCTACGCTATAACCACGTATTGACATATGTCAGTTACATACTACACTATCGCCATGCATGTATTACACGTTCTATGCCATACCCAGGTATTGACATATACCAGGTACATACTTCACTATTACCATGAATGTATTACACGATCTATGCCATACCCAGGTATTGACATATGTCAGTTACATACTACACGTATCGCCATGCATGTATTACACGTTCTATGCCATAGCAAGGTATTGACATATGTCAGTTATATACTACACTATCACCATGCATGTATTACATGTTCTACGCCATACACAAATATTGATATATGTCACTTACATACTACATTATCACCGTGCATGTATTATACGTTTCACGCCAAACACAGGTATTGACATATGTCAGTTACATACTACATTATCACCGTGCATGTATTACAGGTTCTATGCCATACCCAAGTATTGACACATGTCAGTTACATACTATACTATCACCGTGCATGTATTACACGTTCTACGCCATAAACAGGTATTGACATATGTTAGTTACATACTACACTATCACCGTGCATGTATTACACGTTCTACGCCATACACAGGTATTGACATATGTCAGTTACATACTACACTATCACCGTGCATGTATTACACGTTCTACGCCATACACAGGTATTGACATATGTCAGTTACATACTTCACTATTACCATGAATGTATTACACGATCTATGCCATACCCAGGTATTGACATATGTCAGTCACATACTACACTATCACCATGCATGTATTACACGTTCTACGTCATACACAAGTATTGACATATGTCACTTACATACTACATTATCACCGTGCATGTATTACACGTTTCACGCCAAACACAGGTATTGACATATGTTAGTTACATACTACACTATCACCGTGCATGTATTACACGTTCTACGCCATACACATGTATTGACATATATCAGTTACATACTACACTATCACCGTGCATGTATTACACGTTCTACGCCATACACAGGTATTGACATATGTCAGTTACATACTTCACTATTACCATGAATGTATTACACGATCTATGCCATACCCAGGTATTTACATATGTCAGTTACATACTACACTATCGTCATGCATGTATTACACGTTCTATGCCATAGCAAGGTATTGACATATGTCAGTTATATACTACACTATCACCATGCATGTATTACACGTTCTACGCCATACACAAATATTGACATATGTCACTTACATACTACATTATCACCGTGCATGTATTCCACATTCTACGCCATTCACAGGTATTGACATATGTCAGTTACATACTACACTATCGCTATGCATGTATTGCAAGTTCTACGCCATAACCACGTATTGACATATGTCAGTTACATACTACACTATCGCCATGCATGTATTGCAAGTTCTACGCCATAACCACGTATTGACATATGTCAGTTACATACTACACTATCGCCATGCATGTATTACACGTTCTGTGCCATACCCAGGTATTGACATATGTCAGTTACATACTTCACTATCACCATGCATGTATTACACGTTCTATGCCATACCCAGGTATTTACATATGTCAGTTACATACTACACTATCACCATGCATGTATTACACGTTCTATGCCATACCCAGGTATTGACATATGTCAGTTACATACTACACTATCACCATGCATGTATTACACGTTCTATGCCATACCTAGGTATTGAATATGTCAGTCACATACTACACTATCGCCATGCATGTATTACACGTTCTATGCCATAACCAGGTATTGACATACGCCAGTTACATACTACACTATCACCGTGCATGTATTACACGTTCTACGCCATACACCGGTATTGATATATGTCAGTTACATACTACATTATCACCGTGCCTGCATTGCACGTTCTACGCCATACACAGGTACGGACACATGACAGTTACATACTACACTATCACCGTGCATGTATTACACGTTCTACGCCATAGACCGGTATTGACATTTTTCAGTTACATACTACACTGTCACCGTGCAAATATTACACTTTGTATGCCATACACAAGTATTGACATATGTCAGTTTCATACTACACTATAACTGTTCATGTATTCCACATTCTACGCCATTCACAGGTATTGACATATGTCAGTTACATACTACACTATCGCCATGCATGTATTGCAAGTTCTACGCCATAACCACGTATTGACATATGTCAGTTACATACTACACTATCGCCATGCATGTATTACACGTTCTGTGCCATACCCAGGTATTGACATATGTCAGTTGCATACTTCACTATCATCATGCATGTATTACACTTTCTATGCCATACCCAGGTATTGACATATGTCAGTTACATACTACACTATCACCATGCATGTATTACACGTTCTATGCCATACCTAGGTATTGACATATGTCAGTCACATACTACACTATCGCCATGCATGTATTACACGTTCTATGCCATAACCAGGTATTGACATACGCCAGTTACATACTACACTATCACCGTGCATGTATTACACGTTCTACGCCATACACCGGTATTGATATATGTCAGTTACATACTACATTATCACCGTGCATGTATTACACGTTCTACGCCATAGACTGGTATTGACATTTGTCAGTTACATACTACACTATCACCGTGCAAATATTACACTTTGTATGCCATACACAAGTATTGACATATGTCAGTTTCATACTACACTATAACTGTTCATGTATTACACGTTCTACGCCATACCCAGGTAATGACACATGTCAGTTACATACTACACTATCACCGGGCATGTATTCCACATTTTACGCCATACACAGGTATTGACATATGTCAGTTACATACTACACTATCGCCATGCATGTATTGCACGTTCTACGCTATAACCACGTATTGACATATGTCAGTTACATACTACACTATCGGCATGCATGTATTACACGTTCTATGCCATACCCAGGTATTGACATATACCAGTTACATACTTCACTATTACCATGAATGTATTACACGATCTATGCCATACCCAGGTATTGACATATGTCAGTTACATACTACACTATCGCCATGCATGTATTACACGTTCTATGCCATAGCAAGGTATTGACATATGTCAGTTATATACTACACTATCACCATGCATGTATTACACGTTCTACGCCATACACAAATATTGATATATGTCACTTACATACTACATTATCACCGTGCATGTATTACACGTTTCACGCCAAACACAGGTATTGACATATGTCAGTTACATACTACATTATCACCGTGCATGTATTACAGGTTCTATGCCATACCCAAGTATTGACACATGTCAGTTACATACTATACTATCACCGTACATGTATTACACGTTCTACGCCATACACAGGTATTGACATATGTTAGTTACATACTACACTATCACCGTGCATGTATTACACGTTCTACGCCATACACAGGTATTGACATATGTCAGTTACATACTACACTATCACCGTGCATGTATTACACGTTCTACGCCATACACAGGTATTGACATATGTCAGTTACATACTTCACTATTACCATGAATGTATTACACGATCTATGCCATACCCAGGTATTGACATATGCCAGTTACATACTACACTATCACCATGCATGTATTACACGTTCTACGTCATACACAAGTATTGACATATGTCACTTACATACTACATTATTACCGTGCATGTATTACACGTTTCACGCCAAACACAGGTATTGACATATGTTAGTTACATACTACACTATCACCGTGCATGTATTACACGTTCTACGCCATACACAGGTATTGACATATGTCAGTTACATACTACACTATCACCGTGCATGTATTACACGTTCTACGCCATACACAGGTATTGACATATGTCAGTTACATACTTCACTATTACCATGAATGTATTACACGATCTATGCCATACCCAGGTATTGACATATGTCAGTTACATACTACACTATCGCCATGCATGTATTACACGTACTATGCCATAGCAAGGTATTGACATATGTCAGTTATATACTACACTATCACCATGCATGTATTACACGTTCTACGCCATACACAAATATTGACATATGTCACTTACATACTACATTATCACCGTGCATGTATTCCACATTCTACGCCATTCACAGGTATTGACATATGTCAGTTACATACTACACTATCGCCATGCATATATTGCAAATTTACGCCATAACCACGTATTGACATATGTCAGTTACATACTACACTATCGCCATGCATGTATTACACGTTCTGTGCCATACCCAGGTATTGACATATGTCAGTTACATACTTCACTATCACCATGCATGTATTACACGTTCTACGCCATACCCAGGTATTTACATATGTCAGTTACATACTACACTATCACCATGCATGTATTACACGTTCTATGCCATACCCAGGTATTGACATATGTCAGTTACATACTACACTATCACCATGCATGTATTACACGTTCTACGCCATACACCGGTATTGATATATGTCAGTTACATACTACATTATCACCGTGCTTGCATTGCACGTTCTACGCCATACACAGGTACGGACACATGACAGTTACATATTACACTATCACCGTGCATGTATTACACGTTCTACGCCATAGACAGGTATTGACATTTGTCAGTTACATACTACACTATCACCGTGCAAATATTACACTTTTTATGCCATACACAAGTATTGACATATGTCAGTTTCATACTACACAATAACTGTTCATGTATTACACGTTCTATGCCATAGCAAGGTATTGACATATGTCAGTTATATACTACACTATCACCATGCATGTATTACACGTTCTACGCCATACACAAGTATTGACATATGTCACTTACATACTACATTATCACCGTGCATGTATTACACGTTTCACGCCAAACACTGGTATTGACATATGTCAGTTACATACTACATTATCACCGTGCATGTATTACAGGTTCTATGCCATACCCAAGTATTGACACATGTCAGTTACATACTATACTATCACCGTGCATGTATTACACGTACTACGCCATACACAGGTATTGACATATGTTAGTTACATCCTACACTATCACCGTACATGTATTACACGTTCTACGCCATACACAGGTATTGACATATGTCAGTTACATACTACACTATCACCATGCATGTATTACACGTTCTACGCCATACACAGGTATTGACATATGTCAGTTACATACTACACTATCACCGTGCATGTATTACACGTTCTACGTCATACACAGGTATCGACATATGTCAGTTACATACTACATTATCACCGTGCATGTATTACACGTTCTACGCCATACACAGGTATTGACATATGTTAGTTACATACTATACTATCACCGTGCATGTATTACACGTTCTATGCCATACACAGGTATTGACATATGTCAGTTACATACTACACTATCACTGTGCATGTATTACACGTTCTACGCCATACACAGGTATCGACATATGTCAGTTACATACTACACTATCACCATGCATGTATTACACGTCCAACACAATACCCAGGTATTGACATATGTCAGTTACACACTACACTATCACTGTGCATGTATTACACGTTCGACGCCATACACAGGTATCGACATATGTCAGTTACATACTACACTATCACCATGCATGTATTACACGTCCAACACAATACCCAGGTATTGACATATGTCAGTTACATACTACATTATCGCAGTGCATGTATTACACGTTCTACGCCATACACTGGTATTGACATATGTCAGATATACACTACACAATCACCGTGCATGTATTACACGTTCTACGCCATACACAGGTATTGACATATGTCAGTTACATACAACACTATCACCGTGCATGTATTACACGTTCTACGCCATACACAGGTATTGACATATGTCAGTTACATACTTCACTATTACCATGAATGTATTACACGATCTATGCCATACCCAGGTATTGACATATGTCAGTTACATACTACACTATCGCCATGCATGTATTACACGTTCTATGCCATAGCAAGGTATTGACATATGTCAGTTATATACTACACTATCACCATGCATGTATTACACGTTCTACGCCATACACAAATATTGACATATGTCACTTACATACTACATTATCACCGTGCATGTATTCCACATTCTACGCCATTCACAGGTATTGACATATGTCAGTTACATACTACACTATCGCCATGCATGTATTGCAAATTTACGCCATAACCACGTATTGACATATGTCAGTTACATACTACACTATCGCCATGCATGTATTACACGTTCTGTGCCATACCCAGGTATTGACATATGTCAGTTACATACTTCACTATCACCATGCATGTATTACACGTTCTACGCCATACCCAGGTATTTACATATGTCAGTTACATACTACACAATCACCATGCATGTATTACACGTTCTATGCCATACCCAGGTATTGACATATGTCAGTTACATACTACACTATCACCATGCATGTATTACACGTTCTACGCCATACACCGGTATTGATATATGTCAGTTACATACTACATTATCACCGTGCCTGCATTGCACGTTCTACGCCATACACAGGTACGGACACATGACAGTTACATATTACACTATCACCGTGCATGTATTACACGTTCTACGCCATAGACAGGTATTGACATTTGTCAGTTACATACTACACTATCACCGTGCAAATATTACACTTTTTATGTTTATGCCATACACAAGTATTGACATATGTCAGTTTCATACTACACAATAACTGTTCATGTATTACACGTTCTATGCCATAGCAAGGTATTGACATATGTCAGTTATATACTACACTATCACCATGCATGTATTACACGTTCTACGCCACACACAAGTATTGACATATGTCACTTACATACTACATTATCACCGTGCATGTATTACACGTTTCACGCCAAACACTGGTATTGACATATGTCAGTTACATACTACATTATCACCGTGCATGTATTACAGGTTCTATGCCATACCCAAGTATTGACACATGTCAGTTACATACTATACTATCACCGTGCATGTATTACACGTACTACGCCATACACAGGTATTGACATATGTTAGTTACATCCTACACTATCACCGTACATGTATTACACGTTCTACGCCATACACAGGTATTGACATATGTCAGTTACATACTACACTATCACCATGCATGTATTACACGTTCTACGCCATACACAGGTATTGACATATGTCAGTTACATACTACACTATCACCGTGCATGTATTACACGTTCTACGTCATACACAGGTATCGACATATGTCAGTTACATACTACATTATCACCGTGCATGTATTACACGTTCTACGCCATACACAGGTATTGACATATGTTAGTTACATACTATACTATCACCGTGCATGTATTACACGTTCTATGCCATACACAGGTATTGACATATGTCAGTTACATACTACACTATCACTGTGCATGTATTACACGTTCTACGCCATACACAGGTATCGACATATGTCAGTTACATACTACACTATCACCATGCATGTATTACACGTCCAACACAATACCCAGGTATTGACATATGTCAGTTACACACTACACTATCACTGTGCATGTATTACACGTTCTACGCCATACACAGGTATCGACATATGTCAGTTACATACTACACTATCACCATGCATGTATTACACGTCCAACACAATACCCAGGTATTGACATATGTCAGTTACATACTACATTATCACAGTGCATGTATTACACGTTCTACGCCATACACTGGTATTGACATATGTCAGATATACACTACACAATCACCGTGCATGTATTACACGTTCTACGCCATACACAGGTATTGACATATGTCAGTTACATACAACACTATCACCGTGCATGTATTACACGTTCTACGCCATACACAGGTATTGACATATGTCAGTTACATACTTCACTATTACCATGAATGTATTACACGATCTATGCCATACCCAGGTATTGACATATGTCAGTTACATACTACACTATCGCCATGCATGTATTACACGTTCTATGCCATAGCAAGGTATTGACATATGTCAGTTATATACTACACTATCACCATGCATGTATTACACGTTCTACGCCATACACAAATATTGACATATGTCACTTACATACTACATTATCACCGTGCATGTATTCCACATTCTACGCCATTCACAGGTATTGACATATGTCAGTTACATACTACACTATCGCCATGCATGTATTGCAAATTTACGCCATAACCACGTATTGACATATGTCAGTTACATACTACACTATCGCCATGCATGTATTACACGTTCTGTGCCATACCCAGGTATTGACATATGTCAGTTACATACTTCACTATCACCATGCATGTATTACACGTTCTACGCCATACCCAGGTATTTACATATGTCAGTTACATACTACACTATCACCATGCATGTATTACACGTTCTATGCCATACCCAGGTATTGACATATGTCAGTTACATACTACACTATCACCATGCATGTATTACACGTTCTACGCCATACACCGGTATTGATATATGTCAGTTACATACTACATTATCACCGTGCCTGCATTGCACGTTCTACGCCATACACAGGTACGGACACATGACAGTTACATATTACACTATCACCGTGCATGTATTACACGTTCTACGCCATAGACAGGTATTGACATTTGTCAGTTACATACTACACTATCACCGTGCAAATATTACACTTTTTATGCCATACACAAGTATTGACATATGTCAGTTTCATACTACACAATAACTGTTCATGTATTACACGTTCTATGCCATAGCAAGGTATTACCATATGTCAGTTATATACTACACTATCACCATGCATGTATTACACGTTCTACGCCATACACAAGTATTGACATATGTCACTTACATACTACATTATCACCGTGCATGTATTACACGTTTCACGCCAAACACCGGTATTGACATATGTCAGTTACATACTACATTATCACCGTGCATGTATTACAGGTTCTATGCCATACCCAAGTATTAACACATGTCAGTTACATACTATACTATCACCGTGCATGTATTACACGTACTACGCCATACACAGGTATTGACATATGTTAGTTACATCCTACACTATCACCGTACATGTATTACACGTTCTACGCCATACACAGGTATTGACATATGTCAGTTACATACTACACTATCACCATGCATGTATTACACGTTCTACGCCATACACAGGTATTGACATATGTCAGTTACATACTACACTATCACCGTGCATGTATTACACGTTCTACGTCATACACAGGTATCGACATATGTCAGTTACATACTACATTATCACCGTGCATGTATTACACGTTCTACGCCATACACAGGTATTGACATATGTTAGTTACATACTATACTATCACCGTGCATGTATTACACGTTCTATGCCATACACAGGTATTGACATATGTCAGTTACATACTACACTATCACTGTGCATGTATTACACGTTCTACGCCATACACAGGTATCGACATATGTCAGTTACATACTACACTATCACCATGCATGTATTACACGTCCAACACAATACCCAGGTATTGACATATGTCAGTTACACACTACACTATCACTGTGCATGTATTACACGTTCTACGCCATACACAGGTATCGACATATGTCAGTTACATACTACACTATCACCATGCATGTATTACACGTCCAACACAATACCCAGGTATTGACATATGTCAGTTACATACTACATTATCACAGTGCATGTATTACACGTTCTACGCCATACACAGGTATTGACATATGTCAGTTACATACAACACAATCACCGTGCATGTATTGCACGTTCTACGCCATACACAGGTATGGACTTATGTCATTTACATACTAGATTATCACCGTGCATGTATTACACGTTCTACGCTATACACAGGTATTGACATATGTCAGTTACATACTACACTATCACCATGCATGTATTACACGTTCTACGCCATACACCGGTATTGATATATGTCAGTTACATACTACATTATCACCGTGCCTGCATTGCACGTTCTACGCCATACTCAGGTACGGACACATGACAGTTACATACTACACTATCACCGTGCATGTATTACACGTTCTACGCCATAGACCGGTATTGACATTTGTCAGTTACATACTACACTATCACCGTGCAAATATTACACTTTTTATGCCATACACAAGTATTGACATATGTCAGTTTCATACTACACAATAACTGTTCATGTATTACACGTTCTATGCCATAGCAAGGTATTGACATATGTCAGTTATATACTACACTATCACCATGCATGTATTACACGTTCTACGCCATACACAAGTATTGACATATGTCACTTACATACTACATTATCACCGTGCATGTATTACACGTTTCACGCCAAACACTGGTATTGACATATGTCAGTTACATACTACATTATCACCGTGCATGTATTACAGGTTCTATGCCATACCCAAGTATTGACACATGTCAGTTACATACTATACTATCACCGTGCATGTATTACACGTACAACGCCATACACAGGTATTGACATATGTTAGTTACATCCTACACTATCACCGTACATGTATTACACGTTCTACGCCATACACAGGTATTGACATATGTCAGTTACATACTCCACTATCACCATGCATGTATTACACGTTCTACGCCATACACAGGTATTGACATATGTCAGTTACATACTACACTATCACCGTGCATGTATTACACGTTCTACGTCATACACAGGTATCGACATATGTCAGTTACATACTACATTATCACCGTGCATGTATTACACGTTCTACGCCATACACAGGTATTGACATATGTCAGTTACATACTATACTATCACCGTGCATGTATTACACGTTCTACGCCATACACAGGTAATGGCATATGTCAGTTACATACTATACTATCACCGTGCATGTATTACACCTTCTACGCCACACACAGGTATTGACATATGTCAGTTACATTCTACATTATCACCGTGCATGTATTGCACGTTCTACGCCATACACAGGTATTGACATATGTCAGTTACATACTACATTATCACCGTGCATGTATTACACGTTCTACGCCATACACAGGTATTGGCATATGTCAGTTAAACACTCCACTATCACCGCGCATGTATTACACTTTCTATGCAATACACAGGTATTGACATATGTCAGTTACATACTACATTATCACCGTGCATGTATTAAACGTTCCATGCTATACACAAGTATTGACAATTGTCAGTTACATACTACCCTATCACTGTGCATGTATTACACGTTCTGCGCCATACACAGGTATTGACATATGTCAGTTACATACTACACTATCACCGTGCGTGTATTACACGTTCTATGCCATACACAGTTATTGACATATGTCAGTTACATGCTACACTATCACCGTGTATGTATTACACGTTCTACGCCATACACAGGTATTGACATATGTCAGTTACATACTGCATTATCACCGTGCATGTATTACACGTTCTACGCCATACACAGTTATTGTCATATGTCAGTTACATACTACACTATCACTGTGCATGTATTACACGTTCAACGCCATACACAGGCATTGACATATGTCAGTTACATACTACATTATCACCGTGCATGTATTACACGTTATACGCTGTACCCAGTAATTGACATATGTCAGTTACATTCTACACTATCACCGTGCATGTATTACACGTTCTACGCCATGCCCAGGTATTGACATATGTTAGTTACATACTACACTATCACCATGCATGTATTACATGTTCTATGCCATACACCGGTATTGACATATGTCAGTTACATACTACATTATCACCGTGCATGTATTACACGTTCTACGCCATACACAGGTATTGACATATGTTAGTTACTTACTACATTATCACCGTCCATGTACTACACGTTCTACGCCATACACAGGTATTGACATATGTTAGTTACATACTATACTATCACCGTGCATGTATTGCACGTTCTACGCCATACACAGGTATTGACATATGTTAGTTACATACTATACTATCACCGTGAATGTATTACACGTTCTACGCCATACACAGGTATTGACATATGTTAGTTACATACTACACTATCACCGTGAATGTATTACACGTTCTACGCCATACACAAGTATTGACATGTGTCAGTTACATATTACATTATCACAGTGCATGTATTGCACGTTCTACGCCATACACAGGTATGGACATATGTCAGTTACATACTACACTATCGCCATGCATGTATTACACGTTCTATGCCATAGCAAGGTATTGACATATGTCAGTTATATACTACACTATCACCATGCATGTATTACACGTTCTACGCCATACACAAATATTGATATATGTCACTTACATACTACATTATCACCGTGCATGTATTACACGTTTCACGCCAAACACAGGTATTGACATATGTCAGTTACATACTACATTATCACCGTGCATGTATTACAGGTTCTATGCCATACCCAAGTATTGACACATGTCAGTTACATACTATACTATCACCGTGCATGTATTACACGTTCTACGCCATACACAGGTATTGACATATGTTAGTTACATACTACACTATCACCGTGCATGTATTACACGTTCTACACCATACACAGATATTGACATATGTCAGTTACATACTACACTATCACCGTGCATGTATTACACGTTCTACGCCATACACAGGTATTGACATATGTCATTTACATACTTCACTATTACCATGATTGTATTACACGATCTATGCCATACCCAGGTATTGACATATGTCAGTTACATACTACACTATCGCCATGCATGTATTACACGTTCTATGCCATAGCAAGGTATTGACATATGTCAGTTATATACTACACTATCACCATGCATGTATTACACGTTCTACGTCATACACAAGTATTGACATATGTCACTTACATACTACATTATCACCGTGCATGTATTACACGTTTTACGCCAAACACAGGTATTGACATACGTTAGTTACATACTACACTATCACCGTGCATGTATTACACGTTCTACGCCATACACAGGTATTGACATATGTCAGTTACATACTACACTATCACCGTGCATGTATTACACGTTCTACGCCATACACAGGTATTGACATATGTCAGTTACATACTTCACTATTACCATGAATGTATTACAAGATCTATGCCATACCCAGGTATTGACATATGTCAGTTACATACTACACTATCGCCATGAATGTATTACACGTTCTATGCCATAGCATGATATTGACATATGTCAGTTATATACTACACTATCACCATGCATGTATTACACGTTCTACGCCATACACAAGTATTGACATATGTCACTTACATACTACATTATCACCATGCATGTATTACACGTTTCACGCCAAACACTGGTATTGACATATGTCAGTTACATACTACATTATCAGCGTGCATGTATTACAGGTTCTATGCCATACCCAAGTATTGACACATGTCAGTTACATACTATACTATCACCGTGCATGTATTACACGTACTACGCCATACACAGGTATTGACATATGTTAGTTACATACTACACTATCACCGTGCATGTATTACACGTTCTACGCCATACACAGGTATTGACATATGTCAGTTACATACTACACTATCACCGTGCATGTATTACACGTTCTACGTCATACACAGGTATCGACATTTGTCAGTTACATACTACATTATCACCGTGCATGTATTACACGTTCTACGCCATACACAGTTATTGACATATGTTAGTTACATACTATACTATCACCGTGCATGTATTACACGTTCTATGCCGTACACAGGTATTGACATATGTCAGTTACATACTACATTATCACAGTGCATGTATTACACGTTTTACGACATACACGGGTATTGACATATGTCAGTTACACACTACACAATCACCGTGCATGTATTACATGTTCTACGCCATACTGAGGTATTGACATATATCAGTTACATACTACATTATCACCGTGCATGTATTACATGTTCTCCGCCATACACAGGTATTGACATATGTCAGTTACACACTACACTATCACCGTGCATGTATTACACTTTCTATGCCATACACAGGTATTGACATATGTCAATTACTTACTACACTATCACCGTGCATGTATTACACGTTCTACGCCATACACAGGTATTGACATATGTCAGTTACATACTACATTATTACCGTGCATGTATTACATTTTCTACGCCATACACAGGTATTGACACATGTCAGTTATAAACTACACTATCACCGTTCATGTATCACACATTCTACGCCATACCCAGGTATTGACATATGTCAGTTACATACTACAATATCATCGTGCATGTATTACACGTTCTACGCCATACACAGGTATTGTCATATGTCAGTTACATACTACACTATCACTCTGCATGTATTACACGTTCTACGCCATACCCAGGTAATGACATATGCCAGTTACATACTACACTATCACCGTGCATGTATTACACGTTCTACGCCATACACCGGTATTGACATATGTCAGCTACATACTACATTATAACCGTGCCTGCACTGCACGTTCTATGCCATACACAGGTACTGACATATGCCAGTTACATACTACACTATCACCATGCATGTATTACACATTCTACGCCATACACAGGTATTGACATATGTCAGTTACATACTATATTATCACCGTGCATGTATTACACGTTCTACGCCATACGCAGGTATTGACATATGCAGTTACATACTACACTATCACCGTGCTTATATTACACTTTCTACGCCATACACAGGTATTGACATATGTCACTTACATACTACATTATCACCGTGCATGTATTACACGTTCTATGCCATACACAGGTATTGGCATGTGTCAGTTACATACTATACTATCACCGTGCATGTATTACACGTTCTACGCCATACACAGGTATTGACATATGTTAGTTACATTCTACACTATCACCGTGCATGTATTACACTTTCTACGCCATACACAAGTATTGACATATGTCAATTACATACTACATTATCACCGTGCATGTATTACACGTTCTACGCCGTACCCAGTAATTGACATATGTCAGTTACATTCTACACTATCACCGTGCATGTATTACACGTTCTACGCCATGCCCAGGTATTGACATATGTTAGTTACATACTACACTATCACCATGCATGTATTACACGTTCTGTGCCATACACCGGCATTGATATATGTCAGTTACATACTACATTATCACCGTGCATGTATTACACGTTCTACGCCATACACATGTATTGACATATGTTAGTTACATACTACACTATCACCGTGCATGTATTACACGTTCTACGCCATACACAGGTATTCACATATGTTAGTTACATACTATACTATCACCGTGCATGTATTACACGTTCTACGCCATACACAAGTATTGACATATGTCAGTTACATACTACATTATCACCGTGCATGTATTGCACGTTCTACGCCATACACAGGTATGGACATATGTCAGTTACATACTACACTATCAACGTGCATGTATTACACGATCTATACCATACCCAGGTATTGACATATGTCAGTTATATACTACACTATCACCATGCATGTATTACACGTTCTACGCCATACACAAGTATTGACATATGTCGCTTACATACTACATTATCACCGTGCATGTATTACACGTTCTATGCCATACACAGGTATTGGCATGTGTCAGTTACACACTACACTATCACCGTGCAAGTATTACACGTTCTACGCCATACATAGGTATTGACATATGTCAGTTACATACTACACTATCACCCTGCATGTATTACACGTTCTACGCCATACACAAGTATTGACATATGTCAGTTACATACTACACTATCACCGTGCATGTATTGCACGTTCTACCCCATACACATGTATTGACATATGTTAGTTACATATTACACTATCGCCGTGCATATATTAGACGTTCTACGCCATGCCCAGTTATTGACATATGTCAGTTACATACCACATCATCACCGTGCATATATTACACGTTCTACGCCATACACTGGTATTGACATATATCAGTTACATACTACACTATCACCGTGCATGTATTACACCTTCTACGCCACGCACAGGTATCGACATATGTCAGTTACATACTACATTATCACCGTGCATGTATTGCACGTTCTACGCCATACACAGGTATTGACATATGTCAGTTACATACTATACTATCACCGTGCATGTATTACACGTTCTACGCCATACACAGGTATTGACATGTGTCAGTTACATACTATACTATCACCGTGCATGTATTACACCTTCTACGCCACTCACAGGTATTGACATATGTCAGTTACATACTACATTATCACTGTGCATGTATTACACGTTCTACGCCATACACAGGTATTGGCATATGTCAGTTATATACTACACTATCACCATGCATGTATTACACGTTCTACGTCATACACAAGTATTGACATATGTCACTTACATACTACATTATCACCGTGCATGTATTACACGTTTTACGCCAAACACAGGTATTGACATACGTTAGTTACATACTACACTATCACCGTGCATGTATTACACGTTCTACGCCATACACAGGTATTGACATATGTCAGTTACATACTACACTATCGCCATGCATGTATTACACGTTCTATGCCATAGCAAGGTATTGACATATGTCAGTTATATACTACACTATCACCATGCATGTATTACACGTTCTACGTCATACACAAGTATTGACATATGTCACTTACATACTACATTATCACCGTGCATGTATTACACGTTTTACGCCAAACACAGGTATTGACATACGTTAGTTACATACTACACTATCACCGTGCATGTATTACACGTTCTACGCCATACACAGGTATTGACATATGTCAGTTACATACTACACTATCACCGTGCATGTATTACACGTTCTACGCCATACACAGGTATTGACATATGTCAGTTACATACTTCACTATTACCATGAATGTATTACAAGATCTATGCCATACCCAGGTATTGACATATGTCAGTTACATACTACACTATCGCCATGAATGTATTACACGTTCTATGCCATAGCATGATATTGACATATGTCAGTTATATACTACACTATCACCATGCATGTATTACACGTTCTACGCCATACACAAGTATTGACATATGTCACTTACATACTACATTATCACCATGCATGTATTACACGTTTCACGCCAAACACTGGTATTGACATATGTCAGTTACATACTACATTATCAGCGTGCATGTATTACAGGTTCTATGCCATACCCAAGTATTGACACATGTCAGTTACATACTATACTATCACCGTGCATGTATTACACGTACTACGCCATACACAGGTATTGACATATGTTAGTTACATACTACACTATCACCGTGCATGTATTACACGTTCTACGCCATACACAGGTATTGACATATGTCAGTTACATACTACACTATCACCGTGCATGTATTACACGTTCTACGTCATACACAGGTATCGACATTTGTCAGTTACATACTACATTATCACCGTGCATGTATTACACGTTCTACGCCATACACAGTTATTGACATATGTTAGTTACATACTATACTATCACCGTGCATGTATTACACGTTCTATGCCGTACACAGGTATTGACATATGTCAGTTACATACTACATTATCACAGTGCATGTATTACACGTTTTACGACATACACGGGTATTGACATATGTCAGTTACACACTACACAATCACCGTGCATGTATTACATGTTCTACGCCATACTGAGGTATTGACATATATCAGTTACATACTACATTATCACCGTGCATGTATTACATGTTCTCCGCCATACACAGGTATTGACATATGTCAGTTACACACTACACTATCACCGTGCATGTATTACACTTTCTTTGCCATACACAGGTATTGACATATGTCAATTACTTACTACACTATCACCGTGCATGTATTACACGTTCTACGCCATACACAGGTATTGACATATGTCAGTTACATACTACATTATTACCGTGCATGTATTACATTTTCTACGCCATACACAGGTATTGACACATGTCAGTTATAAACTACACTATCACCGTTCATGTATCACACATTCTACGCCATACCCAGGTATTGACATATGTCAGTTACATACTACAATATCATCGTGCATGTATTACACGTTCTACGCCATACACAGGTATTGTCATATGTCAGTTACATACTACACTATCACTCTGCATGTATTACACGTTCTACGCCATACCCAGGTAATGACATATGCCAGTTACATACTACACTATCACCGTGCATGTATTACACGTTCTACGCCATACACCGGTATTGACATATGTCAGCTACATACTACATTATAACCGTGCCTGCACTGCACGTTCTATGCCATACACAGGTACTGACATATGCCAGTTACATACTACACTATCACCATGCATGTATTACACATTCTACGCCATACACAGGTATTGACATATGTCAGTTACATACTATATTATCACCGTGCATGTATTACACGTTCTACGCCATACGCAGGTATTGACATATGCAGTTACATACTACACTATCACCGTGCTTATATTACACTTTCTACGCCATACACAGGTATTGACATATGTCACTTACATACTACATTATCACCGTGCATGTATTACACGTTCTATGCCATACACAGGTATTGGCATGTGTCAGTTACATACTATACTATCACCGTGCATGTATTACACGTTCTACGCCATACACAGGTATTGACATATGTTAGTTACATTCTACACTATCACCGTGCATGTATTACACTTTCTACGCCATACACAAGTATTGACATATGTCAATTACATACTACATTATCACCGTGCATGTATTACACGTTCTACGCCGTACCCAGTAATTGACATATGTCAGTTACATTCTACACTATCACCGTGCATGTATTACACGTTCTACGCCATGCCCAGGTATTGACATATGTTAGTTACATACTACACTATCACCATGCATGTATTACACGTTCTGTGCCATACACCGGCATTGATATATGTCAGTTACATACTACATTATCACCGTGCATGTATTACACGTTCTACGCCATACACATGTATTGACATATGTTAGTTACATACTACACTATCACCGTGCATGTATTACACGTTCTACGCCATACACAGGTATTCACATATGTTAGTTACATACTATACTATCACCGTGCATGTATTACACGTTCTACGCCATACACAAGTATTGACATATGTCAGTTACATACTACATTATCACCGTGCATGTATTGCACGTTCTACGCCATACACAGGTATGGACATATGTCAGTTACATACTACACTATCAACGTGCATGTATTACACGATCTATACCATACCCAGGTATTGACATATGTCAGTTATATACTACACTATCACCATGCATGTATTACACGTTCTACGCCATACACAAGTATTGACATATGTCGCTTACATACTACATTATCACCGTGCATGTATTACACGTTCTATGCCATACACAGGTATTGGCATGTGTCAGTTACACACTACACTATCACCGTGCAAGTATTACACGTTCTACGCCATACATAGGTATTGACATATGTCAGTTACATACTACACTATCACCCTGCATGTATTACACGTTCTACGCCATACACAAGTATTGACATATGTCAGTTACATACTACACTATCACCGTGCATGTATTGCACGTTCTACCCCATACACATGTATTGACATATGTTAGTTACATATTACACTATCGCCGTGCATATATTAGACGTTCTACGCCATGCCCAGTTATTGACATATGTCAGTTACATACCACATCATCACCGTGCATATATTACACGTTCTACGCCATACACTGGTATTGACATATATCAGTTACATACTACACTATCACCGTGCATGTATTACACCTTCTACGCCACGCACAGGTATCGACATATGTCAGTTACATACTACATTATCACCGTGCATGTATTGCACGTTCTACGCCATACACAGGTATTGACATATGTCAGTTACATACTATACTATCACCGTGCATGTATTACACGTTCTACGCCATACACAGGTATTGACATGTGTCAGTTACATACTATACTATCACCGTGCATGTATTACACCTTCTACGCCACTCACAGGTATTGACATATGTCAGTTACATACTACATTATCACTGTGCATGTATTACACGTTCTACGCCATACACAGGTATTGGCATATGTCAGTTACACACTCCACTATCACCGCGCATGTATTACACTTTCTATGCAATACACAGGTATTGACATATGTCAATTACATACTACACTATCATCGTGCATGTATTAAACGTTCCATGCCATGCACAAGTATTGACAATTGTCAGTTACATACTACACTATCACCGTGCATGTATTACACGTTCAACGCCATCCACAGGTATTGACATATGTCAGTTACATACTACACTATCACCGTGCGTGTATTACACGTTCTACGCCATACACAGTTATTGACATATGTCAGTTACATGCTACACTATCACCGTGTATGTATTACACGTTCTACGCCATACACAGGTATTGACATATGTCAGTTACATACTACATTATCACCGTGCATGTATTGCACGTTCTACGCCATACACAGGTATTGACATATGTCAGTTACATACTATACTATCACCGTGCATGTATTACACGTTCTACGCCATACACAGGTATTGACATGTGTCAGTTACATACTATACTATCACCGTGCATGTATTACACCTTCTACGCCACTCACAGGTATTGACATATGTCAGTTACATACTACATTATCACTGTGCATGTATTACACGTTCTACGCCATACACAGATATTGGCATATGTCAGTTACACACTCCACTATCACCGCGCATGTATTACACTTTCTATGCAATACACAGGTATTGACATATGTCAATTACATACTACACTATCATCGTGCATGTATTAAACGTTCCATGCCATGCACAAGTATTGACAATTGTCAGTTACATACTACACTATCACCGTGCATGTATTACACGTTCAACGCCATACACAGGTATTGACATATGTCAGTTACATACTACACTATCACCGTGCGTGTATTACACGTTCTACGCCATACACAGTTATTGACATATGTCAGTTACATGCTACACTATCACCGTGTATGTATTACACGTTCTACGCCATACACAGGTATTGACATATGTCAGTTACATACTGCATTATCACCGTGCATGTATTACACGTTCTACGCCATACACAGGTATTGACATATGTCAGTTACACACTACACTATCACCGTGCATGTATTACACGTTCTACGCCATACACAGGTATTGACATATGTCAGTTACATACTATACTATCACCGTGCATGTATTGCACATTCAACGCCATACACAGGTATTGACATATGTCAGTTACATACTACACTATCACTGTGCATGTATTACACTTTCTACGCCATACACAGGCATTGACATATGTCAGTTACATACTACATTATCACCGTGCATGTATTACACGTTCTACGCCATACACAGGTATTGGCATATGTCAGTTACATACTATACTATCACCGTGCATGTATTACACCTTCTACGCCACACACAGTATTGACATATGTCAGTTACATACTACATTATCACCGTGCATGTATTACACGTTCTACGCCATACACAGGTATTGGCATATGTCAGTTACATACTATACTATCACCGTGCATGTATTACACCTTCTACGCCACACACAGTATTGACATATGTCAGTTACATACTACACTATCACCGTGCGTGTATTACACGTTCTACGCCATACACAGTTATTGACATATGTCAGTTACATGCTACACTATCACCGTGCATATATTACACGTTCCACGCCATACACAGGTATTGACATATGTCAGTTATATACTACATTATCACCGTGGATGTATTACACGTTCTACGCCACACACAGGTATTGACATATGTCAGTTACACACTACACTATCACCGTGCATGTATTACACGTTCTACGCCATACACAGGTATTGACATATGTCAGTTACATACTATACTGTCACCATGCATGTATTCCACATTCTACGCCATGCACAGGTATTGACATATGTTAGTTACATACTACACAATCACCGTGCATGTATTACATGTTCTACGCCATACACAGGTATTGACATATGTCAGTTACATACTACACTATCACCGTGCATGTATTACACGTTCTACGCCATACACAGGTATTGACATATGTCAGTTACATTCTACATTATCACCGTGCATGTATTGCACGTTCTACGCCATACACAGGTATTGACATATGTCAGTTACATACTACATTATCACCGTGCATGTATTACACGTTCTACGCCATACACAGGTATTGGCATATGTCAGTTACACACTCCACTATCACCGTGTATGTATTACACGTTCTACGCCATATACAGGTATTGACATATGTCAGTTACATACTGCATTATCACCGTGCATGTATTACACGTTCTACGCCATACACAGTTATTGACATATGTCAGTTACATACTACACTATCACTGTGCATGTATTACACGTTCTACGCCATACACAGGCATTGACATATGTCTGTTACATACTACATTATCACCGTGCATGTATTACACGTTCTACGCCGTACCCAGTAATTGACATATGTCAGTTACATTCTACACTATCACCGTGCATGTATTACACGTTCTACGCCATGCCCAGGTATTGACATATGTTAGTTACATACTACACTATCACCATGCATGTATTACACGTTCTATGCCATACACGGGTATTGACATATGTCAGTTACATACTACATTATCACCGTGCATGTATTACACGTTCTACGCCATACACAGGTATTGACATATGTTAGTTACTTACTACACTATCACCGTGCATGTACTATACGTTCTACGCCATACACAGGTATTGACATATGTTAGTTACATACTATACTATCACCGTGCATGTATTGCACGTTCTACGCCATACACAGGTATTGACATATGTTAGTTACATACTATACTATCACCGTGAATGTATTACACGTTCTACGCCATACACAGGTATTGACATATGTTAGTTACATACTACACTATCACCGTGAATGTATTACACGTTCTACGCCATACACAAGTATTGACATGTGTCAATTACATATTACATTATCACAGTGCATGTATTGCACGTTCTACGCCATACACAGTTATGGACATATGTCACTTACATACTACATTATCACCGTGCATGTATTACACGTTCTACGCCTTACACAAGTATTGACATATGTCAGTTACATACTACACTATCACCGTGCATGTATTACACGTTCTACGCCATACACAGGTATTGACATATGTCAGTTACATACTACACTATCACTGTGCATGTATTACACGTTCAACGCCATACACAGGCATTGACATATGTCAGTTACATACTACATTATCACCGTGCATGTATTAAACGTTCCATGCTATACACAAGTATTGACAATTGTCAGTTACATACTACACTATCACCGTGCATGTATTACACGTTCTACGCCATACACAGGTATTGACATATGTCAGTTACATACTACACTATCACCGTGCATGTATTACACGTTCTACGCCATACACAGGTATTGACATATGTCAGTTACATACTACACTATCACTGTGCATGTATTACACGTTCTGCGCCATACACAGGTATTGACATATGTCAGTTACATACTACACTATCACCGTGCGTGTATTACACGTTCTATGCCATACACAGTTATTGACATATGTCAGTTACATGCTACACTATCACCGTGTATGTATTACACGTTCTACGCCATACACAGGTATTGACATATGTCAGTTACATACTGCATTATCACCGTGCATGTATTACACGTTCTACGCCATACACAGTTATTGTCATATGTCAGTTACATACTACACTATCACTGTGCATGTATTACACGTTCAACGCCATACACAGGCATTGACATATGTCAGTTACATACTACATTATCACCGTGCATGTATTACACGTTATACGCCGTACCCAGTAATTGACATATGTCAGTTACATTCTACACTATCACCGTGCATGTATTACACGTTCTATGCCATACACCGGTATTGACATATGTCAGTTACATACTACATTATCACCGTGCATGTATTACACGTTCTACGCCATACACAGGTATTGACATATGTTAGTTACTTACTACATTATCACCGTCCATGTACTACACGTTCTACGCCATACACAGGTATTGACATATGTTAGTTACATACTATACTATCACCGTGCATGTATTGCACGTTCTACGCCATACACAGGTATTGACATATGTTAGTTACATACTATACTATCACCGTGCATGTATTGCACGTTCTACGCCATACACAGGTATTGACATATGTTAGTTACATACTACACTATCATCGTGAATGTATTACACGTTCTACGCCATACACAAGTATTGTCATGTGTCAGTTACATATTACATTATCACAGTGCATGTATTACACGTTCTACGCCATACACAAATATTGACATATGTCACTTACATACTACATTTTCACCGTGCATGTATTACACGTTCTACGCCTTACACTAGTATTGACATATGTCAGTTACATACTACACTATCACCGTGCATGTATTACACGTTCTACGCCATACACAAGTAATGACATATGTCAGTTACTTACTACACTATCACCGTGCATGTATTACACGTTCTACCCCATACACATGCATTGACATATGTTAGTTACATATTACACTATAGCCGTGCATATATTAGACGTTCTACGCCATGCCCAGTTATTGACATATGTCAGTTACATACCACATCATCACCGTGCATATATTACACGTTATACGCCATACACAGGTATTGACATATGTCAGTTACATACTACACTATCACCGTGCATGTATTACACCTTCTACGCCACGCACAGGTATCGACATATGTCAGTTACATACTACATTACCACCGTGCATGTATTGCACGTTCTACGCCATACACAGGTATTGACATATGTCAGTTACATACTATACTATCACCGTGCATGTATTACACGTTCTACGCCATACACAGGTAATGGCATATGTCAGTTACATACTATACTATCACCGTGCATGTATTACACCTTCTACGCCACACACAGGCATTGACATACGTCAGTTATATACTACATTACCACCGTGTATGTATTACACGTTCTATGCCATACACAGGTATTGGCATATGTCAGTTACATACTACACTATCACCGTGCATGTATTACACCTTCTACGCCACACACATGTATTGACATATGTCAGTTACATACTACACTATCACCGTGCATGTATTACATGTTCCATGCCATACACAAGTATTGACATATGTCAGTTACATACTAACTATCACTGTGCATGTATTACACGTTCTACGCCATACACAGGTATTGACATATGTCAGTTACATACTACACTATCACCGTGCATGTATTACACGTTCTACGCCATACACAGTTATTGACATATGTCAGTTACATGCTACACTATCACCGTGTATGTATTACACGTTCTAAGCCATACACAGGTATTGACATATGTCAGTTACATACTACATTATCACCGTGCATGTATTACACGTTCTACGCCATACACAGGTATTGACATATGTCAGTTACACACTACACTATCACCGTGCATGTATTACACGTTCTACGCCATACACAGATATTGACACATGTCAGTTACATACTATACTATCACCGTGCATGTATTACACTTTCTACGCCATACACAGGTATTGACATATGTCAGTTACATACTACACTATCACTGTGCATGTATTACACGTTCTACGCCATACACAGGCATTGACATACGTCAGTTACATACTACATTATCACCGTGTATGTATTACACGTTCTATGCCATACACAGGTATTGGCATATGTCAGTTACATACTATACTATCACCGTGCATGTATTACACCTTCTACGCCACACACAGGTATTGACATATGTCAGTTACATACTACACTATCACCGTGCATGTATTACACGTTCCATGCCATACACAAGTATTGACATATGTCAGTTACATACTAACTATCACTGTGCATGTATTACACGTTCTACGCCATACACAGGTATTGACATATGTCAGTTATATACTACACTATCACCATGCATGTATTACACGTTCTACGCCATACACAAATATTGACATATGTCACTTACATACTACATTTTCACCGTGCATGTATTACACGTTCTACGCCTTACACTAGTATTGACATATGTCAGTTACATACTACACTATCACCGTGCATGTATTACACGTTCTACTCCATACACAGGTATTGACATATGTCAGTTACATACTACATTATCACCGTGCATGTATTACACGTTCTACGCCATACACAGGTATTGACATATGTCAGTTACACACTACACTATCACCGTGCATGTATTACACGTTCTACGCCATACACAGATATTGACACATGTCAGTTACATACTATACTATCACCGTGCATGTATTACACTTTCTACGCCATACACAGATATTGACATATGTCAGTTACATACTACACTATCACTGTGCATGTATTACACGTTCTACGCCATACACAGGCATTGACATACGTCAGTTACATACTACATTATCACCGTGTATGTATTACACGTTCTATGCCATACACAGGTATTGGCATATGTCAGTTACATACTATACTATCACCGTGCATGTATTACACCTTCTACGCCACACACAGGTATTGACATATGTCAGTTACATACTACACTATCACCGTGCATGTATTACACGTTCCATGCCATACACAAGTATTGACATATGTCAGTTACATACTAACTATCACTGTGCATGTATTACACGTTCTACGCCATACACAGGTATTGACATATGTCAGTTACATACTACACTATCACCGTGCATGTATTACACGTTCTACGCCATACACAGTTATTGACATATGTCAGTTACATGCTACACTATCACCGTGCATGTATTACACGTTCTACGCCATACACAGGTATTGACATATGTCAGTTACATACTACATTATCACCGTGGATGTATTACACGTTCTACGCCACACACAGGTATTGACATATGTCAGTTACACACTACACTATCGCCGTGCATGTATTACACGTTCTACGCCATACACAGGTATTGACATATGTCAGTTACATACTATACTATCACCATGCATGTATTCCACATTCTACGCAATACACAGGTATTGGCATATGTTAGTTACATACTACACAATCACCGTGCATGTATTACATGTTCTACGCCATACACAGGTATTGACATATGTCAGTTACATACTACACTATCATCGTGCATGTATTACACGTTCTACGCCATACACAGGTATTGACATATGTCAGTTACACACTACACTATCACCGTGCATGTATTACACGTTGTACGCCATACACAGGTATTGACATATGTCAGTTACATACTACATTATCACCGTGCATGTATTACACGTTCTACGCCATGCCCAGATATTGACATATGTCAGTTACATACTACACTATCGCCGTGCATCTATTACACGAACTATGGCATACCCAGGTATTGACATATGTCAGTTATATACTACACTATCACCATGCATGTATTACACGTTCTACGCCATACACAAATATTGACATATGTCACTTACATACTACATTTTCACCGTGCATGTATTACACGTTCTACGCCTTACACTAGTATTGACATATGTCAGTTACATACTACACTATCACCGTGCATGTATTACACGTTCTACGCCATACACAGGTATTGACATATGTCACTTACGCACTACACTATCACCGTGCATGTATTACACGTTGTACGCCATACAAAGGTATTGACATATGTCAGTTACGCACTACACTATCACCGTGCATGTATTACACGTTGTACGCCATACACAGGTATTGACATATGTCAGTTACATACTACACTATCATCGTGCATGTATTACACGTTCTACGCCATACACAGGTATTGACATATGTCACTTACGCACTACACTATCACCGTGCATGTATTACACGTTGTACGCCATACACAGGTATTGACATATGTCAGTTACGCACTACACTATCACCGTGCATGTATTACACGTTGTACGCCATACACAGGTATTGACATATGTCAGTTACGCACTACACTATCACCGTGCATGTATTACACGTTGTACGCCATACACAGGTATTGACATATGTCAGTTACATACTACACTATCATCGTGCATGTATTACACGTTCTACGCCATACACAGGTATTGACATATGTCACTTACGCACTACACTATCACCGTGCATGTATTACACGTTGTACGCCATACACAGGTATTGACATATGTCACTTACGCACTACACTATCACCGTGCATGTATTACACGTTGTACGCCATACACAGGTATTGACATATGTCAGTTACATACTACATTGTCACCGTGCATGTATTACACGTTGTACGCCATACACAGGTATTGACATATGTCAGTTACGCACTACACTATCACCGTGCATGTATTACACGTTGTACGCCATACACAGGTATTGACATATGTCAGTTACGCACTACACTATCACCGTGCATGTATTACACGTTGTACGCCATACACAGGTATTGACATATGTCAGTTACATACTACATTATCACCGTGCATGTATTACACGTTCTACGCCATACACAGGTATTGACATATGTCAGTTACATACTACATTATCACCGTGCATGTATTACACGTTGTACGCCATACACAGGTATTGACATATGTCAGTTACATACTACATTGTCACCGTGCATGTATTACACGTTGTACGCCATACACAGGTATTGACATATGTCAGTTACGCACTACACTATCACTGTGCATGTATTACACGTTGTACGCCATACACAGGTATTGACATATGTCAGTTACGCACTACACTATCACCGTGCATGTATTACACGTTGTACGCCATACACAGGTATTGACATATGTCAGTTACATACTACATTATCACCGTGCATGTATTACACGTTCTACGCCATACACAGGTATTGACATATGTCAGTTACATACTACATTATCACCGTGCATGTATTACACGTTGTACGCCATACACAGGTATTGACATATGTCAGTTACATACTACATTGTCACCGTGCATGTATTACACGTTGTACGCCATACACAGGTATTGACATATGTCAGTTACGCACTACACTATCACCATGCATGTATTACACGTTGTACGCCATACACAGGTATTGACATATGTCAGTTACGCACTACACTATCACCGTGCATGTATTACACGTTGTACCCCATACACATTATTGACATATGTCATTTACGCACTACACTATCACCGTGCATGTATTACACGTTGTACGCCATACACAGGTATTGACATATGTCAGTTACGCACTACACTATCACCGTGCATGTATTACACGTTGTACGCCATACACAGGTATTGACATATGTCAGTTACGCACTACACTATCACCGTGCATGTATTACACGTTGTACGCCATACACAGGTATTGACATATGTCAGTTACGCACTACACTATCACCGTGCATGTATTACACGTTCTACGCCATACACAGGTATTGACATATGTCAGTTACATACTATACTATCACCGTGCATGTATTACACGTTCTACGCCATACACAGGTATTGACATATGTCAGTTACATACTACATTATCACCGTGCATGTATTACACGTTCTACGCCATACACAGATAATAGCACAGTGTCCCTCGGTAATAACACAGTGTCCCTATGTAATAGCAGTGAATACAAATCGGGTACTCACCGCCAAATGTGAGAGAGCAACCTGAGTTACGGAGCACCAGAATTGCCATAAAACAATGATTGTGTTACAGTGACCACGTACACTGTATACATAATACGTATGCACTAATCCTCTACTCACGACATTCTTTAACCGGACCTAAATGCACCTATTTGAGGGTAAAAATAACTATCTGGGGACCTGCTATTGCGTAGTTGTAAGGTTATTATATTCAATATTGTGTTTATTATTTTAAACTAAAATTATTTTGTGTCTTTTAGATAATATAGATAAATGATAGAATACAAGACAAAGCCACTGCAATTCATATGACATCGCAGTATGGTACATTTGATGAACTCTGGTGTTATTTCTGCTTGGAAATTTTACTATGTAGTGCGAAATGCGACATTTTCCCTAAAGATGATTTTATCCAATTTTATTAGTCTCTTATTTGTTATCTACGTGAAACGCTAAGTTCCGATAAGCACCTCAGACATCGCGCGTTTTCGTTTCGGGCGCAGAGATGAGAGACGAGTGTTCCGAATCAAAGATTGGCCGACTGATAGCCATTTGTTTATAAATATGAAGTATTTAGGAAACGCATGTACATTGACCGGTTTGATTGCAACTTGACACATACACCAAACTTCATATGGTCGGTGTACACATTACAATGTTTCGACGAGATTCTTTGTAGTTGACTGGTAGCCATTTTGTTCCAAAAATGTGCAGGAAATGCCTTGAGTACCCTCTAATCAATAGCGCAATTATAGTCAAGTGACCAAAAACAAACAAATAGTTCACCAATTCATACACACTTACCATCATAAATGTATTTTAATATTTTAAATCTAATAATAACTTTTATTTACAGATCAAATTTTGAGATTACTCCAAGCCGATGGGTCCTTGGATTTAAATATCAGAATAAAATATTCCATTACGACTATTGCGTGATTTGGTAGAGAGACGACAAATAGTTTATCATATTAACAGTATGTATTAGCAGAGATACATTACGCGCATAGTACTGTATGGTGACATCGTGCCAAGATCTCATTCAAGTCTCATCTCGTAGATAGCGATACTGACGCTACGACCTTCTGACATGACATAGGCGGTTTGTAATAAAACAATAACACATGTATTACCACATTCATAGCGAAAATGTACAGAAAATGTAGTTATCGTAATCCGTCACATCGTGAACAGCTATTTTGACCCACCTGGACATCCCAGTATCATAGTTACCTCGGGCATGCGCATTCGCATTTTTCTACGTTGGAACGCTTATGCGAGAGCGAGATTAAAACGGGATCTTGGTATCATGTCACCGTAGCTGCAAACCCCAAGTAATGTACCTCTGGTATTAGTTGATACGCCGTGAATTATTTCAGACTTATTATTGCATGGATAAAAACGCGATGCCCTTTTCAAAAGTTCTACAACAAACTTGTGTTTGCAATTCGTACGACCCTAGAGCAGCTTGGTAACATGTATAAGCATGTACTACGTACGGTATGATAACGAATATTACAGTGTGCTGCGAGACATTGTACAATATTTGAAGTCATCTGACTCTTAAATGAAATCACGGTATGGGTGTAAACAATTTAAAAAATACACGTGCAGAGAAAAGCGTATCGCCACGTTAAAAAAATATTCGAAAATAAAGTACAGTGTTTCTAATTCTGATTCTTGATTTCACCCAAATTTAACGCATGCGCAGTATAATGTATTATTGTTTGTTACTCACCTGTACACCACTGCGTTTTTTATACCATCACGTAACTACGGCAAACACAACACCCTCCCCAAGTCTCTATTAAATATGAAATCGACGCAATGATGACATCACAAATGATTCCGGCAATTCATAGAAACCACGCACTTTTATGTGATACAACGCTGCTACTGATTGACTGGTTGGCGTAAATCGGCAAGCTGGTCGCGAGTTTAACAAATTAGACACGCCGTTCTGTTTAGTGTCTCAGCGAGTTTAACAATATTCAATGTAATATCGAATCGCCGATATGCGTATTTCGACATGTTGCTAACAACAAAATACTCTGAATGGTATTTTTTAAAGGGCGGTGCTCGTCGCGCCACGCATGCGTGAGATGGCGACTTTGACTGTTGCGCACATCAACGATTACAAACTGAGACGTTACCAAGCTTCAACTATGTAATTTCTTGGAAGATATCGAAGTAGTCGTCGACGGTATTTAATGCACGTGATTCCCATTAGAAGAGCGCATTAGATTGTTGGAAAATCAATGTTTATGAACACAAATTCCGCACACCGCCCTTTAAATAATCGAATTGGTACTAGTAATGCGAGGTGAATCGACGGTCGTCATATTTTTACCCATTTCAAACTGACCTAAATTTCACTTGGTGCCATCCTGTCAGATAATAATATCGAAGTAATATGGTTAGAGTAATTCACGAATCAACGAATCACATATGGGGATGAGGTGGGGTGTATTGTCTAGCAATACACAGTTACATATAAAATATATATATTATTGTATTTTTTCAGAATATTTTTAACAGTTCACAACATAAATTTACATATGTATTGAAACACATTTAAAGTATATATGTCAACTACAGCGGGAAAACAGTTGTGTTCAAAATATATGATAACAACGCATCTCTCTCGTTGCAAAATTATTTTACGTTACGACCATATTTATCTTCCCCTCCAGCATAACAGCTTTAACTAGTGACGTATCAATTCGTTCATTATAGTTATGCATAATCTCACAAAGACAAAAATTCGTTTTATATGAAATATTCACCACGTTTATAGAATGTCAAATAACAGTTACTGGGCCTTAGCGTCGCGTCCTGTTCGATATGAGACTCATAGCAACGTATACAACGCGTGTAACATATATTGTTTACTCAACATTCGAACACCGCCCTTTAAAAAACAACTGGACCGATCAGCGCACGGTTAGGCATGACTGTTGGGCAATGGTATAATGACCGCTAATGACATCGATGGCTATGGCAAATCTGTGGTTGTATGTCGTAACCTGGTAGAGATGTGCTAAACAAGTTTAAAATACTGACAACTCAGTACATGTATATACACCAACTGTATTCTGTTCGTATATTCTCTGACAGTGGGGAACTCGTAAATTCGCGACATTATTGTCTCGTTGTGACGTTACAGCTTGTATAGGACCATCGTGCACAGCGGTGAACGTGAACAACATCAACACTGCAGACGAGAATTATTCGAGCGAAGTGTGAGTGTAATCTTGCTCAGAATACGCATTGTGCAGTATACATTTTCTTATTGGCTGTTCTGATGCGCAACTGGTCAAGTAATACTTGTGTAGTATGCGCATCTTTGCGCAGAATCACAACTCATTTTCTGATTAGTGAGCTGATACAACGAGCGGTATAAAAATAATCATGCGCAAAACTCACTATCTGATGGCACATACATTGTCCAATCGAACAATTCTGTATTCGTTCATTCCACGAACAGCAAACTAGAAAATTATACCTTGAAAATTTAAGATGTGGCATATATAGAACCACATTCCCCTCTCTCTTCCATGACGTGTTGAAAGAAGTGTTGTACCGTAAAATTCAGTCCATCTGCTACCTGTCTGTATTCAGATTACCTCATGTATTCAGCAGACAATATTTTAAGTCACGACATTTCACATTATCTGTTTGTCTGTGAAAACAGATGTGAACAAACTGTGGATAATGTTTCGTAATATGTCCCTATACGCTGTGTTTGTGATGGCGAATACATTACGGGCTACCTAACAAACTCAGAACCCGAGTGACAAACCACATCTGTTTTCACAAACATCCCCGTTTGCATTTTGGATACAGACGAACATTTTATGTTGTAATAACACACAGAAACGTTCTAGTTAAGAATGGCGATAACGACCTCACAATAACAAAATGATTCGTGTAAAATTGTTTGCAATCACGTGACACGCCATACGCAGTTAAAGTTTCATTCAATTGTAATTTAAAATAAAAACAGGTTGTTACGCCATTATATTACACGAATTTGTCATTTTTCAATTATAATTATTCCGATTTACTGACTGTATGATAAAGAATGTTTACATGAATACATTTGCGTTTTGGAATTGCTCACATACAGTTTTTCATACCACCAACATAAACTTTAATAGCACATTCAAATATCAGTTTATCGCGTTGACGTACTAATACAAGCCGTCGTTTAATTTCAAACCCGAATTTAATCTGAAATACCAGACTATACAAAAGGAACACATGTTCTTTATAAAAGAGAGAGAAAGAGAAAGAGAAAGAGCGAAAGAGAGAGGGGAGTGAGTGAGATATACAGACGCAGACATACATACATACATACATACATACATACATACATACATACAGACAGACAGACAGACAGACAGACAGACAGACAGACAGACAGACAGACAGACAGACAGACAGACAGACAGACAGACAGACAGACAGACAGACAGACAGAATAAGTCAAACAGAGAACTTAGAACCCACATAAGAAAATTAATACGCGTGCCTGGCTAGTTGTATTTCATCTGCTGAAAAACAGTCATACATTGACGTACCTGGTTGATAATAACAGTCTCTCATCATATTTACCGCTGTCATATTGCCGATAAGTCCCGTATACATGTATTCAGTTGCGTGCAGTTGATGTATAGTTGCAGTTGAATAATTACCGATTATCCGGCAGAAGATTCGGTTCTTAGTGGTTGGTAAATTGTGGTAATCGGTCCCGATATATATGTATATTGACCTCCGTAGACAGTAGTTATTGGCACTGCTGGCACCAACGGACAATTCGAAACAATATATAATATTGGTATACAGTCACAGTTCGCTGTTAGTATTTTAAAATATATCGTTTCAGCAACTGTAGGAGTTACGGACTGTACCACACTGATATCGGTAATAAAATAGCCAACCTCACAGAACGTGGGAAAAAACAGAAACTCGGTCAAATTAAAATAAAATACGGACCGGATGAAATGACAAAACGTCGATTATAAATTTGGATGACGACACAGAGGTGAAACGGTAGACCGGAGGTGAGAGCTGGCACAGTTAACGCATACAGGTAAAAGCGTGGGAACACGGAACTATTGTTCCCAGACGAACAAAAGCGCTTGAAATAACCAACAAATAAGTATTACTATTAAATTAATAGACCGAATTAAAATACCACCACTTTCTCAATATGGAATCCGTTTTAAATGAAAGACTAAAATGTGCTACTTTTAGAGCTATTTGAAACGTTTAATGCAGTCCGAGACAAAATCCCCGTTTGTCGGTTCATTGGTCACCATACTTGGTTAAGCCAAACAGCCGCAACAGAGCGACCCTTTTTCTCATTTATGACCAGTATTTGCATCTTTCGCCAAACGCAAAAATGTTCAACCATAACACAGGAAGTAACACCTCAGCATGTGTAAAATTACGTCACGACACTGTTATCTGCGCCTATATCCTACTACGACATTACCGTAACGTAACATTTAAAAGAAAATAGACAATTCCACAGTCGCGTTAGTGTGCAAATAGTTGACCATTAAACAATCTGGGTGTGGGGTGTGTGTGTGTGTGTGTGTGGGGGGGGGTCATGACAACAAGTTCTGTCAATTTTTTAGGAGATGCTTGTATTCTTGATATTTTTTTCATTTTTTGATTTGTAATGTGCTAATTGAGTCCACCTTATCATTTGGCAGACGACAATCGACGATATTAGTCATTGTTGCCGGCCCCGCATTATTCCGGGGAATGTGGCATAGATGGTCTATATGTACTCCTAGGCCGATCCCTTTTATACTACAAACATTACTCTGTATTGGCAAAAAATATGTGGAATAGAATATGTATCACATGAACCTGTTCTTCGCTGAAAATGTTCGAGTCTTGAACGACAGCTTTTATCGATTTTGATGATTCCGTGGATGTAAACGGCATCTGGTTGGGCGATACATGTCTGTAGGAGCAGTTCTCAGGTTTAAAACCACATATAGGTTTGTGAAATATTTATATATCGGCGAACAACAAACGCAAATGGTACTGACAGCGAATTCGGGGTCATTCATTAAGTAGTTTGATTTATTTTTCATTCACTCTCGGCTCAACAATATTTATAAATGCTAATGGCAGTTGAATCCAGCAACCCAATCAACGCGCGCAGTGTGCATTGACGTCATTAGAAAAAGTTCCAATGTTATTTCATCTGCCAATAGAAACCTCTTATTACAGTTTGAATTGTAAAATTTATAAATATTTATCACGATGAAGGGAATGCTAAACGAAATGAATCTAATCTACATAATCTTTTCTATAATCCATGGCATCAATAAGAAATCTTTTCACAACTCTATCAATTTCTTCACATATCTCATAATTGTAATGCTGAGGAAACATAGTACTGCTTTACTCTTTGTAATATCATCATAAAGATTAGTTTCAAAATTTTTATATAAGATATGACAAATATTTGTCATCATACTATCCTTATGTTCTTTGTAGCTTTCACACTCTAGAACAAAGTGTTCTAGAGTTTCATCACCTTTCTTGCAGCATGTACATATACAGTCACTATTGACATTTGCCCACTTTCTTTTCTCATACGCAAGACCTATAGTGTATGGCTCTGCTTTGAATTTAAGCTGGGCACCTTTATAATTTTCAACTGATTTTAAATATTTTTCACAATGCTTGATCCCAGTTTTAGGTTTCATGTAGTGGATAAGACTTGATTTGTTTGCCATGTTTTTTCTCCACTTATCTTCATCTAATTTTTCTAGAGCTTTTTTAATTTTCTGCTGACTGCTGATGTTCATCTATATCTACACTTGTTATGATATCATGAATACATTTTGACAAGTTCCAGGACATTCTGAAAGTTGTGTTGTTTTTGTTATTTTCCTCATTTTGATCATTCAAAACATTAAAAATAACTATCAGTCGTCTGGAATCTGACACTAACGAGTATACGAGTCACCCAAGAGACTGTAAATTATGTATTAAAATGGGCAAGGGGTTCTGTTTTTCAATTTTTACAAGAATCAAAGCTGTGTTGATAAACTAATAATGCATGTAAAATAAATGTTCATTAACATGTTTTCAAGGGGTTGGTTTGAATGACATTTAAATGGGATCTATGTTGGCAAACGGGTCAGATCCTTGTGGGCTTTCACGATTACCAAAACACCTAAAATAAATAATAAATAAAAATAAAATAAAATAAAGTAAAGTAAAATATAAATAAATAAATAAATATAAATAATGCATTTAAAAATCTAGGATCTTATTTTAATCAGATTGGATTGTGGATGTTGCTACCAGAGTAGCTCTTTCAATGATCTTGTTATGGATAAATTATGGAGGAATTTGGGTGTGCATGCCCGGTTTTAGACAAATTGATTCTGATACGTAAACAGAGCAGTCTACCTAGAACTAATTCGACGACTCCGGGGTTGAATCATTGTCCAATTCGCACGGTTTTGGTGAAGCCGGCTATCTATGCCAATCCTTATAAACTAATGAACAATGGTTGGCGAAGATGAGATGAAACATATATCGACAATCGGTGTATTGAATTGCTCACGTATCAGATCGATACTTAAACTGCTTAGGTATATATCATGCAGCAGACAACCAAACATACCTTACTGATAATCCTGTAGTATTAACGACTCATACTCTATAGCTTCCTGGACATCAATTACAAAATCACAAAGAAGAGAGTGATGTCACTTTAGTTGCTTGTAGTGAGTTATATTGGAAAATAAACAAAAGAACATTTCATTTAATCATTCGCCAAACCGAGCTCAGTAAGTTTAAATATATATATACAAACAAATTAGAAGTCATAAATATGAGCGTGGACGTTTCTCCTTTGTAACACCCATCATCACTTTACAAGCTTCGTTCGATTGAAAGAAACGCCCGGCAGTTCATTTACATAATAGGTAGGTCTTCCTGCCGACACCCGTTCATATCGTACATAATCGGACCATGTTGAGAAAGTAGCAGCAAGAAAAACATCAGATCCTAGAAGAGATACAAATAGAGGTAACAGGGCGAATATTAACATAAGTAATAAACAACAAATACAAATACACTAAAGTATTTTTTTCAGATGTTGCGATTGGCAGATATTCAAACGGGATAGCTGACATAGAACTGACATCCAATCAGACAGGTTGACAGGGAGGGTTGTAGATAATCGATTACCAATCAGAGAGTCTGACAGAGAGCTGAAAGCCAATCAGCTGCAGAGAGGCTGACAATAAACTATCAGGCAGTAAAAAATATGTCAGGGATCTGACAGCCAATCAGAAAGGTTGACAGGGAGCTGAAAGCCAATCAGCTGCAGAGAGGCTGACAATAAACTATCAGGCAGTAAATAAGATGTCAGAGAACTGACAGCCAATCAGACATGCTCTCACGGAACTGGCGGCAAGTCAGACTAGTTGTTAGAAAGGTGAGACAGACGGATAATTAATTAATTACAAATCCAGATAGGCTACGTGGCATAAAAACATGACACAGTGCTCCATGTCGATTACCAGGCGATTTACAATTCTTTGAAGAGAATTTATTGAATATTAAACAAGCTGCGTTTGTTTGTACTTACTATAACATATCTCCTGTTCCACCAATGACGATAGATAATAATCATCCAAGAACATAATGCTGTTTGGGTCACGTTCTAAGTCACGTAATGTGTGTATTCGATCACGTGGTATCTTCATTGCAAGTCTATCGACAATCCCCTATATGGTACCGAGATATAGATAAAGGCTATATATTGCAAAACACGAAACACAAGATATATTTACTCATAACATCCATACATTTGGTATAAATAAGTAATATATTGGCACCATAGACAACTCACCAGAGACCACTGTGGACATGCCACGTATATACATGTGAAGTTACTTCGCACCATCATTGCGGCCACAGCAGTCGTGATATTTTCTACCAGAACTGTACCACGTGATATAACGCGATCGCAGCGCGTTTTATTGTAAAAGAAATGGCATCTTCATAAAAAAAGAAGATTGAAAATTATTGTTTGTACATGCAGAAATTACTGAAAATGGCTCACAGGATTCACATATTTGCATACACTACTCTTACTAATAGATAATAGTAAAATGTATGCTCATTCCGGGGCTCATACTTCGCTTATAATAGGAGAACCCAGGATCGAGCATACATTACCACAATATGTTCTAAGTTTCTTACGGCATTTCAGCAGATTTGTTTCTCCAATGCAACGCCACATATGGCCCGTTACACACATCCTTCTGCACATAATTAGTAACGTTTAGTATATTCGGGGATCTTGTCAGGTACGTTCGAATATTCATCAAGACATCGTCTCTGCTTTTGTTGTACAGTTTCATTTTGTGGGTGTGGTAGAAGACAATGCACTTTGCGTCTTCGTTTACACTCGCAAGTTGTTTCCATGTCATCGAACTTAGCTTGGTTAGGTTCCTTTCTGCCGGTAACTTCAACCCAAAAAAATTCAACATTGCATGTGAACTTGACTCGTAATTTATTGAATTCCATGTTAGTACTTTAGTGTTATATGCGTTACATGCTGATTTATAGTGTTCCATTGTTGTCAATGGCAACAGTTCGTTTAGACGTGAAACATTGAACGTTTCATTGAATTGTTTCATATGTTCCAAACTATATCCACGTACATGACCGCCGTGAACAAAGAATGGTGTCAATACAAGTGTACGATTGGTAATCAACGCAAACAACACAGCGTTGACGAACCCAGAGTACTGGGCATTCTGCCCACCAGTTCCATATCTTTGTAAACCCAGTAGATACCTCTGTCTTTTGTCCGTGTTCCCGGATGTTGTTTCTATAGCATCTGATTTTGATGCTATGTTGGAAAAAACGTTATATCTCTGATTACTACTGTTACTGCTGTTACTACTACTCCACCTGTTCATGGACGTACTATTCCCAATATGCATATTTAACGCATCGCTATCTTTCAAATATTGGGTAGCATTACTTCCTGACTGGTCATTACCACTACCGGATGACTGCATGCCATTAAGCGTTTGTGAGTTATCGTTGGTCAGTAAAGTTTGCGTACCATTCCCCTGGTCAGCTCTGGTTTGTATAGGTATGGTAATTGTGTCCAGAGAATACTTCAGGTAACAAAGCATATAATCAGTGTTCATAAATTGAATGCAACACACCACGAAACAATGCAATATTAACGGCTTGCATACATGTCTTATATGTAAGCAGATTACATACAATATATTTATAACCTTACCTTTGTTGAGTTGATATATGTCTTATATGTAAGCTGATTACATACAATATATTTATAACCTTACCTTTGTTGAGTTGATATATGTCTTATATGTAAGCTGATTTCTTACAATATATTTATAACCTTACCTTTATTGAGTTGATATATGTCTTATATGTAAGCTGATTTCTTACAATACATTTATAACCTTATCTTTGTTGAGTTGATATATGTCTTATATGTAAGCTGATTTCTTAAAATATATTTATAACCTTACCTTTGTTGAGTTGATATATGTCTTATGTGTAAGCTGATTTCTTACAATATATTTATAACCTTACCTTTGTTGAGTTGATATACGTCTTATATGTAAGCAGCTTACATACAATATATTTATAACCTTATCTTTGTTGAGTTGATATATGTCTTATATGTAAGCTGATTTCTTACAATATATTTATAACCTTACCTTTGTTGAGTTGATATATGTCTTATATGTAAGCTGATTTCATACAATCTATTTATAACCTTATCTTTGTTGAGTTGACATATGTCTTATATGCAAGCTGATTTCATACATTATATTCATAACAATAACTTTGTTGAGTTGATATATGTCTTATATGTAAGCTGTTTACATACAATATACTTATAACCTTACCTTTGTTGAGTTGATATATGTCTTATATGTAAGCTGATTTCTTACAATATATTTATAACCTTACCTTTGTTGAGTTGATATATGTCTTATATGTGAGCTGATTACATACAATCTATTTATAATCTTACCTTTGTTGAGTTGATATTTGTCTTATATGTAAGCTGATTTCATACAATATATTTATAACCTTACCTTTGTTGAGTTGATATATGTCTTATATGTAAGCTGATTTCTTACAATACATTTATAACCTTATCTTTGTTGAGTTGATATATGTCTTATATGTAAGCTGATTTCTTAAAATATATTTATAACCTTACCTTTGTTGAGTTGATATATGTCTTATATGTAAGCGGATTTCTTACAATATATTTATAACCTTATCTTTGTTGAGTTGATATATGTCTTATATGTAAGCAGCTTACATACAATATATTTATAACCTTACCTTTGTTGGGTTGATATATGTCTTATATGTAAGCTGATTACATACAATATACTTATAACCTTACCTTTGTTGAGTTGATATATGTCTTATATGTAAGCTGATTTCTTACAATATATTTATAACCTTACCTTTGTTGAGTTCATATATGTCTTATATGTAAGCTGATTTCTTACAATATATTTATAACCTTACCTTTGTTGAGTTCATATATGTCTTATATGTAAGCTGATTTCTTACAATATATTTATAACCTTACCTTTGTTGAGTTGATATATGTCTTATATGTAAGCTGATTACATACAATATACTTATAACCTTACCTTTGTTGAGTTGATATATGTCTTATATGTAAGCTGATTTCATACAATCTATTTATAGCCTTACCTTTGTTGAGTTGACATATGTCTTATATGCAAGCTGATTTCATACATTATATTCATAACAATAACTTTGTTGAGTTGATATATGTCTTATATGTAAGCTGTTTACATACAATATACTTATAACCTTACCTTTGTTGAGTTGATATATGTCTTATATGTAAGCTGATTTCTTACAATATATTTATAACCTTACCTTTGTTGAGTTGATATGTCTTATATGTGAGCTGATTACATACAATCTATTTATAATCTTACCTTTGTTGAGTTGATATATGTCTTATATGTAAGCTGATTTCTTACAATATATTTATAACCTTACCTTTGTTGAGTTGATATATGTATTATATGTAAGCTGATTTCTTACAATATATTTACAACCTTACCTTTGTTGAGTTGATATATGTCTCATATGTAAGCTGATTACATACAATCTATTTATAACCTTACCTTTGTTGAGTTGATATATGTCTTATATGTAAGCTGATTTCCTACAATCTATTTATAACCTTACCTTTGTTGAGTTGATATATGTCTTATATGTAAGCTGATTTCTTACAATATATTTATAACCTTACCTTTGTTGAGTTGATATATGTCTTATATGTAAGCTGATTTCCTACAATATACTTATAACCTTACCTTTGTTGAGTTGATATATGTCTTATATGTAAGCTGATTTCTTACAATATATTTATAACCTTACCTTTGTTGAGTTGATATATGTCTTATATGTGAGCTGATTACATACAATCTATTTATAATCTTACCTTTGTTGAGTTGATATATGTCTTATATGTAAGCTGATTTCATACAATATATTTATAACCTTACCTTTGTTGAGTTGATATATGTCTTATATGTAAGCTGATTTCTTACAATACATTTATAACCTTATCTTTATTGAGTTGATATATGTCTTATATGTAAGCTGATTTCTTAAAATATATTTATAACCTTACCTTTGTTGAGTTGATATATGTCTTATATGTAAGCGGATTTCTTACAATATATTTATAACCTTATCTTTGTTGAGTTGATATATGTCTTATATGTAAGCAGCTTACATACAATATATTTATAACCTTACCTTTGTTGAGTTGATATATGTCTTATATGTAAGCTGATTTCATACAATCTATTTATAGCCTTACCTTTGTTGAGTTGACATATGTCTTATATGCAAGCTGATTTCATACATTATATTCATAACAATAACTTTGTTGAGTTGATATATGTCTTATATGTAAGCTGTTTACATACAATATACTTATAACCTTACCTTTGTTGAGTTGATATATGTCTTATATGTAAGCTGATTTCTTACAATATATTTATAACCTTACCTTTGTTGAGTTGATATGTCTTATATGTGAGCTGATTACATACAATCTATTTATAATCTTACCTTTGTTGAGTTGATATATGTCTTATATGTAAGCTGATTTCTTACAATATATTTATAACCTTACCTTTGTTGAGTTGATATATGTCTTATATGTAAGCTGATTTCTTACAATATATTTATAACCTTACCTTTGTTGAGTTGATATATGTCTTATATGTAAGCTGATTTCTTACAATATATTTATAATCTTACCTTTGTTGAGTTGATATATGTCTTATATGTAAGCTGATTTCTTACAATATATTTATAACCTTACCTTTGTTGAGTTGATATATGTCTTATATGTAAGCTGATTTCTTACAATATATTTATAACCTTACCTTTGTTGAGTTGATATATGTCTTATATGTAAGCTGATTTCATACAATATATTCATAACAATAACTTTGTTGAGTTCATATATGTCTTATATGTAAGCTGATTACATACATTATATTTATAACCTTATCTTTGTTGAGTTAATATATATATTTTATATGTAAGCTGATTTCTTACAATATATTTATAACCTTACCTTTGTTGAGTTGATATTTGTCTTATATGTAAGCTGATTTCCTACAATATATTTATAACCTTACCTTTGTTGAGTTGATATATGTCTTATATGTAAGCTGATTTCCTACAATACATTTATAACCTTACCTTTGTTGAGTTGATATATGTCTTATATGTAAGCTGATTTATTACAATCTATTTATAACCTTACCTTTGTTGAGTTGATATATGTCTTATATGTAAGCTGATTTCTTACAATATATTTATAAGCTTATCTTTGTTGAGTTGATATATGTCTTATATGTAAGCTGATTTCATACAATATATTCATAACAATAACTTTGTTGAGTTGATGTATGTCTGATATCGAAGATGATTACTTACAATATAACTACACTCTTACCTGGGATGATTTCATATATGTCTTACGTCGAAGCTGATTCTTCAATGGTATAGTCATCGTTGTATTTTCAATCACGTGGTATGCCGACACAATCATCAAAACCAGTGGCATCAAAACCATGCCCAGGAAGAACCATTTTCGGTATTTCCAACACAACATAATTTAACAAAATGTCGTGTTAAAGAATTCTGTATTAACGTAGCATAGATAGGATTATCGTGAACGAGGATCACACTTCAACAAGCGACATATGTCAGCTGCACCTCAAAATAACATTCTGGATTTAGGCACCATGCTTTGTATATTAAATACAGCTCGATTTGCATGTGTTTGTCGGGACGATAATCGGTATTAAACAAAATGAATTTCTACGGTTCATCAATAATGTAACTGGTCTGTTCTATTATAAAAGTAAATATAATCCAATGAAGTAACCGGAATAATTAACGATTTTATCGATCGAATATATTTATTATGTCTCTGGAATCACAAAAAACGGTTGCGATGCAACCATAATTTGTATTGATATTCTTGGTATATTAATATACTTTGATTTGAGGATTAACATCATTACACTGTAGTAGAACTAGGACACACATATTTAAGAATCAGTCACGCTATGCTTGTTGTGCATTATCAATAAAATCAATAACAGAGGCGGCGACACGAAATTTTGCATGGGAAAAAAATCTGCTTATCATTTCTCGCCTTCTTCTCCCCTTACTAGGGGGTCCGGAGGCATTCTCTCCCGCGGAAAAAAATCTGCTCATCATTTCTCGCCTTCTTCTCCCCTTACTAGGGGGTCCGGAGGCATTCTCTCCCGCGGAAAAAAATCTGCTCATCATTTCTCGCCTTCTTCTCCCCTTACTAGGGGGTCCGGAGGCATTCTCCCCCGCGGAAAAAAATCTGCTCATCATTTCTCGCCTTCTTCTCCCCTTACTAGGGGGTCCGGAGGCATTCGCCCCCGCGGAAAAAAATCTGCTCATCATTTCTCGCCTTCTTCTCCCCTTACTAGGGGGTCCGGAGGCATTCTCCCCCGCGGAAAAAAATCTAGACCCCCTGAAACGCTATTTATTTCCTGCATTTTGATGTGATCACGATGATAAATCAGTTGGTATGGCAACAAATCCAGAAAATTTGAGGAATAGAGCTGGCCTACACTTGACAGACAGAGGAAAGTAATATCTAATCACCAAACCAAACATAATTGCCATTGTTGTATTCACTTAAAGTAAAATCATATATCACATAAAAATGTTCAATGTTTTATTATGTAAAATTATGAAGCTACCTATGGTACTATGAAATAACATTATTTTATGTGTTATAGTGACGTTTTTTGCGAAAAGTCGCTATTTATACAAACATTATGCTACAAAGAATGTGTCATGTTGACGTGACAAACTCGTCATGCTTGAACAGTTCAACGTTTTTATAAAGTATTTATCCCCTTTTGCATTTAATTTGTTATTTCATTGAACATATTATTATACTATTGACCGTGGCGAAGTCAACATATCGACAAATCTGTATATCGACCGGGCTGGGGTTAATATTTGTATTAACATTCCAAAAATAAAACAAAAAAAATGTGTAAAAGGCTACATTGTAAAATCTCTCGCAGCCAAGTTGTGTAATGACAACATCAAAATTTAATGTTCAATTCACAAGTAGCAGAAGAATCGCAAGACGCTGTTCCGTTTACACATGACGCTCTCACGCCGACAAAAAAAAACACACATAAAAAACAGCACACTGCACTGGGGCTGGACCAAAATAAAATACAATATAACACATTTCAGGTTAAATGAATAATTTAATAAAAGCCACCAGGAGGTAGGTTTAATTTGTATTGTTAGGGTTGTGACGTTTTGGGGAATACTTTATTGTATGTGCCAGAATACATACATTTATAATGGTGTTATATGTCACCTGATCACCCGAGTGTATTGATAAGTAAAAAGTCATGCCGATGGTGTAACTGACATGCAGAATAAACAAGAAGTTAAACTTGAAGGCTCTTTGGCTTCGTTCATGTTCCCAAGTCAACACATCATAGTGTTATAATTTAGCCCCTCTTCTTAATGTGTTTCTGATGTAAAATTGAATTGTATGATTAATTAGAGTATATGTTACATTTAAAGAAATGTATTTTATTCAATATAACCATAAGTTTTGGTCAAAGTATCCGTATCCGAATTATCCTACTAAACAAGCTTTGTCCGACCAAATGTGATCCCCGGAAGTTCATTTAAATAGAAGGTCTGCCTTCCAGCTGATATACGTTCATAACGAACATGAGTCGACCATGTGGACCATGTTGACGCAATAAAAATAGATGACCCTGGAAAAAGAAAAGACATTATGTTATTAATGTGAATAATATGTAAATGCGTAGTCATAGCAACACAACTTAAATTTACGAACGATTCACATGCACAGGTCAACCTAAATTAACACCAGTCTATCTAGACTAGTATTGTCCATCTAATCTAGCACTGGTCTATCTAGACCAGTATTGGTCCATTCAATCTAGCACTGGTCTATCTAACCTAGCACCCAACCACCAAATCTAGCACTGGTCAACCTAACCTAGCAGCGAATCACCTAATCTAGCACTGACCAAACTAATCCAGCGCCAAACCACCTAATTTAGCACTGGTAAACCTAAACCAGCACCAAACCACCTTATCCTGCACTGGTTAACCTAATCTGGCACCGAACCATCTAATCTAGCACTGGTCAATCTAATCCAGCGCAAAACCACCTTATCTAGAACTGGTCAACCTAATCTAGCACCAAAGCAGCTAATCTAGCACTGGTCAACCTAATCTAGCACTGGTCAAATTAATCTAGCACTGGTCAACCTAATCTAGCACCAAACCAGCTAATCTAGCACTGGTTAACCTAATCTAGCAGCAAACCACCTAATGTAGCACTGGTCAACCCAATCTAGCACCAAAGCAGCTACTCTAGCACTGGTCAATCTAATCTAGCACCAAAGCAGCTAATCTAGCACTGGCCAACCTAATCTAGCACCAAAACACCTAATCTAGCACTGGTCAACCTAATCTATCACCAAACCACCTAATCTAGCACTGGTCAACCTAATCTAGCACCAAAGCAACTAATCTAGCTCTGGCCAACCTAATCTAGCACCAAACCAGCTAATCTAGCACTGGTCAACCTAATCTAGCACCAAAGCACCTAATCTAGCACTGATCAACCTAATCTAGCACCAAAGCACCTAATCTAGCACTGATCAACCTAATCTAGCACCAAAGCACCTAATCTAGCACTGATCAACCTAATCTAGCACCAAACCAGCTAATCTAGCACTGGCCAACCTAATCTAGCACCAAAGCACCTAATCTAGCACTGATCAACCTAATCTAGCACCAAACCAGCTAATCTAGCACTGGCCAACCTAATCTAGCACCAAACCAGCTAATCTAGCACTGGCCAACCTAATCTAGAACCAAAGCACCTAGTCTAGTACTGGTCAACCTAATCTAGCACCAAAGCACCTAGTCTAGTACTGCTCAACCTAATCTAGCACCAAAGCACCTAGTCTAGTACTGCTCAACGTAATCTTGCAACGACAATATTCATTGTCATTGGAAACTGAGAAGAAGAACCCGTTATGTTAAATCAGTCATGTAAGTTTTTTTTCAGTTGATGCGATAACAAGTTGGCATGTTTTGTCATTCAATGCTCAAACTTCGTATGACTGGATAAATTATATGAATTGACTGAAGGAAATAGTACAAGAAGCTGCATGAATTGATTCTTAATATTATTATTATTAGTAATCGTCTATTGAGTTTACTCACTATAGCATATTTCTTGTTCCACTAAAGACAGGAAATAATAATCGTTGTAATATGGAATGCTATTCGCATCACGTGTCAGGTCATCAGAAGTAAATATTCGGTCACGTGGTATCTTCTGTGCCAGGTTGTCAATGATTCCCTGAATAAAACAGAAGCATCATGGGTAATGCACCCATGCATATATCAATACCATAACGTACTATAACGACACCATTCAGAATCGGTCAGAATATCATTATGATGTGGGATAGTATAAGAATTCTTATGACAGCGGATAGTATGGTATACTTCCTATGTATGTATTCATAGAGACTGCTTGGTATGACTTGTGCTGCATATTGTCAGTAGTTGAACTAAGAAGAAGCTTGTCTTATTATTTTTTGTTCTCTTTTGTATTAAAATGAAAATTTACAGACAAAATTGCCTTTAAATGGGTAATAAAAATAGAAATGTCGCTTTTTGTAGAGAGTAGTACTACATTTGTCACGAAACTAGAACAGCAGCGACTCCACGGTGAATGTCACAGTTTACATAAACAAAAGAATGTACCCCTGTTCTCAGATGTGTATTTTTTTTATTTATACAGTAACATTAAAATTGCCGTTTTTCCCCTGGATGATAAATAACCGACTCAATGTTTATTTGCTCCCATAGTTCGCTCGTCAAATGAACGACCTCCGAGGTATTGACAAATAACTACAAAGCAGACAGGACAGTTGTCAACTACGACGGTGCTCTGAAAACACTCGTACATGTGATAGTCGATCCGCAGGGGTGGTCTGGAAGGAACAACGCGTACATAAACACCATAGCGTAGAGCGAGACCGCGGCCAAGCACAAAGACCACTGTACCGTTTACTCGACCAGGCGTTTAGTGGTACTCCACACCATACACCAGTAACTCTTCCACACGCAATTTGAATGACTTAAAATAAATTTAATATTAGATGTATCAAAACCATTATTTTTTCTCACTTTATTTTCCAATATGAGATGGCAAATACTCACCCGTGACCAAAGTGGACAAGATACATACAAACAAGAAAGATTATTTGATTTCATTATTTCGGCTACAGCAGTCGTGATGTTCTCCACCAATGACAGCACTCGTCTTTTAATGTTATCACATCTTGTTTTGTTGTAATGGAAAAAACAACTTCAGGAGGAAAAATGAAGAAAATAAATGAATGACGTAGTTATTTTATATGCGTTGAGCTAAGTATCTCCTAACAATTACTTAGTTAAATTTCTAGAAGGTCGATTTTTTTTCTTAGAATAAATTATATTTTTTGCACAGTCTTTAATGCTATCTTTAATATTATCTGATATTTTACTGTTCATTAACCTAATGAATTTGTATTGTATTATATGTATTATATTTGTTATTTGTATTATTTATATTGTTTGAGTTCATTTCAGAAATGTACACACTTGGTTTACACGCTCTGAATATTTTGATTGTAATTGAATGTAATTGTCGTGGAATTGTCTTGCCTTAAAATTGTCCTTTCATCAACATACTTCGTTATTATTACCACAAAGATCCGTAATTTTAAATTCGCCCATTCATTCATGTGTCAAAATAACATTCGCGTGTTGGTGCAATGAATATAAACTGACCAATCAGTGGACGTAATTTGTGATCTTCCTATGATTCATTTAGTGGACTGAGTGCGACATTTGTGTTGATAAAATTGATTTTCCCATATTCCAATGCGTATGAGGTTTGACCTGGGCGTGACTTGCACTGATTACCGACGGTGACTCCTTCGATACCTTCCAATCACATGAAAATTGCCTAATTAAAGCTTGGAAACGTCTCAGTTCGTACTCGTTGATCTGCGCAACAGTCAAAGTCGCCATCTGTATTTATGGTCTCATGCCACTAATCAACCAATGGCTGCCTAGCAAGAACCAATGAATTTGTTTAAATATTTTTTCTCAGGTGATCCCTGTTTGAGAGCGTAATCACCTGGGTCAGAGGTGAGACCAACATGTGGTCTTTTGTTTACTACTTAGCGACTGTGTACCTGTGGGTTTATTCTGCGTGTATTTGGATGTTCTAATCTTGGTGTTTTCCAGTGATTTCTCTAGGTGCAATCCAAATACAGTAGATGTGTCTTGTTTACCTGAGATTTGCAAGAGTGTAAGCTGGCCAACATGTTAGTTTTTTTTCATATGGTTGATTACTGGCATGTTGATTTCCTATTTTTGAGCCATTTTCATATAGCAATCTCGTCATATGTTAACATTTTCGTCTATGGAAATTCAATTAGTGGTATGAGCCCTTATATGAGACTCATATATCCTGCACATGCGCAGCGCGACGACCAACCCGAGAATTACGACCGAGGGGTTAAAATCGCCGACCGGAAATTGTTCATATTATAATTTATAAACTGACGGAGAGCGAAAAAGCACGTTTGTATATTTGAAATGAACTTGCGCTAATTCAGACATGATCGGGAATTGTAGATGACGCCAGCAACAGCTGTCATGTGATTGTAATATATGATATATATAAGTTTCTTACGGCATTTCAGCTGATTTATTTCTAAAATGAAGTGCCAGAAAAGGTCTTTGGCAAACACCATTAAGTGCAGTATCAGTCACACGCTTTATATCCGGCGATCTTTCTAGGTGCATCCGAATGTTCATAAGAGCGTCTTCTTTGTTGCTTACTTTTATTCTGAACTTATGTGTTTGATAAAATACAAGGCATTGTACACCGCCAACTAAGTCATCCAGTTCTTGCTGACTAATGTTTTTTTTTAGCACCGTTAACTCCCCAGGTAGCTGTAAACCAAATATATTAAATAGTGTCGTGGAACTATCGTGATATTTGGCATCACACCATGTTAAAACCATTGAGTTCGATTCGTTGCATGTTGATTTATAATGCTGGACAGTTGTTAATCTCACTAGTTGGTCTAGGCGAGACTTGTTGAAAGTATCGTTGAATTCTTTCATGTGTTCTCTATTATATCCGTGCATAACATGGCCGCCGTGAACAAAGAATGGTGTCATGACTAGTGTACGATTAGTGATCAGGGCAAACAACACAGCGTTGACGAACCCAGAGTATTGGGCGTTCTGTCCACCAGTTCCATACCTTTGTAAACCAAAAATATATTTCACATAATCATCTCCACTTTTTGTGGATTCAATTTCCGTAGGAATGCGGGTAATTGGTATGTCAACAGTGTGTTGCGATTGCGGAATATGTCCATCAAAAATATTACTTTTGGTGTGGTTGTTGGTTGTCATAGAAACACCATAGTGAGAGATTAAAGTTGTTTGTTCACCAATAGAGTACTGTGTTCCATAGTTACCACCAATGTTGTCTAATGACTGCAGATCATAATTTCTCGCTTGGTCCTTTAACAAAAAACAGAAATATCATTGTACATAAAATTTCCACAGAAATAAATGAAAAAAATACATTTATGAAGTACAATACAGAGACAAACTTACCCTTTTTGTGTCGATATTTGTTTCATACCGAAGCTGGTTTTTTGACGTGGGAATATTCGTTGTGACTGGAGTCACAAGGTATGTTGACAAAGTCATCACAGCAACTGACACCAAAACCACGCACACAAGAGATAATTTTCGATATTTCCTACACAGCATTATTTTGTTGAGCATTTCAATTGAAGGTGATGGTATTTCAACATATATATATTATATTGAACATATGTTACATTTAATATAATACGCTATGATGTCACGTGGCTAATCAGCATGAGTACACACAACAACAATCAAAATCATATCTAAAGTGCGGAAAAAATTGAATACAGATTACTAAATGATTAAAATAAAGTAATTTAATATTTAGAAGAGATTTGAACCCAATATAAGATATGACTTTTGAATCATGTATCTTACCACATGATATTTGATAGAAACAAATCATGGTCCAAACACATTAATGGCATTTACGTCTGCTTTCAGGACAACACACAAAGCAAGTTTTAGGCACGCTTTTTCAAATTTTAATAAAGACACAGACAGGTTTGAGGCATGGTTACTCGACTTTTAGACAGAGACACAAAACAGGTTTGAGGCATAGTTACCCAACTTTTTGACAGAGGCACAACACAGGTATGAGGCATGGTTACTAAATTTTTAGACAGAAACTCAGAACAGGTCTGACACATGGTTACTCAAATTTTGGACAGAGACACAAAACATAGTTGAGGCATGGTTGCTCAACTTTTAGACAGAGACACAAAACGAGTTTGACGCATGGTTACTCGACTTTTAGAAAGAAACACAAAACGGGTTTGAGGCATGGTTACCCCACTTTTAGACAGAGACATAAAACAGGTCTGACACATGTTTACTCAATTTTTAGACAGAGACTCAAAACAGGTTTGAGGCATGGGTACTTAATTTTTAGACAGAAACACAAAGCAGGTTCGAGGCATGATTACCCAAATTTTAGACAGTGACACAAAACAGATTTTAGGCATGGTTACTCAACATTTAGACAGTGACACAAAACAGATTTTAGGCATAGTTACCCAACTTTTAGACAGAGACACAAAAAAGGTTTGAGGCATAGTTACCCAACTTTTAGACAGAGACACAAAACAGGTTTGAGGCATAGTTACCCAGCTTTTAGACAGAGACACAAAACAGGTTTGAGGCATAGTTACCCAGCTTTTAGACAGAGACACAAAACAGGTTTGAGGCATAGTTACCCAACTTTTAGACAGAGACACAAAACATGTTTGAGGCATGGTTACTCGACTTTTAGACAGTGACCCAAACCAGGTTTGAGGCATAGTTACCCAGCTTTTAGACAGAGGCACAAAGCAGGTTCGAGGCATAGTTAACCAAATTTTAGACAGAGACACAAAACAGGTTTGAAGCATAGTTACCCAACTTTTAGACAGAGACACAAAACATGTTTGAGGCATGGCTACTCGACTTTTGGACAATGACCCAAACCAGGTTTGAGGCATGGTTACTCGCCTTTTAGATAAAGACAGAAAGCAGGTTTGAGGAATGGTTACTCAATGTTTAGACAGAGACTCAAAACAGGTCTGAGACATAGTTACTCAAATTTTTGACACAGACACAAAGCAGGTTTGAGGCACGGTTAACCAAATTTTAGGCACAGACACAAAGCAGGTTTGAGGCTCGGTTACTGGATTTTTAGACAGACACTCAAAACAGGTTTGAGGCATGGTTACTCAACGTTTAGACAGAGACACAAAACAGGTGTGAAGCATGGGTAATCGACTTTTAGACAGAGGCACGAAGCAGGTTTGAGGCACGGTTAACCAAATTTTAGGCACAGACACAAAGAAGGATTGAGGCATGGTTACTGGATTTTTAGACAGAGACTCAAAACAGGTTTGAGACATGGTAACTCAACTTTTAGACAGAGATTAAAAACAGGCCTGAGACATGGTTACTCAACTTTTCGACAGAGACACAAAACAGGTTTGAGGCATAGTTACCCAACTTTTAGACAGAGACTCAACACAGGTATGAGGCATGGTTACTAAATTTTTAGACAGAAACTCAGAACAGGTCTGACACATGGTTACTCAAATTTTGGACAGAGACACAAAACATAGTTGAGGCATGTATGGTTATTCAACTTTTAGACAGAGACACAACACGAGTTTGACGCATTGTTACTCGACTTTTAGACAGAAACACAAAACAGGTTTGAGGCATGGCTACTCAACTTTTAGACAGAAACACAAAGCAGGTTTGAGGCATGTATGGTTATTCAACTTTTAGACAGAGATACAAAACGAGTTTGACGCATTGTTACTCGACTTTTAGACAGAAACACAAAACAGGTTTGAGGCATGGCTACTCAACTTTTAGACAGAAACACAAAGCAGGTTTGAGGCATGGTTACTCGACTATTAGATAGAGACATAAAACAGGTCTGACACATGATTACTCTATTTTTAGACAGAGACTCAAAACAGGTTTGAGGCATGGTTACTCGACTTTTAGAAAGAAACACAAAACAGGTTTGAGGCATGGTTACTTAATTTTTAGACAGAAACACAAAGCAGGTGTGAGGCATGGTTACTCAACTTTTAGACAGTGACATGAAACAGATTTGTGGCATGGTTACTCAACTTTTAGAGAGAGACACAAAGCAAGTCTGACGCATGGTTACTCAACTTTCAGAGAGAGACACAAACAAGGTTTGAGGCATGGTTACTCAACTTTTAGACAGTGACACAAAACAGATTTTAGGCATGGTAACTCAACTTTTAGGCACACACACAAAGGAGGACTGAGGCATGGTTACCCAACTTTTAGACAGTGGCACAAAACAGATTTGAGGCATGGTTACTCAACATTTAGACAGTGACACAAAACAGGTTTGAGGCATAGTTAACCAAATTTTAGACAGAGACACAAAACAGGTTTGAAGCATAGTTACCCAACTTTTAGACAGAGACACAAAACATGTTTGAGGCATGGCTACTCGACTTTTAGACAATGACCCAAACCAGGTTTGAGGCATAGTTACCCAGCTATTAGACAGAGGCACAAAGCAGGTTCGATGCATATTTAACCAAATTTTAGACAGAGACACAAAACAGGTTTGAGGCATAGTTAACCAACTTTTAGACAGAGATACAAAACATGTTTGAGGCATGGTTACTCGACTTTTAGACAATGACCCAAACCAGGTTTGAGGCATAGTTACCCAGCTTTTAGACAGAGGCACAGAGCAGGTTTGAGGCATAGTTAACCAAATTTTAGACAGAGACACAAAACAGGTTTGAAGCATGGGTACTCAACTTTTAGACAGTAGCACAAAGCAGGTTTGTGGCACGGTTAACCAAATTTTAGGCACAGACACAAAGTAGGATTGAGGCATGGTTACTGGATTTTTAGACAGAGACCCAAAACAGGTTTGAGGCATGGTTACTCAACTTTTAGACAGAGATAAAAACAGGCCTGAGACATGGTTACTCAACTTTTAGGCACAGACACAAAGCAGGTTTGAGGCATAGTTACCCAACTTTTTGACAGAGGCACAACACAGGTAGGAGGCATGGTTACCCAACTTTTAGACAGAGACACAAAACATGTTTGAGGCATGGTTACCCAACTTTTAGACAGAGATACAAGACATGTTTGAGGCATAGTTACCCAGCTTTTAGACAGAGGCACAAAGCAGGTTTGAGGCATAGTTAACCAAATTTTAGACAGAGACACAAAACAGGTTTGAAGCATGGGTACTCAACTTTTAGACAGTAGCACAAAGCAGGTTTGTGGCACGGTTAACCAAATTTTAGGCACAGACACAAAGAAGGATTGAGGCATGGTTACTGGATTTTTAGACAGAGACTCAAAACAGGTTTGAGACATGGTAACTCAACTTTTAGACAGAGATTAAAAACAGGCCTGAGACATGGTTACTCAACTTTTAGGCACAGACACAAAGCAGGTTTGAGGCATAGTTACCCAACTTTTTGACAGAGGCACAACACAGGTAGGAGGCATGGTTACCCAACTTTTAGACAGAGACACAAAACATGTTTGAGGCATGGTTACCCAACTTTTAGACAGAGATACAAGACATGTTTGAGGCATAGTTACCCAGCTTTTAGACAGAGGCACAAAGCAGGTTTGAGGCATAGTTAACCAAATTTTAGACAGAGACACAAAACAGGTTTGAAGCATGGGTACTCAACTTTTAGAAAGTAGCACAAAGCAGGTTTGTGGCACGGTTAACCAAATTTTAGGCACAGACACAAAGAAGGATTGAGGCATGGTTACTGGATTTTTAGACAGAGACTCAAAACAGGTTTGAGACATGGTAACTCAACTTTTAGACAGAGATTAAAAACAGGCCTGAGACATGGTTACTCAACTTTTAGGCACAGACACAAAGCAGGTTTGAGGCATAGTTACCCAACTTTTTGACAGAGGCACAACACAGGTAGGAGGCATGGTTACCCAACTTTTAGACAGAGACACAAAACATGTTTGAGGCATGGTTACTCGACTTTTAGACAATGACCCAAACCAGGTTTGAGTCATAGTTACCCAGCTTTTAGACAGAGGCACAAAGGAGGTTCGAGGCATAGTTATCCAAATTTTAGACAGAGACACAAAACAGGTTTGAGGCATAGTTACCCAACTTTTAGACAGAGACACAAAACATGTTTGACGCATGGTTACTCGACTTTTAGACAATGACCCAAACCAGGTTTGAGGCATAGTTACCCAGCTTTTAGACAGAGGCACCAAGCAGGTTTGAGGCATAGTTAACCAAATTTTAGACAGAGACACAAAACAGGTTTGAAGCATGGGTACTCAACTTTTAGACAGTAGCACAAAGCAGGTTTGTGGCACGGTTAACCAAATTTTAGGCACAGACACAAAGTAGGATTGAGGCATGGTTACTGGATTTTTAGACAGAGACCCAAAACAGGTTTGAGGCATGGTTACTCAACTTTTAGACAGAGATTAAAAACAGGCATGAGACATGGTTACTCAACTTTTAGGCACAGACATAAAGCAGGTTTGAGGCATGGTTACTCGATTTTAGACAGAGACTCAAAACAGGTTTGAGGCATAGTTGACCAAATTTTAGACAGAGACACAAAACAGGTTTGAGGCATGGTTACTCTACTTTTAGACAGAGACACAAAACAGGTTTGAAGCATGGTTACTCGACTATTAGATAGAGACATAAAACAGGTCTGACACATGTTAACTCAATTTTTAGACAGAGCAAAAAACAGGTTTGACGCATGGTTACTCAACTTTTCGACAGAAACACAAAGCAGGTTTGAGGCATGGTTACTCGCCTTTTAGATAAAGACAGAAAGCGGGTTTGAGGAATGGTTACTCAATTTTTAGACAGAGACTCAAAACAGGTCTGAGACATAGTTACTCACATTTTTGGCACAGACACAAAGCAGGTTTGAGGCACGGTTACTGGATTTTTAGACAGACACTCAAAACAGGTTTGAGGCATGGTTACTCAACGTTTAGACAGAGACACAAAACAGGTTTGAAGCATGGGTAATCGACTTTTAGACAGAGGCACGAAGCAGGTTTGAGGCACGGTTAACCAAATTTTAGGCACAGACACAAAGAAGGATTGAGGCATGGTTACTGGATTTTTAGACAGAGACTCAAAACAGGTTTGAGACATGGTAACTCAACTTTTAGACAAAGATTAAAAACAGGCCTGAGACATGGTTACTCAACTTTTCGACAGAAACACAAAGCAGGTTTGAGGCATGTATGGTTATTCAACTTTTAGACAGAGACACAACACGAGTTTGACGCATTGTTACTCGACTTTTAGACAGAAACACAAAACAGGTTTGAGGCATGGCTACTCAACTTTTAGACAGAAACACAAAGCAGGTTTGAGGCATGTATGGTTATTCAACTTTTAGACAGAGATACAAAACGAGTTTGACGCATTGTTACTCGACTTTTAGACAGAAACACAAAACAGGTTTGAGGCATGGCTACTCAACTTTTAGACAGAAACACAAAGCAGGTTTGAGGCATGGTTACTCGACTATTAGATAGAGACATAAAACAGGTCTGACACATGATTACTCTATTTTTAGACAGAGACTCAAAACAGGTTTGAGGCATGGTTAACTCGACTTTTAGAAAGAAACACAAAACAGGTTTGAGGCATGGTTACTTAATTTTTTGACAGAAACACAAAGCAGGTGTGAGGCATGGTTACTCAACTTTTAGACAGTGACATGAAAGAGATTTGTGGCATGGTTACTCAACTTTTAGAGAGAGACACAAAGCAAGTCTGACGCATGGTTACTCAACTTTCAGAGAGAGACACAAACAAGGTTTGAGGCATGGTTACTCAACTTTTAGACAGTGACACAAAACAGATTTTAGGCATGGTAACTCAACTTTTAGGCACACACACAAAGCAGGTCTGAGGCATGGTTACTCAACTTTTAGACAGTGGCACAAAACAGATTTGAGGCATGGTTACTCAACATTTAGACAGTGACACAAAACAGGTTTGAGGCATAGTTACCCAAATTTTAGACAGAGACACACAACAGGTTATAGGCATGGTTACTCGACGTTTAGACCGAGACCCAAAACAGGTTTGAGGCATGTATGGTTATTCAACTTTTAGATAGAGATACAAAACGAGTTTGACGCATTGTTACTCGACTTTTAGACAGAGACACAAAGCAGGTTTGAGGCATGGTTACTCGACTTTTAGATAGAGACATAAAACACGTGTGACACATGTTTACTCAACATTTAGACAGAGACACAGACCAGGTCGACGCATGGTTACTCAACTTTTAGATAGAAACACAAAACAGGTTTGAGGCATGGTTAACCAACTTTTAGACAGAGGCACAAAGCAGGTTTGAGGCATAGTTACCCAACTTTTAGACAGAAACACCAAACTGGTTTGATGCATGGTTACTCGACTTTTAGTTAGAGACTCAAAACAGGTTTGATGCATGGTTACCCAACTTTTAGACAGTGACACGAAACAGATTTGATGGATCGTTACTCGAATTTTAGACAGAAACACAAAACAGGTTTGAGGCATAGTTACCCAACTTTTAGACAGAAACACAAAGCAGGTTTGAGGCATGGTTACTCGACTTTTAGATAGAGGCCCAAAACAGGTTTGAGGCATGGTTACTCAACTTTTAGACAGAAAAACAAAACAGGTTTGAGGCATGGTTACTCGACTTTTAGACAGAGACACAAACAGGTCTGACGCATGGTTACTAAATTTTTAGACAGAGACTCAAAAGAGGTTTGAGGCATGGTTACTCAACTTTCAGAGAGAGACACAAACAAGGTTTGAGGCATGGTTACTCAACTTTCAGAGAGAGACACAAACAAGGTTTGAGGCATGGTTACTCAACTTTTAGACAGAAAAACAAAACAGGTTTGAGGCATGGTTACTCGACTTTTAGACAGAGACACAAACAGGTCTGACGCATGGTTACTAAATTTTTAGACAGAGACTCAAAAGAGGTTTGAGGCATGGTTACTCAACTTTCAGAGAGAGACACAAACAAGGTTTGAGGCACGGTTACTCAACTTTCAGAGAGAGACACAAACAAGGTTTGAGGCATGGTTACTCAACTTTTAGACAGAAAAACAAAACAGGTTTGACGCATGGTTACTCGACTTTTAGACAGAGACACAAACAGGTCTGACGCATGGTTACTAAATTTTTAGACAGAGATTCAAAACAGGTTTGAGGCATGGTTACTCAACTTTCAGAGAGAGACACACACAAGGTTTGAGGCATGGTTACTCAACTTTTAGACATAGACACAAAACAGGTTTGAGATATGGTTACTCAACTTTTAGACAGTGACATGAAACAGATTTGAGGCATGGTTACTCAACTTTTAGACAGAGACATAAAGCAGGTTTGAGGCATGGTTACTGAACTTTTAGACAGAAACACAAAATAGGTTTGAGGCATGGTTACTCAACTTTTAGACACAGACACATAGCAGGTCGACGCATGGTTACTCGAATTGTAGACAGAAACACAAAACAGGTTTGAGGCATGGTTACTCAACTTTTAGACAGTGACATGAAACAGATTTGTGGCATGGTTACTCAACTTTCAGAGAGAGACACAAACAAGGTTTGAGGCATGGTTACTCAACTTTTAGACAGTGACACAAAACAGATTTTAGGCATGGTAACTCAACTTTTAGGCACACACACAAAGCAGGTCTGAGGCATGGTTACCCAACTTTTAGACAGTGGCACAAAACAGATTTGAGGCATGGTTACTCAACATTTAGACAGTGACACAAAACAGGTTTGAGGCATAGTTACCCAAATTTTAGACAGAGACACACAACAGGTTATAGGCATGGTTACTCGACGTTTAGACCGAGACCCAAAACAGGTTTGAGGCATGTATGGTTATTCAACTTTTAGATAGAGATACAAAACGAGTTTGACGCATTGTTACTCGACTTTTAGACAGAGACACAAAGCAGGTTTGAGGCATGGTTACTCGACTTTTAGATAGAGACATAAAACACGTGTGACACATGTTTACTCAACATTTAGACAGAGACACAGACCAGGTCGACGCATGGTTACTCAACTTTTAGACAGAAACACAAAACAGGTTTGAGGCATGGTTAACCAACTTTTAGACAGAGGCACAAAGCAGGTTTGAGGCATAGTTACCCAACTTTTAGACAGAAACACCAAACTGGTTTGATGCATGGTTACTCGACTTTTAGTTAGAGACTCAAAACAGGTTTGATGCATGGTTACCCAACTTTTAGACAGTGACACGAAACAGATTTGATGGATCGTTACTCGAATTTTAGACAGAAACACAAAACAGGTTTGAGGCATAGTTACCCAACTTTTAGACAGAAACACAAAGCAGGTTTGAGGCATGGTTACTCGACTTTTAGATAGAGGCCCAAAACAGGTTTGAGGCATGGTTACTCAACTTTTAGACAGAAAAACAAAACAGGTTTGAGGCATGGTTACTCGACTTTTAGACAGAGACACAAACAGGTCTGACGCATGGTTACTAAATTTTTAGACAGAGACTCAAAAGAGGTTTGAGGCATGGTTACTCAACTTTCAGAGAGAGACACAAACAAGGTTTGAGGCATGGTTACTCAACTTTCAGAGAGAGACACAAACAAGGTTTGAGGCATGGTTACTCAACTTTTAGACAGAAAAACAAAACAGGTTTGAGGCATGGTTACTCGACTTTTAGACAGAGACACAAACAGGTCTGACGCATGGTTACTAAATTTTTAGACAGAGACTCAAAAGAGGTTTGAGGCATGGTTACTCAACTTTCAGAGAGAGACACAAACAAGGTTTGAGGCACGGTTACTCAACTTTCAGAGAGAGACACAAACAAGGTTTGAGGCATGGTTACTCAACTTTTAGACAGAAAAACAAAACAGGTTTGACGCATGGTTACTCGACTTTTAGACAGAGACACAAACAGGTCTGACGCATGGTTACTAAATTTTTAGACAGAGATTCAAAACAGGTTTGAGGCATGGTTACTCAACTTTCAGAGAGAGACACACACAAGGTTTGAGGCATGGTTACTCAACTTTTAGACATAGACACAAAACAGGTTTGAGATATGGTTACTCAACTTTTAGACAGTGACATGAAACAGATTTGAGGCATGGTTACTCAACTTTTAGACAGAGACATAAAGCAGGTTTGAGGCATGGTTACTGAACTTTTAGACAGAAACACAAAATAGGTTTGAGGCATGGTTACTCAACTTTTAGACACAGACACATAGCAGGTCGACGCATGGTTACTCGAATTGTAGACAGAAACACAAAACAGGTTTGAGGCATGGTTACTCAACTTTTAGACAGTGACATGAAACAGATTTGTGGCATGGTTACTCAACTTTCAGAGAGAGACACAAACAAGGTTTGAGGCATGGTTACTCAACTTTTAGACAGTGACACAAAACAGATTTTAGGCATGGTAACTCAACTTTTAGGCACACACACAAAGCAGGTCTGAGGCATGGTTACCCAACTTTTAGACAGTGGCACAAAACAGATTTGAGGCATGGTTACTCAACATTTAGACAGTGACACAAAACAGGTTTGAGGCATAGTTACCCAAATTTTAGACAGAGACACACAACAGGTTATAGGCATGGTTACTCGACGTTTAGACCGAGACCCAAAACAGGTTTGAGGCATGTATGGTTATTCAACTTTTAGATAGAGATACAAAACGAGTTTGACGCATTGTTACTCGACTTTTAGACAGAGACACAAAGCAGGTTTGAGGCATGGTTACTCGACTTTTAGATAGAGACATAAAACACGTGTGACACATGTTTACTCAACATTTAGACAGAGACACAGACCAGTTCGACGCATGGTTACTCAACTTTTAGACAGAAACACAAAACAGGTTTGAGGCATGGTTAACCAACTTTTAGACAGAGGCACAAAGCAGGTTTGAGGCATAGTTACCCAACTTTTAGACAGAAACACCAAACTGGTTTGATGCATGGTTACTCGACTTTTAGTTAGAGACTCAAAACAGGTTTGATGCATGGTTACCCAACTTTTAGACAGTGACACGAAACAGATTTGATGGATGGTTACTCGAATTTTAGACAGAAACACAAAACAGGTTTGAGGCATAGTTACCCAACTTTTAGACAGAAACACAAAGCAGGTTTGAGGCATAGTTACCCAACTTTTACACAGTGACACAAAGCAGGTTTGAGGCATGGTTACTCGACTTTTAGATAGAGGCCCAAAACAGGTTTGAGGCATGGTTACTCAACTTTTAGACAGAAAAAACAAAACAGGTTTGAGGCATGGTTACTCGACTTTTAGACAGAGACACAAACAGGTCTGACGCATGGTTACTAAATTTTTAGACAGAGACTCAAAAGAGGTTTGAGGCATGGTTACTCAACTTTCAGAGAGAGTCACAAACAAGGTTTGAGGCATGGTTACTCAACTTTCAGAGAGAGACACAAACAAGGTTTGAGGCATGGTTACTCAACTTTTAGACAGAAAAACAAAACAGGTTTGAGGCATGGTTACTCGACTTTTAGACAGAGACACAAACAGGTCTGACGCATGGTTACTAAATTTTTAGACAGAGACTCAAAAGAGGTTTGAGGCATGGTTACTCAACTTTCAGAGAGAGACACAAACAAGGTTTGAGGCACGGTTACTAAATTTTTAGACAGAGACTCAAAACAGGTTTGAGGCATGGTTACTCAACTTTTAGACAGAAAAACAAAACAGGTTTGACGCATGGTTACTCGATTTTTAGACAGAGACACAAACAGGTCTGACGCATGGTTACTAAATTTTTAGACAGAGACTCAAAACAGGTTTGAGGCATGGTTACTCAACTTTCAGAGAGAGACACACACAAGGTTTGAGGCATGGTTACTCAACTTTTAGACAGTGACATGAAACAGATTTGAGGCATGGTTACTCAACTTTTAGACAGAGACATAAAGCAGGTTTGAGGCATGGTTACTGAACTTTTAGACAGAAACACAAAATAGGTTTGAGGCATGGTTACTCAACTTTTAGACACAGACACATAGCAGGTCGACGCATGGTTACTCGAATTGTAGACAGAAACACAAAACAGGTTTGAGGCATGGTTACTCAATTTTTAGAGAGAGACACAAAGCAAGTCTGACGCATGGTTACTCAACTTTCAGAGAGAGACACAAACGAGGTTTGAGGCATGGTTACTCAACTTTTAGGCACAGACACACAAAGCAGGATTGGGGCATGGTTACACGACTTTTAGATAAAGTCACAAAGCAGATTTGTGGCGTGGTTACTCAAGTTTTAGACAGAGACACAAAACTGGTTTGAGGCATGGTTACTCAACTTTTCGACAGTGACACAAAACAGATTTGAGGAATGGTTACTCAACTTTACGACAGTGACATAAAAGAGATTTGAGGCATGGTTACTCCACTTTTAGAGAGAGACACAAACCAAGTCTGACGCATGGTTACTCAACTTTCAGAGAGAGAGACATAAACCTGATTTGAGGCATGGTTACTCAACTTTTAGGCACAGTCACACAAAGCAGGTTGGAGGCATGGTTACTCGACTTTTAGACAAACACTCAAAACTGGTTTGAAGCATGATTACTCAACTTTTAGGCACCGACACAAAGCAGGTGTGAAGCATGGTTACACAACTTTAGACCGAGACTCAAAACGGGTGTGAGGCATGGTTACTCAAGTTTTAGACAGAAATCCAAAGCATGTTTGAGTCATAGTTATTCACCTTTTAGAAAGAGACGCAAAGCAGGTTCGAGGCATAGTTATCCAACTTTTAGGCAGAGACACAAAACTGGTTTGCGGCATGGTTATTCGACTTTTAGACAGAGACCCAAAGCAGGTTTGAGGCATAGTTACCCAGCTTTTAGACAGGGGCTCAAAGCAGGTTTGAGGCATAGTTAACGAAATTTTAGACAGAGACACAAAACAGGTTTTAGGCATGGTTACTCGACGTTTAGACCGAGACCCAAAGCAGGTTTGAGGCGTGTATGGTTATTCAACTTTTAGATAGAGATACAAAACGAGTTTGACGCATTGCTACTCGACTTTTAGACAGAGACACAAAGCAGGTTTGAGGCATGGTTACTCGACTTTTAGATAGAGACATAAAACACGTCTGACACATGTTTACTCAACTTTTAGACAGAGACACAGACCAGGTCGACGCATGGTTACTCAACTTTTAGACAGAAACACAAAACAGGTTTGAGGCATGGTTACTCAACTTTTAGACAGAGACACAAAGCAGGTTTGAAGCATGGTTACTCGACTAGCTATTAGTTAGAGACATAAAACAGGTCTGACACATGTTAACTCAATTTTTAGACAGAGAAAAAACAGGTTTGAGGCATGGTTACTCAACTTTTCGACAGAAACACAAAGCAGGTTTGAGGCATAGTTAGTCGACTTTTAGACAGAGACACAAAGCAGGTTTGATGCATGGTTACTCAATTTTTAGACAGAGACTCAAAACAGGCCTGAGACATAGTTACTCAAATTGTTGGCACAGACACAAAGCAGGTTTGGGGCACGGTTACTCAACTTTTATACATAGACACAAAACAGGTTTGAGGCATGGTTACTCAACTTTTAGACAGGCACAAAACACGTCTGACACATGGTTACTCAATTTTTAGACAGAGATTTAAACAGGTTTGAGGGATCGTTACTCGACTTTTTGATAGAGATTCAAAATATGTTTGAGGCATGGTTACTCGTCTTTTAGGCACAGACACACCAAGCAGGTATGAGGCATGGTTACTCAACTTTTAGACAGTGACACAAAGCAGGTTTGAAGCATGGTTACTCGACTATTAGTTAGAGACATAAAACAGGTCTGACACATGTTTACTCAATTTTTAGACAGAGAAAAAAAAACAGGTTTGAGGCATAGTTACTCAACTTTTCGACAGAAACACAAAGCAGGTTTGAGGCATGGTTACTCGACTTTTAGATAGAGACACAAAGCAGGTTTGATGCATTTTTACTCAATTTTTAGACAGAGACTCAAAACAGGCCTGAGACATAGTTACTCAAATTTTTGGCACAGACACAAAGCAGGTTTGGGGCACGGTTAACCAAATTTTAGACACAGACACAAAGAATGGTTGAGGCATGGTTACTAGATTTTTAGAAAGACACTCAAACAGGTTTGAGGCACGGTTACCCAACTTTTAGACAGAGATTAAAAACAGGCCTGAGACATGGTTATTCAACTTTTAGGCACAGACACAAAGCAGGTATGAGGCATGGTTATTCAAATTTCGGACAGAGACACAAAACAGGTTTGAGGCATGTATGGTTATTCAACTTTTAGACAGAGATACAAAACGAGTTTGACGCATTGTTACTCGACTTTTAGATAGAAACACAAAACAGGTTTGAGGCATGGCTACTCAACTTTTAGACAGAAACACAAAGCAGGTTTGAGGCATGGTTACTCGACTATTAGATAGAGATTTAAAACAGGTCTGATACATGTTTACTAAATTTTTAGACAGAGACTCAAAACAGGTTTGAGGCATGGTTACTCAACTTTTAGACAAAAACACAAAGCAGGTTTGAGGCATGGTTACTCAACTTTTAGACAGAGACACAAACCATGTTTGAGGCATGGTTGCTCAACTCTTATGCACATACACAAAGCAGGTCTGACGCATAGTTACCCAACTTTTAGACAAAAACACAAAGCAGGTTTGAGGCATAGTTACCCAACTTTTACACAATGACACAAAACAGATTTGAGGCATTGTTACTAAATTTTTAGACAGAAACTCAGAACAGGTCTGACACATGGTTACTCAAATTTTGGACAGATACACAAAGCAGGTTTGAGGCATAGTTTACCAATTTTTAGACAGAGACTCAAAACAGGTTTGAGGCATGGTTGCTCAACTTTTAGACAGAGACACAAAAGGAGTTTGACGCATGGTTACTCGACTTTTAGACAGAAACACAAAGCAGGTTTGAGGCATAGTTACCCAACTTTTACACAGTGACACAAAGCAGGTTTGAGGCATGGTTACTCGACTTTTAGATAGAGGCCCAAAACAGGTTTGAGGCATGGTTACTCAACTTTTAGACAGAAAAAACAAAACAGGTTTGAAGCATGGTTACTCGACTTTTAGACAGAGACACAAACAGGTCTGACGCATGGTTACTAAATTTTTAGACAGAGACTCAAAAGAGGTTTGAGGCATGGTTACTCAACTTTCAGAGAGAGACACAAACAAGGTTTGAGGCACGGTTACTCAACTTTCAGAGAGAGACACAAACAAGGTTTGAGGCATGGTTACTCAACTTTTAGACAGAAAAACAAAACAGGTTTGACGCATGGTTACTCGACTTTTAGACAGAGACACAAACAGGTCTGACGCATGGTTACTAAATTTTTAGACAGAGACTCAAAACAGGTTTGAGGCATGGTTACTCAACTTTCAGAGAGAGACACACACAAGGTTTGAGGCATGGTTACTCAACTTTTAGACATAGACACAAAACAGGTTTGAGATATGGTTACTCAACTTTTAGACAGTGACATGAAACAGATTTGAGGCATGGTTACTCAACTTTTAGACAGAGACATAAAGCAGGTTTGAGGCATGGTTACTGAACTTTTAGACAGAAACACAAAATAGGTTTGAGGCATGGTTACTCAACTTTTAGACACAGACACATAGCAGGTCGACGCATGGTTACTCGAATTGTAGACAGAAACACAAAACAGGTTTGAGGCATGGTTACTCAATTTTTAGAGAGAGACACAAAGCAAGTCTGACGCATGGTTACTCAACTTTCAGAGAGAGAGACACAAACGAGGTTTGAGGCATGGTTACTCAACTTTTAGGCACAGACACACAAAGCAGGATTGGGGCATGGTTACACGACTTTTAGATAAAGTCACAAAGCAGATTTGTGGCATGGTTACTCAAGTTTTAGACAGAGACACAAAACTGGTTTGAGGCATGGTTACTCAACTTTTCGACAGTGACACAAAACAGATTTGAGGAATGGTTACTCAACTTTTCGACAGTGACATAAAAGAGATTTGAGGCATGGTTACTCCACTTTTAGAGAGAGACACAAACCAAGTCTGACGCATGGTTACTCAACTTTCAGAGAGAGAGACATAAACCTGATTTGAGGCATGGTTACTCAACTTTTAGGCACAGTCACACAAAGCAGGTTTGAGGCATGGTTACTCGACTTTTAGACAAACACTCAAAACTGGTTTGAAGCATGATTACTCAACTTTTAGGCACCGACACAAAGCAGGTGTGAAGCATGGTTACACAACTTTAGACCGAGACTCAAAACGGGTGTGAGGCATGGTTACTCAAGTTTTAGACAGAAATCCAAAGCATGTTTGAGTCATAGTTATCCACTTTTTAGAAAGAGACGCAAAGCAGGTTCGAGGCATAGTTATCCAACTTTTAGGCAGAGACACAAAACTGGTTTGCGGCATGGTTATTCGACTTTTAGACAGAGACCCAAAGCAGATTTGAGGCATAGTTACCCAGCTTTTAGACAGGGGCTCAAAGCAGGTTTGAGGCATAGTTAACGAAATTTTAGACAGAGACACAAAACAGGTTTTAGGCATGGTTACTCGACGTTTAGACCGAGACCCAAAGCAGGTTTGAGGCGTGTATGGTTATTCAACTTTTAGATAGAGATACAAAACGAGTTTGACGCATTGCTACTCGACTTTTAGATAGAGACATAAAACACGTCTGACACATGTTTACTCAACTTTTAGACAGAGACACAGACCAGGTCGACGCATGGTTACTCAACTTTTAGACAGAAACACAAAACAGGTTTGAGGCATGGTTACTCAACTTTTAGACAGAGACACAAAGCAGGTTTGAAGCATGGTTACTCGACTAGCTATTAGTTAGAGACATAAAACAGGTCTGACACATGTTAACTCAATTTTTAGACAGAGAAAAAAACAGGTTTGAGGCATGGTTACTCAACTTTTCGACAGAAACACAAAGCAGGTTTGAGGCATAGTTAGTCGACTTTTAGACAGAGACACAAAGCAGGTTTGATGCATGGTTACTCAATTTTTAGACAGAGACTCAAAACAGGCCTGAGACATAGTTACTCAAATTGTTGGCACAGACACAAAGCAGGTTTGGGGCACGGTTACTCAACTTTTATACATAGACACAAAACAGGTTTGAGGCATGGTTACTCAACTTTTAGACAGGCACAAAACACGTCTGACACATGGTTACTCAATTTTTAGACAGAGACTTAAACAGGTTTGAGGGATCGTTACTCGACTTTTTGATAGAGATTCAAAATATGTTTGAGGCATGGTTACTCGTCTTTTAGGCACAGACACACCAAGCAGGTATGAGGCATGGTTACTCAACTTTTAGACAGTGACACAAAGCAGGTTTGAAGCATGGTTACTCGACTATTAGTTAGAGACATAAAACAGGTCTGACACATGTTTACTCAATTTTTAGACAGAGAAAAAAAAACAGGTTTGAGGCATAGTTACTCAACTTTTCGACAGAAACACAAAGCAGGTTTGAGGCATGGTTACTCGACTTTTAGATAGAGACACAAAGCAGGTTTGATGCATTTTTACTCAATTTTTAGACAGAGACTCAAAACAGGCCTGAGACATAGTTACTCAAATTTTTGGCACAGACACAAAGCAGGTTTGGGGCACGGTTAACCAAATTTTAGACACAGACACAAAGAATGGTTGAGGCATGGTTACTAGATTTTTAGAAAGTCACTCAAACAGGTTTGAGGCACGGTTACCCAACTTTTAGACAGAGATTAAAAACAGGCCTGAGACATGGTTATTCAACTTTTAGGCACAGACACAAAGCAGGTATGAGGCATGGTTATTCAAATTTCGGACAGAGACACAAAACAGGTTTGAGGCATGTATGGTTATTCAACTTTTAGACAGAGATACAAAACGAGTTTGACGCATTGTTACTCGACTTTTAGATAGAAACACAAAACAGGTTTGAGGCATGGCTACTCAACTTTTAGACAGAAACACAAAGCAGGTTTGAGGCATGGTTACTCGACTATTAGATAGAGATTTAAAACAGGTCTGATACATGTTTACTAAATTTTTAGACAGAGACTCAAAACAGGTTTGAGGCATGGTTACTCAACTTTTAGACAAAAACACAAAGCAGGTTTGAGGCATGGTTACTCAACTTTTAGACAGAGACACAAACCATGTTTGAGGCATGATTACCCAACATTTAGACAGTGACACAAAACAGATTTGAGGCATGGTTGCTCAACTTTTATGCACATACACAAAGCAGGTCTGACACATAGTTACCCAACTTTTAGACAAAAACACAAAGCAGGTTTGAGGCATAGTTACCCAACTTTTACACAATGACACAAAACAGATTTGAGGCATTGTTACTAAATTTTTAGACAGAAACTCAGAACAGGTCTGACACATGGTTACTCAAATTTTGGACAGATACACAAAGCAGGTTTGAGGCATAGTTAACCAATTTTTAGACAGAGACTCAAAACAGGTTTGAGGCATGGTTGCTCAACTTTTAGACAGAGACACAAAACGAGTTTGACGCATGGTTACTCGACTTTTAGACAGTGACACAAAACAGGTTTGAGGCGTAGTTAACCAACTTTTAGACTGAGACATAAAACAGGTCTGACACATGTTTACTCGATTTTTAGACAGAGACTCAAAACAGGTTTGAGGCATGGTTACTTAATTTTTAGACAGAAACGCAAAGCAGGTTTGAGGCATGATTACCTAAATTTTAGACAGTGGCAAAAAACAGGTTTGATGCATGGTTACTCGACTTTTAGTTAGAGACTGAAAACAGGTTTGAGGCATGGTTACCCAACTTTTAGACAGTGGCACGAAACAGATTTGATGGATGGTTACTCGAATTTTAGACAGAGACACAAACCATGTTTGAGACATGATTACCCAACATTTAGAAAGAAACACAAAACAGGTTTGAGGCATAGTTACCCAACTTTTACACAGTGACACAAAACAGGTTTGAGGCATGGTTACTCAACTTTTAGACAGAGACACAAAGCAGGTTTGAAGCATGGTTACTCGACTAGCTATTAGTTAGAGACATAAAACAGGTCTGACACATGTTAACTCAATTTTTAGACAGAGAAAAAACAGGTTTGAGGCATGGTTACTCAAGTTTTAGACAGAAATCCAAAGCATGTTTGAGTCATAGTTATCCACTTTTTAGAAAGAGACGCAAAGCAGGTTCGAGGCATAGTTATCCAACTTTTAGGCAGAGACACAAAACTGGTTTGCGGCATGGTTATTCGACTTTTAGACAGAGACCCAAAGCAGGTTTGAGGCATAGTTACCCAGCTTTTAGACAGGGGCTCAAAGCAGGTTTGAGGCATAGTTAACGAAATTTTAGACAGAGACACAAAACAGGTTTTAGGCATGGTTACTCGACGTTTAGACCGAGACCCAAAGCAGGTTTGAGGCGTGTATGGTTATTCAAATTTTAGATAGAGATACAAAACGAGTTTGACGCATTGCTACTCGACTTTTAGACAGAGACACAAAGCAGGTTTGAGGCATGGTTACTCGACTTTTAGATAGAGACATAAAACACGTCTGACACATGTTTACTCAACTTTTAGACAGAGACACAGACCAGGTCGACGCATGGTTACTCAACTTTTAGACAGAAACACAAAACAGGTTTGAGGCATGGTTACTCAACTTTTAGACAGAGACACAAAGCAGGTTTGAAGCATGGTTACTCGACTAGCTATTAGTTAGAGACATAAAACAGGTCTGACACATGTTAACTCAATTTTTAGACAGAGAAAAAAACAGGTTTGAGGCATGGTTACTCAACTTTTCGACAGAAACACAAAGCAGGTTTGAGGCATAGTTAGTCGACTTTTAGACAGAGACACAAAGCAGGTTTGATGCATGGTTACTCAATTTTTAGACAGAGACTCAAAACAGGCCTGAGACATAGTTACTCAAATTGTTGGCACAGACACAAAGCAGGTTTGGGGCACGGTTACTCAACTTTTATACATAGACACAAAACAGGTTTGAGGCATGGTTACTCAACTTTTAGACAGGCACAAAACACGTCTGACACATGGTTACTCAATTTTTAGACAGAGACTTAAACAGGTTTGAGGGATCGTTACTCGACTTTTTGATAGAGATTCAAAATATGTTTGAGGCATGGTTACTCGTCTTTTAGGCACAGACACACCAAGCAGGTATGAGGCATGGTTACTCAACTTTTAGACAGTGACACAAAGCAGGTTTGAAGCATGGTTACTCGACTATTAGTTAGAGACATAAAACAGGTCTGACACATGTTTACTCAATTTTTAGACAGAGAAAAAAAAACAGGTTTGAGGCATAGTTACTCAACTTTTCGACAGAAACACAAAGCAGGTTTGAGGCATGGTTACTCGACTTTTAGATAGAGACACAAAGCAGGTTTGATGCATTTTTACTCAATTTTTAGACAGAGACTCAAAACAGGCCTGAGACATAGTTACTCAAATTTTTGGCACAGACACAAAGCAGGTTTGGGGCACGGTTAACCAAATTTTAGACACAGACACAAAGAATGGTTGAGGCATGGTTACTAGATTTTTAGAAAGACACTCAAACAGGTTTGAGGCACGGTTACCCAACTTTTAGACAGAGATTAAAAACAGGCCTGAGACATGGTTATTCAACTTTTAGGCACAGACACAAAGCAGGTATGAGGCATGGTTATTCAAATTTCGGACAGAGACACAAAACAGGTTTGAGGCATGTATGGTTATTCAACTTTTAGACAGAGATACAAAACGAGTTTGACGCATTGTTACTCGACTTTTAGATAGAAACACAAAACAGGTTTGAGGCATGGCTACTCAACTTTTAGACAGAAACACAAAGCAGGTTTGAGGCATGGTTACTCGACTATTAGATAGAGATTTAAAACAGGTCTGATACATGTTTACTAAATTTTTAGACAGAGACTCAAAACAGGTTTGAGGCATGGTTACTCAACTTTTAGACAAAAACACAAAGCAGGTTTGAGGCATGGTTACTCAACTTTTAGACAGAGACACAAACCATGTTTGAGGCATGATTACCCAACATTTAGACAGTGACACAAAACAGATTTGAGGCATGGTTGCTCAACTTTTATGCACATACACAAAGCAGGTCTGACACATAGTTACCCAACTTTTAGACAAAAACACAAAGCAGGTTTGAGGCATAGTTACCCAACTTTTACACAATGACACAAAACAGATTTGAGGCATTGTTACTAAATTTTTAGACAGAAACTCAGAACAGGTCTGACACATGGTTACTCAAATTTTGGACAGATACACAAAGCAGGTTTGAGGCATAGTTAACCAATTTTTAGACAGAGACTCAAAACAGGTTTGAGGCATGGTTGCTCAACTTTTAGACAGAGACACAAAACGAGTTTGACGCATGGTTACTCGACTTTTAGACAGTGACACAAAACAGGTTTGAGGCGTAGTTAACCAACTTTTAGACTGAGACATAAAACAGGTCTGACACATGTTTACTCGATTTTTAGACAGAGACTCAAAACAGGTTTGAGGCATGGTTACTTAATTTTTAGACAGAAACGCAAAGCAGGTTTGAGGCATGATTACCTAAATTTTAGACAGTGGCAAAAAACAGGTTTGATGCATGGTTACTCGACTTTTAGTTAGAGACTGAAAACAGGTTTGAGGCATGGTTACCCAACTTTTAGACAGTGGCACGAAACAGATTTGATGGATGGTTACTCGAATTTTAGACAGAGACACAAACCATGTTTGAGACATGATTACCCAACATTTAGAAAGAAACACAAAACAGGTTTGAGGCATAGTTACCCAACTTTTACACAGTGACACAAAACAGGTTTGAGGCATGGTTACTCAACTTTTAGACAGAGACACAAAGCAGGTTTGAAGCATGGTTACTCGACTAGCTATTAGTTAGAGACATAAAACAGGTCTGACACATGTTAACTCAATTTTTAGACAGAGAAAAAACAGGTTTGAGGCATGGTTACTCAACTTTTCGACAGACACACAAAGCAGGTTTGAGGCATAGTTAGTCGACTTTTAGACAGAGACACAAAGCAGGTTTGATGCATGGTTACTCAATTTTTAGACAGAGACTCAAAACAGGCCTGAGACATAGTTACTCAAATTTTTGGCACAGACACAAAGCAGGTTTGGGGCACGGTTACTCAACTTTTATACATAGACACAAAACAGGTTTGAGACATGGTTACTCAAATTTTAGACAGTGACATGAAACAGATTTGTGGCATGGTTACTCAGCTTTTAGAGAGAGACACTAAGCAAGTCTGACGCATGGTTACTCAACTTTCAGAGAGAGACACAAACAAGGTTTGAGGCATGGTTACTCAACTTTTAGGCACAGACACACAAAGCAGGATTGGGGCATGGTTACTCAACTTTTAGACAGAGACTCAAAACTGGTTTGAGGGATGATTACTCAACGTTTAGGCACAGACACAAAACAGGTTTGAGGCATGGTTACTCAACTTTTGGACAGTGACACAAAACAGATTTGAGGAATGGTTACTCACCTTTTCGACAGTGACATAAAAGAGATTTGAAGCATGGTTACTCAACTTTTAGAGAGAGACACAAACCAAGTCTGACGCATGGTTACTCAACTTTCAGAGAGAGACACAAACCAGGTTTGAGGCATGGTTACTCAACTTTTTGGCACAGACACACAAAGCAGGTGTGAGGCATGGTTACACAACTTTAGACAAAGATTCAAACCAGATTTGAGGCATGGTTACACGACTTTTAGATAAAGTCACAAAGCAGATTTGTGGCATGGTTACTCAAGTTTTAGACAGAGACACAAAACTGGTTTGAGGCATGGTTACTCAACTTTTCGACAGTGACACAAAACAGATTTGAGGAATGGTTACTCAACTTTTCGACAGTGACATAAAAGAGATTTGAGGCATGGTTACTCCACTTTTAGAGAGAGACACAAACCAAGTCTGACGCATGGTTACTCAACTTTCAGAGAGAGAGACATAAACCTGATTTGAGGCATGGTTACTCAACTTTTAGGCACAGTCACACAAAGCAGGTTTGAGGCATGGTTACTCGACTTTTAGACAAACACTCAAAACTGGTTTGAAGCATGATTACTCAACTTTTAGGCACCGACACAAAGCAGGTGTGAAGCATGGTTACACAACTTTAGACCGAGACTCAAAACGGGTGTGAGGCATGGTTACTCAAGTTTTAGACAGAAATCCAAAGCATGTTTGAGACATAGTTATCCACTTTTTAGAAAGAGACGCAAAGCAGGTTCGAGGCATAGTTATCCAACTTTTAGGCAGAGACACAAAACTGGTTTGCGGCATGGTTATTCGACTTTTAGACAGAGACCCAAAGCAGATTTGAGGCATAGTTACCCAGCTTTTAGACAGGGGCTCAAAGCAGGTTTGAGGCATAGTTAACGAAATTTTAGACAGAGACACAAAACAGGTTTTAGGCATGGTTACTCGACGTTTAGACCGAGACCCAAAGCAGGTTTGAGGCGTGTATGGTTATTCAACTTTTAGATAGAGATACAAAACGAGTTTGACGCATTGCTACTCGACTTTTAGACAGAGACACAAAGCAGGTTTGAGGCATGGTTACTCGACTTTTAGATAGAGACATAAAACACGTCTGACACATGTTTACTCAACTTTTAGACAGAGACACAGACCAGGTCGACGCATGGTTACTCAACTTTTAGACAGAAACACAAAACAGGTTTGAGGCATGGTTACTCAACTTTTAGACAGAGACACAAAGCAGGTTTGAAGCATGGTTACTCGACTAGCTATTAGTTAGAGACATAAAACAGGTCTGACACATGTTAACTCAATTTTTAGACAGAGAAAAAAACAGGTTTGAGGCATGGTTACTCAACTTTTCGACAGAAACACAAAGCAGGTTTGAGGCATAGTTAGTCGACTTTTAGACAGAGACACAAAGCAGGTTTGATGCATGGTTACTCAATTTTTAGACAGAGACTCAAAACAGGCCTGAGACATAGTTACTCAAATTGTTGGCACAGACACAAAGCAGGTTTGGGGCACGGTTACTCAACTTTTATACATAGACACAAAACAGGTTTGAGGCATGGTTACTCAACTTTTAGACAGGCACAAAACACGTCTGACACATGGTTACTCAATTTTTAGACAGAGACTTAAACAGGTTTGAGGGATCGTTACTCGACTTTTTGATAGAGATTCAAAATATGTTTGAGGCATGGTTACTCGTCTTTTAGGCACAGACACACCAAGCAGGTATGAGGCATGGTTACTCAACTTTTAGACAGTGACACAAAGCAGGTTTGAAGCATGGTTACTCGACTATTAGTTAGAGACATAAAACAGGTCTGACACATGTTTACTCAATTTTTAGACAGAGAAAAAAAAACAGGTTTGAGGCATAGTTACTCAACTTTTCGACAGAAACACAAAGCAGGTTTGAGGCATGGTTACTCGACTTTTAGATAGAGACACAAAGCAGGTTTGATGCATTTTTACTCAATTTTTAGACAGAGACTCAAAACAGGCCTGAGACATAGTTACTCAAATTTTTGGCACAGACACAAAGCAGGTTTGGGGCACGGTTAACCAAATTTTAGACACAGACACAAAGAATGGTTGAGGCATGGTTACTAGATTTTTAGAAAGACACTCAAACAGGTTTGAGGCACGGTTACCCAACTTTTAGACAGAGATTAAAAACAGGCCTGAGACATGGTTATTCAACTTTTAGGCACAGACACAAAGCAGGTATGAGGCATGGTTATTCAAATTTCGGACAGAGACACAAAACAGGTTTGAGGCATGTATGGTTATTCAACTTTTAGACAGAGATACAAAACGAGTTTGACGCATTGTTACTCGACTTTTAGATAGAAACACAAAACAGGTTTGAGGCATGGCTACTCAACTTTTAGACAGAAACACAAAGCAGGTTTGAGGCATGGTTACTCGACTATTAGATAGAGATTTAAAACAGGTCTGATACATGTTTACTAAATTTTTAGACAGAGACTCAAAACAGGTTTGAGGCATGGTTACTCAACTTTTAGACAAAAACACAAAGCAGGTTTGAGGCATGGTTACTCAACTTTTAGACAGAGACACAAACCATGTTTGAGGCATGATTACCCAACATTTAGACAGTGACACAAAACAGATTTGAGGCATGGTTGCTCAACTTTTATGCACATACACAAAGCAGGTCTGACACATAGTTACCCAACTTTTAGACAAAAACACAAAGCAGGTTTGAGGCATAGTTACCCAACTTTTACACAATGACACAAAACAGATTTGAGGCATTGTTACTAAATTTTTAGACAGAAACTCAGAACAGGTCTGACACATGGTTACTCAAATTTTGGACAGATACACAAAGCAGGTTTGAGGCATAGTTAACCAATTTTTAGACAGAGACTCAAAACAGGTTTGAGGCATGGTTGCTCAACTTTTAGACAGAGACACAAAACGAGTTTGACGCATGGTTACTCGACTTTTAGACAGTGACACAAAACAGGTTTGAGGCGTAGTTAACCAACTTTTAGACTGAGACATAAAACAGGTCTGACACATGTTTACTCGATTTTTAGACAGAGACTCAAAACAGGTTTGAGGCATGGTTACTTAATTTTTAGACAGAAACGCAAAGCAGGTTTGAGGCATGATTACCTAAATTTTAGACAGTGGCAAAAAACAGGTTTGATGCATGGTTACTCGACTTTTAGTTAGAGACTGAAAACAGGTTTGAGGCATGGTTACCCAACTTTTAGACAGTGGCACGAAACAGATTTGATGGATGGTTACTCGAATTTTAGACAGAGACACAAACCATGTTTGAGACATGATTACCCAACATTTAGAAAGAAACACAAAACAGGTTTGAGGCATAGTTACCCAACTTTTACACAGTGACACAAAACAGGTTTGAGGCATGGTTACTCAACTTTTAGACAGAGACACAAAGCAGGTTTGAAGCATGGTTACTCGACTAGCTATTAGTTAGAGACATAAAACAGGTCTGACACATGTTAACTCAATTTTTAGACAGAGAAAAAACAGGTTTGAGGCATGGTTACTCAAGTTTTAGACAGAAATCCAAAGCATGTTTGAGTCATAGTTATCCACTTTTTAGAAAGAGACGCAAAGCAGGTTCGAGGCATAGTTATCCAACTTTTAGGCAGAGACACAAAACTGGTTTGCGGCATGGTTATTCGACTTTTAGACAGAGACCCAAAGCAGGTTTGAGGCATAGTTACCCAGCTTTTAGACAGGGGCTCAAAGCAGGTTTGAGGCATAGTTAACGAAATTTTAGACAGAGACACAAAACAGGTTTTAGGCATGGTTACTCGACGTTTAGACCGAGACCCAAAGCAGGTTTGAGGCGTGTATGGTTATTCAAATTTTAGATAGAGATACAAAACGAGTTTGACGCATTGCTACTCGACTTTTAGACAGAGACACAAAGCAGGTTTGAGGCATGGTTACTCGACTTTTAGATAGAGACATAAAACACGTCTGACACATGTTTACTCAACTTTTAGACAGAGACACAGACCAGGTCGACGCATGGTTACTCAACTTTTAGACAGAAACACAAAACAGGTTTGAGGCATGGTTACTCAACTTTTAGACAGAGACACAAAGCAGGTTTGAAGCATGGTTACTCGACTAGCTATTAGTTAGAGACATAAAACAGGTCTGACACATGTTAACTCAATTTTTAGACAGAGAAAAAAACAGGTTTGAGGCATGGTTACTCAACTTTTCGACAGAAACACAAAGCAGGTTTGAGGCATAGTTAGTCGACTTTTAGACAGAGACACAAAGCAGGTTTGATGCATGGTTACTCAATTTTTAGACAGAGACTCAAAACAGGCCTGAGACATAGTTACTCAAATTGTTGGCACAGACACAAAGCAGGTTTGGGGCACGGTTACTCAACTTTTATACATAGACACAAAACAGGTTTGAGGCATGGTTACTCAACTTTTAGACAGGCACAAAACACGTCTGACACATGGTTACTCAATTTTTAGACAGAGACTTAAACAGGTTTGAGGGATCGTTACTCGACTTTTTGATAGAGATTCAAAATATGTTTGAGGCATGGTTACTCGTCTTTTAGGCACAGACACACCAAGCAGGTATGAGGCATGGTTACTCAACTTTTAGACAGTGACACAAAGCAGGTTTGAAGCATGGTTACTCGACTATTAGTTAGAGACATAAAACAGGTCTGACACATGTTTACTCAATTTTTAGACAGAGAAAAAAAAACAGGTTTGAGGCATAGTTACTCAACTTTTCGACAGAAACACAAAGCAGGTTTGAGGCATGGTTACTCGACTTTTAGATAGAGACACAAAGCAGGTTTGATGCATTTTTACTCAATTTTTAGACAGAGACTCAAAACAGGCCTGAGACATAGTTACTCAAATTTTTGGCACAGACACAAAGCAGGTTTGGGGCACGGTTAACCAAATTTTAGACACAGACACAAAGAATGGTTGAGGCATGGTTACTAGATTTTTAGAAAGACACTCAAACAGGTTTGAGGCACGGTTACCCAACTTTTAGACAGAGATTAAAAACAGGCCTGAGACATGGTTATTCAACTTTTAGGCACAGACACAAAGCAGGTATGAGGCATGGTTATTCAAATTTCGGACAGAGACACAAAACAGGTTTGAGGCATGTATGGTTATTCAACTTTTAGACAGAGATACAAAACGAGTTTGACGCATTGTTACTCGACTTTTAGATAGAAACACAAAACAGGTTTGAGGCATGGCTACTCAACTTTTAGACAGAAACACAAAGCAGGTTTGAGGCATGGTTACTCGACTATTAGATAGAGATTTAAAACAGGTCTGATACATGTTTACTAAATTTTTAGACAGAGACTCAAAACAGGTTTGAGGCATGGTTACTCAACTTTTAGACAAAAACACAAAGCAGGTTTGAGGCATGGTTACTCAACTTTTAGACAGAGACACAAACCATGTTTGAGGCATGATTACCCAACATTTAGACAGTGACACAAAACAGATTTGAGGCATGGTTGCTCAACTTTTATGCACATACACAAAGCAGGTCTGACACATAGTTACCCAACTTTTAGACAAAAACACAAAGCAGGTTTGAGGCATAGTTACCCAACTTTTACACAATGACACAAAACAGATTTGAGGCATTGTTACTAAATTTTTAGACAGAAACTCAGAACAGGTCTGACACATGGTTACTCAAATTTTGGACAGATACACAAAGCAGGTTTGAGGCATAGTTAACCAATTTTTAGACAGAGACTCAAAACAGGTTTGAGGCATGGTTGCTCAACTTTTAGACAGAGACACAAAACGAGTTTGACGCATGGTTACTCGACTTTTAGACAGTGACACAAAACAGGTTTGAGGCGTAGTTAACCAACTTTTAGACTGAGACATAAAACAGGTCTGACACATGTTTACTCGATTTTTAGACAGAGACTCAAAACAGGTTTGAGGCATGGTTACTTAATTTTTAGACAGAAACGCAAAGCAGGTTTGAGGCATGATTACCTAAATTTTAGACAGTGGCAAAAAACAGGTTTGATGCATGGTTACTCGACTTTTAGTTAGAGACTGAAAACAGGTTTGAGGCATGGTTACCCAACTTTTAGACAGTGGCACGAAACAGATTTGATGGATGGTTACTCGAATTTTAGACAGAGACACAAACCATGTTTGAGACATGATTACCCAACATTTAGAAAGAAACACAAAACAGGTTTGAGGCATAGTTACCCAACTTTTACACAGTGACACAAAACAGGTTTGAGGCATGGTTACTCAACTTTTAGACAGAGACACAAAGCAGGTTTGAAGCATGGTTACTCGACTAGCTATTAGTTAGAGACATAAAACAGGTCTGACACATGTTAACTCAATTTTTAGACAGAGAAAAAACAGGTTTGAGGCATGGTTACTCAACTTTTCGACAGACACACAAAGCAGGTTTGAGGCATAGTTAGTCGACTTTTAGACAGAGACACAAAGCAGGTTTGATGCATGGTTACTCAATTTTTAGACAGAGACTCAAAACAGGCCTGAGACATAGTTACTCAAATTTTTGGCACAGACACAAAGCAGGTTTGGGGCACGGTTACTCAACTTTTATACATAGACACAAAACAGGTTTGAGACATGGTTACTCAAATTTTAGACAGTGACATGAAACAGATTTGTGGCATGGTTACTCAGCTTTTAGAGAGAGACACTAAGCAAGTCTGACGCATGGTTACTCAACTTTCAGAGAGAGACACAAACAAGGTTTGAGGCATGGTTACTCAACTTTTAGGCACAGACACACAAAGCAGGATTGGGGCATGGTTACTCAACTTTTAGACAGAGACTCAAAACTGGTTTGAGGGATGATTACTCAACGTTTAGGCACAGACACAAAACAGGTTTGAGGCATGGTTACTCAACTTTTGGACAGTGACACAAAACAGATTTGAGGAATGGTTACTCACCTTTTCGACAGTGACATAAAAGAGATTTGAAGCATGGTTACTCAACTTTTAGAGAGAGACACAAACCAAGTCTGACGCATGGTTACTCAACTTTCAGAGAGAGACACAAACCAGGTTTGAGGCATGGTTACTCAACTTTTTGGCACAGACACACAAAGCAGGTGTGAGGCATGGTTACACAACTTTAGACAAAGATTCAAACCAGATTTGAGGCATGGTTACTCAACTTTTAGACAGAGACTCAAAACGGGTGTGAGGCATGGTTACTCAAGTTTTAGACAGAAATCCAAAGCATGTTTGAGTCATAGATACCCACCTTTTAGAAAGAGGCGCAAAGCAGGTTTAAGGCATAGTTAACCAAATTTTAGACAGAGACACAACACAGGTTTGAGGCATGGTTACTCGACGTTTAGACCGAGACCCAAAGCAGGTTTGATGCATAGTTACCCACATTTTTTACAGAGGCACAAAGCAGGTTTGAGGCATGGTTAACCAAATTTTAGACAGAGACACAAAAGAGGTTTGAGGCATGGTTACTCGATTTTTAGACAGAGACTCAAAACAGGTTTGAGGCATGGTTACTCAAGTTTTAGACAGAAATCCAAAGCATGTTTGAGTCATAGATACCCACCTTTTAGAAAGAGGCGCAAAGCAGGTTTAAGGCATAGTTAACCAAATTTTAGACAGAGACACAACACAGGTTTGAGGCATGGTTACTCGACGTTTAGACCGAGACCCAAAGCAGGTTTGATGCATAGTTACCCACATTTTTTACAGAGGCACAAAGCAGGTTTGAGGCATGGTTAACCAAATTTTAGACAGAGACACAAAAGAGGTTTGAGGCATGGTTACTCGACTTTTAGACAGAGACTCAAAACAGGTTTGAGGCATGGTTACTCAAGTTTTAGACAGAGATCCAAAGCATGTTTGACGCATAGATACCCAACTCTTAGAAAGAGGCACAAAGCAGGTTTGAGGCATGGATATCCAACTTTTAGGCAGAGACATAAAGCAGGTTTGAGGCATGGTTACTCGACTTTTAGACAGAGACTCACAAGAGGTTTGAGACAGGGTTACAAGTTTTAGGCATGACTACTCAACTTTTAGTCACATATGCAAAGCTGGTCTGAGGCATAGTTAACTTTTAGACAGTGACACAAACTAGATTTGAGGAATGGTTACTCAACTTTTAGACAGTGACATTAAACAGATTTTAGGCATGGTTACTCAACATTTAGAGGCAGACACAAACCAGGTTTGAGGCATGGTTACTCAACCTTTAAACAGAGACTCAAAACAGGTTTGAGGCATGGTTACTCGACTTTTAGTCAAAGCCTCAAAACTGGTTTGGGGCATGGTTACTTAACTTTTAGGTACAGACACAAACCAGGTTTGAGGCATGGTTATTCAAATTGTAGAAAGAGATACGAAACAGGTTTGAGGCATGGTCACTCAACTTTCGGGCACAGACACAAAACAGGTATGATGCATTCTTACTCAATTTTGAGACAGAGACTTATAACAGGTCTGACACATAGTTACTCAACTTTTAGGCACAGATACAAAGCATCTTTGAGGCATGGTTATTACAATTTTAGACAAGAGATACAGAACAGGTTTGAGGCATGGTTACTCATCTTTTAGGCACAGACACAAAGCAGGTTTGTGGCATAGTTACCAAACTTTTGGACAGAGGCTCAAAGCAGGTTTGAGACATAGTTAATCAAGTTTTAGGCACAGACACAAAACAGGTATGACGGATGGTTACTCAATTTTTAGACAGAGACCCAGGACAGGTCTGACACATGGGTACTCAACTTTTAGGCACATACACAAAGCAGGTCTGAGACATGGTTACACAACTTTAGACAGAGACTCAAACCAGATTTGAGGCATGGTTACTCAACTTTTAGACAGAGACTCAAAACAGGTTTGAGGCATGGTTACTCAAGTTTTAGACAGAGATCCAAAGCATGTCTGAGACATAGTTACCCAACTTTTAGACAGAGGCTTAAAGCAGGTTTGAGGCATAGTTAACCAACTTTTAGTCACAGACACAAACGAGGTATGACGCATGGTTTCTCAATTTTTAGACAGAGACTCAAAACAGGTCTGACACATGGTTACTCAACTTTTAGGCACAGACACAAAGCAGGTCTGAGGCATGGTTACACAACTTTAGACAGAGACTCAAACCAGATTTGAGACATGGTTACTGAACTTTTAGACCGAGACCCAAAGCAGGTTTGAGGCATGGTTACTCGACTTTTAGACAGAGACTCACAAGAGGTTTGAGACAGGGTTACTCGACTTTTAGACAGATACTCAAAACAAGTTTTAGGCATGATTACTGAACTTTTAGTCACAAATACAAAGCAGGTCTGAGGCATGGTTACCCAACGTTTAGACAGTGACACAAACTAGATTTGAGGAATGGTTACTCAACTTTTAGACAGTGACATTAAACAGATTTGAGGTATAGTTACTCGACTTTTAGACAAAGCCTCAAAACTGGTGTGAGGCACGATTACTCAACTTTCAGGCACAGACACAAAACAGGTCTGAGGCTAGGTCATTAAAATTTTAGACAGAGATACGAAACAGGTTTGAGGCATGGTTACCCAACTTTCAGGCATAGACACAAAACAGGTATGATGCATGGTTACTCGACTTTTAGAAAGAGACTGAAAACAGGTTTGTGGCATAGTTACCCAACTTTTAGAAAGAGGCGCAAAGCAGGTTTGAGGCATGGTTATCCAACTTTTAGGCAGTGACACAAACTACATGTGAGGAATGGTTACTCAACTTTTAGACAGTGACATTAAACAGATTTTAGGCATGGTTACTCAACTTTTAGATAGAGACACAAACCAAGTCTGACGCATGGTTACTCAACTTTAACAGGGAGACACAAACCAGGTTTTGAGGCATGGTTACTCAACCTTTAGACGGAGACTCAAAACAGGTTTGACGCACGGTTACTCGACTTTTAGACAAAGCCTCAAAACTGGTTTGAGGCATGATTACTCAACTTTCAGGCACAGACACAAAACAGGTATGATGCATGGTTACTCGACTTTTAGACATAGATTCAAAACAAGTTTTAGGCATGGTTACTCAATTTTTAGACAGAGACTCAAAACAGGTCTGACACGTGGGTAGTCAACTTTTAGGCACAGACACAGACAGGTCTGAGGCATGGTTATTAAAATTTCAGACAGAGACACAAAACTGGTTTGAGGCATGATTACTCAACTTTCAGGCACAGACACAAAACAGGTATGATGCATGGTTACTCGACTTTTAGACATAAACACAGAACATGTTTGAGGCATGGTTACCCATCTTTTAGAGAGAGACTCAAAACAGGTTTGAGGCATGGTTATTGCAATTTTAGACAGAAATTCGAAACAGGTTTGAGGCATGGTTACTAACTTTTAGGCACAGACACAAAGCAGGTTTGAGGCACAGTTACTCAATGTTTAGGTAGAGACTCAAAACAGGTCTGACACATGGTTACCCCAACTTTTTTTGCACATACACAAGGCAGGTCTGATGCATGGTTACCCAACTTTTCGACAGTGACACAAAACAGATTTGAGGCATTGTTACCCATATTTTAGAGAGAGACTCAAAACAGGTTTGAGGCATGGTTATTGCAATTTTAGACAGAAATACGAAACAGGTTTGAGGCATGGTTACTAACTTTTAGGCACAGACACAAAGCAGGTTTGAGGCACAGTTACTCAATGTTTAGGCAGAGACTCAAAACAGGTCTGACACATGGTTACCCAACTTTTTTTGCACATACACAAGGCAGGTCTGATGCATGGTTACCCAACTTTTCGACAGTGACACAAAACAGATTTGAGGCATTGTTATTCGACTTTTAGACAGAGACCCAAAGCAGGTTTGAGGCATAGTTACCCAACTTTTAGACAGAGGCACAGAGCAGGTTTAGGGCATGGTTAACCAAATTTTAGACAGAGACACAAAACAGGTTTGAGGCATGGTTACTCGACTTTTAGACAGAGATTCAAAACAGGTTTGAGGCATGGTTAATCAACTTTTAGTAACATACACAAGGCAGGTCTGATGCATAGTTACCCACATTTTAGGCAAAGGCAAAAAGCAGGTTTGAGGCATGGTTATCCAAATTTTAGACAGAGACACAAAACAGTTTTGAGGAATGGTTACTTGACTTTTAGAGAGAGACTCAAAACAGGTTTGAGGCATGGTTACTCGAATTTTAGACAGAAACTCAAAACAGGTTTAAGGCATGGTTACTTAACCTTCAGGCACAGACACAAAGCAGGTTTGAGGCATGGTTAACCAATTTTTGAGAGATACTCAAAACAGGTCTGACACATAGTAACTCAACTTTTTGGCAGAGACACAAAGCATGTCCGAGGCATAGTTACTCAAATTTTAGGCATAGACACAAAGCAGGTTTGAGGCATGGTTACTCAACTTTTAGACAAAGCCTCAAAACTGGTTTGAGGCATGATTACTCAACTTTCAGGCACAGACACAAAACAGGTATGATGCATGGTTACTCGACTTTTATACATAGATTCAAAACAAGTTTTAGGCATGGTTATTCAATTTTTAGACAGAGACTCAAAACAGGTCTGACACATGGGTAGTCAACTTTTAGGCACAGACACAAAGCAGGTCTGAGGCATGGTTATTAAAATTTTAGACAGAGACACAAAACAGGTTTGAGGCATGGTTACCCAACTTTTCGACAGTGACACAAAACAGATTTGAGGCATTGTTATTCGACTTTTAGACAGAGACCCAAAGCAGGTTTGAGGCATGGTTACTCGACATTTTAGACAGAGACACAAAACAGATTTGAGGCATGGTTACTCGACTTTTAGACAGAGATTCAAAACAGGTTTGAGGCATGGTTAATCAACTTTTAGTAACATACACAAGGCAGGTCTGATGCATAGTTACCCACATTTTAGGCAAAGGCAAAAACAGGTCTGACACATAGATACTCAACTTTTTGGCACAGACACAAAGCAGGTTTTTGGCATGATTACTCAACTTTTAGGCACAGAAATGAAGCAGTTTTGAAGCATGGTCATTACAATTTTAGACAGAGATACGAAACAGGTTTGAGGCATTGTTACTAAACTTTTAGGCACAGACACAAAACAGATATGACGCATGGTTACTCGACTTCTAGACATAAACACAGAACATGTTTGAGGCATGGTTACCCATCTTTTAGAGAGAGACTCAAAACAGGTTTGAGGCATGGTTATTGCAATTTTAGACAGAAATACGAAACAGGTTTGAGGCATGGTTACTAACTTTTAGGCACAGACACAAAGCAGGTCTTAGGCATGGATACTCGACTTTTAGACAGAGGCGCAAAGCAGGTTCGAGGCATGATCCCAACTTTTAGGCATAGACACAAAAATGATTTGAGGCATGGTTACTCGACTTTTAGACAGAGACTCAAAACAGGTCTGACACATGGTTACCCAACTTTTTTTGCACATACACAAGGCAGGTCTGAGGCATGGTTACCCAACTTTTCGACAGTGACACAAAACAGATTTGAGGCATTGTTATTCGACTTTTAGACAGAGACCCAAAGCAGGTTTGAGGCATAGTTACCCAACTTTTAGACAGAGGCACAGAGCAGGTTTAGGGCATGGTTAACCACATTTTAGACAGAGACACAAAACAAGTTTGAGGCATGGTTACTCAACTTTTGGACAGAGACACAAAACTAGTTTGAGGCATGATTACTCAACTCTTAGGCACAGACACAAATCAGGTTTGAGGAATATTAATTAGAATTTTAGACAAAGATACGAAACAGGTTTGAGGCATGGTTTCTTAACTTTTAGGCACAGACACAAAGAATGTTTGAGGTATGGAACTCAATTTTTAGACAGAGATTCTCAACAGGTATGACACATGGTTACTGAACTTTTTGGCACAGACACAAAGCTGGTCTGAGGCCTGGTTACCCAACTTCTAGGCACAGACACAGAACAGGTATGATTCTTGGTAACTCAATATTTAGACAGAGACTCAAAGCAGGTCTGACGCATGGTTACTCATTTTTTAGACAGAGACTCAAAACAGGTCTGACACATGGATACTTAACTTTTAGGCACAGACACAAAGCAAGTTTGAGGCATAGTTATTGCAATTTTAGACAGAGATACGAAACAGGTTTGAGGCATGATTACTCAACTTTTAGGCACAGACACAAAGAAGGTTTGAGGCACGGTTTCTCAATTTTTAGGCAGAGACTCAAAACAGGTCTGACACATGGTTACTCAACTTTTTGGCACATACACAAGGCTGGTCTAAGGCATGGTTACCAAACTTTTAGGCACAGACACAAAAGAGGTATGACGCATGGTTACTCAATTTCTATACAGAGACTCAAAACAGGTCTGGCACATGGTTACTCAAATTTTTGGCACATTCACAAGGCAGATCTGAGGCATGGTTACCCAACTTTTCGACAGTGACACAAAACAGGTTTATGGCATGGTTACTCAAATTTTATACAGGGACACAAAACTAGTTTGAGGCTTGATTACTAAACTTTTAGGCACATACACAAAGAAGGTTTGAGGCACGGTTACTCAATTTTTAGGCAGAGACTCAAAAGAGGTCTGACACATGGTTACTCAACTTTTAGACAAAGATCCAAAGCATGTTTGAGGCAGGGTTACCCAACTTTTAGGCACGTACACAAGGCAGGCATGAGGCATGGTTACCCAACTTTTCGACAGTGACACAAAACAGATTTGAGGCATGGTTACTCAATTTTTAGACAGAGACTCAAAACAGGTCTGACACATAGATACTCAACATTTTGGCACACACACAAAGCAGGTTTGGGGCATGGTCACTTAATTTTTAGGGAGAGACTCAAAACAGGTCTGACGCATAAATACTCATCTTTTTGGCACAGACACAAAACTGGATTGAGGCATGACTACTCAACTTTTAGGCACAGAAATGAAGCAGTTTTGAGGCATGGTCATTACAATTTTTGACAAAGATACGAAACAGGTTTGAGGCTTGGTTACTCAACTTTTAGACACAGACACGTACAAAGCAGGTTTGAGGCATGGTTACTCGAATTTTAGACAGAAACTCAAAACAGGTTTAAGGCATGGCTACTTAACCTTCAGGCACAGACACGAAGCAGGTTTGAGGCATGGTTAACCAATTTTTGAGAGATACTCAAAACAGGTCTGACACATAGTTACTCAACTTTTTGGCACAGACACAAAGCATGTCTGAGGCCTGGTTACCCAACTTCTAGGCACAGACACAAAGCAGGTTTGAGGCATGGTTACTCACATTTTAGACAGGGACTCAAAACAGGTTTAAAGCATAGTTACCCAACTTTTAGACAAGGCCACAAAGCAAGTTTGAGGCATAGTTACTCAACTTTTAGGCATAGACACAAAGCAGGTTTGAGGCATGGTTACTCAAATTTTAGACAGGGACTCGAAACAGGTTTAAAGTATGGTTACTCGACTTTTGGACAGGGACTCACAAGAGGTTTGAGACAGGGTTACTCGACTTTTAGACAGATACTCAAAACAAGTTTTAGGCATGATTACTGAACTTTTAGTCACAAATACAAAGCAGGTCTGAGGCATGGTTACCCAATGTTTAGACAGTGACACAAACTAGATTTGAGGAATGGTTACTCAACTTTTAGACAGTGACATTAAACAGATTTGAGGTATAGTTACTCGACTTTTAGACAAAGCCTCAAAACTGGTGTGAGGCACGATTACTCAACTTTCAGGCACAGACACAAAACAGGTCTGAGGCTAGGTCATTAAAATTTTAGACAGAGATACGAAACAGGTTTGAGGCATGGTTACCCAACTTTCAGGCATAGACACAAAACAGGTATGATGCATGGTTACTCGACTTTTAGAAAGAGACTGAAAACAGGTTTGTGGCATAGTTACCCAACTTTTAGAAAGAGGCGCAAAGCAGGTTTGAGGCATGGTTATCCAACTTTTAGGCAGTGACACAAACTACATGTGAGGAATGGTTACTCAACTTTTAGACAGTGACATTAAACAGATTTTAGGCATGGTTACTCAACTTTTAGATAGAGACACAAACCAAGTCTGACGCATGGTTACTCAACTTTAACAGGGAGACACAAACCAGGTTTTGAGGCATGGTTACTCAACCTTTAGACGGAGACTCAAAACAGGTTTGACGCACGGTTACTCGACTTTTAGACAAAGCCTCAAAACTGGTTTGAGGCATGATTACTCAACTTTCAGGCACAGACACAAAACAGGTATGATGCATGGTTACTCGACTTTTAGACATAGATTCAAAACAAGTTTTAGGCATGGTTACTCAATTTTTAGACAGAGACTCAAAACAGGTCTGACACGTGGGTAGTCAACTTTTAGGCACAGACACAGACAGGTCTGAGGCATGGTTATTAAAATTTCAGACAGAGACACAAAACTGGTTTGAGGCATGATTACTCAACTTTCAGGCACAGACACAAAACAGGTATGATGCATGGTTACTCGACTTTTAGACATAAACACAGAACATGTTTGAGGCATGGTTACCCATCTTTTAGAGAGAGACTCAAAACAGGTTTGAGGCATGGTTATTGCAATTTTAGACAGAAATTCGAAACAGGTTTGAGGCATGGTTACTAACTTTTAGGCACAGACACAAAGCAGGTTTGAGGCACAGTTACTCAATGTTTAGGTAGAGACTCAAAACAGGTCTGACACATGGTTACCCCAACTTTTTTTGCACATACACAAGGCAGGTCTGATGCATGGTTACCCAACTTTTCGACAGTGACACAAAACAGATTTGAGGCATTGTTACCCATATTTTAGAGAGAGACTCAAAACAGGTTTGAGGCATGGTTATTGCAATTTTAGACAGAAATACGAAACAGGTTTGAGGCATGGTTACTAACTTTTAGGCACAGACACAAAGCAGGTTTGAGGCACAGTTACTCAATGTTTAGGCAGAGACTCAAAACAGGTCTGACACATGGTTACCCAACTTTTTTTGCACATACACAAGGCAGGTCTGATGCATGGTTACCCAACTTTTCGACAGTGACACAAAACAGATTTGAGGCATTGTTATTCGACTTTTAGACAGAGACCCAAAGCAGGTTTGAGGCATAGTTACCCAACTTTTAGACAGAGGCACAGAGCAGGTTTAGGGCATGGTTAACCAAATTTTAGACAGAGACACAAAACAGGTTTGAGGCATGGTTACTCGACTTTTAGACAGAGATTCAAAACAGGTTTGAGGCATGGTTAATCAACTTTTAGTAACATACACAAGGCAGGTCTGATGCATAGTTACCCACATTTTAGGCAAAGGCAAAAAGCAGGTTTGAGGCATGGTTATCCAAATTTTAGACAGAGACACAAAACAGTTTTGAGGAATGGTTACTTGACTTTTAGAGAGAGACTCAAAACAGGTTTGAGGCATGGTTACTCGAATTTTAGACAGAAACTCAAAACAGGTTTAAGGCATGGTTACTTAACCTTCAGGCACAGACACAAAGCAGGTTTGAGGCATGGTTAACCAATTTTTGAGAGATACTCAAAACAGGTCTGACACATAGTAACTCAACTTTTTGGCAGAGACACAAAGCATGTCCGAGGCATAGTTACTCAAATTTTAGGCATAGACACAAAGCAGGTTTGAGGCATGGTTACTCAACTTTTAGACAAAGCCTCAAAACTGGTTTGAGGCATGATTACTCAACTTTCAGGCACAGACACAAAACAGGTATGATGCATGGTTACTCGACTTTTATACATAGATTCAAAACAAGTTTTAGGCATGGTTATTCAATTTTTAGACAGAGACTCAAAACAGGTCTGACACATGGGTAGTCAACTTTTAGGCACAGACACAAAGCAGGTCTGAGGCATGGTTATTAAAATTTTAGACAGAGACACAAAACAGGTTTGAGGCATGGTTACCCAACTTTTCGACAGTGACACAAAACAGATTTGAGGCATTGTTATTCGACTTTTAGACAGAGACCCAAAGCAGGTTTGAGGCATGGTTACTCGACATTTTAGACAGAGACACAAAACAGGTTTGAGGCATGGTTACTCGACTTTTAGACAGAGATTCAAAACAGGTTTGAGGCATGGTTAATCAACTTTTAGTAACATACACAAGGCAGGTCTGATGCATAGTTACCCACATTTTAGGCAAAGGCAAAAACAGGTCTGACACATAGATACTCAACTTTTTGGCACAGACACAAAGCAGGTTTTTGGCATGATTACTCAACTTTTAGGCACAGAAATGAAGCAGTTTTGAAGCATGGTCATTACAATTTTAGACAGAGATACGAAACAGGTTTGAGGCATTGTTACTAAACTTTTAGGCACAGACACAAAACAGATATGACGCATGGTTACTCGACTTCTAGACATAAACACAGAACATGTTTGAGGCATGGTTACCCATCTTTTAGAGAGAGACTCAAAACAGGTTTGAGGCATGGTTATTGCAATTTTAGACAGAAATACGAAACAGGTTTGAGGCATGGTTACTAACTTTTAGGCACAGACACAAAGCAGGTCTTAGGCATGGATACTCGACTTTTAGACAGAGGCGCAAAGCAGGTTCGAGGCATGATCCCAACTTTTAGGCATAGACACAAAAATGATTTGAGGCATGGTTACTCGACTTTTAGACAGAGACTCAAAACAGGTCTGACACATGGTTACCCAACTTTTTTTGCACATACACAAGGCAGGTCTGAGGCATGGTTACCCAACTTTTCGACAGTGACACAAAACAGATTTGAGGCATTGTTATTCGACTTTTAGACAGAGACCCAAAGCAGGTTTGAGGCATAGTTACCCAACTTTTAGACAGAGGCACAGAGCAGGTTTAGGGCATGGTTAACCACATTTTAGACAGAGACACAAAACAAGTTTGAGGCATGGTTACTCAACTTTTGGACAGAGACACAAAACTAGTTTGAGGCATGATTACTCAACTCTTAGGCACAGACACAAATCAGGTTTGAGGAATGGTAATTAGAATTTTAGACAAAGATACGAAACAGGTTTGAGGCATGGTTTCTTAACTTTTAGGCACAGACACAAAGAATGTTTGAGGTATGGAACTCAATTTTTAGACAGAGATTCTCAACAGGTATGACACATGGTTACTGAACTTTTTGGCACAGACACAAAGCTGGTCTGAGGCCTGGTTACCCAACTTCTAGGCACAGACACAGAACAGGTATGATTCTTGGTAACTCAATATTTAGACAGAGACTCAAAGCAGGTCTGACGCATGGTTACTCATTTTTTAGACAGAGACTCAAAACAGGTCTGACACATGGATACTTAACTTTTAGGCACAGACACAAAGCAAGTTTGAGGCATAGTTATTGCAATTTTAGACAGAGATACGAAACAGGTTTGAGGCATGATTACTCAACTTTTAGGCACAGACACAAAGAAGGTTTGAGGCACGGTTTCTCAATTTTTAGGCAGAGACTCAAAACAGGTCTGACACATGGTTACTCAACTTTTTGGCACATACACAAGGCTGGTCTAAGGCATGGTTACCAAACTTTTAGGCACAGACACAAAAGAGGTATGACGCATGGTTACTCAATTTCTATACAGAGACTCAAAACAGGTCTGGCACATGGTTACTCAAATTTTTGGCACATTCACAAGGCAGATCTGAGGCATGGTTACCCAACTTTTCGACAGTGACACAAAACAGGTTTATGGCATGGTTACTCAAATTTTATACAGGGACACAAAACTAGTTTGAGGCTTGATTACTAAACTTTTAGGCACATACACAAAGAAGGTTTGAGGCACGGTTACTCAATTTTTAGGCAGAGACTCAAAAGAGGTCTGACACATGGTTACTCAACTTTTAGACAAAGATCCAAAGCATGTTTGAGGCAGGGTTACCCAACTTTTAGGCACGTACACAAGGCAGGCATGAGGCATGGTTACCCAACTTTTCGACAGTGACACAAAACAGATTTGAGGCATGGTTACTCAATTTTTAGACAGAGACTCAAAACAGGTCTGACACATAGATACTCAACATTTTGGCACACACACAAAGCAGGTTTGGGGCATGGTCACTTAATTTTTAGGGAGAGACTCAAAACAGGTCTGACGCATAAATACTCATCTTTTTGGCACAGACACAAAACTGGATTGAGGCATGACTACTCAACTTTTAGGCACAGAAATGAAGCAGTTTTGAGGCATGGTCATTACAATTTTTGACAAAGATACGAAACAGGTTTGAGGCTTGGTTACTCAACTTTTAGACACAGACACGTACAAAGCAGGTTTGAGGCATGGTTACTCGAATTTTAGACAGAAACTCAAAACAGGTTTAAGGCATGGCTACTTAACCTTCAGGCACAGACACGAAGCAGGTTTGAGGCATGGTTAACCAATTTTTGAGAGATACTCAAAACAGGTCTGACACATAGTTACTCAACTTTTTGGCACAGACACAAAGCATGTCTGAGGCCTGGTTACCCAACTTCTAGGCACAGACACAAAGCAGGTTTGAGGCATGGTTACTCACATTTTAGACAGGGACTCAAAACAGGTTTAAAGCATAGTTACCCAACTTTTAGACAAGGCCACAAAGCAAGTTTGAGGCATAGTTACTCAACTTTTAGGCATAGACACAAAGCAGGTTTGAGGCATGGTTACTCAAATTTTAGACAGGGACTCGAAACAGGTTTAAAGTATGGTTACTCGACTTTTGGACAGGGACACAAAACTAGTTTGAGGCATGATTACTCAAATTTTAGGCACATACACAAAGCAGGTTTGAGGCATGGTTATTAAAATTTTAGACAGAGACACGAAACAGGTTTGTGGCATGGTTACTTAACTTTTAGGCACAGACACAAAGCAGGTCTGAGGCATGGTTACTCAACTTTTAGACAGAGATCCAAAGCATGTTTGAGGCATGGGTCCAACTTTTAGGTATAGACACAAAAATGGTTTGAGGCATGGTTACTCGACTTTTAGACAGAGACCCAAATCAGGTTTAAGGCAGAGTTACCCAACTTTTAAACAAGGCCAGAAATCTGGTTTGAGGCATAGTTGCTCAACTTTTAGACACAGACACAAAGCTGGTTTGAGGCATGGTTACTCAAATTTTAGACAGAGACTCAAAACAGGTCTGATAAATTGTTACTCAACTTTTAGACAGACACAAAGCAGGTCTTAGGCATGGATACTCGACTTTTAGACAGAGGCGCAAAGCAGGTTCGAGGCATGATCCCAACTTTTAGGCATAGACACAAAAATGATTTGAGGCATGGTTACTCGACTTTTAGACAGACTCAAAATAGGTCTGACACATGGTTACTCAACTTTTTGGCACAGACACAAAGCAGGTCTGAGGCATGTTTACTCAATTTCAAGACAGAGACTCAAAACAGGTCTGACACATGGTTACTCAAATTTTAGACAGAGATCCAAAGCATGTTTGAGGCATGGTTACCCAACTTTTAGGCACAGACACAAAGCAAGTCAGAGGCATGGTTACTCAACTTTTAAGCACAGACACAAAACAGGTTTGAGGCATGTTTACTCAATGTTTAGGCAGAGACTCAAAACAGGTCTGACACATGGTTACTCAACTTTCTGGCAAAGACACAAAGCAGGTCTGATACATGGTGACCCAACTTTTAGGCACAGACACAAAGGAGGTATGACGCATGGTTACTCGACTTTTAGAGAGAAACACAAAACAGGTTGGAGGCATGATACTCAACTTTTAAAGAGAGACTCAAAACTGATTTGGGTCATGCTTACTCAACTTTTAGGCACAGACACAAAGCAGGTTTGAAGCATGGTTATTACAATTTTAGACAAAGACTCCAAACCGGTTTGGGGCATGGTTACTCAACTTTTAGACAGAGATCCGAAGCAGGTTTGAGGCATGGTCATAACAATTTTTGACAGAGGCGCAAAGCAGGTTTGAGGCATGGTTACCCAACATTTAGGCAGAGACAGAAAACTGGTTTGAGGCACGGTTACTCGACTTTTAGACAGAGACTCGAAACATGTTTGTGGCATGGTTACTCAACTTTTAGACAAAGACACAAAACTAGTTTGTGGCATGATTACTCAACTTTTAAGCAAAAGCATAAAGCAGGTTTGAGGCATTCTTATAATTAAACAATTTAAACAGAGACACAAATCAGGTTTGAAGCATGGTTATTACAATTTTAGACAAAGACTCCAAACCGGTTTGGGGCATGGTTACTCAACTTTTAGACAGAGATCCGAAGCAGGTTTGAGGCATGGTCATAACAATTTTTGACAGAGGCACAAAGCAGGTTTGAGGCATGGTTACTCAACTTTTAGGCACAGACACAAAACAGGTATGACGCATGTTTACTCAATTTTTAGACAGAGACTCAAAACAGATCTGACACATAGTTACTCAATCTTTTGGCACAGACACAAAGTAGGTCTGAGGCATGGTTACTCAACTTTTAGGCACAGACACAAAACAGGTATGACGCATGGTTACTCAAATTTTAGACAGAGACACAAAACATGGTTACTCAAATTTTGGAAAGGGACACAAAACTAGTTTGAGACATGATTACTCAACTTTTAGGCACATACACAAAGCAGGTTTGAGGCATAATTATTACAATTTTAGACAGAGATACGAAACAGGTTAGAGACATGGTTACTCAACTTTTCGACAGTGACACAAAACAGATTCGACTTTTTTGACAGAGACCAAAAGAAGGTTTGAGGCATAGTTACCAAACTTTAAGACAGAGGCGCAGAGCAGGTGTGAGGCATGGTTAACCAACTTTTAGACAGAGACACAAAACAGGTTTGAGGCATGGTTACTCGACTTTTAAACAGAGACTCAAAACAGGTTTGAGGCATGGTTACTCAACTTTTAGGCTCAGATACAAAGCAGGTCTGAGGCATGGTTGCCCAAATTTTAGGCACAGACTCAAAACAGGTCTGACACATGGTTACTCAAATTTCAGAGTTTGAGGCGTGATTACTCAACTTTTAGGCACATACACAAAGCAAGTCTGAGGCATGTTTACTCAACTTTTAGGCACAGACCCAAAGCAAGTCTGAGCCATGTTTACTCAACTTTTAGGCACAGACACAAAGCAGGTCTGAGGCATAGTTACCCAAATTTTAGGCACAGACTCAAAACAGGTCTGACACATGGTTACTCAACTTTTAGGCACAGACACAAAGCAAGTCTGAGGGATGTTTACTCGACTTTTAGACAGAGACTAAAAATAGGTTTGAGGCATGGTTTCTCAACTTTTTGGCACAGACAGAAAGCAGGTCTGAGTCATGGTTACCCAACTTTTAGGCACAGACACAAAAGAGGTATGACGCATGGTTACTCAATTTCACGACAGAGACTCAAAACAGGTCTGACACATGGTTACTCATTTTTTAGACAGAGATCCAAAGCATGTTTGAGGCATGGTTGCCCAACTTTTAGGCACAGACACAAAGCAAGTCAGAGGCATGGTTACTCAACTTTTAGGCACAGACACAAAGCAGGTTTGAGGCACGGTCACTCAATTTTTAGGCAGAGACTCAAAACAGGTCTGACACATGGTTACTCAACTTTTTGGCACAGACACAAAGCAGGTCGGAGGCATGGTTACCCATTTTTTAGGCACAGACACAAAAGAGGTATGACGCATGGTTACTCAATTTCTAGACAGAGACTCAAAACAGGTCTGTCTGACACATGGTTACTCAACTTTTGGGCACAGACACAAAGCAGGACTGAGGCATGGTTACAAAACTTTTTAGACATAGATCCAAAGCATGTTTGAGGCATGGTTACCCAACTTTTAGGCACATACACAAGGCAGATTTGAGGCATGGTTACTCGACTTTTAGACATAGACCAAAAGCAAGTTTGAGGCATAGTTACCAAACTTTTAGACAGAGGCGCAGAGCAGGTTTGAGGCATGGGTAACCAAATTTTAGTCAGAGACACAAAACAGGTTTGAGGCATGGTTACTCGACTTTTAGACAGAGACTCAAAAAAGGTTTGAGGCATGGTTACTCAACTTTTAGGCTCAGACACAAAGCAGGTCTGAGGCATGGTTACCCAAATTTTAGGCACAGACTCAAAACAGGTCTGACACATGGTTACTCAACTTTGAGGCACAGACACAAATCAAGTCTGAGGGATGTTTACTCGACTTTTAGACAGAGACTAAAAATAGGTTTGAGGCAGGTTTCTCAACTTTTTGGCACAGACACAAAGCAGGTCTGAGTCATGGTTACCCAACTTTTAGGCACAGACACAAAAGAGGTATGACGCATGGTTACTCAATTTCACGACAGAGACTCAAAACAGGTCTGACACATGGTTACTCATTTTTTAGACAGAGATCCAAAGCATGTTTGAGGCATGGTTGCCCAACTTTTAGGCACAGACACAAAGCAAGTCAGAGGCATGGTTACTCAACTTTTAGGCACAGACACAAAGCAAGTCTGAGGGATGTTTACTCGACTTTTAGACAGAAACACAAAACAGGTTTGAGGCATGGTTACCCATCTTTTAGACAGAGACTCAAAACAGGTTCGTGGCATGGTTATTCAACTTTTAGGCACATACACAAAGCAGGTTTGAGGCATGTTTATTACAATTTTAGACAGAGATACGAAACAGGCTTGATGCATGATTACTGAACTTTCAGGCACAGACACAAATCAGGTTTAAGGCATGGTTACTCAATTTTTAGAGAAAGATTCAAAACAGGTCTGACACATGGTTACTCAACTTTTTGGCACATTCACAAGGCTGGTCTAAGGCATGGTTACCCAACTTTTCGACAGTGACACAAAACAGACTTGAGGCATGGTTACTCGACTTTTAGACAGAGACCCAGAGCATGTTTGAGGCATAGTTACCAAACTTTTAGACAGAGGCACAGAGCAGTTTTGAGGCATGATTAACCAAGTTTTAGACAGAGACACAAAACAGGTTTGAGGCATGGTTACTCAACTTTTAGGCTTAGACACAAAGCAGGTATGAGGCAATGTTACCCAACTTTTAGGCACAGACACAACACAGGTGAGACGCATGGTTACTCAATTTTTAGACAGCTACTCAAAACCGGTCTGAAACATGGTTACTCAATTTTTAGGAATTAAACCCACAACATCCCTGATACAAGGCTAACATGTGAACCACTGTACCAGTGCTCAATAAGCAGTCTGCTCCGGGGAATCAAACCCACAACATCTCTGATACAAGGCTAACATGTAAACCACTGTACCAGTGCTCAATAAGCAGTTTGCTCCGGGGAATCAAACCCACAACATCTCTGATACAAGGCTAACATGTAAACCACTGTACCTGTGCTCAATAAGCAGTCTGTTCTGGGGAATCAAACCCACAACATCCCTGATACAAGGCTAACATGTGAACCACTGTACCAGTGCTCAATAAGCAGTCTGCTCCGGAGAATCAAACCCACAACATCTCTGATACAAGGCTAACATGTAAACCACTGTACCTGTGCTCAATAAGCAGTCTGCTCCGGGGAATCAAACCCACAACATCTCTGATACAAGGCTAACATGTAAACCAATGTACCTGTGCTCAATAAGCAGTCTGCTCTGGGGAATCAAACCCACAACATCCCTGATACAAGGCTAACATGTGAACCACTGTACCAGTGCTCAATAAGCAGTCTGCTCCGGGGAATCAAACCCACAACATCTCTGATACAAGGCTAACATGTAAACCACTGTACCAGTGCTCAATAAGCAGTCTGCTCCGGGGAATCAAACCCACAACATCTCTGATATAAGGCTAACATGTAAACCACTGTACCTGTGCTCAATAAGCAGTCTGTTCTGGGGAATCAAACCCACAACATCCCTGATACAAGGCTAACATATAAACCACTGTACCTGTGCTCAATAAGCAGTCTGCTCCGGGGAATCAAACCCACAACATCCCTGATACAAGGCTAACATGTAAACCACTGTACCTGTGCTCAATAAGCAGTCTGTTCTGGGGAATCAAACTCACAACATCCCTGATACAAGGTTAACATATAAACCACTGTACCTGTGCTCAATAAGCAGACTGCTCTGGGGAATCAAACCCACAACATCTCTGATACAAGGCTAACATGTAAACCACTGTACCTATGCTCAATAAGCAGTCTGTCTTGGGGAATCAAACCAACGGCAACCCTGATACAAGGCTGACATGTTAACCAGTGTACCAGTGCTAAATAAGCTGTCTACTCTGGGGAATCAATCCAACGGCATCCCTGATACAAGGCTAACATGTAAACCACTGTACCTGTGCTCAATAAGCAGTCTGTTCTGAGGAATCAAACCCACGATATCCCTGATACAAGGCTAACATGTAAACCACTGTACCTATGCTCAATAAGCAATCTGCTCCGGGGAATCAACCCCACGACATTTCTGATGCAAGGCTAACATTCTAACTACTGTACCAGTGCTCAATAAGTAGTCTGCTCTGGGGAATTAAACCCACAACATCCCTGATACAAGGCTAACATGTAAACCACTGTACCAGTGCTCAATAAGCAGTCTGCTCCGGGGAATCAAACCCACAACATCTCTGATACAAGGCTGACATGTTAACCAGTGTACCAGTGCTAAATAAGCAGTCTACTCTGGGGAATCAAACCCACAACATCCCTGATACAAGGCTAACATGTTAAGCAGTGTACCAGTGCTAAATAAGCAGTCTGTTCTGGAGAATCAAACCAACGGCATCCCTGATACAAGGCTGACATGTTAACCAGTGTACCAGTGCTCAATAAGCAGTCTGCTCCGGGGAATCAAACCCACAACATCTCTGATACAAGGCTAACATGTAAACCACTGTACCAGTGCTCAATAAGCAGTCTGCTCCGGGGAATCAAACCCACAACATCTCTGATATAAGGCTAACATGTAAACCACTGTACATGTGCTCAATAAGCAGTCTGTTCTGGGGAATCAAACCCACAACATCCCTGATACAAGGCTAACATATAAACCACTGTACCTGTGCTCAATAAGCAGTCTGCTCCGGGGAATCAAACCCACAACATCTCTGATACAAGGCTAACATGTGAACCACTGTACCAGTGCTCAATAAGCAGTCTGTCCTGGGGAATCAAACCAACGGCATCCCTGATACAAGGCTGACATGTTAACCAGTGTACCAGTGCTAAATAAGCAGTCTACTCTGGGGAATCAAACCCACAACATCCCTGATACAAGGCTAACATGTTAACCAGTGTACCAGTGCTAAATAAGCAGTCTGTTCTGGGGAATCAAACCAACGGCATCCCTGATACAAGGCTGACATGTTAACCAGTGTACCAGTGCTCAATAAGCAGTCTGCTCCGGGGAATCAAACCCACAACATCTCTGATACAAGGCTAACATGTAAACCACTGTACCAGTGCTCAATAAGCAGTCTGCTCCGGGGAATCAAACCCACAACATCTCTGATATAAGGCTAACATGTAAACCACTGTACCTGTGCTCAATAAGCAGTCTGTTCTGGGGAATCAAACCCACAACATCCCTGATACAAGGCTAACATATAAATCACTGTATCTGTGCTCAATAAGCAGTCTGCTCCGGGGAATCAAACCCACAACATCTCTGATACAAGGCTAACATGTGAACCACTGTACCAGTGCTCAATAAGCAGTCTGCTCTGGGGAATCAAACCCACAACATCCCTGATACAAGGCTAACATGTAAACCACTGTACCAGTGCTCAATAAGCAGTCTGCTCCGGGGAATCAAACCCACAACATCTCTGATACAAGGCTAACATGTGAACCACTGTACCAGTGCTCAATAAGCAGTCTGTCCTGGGGAATCAAACCAACGGCATCCCTGATACAAGGCTGACATGTTAACCAGTGTACCAGTGCTAAATAAGCAGTCTACTCTGGGGAATCAAACCCACAACATCCCTGATACAAGGCTAACATGTTAACTACTGTACCTGTGCTCAATAAGCAGTCTACTCTGGGGAATCAAACCCACAACATCCCTGATACAAGGCTAACATGTTAACCAGTGTACCAGTGCTAAATAAGCAGTCCACTCTTGGGAATCAAACCCACAACATCCCTGATACAAGTCTAACATGTAAACCACTGTACCTGTGCTCAATAAGCAGTCTGTTCTGGGGAATCAAACCCACAACATCCCTGATACAAGGCTAACATATAAACCACTGTACCTGTGCTCAATAAGCAGTCTGCTCTGGGGAATCAAACCCACAACATCTCTGATACAAGGCTCACATGTGAACCACTGTACCAGTGCTCAATAAGCAGTCTGTCCTGGGGAATCAAACCAACGGCATCCCTGATACAAGGCTGACATGTTAACCACTGTATCAGTGCTAAATAAGCTGTCTACTCTGAGGAATCAAACCCACAACATCCCTGATACAAGGCTAACATGTAAACCACTGTACCTGTGCTCAATAAGCAGTCTGTTCTGGGGAATCAAACCCACAACATCCCTGATATAAGGCTAACATGTAAACCACTGTACCTATGCTCAATAAGCAATCTGCTTTGGGGAATCAACCCCACGACATTTCTGATGCAAGGCTAACATGCTAACTACTGTACCAGTGCTCAATAAGCAGTCTGCTCTGGGGAATCAAACCCACAACATCCCTGATACAAGGCTAACATGTAAACCACTGTACCAGTGCTCAATAAGCAGTCTGCTCCGGGGAATCAAACCCACAACATCTCTGATACAAGGCTAACATGTGAACCACTGTACCAGTGCTCAATAAGCAGTCTGTCCTGGGGAATCAAACCAACGGCATCCCTGATACAAGGCTGACATGTTAACCAGTGTACCAGTGCTAAATAAGCAGTCTACTCTGGGGAATCAAACCCACAACATCTCTGATATAAGGCTAACATGTAAACCACTGTACCTGTGCTCAATAAGCAGTCTGTTCTGGGGAATCAAACCCACAACATCCCTGATACAAGGCTAACATATAAACCACTGTATCTGTGCTCAATAAGCAGTCTGCTCCGGGAAATCAAACCCACAACATCTCTGATACAAGGCTAACATGTGAACCACTGTACCAGTGCTCAATAAGCAGTCTGCTCTGGGGAATCAAACCCACAACATCCGTGATACAAGGCTAACATGTAAACCACTGTACCAGTGCTCAATAAGCAGTCTGCTCCGGGGAATCAAACCCACAACATCTCTGATACAAGGCTAACATGTGAACCACTGTCCCAGTGCTCAATAAGCAGTCTGTCCTGGGGAATCAAACCAACGGCATCCCTGATACAAGGCTGACATGTTAACCAGTGTACCAGTGCTAAATAAGCAGTCTACTCTGGGGAATCAAACCCACAACATCCCTGATACAAGGCTAACATGTTAACTACTGTACCTGTGCTCAATAAGCAGTCTACTCTGGGGAATCAAACCCACAACATCCCTGATACAAGGCTAACATGTTAACCAGTGTACCAGTGCTAAATAAGCAGTCCACTCTTGGGAATCAAACCCACAACATCCCTGATACAAGGCTAACATGTAAACCACTGTACCTGTGCTCAATAAGCAGTCTGTTCTGGGGAATCAAACCCACAACATCCCTGATACATGGCTAACATATAAACCACTGTACCTGTGCTCAATAAGCAGTCTGCTCTGGGGAATCAAACCCACAACATCCCTGATACAAGGCTAACATGTAAACCACTGTACCTGTGCTCAATAAGCAGTCTGTTCTGGGGAATCAAACCCACAACATCCCTGATATAAGGCTAACATGTAAACCACTGTACCTATGCTCAATAAACAATCTGCTTTGGGGAATCAACCCCACGACATTTCTGATGCAAGGCTAACATGCTAACTACTGTACCAGTGCTCAATAAGCAGTCTGCTCTGGGGAATCAAACCCACAACATCCCTGATACAAGGCTAACATGTAAACCACTGTACCAGTGCTCAATAAGCAGTCTGCTCCGGGGAATCAAACCCACAACATCTCTGATACAAGGCTAACATGTGAACCACTGTACCAGTGCTCAATAAGCAGTCTGTCCTGGGGAATCAAACCAACGGCATCCCTGATACAAGGCTGACATGTTAACCAGTGTACCAGTGCTAAATAAGCAGTCTACTCTGGGGAATCAAACCCACAACATCTCTGATACAAGGCTAACATGTAAACCACTGTACCAGTGCTCAATAAGCAGTCTACTCTGGGGAATCAAACCCACAACATCCCTGATACAAGGCTAACATGTTAACCAGTGTACCAGTGCTAAATAAGCAGTCTGTTCTGGGGAATCAAACCCACAACATCCCTGATACAAGGTTAACATGTTAACCAGTGTACCAGTGCTCAATAAGCAGTCTGTTCTGGGGAATCAAACCCACAACATCCCTGATACAAGGTTAACATGTTAACCAGTGTACCAGTGCTAAATAAGCAGTCTACTCTGGGGAATCAAACCCACAACATCTCTGATACAAGGCTAACATGTAAACCACTGTACCAGTGCTCAATAAGCAGTCTACTCTGGGGAATCAAACCCACAACATCCCTGATACAAGGCTAACATGTTAACCAGTGTACCAGTGCTCAATAAGCAGTCTGCTCCGGGGAATCAAACCCACAACATCCCTGATACAAGGCTAACATGTAAACTACTGTACCTGTGCTCAATAAGCAGTCTACTCTGGGGAATCAAACCCACAACATCCCTGATACAAGGCTAACATGTTAACCAGTGTACCAGTGCTAAATAAGCAGTCTGTTCTGGGGAATCAAACCCACAACATCCCTGATACAAGGTTAACATATAAACCACTGTACCTGTGCTCAATAAGCAGTCTGCTCTGGGGAATCAAACCCACAACATCTCTGATACAAGGCTAACATGTGAACCACTGTACCAGTGCTCAATAAGCAGTCTGCTCTGGGGAATCAAACCCACAACATCTCTGATACAAGGCTAACATGTAAACCACTGTACCTATGCTCAATAAGCAGTCTGTCCTGGGGAATCAAACCCACAACATCCCTGATACAAGGCTAACATGTAAACCACTGTACCTGTGCTCAATAAGCAGTCTGTTCTGGGGAATCAAACCCACGATATCCCTGATACAAGGCTAACATGTAAACCACTGTACCTATGCTCAATAAGCAATCTGCTTTGGGGAATCAACCCCACGACATTTCTGATGCAAGGCTAACATTCTAACTACTGTACCAGTGCTCAATAAGCAGTCTGCTCTGGGGAATCAAACCCACAACATCCCTGATACAAGGCTAACATGTAAACCACTGTACCAGTGCTCAATAAGCAGTCTGCTCCGGGGAATCAAACCCACAACATCTCTGATACAAGGCTGACATGTTAACCACTGTACCAGTGCTAAATAAGCAGTCTACTCTGGGGAATCAAACCCACAACATCCCTGATACAAGGCTAACATGTAAACTACTGTACATGTGCTCAATAAGCAGTCTGTCCTGGGGAATCAAACCCACAACATCCCTGATACAAGGCTAACATGTAAACCACTGTACCTGTGCTCAATAAGCAGTCTGTTCTGGGGAATCAAACCCACAACATCCCTGATACAAGGCTAACATATAAACCACTGTACCTGTGCTCAATAAGCAGTCTGCTCTGGGGAATCAAACCCACAACATCTCTGATACAAGGCTCACATGTGAACCACTGTACCAGTGCTCAATAAGCAGTCTGTCCTGGGGAATCAAACCAACGGCATCCCTGATACAAGGCTAACATGTTAACCACTGTACCTGTGCTCAATAAGCAATCTGCTTTGGGGAATCAACCCCACGACATTTCTGATGCAAGGCTAACATGCTAACTACTGTACCAGTGCTCAATAAGCAGTCTGCTCTGGGGAATCAATCCAACGGCATCCCTGATACAAGGCTGACATGTTAACCACTGTACCAGTGCTCAATAAGCAGTCTGCTCTGGGGAATCAAACCCACAACATACCCCACAACATACCTGATACAAAGGTAACATGTAAACCACAGTACCAGTGCTCAATAAGCAGTCCTCTCTGGGAAACAAACTCAAAAGCTCCATGATATTTCATCATATGCGCAGTCTTCAGAAGGATCCATAGGCAAAGGAAACCACAAGAGTTTGTCCAAGGTAGTTGACAAACGAATTCCTCTCGAGGGCTCATAGCAGCACATTTGGCCAATCTGGCATTGTGAGCCTATCATACAGAAATACACAAAAATAAAAACAATGACGAACATAATTTTAATTGAAATTTTGAACTCAGGAAGTAGTTTATTTTTTTGTTTTATTCAGTACACAGAAATATAATATACTGAAAAGAAAAGAAAATACATGACACAATACATCATATTAGGGTCAAGATGATGTGGGTGGGAGGTGGATAAATCCAGTCTGAACCAGTACCAACTAGTTGGATCTGGAGAGAACAGGTAAGACATTGTTGAGGATATTTGGGGAAAAAATGACTATAACTAATTCACTGCACAAAATTACACTTTGGAGAAATTGAACATAAAAGAATTTTAAAAGTCAAATATTGAAATTAAAAATTGCAAACTTAAAAGAATGCTGATTGAACATTGATTGTATCAGCCTACATGACAAATACTGATCATATGATCCTCCTTTGCAACAAAGTGCAATATTATTGTAAATAAATTTTGAAATGCCAGCAATACCCTTGTTACTACTTTTAGAATGTACATGAACCATATCAAATTTTTTGAAAAACTATTACCATAATTTTCACATGCAGTAAAAGTATAAACTGCAGCACAAAACTAAAATAAATGTGACTACTTGTGTAATTGTAAACATCTAAGTCTTTGATACTATCAGTATTTTACAGAATAAATGTCTACCAGCATTTGTTTGAACTTGCTGCTAAAATTTGTCAGCAATTTGAGGAAAGACTACGGTATTTTTTCAAACATGTAAGGTGTGAAAATACCAGAGATTTTCATGACATACATTGACATACAAAAGAACAATACTGGTTTAAACTGGATTAAACTAGACGTACATACATACACAACAAATGAACCAACAAGAATCACGTTTATATAATGTTTAGCACACATATTCATTCTCATTACCAATCATATAGTGGATGAACAGGGCAAAACAAATACAATTGAATTAAAACTTCAACAAATTATTGACACATTTACATAACTTTATTCAAAATCAAATACATGTTAGTTTGTTTTTATATAAAAACAATATTGAGTACCATTATTTACTACAGCTGCTAGCTATTCATAATGTACTAGGAAGTGAGACTTGTTGGTCCATTTTATATACATACAACACGTCTAAGGCTACACCCTATATAAGGCTTGTTGTGTCACAGACAGTATAAAGCATGTTAAAATACAAAAATTGTTCAACAAAATACTTTAGAAAGATGTAAAAGTTGTTATCTCCCTGTCTGTTAAAAGTAATACTATAAGAACCTGTCAATACTGATGCTGTTTGGCAAAGAGTGTTGATGTATTCATCTGAAATTTGGTTATTCGGGTGATGGGTTAGAAGCAGTTATCACATCATTGCCAGAATGTGAGTAGCGCAAACGGGGTATATGGTGATATAATAATAGGTCTGGTCTAGTGCCTGGTTACTTGTCTGGTGCCTGGTTACATGATGTGTTGGGCATAGTTACATGATGTGTGGGACATAGTTACATGATGTGTTGGGAATAATAACAAGGTGTGTGAGGAATAGTTGCATGATGTGTGGGACATAGTTACATGATGTGTGGGGCATAGTTACATGATGTGTGGGACATAGTTACATGATGTGTGGGACATAGTTACATGGTGTGTGAGGAATAGTTGCATGATGTGTGGGACATAGTTACATGATGTGTGGGACATAGTTACATGATGTGTGGGGCATAGTTACATGATGTGCGGGGCATAGTTACATGATGTGCGGGGCATAGTTACATGATGTGCGGGGAATAGTTACATAATGTGCGGGGAATAGTTACATAATGTGCGGGGAATAGTTACATAATGTGCGGGGCATAGTTACATAATGTGCGGGCGTAGTTACATAAAGTGCGGGGCATAGTTACATGGTACGTTAGGAATAATGACATTGGGTGTGGGGAATAGTTACATGATGTGCGGGGCATAGTTACATGATGTGCGGGGCATAGTTACATGATGTGCGGGGAATAGTTACATGATGTGCGGGCCATAGTTACATGATGTGCAGGGCATAGTTACATAATGTGTGGGGAATAGTTACATAATGTGCGGGGCATAGTTACATGATGTGTGGGGCATAGTTACATGATGTGTGGGGCATAGTTACATAATGTGCGGGCATAGTAACGTGATGTGTGGGGCATAGTTACGTGATGTGTGGGGCATAGTTACATGATGTGTGGGGCATAGTTACATGATGTGTGGGGCATAGTTACATGATGTGTGGGGAATAGTTACATAATGTGTGGGGAATAGTTACATAATGTGTGGGGCATAGTAACATGATGTGTGGGGCATAGTAACATGATGTGTGGGGAATAGTTACATGATGTGTGGGGAATAGGTACATAATGTGTGGGGCATAGTAACATGATGTGTGGGGAATAGTTACATGATGTGTGGGGAATAGTTACATGATGTATGGGGCAGTTGTATGATGTGTGGGGAATAGTTACATAATGTGTGGGGAATAGGTACATAATGTGTGGGGCATAGTAACATGATGTGTGGGGAATAGTTACATGATGTGTGGGGAATAGTTACATGATGTGTGGGGCAGTTGTATGATGTGTGGGGAATAGTTACATAATGTGTGGGGCAAAGAAAAGATGACATCACTGATCTGATTGCCTCTATTAACTACACTGTGCTCATGGCAACACATTTGGCCAATCTGACACTGTGTGCTCATGAAACACATTTGGCCATTCTGACACTGTGCTCATGAAACACATTTGGTCAATCTGAGACTGTAGGCTCATGGCAACACAATTGGCCAATGTGACTCTGTGGGCATATGACAACACATTTGGCCAATCTGACACTGTGAGCATATGGCAACACATTTGGCCAATTTGACACTGTGGACATATGACAACACATTTGGCCAATCTGACACAGTGGGAATATGGCAGCACATTTTGCCAGTCTGACACTGTGAGCATATAGCAACACATTTGGCCAGTCTGATACTGTGTGCTCATGGTAACACATTTGGCCAATTAGGTACTATGGCAACATATTTTGTCAATCTTATAGAGGCTCATGGCAAAAAAAAATCAACAATCTGCCACACAATCTACATTTGTCCCTGAATACACCCCACCCAATTTTGTAGTTCTTTCACTGACTCCTGATTTGGAAAGAAATGGGCAAAAAAATGTTGCTGTAAATCAATTATACATGCGTCTACATATCAATCTGAAGTACTAATCAGAATAATACAATATTCCCTCAATTCTTTGGTGTAAGTATTTTTAAGTTTCATTTTTTTGAAATGTTTAATGTTAATTGAGGACCATATGAATTTATTTTACTGCTGCATATATACATTAACTGACTAAGATAAGACAAACAAGTTTGAATATATTGAATGTTTCAACAGAAACAGATGTGGTTGAAATAAAGGTAAGACATAAATAGTTGTAATACAGGTAATACATGCACAGTTATAATACACACATGGTTGTAATACAGGTAATATATGCACAGCTGTAATCCAGACATGGTTGTAATACAGGTAATACATGCACAGCTGTAATCCAGACATGGTTGTAATACAGGTAATACAGCTGTAATTCAGACATGGTTGTAATACAGGTAATATATGCACAGCTGTAATCCAGACATGGTTGTAATACAGGTATATGCATGGTTGTAATACAGACATGGTTGTAATACAGGTAGTACCTGCACAGCTGTGATACAGGCATGGATGTAATACAGGTAATAAATACATAGTTGTAATACAGACATGGATGTAATACAGGTAATATATACATAGTTGTAATACAGACATGGTTGTAATACAGGTAATATATGCATAGTTGTAATACAGACATGGTTGTAATACAGATAATACATGTACAGCTGTAATACAGGCATGGATGTAATACAGGTAATACATGCACAGCTGTAATCCAGACATGGTTGTAATACCTGCACAGTTGTAATACAGACATGGTTGTAATACAGGTGATTCATGCACAGCTGTAATACAGGCATGGATGTAATACAGATAATTCATGCACAGTTGTAATACAGACATGGTTGTAATACAGGTAATACCTGCACAGCTGTTATACAGACATGGACGTAATACAGGTAATATATACATAGTTGTAATACAGACATGGTTGTAATATATACATAGTTGTAATACAGACATGGTTGTAATACAGGTAATATATGCATGGTTGTAATACAGACATGGTTGTAATACAGGTAATACCTGCACAGCTGTGATACAGGCATGGATGTAATACAGGTAATACATGCATAGTTGTAATACAGACATGGATGTAATACAGGTAATATATACATAGTTGTAATACAGGCATGGATGTAATACAGGTAATACATGTACAGATGTAATATAGACATGGTTGTAATACAGGTAATATATACATAGTTGTAACACAGGCATGGATGTAATACAGGTAATACATGCACAGCTGTAATACAGACATGGTTGTAACACAGGTAATATATACATAGTTGTAATACAGGCATGGATGTAATACAGGTAATACATGCACAGATGTAATATAGACATGGTTGTAATACAGGTAATATATGCACAGTTGTAATACAGACATGGTTGTAATACAGTAATACATACACAGTTGTAATACATGCATGGATGTAATACAGGTAATTCATGCACAGCTGTAATACAGATATGGTTGTAATACAGGTAATATATGCACAGTTGTCATACAGGTATGGATGTAATACAGGTAATACATGCAAAGATGTAATATAGACATGGTTGTAAGTAATACAGGCAATAAATGCACAGTTGTTATAAAGGCATGGATGTAATACAGGTAATTAATGCATGGCTGTAATACAGACATGGTTGTAATACAGGTAATACATGCACAGCTGTAATACAGACATGATTGTAATACAGGTAATATATGCACAGTTGTAATACAGGCATTGATGTAATACAGGTAATTCATGCACAGTTGTAATACAGACATGGTTGTAATACAGGTGATTCATGCACAGCTGTAATACAGACATGATTGTAATACAGGTAATATATGCACAGTTGTAATACAGGCATTGATGTAATACAGGTAATTCATGCACAGTTGTAATACAGACATGGTTGTAATACAGGTGATTCATGCACAGCTGTAATACAGACATGATTGTAATACAGGTAATATATGCACAGTTGTAATACAGGCATGGATGTAATACAGTAATTCATGCACAGTTGTAATACAGACATGGTTGTAATACAGGTGATTCATACACAGCTGTAATACAGACATGGTTGTAATACAGGTAATAAATACATAGTTGTAATACAGACATGGTTGTAATACAGGTAATAAATACATAGTTGTAATACAGGCATGGTTGTAATACAGGTAATATATGCACAGTTGTTATAAAGGCATGGATGTAATACAGGTAATTAATGCATGGCTGTAATACAGACATGGTTGTAATACAGGTAATACATGCACAGCTGTAATACAGACATGATTGTAATACAGGTAATATATGCACAGTTGTAATACAGGCATGGATGTAATACAGGTAATTCATGCACAGTTGTAATACAGACATGGTTGTAATACAGGTGATTCATGCACAGCTGTAATACAGACATGATTGTAATACAGGTAATATATGCACAGTTGTAATACAGGCATGGATGTAACAGTAATTCATGCACAGTTGTAATACAGACATGGTTGTAATACAGGTGATTCATGCACAGCTGTAATACAGACATGGTTGTAATACAGGTAATAAATACATAGTTGTAATACAGACATGGTTGTAATACAGGTAATAAATACATAGTTGTAATACAGACATGGTTGTAATACAGGTGATTAATGCACAGCTGTAATACAGACATGGTTGTAATACAGGTAATAAATACATAGTTGTAATACAGACATGGTTGTAATACAGGTAATAAATACATAGTTGTAATCCAGACATGGTTGTAATACAGGTAATATATGCACAGCTGTAATCCAGACATGGTTGTAATACAGGTAATATATGCACAGCTGTAATCCAGACATGGTTGCAATACAGGACTATTAATTAGAGGCTATTATCATGTTTTAACCAGAAATCATAAAATTTGTGTTTAATCAAGATAGAATTTGTAATTATTTGTAATTCAAAATCAGTATACTCCATAATATGTAATAATAATGTTAATTAATCTCAATTTAAAAAAAATAAGATAAAAATAAATGCTTTAAATATCTAAAAAAATGTTGTGGGTAGTCCCCAGAAACCAATATTGGAATGCAAAAAATATAACAAGAGTTTTTTTTAGATTTGTAGTATATTTTGGACTGTTGAGGAGTCAACTTTGAAAGTTAAGAAGAATTTTTGGAACAATTGAAGACACACTGTTGGCAGTATATAGCAATAAACAAAGCTAACACACTCTTGACTGCAATCAGATGGGAAAGAAAAATATGGAAGATGATTGGCGGATAAGGACTGGGTCGTTCTACTAATAGATAGTAAGATGGCTGGTGAATTAGGTGGTGGGTAAGTTGGTATGATGAGCACTGGCTGGTGGGTTAAGATTGGCCAATGTTATTATAAAGAAGGTAAGATGTATCATTGGCTATCATTGGCTTATACCTTGCATTACCTGGCCTCATAACGCTATGGAAAGTGCACAATAATTTACTGTATCACACCCGACTTTTGTCAATCAAAACACAAGGTGGTAAAATTGTAATTACACCTATAAGGTATATGATAAAACTGGAAATGGTTTTTACTGCCATTGGTCGTACGGCTTATGTATCTTCGCATGCTCGGCTGCTCCCACCGCAAGACCTTGGGCTGCAAAAGCTGTATCTAGTTCACAAAGATTATTATTCTATGCCAAAAAGGTAAGACAGCAGGTGGTTTAAAACTGAAGGGTAAAAAAATTGACTAAGTTTAAGTGTTAATCTCATTTTTGCACCAAGAGTTTTGTGTGATGGTAATTTTTTTTATAATGAGTATTTTTATTTTGACTTCCCTTCTGATTCAACCCAAGATGCTATAGAGTGAGACAATCCATAAATGAGGGCAGAGTTAATACTTGATACTCACATCTTCTGATTCAATGAAGTACAATACATATTGGAAAGTTTGAATAAAGAAAAAAAAATATAGCTATCTAAAAAAAAAATTCTATAAAAAAAATATATACAAAAATGAAAATACCAATTCTAGTGGATATGTTTATACTAGAACCAAGGAATAAGTGTTTTGATTTCAAAGAGCATAAAAGAAACACATTTATAAAAACACAACAAACCCCCAAAGACATTAAATTGTATAAAATTCAATCTTCATACAATTCTTATTTAGACTTATCAACATTATTTATTATTTAATTTTTTTAAAATTTCTACAATAACCGTTGAATAGAATTTTTAATTTTATAGAATTACACTAAATTCATTTCCATTTTGTCCCAGACATTAATTTAATTTATCAACACTTTTACCGCCACAATTGATCATATTTTTTTATGTTTTTATTTTGAAGACAATTTTTGTGAAGTACTAGAATTTTAGTTGTGTTCTAAAATGATCAGAAAACAAGTATAGTTTGTATGAGATTCTTTGGAGGAAGGATACATGAAAATGGCGGTAAATGGGTCAATTAATACTGTGAGTAGCAAGAAGTTCACATTGACTATAATGGTATCACTCCTCATAAGTGGGCAGCCATAACAGTGATTTCACAATAACCACACAAATATTCAAATGCAATTAAAATTCAGATTAGTATATACAAAACTAAATTCTTCCTGACAAGATAAAGTTGGAAAACAGAAATACATTTGGAGTTATAGGGTGTGTAAGCATGAATGCATACAGTGAAATTGGATACATGGTGTTTAAGATCTCTCTCACAAAAGCATATTTTAGACTAAATTCTAAAAATGTTCAAGATTTACCATATTATCCAATGTAGCCTTTATATTGACCTTTGACCCTAATCATTTAACCCTTAACCTTTTGACTTTTAACCTTTCAAATGCCAAAGTCAACTTTTGTCATCTTCTACAAAATAATCTGCATACTTTTTTTTCAAAAATCTTTGATCAAATCCTATAGCCTATAATATAACTATGTGCAATTGGTCCAAAATTAACAAAAAAAACAACAAAATACACAAAAATGTGGAAATGCTGGATAATATGTATGACATTCAAAGGGGCAAACTACATCACTATTATAAACAGTTGGTGTAGTTTCCTCTTTTCTGAAACTACTATGTATGATCATGTGTCTATTATATGACCATCATGTGACTGTTTTCAATATGCTATATGAAAGGCCTGCTCCCCACATCTGCCTTTAGGGCTGAACCATTTAGTAAGGGGGTGTATAAACTTGTTAACAAATTTAAAGCTGAGACATTATCTAGAATTTTAATTTGGGAAAGCTTGATTTAAATTTAAAAAAAATGACCTGTTTTATTTAAAAAAAATACCATCGAGTACTCTTCAAGTACAATGGCCAACCCTCTACCTGAAAATGGATCAACCCAAGAAAGTGATTTCACAAAAACACACCCAATGCTTGGGACAATACTGAACTGAATACTGGAAAAATTCATTCAGAGATTAAAAAAAATGTAACCTACTTTGTAAAAGCACTAGTTTTGTGTTCTTCACAGTTCTGTGAATAATTAAGCTAATTCAACAATAGACTATTTTACAGGTAAAAGTTAAAGTGCAGACTAATTTGCATAAGTTTCAAAATTTAGGATGAAAGTGGTTATATTTGTTTTCACTAAGTAAATACTGAGATGCTTTCCTTCACAAATGTATATTATATTTACAGTTTCAAAGAAATTCAAAATACCAACACAGTAACACATACACCATAAGCAAGCAATCTAGAAATACACATAAATTGATGACATAATTTTGAGTGCACATAAATTGATGACATAATTTAGAGTGCACATAAAATGCTGACACAGTGACCAACTAACTAATGGTGACATAGCAATTACCCATAATACAAAAGCATCAAAGGTTTACAAGCACCATGCAGAAAACAAAACTGGTAATTTGGGCAGCAGGAACACTCACAAGGTTTACAAAAAGACTTAATTTAGTCATCATTTTATGTGTTTTTTAAACAAATAAAGCTGACATTACAGTACTGTGATAGATGTACACTATATACCAATAACTAGGAGCACAATTTACATATTTTGAAATCTTTTTACATATAATCAATGCAGCAGCCCGTCCAAGAGCTTGTGACTGTCTCATCCACTTTGTGTTCCAAGCTGAATCCGTTTAATAATACAATTTACGTAAAGTCTTCTATCTCAATCTGAAAGTTAATACTGATTGGCTTCTTGCATCTTTACAATGAATTTGTAATAATGTTACTATTCCATGCAGTACCAACCATTATATACATAGGGTGGGAGGGTAAGGTATCGGGGATGCATTAATTATTATTCCACTTAACATTTCACTTCACCAATCAATTAGTCTGAGCGGAATACTTTCTCAATACATTCCCTTCTCCCCCATGTATACAATGATTGGTCCAAACTTACTGCAAATTCAATCTAATACTTGTTATGTAGGGATATCAGGATCAGTCTTCGAGGGCAGGTAGTGGGTCAAGGTTTTTCTTGAATAGTTTGGCAAATGACTGTCTTTTGCTTGGTGAGGGTGCTACCAACATTGGAACTTGATTCTTGTGAGTAATAGATATCTATAAAAAAATGAAAAACAATGCTATAACAATCAAAAATTATTAAAATTCTCAATAACTATTTGGTAACTGTTCTAAACAAATAGAGCATGCAATTTAAAGGGCGGTGGTCATCGAGCAGCGCATGTTTGAATTTCATGTAAAAACAAAACAATTTATTTTACACGCGTTGTATACCTCGCTATGAGTCCCATATCAAAAAGAACGCAGGAAGACGACAACCACTCTTTAAATACAACATCAATTTTTAATTGTTATAACAAAATGACTGCCAGTTTGTTTTATTTTATCTAAACTAAAAATATTATTGTATGCAAAACTTTATTATGGGTAAATAAAGAGGAATACTCACAGTACAAGGTGACTGTAACCAAGGCTCTCCGTCAATCTGCATAGGAAATTTTTTACGTGTCCTTATTGTGACCGATGCACATTGGGCTAATCTTCGTGCTGATGCTTTGAGTCCTGCACGTATCTGTCCAACGTGGAATGCTCCTTCCAGTCCAATCACCTCGATAAGTTTATCACCAATATCTAGTAAAATCAGAATAATATTTAAAAAACATAATATTTAATACACTGAAATCATATTTATTTTTTATGTTCTGTTTTAAAGTTTACGTGTGAGCTTCTTGTGATGGGCATGGACAAGATGGTCAACATTGCTGAACTAAGTGGTCAAATTTATTTAACTAACTAGTCAACATGACTGGACTAAGTGGTCAACACTGCTATCTGGTCAACAATACTGGACTAAGTGGTCAACACTGCTATCTGGGTCGTCAACATCACTGGACTAAATGGTCAACTTCATTTAACTATATGTAGTCCACATCACTGAACTAAGTGGTCAACACTGCTATCTGGGTGGTCAACAACACTAGACTAAGTGGTCAACACTGCTAACTGGGTGGTCAACAACACTGGACTAAGTGGTCAACTTCATTTAACTAAGTAGTCAACATCACTAGACTAAGTGGTCAACACTGCTATCTGGGTGGTCAACAACACTAGACTAAGTGGTCAACATTACTATCTGGGTGGTTAACAACATTAATCCATAATAAAGTTCACTGGTCCCTGTGTTTTATATTATAGTTTGGTCCACCATCATTTTGGGCCAACTAGTCCAGGAGGTTAACATAACTGATCCATGAAGGTCTAGTTGACCAATACTACTAGTTTACAGCATTTTATAGCATAACAGTTAACAAAACTAGAACAGCAAATTATGTTGGGGTGTAAGAGATTTGTTTGGAAAATACATCAGCAATGAAGGTGAGGTTATCAATATCATAAGTCAGTTTTATTTTTTAAATAATCATGATCAATGCTATTACAGAAAATATGGAGAAAGTGTATTGATTTTGTGAGTAATGAGGTCAAGGTTGTGATGAGGCTGCACAAAGTAGTTCTGATAACATTTTTCAAAATCATTAGATTAAAACCTGCATGTAATATCAAATTCTGTTGGATAAATAAATGAATGAATGAATGAATGAATGAATGAATGAATAAATAAATAAATAAATAAATAAATAAATAAATAAATAAACAAACAAACAAACAAACAAACAAATAAATAAATAAAATTGTAATTATAAATTATAATTTGGTGAGAAACAAATCTGCTAACGTTAGGCTAAGAGTGCACATACAAAGTAGGTTGCTAAGTTAAAAGGTATAAACAAAGTGTTTTATATCACTGTTATTACCAAACTGATGTCTATAAATAGCCTATGATGTCATCACATATTATTTGTATAAATAACTATTTTTCAATAAAAAGGTGTTTGAAATGCAAAACAAAGACTATTTTGATAACTATGAATGGCACATATCTTGTAGCATAATTGGGTAATAGCTAGAATAAAACTTGATGTATGGTTGACTTTATAATTCTAAAGCCAGTGAAGTGAAATTTTCATTTATGAAGGATAATTAAATAAAATAGTAATACCACATTGATTGTAGTATCAGACTGCTATAAATGTCCAGAACTGTCCTGCTTAAACAAAATGCCTCAAGTATTTTAACTAAATTAAAGTGTGATTGGCTGTTTAGAATTGAGCATGGAATATGATTGGCTGTTTTAAATTTAGCATTGAGTATGATTGGCTGTTTTAAATTTAGCATTGAGTGTGATTGGCTGTTTGAAATTCATCATATAATATGATAGGCTGTATGGAATTTAATTTACCCTGAGTTGCATATTGAAGATCCCCTGATGAAGTCAAACTCAAAGTAGGATGTGCTTGATTGTCACAGTCTCTTTTCTTTGATGGTTTCTTAGATTGGCGACTACGACGTTTCTTCGGTGTATCACCCCATAAGTTTGTACCTCCATGGCTGCTAGGTATATTCAGCAATGCAATACACTGCAATGGGGGCCCGTTTGCCAAATCCAATGATACACCATCACACTAAAAACACCATATTAAAAACAATTAAACACCTTATTTTATCAGTTTCATAAATGTAAGTAATATTACACACGATATCACATACAAATACTAACACAAATACTGAGAACTTTTTTTTTGCTCAAATTCAGACACCAAAGTTTGTATTTTTTAACAATTTCTTTGTTATATACGAGTCAAGTGAACATAGAAACAACTTTTTGTACTTGGTTATCTAAATTTTTCATTGTCCTTATGATTGAATAATACAAAATTCTAACAGATCAGAATAAATGCAAGTACTCACCATGACATCCACATCTTCATGTAAATTTTTACAACTAGCAAAGAATGTTTCTGATGTCCCAAATTCAAAATACCAAAGTTTATTTTTCATTCTGCTGTTGAACTTCTCTGGATGCCTTTCCCTCATAGTGTGGAACCGATGTGCAATTTGTGCATCCTTAATTTAAATGATAGAAACAATTTTGAACACTCTTCAATAATAAAAGTCATCACATATCACTCCCTATTCCAATATGAGAGCTATGACATCACTTCCTATTCCAATATGAGAGCTATGACATCACTTCCTATTCCAATATGAGAGCTATGGCATCACTTCCTATTCCAATATGAGAGCTATGACATCACTTCCTATTTCAATATGAGAGCTATGACATCACTTCATACTACAATATTACTTTGCTATGGCATCATATACTCACACAATATACTACTATGACATCACTTCCTATTACAATATGACTCAGCTATGACATCACTTCCTATTACAATATGACTCTGATATGACATCACTTCTGTCAGAACTAGTAATTTCCCTGGCTACTATGTTAATATAGTCAACACCACATGACACAGTGTCAACCAACTATTGAACAGTTTGAGTGAGTTATGTGTTATAATACAATTTCTCACACATCATTTCTAGATTCTGTATCATGATTGGTCAAAACCTGGTTCCATAGAGTTATATACTTGCTATGACATCACTACCTATTACAACATGACCTAATGTAACATCACAATTATTGCAATATTTCCTTCTATGACATCACTTCTGAAAATACTTTCTAATGTACCCTATCTCTAACCTGACCTCAACACCTTTTATAATACTTGTCCCAATCAAATTAATTGTATATGCCAATCTTGAGAAAACCTATTTTATCTAGAGGGGCATACACAACTGATTGGGGGAGAGGGCTGCGGATTAGCATTAGAGTTAGGGTAAGGGGTACATTGGCAAGTCTTTGCTCACTTCCATTTTAACTTACCAATCCGATTGAGAAGTAATTATTGATGATAGTATATGGGATAGGATCACCTTGTTCATTATCATTTGTCGTACTCAGTTCTACCTTCCATCTATCCATCATTACTGTTGTTGACTGTGTTATCTGCCCAAGAATCTTACTCAAACTTTCTCCTTTATATCCTGCAAAAAGAGAACACTGTAACCGTGATTCACCCTTTGAATGCAAGAATTTGTCTTGTCTAAATGATGGTGTAACACACTCACCAGTATGCATTTTTCTTTAGTTTTTTTAATTTTGGATCAAATGGACATTATTTCCCATTGGCTCTAATCAATTTTTTTTACAGGTTAATTTAATGAAAGGCGGCCATTTAACTTTATCAGTTAAATTTAAAAAATAACTATATATAACCCATATATAGTTATTTTTTAAATTTATCAGTTCTCAGAATAATACAGTATCTTAGTTCTGGTTAAGAGATAACAAGACCACCAGATAATTCTCTCATAAGTCGTATTAACTAATTGTAAACTATTTATTAGCCATCACAAATGAAGAGAAAGTCAACTGGTGTGAATAACACATTACTATTTTAAACTTATGGTTTTACACTGAATAAACCTTTTTAAGAGAACATACATCAACTTTCAAACAGCAAATATCTCATGTATATTTCAATTTAAATATTGAACCTGGATAAACTGTAAGATTCTGAATACCATGTGACTCTGATCAATCAATGAGGTGAGACTAACCTGGGCCCCATCTGAGACATCTTGCCAAATCATTACCCGTACCCAATGGAAGAACTGCTACTGATGGTCTTGTGGCCATCTGAACTTTATCTGTTGGAAAAACAAAACAGAAATGTAAAAGAATGTTGTTGATGTTGCTTTATTTCCCCTATTATACAAAGTGAAAATAGTTACAGTAGAAAGTAAGTAAGTAAATAAATAAATAAATAAATGAATAAATGTACAAACAAACAAACAAATAAATAAACGAACAAAAGTCTAAGTAAATATGTATAATATGACTGGGAAGCAGGAATAGCTATAAGCGAAGCTAGTCGAGCCTGCTTTCCAGAGTTTGAGTAAGTAATCTTAAATGAATGAAATATAAGGGCGACAAAAGGGGCATATAATAAGGATTTCACCTTATATAGTTGTGCAAAAAGACTGCCGAATAGTTTTTATCATGAAGCTTATCATGGATTTAAAAATATTCAAAAACAGTTTACATTAAAGCCACATACATATACAGGGTGGATCATTTTTGGCATTAAGACCATTCAAGGGATTTCAACATACATGTATTAAACAAGAGCAATGTGTTACATAATTTTTTATCAAAACAAGCGGTAAAATCTCTCCATAATCACCATTTTCATGGATGTTTGAACATGTTTCATGTGAAAAGTAGTTTAGTAATCATGTATTTTTATCTTGGTTTTGTGAACAACAGCACATACTAAAACCATAGTATAAATCTTATCGTCTCATATCTATCCCATAACTACACATGACAGACAATACTTATGCAAATGAATGAAAAACAAAATGAGCTTCAGGAGTGAAAACCTACCAGAAATAATGCTTTACTGTAAATAATTTACCAATTAATTTTTACACTTTATATAATTATCACTAACCATATAATTTTAATAATAAATAAGATGCTCATCTACAATTGCAACTGTTATAATCATAATGTCTACAATGTTATGGGTGGTCATTAGTCTCACTTTTATTGCACTGCTCTTGATAAATCATTACTGATTATAATAATAATATCATAATATATAGTTTAATATAGCGCCTGATATTCATCAAATGATGCACAATGACGCTCACAGTTCACAGGAATGCTTGCAAAAATACATGAGTTTTTAATCTTGGAATGTCTTATGGTGGATGATTCCATAGTGAAGAAGATGAATGAAAGAATGAACGCTCACCATATGATTTATGTCTGGTTTTTGGTAATTTGAGTAATTGCTTTTTGCTAGAGCGAAGAGTTCTACCAGGATTACTTTGTTGTAATGAGACGAGCAGCACTATTCCGGGCTCTTTATATATATCGGTACATATACCCAGTACTGATACATACATGTATATGTATGTAAATTATTTGTTGTGTGTACAGTTTGACCAATGACATCAATTGTCCTGCGACCAAATATATAGTAGTAACTCAAGTGTGGCCCAGATTATGCAATGACCTGAATAATGATGCATGTGTATTGACTTGTTAATATAATTGCATCACCATGGTAACTTACCCATGCAATCAAGCACCCATCCTACTGTGCCGTCACCACCACAAGATAAAACACGAAAATTAACAACATCTTTGAAAAATTTCAACCTGTGAAAGAGAAAAATATATTTAGTTTGTAAATTAACAATAATTCTTTAAAAAAATGGAATACAAATATTTTAAATTGATAACACATTGCAGCATGTCAAATCTCAAAATGCAAGAATGAAGAATCATAGTCCATCTTCTCTAAGAAAAACAAACTATTAAAACCAAAAACAGATACACAACTCCTTTACAGAAGCAGTAACAAGATTTTTTGATTTGTTGTAACTGTAATGGATCCCTGAGATCATGTCTAAGGTAATATAGCAAGCCATCTTGGAGGATTAAGTTGAGATGAAAAGCCAACATCTATATCACCAAGGATACAGAGTAACCAGGAAAGTAACTCAAGCTCAAATTGTTTGTTCACCAGATAAAATAAACTGATCATTGATTGATTATTGTCTTTTTTTTTTCAGAGTGTGGATCATGGAAACATAAGTCTCTGGAACTGTCACATAGCGCACAAATGTTGATAAATAATGCAGAATGAATATTAAAACATTCCAAACATAGATCTATATTTCACAGGATTATAGATGAACTTTCAATTAGTTTATTTAAAGAAGGGTTTTTTAATTAATAATCAACAATCTTATAAATGATAACAGTCATACATTTTGTTGACAGGATGTATCATCGATATATTCAGATTAATTATGAGTATCAATAAAATGATAATCATTCCATTACTTATCATTCTGAAATATTAATATTGTAATTTGTGAACAAATCAATTTTAATATTGTTAATTTGTAAATCAACTTTTTCTTTCCCTTGTGAGAATTTTCTTATTAAGTTCTCATTTCAATTTAAAAAAAATATGACGAACAGCTAGGAGTCTGCCTGCAGGTAATTAGTGCAAGTATTGTGATGTATTCATGGCATTACCTTCATATGATGACTTTTTAAATTTTTTATACAGAAACAAAATTTCCCAGCATCTCAGAATTGTGTTACAGGCTCATATGTTAATTTGTTGTGTCATAAAAACATGTAAACACTGGGACAAGCAAAAAAACAAATACTTTTGAAGAAATAATAACTCTCCCTGTCATATTTGTGTTAAGTTCTGAGAGCTTTCATTGTCTTCTATCCACATGTAATAAATTCTCTGAACTAAAGAATTTTATTGGGGAAGAAACACACTGTAAATGCATTATGTTTTGTTGTTTTTTAATTTTCCTATTTTTGTTGAAATTCGCTAAATTAAATTAAATGTGAAATAATCATAATAACCTTACCAATTGAGAATAAAGATTAAGCAACAAATGGATAGATGGATACAAACAATCTACTATCTTTTTTTTGCCTGGCAAAAAGTGGGTATGAAAGTGTTCAATAAAATATCTTGCACAATGTATCAATTTAGTTACACCAAAACTAAAAAAATTTGCATAGGAGAAGGCAGGACCAATCAGACCTGGTTAGGTCATTAAAATGACACTACATAGAAAAAGGCAGAACCAATAAATTTGACCATAAAACTAGTTTTGTACACTGGGTCAGTCCTGCTCTCCAATTTTACAATAAAACTAGTTTTGTACACTGGGTCAGTCCTGCTCTCCAATTTTACAATAAAACTAGTTTTGTACACTGGGTCAGTCCTGCTCTCCAATTTTACAATAAAACTAGTTTTGTACACTGGGTCAGTCCTGCTCTCCAATTTTACAATAAAACTAGTTTTGTACACTGGGTCAGTCCTGCTCTCCAATTTTACAATAAAACTAAAGCTTTGGTAGACTAGATGAGTACTTACTACCCTCAGTATCCCTAACATTAGATCTGCACTGACATACATGGACCATAAAACTGCCAACCATAAATTGACTTCAATTTATATATCCTTTACACTGACCTAAATAATACACCATGACTTGGTTGATTTATTACAGTGATAAGGTAATCAACTCAATATAGACTAGACACAATCAGTCTTAATACACATTCTAGTCAGTAATGCTCTATTTTATTATTCCCTTCATGATATAATGTATTCTAGTTATTCACAGATGCGTTTAATTGGCAGCACTTGTAGTGCACACTATATACTAACCCAATATTAACTCAATTACGCAATATATTTAGGTATTCTTTCTAGACATGTATTCAAAAGATGAAGTGGTAGACCATTAGATACTCTGATGGTAAATAAACTATGTCCTTAATTCATTTGAATTAACATTTTTATTTCCAATCTGATGTTGGTAAACAAATTAGTTTGGCTTTTCTTTTTATCAAATGTGACATATTGTTGGAAAACTGTGTAATATGTGGTAATAGTAACTGATGAATCGCCACAGAAACCAACTGCCATAAGAACCAATCACTATGAAAAGAATTTCCATAAACCAATTGCCATGGAAACCAATCACCATTTGGTACCTCTGTTTGGTGGGTTCTTGCTTACAGAACAAATCTCGAGTATACTTTGTAAAAAAATTACAAACATGACGCAATCAAGTCACATACATGACAGTCAAGCATCAGAACAAGTACTATAGATTCAGTAGTAGCTACTCACTGACTATTGCGTTATTACATAAGATGGTATCTAGAGATAAAAATACTCACAAAATTGTGGAGTGCAGTAGAAGTAAAAATAAACAGCCAGGATAAAAAGACTGAAAATATTACACCAAAGCAAACTCAAAGAACAAGGCACAATGTTTGGGGTGTAAACCATTCATTAAAAAAATAAGGAGGAGAAAACATTACTGTCTATATACATGTATAACAGCCAAGCACTAGATCATTGGGGAAAAGAATTGAAAGTGAAAACATACTGCCAGGTAGTCAGCTTAAAAATAATAGTTTGGTCTGTTCTATTTTTGAACATTAGTCCAGTGACTGTGATGTCAAATATATCAACATGTGCTTAGCCATCTGGTAGTATAATAAGGTCTAGATGTTAGAATTGATCAGCCAATCACATTTCACCATACTGTTACCACCATATTGTTCTAAACATCAAAACAGCAACATTGCCAGCTAAGTTGCTGACTTGTTTGCTATGCATGTCAAGAGATTGATACGCAATTAGAACAAGTTGGGTTCAACCAATCTCAGCAGGAGACGTCAAACTAATAATGAGAGTTTGATCATGTTGAATATAAATAGAAGACCGTGATGCGGTTACTTTTCAATTTATTTCATTCATGATTTCTATATAATAAATATCAAAGTTATCCAAAAAAAATGTATCACTGGTGTGTGTCATAACACTCGTAAATGAGTGCATTCAGTTAAACGGCACACATTTGAGAAAGTGGTTTGAACTAACCAGTTCTAATCATGTAACAATCAGCAGCTTAGCTGGCAATACGTTGCTGTTTTGGTGTTCAAAACAATATGCCAGTGACAGAAATAGTAACCAGAAACAATTCAAAAGTATGTCTGGTCTCTTTATGACTTTGTGGAATTAAGAACTCATCCTAAATAAAGTTATGAATATGCAAACTTTAATTGGACGATAGTTGAGCAAATTGTGCTAACGCCAACTACAGAAAATTCAATTATCAGAATCTTATGACCAAGAATTCTTTGTTAATAACGTTTGTTAGTCATAAATTTAGTACATGTATTTATAATAGCGTGGGTGTACTGAATACTTAGATGACCATAGGGCATCATTACTTATTTGATTCAGCACATCATCATGTATATAATCACCAGGTTAGGGGGCACAATCAATCAGAGACAGTGTATCCACTATGCAGATACATCATGAAAATCAAGATTTGAATTCATATAAAGCATACTTGTACCAAAAATACAGCATTAATATTAATATAATATTTTAATAATATATTTGAATTGATATTAACTTTTTCCCACTGACATTTTGAAGTATTTATATTTTTTATAATGTGTTACTTTTAACTCAATATACATTGTTGCCAACAGGTCTTCATCAACATTTATATGACAATTTATACTCAAAATAAAAACAAAGCCATCAAAGCCTTAAAAACGTACAGATGTAGTCTAAAAATCAAAATTTGATATTTGAGACCTCTGCGTGAAGCTGCAAGGCTAATCTGTTTAATAGAGTATGTACACTGAAGAAGAAAGAAAGAAAAAAAATGTTGCTAAATTATAAATTCAAGAGAGATTCGCTATTGCTTTTGGAACTAATTATGTGGTTTCATTCAAATAAAAGGTTGTCATTTTTACAAAGATTTTATAACACATACATTGCCTGCTGACACTGACTTTGACACTGGAATTAATCGTTTGTATATTACCAGTTTTGTACCCTTTTTAGGTTCATTGTATTTGACTTATTGGTGACAAACATATGTGCCATTATTACACACAATAGATAGAGTAGAATTGTACTATGTTTCACAAATGGTCCAATTTCCCTCACACACACTGTTTAATTCCCGGTGTTAGAAGTTTTAATAATTTTATGGCATTAGTATAGACAAAATATCAAGAGAGCCACTGACGCTTGGTGTTGTAGGACCCCAGAAAAATGTTAACTGCCACAAAATTCCTTGTACCATATTTACCAAATAAATTATAACAGAATAATTTCACCAACCTTATTATTCTCACTTACCCTGCAATTGGTCCTCCCTTGGCAAGATTGAATACTTGTCTGGGGTTTAATAAATACTGGAACTTTCGTAATATTCTGGCCCCTTGTTTGCCTCCACTTTTGGGATTAATAAAAATAACCACTGGATGCGTGCCAGGTAGAGGTGTTATCTGAAAAAAAACATGAAATGGTTTCACGTTATCAAGAATTGCTAATAATTTTAACCGTGACCAATACTGGACCAGAATGGTTATTCTCTGTATGGTGACCAATACTGGACCAGAATGGTTATTCTAGGTATGGTGACCAATACTGGACCAGAATGGTTATTCTATGTATAGTGACCAATACTGGACCAGAATGGTTATTCTATGTATGGTGACCAATACTGGACCAGAATGGTTATTCTATGTATGGTGACCATTATTAGACCAGAATGGTTATTCTATGTATGGTGACCAATACTGGACCAGAATGGTTATTCTATGTATGGTGATCAATATTAGACCAGAATGGTTATTCTATGTATGGTGACCAATATTAGACCAGAATGGTTATTCTATGTATGGTGACCAATATTAGACCAGAATGGTTATTCTATGTATGGTGACCAATATTAGACCAGAATGGTTGTTCTATGTATGGTGATCAATATTAGACCAGAATGGTTATTCTATGTATGGTGATCAATATTAGACCAGAATGGTTATTCTATGTATGGTGACCAATATTAGACCAGAATGGTTATTCTATGTATGGTGACCAATATTAGACCAGAATGGTTATTCTATGTATAGTGACCAATACTGGACCAGAATGGTTATTCTATGTATGGTGACCAATATTAGACCAGAATGGTTATTCTATGTATGGTGACCAATACTGGACCAGAATGGTTATTCTATGTATGGTGACCAATATTAGACCAGAATGGTTATTCTATGTATGGTGACCAATATTAGACCAGAATGGTTATTCTATGTATGGTGACCAATATTAGACCAGAATGGTTATTCTATGTATAGTGACCAATACTGGACCAGAATGGTTATTCTATGTATGGTGACCAATATTAGACCAGAATGGTTATTCTATGTATGGTGACCAATACTGGACCAGAATGGTTATTCTATGTATGGTGACCAATATTAGACCAGAATGGTTATTCTATGTATGGTGACCAATATTAGACCAGAATGGTTATTCTATGTATGGTGACCAATACTGGACCAGAATGGTTATTCTATGTATGGTGACCAATATTAGACCAGAATGGTTATTCTATGTATGGTGACCAATATTAGACCAGAATGGTTATTCTATGTATGGTGACCAATACTGGACCAGAATGGTTATTCTATGTATGGTGACCAATATTAGACCAGAATGGTTATTCTATGTATGGTGACCAATATTAGACCAGAATGGTTATTATATTTATAGTGACCAATACTGGACCAGAATGGTTATTCTAGGTATGGTGACCAATACTGGACCAGAATGGTTATTCTATGCATGGTGACCAATATTAGACCAGAATGGTTATTCTATGTATGGTGACCAATAATAGACCAGAATGGTTATTCTATGTATGGTGACCAATACTGGACCAGAATGGTTATTCTAGGTATGGTGACCAATACTGGACCAGAATGGTTATTCTAGGTATGGTGACCAATACTGGACCAGAATGGTTATTCTATGCATGGTGACCAATATTAGACAGAATGGTTATTCTATGTATGGTGACCAATATTAGACCAGAATGGTTATTCTATGTATGGTGACCAATATTAGACCAGAATGGTTATTCTATGTATGGTGACCAATATTAGACCAGAATGGTTATTCTATGTATAGTGACCAATACTGGACCAGAATGGTTATTCTATGTATGGTGACCAATATTAGACCAGAATGGTTATTCTATGTATGGTGACCAATACTGGACCAGAATGGTTATTCTATGTATGGTGACCAATATTAGACCAGAATGGTTATTCTATGTATGGTGACCAATATTAGACCAGAATGGTTATTCTATGTATGGTGACCAATATTAGACCAGAATGGTTATTCTATGTATAGTGACCAATACTGGACCAGAATGGTTATTCTATGTATGGTGACCAATATTAGACCAGAATGGTTATTCTATGTATGGTGACCAATACTGGACCAGAATGGTTATTCTATGTATGGTGACCAATATTAGACCAGAATGGTTATTCTATGTATGGTGACCAATATTAGACCAGAATGGTTATTCTATGTATGGTGACCAATACTGGACCAGAATGGTTATTCTATGTATGGTGACCAATATTAGACCAGAATGGTTATTCTATGTATGGTGACCAATATTAGACCAGAATGGTTATTCTATGTATGGTGACCAATACTGGACCAGAATGGTTATTCTATGTATGGTGACCAATATTAGACCAGAATGGTTATTCTATGTATGGTGACCAATATTAGACCAGAATGGTTATTATATTTATAGTGACCAATACTGGACCAGAATGGTTATTCTAGGTATGGTGACCAATACTGGACCAGAATGGTTATTCTATGCATGGTGACCAATATTAGACCAGAATGGTTATTCTATGTATGGTGACCAATATTAGACCAGAATGGTTATTCTATGTATGGTGACCAATACTGGACCAGAATGGTTATTCTATGTATGGTGACCAATACTGGACCAGAATGGTTATTATATTTATAGTGACCAATACTGGACCAGAATGGTTATTCTATGTAAGGTGACCAATACTGGACCAGAATGGTTATTATATTTATAGTGACCAATACTGGACCAGAATGGTTATTCTATGTAAGGTGACCAATACTGGACCAGAATGGTTATTCTATGTATGGTGACCAATACTGGACCAGAATGGTTATTCTATGTATAGTGACCAATACTGGACCAGAATGGTTATTATATTTATGGTGACCAATACTGGACCAGAATGGTTATTCTATGTAAGGTGACCAATACTGGACCAGAATGATTATTCTATGTATGGTGACCAATACTGGACCAGAATGGTTATTCTATGTAAGGTGACCAATACTGGACCAGAATGGTTATTCTATGTATGGTGACCAATACTGGACCAGAATGGTTATTCCATGTAAGGTGACCAATACTGGACCAGAATGGTTATTCTATGTATGGTGACCAATACTGGTCCAGAATGGTTATCATATTTATAGTGACCAATACTGGACCAGAATGGTTATTCAATGTAAGGTGACCAATACTGGACCAGAATGGTTATTATATTTATGGTGACCAATACTGGACCAGAATGGTTATTCTATGTATGGTGACCAATACTGGACCTGAATTGTTATTCTATTTATAGTGACCAATACTGGACCAGAATGGTTATTCTATGCAAGGTGACCAATACTGGACCAGAATGGTTATTATATTTATAGTGACCAATACTGGACCAGAATGGTTATTCTATGTAAGGTGACCAATACTGGACCAGAATGGTTATTCTATGTATGGTGACCAATACTGGACCAGAATGGTTATTATATTTATGGTGACCAATACTGGACCAGAATGGTTATTCTATGTATGGTGACCAATACTAGACCAGAATGATTATTCTATGTATGGTGACCAATACTGGACCAGAATGGTTATTCTATGTATGGTGACCAATACTGGACCAGAATGGTTATTATATTTATAGTGACCAATACTGGACCAGAATGGTTATTCTATGTAAGGTGACCAATACTGGACCAGAATGGTTATTATATTTATGGTGACCAATACTGGACCAGAATGGTTATTCTATGTAAGGTGACCAATACTGGACCAGAATGGTTATTATATTTATAGTGACCAATACTGCACCAGAATTGATATTCTAGGTATGATGACCAAACTGGACCAGAATATATGAAAGTAATGTTCACCTTCTATGTTCCCACAATAAATTTAAAATTTATATTGGAAATGAACTCAGATAAAGGAAATGTACAATTGTTTACGTTATTTGCATAATTGCCTGAGTCTGCTACTTCCTTCCTTCCCCTACTTAGCCTTTGATCTTATGTGGTTTTTATCACTTTCTCTTTCAAATGACCCATAAAGGTTAAATGTTTTTATGTGTATTTTGTGAGTATACAGAACCTAAACCAGACATAATGAAGACTATGTCACAGTCTTTATATGGTGTTCATTGTATTCAATTACAGTTGTCATGAGTCCAGAATCTACTCAGGATTTGAAGTCTATCTAATTTACTGTGTACATTGCATCAGTGACAGAATAAGGACCAGCATATTGTATTCACAACAAATATTTTATAATATTTCATTTTGAAAACTATAACTGTCTCTTCTTCATAATCACACACATTTTTGTGCCAAATGAGGTAACTTTGAATTTAATAAGAAACCTTTTAAGGTCACTTCAACATTTCTTGCACTGTTTGGCACTAGTCCCAAAAAATTAAAGTAGTCACACTCTTTGTTATAGTTTCAGTTCATATACTGTGAATTACTTGCTGCTAAAAATGTTCTGGATTTACTGGCATTTACAAGACAAAATTCCACGAAAGTTGGTGTCATACGACAGAAGATAAATTTTCACTGAGTTATGAAATTTGTGAAAATTCGTCCTGCGAAATTGACGCAATTCACAGTATTCTGATTTTGATAACAAGTTCAAGTTAAAAATGTCAGAGAAACAGTAATAATATTCATGTAAGAGACTATTCTTTTATTTACACTCAAATAGTATCCTCTCTCACAAAATAATTTTAAATATTATACAAAATTTATGATAACAGCAAGATAAGATTATATCAGATTATTGACATAAAATTAATAAAAAAGAATTATAGAAATGTTGATAAAATTCTGTAAGCAAATCCATGTGAGACGAGTGAAATGTTGTTATCAACAGCAGCTGATGCAATCTGATGCGGCAGCAGCTTATCACATCAATATAACAGAGATAGATAAATATATCAGTAAATATAAAATCAATTTGACTTCGGAAGTGTGTATTTGAAGTTACTTAAGTGGGGTTTTTAGGTTATATAGGAATGTTTTTGTCATCATTTTTTTAGAAGCTATCGGTGAAGGATATAGTTCAAAATGTGATTCTTAGTAATAAATGAGAATTATGTTCAAACTGGAAATATCCTAACCAGGATGCATATTATTGATGTTCATGTTGATACTGGACTGAGTTATGCATAGTAATTAAAACAAGGAAGATTTCATAATCTAGTATTTGCAAGTGCTATTTTTGTCACGAGAGGAATAAACATATGGTGGCCATTGGATAATGCACACAATGGTACTGACCCACTAACCCATAGTCTTTGATGCAACGGAACATGATTATTAGACAACTGTTGGGCATAAATACATATAAATATGTTCAAAGCATGCAGCAGATCTGGATTCTAAGGAATACAAGTATAAAACTGACTGAATATTCAACACATATTGTGATTACATACTTTGAAATAAATTAAAATATTACTACCCTGGTAGGTGACAACAGCATTTCGTGAATTGCACCAAAAAAAATTGAGATTGTGGCCGCAAGATCAAACAAAAATCATCAAAAAGCATTTCATATTTTCTAAAGCAATAATTAAGGAAGAAAATAAATTATGGTTGTGAAGCATTAAAATTTGTACTTAATTAGAAATGTTAATATTTTGAGAGAATTAAATTAATTTATAAATGACAAAACCCAATTGTGGAGTATAATTTGTCCCAACCAATGTCATTCCAAATTTTACCATCATTTTCATCAGAAATTTGAAAGTGAATTCTCACAAGCTTTCATCAAAAATAGAATAACCTTTTGACCTTTACTCTATAAATGTGAAAGAGTCAACTTTCGTTATTTTTCACAAAATAAACCTCCTTAAAATGGGAATTATGTCCAATTAGTTAAAAACAATTAAGTAATAATAGACATATAAATTGGCAGCATTTTGTCAGGAAATAATGATAAATTTTTGATTAAATGTAGTGAATAAAGTTCATTATTAAAGCGGTAGAAACATCTGACTTACAAACATTCAACAACAAAATCTGGGGAAGAAAGAACAGTAGCTCAGAAAAATGAAGTCAAAAAATCTTGGAGTATTGGTAGTTTTTTTTTTTCTATCCAATCATGGACAAAAATAACAGAAAATTAAAAAAAACAAAAAACATCCAAGAAGAGAAAATGGTTTGGTTCGAGTGTAAATAAGTGGTCAAATGAGGTGAATTTCAGGGCATGAACCTAGAACCAACTGTTATTCCATACTACTGTCCGATTATCAATTTGTATTTAATGGTGAATGTAGTTAGATGCCATGATCAATATTTATCAATTAAGTTTCAGTGGGGTAGGAGGGAATGTTTGGAAAAAAACTATAAAAGGAATTAAGTTTACGTATTTATCCTACATTGAACTTTTGATGTTGTCTCTAAAGCAGTAAAAACATCAGACTTTCAAACAGTCAGAAAGAACAGCAGCTCGGATACTTAAAGTACTGCAAATGATAATACGTGCAGGCAAGTAAGAAAAGTAGCTGAAAAACATAAAATTGAGGAATGTCAAAAAAAAGCTACAATTATTTTCGGAATTGTTTGAACAGTTGTATTTTCTCAGCTAACCATGTCTTTCTCAAGGCTACTAAAATAGAACTTTTAAAACGTGAGTGAGATGTGTTTATGAGCACTAGGGACTACGCACACTGACTTTAGTCTAAGAATTCTAAAACAGGATTCAACTTTTACACTTACCAGTTTAGGAATTGACAGTGCAGTAAAAGAACTAACACTAAATGTGTAAAATATTGTGAATATTTTAAAGCCGAATGAATTTGATATGAAAAGAAATTGTATTTTTTATTATCATCATAGACTGTACTAATCAGTAATATCCATTTATTATAACATGTCTAAATGCAATTACTCTGTGGTACAATAATGGCAATTATTCCATACCAGACTATGCACATATTTGAACATTTTTTATTCTATTTTTGAACAAATGTTTATTTTGAGTTTTACATTACTATGGTAATACATCTTTTTGGCAAGAGGAAATACAATTGTGTAGATTGAATAATATTTTTGTGTGGGGCAACATTTTGTGTTTGACTGAGTGTCTCCGTCTTTTCTGACTTTATTTATTGCAAGTTCTAACTGCAAACACATGTAGTACAGAAATCATATTAATGTGTTTGTGACCACATCATGACATGTGCAGCAATCAAATGGAAGTTTAATGTGCTATTTTTGTGACAACAAGGCCTGTTTGAAAACAAGTGCCCAAAGAACTTATACAAGTGGATTTGGCGTTCCCATTGAGGTTGGTCCTACTCACCCTGGGTTGGTAGAGAGTTGGCTTTTTGCTGTTTCATCCAGAGGTCATATTTGAACTTTGACCCCCATGAGCACGAGCATGATGCAACAACCACTACACTATAGATTCACAGATTTCATTATTTCACTGACAACATTAGTTGAATTTTGGGAGATGAAGAATGCTTCCAATAAAACTAAATACATCATATCAAATTTGAAAAAAGAGAACAATGTATAATGACAATGGTCAATAAAGACATTGCAATGAATATTGCATTGGCCGGATTTATAAAAATACATATACTTAGATCATATGACAACAAGACCTATTGGAATGTGTTTCCATCAACTGCCAGTGAATCTTGTAATTTGTGTCCACTTTTATCTTTCAATGCTTATCATTTTTTATTGTCTTGTAGTTTCTAGTGACCTTACTAATGTAATTTCTAAAGTCAGTGTTGTGTCAATAAATAGAAACTCAAAGACAATCACACCCTATGGTCATTTCAGTAAGCAGACACAAGTGATTATTGCTAAGAGTTCTGTATTCATCCAAGCTGTAGGTGAGACAGGTGGTGTATTACAAGGTGAACTAGTGCTGGATTAATACTTAATACCAATGTATTATTATTTTCACCTTATAAGCTTATCTAGTTGCTGGGAATGCAAGCCTGTTCAAGTTAATTGCTTCAATTTGGAAGGATTTTAATTTTTTTTAATGATTTTTGTTTTTAAGCCACTGAAAATGTACACATGCATTTGCCAGCATGAACAAATTTACTATAATCAGATAATCAGATTATAAATAATCGCAGGTCAGGAAAACCTTCAGACATTGAAAATAATTATTGATATTAAATTTTCTTTTTAAATGTGGGTTTATTTTTTTATAAAAAAAATTAACAAAATATTTGTATGTATATTGGTATAGTTGCAAATTGAAAAAGATCTATTTTTGTTTCGAACACGTTGGTAATCTCCACAAACGGGGAATGTGTGACTAACCAATGGTCTGCAGTTACTACACATGTATGCTTGGTATTGTATCAAATTATATTTTGGTGGTACAATAGATTTGCAATATATTGCATTACAATTTATGCTGTTCATAATTTATCAACCATTATGAACTCTATAGTCAACATTTTTCACCTTTCACAAAATAAACCTAGGTCACCTTTTTCTCAATTTTGAGTAAGAAGTGAGGCAATGAAAAATTATGCCCAATTGGTCCAAGTTAATAAAAAGTTTAAATGCATAACAATTGTTCACACCAATATTTCTGCAGGCTTCCAATAGTCAAAAATAAGAATCTCTAAGGCTAAGAGTTTATAAAATTTAAGTCCCATGGGAAAGAAAATCTTAAGCAAACCATTTTCCATCTGCTGATTAATAAATATTAAAATACAAACAAGAAGACTGTGTTAAGAAATGACATGTACATGTATGCAGGAACAAACATATTGACACATCCAAATAATAAACTCACTGTCTTGAATTAAAAACCATCTTAAAATTAAAATGTACATGAACTTTTTGAAACTTGCAAACAATTCATAAACAGTCAATTGTATGCTGTCATCATGCCAAATTTATGTGTTTAAAACATCAAACACCATAAACACCAGTAGCAAAAGCTAAAGGTCGTGACCCCAGCGCAGTGATATAAATTATCGCCTGGTTTATTGATAAGACACAGGATGTTATTGTTATAAAACAAACAAACATTAATCTCAAACTTTGTCAGTGTTTTTACAGGAGTGGTCTCTTGTCAATAGATCAGGCCACTGTTAGTTACTTTAAGTTTTATAATTTTGGCATATTAAAATAAACCTAATAATATTATATTTTTCTGAAATTACTCAAATTTGAATCAATCTACAAAATCAAATGTGCTATGTTGCATCCTGAATTACCATCAATTGAATTGGAAACAATCATTTAAAAATGTGTTCTTTCACAAAACTATTATTTTAAATTGTAACACTCACTAAATAAATCATATTTGTAACTTTTTATTTTGTTGATTTTTGATCAGTTAAAAGTAAAATATTAGGGAGGAAAAGGTTTTTTGCTGGATTTTATTTTCACTGTTTCATTCCTCCAGTAAGTCACATCCAAGGAGTTTAATACAGTAACTATATTATTTCTCTACCTCACCTAGTGGAGGCGCTATACACTATTACCACATATGCCTCTTCCCTGTAAATAAAAGTTTAGAGTACTTAAAAAGTTTCCTTTATAAGTTAATTTCCGGCTAAGACAAAAAGTGTTTTTGTTCATTTTGTTCCAAAATAGAGGGATAAACCAAAGTGGAAATTTTGGCAGAAACTCCTGGATGAATTGCTGTGGTTATATCACTGGTAATGATGTTACCAATCGGTTGGCCATTATTCCAATGCTATCACCTCATTTCATTGAGGTGATAGGGCATCATGATCTAACATTAATTTGGCATGTTTGTATTACAGTCATTAATTTCTTTGAGTTTCAATATGACAGCCATAGCTTATTAGGGCTCTCTCTGTTGGTAAAAGATAACCAGCCTAATACTGTAGAACGGGAAATTTTCGCGTGAAAGCAAATTTTGTCTAATTCGTGCATTTTATTATTCGTGTTCTCCTTGCAGACGAATTACTAGTATTCAACTTTGACCTTTCATTAATACGTGTTTGTCAATAAATTTAAAACAAATTTTAACAAATAAGAACAAAGAACATTTATTATTCAATGTCTGTTACTAATTCACACATTAAAAACAAGTGTTACACTAGCCAAGACATGTCCGAAGCTGGGGTTACCCGAAGAACAAAAAGCCCTGGCAATATTTGATGTATTCAGAGCACATCGATGTGAAGATTTTTTTTAAAAACTACACGACAACAACACTGTGTTAGTTCTGGCCTGTTGTAACGACCGACTGCAACCCCTAGATCTTGCCGTCAACAAACCCTTCAAGGACTCACTGAAATCTATTTTTCAGTCTGGGTACACTGACCATATTTTGAAGATTTCAGACAAGTACTTTTAAAGTTTTTAACTACTACCGGTATTTGTGTTAAAAAATATACATTTAAATAAATTTTTTCAACAATGAAATAAAAACATAAATTAATACTACCATCCCAGTACTTTGTTTTTCACTGCTTGAATGAAGTGAATGCGAGTGGCTTGTTGTGTACATGGGCAGTAATACAAAACTACAGCGCTCCCAGTGGCGAAATTAAAACAAATAACCTCTGCGCGAATGATTTCCTGTTGTGCAGTAACACATGTAGAATTATATCATTTGGCCAATAGGACTATATCTTTCCCATTGGGACGAGTATCCTTCCCCATCTTGTTATTGATTGGTTAATTTTAATTGGACAGATGTCGTATAGTGCATTGGTAACGTGAGATATCACTTAATCATAGTGTTAATTAATAGTGACACTCTAAGCTAAATTGCCTTCCATTTCATGACACATTATTCATCACTGTAAAAAACTTTCCCATTTCAAAGCAAGCAGGTGAATTGTACAAATTATGAATCATGATGCAATGCATGTTATTTATTTCAATAATACACTGCAATTGAATCAAATGCAAAGTAGAAATGTTCTACAGTTTCAGTTTAAAAATCATGGTTATTGATAACTAAAATAATTTTTTTTTTGTATTATTTAAATCTTAATATGTGATCACTCTAATAATTATAATATTAGTATCACAGTTTTGCATTGTGCTATGGCAGCCAGGTATATTCTACAAATAAAACCCTGTCTGATATTAATGGATTATGATGAGTCACATTTCCAACCATTTTAATAGATCATCATTACTGTCTGTCTTGATGACCCCAGTGACTTCCTGTCTTAGAGTAATACTCTATGATAGTGGTTATTCTTACCTGAAGACCTTGCCCTTCCATTGACATAGAATCAGTTCTCTGAACTGTAGTCTTTTTGACACCACCTTCTGAACTTTCCTGTACTTCTCTCGGTGTGAGAGTACTTCGTCTTTCCTATATTCCGATAAAAGTAAATATAAACATGCATACATATATCTTTTCACTTTTAGTTTTTTATTTATATTTCCTGATTGACATGATACATTGCAATACGATGAGATATTAGATAAGTCAAATACTATAATTTTAAATTTAGCTTGGTTACTAAGGTTACTAAATGGAATGTCACCCGTTTGTACACCGTCGCACTGTTACTGCTTGCATGTGTGTGTGTGTGCACGCAAATGGTAAACAAGTGCAATGGCTTACATGCTGAACTCTACAGCCTAAGTTGACCAATGACCTTTATATGCAGAACTCAACAGCATAGTTAACCTTTGACCTTTTTATGCAGAACTCTACAGCCTAATTTACCTTTGACCTTTACATGCAGAACTCTGCAGCCTAGTTAACCTCTGACCTTTTTATGATGAACAGAATTTTCTAGCCAAAAAGTTCAATATATTTTTACTTCAGAGCAGTTAAACAAGTTTTGAAATGAGAAATTCGTAAATTATGACACAAAAAATGATTTTGTCATAAAATGTGACAAAAATTGAAAGATCACCACCAGTTTCCTCTTTTCTTCATAAAATAGTCCTGTTTATAGTCTGCACTTTCCTTTAAAAGATTGGTCCAAAATTAGGGCTCATTTCCAGAAATATTGAACAATATAATAAAAAGTACAGAAAAATTTGGGCGAGAAAGTCTGGTGGTAAAGATTAAGACTACATAAGTGACAACATTCAAATCAGGGACAAGAGTTTGTTGATAAGCTCATATTGTCACTTTTCATGCAGGAAATCATATTATGCTGATCTAATTTGATAATAACTTTAATAACTACATAATCATTTTTTCCCAAAATATTTTACTGAATTTACAGGCTTGATTAATACAAGTAATAATTTTGAGACCGCAAAAAAACGACCAGTAAAATAAATATTTTTTACACTTTTATGAATGTCAATTTTGAATAATATAACTTATCATAATCAATAATAAATCTACTGCAATGCATCATGGATATGCAGGAATATTGAAACTTATATCTGTCATAAGTGACTTATTTTTTGACAGCTGCATTTATCAGTGTTTATTCTTCACTGAAAGTTAAGAATTTTAGTTCTACTATATTGGTGGTGTCACTTCTTACACCAATGACATACAACTCAAATGAAATCACATCATAGACCTACCATACATATGGTGATATGTTGTGTAGCGTGTGGTGATATGTCATGTAACATGTGGTGATACATAGGGTAACATGTAGTGATATGTTGTAAAACATGTGGTGATACATAGTGTAACATGTGACGATATGTCATGTAACATGTGGTGATACATAGTGTAACATGTAGTGATATGTTGTAAAACATGTGGTGATACATAGTGTAACATGTAGTGATATGTTGTAAAACATGTGGTGATACATAGTGTAACATAAAGTGATATGTTGTAAAACATGTGGTGATACATAGTGTAACATGTAGTGATATGTTGTAAAACATGTGGTGATACATAGTGTAATATGTAGTGTAACATGTGGTGACATGTTGTAAAACATGTGGTGATATGTGGTGATACATAGTGTAACATGTGGTGATATGTTGTAAAACATGTGGTGATACATAGTGTAACATGTGGTGATATGTTGTAAAACATGTGGTGATACACAGTGTAACATGTAGTGATATGTTGTAAAACATGTGGTGATACATAGTGTAACATGTAGTGGTATGTTGTAAAACATGTGGTGATACATAGTGTAACATGTGGTGATATGTTGTAAAACATGTGGTGATACACAGTGTAACATGTAGTGATATGTTGTAAAACATGTGGTGATACATAGTGTAACATGTAGTGGTATGTTGTAAAACATGTGGTAATACATAGTGTAACATGTGGTGATATGTTGTAAAACATGTGGTGATACATAGTGTAATATGTAGTGTAACATGTGGTGACATGTTGTAAAACATGTGGTGATATGTTGTGTAACATGCGGTGATGTTGTGTAACATGTGGTTATATATTGTGTAGCATGTGGTGATATGTTGTGTAACATGTGATGATACAGTGTAACATGTAGTTATATATTGTGTAGCATGTGTTATGTTGTGTAATATGTGGTGATGTTGTGTAGTGTGTGGTGATGTGTAACATGTGGTGATGTTGTGTAGTGTGTGGTGATGCTGTGTAACATGTGGTGATGTTGTATAGTGTGTGGTGATGTTTTGAAACATGTGGTGATGTTGTATAGCGTGTGGTGATAAGTTGTGGCACATGTGGTGATACATAGTGTAACATGTGATGATGTTGTAAAACATGTGCTGATACATAGTGTAACATGTAGTGTAACATGTGGTGATATGTTGTGTAACAAGTGGTGATGTTGTGTAACATGTGATGATACAGTGTAACATGTAGTTATATATTGTGTAGCATGTGTTATGTTGTGTAATATGTGGTGATGTTGTGTTGTGTGTGATGTTATGTAATATGTGGTGATGCTGTGTAGTGTGTGGTGATGTTGTGTAACATGTGGTGATGTTGTGTATTGTGTGGTTATGTGTACCATGTGGTGATGTTGTATAGTGTGTTGTTATGTTTTGAAACATGTGGTGATGTTGTATAGTGTGTGGTGATGTTGTGTAACATGTGGTGATGTTGTATAGTGTGTGGTGATAAGTTGTGGCAAATGTGGTGATATACTTGCGAATATGTCAAGTTATGATAATAATTGAAAACAATTGGTACATTGGCATAGAAAGCAACACCACCTTATCTGCTTATTATACACACATGATGAATAACAACACACTTTTCAGAAACCTTCTATATTTCTAGTTATACTAAATATTTGTTATCACTGAAAGAAAGAGTTGATTTAGTACTGATAGCATGATTAGTATGCTCATTAGAGTAAAATGACATTTAATGTGAGGGGGTTAGTGAGATCTAAGAATTGTGACAGCTAGCGCAAACCAATGTATTTTCTTGTGTTCTGAGAGGAGAATTTGAAAGCTGATCGGAAAGAGTTACTTCAAATGATCAACTTCAGTTGAATCAAGCCATCTCCAGTGAAGTCCAACATTTAAATATTGATGTGTAATGTGTATGTACACATACCATAGCAAATGTCGCACTGAATGCAGAAACATTATCACAGTATTTTTTCTAACTTTAAAAAGTGTTGTTTTTTTGTTTGTTTTTTATTTCACATAGTGAAAATTGTGAAATTTTGAAGATTTCAGTGGGGTTGAAAAAAAAATGAACTTTATACAATTTTGTCATCACAAATCTTATTAAAACTTGTGACAGTAACTTGAATTTGTTTTAATTTTTGATATCAACTGCACAACGATTGTCTCAAAATGTGATGTTTAATACACAGCTGTTTGCCATAGAGGGCACACTATTATTTAAACTGTTAATATCACTTTTGTTTGCGGAGACAAAATACTGTTACAAAGTTAAATGATTCAGTTTGATTTACAACAACCAAATAACAATTTTTTTTGACTGATTAATAAAAAGTGGCCTGTTGGTAGATGGTCTTCATAGTAGCCCTATCCATAATCTACTTTCAAAATTGGATTCTCAGAATTACACAATTAATGGTTAGTGATTTTGAAGATAGAATGATGAGAGGTAGAATTGAGGGTGGTCGGCAACAAACCTCGGGGGTACTTAGGGCTGATATGGAGGTACTATCAGTAGCATTGTTGTTCAACTTCTGTAAATGAGCATTTCGTGCACGAATCTAGGAGTAAAATCAACATTACAAAAAACATTGACACAAGGGAAACTCAAAGTGAACATATAACTGATACCAATGAGGAAAACAACATATACATGTATAGTACTATTCACATAAGTCTCTTCTGAGATTGGTTGTGCAAACATGCATATTCATGATATGCCATATATAGTAGTATGCAAATTATAACAAGTCCCATGAATCATGAATATTCATGAGATATGCCATACTCAGACTAGAATTTACCATATATGGCACTAAGCAATTAAATATTAATACATTTTTGTAAGGATATATAACTCAAGTATGACATGGTCAACATGCAACAGAACAATGCCGATTTACAGGATAAACAATATTTTTATTAATACATTATTAAACTATTAAAATGAAACATGATTGCAAGTTTTAGTAGCAGCACAAATCAAGTCAATTATTAGGATATTATGAGTACTCCTGGAATACCTAACCACTGCATAAGTAGAAATCCACAAACCATTCTTTTAGCTCACACGTTTTACATTACAAAACCTTCTAAAACTCTTGTTAAAACAACATACATGGCCAAACATACCTTTTCCTAAATTTACTCTAACCTGGTAGTTAATGTAGAAATAAAAACAAAGGATTTTAAAAATATGATCATAGAGGGCAGTATCACTTACCAAGACAGCAGGACAGATGGCAGTTGGAGGTAATAAATGGTCTCTCAAAGCTCCAAGATTACATTCAGGTTTCAGATGAGATGCACATTTATTATGAAGCTGAAATATGAACAAATATGAAAAATAATTAGATAGTACTAACTGCTTATTAGAATAATACAAACAATGCCAGTTTTCGGTTTTACATGTTCATTCAAACAACGTGTCTGGGCAATGAATAGGGTGTGAAATGTTATTCAGCAAATTGGATGATCGTGATATCAAGGTTTAAATCTTTAATTTTGTGTATCTAAAATGGCATAATGTTGGTTCAAGGGTGTATTCTCATTTTACTATAGATGTCTTCATTGTAGTTTGATTTTGTTTCCAAGTTTTTCATAATTTGTTATCCCTGATAGCAGAATATAGGGCACAAAAGAGGAAATGATGCAAAGGAAATTCTATTTGGAAATAATTCCATCTGGGACTAAAATAGTGTTCTCATAATAAAACCAATGAAGTACAAGTGTTATAAAGATATACATACGTTAACTTGACACCATCTGCAGTGTAGGCCTGTAACACCATTATAACTTTTAATGGACTTCCTACAACGATCACATTTCCCGTTACAATTACCCTCAATCCAATGGTGATGTAATACCTATAATAAACAATTATAGTTTTAGTGTTTATAGAAATAACATCATTTATCTCTGATGAGTTCAGATACCTTGCCATGTGAGCTGTATAAATGGAAAAGACTGAAAAAAGTTTAAACTAGATACATTCTGAAGGCTAAAAAAATGATTTGTTTCAAACAGGGTTGCTCTTGACTTAATTTTCTATTCTTCTGTCAAAATATATAAAAAATGCATTGCATCAGTTCTAAGTATGTTTGTCTTCAGGTAAAAATAATTGTGTAAACATTAACCCTTTGAAGGCTAATTTTTGTCACATTTTTTCAAAAATCGTGAACAAGAATTGTAGGTAATGAAAAATTATTTCAATTTTCATTCAAATGAATTTATTAATTGATAAAAAATAGATAAAGGCATGCAAAGTGTTGCCCACAATTTTGGTTGGGAGGGGGAATAATGGGTTGAGAAGAGTTTTTCTTTCCTGCTAACCATAACTTTAATGTGCCTTTCTAAAATTTAATGAAAACACACACAATACCAAAAACAAGTTACATTATGGTTCCCATTATTTTGGATTGTAACAATACTTTTACCATATTTGCTCACACAAACCAAAATGTCATTTATTGCATGTATGTAAAATATGACTTATATTGAAAAATTAACTGATTGAGGCAAACAATAAACAAAAAATTCTAGATAAAATGTTGTTGTCAAAAGAAAGCTTTGATGTTTGATGCTCAGTAGTGGTCAACAATTTGAGAGAGTCTGAAACTGTGTACTGCTGTCACCTGATGATAAGCTTATCGAGAAATCTGATACTATTTAATTTGTCTAAACTGAGCCTTTGGTCAAGCAGACACATGTAAGAAATACTCAGCATTTTTCGGTCCTTTCTTCAAATGCTTGCTTATATAATCAAAGAAAGCTTAGAAAGAACTCCCATGTGCTGAGAGTATTGGAGACACATTAAATATAATTTGAAATTACTTAGCTGAAAACTAATTATGCAAATCAGAAAATTAATATGACCAGATTTGAGTGTAAAACTAATGAGGTCTGCGCAATGTAACAGAAAATCTATGTCTCCAAGTTTAATTGAAATGTGATTAGAACCAAAAAACCAAAAAATTATGAATTATTATGCTTATTAGGGAATTAATATGAACAGATTTTTACCCCAAACTAATTAGGTTTGTACATTGTCCTAGAGCATCTTTGTACTAAGTTTCATTGAAATGGAATAATTATTACCGTGAAAACTCCAAAATTTCGACCCCTCTAAAAATTCGAACGCCTATTTATTTGCCGGGTTTCGGTGTTTTATTTACCTCCAAATTTTCGACTCCACTAAAAATTGCTGACTCATTCTTATTCGAAAATTGCGACCAGTTTTAGTTTTCCCCAAAACGAAAAAAAAACGATGTGAGCGTTCAAACGGGACCTTCCTCGAAGGCATGAATCCGGGTTTCTGATTGACTGAGAGATTTTTATTTTATTGGTAACGAAAATATATTCTAAATAAACGAAGTTTCAAATAAAAACGAACACAAAAATCTCGGCATGCTGCGTTTCTGAATTGTTGATTATTACTGTACTCAGTAGTGATTATAATAATGTACACAAAATAAATTTGTTGAATGGTTATGAAATACAAATAAAAGTCAACTTAGTTTCATCGTAAGCGAATGATTCCGGTCTCGTATAAACGTTTGATGCTGTAGGATATCCGCCATGTTCTCTTAGGTCAAATAGGTCAAATCGCTAATTAACCAATCAAAAAGCTGGATGATGCCAACGTGTTCAAATTACCATAGCTTATTTAAATAGATTGATGTTGTAGTACGATATTTTGGCTTGGATTTTGATGCGAAAACGGCATGATTTTTTTTAAATAAAAAAATTAGTTGTTTTTAAAAAATAAACTGGTCATCTGAAGAATAATTTAACATTGTTCACAGTGATAACAGCTCATTCTCGAAAGGAAGCTTACCCGCTCACGCTAGTCACGATAAAAATCATACACGTGTACTCTTGAATAGACAAACGTCAATGACTACGGTAAAACTTAGACTCTATTTTAGCCGGCAGGATTGATTGAAATGTCCGAAAAATGACGCCAAAATACACCTTAAAAGTCCCATTTTATTTTCTTAAATCCCATTTTATTTTTTAATCCAAGGGCGAATTTACGACAGAATTTGGTCCCTCAAATAACGGACACGTGAGCTTTGATTCTAACCGGATACATTGCACTGGGTCGGGGAGATAGTTTGCTAAACTTCCATGCATCTTTTGTCCAATGGGTACCTGTACTTCGAACATTCGCAAGTTTTTCTAGGTAGTGCGAGACAGCTTTGTCTTTTGACCTATTAGTTTTGTGCTGACCTCTTCTCCGCGTCTTGATGTTTTGTTTTGCTTGTCATAATACTCACTGATTGATGACTTTGTTTAGATTTTGAGTTACAACTCGGCCACGACCTTTGCTTTTACCGTGAAACATGAGGAAGTTTACGTCAATTGACGGACATTGCATTTTTTAAAAACTAATGAAGCACACTGTCTATCATCCCCATTTTTTCATTTGCTGATTTCTATTCTGAAAAATTCGATCGTCCGAAAATGCACCTTAATTTTGACTCTAAAAACACGTCACATATCTAACACCAATTATTTAAAACCGGTCGAAATTTTGGAGTTTTTACGGTACTTTAGATATCAGTGTGAAAGCTTAAAATTGGTTAATTATGCAAATTAGGTAATTAATATGTACAGATTTTAACCCACAATTATTCAGGTCTGTCTATTGTCCTACAGCATCCATGTACATTCATTGATATGTGATGTATAGTACCTGAGATATCAGTGTGAAAGTTGGTTAATTATGCAAATTAGGTGATTAATATGCACAAATATTTACCGGAAACTAATTGGGTCTGCATAATTCTAGATTCATTGAAATGTGATGATTAGTACTTTAGATATCAGTAGAAAAGCTGAAAATTAATTATGCAAATTAGGTAATTAATATGCACAATTATTTACCCTAAAACTAATCAGGTCTCTGCATAGTCCTAAAGGATCTATGTACCAAGTTTCATTGAAATGCGATGATTAGTACTTGAGATACCCGTGGAAAAGCTGAAAATTAACTAATTATGCAAATTAGGTGATTAATATGCACAAATATTTATCGAAAACAATCAATCTCTGCATAGTCCTTGAGTATGTAAGTACCAAGTTTCATTGAAATGTAATGCTAACTACTTATATCAAATGCTGAAAATTAATTAATTATGCAAATTAGGTAATTAATATGTACTGATATTACCATAAAAACTATCAGGTCTGTGCAGTGTCGTATGACATCTATGTACCAAGTTTCATTGAAATGTGATGATTAGTACTTGAGATATCAGTGGAAAAACCGAAAATTGACTAATCATTATGCAAATTAGGTAATTAGTATCCACGGATTATTACCAAAAACTAATCAAAACCTAGCATGAGTTCAGAGCATCTATGTACCAAGTTTCATCAAAATCCAATGAGTGGTTGTTTAGATATCAGTGGAACAGTCATGGAACCACTAAAAAATAGCTAATTATCATGCAAATTAGGTAATTAATATGCACGGATTTTTACCAAAAATTAATCAAATCTGCGCATATGTTCAGAGCATCTATGTACCAAGTTTCATCAAAATCCAATGAGTGGTTCTTTAGATATCAGTGGAACAGTCATAGAACAGCTAAAAATTAGCTAATTATCATGCAAATTAGGTAATTAACGAGCATGGATTTTTACCAAAACCTAATCAAATCTGCGCATTGGCCCAGAGCATCTATGCACCAAGTTTCATCAAAAACCGATGTATGGTTCTTGAGATAGCAGTGGAACAGTCGGACACACATACACACACACACACACACACACACACACACATACACACATACACACATACACACATACACACATACACACACACATACAGACACACTAACTGCAAAGACTCCCATTTTGTGCTTCGCACATGGGAGTCAAAAACAACAACATGTATTGCTATCATAAAGCAAGCATGTAATATTTATCAATTTGTGCAGCCCACTTAATATTCAGTTTAGACAGGTTTTTATATTTATGTGATAATGCCCATTTTTAGATATACACCTCTATAGCTATCTACAGGAAACAGGAGCAAGTAAATTATCTCAGAGAAGAGGGTGAGGGATAAAACACCCCATATGAACATAAATGTTGTTCAACTAGAAGGGTAATCAAATAGTTTGAGAGAGGTTGACTTGCATGCAGTACAAATGACACTAAGGAAACTAAAACAACAACAAAAGTCATGCTAGGCTGAAACAAGGTGTAAGACATGGGATGAGAAAGTAACCTTTGACCTACCGGTACATCACCCCAGATCTCTGGATCCCCTTTTGGCATAGACTGCGTGTAAGAGGGCAAGAAATGTAGACAAATTGGAATACAAATTAAACTGTCAAATGTACATGAAAATTATCAAAATAGAACCAAATTCATAACCAAATAACACTTACAAGGCATAAGTTAGCATGGATAATATTTTTTATGTCACAACCCATTTCTCAGAAACTTGTATTAGCACTTTGTAAATATGTGTTACATCACTCCCAGAAAGGAGGATAAAACCAAAAAATGTGTTAAAATGATGATAAAAATGTGATATATTAAAGATAGATATTCTGCACTCTCTTTCCTGCCTATTTCATTTAGAGAGTACTTGAAGGTCTTATCTCTTATACAATGTACCTACAATGTAACTGATCTTCAAGGACAAATAAAGCCTAACTCAGTGAGTGTCTATTGTGAGGCTTAATTCACATACTGCTGTTAATTACCCATATCTAATCTCAACATTTTATATACAGAGGAAAGTACCTCACAAATTTGCAAACTGGGAATATACCTTTTTATTCTTAATATAACTTTAAACTTCACTCATAGAAATAATTATTATAATATTTTGTGTAAGTTCAATCATTACATTTCTCTTACAGAGAATAAATCAATTTTTTGATGGTACACTTTTTTGTTGTTGTTATTACCAATAAAGGGCACTCTATTGACATGTTGAAGAGAACATAGAACAGTGTGATTAGTTGTGTTTGAACTTAAAAAATAAAATTAGGAGAAAATTATCAAAATTACACTTGACTTCCTGAGCATATATGTGTATTTACAAAAAAAAAAATATAGAATACCATATATGGTAAATCTAGTAACTATTCATAAGTAATACTTACATTCTTGGTTCTGAAGCGATTTATGCATCTATTCTAACGATATGCAAATTAAGTAAACAATAGAATACCATATATGGTAAATCTAGTAACTATTCATAAGTAATACTTACATTCTTGGTTCTGAAGTGATTTATGCATCTATTCTAACGATATGCAAATTAAGTAAATAATAGAATACCATATATGGTAAATCTAGTAACTATTCATAAGTAATACTTACATTCTTGGTTCTGAAGTGATTTATGCATCTATTCTAACGATATGCAAATTAAGTAAACAATAGAATACCATATATGGTAAATCTAGTAACTATTCATAAGTAATACTTACATTCTTGGTTCTGAAGTGATTTATGCATCTATTCTAACGATATGCAAATTAAGTAAACAAAAGAATACCATATATGGTAAATCTAGTAACTATTCATAAGTAATATTTACATTCTTGGTTCTGAAGTGATTTATGCATCTATTCTAACGATATGCAAATTAAGTAAACAATAGAATACCATATATGGTAAATCTAGTAACTATTCATAAGTAATACTTACATTCTTGGTTCTGAAGTGATTTATGCATCTATTCTAACGATATGCAAATTAAGTAAACAATAGAATACCATATATGGTAAATCTAGTAACTATTTATAAGTAATACTTACATTCATGGTTCTGACGTGATTTATACATCTATTCTAAAGATATGCAAATTAAGTAAACAATAGAATACCATATATGGTAAATCTAGTAACTATTCACAAGTAATACTTACATTCTCGGTTCTGACCTGATTTACATATGTACATATTTATTCTAATGATATGCAAATTAAACAATAGAATACCATATATGGTAAATCTAGTGATAATACTTACATTGCTGGTTCTTTTTGACTTTACATATGTACTGATACATGAGGGGGGTGCTCTCTGTACACATCTTTCATGCACCGTATATTTACAAACTGATGAAATAAAACCATTATACAAAGAATATCAACAATAAAAATATATTAGCAGAAAATAACAGCATATAAATCCAACAATTGATTCAAACGATGTGTGTTACTTTTAGACTCAGTATAAATAATTTGTAAAATATGAATAAATATAAATGTTATCATTAATATCACTATACATATTATCACCCAATATCCTTGTTCAGCTGATGAGCGAATATTATGAGATTATCCCTCAATATTATTATTTATCTGTTGGATAATTGCTATATTTTAAATCAGAATTTATGAGTAATGACCTCTTAAAAACATTGTGATGTCATAACAATAATTTCATGTACTTACATGTACAAGATAGTCCTTGCTTACCAAGACCAACTAACATATTTAAACAAAGATTACAATATGCCGGTCTATTATAGTGTTTAAGTCTCCACACATGGTTTCCATCATCTTTAACATTCTGGAAAAAAGTTTTGATATTAATAATTTGGAAAAATTATCAGATTTTCGTAGATGGGTGAGAAATGTGGGATATGAGAAATTAACTTTAATTATAAAAAAAAATTTCTTAATTATGTTATTACGCTGAAAAAAAGAAGCTAAAACTAGGATTATTTTAATGAGCACTGAATAACTGTAAATTACACAGGAGGAGAAAAACGAGTGACTTACTGTATCTAAACCTAATAATACTAATAGTGGTATTGTCGTCAGCCCGCCTCGTATCCATTCTTCTAATGAAACTGTACCATCTGAGTCATAATCTATCTCTACCATCATGTCTTGTAAAATCTAAATGCAAAAATATACATCATTGAAGAATATGAGGTACCGGTACTTACGAGAATACCTGAAAGTATGCATGAAGGCAGTAATGGGTAGTGGAGCTTGATGTAATCCCGTACTGTAATGCCTGAGTGCATACTTTGCGGTATTCTCATGATAAACTTATTAATATACATTTTTTCTTGCTTGTAGTAATTATTTAATGAGAGATAACATTGTGAATATAGTATTACTGAATCATTGGTGGAAAAAATGTGACTTAATCATAATTGATGGCAATATAGTATCACTGGTTATAGATTGCCTTCTATGCAGTCAGACAAAAAAAATCATTGTAAGTTAGTATTCTTGTTAAAGGAAGTAAATTTATTAAGTTTCACATCTAGCACCTGACAACATGTATAATTGTCAGGACTTCACTTCAACATTTAGTTCACTCCTCACTCTACACATATACAGAGCAAACTGGAACAAACTGACCATGTAATTTTCAAATTTGTGTTGAAATAGCAAAGAAATTGGAACAACAAGAGAACCCTAATAAAAAAGGACAAAAAACAAAGAGGATTGAACTACCGGTACTTACCGGTCTGAGTTCTGAAACATCCCAACCAAGGTATTCAGCTACATGCATCATTTGATTCACTATACAATCTAACTCCTAGAAAAAGATAAGAGAGAGAGAGTGTTAACCAAAATAAAATTCTCAAAATAAGATCCCAAAATATAATTCTATTTTAATTGAGCCATGAGATATAGAATAAATATATTAATGCACTTGCCAAAACATTTGGACAATGGTTAGCGGTGTTTACCTGGCTTCAGTTCATGAGTTTGATTTTGAGAACTGACTGCTTAAAAAATTGAACTATAACTTAGAGTACACCCTGCCCTGCCTTTCAAACATAGGTTTGGGAGACTGGTTCATACGTTATTATTCACCTAAAGAAACAAAACATTTCAAGACAGACAGTAGTTTCTGCAATGTCTAGAAATGTCAATTGACACAAAAAGATTTTAAATATATTGATCTCTTAATGTTGTAAAAATTATATTCAGATTCAGATTTGAGTTGTAAATTATCCCTTTATTTGCAGGACAGTGAGGTATGTACATATTTGCAGGACAGTGAGGTATGTACATATTTGCAGGATAGTGAGGCATGTACATATTTGCAGGACAGTGAGGTATGTACATATTTGCAGGACAGTGAGGTATGTACATATTTGCAGGACAGTGAGGTATGTACATATTTGCAGGACAGTGAGGTATGTACATATTTGCAGGACAGTGAGGTATGTACATATTTGCAGGACAGTGAGGTATGTACATATTTGCAGGACAGTGAGGTATGGACATATTTGCAGGACAGTGAGGTATGTACATATTTGCAGGACAGTGAGGCATGTACATATTTGCAGGACAGTGAGGCATGTACATATTTGCAGGACAGTGAGGCATGTACATATTTGCAGGACAGTGAGGTATGTACATATTTGCAGGACAGTGAGGCATGTACATATTTGCAGGACAGTGAGGCATGTACATATTTGCAGGACAGTGAGGTATGTACATATTTGCAGGACAGTGAGGTATGTACATATTTGAGTGAGGTATGTACATATTTGCAGGACAGTGAGGTATGTACATATTTGCAGGACAGTGAGGTATTTACATATTTGCAGGACAGTGAGGTATGTACATATTTGCAGGACAGTGAGGCATGTACATATTTGCAGGACAGTGAGGTATGTACATATTTGCAGGACAGTGAGGCATATACATATTTGCAGGACAGTGAGGTATGTACATATTTGCAGGACAGTGAGGTATGTACATATTTGAGTGAGGTATGTACATATTTGCAGGACAGTGAGGTATGTACATATTTGCAGGACAGTGAGGTATGTACATATTTGCAGGACAGTGAGGTATGTACATATTTGCAGGACAGTGAGGCATGTACATATTTGCAGGACAGTGAGGTATGTACATATTTGCAGGACAGTGAGGCATGTACATATTTGCAGGACAGTGAGGTATGTACATATTTGCAGGACAGTGAGGCATGTACATATTTGCAGGACAGTGAGGCATGTACATATTTGCAGGACAGTGAGGTATGTACATATTTGCAGGACAGTGAGGCATGTACATATTTGCAGGACAGTGAGGTATGTACATATTTGCAGGACAGTGAGGCATGTACATATTTGCAGGACAGTGAGGTATGTACATATTTGCAGGATAGTGAGGCATGTACATATTTGCAGGACAGTGAGGTATGTACATATTTGCAGGACAGTGAGGCATGTACATATTTGCAGGACAGTGAGGTATGTACATATTTGCAGGACAGTGAGGTATGTACATATTTGCAGGACAGTGAGGTATGGACATATTTGCAGGACAGTGAGGCATGTACATATTTGCAGGACAGTGAGGTATGTACATATTTGCAGGACAGTGAGGCATGTACATATTTGCAGGATAGTGAGGCATGTACATATTTGCAGGACAGTGAGGTATGTACATATTTGCAGGACAGTGAGGCATGTAGGTATTTGCAGGACAGTGAGGTATGTACATATTTGCAGGACAGTGAGGTATGTACATATTTGCAGGACAGTGAGGTATGTACATATTTGTAGAGTGTATATCTATATTAATTATACATCAGGCAGTGTACATGTATCTCCAGAAAATAGAATTTTGGGAGAATTTTGCATCTTACCATATAAGGAAATATAAATTCCAAATAAGGAATCGGTATGTAATATTTCAAACTGTAGACTCAGACACAAGAGGGCACAGTGAATCTGCACATCCCTAGGCTACATTTAGCTGATACTTCTTCTGAGTCATCTTTGTGTATACAGTGTGGTGTCCTTCAAATAACCTCACAATATGACATAGCGTATACCATCATTGCTTGATATATCATGCTATCTATATCTTTTATAGTTAGTGCAGTGGGAGCAACAAAAAGTTGTCAGTTCTATTTTTAATAAATCAATAATCTGCTCAACAATGCTCACTTGTCAGGCATTATGTATTATATATAAATAATTTGAACAGACATAATAATCAAACTTACTGAACTATCAAGTAAACCGTTTCCATCAGTATCATACAAACGGAACATAACTGGAAGAAATATATAATTATCATGTTATCATAAATATTACCATGTCAATAATGTAAGTGCATATGATATTTCAAAGTTATATGAAATCATTAAAAATAAGTACAATAATTTAGATCCAGCAAAAGCCCGCTGATAGGTAATTTTCTAGATGAAAATCACTTCAAATCAATACTTAATGTGGTAAAGTCATGGTGGGTTTTAAAATGAAGTTGGTATAATATAATAGAAACAAGCCATGCATGGCACAGTTCTTGTCAGTTATCAAATTTAAGATATATAGTTTTGTTTATAGTAACATAGTTGGAACATAAACATGTCAAAAGTATGGATCAAGAAGATGATGCTTGATTATGATGATTTTTTAACATTAAAATGGTTGACATCTTGTATCTGATCGTCAAAACGAGTCCTTGTCCATATTGAGAAATATTGCTCTGGAATAGCATTAATTAAAACAAAATGGCCACCAGTCAGCCATTTTGAATACATCTATATATCTATGACATGATGTGAAACGAATATATGAAATTTAAACATAATCAGTCAAAGCATATCAGAGATATGGCTCTAGAAGCACATTCATTTAAACGAAATGTCCGCCATTTTGAATCCGATCTGAAGAATAAAATGACTTGCATCAGGAACCCAAAATCTCTAATGTATGTACCAAGTTTGAACAAAATCCATCAAAGCATGTCAAAGCATGTCAGAGATATGGCACTAGCACTGCATTCATTAAAACACATTGGCCGCCAGTCAGCCTATTTTTAAATCTGAACTGAAAAATAAAATGATGTACATCAAGGTCCCATAATGTCCAACGTATGCATCAAGTTTAAATCCATCCATAAATGCTTGATTTTTTAGCACAAAAATGGCCATCATTCGGCCATCTTGAATCAGATCATGAGACAAATTGATGTGCATCATGTATGATACGTGTATGTGAAATTTGATTGTGATTGGTGCAGGCATTTCTAATATACAGGTCCAGACGCACACACAAACATACATGTAAGTCACCGTTTTTTGACTGCGTCCGAACGGGGACTAATAACCACCCTCACCACTCGATTTTGACCAGTTCAAAACTTGTGTGTATATGTTGTGAAATTGGTCCTAATCTTGTTGTATCCCTGGATGGTGAGTCCTAAATTATCATACCCCCAAATGTACAAGGATGTATGACATATACTCACCTTTGAGGATGGTGAGTCCTAAATTATCATACCCCCAAATGTACAAGGATGTATGACATATACTCACTTTTGAGGATGGTGATTACTAAATTATCATACCCCCAAATGTACAAGGATGTATGACGTATACTCACCTTTGAGGATGGTGATTACTAAATTATCATACCCCCAAATGTACAAGGATGTACGATGTATACTCACCTCTAAGGATGGTGATTACTAAATTATCATACCCCCAAATGTACAAGGATGTACGATGTATATTCACCTCTAAGGATGGTGATTACTAAATTATCATACCCCCAAATGTACAAGGATGTACGATGTATACTCACCTTTGAGGATGGTGATTACTAAATTATCATACCCCCAAATGTACAAGGATGTACGATGTATACTCACCTCTAAGGATGGTGATTACTAAATTATCATACCCCCAAATGTTCAAGGATGTATGACCCACTTACATTCTAGTTTATCTTCAGGTTTTCCACCCTCCAGTAATGACAAATAACATACAATATCTTTCATGTAGACAACTTGTCCTGCAACGTCAGGAGGTAATCCTTTCTCATAATGTAATGGTGGTTTGGGTTCATCATCCGCCTCCTCACTGGAACTGTCATCATTAAATTTTGATTTATTTCGCCGAAAGAAACTTCTCGATAATGATTTTGTTTTTTTGGGCTTCATCTTTAAAGGTTTTGTTGGTAATGGAGTTTTCTCTGCATAAGAAAAATTGGTTACAAAATGATTGCACTTCATATACTTGACTTGAGAAATTTACGGTGCTGTTCTTTACCAAATACATTGGGTATATTTCTAAAAATCTTATTGAAATTCAAAAAATTGAACACGAATAATGATGTAATGTATGTAACATATGGATACAATGTGATGAATGGTTACATTGTGGTGAGTAAATTACACACCTTTTGATTTGATTATGGAAGTTAACGGTTTGACAGAATGGATTGATCCATTTGAAGCATTGGATTTCTTAGAGGAACTACGGGAGTGACTTGGGGAACCAGTTTGTTCTCCACTAATGAGAGCAGGTACTGGCTTAATGGGCACCTCCGTTTTATTGCTTGACCCTGAAAAAAATAAAAATATCATGAACAATACATCATTTCTATGTGTAGCGCCCTCTATCAATGATGCTCTGTTGTGTCATACAGTGTATAAGTAGGTCAAGAATTAAAGTTACCAAGCAAAGTTGCATATTTAAATGATATTGACACTCATCTACATGTATTGGCTGGTTCCCACCTCAAGTGTCATGGTGCAGCATAAAGCCACAAAGAGGCTGGTAACTACCGGTAGTAATGGGTCCAGCGTTCTGATTGGTCCATCACGTTCTCATTCTTTGTTCTATTTCCCTTGGTTACCTGACGATTATCCTCATGATCATAAAGCAGGGGTTTTCCACAATCTCTCAAATTACATGTACATTTTTTCATTACAGAAGTGCACCACCACTAGAGGGTGCTCACATTGCCACTAGAGGGCATCACTTGCAGTGCAGAAAGAAATGTGGATAAAATAACATATCATATTCTACAGATTCTCTAACTCAAATTTCGGTGCAAATGTTTATTTATTTATTCAGAAGACCAAAAAAAGCAAATTCCATTTACAGCCACTACTGTAAAATCTGTATTAGAAGCTGCGGCTTTTATTAAAATGGTACAATGCTACAGAAGGGATGCGGCTTCTATTAGAGCATCTACATGTATGAAAAATTGTGAATGTTTGGTACTCAATTGCTCTAAAAGAATGGGTATGACTTATATTTGAGATACGGCTTCTAATACAGATTTTATGGTATTAGAAAGAAGCATCCAGTTATCATGTGGAAAACTTAATACCACATATTTGATGTTGTATTCTGAAGAGTGACCAAGCCTACTACTTTACCACACTCAGGTAAAAATGTTTGACAATATCCAATAATTTTCTTCCAAAAAATTTCCTGATTTCCTGTTCAGTGCAAAAACTTGCATAGTGTGAAAGGCATGGAATAAATATCAGTTGCAAAAAAAAAAAAAAAATTTTGAACTTGAATTTTTTTTTACACGACAAAATATCAATGTTTCAGATAGCAATATGGCACTGAGATAACCTTACTTCATCAACGTTGATCATCAGATATGTATAGCACATTATTAAGCATTGAAATACCTGTTTGTTGCATTTGTAGAATCTCAACACAATGTTTTGACACTGTTACTAAGACCTTTGTCTGTTCTGTTTTTTACATTTGACTTCTGCATATACTGCAGGATCTGACAGTGAACTAAAATTGTGTTCAACATTTTTTTCACATCAAATGTGATATTGCTCAAAGACTGAGATATCAGACTTCGACTTTTTATCCAAACTTTGTATATCAAAAACAGAACAGAAAAATATCTATAGTAAATAGGTTAATAGATTTGAATAAATTTAACAGTCTAATGACGACTGCAAGAAAGGGCGCCCTCAAACAAATAATTTGTCAATAGCTGATTATGCAGCTCATTCAGCATAGAGGATGTGTGTGAATTTGGTGAAAATCATTGCAGGAATTTCACTGGCTTTTATTTTTACTGATTTATTTATCAGCCAAAATAAAAAAAAGCCTGGAAAAAATCCTGTGTGTATGTATTGGAGACATGTGGTAGATATATAAGAAATATTTAATATTAATTAAAAATGAATTAAAAACATATTAAGCCTATTAAACTAGAAGCTTATAAAGTGGTATGTGAAAGCTGTAATACGAGCAATTATTTTGAATTATTGAGTACTTCAGTATATCAGTGAAATAAATTGGTCAACAAAATCTAAGTACCAAGTTTCACTGATTTTTGACACATTCTTGAAATATCAGTCATCAGCAGTATTTCAGTAATTTTCGTTGAATCTAGATTGGTTATATATACAATAATAATGAAACATGTGAAACAAATACCTTGTTTTCAGGCCAGATACAACAATCTGTAAATAAGAAGGCATAAATAAAATAAGTATTCAGTATGTTCCCACATGGTACTATTGGTATCATTACCTTTTTTTCCATCAGCATGTTTGTTGTTATCGTCCAATTCGATACCTTTCTTGACAAACGACAGAAAAAGATGTCGGCACAGGTCTTCAGGCATGATGTCCACATCAAGGTAGGTCTGCATAAATAACTTAAATCCTTCATAGTCAATTGGCTGTAAAATACAAGAATTTACAGTCACACACGTGTACATGTATAACATTGAATGAGATGATTCAGATACAAAATTTAAAACATTGTTTTTGTCAATGTCAGAATGTGAGAAAAAAAATATTGATATAAATTTGCTGGTTTTATTTTGTGAAAGATGACATTTTTTAAGTAGTACATGTGTTGACACATCTGTAATACTGCACTCTCATTAATCAGCATATTTTAATGCATAACAAAAAGTATTTCAAGGGGATATATATAATATAATTCTTTTTGACAACAGTCACTCTCCATGTTTGCAAAAAAAAAAAAAAAAAAAAAAAAAAAAAAAAAAAAAAAAACATACGAGAGCTCTTCTTGAACTGAAATAAAAAATTGTCAATTAGCCCAAATAGATGACATAAATTTAGATTACAGATAATCATTAATGATGTCACAGACACAACTCCCTGCTTTGGTGTAATTGGTGAATTCATATGTTAGTGGGCAGGACCTTTATATACTTGTAAACTTTGTACAAACATGAACAATGATGATGGTTACATATTTTATGATATTTTAGTTCAATCATTTTGCTGTCTTATGGCACAAATTACTCAATTATGTGAAAGTTATGTACCAATTGATAAATTCTGAGGGTCTGTAACTTCATCTGGCACTAGCAAATCTTGCTCACATGTATTATTTTAATAATGTTTCTAAAAAAAGCGTAACAAATTGTGATGTCAGAAAAGTGCATCAGTACTAAGTGCAAAAATAAATCACAATACAGCACCACAAACATAAACACAACATTAAAAATACAAAGCAGGAAACAATAAGTCCACACCATGCAATTAATTATATCGTTAGAAGGTAAGGTTAATTAGCAAAGATTTGTCAGTGTTTTAAATGTGTACATGTCTCATTTCAATCAACACATCCATATGGTCTGAAGTTTCATGCAACTTAGCACTCAATGGCTGGCCATTAAATGGTGGAATTGGTAGACAGACACAAATCGATGAGTGTGGGTGTATGATTGGGTGAGGTGGGCGTCCACAGCTGTAGGGCAAAAATACGTATATTTATAGTGTCAGTGTTGAGACACTGTAAAAATCATGGCAATACTGTGAACTGTAATGAAAACAAAAATCACAGAAATTTTATGTATGTCTGCATACAGTTTAAGCTAAACTGAAGGCTTATTTATTATGAGGACTGAATTTTACATGGATATGGTAACTCAAAATAGAGAAATGGATGATTAATGTGTTTAGAGAAATGAGTCAGTAAGGGATATATTGATACATGTATGTGTGGGTGGTTCACTCATAAGCCTTAGAGGATATGAAGATGTAAAATGAGACAGCAATTAAGTAGAATATTGTGCACTGAAGGAATTCATATAGAAAGGCAAGGGATGTATTGTATTTGACAAATCAACTCAAAAATGACTAGCACTGATAAATATCATGTACACAATTCTATTAATATTTACACTGATGTTGTAGTAATGTTATTTAGCAATATTCAAAATTCAACTGTTGTTAATGAATGATTTGATTCAAAGACCAATTTTTTTTATTATATTTGTTACTATTTTGGTACAAAATAGTTGGCACATACATTTTGTTCTGCCAATATTCTAGAACAAATGTTTACAATATTTTTTTTATTATGTATATTCAAAATTCATTTTAGACAGAGCATGATTTTGATTAAAAATTTGTATAAAATGAGCGCATTTTGAAGTTATACAGAGTCGACTAACTCACAACAATCACAAAATTAACAACTTTTTCCAAGTACTTTTATTAGTGGAATAGATGAACTATTATTGAATCAGCACATTCAGTCAGTTATGATATCAAAGACAAATACAATAACTTTACAATATGTAAGTTAGATCTAAGAAAGAGTAATATTGTTAGTAATCAGGAAACAAATATAAATGTTATCTAGAGCTAAAGTCAGAATAGATTAAAAAAAAATTCAAAGGAAATAAAAAATAGAATGCACACAGTCTTACTTGATTTAGTAGGTCCTTATTCTGAAATGTCACCAAATTGTGAAATATGTGGTTAGAAATTTGTGCCAATTAAGCAAATATTTTCCTACAGATTACTACATGTATGTGCAGAGAGAAGTTTCCACTACCAGTGCCAGGACAACATAAAATAGGTTGTCAGTTTAATTGTAATCTATGTTCAAACAAATATGCCATTAATTGGTGCAAAAACTATCAGTCTACCATTTATTAGAAAGTTAAAAAAAAACATACAACTTTAAAATTAAGTTAATAATCATACATAATTTCAATAGACAGTTGATCAATTTTTGGCAACATTGGCTGGTAGATCACTTGAAAACCAAATCATGCACTTACACTAAAAATTTGTTTAAAAAAAAAAAAAATTTATTATCATGAATAATTCAGCATAATACCAGTTTAAATTTTTGCAAAGTCCACCAATCTATGTCATTTATAAAAAATTAACAAGATTATAAGATTATAAGAACAAGAAAAAACAAGAAAACTCTTGTCAAATTGAGGGTCTATAATTATAGCCATGCCAAAATTGTGTATAAGAAGATTTCTTTCCCACTGTCACAAATTTGTTTTTAATCAGCTTTATTTCATTCAATGTTTTTAGATATAATACCCACATTTTAACAACAAACATAGTAGAAATCATGGATGAAATAAAGCATGATATCATAGTTCCTGTTGTGAAAAATTGAGAAAATGATTTCATCATAAGTAGAACCATCTTGATTCTCTAGCATTGATAACATAGAAGCTATGAGGTCATAGTCTACCCAGATGGTGGACTCCTAATGCTGGTGTACAGTGGAATATTTAGATGATGAACAGTGGTATATAAATACAACATGGAGATCCGAGAGCTGGATGACAACATGGGGGTCTGGGGACTGGATGACAACATTGGGGGGGGGGGTCCTCTCTGGGACTGGATGACAACACGGGGGGTCAGGGACCGGATGACAACATGGGGGAATTGGAGACTGGATGACAACATGGGGGTCTGGGGACTGGATGACAATGGTAGGTGAAAGCCCTCAGTTTTGAAATGAGGAACCATGAATAATAATTATTAAAAAAAAAAAAAACGCCAGTTCATAAAATCTGAGAGAAACACAGAAATGATGATACATGTATGATGCATATTAATTTTACATTAAAACAATATGGAAATAAGTGTTTTACAAATGTATCAATGAGAATAGAATAGATACATTAGGATTACATAGGATATAGATAGTAATGAAGAAACACCATGGTTTTTCAGTTAATAATAACATTGTAATCCTGACAGTGAATTACCAATGTACATACGGATGGGTAAATTGAGTTAATGGCCAAGAAATAACGAATAGAATGCTCACAATGACTTTGACAGCTGTGTATATGCAGTCATAATAATTGCATTACCCAGACTGCAAAGACTTACTCTACCCTGAAGGTCACTTTTTATAGAAATTATTATCATATATATTTCCGGCAAAACTTTTCTGGGTCAATTTATTTCCCCAAATTGATAGTGTATTTTTTGAGTAGGAAGGGATGGTACATGAAAACTGGAACATATTACATAATGAATATGTAATTACAGTACTTAAATCAGTAACCTCCAAGAATAACCAGAATTTAACAGCTATTATATTTTCCATAAAGTAGATATTTATTAAATGAACACATTGCCTACTGACACTTTTTTCCAGTCATTTTTGCTAATCCTGAAGGTTTTCCAGCAGTAAATACAAGTGATTTCTAACTATCATTTTTTTTTGCAATATGGCATAATATCAGTACTTTCACATTGCCCACCTCAGTACATGTACATTTTGTACATCTGTAGTTTTGTCTATAATACACAAATAATTAATTACAATAGATATGCTAATATTATTGACATGCACCTTACATGTTGTAGTCTGTCATGAAACAAAAATGTTCAGTATGCTACTAAATTGGTTTTATAAACAGGAAAACTGCATACAACAGTGATATGGTCTCCTAATAATTTTATCCCAAATGCTTTTTTATGTTATGTATTTTGTTTTTTTTATAATAATTCATTCATTCAAATTATTTATTATCTTATTTATTTAGCTAACTCACTTACTTAGCACCCAGAATATTCAGTTCCAAAAAATCATGTATTTTAGGGATGGTTGCTTAGCTGTTAATTCCACATACATGTTCCACCCAGTCGGAACATATGATGGAGTTGATACACTGTACCAGTAACATATGTGTGGCTTCCAGATTTCATGACTTGGTTATTAGTTAATTGAGGTAAAAAGAACATCTGGTAGTTTCCACAAATACATGTATACCGGGTAAGATAAAAAGCCTGGTGCATATACAGCAAACAATCTAGTGAATACAAAGGTTTGATAAAAACCAAATTTGTTGTTGGACAGACAGTTTTCTGAGTCCTTTTGTGATAAACAGGATGCACGTATTGCATGTGATGTATGGAGATAACCAATCAGAGACATGCACTGTAACGCATGTGATGTATGGAGATAACAACCAATCAGAGACATGCACTGTATCGCATGTGATGTATGGAGATAACAACCAATCAGAGACATGCACTGTATTGCATGTGATGTATGGAGATAACAACCAATCAGAGACAGAAAAATATGCAGAAATACAGTTTTGATAAGTGCTTCTTTGAAAGTTAGTCAGATATAGCAGAAAAATACCAGTATATTTTAACTTTCTGAACTGCTCATACACATTTGCAGTGCTATGCCATGAAACGGGATTGAAATAAACTAACTTCACAACTCAGGTTGAGTGACCACAACTTGCAAATTGAATTGGTTTTCACCATGTAAAGGCCAAAAAAAAAAAAAAAAATACAAGATGGACTTTGCAAACATTGTTAACAAACAATTATTACAGTGAAAGAGCTATTATATATGCATTTTACAATGACGATCGATGGACACACACAAACAGATGGACTAATGGACAGAAACCAAAACACAAGTCCCTATTTCAGACTTCATCTGACAGGGACTGAAAACAACATATGTAAGCCAGAAAAGTCTTCCAAAAATTCATGGAACATATCAGAAAAAATATGCGAATATCAGTATTCCACTATCAGTGAGAACCAAGTATGGGATCAATTGAATAGCTTTCACTAAGGCAATTTGGAAAGTTTCTATTACCTCAGTAGTGGCAGTTTGAGTAAGCTATTACTGTCATTGTGGGTGAAGTATTGGCTGGCTAGAAGACCTAGAAATAGTAAGATCAATTGCTCATTGCATTGTGCTATGCCCAAGGGTAGGTGAGACATATTGTTAATCAGGGTCTTACCTAAAAGCAATAAATGTCATAGGCAATATATACTACAATATGTTATGGAAACCACATCTTCAAAAAAAAATCTTTTTAATATTCAATATTTTTTATAGAGATTCACTTTTATTTCAGATCAAATGCTTTTAGCCTTAGCTTCTATATTAGTAAAATTCCATATTATTCACATTTCAACTTACAATGTTTTGATTTAGCCTACCATTTTTGTTGGCCAGTAATGTTTTGATTTAGCCTATCATTTTTGTTGGCCAGTAATGTTTTGATTTAGCCTACCATTTTTGTTGGCCAGTAATGTTTTGATTTAGCCTACCATTTTTGTTGGTCAGTAATGTTTTGATTTAGCCTACCATTTTTGTTGGCCAGTAATGTTTTGATTTAGCCTACCATTTTTGTTGGCCAGTAATGTTTTGATTTAGCCTACCATTTTTGTTGGCCAGTAATGTTTTGATTTAGCCTACCATTTTTGTTGGCCAGTAATGTTTTGATTTAGCCTACCATTTTTGTTGGCCAGTAATGTTTTGATTTAGCCTACCATTTTTGTTGGCCAGTAATGTTTTGATTTAGCCTACCATTTTTGTTGGCCAGTAATGTTTTGATTTAGCCTACCATTTTTGTTGGCCAGTAATGTTTTGATTTAGCCTACCATTTTTGTTGGCCAGTAATGTTTTGATTTAGCCTACCATTTTTGTTGGCCAGTAATGTTTTGATTTAGCCTACCATTTTTGTTGGCCAGTAATGTTTTGATTTAGCCTACCATTTTTGTTGGCCAGTTATGTTTTGAATTAGCCTACCATTTTTGTTGGCCAGTAATGTTTTGATTTAGCCTACCATTTTTGTTGGCCAGTAATGTTTTGATTTTTTTAGCCTACCATTTTTGTTGGCCAGTAATGTTTTGATTTAGCCTACCATTTTTGTTGGCCAGTAATGTTTTGATTTAGCCTACCTTTTTTGTTAGTCAGTAATGTTTTGATTTAGCCTACCATTTTTGTTAGCCAGTAATGTTTTATGTCAAGATAAATTATTATGCATTATTTTACTTTACAAAGATTAACAGTTGTGGTAAAGACCTTCCAATATTATATATTTAACAAATTTGGATGAAAATACACCTACTGACTATGAGTACTTGTGACTGTAATAATAGTTGATAACTGAAATATAAAAACCACCATTTGATATTATAGAATACATGTCATCCTTGGCACTCTGCTTTCATCTACTAGGTGGAATGAATAATTTATTTTCAAATTTGGATTTATTTGGGGGATTTGTTTGTAATCATGTGACTGGTGATGTCATAACATTGCCACTCAATGCCAGTTTGCATGGATTTGATTTGTTGTTTGTAATCATGTGACTGGTGATGTCATAACATTGCCACTCAATGCCAGTTTGCATAGATTTGATCTGTTGTTTGTAATCATGTGACTGGTGATGTTATACAAGTGTAACATATAGCCACTCAATGCCAGTTTGCATGGATTTGATTTGTTGTTTGTAATCATGTGACTGGTGATGTTATACAAGTGAAACATATAGCCACTCAATGCCAGTTTGCATGGATTTGATTTGTTGTTTGTAATCATGTGACTGGTGATGTCATTGCCACTCAATGCCAGTTTGCATGGATTTGATTTGTTGTTTGTAATCATGTGACTGGTGATGTTATACAAGTGTAACATATAGCCACTCAATGCCAGTTTGCATGGATTTGATTTGTTGTTTGTAATCATGTGACTGGTGATGTTATACAAGTGTAACATATAGCCACTCAATGCCAGTTTGCATGGATTTGATTTGTTGTTTGTAATCATGTGACTGGTGATGTCATTGCCACTCAATGCCAGTTTGCATGGATTTGATTTGTTGTTTGTAATCATGTGACTGGTGATGTCATAACATTGCCACTCAATGCCAGTTTGCATGGATTTGATTTGTTGTTTGTAATCATGTGACTGGTGATGCCATTGCCACTCAATGCCAGTTTGCATGGATTTGATTTGTTGTTTGTAATCATGTGACTGGTGATGTCATGACATTGCCACTCAATGCCAGTTTGCAATGATCTAATAGAGAGGTCCATCCAAAATACCAACATATAAAATATCAAATCAATCTAATAGAGAGGTCCATCCAAAATACAAACATATAAAATATAAAATCAATCTAATAGAGTGGTCCATCCAAAATACCAACATATAAAATATAAAATCAATCTAATAGAGAGGTCCATCTAAAATACCAACATATAAAATATCAAATCAATCTAATAGAGAGAATCATCCAAAATACCAACATATAAAATATAAAATCAATCTAATAGAGAGGTCCATCCAAAATACCAACATATAATATATCAAATCAATCTAATAGAGAGGTCCATCCAAAATACCAACATAAATTAAAGCCGCAAGCGGCGTCACCGGGGCCCAAGCTGATAAGATTCTGTTTCATAATTAATGAGATCACATGTTAGACAATCAGGTAGCTTGTATTATCAGTAACATGAGGTCGAAATGAAGTTGGTACCATGTATTTACCTGGTTTGGTTATCGAAATATGGTTTTCAGGATATACAATGAGCCATGTTCTTATGCACAATAATGAGATTACATGTTCATATATAGCCATTTCTAATGTCAGTTACATCTTTCATTCAATGTCTTCATAATGACACTAGTTACATGTCCTGCTCTGCGACAGTGTTTCAGATTTGACTGCTATGCATATTAATGAGTTCACATGACCATATATGGTCATCTGTTATTTTAATCAAATCTCTTGTTCACTGTTGTCATAATAACACAGGATTCATCTTACTAACTGCAACAGTGTTTAAGATATAATGGTTATGCATATTAATGAGTTCACATGACCATATATGGTAATCTGTTATTTCAATGAAATCAATTGTTTAATGTTGTCATAATAACACAGGTTTCATCTTCCTAACTCCAACAGTGCTTGAGATATATCAGTTATGCATATTAATGAGTTTACATGACCATATATGGAAATCTGTTATTTTAATGAAATCAATTGTTAAATGTTGTCATAATAACTCAGGTTTCATCTTCCTAACTCCAACAGTGCTTGAGATATATCAGTTATGCATATTAATGAGGTTAGAAGCCCCCACCCCTTAGGCGCCTAGCGACAAAACCCAGCCACGTGCCATTCGGTTGAAAGAATCCATCTCAAGAGTAAGAATGCACATATACAATTTTAGCCAAATCGGACCAATACAACACATGTAAATGCACAAGATTTGTTTTCATAAAATCCAAGATGGCGGCCAAACCATGTGACTGATCAAAATAATATTATTTTTCTCATATGGAGCTAAGGCTAGGCATGGTAAATATAAAAACATCTAGTAGATTGGTTGACTCATCTCTGAGAAACAAATGCCCAAACTTTTGGTCAATTTTGCTTAAAATCCAAGATGGCGGCCAAACCATGTGACTGATCTGAAATCTTTATTAGGTTTCTGAAAGGGGTTGATATACAGATGCCATGAAGCAAAAGTGAAAATAATCCCTCAAGTGTTGCCAGAGTAAAAAACTACTTCCTGTTTAGAAGAAATCCAAAATGGTGGCTAAACCACGTGACCAATCGTAATAATTTTTTCAAACATAAATGGGAGTCATATATAGAAGCTAAATACTACATATGAGAGCATTCTCCTTGGTGGTTCTGAAGAAGAAGATTTTTAAGTGTTTTTTGCCGTTTTCAGGAAAAACAAAATGGCGGGAAAAGTCACATGACCGCTAAAGTTTTTATTGCTGATATTTATTACACATGAGTTGTACTATATACCATAAAAAAATCTAGACGCCTAGACCCTCAGAAAGTGGTCAAACAGCCACTTCCGGTTTTATTTCAATCCAATATGGCTGCCAAACTAATTGACCAATCGAAATTCTGAAAGCATGTTGCACCAGTTCACATTAGGGACTATCAGCATAGAGCATTATCAGACCATTCCGTTCAGCGGTTTTCACAAACGACTTGACAAAAAAAGTTACGGAAGAAAGAAGAAAGAAAGAAGAAAGAAGAAAAAACCGGACAATAAGAATAGGGGCCTCGCCCTTCAGGCTTGGGCCCCTAAAAATATCAAATCAATCTAATAGAGAGGTCCATCTAAAATACCACCATATAAAATATCAAATCAATCTAATAGAGAGGTCCATCCAAAATACCAACATATAAAATATCAAATCAATCTAATAGAGAGGTCCACCTAAAATACCAACATATAAAATATCAAATCAATCTAATAGAGAGAATCATCCAAAATACCAACATATAAAATATCAAATCAATCTAATAGAGAGGTCCACCTAAAATACCAACATAAAACATATCAAATCAATCTAATAGAGAGGTCCATCTAAAATACCACCATATAAAATATCAAATCAATCTAATAGAGAGGTCCATCCAAAATACCAACATATAATATATCAAATCAATCTAATAGAGAGGTCCATCTAAAATACCAACATATAAAATATCAAATCAATCTAATAGAGAGGTCCATCCAAAATACCAACATATAAAATATCAAATCAATCTAATAGAGAGGTCCACCTAAAATACCAACATAAAACATATCAAATCAATCTAATAGAGAGGTCCATCTAAAATACCACCATATAAAATATAAAATCAATCTAATAGAGAGGTCCATCCAAAATACCAACATAAAAAATATCAAATCAATCTAATAGAGAGGTCCATCTAAAATACCACCATATAAAATATAAAATCAATCTAATAGAGAGGTCCATCCAAAATACCAACATATAATATATCAAATCAATCTAATAGAGAGGTCCATCTAAAATACCAACATATAAAATATCAAATCAATCTAAATAGAGAGGTCCATCCAAAATACCAACATATAAAATATAAAATCAATCTAATAGAGTGGTCCATCCAAAATACCAACATATAAAATATAAAATCAATCTAATGGAGAGGTCCATCTAAAATACCAACATATAAAATATCAAATCAATCTAATAGAGAGAATCATCCAAAATACCAACATATAAAATATAAAATCAATCTAATAGAGAGGTCCATCCAAAATACCAACATACATGTATAATATATCAAATCAATCTAATAGAGAGGTCCATCTAAAATACCAACATATAAAATATAAAATCAATCTAATAGAGAGGTCCATCCAAAATACCAACATATAATATATCAAATCAATCTAATAGAGAGGTCCACCTAAAATACCAACATATAAAATATAAAATCAATCTAATAGAGAGGTCCATCCAAAATACCAACATATAAAATATAAAATCAATCTAATAGAGAGGTCCATCCAAAATACCAACATATGAAATATAAAATCAATCTAATAGAGAGGTCCATCTAAAATACCAACATATAAAATATCAAATCAATCTAATAGAGAGGTCCACCTAAAATACCAACATATAAAATATCAAATCAATCTAATAGAGAGGATCATCCAAAATACCAACATATAAAATATCAAATCAATCTAATAGAGAGGTTCACCTAAAATACCAACATAAAAAATATCAAATCAATCTAATAGAGAGGTCCATCTAAAATATCAAATCAATCTAATAGAGAGGTCCATCCAAAATACCAACATAAAAAATATCAAATCAATCTAATAGAGAAGTCCATCTAAAATACCACCATATAAAATATAAAATCAATCTAATAGAGAGGTCCATCCAAAATACCAACATATAATATATCAAATCAATCTAATAGAGAGGTCCATCTAAAATACCAACATATAAAATATCAAATCAATCTAATAGAGAGGTCCATCCAAAATACCAACATATAAAATATCAAATCAATCTAATAGAGAGGTCCACCTAAAATACCAACATATAAAATATCAAATCAATCTAATAGAGAGGTCCACCTAAAATACCAACATATAAAATATCAAATCAATCTAATAGAGAGAATCATCCAAAATACCAACATATAAAATATCAAATCAATCTACATGTAATAGAGAGGTCCATCCAAAATACCAACATAAAAAATATCAAATCAATCTAATAGAGAGGTCCATCTAAAATACCACCATATAAAATATAAAATCAATCTAATAGAGAAGTCCATCTAAAATACCACCATATAAAATATAAAATCAATCTAATAGAGAGGTCCATCCAAAATACCAACATATAATATATCAAATCAATCTAATAGAGAGGTCCATCTAAAATACCAACATATAAAATATCAAATCAATCTAATAGAGAGGTCCATCCAAAATACCAACATATAAAATATCAAATCAATCTAATAGAGAGGTCCACCTAAAATACCAACATATAAAATATCAAATCAATCTAATAGAGAGGTCCATCTAAAATACCACCATATAAAATATAAAATCAATCTAATAGAGAGGTCCATCCAAAATACCAACATATAATATATCAAATCAATCTAATAGAGAGGTCCATCTAAAATACCAACATATAAAATATCAAATCAATCTAATAGAGAGGTCCATCCAAAATACCAACATATAAAATATAAAATCAATCTAATAGAGTGGTCCATCCAAAATACCAACATATAAAATATCAAATCAATCTAATGGAGAGGTCCATCTAAAATACCAACATATAAAATATCAAATCAATCTAATAGAGAGAATCATCCAAAATACCAACATATAAAATATAAAATCAATCTAATAGAGAGGTCCATCCAAAATACCAACATACATGTATAATATATCAAATCAATCTAATAGAGAGGTCCATCTAAAATACCAACATATAAAATATAAAATCAATCTAATAGAGAGGTCCATCCAAAATACCAACATATAATATATCAAATCAATCTAATAGAGAGGTCCACCTAAAATACCAACATATAAAATATAAAATCAATCTAATAGAGAGGTCCATCCAAAATACCAACATATAAAATATAAAATCAATCTAATAGAGAGGTCCATCCAAAATACCAACATATAAAATATAAAATCAATCTAATAGAGAGGTCCATCTAAAATACCAAAATATAAAATATCAAATCAATCTAATAGAGAGGTCCACCTAAAATACCAACATATAAAATATCAAATCAATCTAATAGAGAGGATCATCCAAAATACCAACATATAAAATATCAAATCAATCTAATAGAGAGGTTCACCTAAAATACCAACATAAAAAATATCAAATCAATCTAATAGAGAGGTCCATCTAAAATATAAAATCAATCTAATAGAGAGGTCCATCCAAAATACCAACATAAAAAATATCAAATCAATCTAATAGAGAAGTCCATCTAAAATACCACCATATAAAATATAAAATCAATCTAATAGAGAGGTCCATCCAAAATACCAACATATAATATATCAAATCAATCTAATAGAGAGGTCCATCTAAAATACCAACATATAAAATATCAAATCAATCTAATAGAGAGGTCCATCCAAAATACCAACATATAAAATATCAAATCAATCTAATAGAGAGGTCCACCTAAAATACCAACATATAAAATATCAAATCAATCTAATAGAGAGGTCCACCTAAAATACCAACATATAAAATATCAAATCAATCTAATAGAGAGAATCATCCAAAATACCAACATATAAAATATCAAATCAATCTAATAGAGAGGTCCATCCAAAATACCAACATAAAAAATATCAAATCAATCTAATAGAGAGGTCCATCTAAAATACCACCATATAAAATATAAAATCAATCTAATAGAGAAGTCCATCTAAAATACCACCATATAAAATATAAAATCAATCTAATAGAGAGGTCCATCCAAAATACCAACATATAATATATCAAATCAATCTAATAGAGAGGTCCATCTAAAATACCAACATATAAAATATCAAATCAATCTAATAGAGAGGTCCATCCAAAATACCAACATATAATATATCAAATCAATCTAATAGAGAGGTCCATCTAAAATACCAACATATAAAATATCAAATCAATCTAATAGAGAGGTCCATCCAAAATACCAACATATAAAATATAAAATCAATCTAATAGAGTGGTCCATCCAAAATACCAACATATAAAATATCAAATCAATCTAATGGAGAGGTCCATCTAAAATACCAACATATAAAATATCAAATCAATCTAATAGAGAGAATCATCCAAAATACCAACATATAAAATATAAAATCAATCTAATAGAGAGGTCCATCCAAAATACCAACATACATGTATAATATATCAAATCAATCTAATAGAGAGGTCCATCTAAAATACCAACATATAAAATATAAAATCAATCTAATAGAGAGGTCCATCCAAAATACCAACATATAATATATCAAATCAATCTAATAGAGAGGTCCACCTAAAATACCAACATATAAAATATAAAATCAATCTAATAGAGAGGTCCATCCAAAATACCAACATATAAAATATAAAATCAATCTAATAGAGAGGTCCATCCAAAATACCAACATATAAAATATAAAATCAATCTAATAGAGAGGTCCATCTAAAATACCAACATATAAAATATCAAATCAATCTAATAGAGAGGTCCACCTAAAATACCAACATATAAAATATCAAATCAATCTAATAGAGAGGATCATCCAAAATACCAACATATAAAATATCAAATCAATCTAATAGAGAGGTTCACCTAAAATACCAACATAAAAAATATCAAATCAATCTAATAGAGAGGTCCATCTAAAATATAAAATCAATCTAATAGAGAGGTCCATCCAAAATACCAACATAAAAAATATCAAATCAATCTAATAGAGAAGTCCATCTAAAATACCACCATATAAAATATAAAATCAATCTAATAGAGAGGTCCATCCAAAATACCAACATATAATATATATATCAAATCAATCTAATAGAGAGGTCCATCTAAAATACCAACATATAAAATATCAAATCAATCTAATAGAGAGGTCCATCCAAAATACCAACATATAAAATATCAAATCAATCTAATAGAGAGGTCCACCTAAAATACCAACATATAAAATATCAAATCAATCTAATAGAGAGGTCCACCTAAAATACCAACATATAAAATATCAAATCAATCTAATAGAGAGAATCATCCAAAATACCAACATATAAATATCAAATCAATCTAATAGAGAGGTCCATCCAAAATACCAACATAAAAAATATCAAATCAATCTAATAGAGAGGTCCATCTAAAATACCACCATATAAAATATAAAATCAATCTAATAGAGAAGTCCATCTAAAATACCACCATATAAAATATAAAATCAATCTAATAGAGAGGTCCATCCAAAATACCAACATATAATATATCAAATCAATCTAATAGAGAGGTCCATCTAAAATACCAACATATAAAATATCAAATCAATCTAATAGAGAGGTCCATCCAAAATACCAACATATAAAATATCAAATCAATCTAATAGAGAGGTCCACCTAAAATACCAACATATAAAATATCAAATCAATCTAATAGAGAGGTCCACCTAAAATACCAACATATAAAATATCAAATCAATCTAATAGAGAGAATCATCCGAAATACCAACATATAAAATATCAAATCAATCTAATAGAGAGGTCCATCCAAAATACCAACATAAAAAATATCAAATCAATCTAATAGAGAGGTCCATCTAAAATACCACCATATAAAATATAAAATCAATCTAATAGAGAGGTCCATCCAAAATACCAACATATAATATATCAAATCAATCTAATAGAGAGGTCCATCCAAAATACCAACATATAAAATATCAAATCAATCTAATAGAGAGGTCCATCCAAAATACCAACATATAAAATATCAAATCAATCTAATAGAGAGGTCCAACTAAAATACCAACATATAAAATATCAAATCAATCTAATAGAGAGGTCCATCTAAAATACCAACATATAAAATATCAAATCAATCTAATAGAGAGGTCCATCCAAAATACCAACATATAAAATATCAAATCAATCTAATAGAGAGGTCCATCCAAAATACCAACATATAAAATATAAAATCAATCTAATAGAGAGGTCCATCCAAAATACCAACATATAAAATATAAAATCAATCTAATAGAGAGGTCCATCTAAAATACCAACATATAAAATATAAAATCAATCTAATAGAGAGGTCCGTCCAAAATACCAACATATAAAATATCAAATCAATCTAATAGAGAGGTCCAACTAAAATACCAACATATAAAATATCAAATCAATCTAATAGAGAGGTCCATCTAAAATACCAACATATAAAATATCAAATCAATCTAATAGAGAGGTACATCCAAAATACCAACATATAAAATATCAAATCAATCTAATAGAGAGGTCCATCCAAAATACCAACATATAAAATATAAAATCAATCTAATAGAGAGGTCCATCCAAAATACCAACATATAAAATATAAAATCAATCTAATAGAGAGGTCCATCTAAAATACCAACATATAAAATATAAAATCAATCTAATAGAGAGGTCCATCCAAAATACCAACATATAAAATGTCAAATCAATCTAATAGAGAGGTCCATCTAAAATACCAACATATAAAATATCAAATCAATCTAATAGAGAGGTCTATCCAAAATACCAACATTAAAAATACAATCTCTTTGTAAGATATTACTAATAAATCACAGGATGCACATTTTACATGATAAACCCACGGGACAATCATATTTCATACTAATAATTATTTTAAAATCTTTATTTTCAGCTGATTTAAACATTCAGATTTACTTTGGTAGTAATTTATATTAAATTAAACTAATAACTGTATGGTTAATAGTTCTCAATATTACATGAAAAAAAATTGATACTAATACCAAATTGATATTTTTATTACGGGGAGCTGAAAGAGGTTAATTAGTTTCTACAAATAAATATACACATCTGCACTTACATCAACTCCCACAATCTGATACAACTAAACATCTAAGACATTTCCCTGTCAAACACAAAGAAATTATAAAAAAAAAAAAAAAATATTTTGAAATAAAGGGTACAGCATTTTAATAGCTATGGTCACAATGCCTAATGTATTGAATAATTCTGAGTGTAATATGTTATACATGTATATGGCAATGTCACTGAAAACGTCATCATAGAGCCCACAGGGAATCAGCAAAATGACATTCTTGTGATTCAAATCACGCAATGTCACTCCCTCTCTGTCTCATTATATAGAGCAATATAGTCAAACCACGAAAATAAAAAAAAAAAACATGAATCAAACTAATATCTAAGATGATGTTTTACAACTTTAAATGACAATGTTTTGCTGACAGCAACTGACTGGATTCACACAGACTGGCTATCCCATAGCATGATAGGTAAATGTACATAGACTGATACTTCAAAATATTAAACTGTTTATTGTCACTGATTTTTGATGAGTTGAATGTAAAATATAGGAAATGAGATATTTTCACTGCCTTATCCCTTTAGTGAAAATAAATTTCAAGTGAAAATAAAGTAATTTACAATAACTAAGCATCATAGAAAAGGTAAACATTCCATACAGTGTAAAATGAAAATGTTCAAACTAATTTTGGAAAATCCAACAATGTTCAAAATAAAAGAAACATTGTGTATATTACTATTATTTATATCTTTTAGTACATGAAGATATATTCATAAAAAAGTGGTGGTCTTTGCAAAGCACATACTCAAATTTCATGTAAAAATCAATGTATTTTATATGTCGTGAATGAAATGTGACAACCATTGCCCTTTAATGTGATGGGGAAAAAACTTGTTAAACTCATTGTTGTAAACAAAAATTAAACACAACTTAACAGTGGTCACACAGCATGTGTTCAAATTTCATGTAAACGAACAATGTATTCTCATGCGTTGTATACTTGATATTAGAATGTATCAAACATGAAATGCAGCACTTCAATGTACATACTTGCATATAAATGATAAAATTTATTAAATTTTTCCAAAGATCAAATAATTGTCAGAAATTGTTCGGGACGCTGTTTAATGTAAATTACAAACGAAAAAAAAAAAAATGTTTAAATTAGTTTAAATTCATTAAATCTGACTTAATGTTAAACAGTTTGTGTTTGAAGTATTTGTTATTCAACTGTATATGGTTTTTAAAACAGTTAGATGCTGCTTTAATTGCTATTCAATCACCCTCCAGCTAATGAAGTCAACAAACCTTGTGTGACAGATTTAAATGTATACAATCAACTACAACTCAGGGTTTCAAATTATAAATGTATCAATGAACTCTTGATGACTTTTAAAGGAAAGTACATCTCATTGTTCATATGATTGTAGTTATAATGCTCATTGTTTCTACCTCATACCTAACTGATTTCTTTGTAGTTGCAGTCACACTGCTTCTACACAGAGCTACCTCTACCAACTAATCATAGTTCTTGTAAAGCTACTGTAACAGTAGTTGCCTGTTTTTATACCTTTTAGTTGCAGTCACACTGCTTCTACACAGAGCTACCTCTACCAACTAATCATAGTTCTTGTAAAGCTACTGTAACAGTAGTTGCCTGTTTTTATACCTTTTAGTTGCAGTCACACTGCTTCTACACAGAGCTACCTCTACCAACTAATCATAGTTCTTGTAAAGCTACTGTAACAGTAGTTGCCTGTTTTTATACTTTTTAGTTGCAGTCACACTGCTTCTACACAGAGCTACATCTACCAACTAATCATAGTTCTTGTAAAGCTACTGTAACAGTAGTTGCCTGTTTTTATACTTTTTAGTTGCAGTCACACTGCTTCTACACAGAGCTACATCTACCAACTAATCATAGTTCTTGTAAAGCTACTGTAACAGTAGTTGCCTGTTTTTATACTTTTTAGTTGCAGTCACACTGCTTCTACACAGAGCTACCTCTACCAACTAATCATAGTTCTTGTAAAGCTACTGTAACAGTAGTTGCCTGTTTTTATACTTTTTAGTTGCAGTCACACTGCTTCTACACAGAGCTACCTCTACCAACTAATCATAGTTCTTGTAAAGCTACTGTAACAGTAGTTGCCTGTTTTTATACTTTTTAGTTGCAGTCACACTGCTTCTACACAGAGCTACCTCTACCAACTACCGGTAGGTTAATTCTTATAGAGCTACAGTAGTACATAGTTTTTATACATTGTAGTTGCAGTCATGCACACTGCTTCTATATACATGTATGTCGAGCTACCTCTAACAACTAGGTTAATTCTTGTAGAGCTACAGTAGTCACACTGTTTTATACCTTTTAGATGCAGTCACACTGCTTCTACATATGTAGAACTACCTCTACCAACTAGGTTAATTCTTGTATTTGTAGAGCTACAGTAGTACACACTGTTTTTATACCTTGTAGTTGCAGTCATGCCGTTTCTAGCTGTAGTTGCAGTCATGCTGCTTCTAAAAATGTCTGGGTGCATGCTCACTGTGTCACCATGCAATGTGTATATTACCTATTGCTGCTAATTCTGTGTAGCTTTGCTAGAACACAATGAGCTTCTCTTATACCAATAAAGTATTTTTAAACTGTAACTTGTGATTTTTGTGTTTTTACCTTACACCTGTTTTACCTTAAATCTGTCCATGCATGACTGTTATCTAGTTTCAGACTGGCAGAAATGCTTGATTTGGATGAGTTTTTGCTTTAAAATGGCTTACATTTGGCCATCTGATTGTGATACATGTATGAATGCTTGTGTATGTGTGCAGCGTGATGCATGATGTATGTATAAAGTCTGAACATGATTGGGACATGCATGTCTCAGTTACAGGTGCAGGCAGATACACATGCAAACGTAGTGAAGTAAATCTGTAAGGGATACAATGAGGTTGACACTAATAGCTAACAGAATACAGCTTGCCATCCTAAACAATAAATATTTACCATTCATATTATAGTGTCAGTCATACATTTGTATAGTGATTGATTAAATACAATTAGAATATGAACTACTTTTCATCTAGCCTTGATGTGAACTCGTTACATGTTTATAACAACTGAAGTTGAATTAATCATACCCTGAGGCATGAATACAAATTCCTCTCAATGGACATCTGTGTCTCAATATAAAAACAGTTTGTTCTGAATCTAGATCAATGTCAAGTATAATAATTTTATCTCAAGTCAAGAAATAATCATAGTGGAGATATGTTTATAGTTTGCTATTTAAGTATCATAATGTAGCTAATTTAGCCATTACTATATTGTCACTAATTTAGCCAGTATCATAATGTAGCTAATTTAGCCATTACTATATTGTCACTAATTTAGCCAGTATCATAATGTAGCTAATTTAGCCATTACTATATTGTCACTAATTTGTCCAGTATCATAATGTAGCTAATTCAGCCAGTATCGTAATGTCACTAATTTAGCCAGTATCATGATGTAGCTAATTCAGCCATTACTATATTGTCACTAATTTAGCCAGTATCATGATGTAGCTAATTCAGCCATTACTATATTGTCACTAATTTGGCCAGTATCATGATGTAGCTAATTCAGCCATTACTATATTGTCACTAATTTGGCCAGTATCATAATGTAGCTAATTTAGCCAGTAGCGTAATGTCACTGATTTAGCCAGTATCATAATGTAGCTAATTCAGCCAGTAGCGTAATGTCACTGATTTAGCCAGTATCATAATGTAGCTAATTTAGCCATTACTATATTGTCACTAATTTAGCCAGTATCATAATGTAGCTAATTTAGCCAGTATCGTATTGTCACTAATTTGTCCAATATCATAATGTAGCTAATTCAGCCAGTATCGTAATGTCACTAATTTGTCCAATATCATAATGTAGCTAATTCAGCCAGTATCGTAATGTCACTAATTTAGCCAGTATCATGATGTAGCTAATTCAGCCATTACTATATTGTCACTAATTTAGCCAGTATCATGATGTAGCTAATTCAGCCATTACTATATTGTCACTAATTTGGCCAGTATCATGATGTAGCTAATTCAGCCATTACTATATTGTCACTAATTTGGCCAGTATCATAATGTAGCTAATTTAGCCAGTAGCGTAATGTCACTGATTTAGCCAGTATCATAATGTAGCTAATTCAGCCAGTAGCGTAATGTCACTGATTTAGCCAGTATCATAATGTAGCTAATTTAGCCATTACTATATTGTCACTAATTTAGCCAGTATCATAATGTAGCTAATTTAGCCAGTATCGTATTGTCACTAATTTGTCCAATATCATAATGTAGCTAATTCAGCCAGTATCGTAATGTCACTAATTTAGCCAGTATCATAATGTAGCTAATTCAGCCAGTATCGTAATGTCACTAATTTGTCCAATATCATAATGTAGCTAATTCAGCCAGTATCATGATGTAGCTAATTCAGCCATTACTATAGTGTCACTAATTTGACCAGTATCATAATGTACCTAATTTAGCCATTACTATATTGTCACTAATTTAGCCAGTATCATAATGTAGCTAATTCAGCCAGTATCGTAATGTCACTGATTTAGCCAGTATCATAATGTAGCTAATTTAGCCAGTATTGTATTGTCACTAATTTGTCCAATATCATAATGTAGCTAATTCAGCCAGTATCGTAATGTCACTAATTTTAATAGCCAGTATCATGATGTAGCTAATTCAGCCAGTACCGTATTGTCACTGATTTAGCGAATCTCATAATGTAGCTAATTTAACCAGTAGCATATTGTCACTAATTTGGCCAAAATCATAATGTAGCTAATTTAACCAGTAGCATATTGTCACTAATTTGGCCAATATCATAATGTAGCTAATTTAACCAGTAGCATATTGTCACTAATTTGGCCAAAATCATAATGTAGCTAATTTAGCAAGTATCGTAATGTCACTGATTTAGCCAGAATCATAATGTAGCTAATTTACCCAGTAGCGTATTGTCACTAATTTGTCCAGTATCATACTGTAGCTAATTTACCCAGTAGCGTATTGTCACTAATTTGTCCAGAATCATAATGTAGCTAATTTAGCCAGTATCGTAATGTCACTGATTTAGCCATTATCATAATGTAGCTAATTTACCCAGTAGCGTATTGTCACTGATTTAGCCATTATCATAATGAAGCTAAATTACCCAGTAGCGTATTGTCACTAATTTGTTCAGTATCATAATGTAGCTAATTCAGCCAGTATCGTAATGTCACTGATTTGGCCATTATCATAATGTAGCTAATTTAGCCAGTATTGTATTGTCACTAATTTGGCCAGTATCATAATGTAGCTAATTCTGCCAGTATCGTAATGTCATTAATTTAGCCAGTATCATAATGTAGCTAATTAAGCCAGTATCGTAATGTCACTGATTTGGCCAGTATCATAATGTAGCTAATTTAGCCAGTATCATTATGTAGCTAATTTAGCCAGTATCGTAATGTAGCTAATTTAGCCAGTATCACTGATTTAGCCATAATCATATTGTAGCTAATTTAGCCAGTATCGTATTGCCACTAATTTGGCCAGTATCATAATGTAGCTAATTCAGCCAGTATCATAATGTCACTAATTTAGCCAGTATCATAATGTAGCTAATTCAGCCAGTATCATAATGTCACTGATTTGGCCAGTATCATGATGTAGCTAATTCAGCCAGTACCGTAATATCACTAATTTGGCCAGAATCATAATGCAGCTAATTTAGCCAGTATCGAAATGTAGCTAATTTAGCCAGTATTGTATTGTCACTGATTTAGCCAGTATCATAATGTAGCTAATTTAGCCAGTATTGTATTGTCACTAATTTGTCCAGTATCATGATGTAGCTAATTCAGCCAGTACTGTAATGTCACTGATTTAGCCAGTCTCATAATGTAGCTAATTTAGCCAGTAGCATATTGTCACTAATTTGGCCAGAATCATAATGTAGCTAATTTAGCCAGTATCGAAATGTAGCTAATTTAGCCAGTATTGTATTGTCACTGATTTAGCCAGTATCATAATGTAGCTAATTTAGCCAGTATCGTATTGTCACTAATTTGGCCAGTATCGAAATGTAGCTAATTTAGCCAGTATTGTATTGTCACTGATTTAGCCAGTATCATAATGTAGCTAATTTAGCCAGTATTGTATTGTCACTAATTTGTCCAGTATCATGATGTAGCTAATTCAGCCAGTACCGTAATGTCACTGATTTAGCCAGTCTCATAATGTAGCTAATTTAGCCAGTAGCATATTGTCACTAATTTGGCCAGAATCATAATGTAGCTAATTTAGCCAGTATCGAAATGTAGCTAATTTAGCCAGTATTGTATTGTCACTGATTTAGCCAGTATCATAATGTAGTTAATTCAGCCAGTATCGTAATGTCACTGATTTAGCCAGTATCATAATGTAGCTAATTTAGCCAGTATCGTATTGTCACTAATTTGTCCAGTATCATGATGTAGCTAATTCAGCCAGTACCGTAATGTCACTGATTTAGCCAGTCTCATAATGTAGCTAATTTAGCCAGTAGCATATTTCACTAATTTGGCCAGAATCATAATGTAGCTAATTTAGCCAGTATCGAAATGTAGCTAATTTAGCCAGTAGCATATTGTCACTAATTTAGCCAGTACCATAATATCACTGATTTAGCCTGTATTATAAATATTCAGTGTATAAATATAATATAATATATATTTCTGATTCATTTTTTTTTTAATTTTCGTTATTCTGTTGCTACATCATGTATGAAAGTATGATGAACATGACATATCATCTTAAATTCTTCTTGAACCTCCTTAAGTAATTGAAATTTTTATTACTTTAGTCATCAGCATCAGCCTATTCAATACGAGAGATTTCAGTTAAACTTCAGTCTAATTTGATTTATGTACTGTTAAGCATCATAAAAGTCCTCTCAAATTTAAACTAGCAGCCTGTCGGCTGATATACATGTGGCTCCGCTGTTTGTGATACATGCTCTGAAAGCAATGACTAACAAGCAATTTAAATTTAATGCTAGCTGCTTTAATACCGCAAGACACCAACTTTCTTGATTTTGTTGCAGAGAATATTTCACTAAAAGTAGAGAATTGAAGATATCTTTACGAAATGGACAAATCTAATAGAGGTCTACCCAAGCTGCATGTGTACAAGTATCAAAGAATTTGACTACTGGTTTTGAAGGACAAGTCAAAAATATGTTTTTTGATAAAAAATGACGAAAATATTTGCTAAAAATAAAGAATTGAAGATGTTGACAGGAAGTGAACAAATCTGAAAAAGGGTCCACCAAAGGTATCTACAAATAAAGTTATAAAGCAATCAGGTTTTCAAGAACAAGTTGAAAATAACGTTTTTGACCAAAAATTACAAAAATATTCATCAAAATTAGAGAATTGAAGATATTGTCACAAAATCAACAAATCTGACAGAGGTCTACCTGATACACCTGCATATACAATATCAAAGCAATTGGACAAGCAGTTTTCAAGGAGAAGTCAAAAATATAATTTTTTACCCAAAATGACAAAAATATTCATAAAAATTAGACAAATGAAGAATCATAACGAAATGAACAAATCTGAGAGAGGTCCACCCAAGGTACCTACATACCAAGTATCAAAGCATTTGGGCTAGCAGTTTTCAAGAAGAAGTCGAAAATGGCATTTTTGACCAAAAATGACAAAAAATATTTGCTATAAATAAGACAATTGAACATATTCACACGAAATGAACAAATTGGAGAGAGAGCCACCCAAGGTACCTTCCTAGAAAGTTTCACAACTATACAGTTTGTGGTTTTTAAGAAGAAGTCGAAAATGTAAAGTTGAAGACGATGACAACAACGATGGGCAATCAGTAATACTATAAGCTCCGCTCGACTTCGTCGACAGCAGAGCTAAAAAGGTAAAAAATGAACATCAACAAAATGTATGCACTTCCCTCTAAATAATGGTGAATTTAGTGTTCTCTGAGGGTGGGAAAGTTATATAATATATAGCCAGTTATATAAATAAAGGGCTATTAAAGTTGTATTATTTGAAAATCTTGAACATATACAGTAAAATAAAACAAACTGAAAAGATTATTCATATCATTTGTGAGTTATGAGTGTCAGAACCAGACTGGTTTATTTTATTTTTGGACAATCTATAATCCTTTTCATGCAATATGGGTTTTGAATCCTCCTTCAGAATTGTTAACTCACAGTAGCAACAGATGTTGTCATATCAATCTTTTCACCACAAAATAGTCCTGTTAGTCTGCACTTTCCTTCAGAAGATTTGGACAAAAATAGCAAAATGTTTTGAGTAAAAACTGAACTTAAATTTAGTCTGTTGGCTCCAATATTAGGGTTCATTTCCAGAAATATTGAAAAATATAAAAAAAACGTGCAGAAACATTTGGGAGAGAAAGTCTGGTGGTGAAAAGGTTAAAAAGAAGGGCCTGAAGGTGAAACATTAAAGGTTGGTTTTAATCTCAAATCAATCAAACAAGGAATGAATCACATCAAATTTTGATTAATAGTGGATTTTCTGTTCACTATGAGATCAAACTTATTGTGCGAAATGTTTGGATCGAACGAACGAATGATTTTATTTTAATTTTTTTTGTTATAGTTTAAGGTAGAAATACTGATGTTTTTAGAGAGGAACGTGACATTGAGCTACCCTTACTTTATGATCAAATGTTTATAGCACATATTTACATGTACATGACAATAACACTTTTGTTTGTACTTATGCTAATACATGTAGCATGCTAATAGCTAACTTTAATGCTCAAAATATGTCATATTTTTATGACCGACATGTGCTGTACAATCAATGCAATTTTTGGCTTATGTGAGCTTCTTATTGGAAATGCACTTCTAATAGAGAAAATACAGTAACCAATACATTGTAAACTTTCACCACATCATTTAATTTAAATTGTTACTACAAAAAACATTGGACTTAAACCCCCCCCCCCCCCATTGTCACTTTAAAAACAAAGGCTTACATTTATCGTCTTTAATGATATACACTATATCATGGCAATGACTTTGACCTTAATATACATTTGTATTGATTGATAGCCTGAAGACATGAAAAAAATAGACCTTTTACTTTCATTAGAAATGAATAATTCTACACGGTATTCAGTGTGTTACAAGCGCATATTAAAGTAGTGATTCCACTTGTGTTTGCTTGTAGTCTAGAACTTGTGTACTGTAAAACTGCTTATTTTCACTAACATTTAATTTCACTATTTTGAAATTTTGAGCATATTCACTAAGTTTTAAGTTCACAAATTTGCCAGGGAAACAATGAGTTCTATTATTTTATAAGTTCATGTGCATTTAATTAATAGCAAATTAGCAAAAATAACAAAATGAAACCCAGCAATTAATTAATACATTTACAGTACGGTACATTATATGCACAGCATCTATTGTATTTTATTACTACTAGCTACATGTATGCATCTATGGCTGTTTAGCTCTTTCACTATTTATTCACTGGGAATCACGCAATTAAATAGAGGTAAACGATTTATCACAATTATATTTTTCCAAAGGTGACACACAATTTTCAAAAACATTAAAATTGAAAGTTAAAGTAATATTTCATATTTATGATGGTCACTCCAGGCCGAGATTATCATTTTAAAAGTTGGGTTGAGTTTTTAACTTGTATTACTTACAAAAACATGCTATGAGAAATGATCAACTGCTCAGTATTACTTACTTGGTAACACCATTATATAGTGGTTTGAAGAGTTTTCAAAATATTTAAAGTCAAGTATACAATGTATATAAGTTTATTGACAACTGTGGGAACATTCACAGAAGTAGGTCATGTGTTCACCTTGTTATTGTAAAATTACTACCCAGTAATGAATAAATACATCAAAGCGAAAAAAAGTCAAGATTATAAAAAAAAAAAAATACATACACTTTTATTTCTATTTTTAAAACAGATACAAGGTACATGTATATTGAATTTCGTAATTTTTTTTTGAAGATATTATTCTTTTAAACTGTGCAACACAAACCATGACTATAATGGTTGCTTTTGATGAAAGTTAATGAAATCATTACAAATCAGCATATATATTCAGCATACAAACATACGTACATACGTAATAAACTACTAGCCTCTAAAGAACATCAAACATATACATATAGTCTGAAGTGTCAAGTTCCTGGTCTTATCTGCATTTTGAATTATTCAGTATCCGTGGTACTTTGCTTAAGGCCTGTTTCCAATAACAGTATGTATGGTAAAACTTATAACCCATTTAATAGCATTCTAGATAAATGTCATTAACTTATTTCTAAAGTGTCAAATTCCTGGTCTTATCTGCGTTCTGAATTATTCAGTGTCCCTGGCACATTGCTCAAGGCCACCTCCTAATAATAGCATACATGTACAGGTATATGGTAAAACTTATTCACCTATTTAACAACATTCTACGTAGATTGATGTGAATTTGTCATTTATTCCATGTTAGCTTCAGGAAAGAATAAAATTAATAGTCTTCTCATGTTTGAGCCTCAGCAAATTATTCAAAATGCTGTGATATAATGTGCTATCTAATGGCAAAGAGTTTTTGGTGGTTTTATGTAAGAATAAATATACAATATTATGTTGTTACTCAAACACTTGATATCCCAACAATATTTCCAAATGCAGTCTTGCTAACATGAGAGAACTGTCTTACAATTGTATCATCCACATAACACTGCATATGGATATGGTATTTATTTTAAAAATATCTAAAACTATTTATTGTAAAATGCTTTAGTTTCACAAGAGACAAATCTTCTCAAAATTTTCAAGTGATTACACAGGGAGTTATAATGACTTTCACTGAAGTATGTGAGACAGGGAGTCATAATGACTTTCATTGAGATGGTTGAGACAGGAGGTCATAATGACTTTTACTGAAGTACTTGAGACAAAAGTAATATTGACTTTCACTGAGGTAATTGAGACAAGAGTCATATTGACTTTCACTGAGGTAAATGTACTTGCATAATGAGTCATAATGACTTTCACTAATGTACTTGAGACATGAAGTCCCATTGACTTTCACTGACGGTACTTGCATAATGAGTCATAATGACTTTCACTTAAGTACTTGAGACATGGAGTCACATTGACTTTCACTAATGTACTTGAGACAGGAAGTCATAATGACTTTCACTTTTTATAAGTACTTGAGACAGGAAGTCATAATGACTTGCACTAAAGTACTTGAGACAAGAGTCATATTGACTTTCACTGAAGTACTTTAGAAAATTAAGAGTCATAATGACTTTCACTAATGTACTTGAGACAGGATGTCATAATGATTTTCACTGAAGTACTTGCGACAAGGAGTCACATTGACTTACACTGAAGTACTTGAGATATGATGTACATGTAGTCACAAAACCAACAAAACTGAGTGATATCCATCCAAGGTACATTTTTATGACACCCATACAGCTGTTTTAAGAAAAAAATGAAAATTCAAAGTTGACAACAGACAATCAGTAATATGAACAGTTCCATTGAATCACAAATCACTTCAATAAATGTAACTATTTCAAAATGGCAAAGAATATAAAGTGGAGAAGATAAATAACAAACACTTGACACAGATAATCAGCGTGGCGATATGCCAATTTGAAGAGAAGATCTGCACAGATCCTGATAAAGTTTATCAGATCATGGCACTATTTTGTTAATTAAATAGCAAAGGAAACAGACAGTATTTGACTGAATATTTCATGGATGCCAATTTGAAATTTTTTTGAAAGCTCCTATGTGGAATAATACCGGAGTTTCTAAAAATGTAATGATTTAGAACAAAAAATTTATTAAACCACATGTGAATCTGGAATACTGTATTAAACATTTGTTAATTCAGCATTGTTTTGACAGTGTAATATTACATTTGATAATTAAAAATTGTTTTGATACTGTAATATTACAGTTGTTAATTTGGTATTGTTTTGACAATGTAATATTACATTTGTTAATTTAGCATCGCTTTGACATTAATATTACATTTGTTAATTTGGTATTGTTTTGACAATGTAATATTACATTTGTCAATTTAGCATCGCTTTGACACTAATATTACATTTGTAAATTTGGTATTGTTTTGAAAGTGTAATATTACATTTGTAAATTTGGTATTGCTTTGACAGTGTAATATTACATTTGTTAATTTGGTATTGTTTTGACAGTGTAATATTACATTTGTTAATTTGGTATTGTTTTGACAGTGTAATATTACATTTGTTAATTTAGCATCGCTTTGACACTAATATTACATTTGTTAATTTGGTATTGTTTTGACAGTGTAATATTACATTTGTTAATTTAGCATCGCTTTGACACTAATATTACATTTGTTAATTTGGTATTGTTTTGACAGTGTAATATTACATTTGTTAATTTGGTATTGTTTTGACAATGTAATATTACATTTGTTAATTTAGCATTGCTTTGACACTAATATTACATTTGTAAATTTGGTATTGTTTTGACAGTGTAATATTACATTTGTTAATTTGGTATTGTTTTGACAGTGTAATATTACATTTGTTAATTTGGTATTGTTTTGACAGTGTAATATTACATTTGTTAATTTGGTATTGTTTTGACAGTGTAATATTACATTTGTTAATTTGGTATTGTTTTGACAGTGTAATATTACATTTGTTAATTTGGTATTGTTTTGACAATATAATATTACATTTGTTAATTTGGTATTGTTTTGACAATATAATATTACATTTGTTAATTTAGCATCGCTTTGACACTAATATTACATTTGTTAATTTGGTATTGTTTTGACAGTGTAATATTACATTTGTTAATTTAGCATCGCTTTGACACTAATATTACATTTGTTAATTTGGTATTGTTTTGACAGTGTAATATTACATTTGTTAATTTGGTATTGTTTTGACAATGTAATATTACATTTGTTAATTTAGCATTGCTTTGACACTAATATTACATTTGTAAATTTGGTATTGTTTTGACAGTGTAATATTACATTTGTTAATTTGGTATTGTTTTGACAGTGTAATATTACATTTGTTAATTCGGTATTGTTTTGACAGTGTAATATTACATTTGTTAATTTGGTATTGTTTTGACAGTGTAATATTACATTTGTTAATTTGGTATTGTTTTGACAGTGTAATATTACATTTGTTAATTTGGTATTGTTTTGACAGTGTAATATTACATTTGTTAATTTAGTATTATTTTGACAGTGTAATATTACATTTGTTAATTTGGTATTGTTTTGACAGTATAATATTACATTTGTTAATTTGGTATTGTTTTGACAATATAATATTACATTTGTTAATTTAGCATCGCTTTGACACTAATATTACATTTGTTAATTTGGTATTGTTTTGACAGTGTAATATTACATTTGTTAATTTAGCATCGCTTTGACACTAATATTACATTTGTTAATTTGGTATTGTTTTGACAGTGTAATATTACATTTGTTAATTTGGTATTGTTTTGACAATGTAATATTACATTTGTTAATTTAGCATTGCTTTGACACTAATATTACATTTGTAAATTTGGTATTGTTTTGACAGTGTAATATTACATTTGTAAATTTGGTATTGTTTTGACAGTGTAATATTACATTTGTTAATTTGGTGTGGTTTTGACAGTGTAATATTACATTTGTTAATTTGGTATTGTTTTGACAGTGTAATATTACATTTGTTAATTTGGTATTGTTTTGACAGTGTAATATTACATTTGTTAATTTGGTATTGTTTTGACAGTGTAATATTACATTTGTTAATTTGGTATTGTTTTGACAGTGTAATATTACATTTGTTAATTTAGTATTATTTTGACAGTGTAATATTACATTTGTAAATTTGGTATTGTTTTGACAGTGTAATATTACATTTGTTCATTTGGTATTATTTTGACAGTGTAATATTACATTTGTTCATTTGGTATTGTTTTGACAGTGTAATATTACATTTGTTCATTTGGTATTATTTTGACAGTGTAATATTACATTTGTTAATTTGGTATTATTTTGACAGTGTAATATTACATTTGTTAATTTGGTATTATTTTGACAGTGTAATATTACATTTGTTAATTTGGTATTGTTTTGACAGTGTAATATTACATTTGTTCATTTGGTATTATTTTGACAGTGTAATATTACATTTGTTAATTTGGTATTGTTTTGACAGTGTAATATTACATTTGTTAATTTGGTATTATTTTGACAGTGTAATATTACATTTGTTCATTCACAGTGGATACAGTGTAATATTACATTTGTTAATTTGGTATTATTTTGACAGTGTAATATTACATTTGTTAATTTGGTATTTATTATTTTGACAGTGTAATATTACATTTGTTAATTTGGTATTATTTTGACAGTGTAATATTACATTTGTTCATTCACAGTGGATACAGTGTGTATACACTTTACTGTAATTATATGCAGTCCATACATGTTTTATAGCATGTACCCAAACACAAGACAAATTGCAAAATGCAAAACACATTAGTGTGACATCATAGTGAAGCAATAAAATGGTCTACGCATATGATAAATAAATAAATGCAATGTATTTCCATTTTCTTTCATACCTTATAACAGTATGCCCCCCAAAACCCCCCACCTCTATTGGAAAATCAATTTAATCTGATTATAAATAAATACAGGATATTGATTGATAGTCCCAGAACTAGTCTAAGAACTTTTATCCCAAGACAGATTCACAGACAATGTGTCATACTACACAAGCAACTGTAAACAGATTTTATTTCACAAGAGACAAATATTCACAAATTTCCCTAGCCACTGAAAACCTAGAAATTTTGTAGCTGTGAAAATTTCTCTAGCGACCTACGACACAGAGTGACCATGACTTTAGTGAATATTTTATTCATAAATTCTAGGCTGAACCCTTGCTGCACCACTCATGATTTTTGAGGCACATTGCACTGTAACTATCAGTGCATAGTTCTAAAAGATATATTAATAAATAAATTTTGTTTTTCAGAAATATTTTTAACTATTTTGGGCTGTTGTGCAACTAGCATTGATTGTACAGAAATGTAATAATCAGGTTTAAATACTTAAAGATGAAAATAAATGTAGTAAGTTTGCTCTATGGAACAAAAAACAATTTCATTCAGAATAGATATTTTAACTCATTATAAAATTCATGGTAACTGTACAATTTCACCATCCATTACTTTGACATTTTCTACTCACATTTAAGTTGTTTTCTAACCAAATCATAATTATCATGTATACACCAAAACAAACTTTATTTATGGTGATAATAAAGTATTCTATTCTATTCTATTCTATTCTATTCTATTCTATTCTGCTACAGATGGAAAGAATAATCTTCAGTATATTAGTATTCAAAGTAATAGATACAGACCTAAGTCTTAAAGAATAGGATCAGTCACAAATTAAGATGATGTATTATGTGTAGAATTCACAAGTAATACCATACCATACAGTACAGAATATTTTGTAAGAATACATGTATATCTCATTGGCTAAGAATTTAACATTCCCAGAATTCACAGTTTAATAACCAGTCAGAAATGGTTTAACAAAGGTGCTTTAAATGAAGGTACAACTTCGACATGTCCAGGGAATGATGGTAATAATAAAAACAAAAAAACGGTAAACTGAATAAACACAACTTGGTTAAGCATGTAATTTACTTGGAAATAAAATGCGTAAAATCCAGTGGTCATTAAATCCTATTACCTTAAGCTGTAAAGACTGTTGCGGCAAACTATGTCACATTAACACGGTTCTATGGCAGTTTACAGTGAATAAACTCATTCTGGACACAGAATTGTTTGAAACCTGACAAATCTATATGGCGAATTTGAAAGTTCATGATTTTGATATTTATAGTTGAATGTTGAGTAATGTCATTAATTACTCATAAATCATTACAGTCATATAGAACATATCTAATCTGGCTGTTTGTAAGTATTGATTTGACACTATTTCAAGAGGGTGCACACACTACCATACAGGTCTGACTTAACGCCCATGCTTGACTTAACATCTACCGATTCCCAAACACCCCAAATTAATTTGCCAAGTTAACTTAATAAATGAACATCATTTTACCTTTCTAAATAATTGCAATGTCCATTTTGTCCACACATGAGGATGCAAAGTAATTCTAGAGGGTGCATGACCATTTCAAGAGGATGCAAAGTAATTCTAGAGGGTATATGTCTATTTCTAGAGGGTACATGACCATTTTAAGAGGGTGCATGACCTTTTCTAGAGGATGCAAATCTATTTATAGAGGGTATATGACCATTTCAAGAGGATGCAAAGTAATTCTAGAGGGTATATGTCTATTTCTAGAGGGTACATGACCATTTCTAGAGGGTGCATGACCATTTCTAGAGGGTGCATGGCCGTTTCTATAGGGTGCATGACGATTTCTAGATGGTGCATAACCATTTCTAGAGGGTGCATGATCATTTCTAGAGGGTGCATATCTATTTCTAGAGGGTACATGACCATTTCAAGAGGGTGCATGACCATTTCTAGAGGGTGCATGACTATTTCTAGAGGGTGCATGACAATTTCTAAATGGTGCATAACCATTTGTAGAGGGTGCATGACCATTTCTAGAGGGTGCATAACCATTTCTAGTGGATATATGACCATTTCTAGAGGATGCATGATGATTTCTAGATGGTGCACAACCATTTCTAGAGGGTGCATGACCATTTCTAGAGGGTGCATGGCCATATCAAGAGGGTACATTACCATTTCTAGAGGGTGCATGACCATTTCTAGAGGGTGCATGACCATTTCTAGAGGGTGCATAACCATTTCTAGAGGGTGCATAACCATTTCTAGAGGGTGCATGACCATTTCTAGAGGGTGCATGGCCATATCAAGAAGGTACATTACCATTTCTAGAGGGTGCATGACCATTTCTAGAGGGTGCATAACCATTTCAAGAGGGTTCAAGTCTATTTCTAGAGAGTGCATGACCATTTTTTGATGGTGCACAGTAATTCTAGAGGGTGCATGACCATTTCTAGAGGGTACATGACCATTTCAAGAGGGTGCATGACCATTTCAAGAGGTTGCAAGTTTATTTCTAGAGAGTGCATGACCATTTCTAGATGGTGAATGACCATTTCTAGAGGGTACATGTCTATTTCTTGAGGGTGAATAACCATTTCAAGAGGGTGCAGGACCATTTCTAGAGGGTGCATGACTATTTCTAGAGGGTGCACGACGATTTTTAGATGGTGCATAACCATTTGTAGAGGGTGCATGACCATTTCTAGAGGGTGCATAACCATTTCTAGTGGATATATGACCATTTCTAGAGGGTGCATGACCATTTCTTGATGGTGCACAGTAATTCTAGAGGGTGCATGACGATTTCTAGATGGTGCATGACCATTTCTAGAGGGTGCATGACCATTTTTAGAGGGTGCATAACCATTTCTAGAGGGTGCATGACCATTTCTAGAGGGTGCATGACCATTTCTAGAGGGTGCATGACCATTTCTAGAGGGTGCATGGCCGTTTCTATAGGGTGCATGACGATTTCTAGATGGTGCATAACCATTTCTAGAGGGTGCATGATCATTTCTAGAGGGTGCATATCTATTTCTAGAGGGTACATGACCATTTCAAGAGGGTGCATGACCATTTCTAGAGGGTGCATGACTATTTCTAGAGGGTGCATGACAATTTCTAAATGGTGCATAACCATTTGTAGAGGGTGCATGACCATTTCTAGAGGGTGCATAACCATTTCTAGTGGATATATGACCATTTCTAGAGGATGCATGATGATTTCTAGATGGTGCACAACCATTTCTAGAGGGTGCATGACCATTTCTAGAGGGTGCATGGCCATATCAAGAGGGTACATTACCATTTCTAGAGGGTGCATGACCATTTCTAGAGGGTGCATGACCATTTCTAGAGGGTGCATAACCATTTCTAGAGGGTGCATAACCATTTCTAGAGGGTGCATGACCATTTCTAGAGGGTGCATGGCCATATCAAGAAGGTACATTACCATTTCTAGAGGGTGCATGACCATTTCTAGAGGGTGCATAACCATTTCAAGAGGGTTCAAGTCTATTTCTAGAGAGTGCATGACCATTTTTTGATGGTGCACAGTAATTCTAGAGGGTGCATGACCATTTCTAGAGGGTACATGACCATTTCAAGAGGGTGCATGACCATTTCAAGAGGTTGCAAGTTTATTTCTAGAGAGTGCATGACCATTTCTAGATGGTGAATGACCATTTCTAGAGGGTACATGTCTATTTCTTGAGGGTGAATAACCATTTCAAGAGGGTGCAGGACCATTTCTAGAGGGTGCATGACTATTTCTAGAGGGTGCACGTCGATTTTTAGATGGTGCATAACCATTTGTAGAGGGTGCATGACCATTTCTAGAGGGTGCATAACCATTTCTAGTGGATATATGACCATTTCTAGAGGGTGCATGACCATTTCTTGATGGTGCACAGTAATTCTAGAGGGTGCATGACGATTTCTAGATGGTGCATGACCATTTCTAGAGGGTGCATGACCATTTTTAGAGGGTGCATAACCATTTCTAGAGGGTGCATGACCATTTCTAGAGGGTGCATGACTATTTCTAGAGGGTGCATGACCATTTCAAGAGGTTGCAAGTCTATTTCTAGAGGGTGCATGACCATTTCAAGAGGTTGCATGACCATTTCTAGAGGGTGCATGGCCATATCAAGAAGGTACATTACCATTTCTAGAGGGTGCATGACCATTTCTAGAGGGTGCATAACCATTTCTAGAGGGTGCATGACCATTTCTAGAGGGTGCATGACCATTTCTAGAGGGTGCATGACCATTTCTAGAGGGTGCATGGCCATATCAAGAAGGTACATTACCATTTCTAGAGGGTGCATGACCATTTCTAGATGGTGCATGACCATTTCTAGAGGGTGCATAACCATTTCTAGAGGGTGCATGACCATTTCTAGAGGGTGCATGACCATTTCTAGAGGGTGCATAACCATTTCAAGAGGTTGCATAACCATTTGTAGAGGGTGCATGACCATTTCAAGAGGTTGCACAGTAATTCTAGAGGGTGCATGACCATTTCTTGATGGTGCACAGTAATTCTAGAGGGTGCATGACCATTTCTTGATGGTGCACAGTAATTCAAGAGGGTGCATGCCCATTTCTAGAGGGTGCATGACCATTTCTAGAGGGTGCATGACCATTTCTAGAGGGTGCATAACCATTTCAAGAGGGTTCAAGTCTATTTCTAGAGAGTGCATGACCATTTCTTGATGGTGCACAGTAATTCAAGAGGGTGCATGCCCATTTCTAGAGGGTGCAAAATATTTCTAGATGGCACCTTCACTTTGTTCAGGAAGATTGCTGTCTTTGTTCAGTTCAAAAACATTAGAGTTCAAGAAAAACGTTGAAGTACATCATTTTGTGTTTGGAATAGAGCAGCTAGCTTGGATTATAACTAAACATTGAACTTAGATTTTCAAAATGTCAAGGGAATGAATGAATTTCAAAGTAAAATACTAGTACAACAGAGTGAAAAATACAAGATGTATGACATGACCTAAGCCCTCTGGGTATTTTTTCCTTGAATGGTAAAATGTTTTATTCATGTACATATAATGTCTCATTGGGGAAAAGTATTGACCTTTGACCACAGCAAATTCTGTGTTTTAAAACTCATAGTCATTGCCAAGGGCAAATCAGCTGCGTTGTCATGCCTTCAAGTTCACTTGCCGTTATGACACATATCAGCATGTTAATCTAGTACGTTCAGCAATTCGAGGAGATGGCTAAATTCAGCTTGATTTATCATGATTAAATTGTTGGCAGGTAAATCCAGGCCTGCGGTGAAATAGCAAGCACAGCCTTTCCAAAGAATTATTATAGAACAGGCTGATACCAAAATGGATCCAGAATTTATTGCTTACACATATTATTGTGTGTTGCAAATGTCAACAACATTAAATATATGAAGACATTTGATTAAACAACCACACACTTGTGATGGACATCTTGCAGGAGCAGTGATATACACAAAAATATTTTTCATCACAATTTTACCTTTTATAACTGGCTTTGCAATTTCCAACACAAATTAGACAGTTACAGGATTTTGGCTCAATATAACAAATCAAAAATCACTCTGGAAAATTCACTTTGCATGTGTGCCATGTTTGGGCTATATAAAGATTTTACAGATTTCAGATACACACATGTAAACTCACTAAAATAACCCATGAAATATTATTAGGAGAATTTATTATATAACCTGCACAGAAGAAAGCATTATTTTTCATGTAATCCTACTAAATGAGATTTAATGTTCAAACCAGCAGCCTGTTGGCTGAGATAGCTCCGCTGTTAGCAATGCACATTGCAATTAAAGAACAGAAGACATCATTAGAAAATGAACAATATGTATAGTATCAAAGCAACAGGACTTACTGTTTTCAACAAGAATTCAAAAATATCATTTTTCACCAAAAATAATCATCAAAATTAGATAATTGAAGATATCACCACAAAATTAACAAATCTGAGAGAGGTCCACATGTAGTACCTATATATGTAATATCAAAGCAATTGGACTTGCGATTTTTAACAAGTCGAAAATATCACTTTTTACCAAAAATGACAAAAATATTCACCAAAATTAGAGAATTAAAGATATCATTACAAAATGAACAAATCTGAGAGAGGTCCACCCAAGGTACATATACACCAAGTATCAAAGCATTCAGGCTTGTAGTTTTCAAGAAGAAGTCGAAAAAAAAAAAACATTGACATGGACGACGACGGACAATCACTCATATGATAAGCTCCGCTCGACAAAGTCGACAGCGGAGTTAAAAAGTTGTCAAGGACTACCAGCTGTAGGTAGCCAAATAGAGTTAATAACAACTTTAAGCAGGCTTAAGCTGCCAATCAACATATATTTTATTATGAGATATAATTTACAAACCATATATGTACATATCAAATATGTGACTGTAATATCATATTTATTAAACAAGTTCAGTAATTTAAAATTATCACACAAGTATAATAATTATTGATATACTATTTATCATATGTACATGTATGCATTCCGTGCTGTTTAGCCAGCAAATTGGTGTAAATCAAACCAAAAATCAGAGACTGTATAGAGGTCTTCTACCAAAAAAAAAAGAAACTGTTTATCTTTTCACCACCAGTTCCCTCTTCTCATCACAAATTCCAAAGTCACTTTTCTTCAAAAGATTGGGACAAAAATAGCCAAATTTTTTGAGTAAAAACTGCAAATTGACTCAAATGTGTTGGCTCCAAAATAAGTGTTATTTTCTAGAAGAATATAATCAAAAAGTGTAGGAAAATTTGGGCGAGAAAGTCTGGTTGTGAAAAGCTTATAGAGGTTCCATACAGTGAAACTTCAATAAAACATACCCAAATTCAGAGACTGTTCAGTTTATAGAGGTCTTCTTTACAGCTAAACCTCTATAAACAGTCCAAGAGATTTGGTGTTCAGATTACAGATGAAGGATCCTACCTGTTCAGGATTATATTTAGAAAGTATTCCGTCACCATGGAATTCTTCTAACACATCCTTTAATGTTTTTCTTGAGTCTGTGAAGTAAACAAGATGAAGAAATTTAGAGAAATAATGAATAATTCATGTTAAGACTGTAAACAACTCTTGATATATAAAAACCACAGGTGTGTAATTGAAATAAAACCTATTTGGGTCAAAGGTTGAAAAATATAAAAATGTTCTGGTGTGTAATTGAAATAAAACCTATATGGGTCAAGGGTTGAAAAATATAAAAATGTCTAGGTGAGTAATTGAAATAAAACCTATATGGGTCAAAGGTTGAAAAATATAAAAATGTCTAGGTGAGTAATAGAAATAAAACCTATATGGGTCAAAGGTTGAAAAATATAAAAATCTCTAGGTGAGTAATAGAAATAAAATCTATCTGTGTCAAAGGTTAATAATCATAAAAATCACAGATGTGTAATAGAAATAAAACACGTCTAGGTGAAAGGTTTAGAAATATAAAGCAAAGGTGTACATTGTATATATGAAATAAATCCCATTAGACTTATTAGAATATTCATGTAATATATTTTTTTAATCATGAAACACATATTGATATTAATCTGCAGCAGAGAGTTGTTCAAAATATTCAAATTATTGACTACCAATTATCATACTTTATGAAATGAATAATAACACAGTTATCACTGAGCCATGTAATGAACAAAGAGTAAACTCACTTTATTCTAAATCACTTGATTACAATAAAAAGACTTCAATGTCACTCAGACACTTTTGAAGATGACCCAAGCCTTGATGAAACAACTTTGACAATTTTGGAAGTATCATTATTTCTGTCTCATTACAATTAATCCAAATGTTTTTTACCTTTCAGAAATAAACCCAACAATAATAGTGCAGAATTATCACTATTTTATTTATATACTAAGTATATAATCATTGCAAAAAAATATTTAGCAATCCAAAAAAACAAAATTCAGAAATTTATGAATCATTTAAATTGTAAATTGTAGAACTGATTCATAAGAAACTTTCTTTTCATAATACTATTTACCATTATTATTTTTATCATTATTTATAAAATATTTTATGTCCGTTATAAAGTGCAAGGTTTGTTTAATACCCAACGTTTGTAGTTTCCAAGGGATATATTTTGCATACATTTAATTTTCCAGAAAACTGGGTATTCTCATCTGTCATATTATTCAACTATTTGACAAACTCAATTATTAAATATTTCAATTTTCATTGGCATCAATTAAGATTACCATTCACAATTTGATCTACAGACATTCTTACTGATGTATGATTACTTTGTCTGTTCACGTAGTTGTGCATTTAGTTCAAAGTTCCATATTACTGTAAAATACTTTATTTTAGCTGGAATTAATTTTCGTTGAATAAACTTTTGTGTGTTTTGTATGGAATTTATTTTCACTGATTTCTGACGAGTTGAATGTAAAACATAGAAAAAAAGGGAATATTCGCTGGATTTTATTTTTACTGAAGCATTCCTTCAGCGAAAATGGTTAAAATTAATTGCAAGCGAAAATAAAGTATTTTACAGTATACTAAAAATGCAATGAACCAATTCTAAAACTAAGCTGGAAATATTTACTTCGAACTCTGATTTATATAACCATGATGTTTATTTGATATTTATGCATTCTACACAGAATGTTAGAGTAACCATGGAAACATGTGCTTTCATTGGATTGGTGTAACACAAGATGGCACAATGAAGTTTTAGGTTGAAATAGATGGAAATTTTAATAATCTCTGGGACGGAGCTACGTCATAGAAAGTTCTATGTTGCTAAGACGCCCACCACTGCTCCATGCATTTTTATGGGCAATGGGCTCTGCGTGAGCTGCTGTTTAATGGCAATTGGTGAATTTTCGCCTATGTTTTTCACCGTGATGGTTGCCAGGCAGGGAAAATGCCTGGATGCCCCCCCCCCCCCGAGAATATGAATATTCATTATCCATACTTGTCAAATTATGGCAGTTGATTTTCTGGAATTATCATAACAGTAAACCCATTTATATTTTCATATACATGTACATACATGTATACATGTAAATGTAGAGTAATAACATAGTTAAACTCTGGTGACCTTGCCCTTTGTTATATAATATTTCCCTTTTTCATAGTTTGTTTCAATATAAACATGCATTGTCATAATTAATTTTGAATACAAACAAATTTTGAGGTTGAACCACCAGTGGGGAATCAGTCTACCGAATGTCCTTAAAAGATGTAAATATCTTACAAAAACATTGGTGCCTAATTTGTTTAACTATTTTAAGGGACACAATTTCCAGCTTTATTCAAAGTTATTCAGATATTTTAGTATAAAAACAAATGCAGAAAAATGCATCACAGAAAAAAAGTGCTGCATTTAGACGTTAATAGATTCATAAAACATGTAAGATAATAGAAAATCTTAGCTGGCTTTTGTCTGAATATTTTGTACAAGTATATGTCAAAAATGAATGATTCACTGAGACAAATATGAACTGCCTCATTGTGTGACTACTGTATTATATGAAAAGTAAAAAAAAAACACCCTCTATGAATAACTATCATGTTGCAAGCTCTGCTTTGTATGCAAATAAACTTAAATAGTTAGTTGGTGTCCAGTGGAGGGAGAAGTCAACAATACTGTTGCCTCCTGAAAATCTACATCTTCAAACTACAATCTTTGTTTTTGAAGTGCATTTTTAAATTAGTATTATAAAAGCTCTATTATTCTGTTCTAATAGCTGAAACAAATTCCTGTGAATTTTCATTTGTCGAATGAACTGTTTGTCAAATACAGAATACACATATTTTAGTACAATTTTCTTTTCAAAATGGGGATGCAACGTTTTGCTTTTTATGTACTTTTTTATGTATTGTTTTTGATTTGATAACTTTGAACTAAACAGATTTTCTATTAGCTTCAGATCTTGATCAAAGTTTGGCATCCAGTTCATAGGAGTGCTTATATTGATTTTCTGACATCTTGTTTTCTGTAAAGATTTTATTGGTAGGTTTGCAAATGTGTATCAGACTGCAAAAAATCTCTCCATGAGTTGGTTTTGAAACCCAGTATAGTATTCCCATGGGATTTGGGAGATACATTACCAAAAATATTATTACAAGATGATTGATTTGCTTCACTGAACACATACAACAATGACATTTTCCATTGAGATCAGTGACCTTTGATGCGTATCACCAGTGATCAGTTAAGTAGAAACAGTCAAAATATTTTATCAGATTTTCTCAATTTTGCATGATATTTTCATACAGGACATCTGTTGTTCAAACTCAGGGAAGACTTTATACTGATAAATAAGGTGACCAAGTGTGGTGAAGTTTGGAATAGAATTAATAAAGTTATTGTGCACACAATAACAATTATTAACGACAACGACGCCGCCGCCTTTATATACCTTTCCCTTCCATCTTTGATGGTTTGGGCAAGGTAATAAAATACTGTATTTGTTCTACTAGAAGCATACATACCGTACATTATTTTGACCATAGAATTGTCTCTGATAGTAGGCGTATATGCCACTAACAGGCCATTACACTGTGACGTCATTTATTTACATTTTTGTCAACAAGCATGTGAATGTCTGGTAATAAATGTCACTCACTGATCAACACTAATGGGGTAGCTCACAATCTGTGGTAACAGCATTGCTCATAAGTTGTTATATTAAACATTATGTTATATTTAACTCAACATCAGCAAACAACGTCATTACCGGTATTTCATCTTCCAGTATGAACGAATTGGTAGCCTTATTGTTAATATAGATAGATAGATAGATAGATAGATAGATAGATAGATAGAATTTTTTATTTGGAACGTACCAATGAAATCTTGAGTAAAGTCCAAAAATAACAATAACAAAACAAAACATTCAGAACAACAAAAACTTACAGTACTAAAACATATCAAGAATATAGAAAATAAATTTTGCAAAAATGCTAAGAATGAAAAAATCATTACTTGAAACAATAATAGGAAATAATTCATCCATGCTAAAATCTTCCAGCTTTGGGGCATAGATGTATAAAGCTGCAAGGAATCTAGATCTTTGTTCTTTGATTTGACAATTATTACAATATAAAATGTAATGTTTCTCATCCCCTACTTCATTGCATTCATGGAGATTACATAGCCTGTTTTCCTTCAAAATGCCTTTATGTCTACCGGATTCAATGGGAAGAAAATGTGCAGAAGTTCTAAATTTAGTATAAGCTATTCTATGATTTTTTTTTTTTTTTTTTATTTTTTCCAAATAATGTTCAAATTCAAAATTTTCTTTAGCACACCTGTAAAAGTCAAGCTTACAATTGTTCAACAAATTGTTTTTCCACTTCATACGGTACAAACATTTGAGCTTCTCTTTAAAAATATCACAAAAATGTAAATTTCACTTTTTTGGTAATACAAGTACCTTTAAGAAGAAGTTAATAATTCATACTGGTTTTAATGGGAACCAATTTCACAAATTTGCATTCACTGAAAATCATTCTAAACTTGTAAAAGCAGTTAGAACTAATTCCTTAGGCATTTAGTGGTTGTAGTAAATGTGAATGTCGAAGACAACCTATCAGTACTGTAGATTTTAGGGTCATACTCTCTTCTCCAGTCTTAACATAAGCATTATTATTAGTTGACAAGACTCACATAAGAAATGCATTATGTAGGTTTACAGTTACTACACATGATTTGCCAGTATAATCAGACAGACAGACAGACAGACAGACAGACAGACAAGACAGACAAGACAGACAGACAGACAGACAGACAGACAGACAGACAGACAGACAGACAGACAGACAAGACAGACAGACAAGACAGACAGACAGACAGACAGACAGACAGACAGACAGACAGACACAGACAGACAGACAGACACAGACAGACAGACAGACAGACAGACAGACAGACAGACAGACAGACAGACAGACAGGTATGCAATAAAAGAATAGCACTTTTTGTAGATAAATCGAAGTGCAGGATGAATAACACTTAGTACTTGTATGTCAAATTTATTCTCTTCAAGAACACCATTATAACAAATTCATCGCGTTGCTATAATCAGAAAACCTAATAATTCAAATCAACTGAAATATCATTATGATATTGTTGTATCAAGCACTTCAATTGATTGCAGTGATTAAATATAATACTATGTTAAAGTAATGTAATTTTATGCATGCAGCTCTCAATTATATTTTGTTTATTTTTTTCCCTCATACTTGAATTAATTATTGTTATAATTGAATATACATCAGCCCAGAGACCGAAGATTGACTAAATAACATTGACATTATTATCCCTTTGAGAGCGAGATATTTTAAAATTGTCGCTAAATTTAATCATTATTTTGGACTGTACGGTTTTGATCAAAAATTTGTTTACTTTATATCAATGTTTCATATGAGGAAGGAGCAGACTATACAAAATAATGTTGTAGATACATGTAGTGCCAAAAGTTTACAATGACACTTAAAGGACGGTGGTCGTCGCGCAGCGCGTGTTTGAATTTCATGTAAATAAACAATGTATTTTACACAGGTTGTATACGTGGCTATTGAATAGAACGTGGCGCGATGACCACCGCCCTTTAAGGAGTTAAGTAGTATTTTCAGCATCTTACAAACATTTGATTTTGAAGTTAAATCCATAGTATATTATCAAAAGTCACATGCATCAACAACAAAAACAAGCAGACTTTAATTTTAATTACACCTGACTATCATCTCCTCTGTATTTTCTTTTCCCACAAAACAAGGTGTATTTTGTTTTTCAGAACACCAGATGAACTGATTCGAGACTTGTGCGTTTTGAAATGAACAAACATACTGTACTGAAAAGTAGACGAACATGTGTTTACGTGAAATTCCTACCTAATAAATAAAATTATTGAGTCACCATATGAGATTGGTGTAACTAAATATCATATCAAAAACGACCATCTATTGAAAACATGCAAAAATATGAGAATAACAATAAGGCCCACAAAAAACATTATGTGTGTTAAAAATAGGCCTGTCACTGTGGCTTTCAACAAAAGAGTTTACAAATTATAAACAGACAAAATAAAAAATAAAATTATGTGAAACACCAAAAATAGAACAAATATTGAAAATGACAAATGAGATAGAGCGCCATTCACAGTAACTTTAAATAAAATATCAAATGGTTAGTTGAGCTAAAAATGTGCACTTTGGAAAAAATACAATATTCACGAAAACTGAAAATAAAAGCTGAGATTCATAAGTTTAAATTAGTAATAGAAATACAAAAATAAAAATATCAATTTAAAAAAAAAAATGGACAAGTTTTTTAAAAGAGACATGCTTCAAGAAACACAACGTTTAAATGGTTTTAAGTTTAACAGATGGTAAGAACCAGATAGTCAGAATTTTAACATTTCCCATAATGCACTCTAAAAAAGCATATGAAACAACGAACAGCTTAAAAATTTAGAAGTTCAAAATAAAAAATGTCAATAGTTAAGTGAGATAATAAATTATGAGAAAATAAGAAACTAACTCATAGGTTAAAAGCCATCTACTATTGATATCCATGAATATTTTATATATATCAAGGGAAGCCATGAATCAAAGTGACAACATAGCAGCAACACAGAGGCCATGAATTGAAGTGACAACATAGCAGCAACACAGAGGCCATGAATCAAAGTGACAACATAGCAGCAACACAGAGGCCATGAATTGAATTGACAACATAGCAGCAACACAGAGGCCATGAATCAAAGTGACAACATAGCAGCAACACAGAAGCCATGAATTGAATTGACAACATAGCAGCAACACAGAGGCCATGAATTGAAGTGACAACATAGCAGCAACACAGAAGCCATGAATTGAATTGACAACATAGCAGCAACACAGAGGCCATGAATTGAATTGACAACATAGCAGCAACACAGAGGCCATGAATTGAATTGACAACATAGCAGCAACACAGAGGTCATGAATTGAATTGACAACATAGCAGCAAGACAGAGGCCATGAATTGAATTGACAACATAGCAGCAACACAGGCCATGAATTGAATTGACAACATAGCAGCAACACAGAGGCCATGAATCAAAGTGACAACATAGCAGCAACACAGAGGCCATGAATCAAAGTGACAACATAGCAGCAACACAGAGGCTATGAATTGAATTGACAACATAGCAGCAACACAGAGGCCATGAATTGAATTGACAACATAGCAGCAACACAGAAGCCATGAATTGAATTGACAACATAGCAGCAACACGGGCCATGAATTGAATTGACAACATAGCAGCAACACAGAGGCCATGAATTGAATTGACAACATAGCAGCAACACAGAGGCCATGAATTGAATTGACAACATAGCAGCAACACAGAGGTCATGAATTGAATTGACAACATAGCAGCAACACAGGGCCATGAATTGAAGTGACAACATAGCAGCAACACAGAGGCCATGAATTGAATTGACAACATAGCAGCAACACAGAGGTCATGAATTGAATTGACAACATAGCAGCAAGACAGAGGCTATGAATTGAATTGACAACATAGCAGCAACACAGAAGCCATGAATTGAATTGACAACATAGCAGCAACACAGAGGCCATGAATTGAATTGACAACATAGCAGCAACACAGAGGTCATGAATTGAATTGACAACATAGCAGCAACACAGGGCCATGAATTGAAGTGACAACATAGCAGCAAGACAGAGGCCATGAATTGAAGTGACAACATAGCAGCAACACAGAGGCCATGAATTGAATTGACAACATAGCAGCAACACAGAGGCCATGAATTGAAGTGACAACATAGCAGCAACACAGAGGCCAGATTTTGTGAGACAGAATTGACGTGATATTCCAATGACATATATAGCTTCCATTTACACACCTGAGTGACGAAAATGTGAAGTGAAAAATGATATTTCACTTTTTCATGTAAAAAAGTCTACTTGCATCACATACAATATTTTACTCCAACTGTTTTTCATATTTTAGAAATATGCTAATTTTGTGTTAGCCTTTTTGTTTGTCTTAACCCCCCCAAAAGAAAATCAGATTCAACTGCCTTCCTTACAACATATAACTTACCACTACAAATTGATGTATCTTAATACAAAAGGTTATAACTCATTCTGTCTCCTAGATGACACAGTAGATGAGGTCAATGTCTTCATTACTGAGAAAATCCTATACTGATTATACTCTTGCACATAAATCATTGTTCAATTAAGAGAGAACATGTCAGCATTAATGCCTTCAAAACTGTGCTGAAATGCTCCCTGTAATAATGTAACTGAATTTAATTAAGTTGATTTATATCGACTAACTGTCTGAAGTCATAAGGTCAGTAGAATAAGAAATATTAAACATATGTATAACATAAAAAGTAAGTATAATGTGTAGTGTGTACGACTTTAATAACATTTGTATAGACTGCTATTGGGTTGTTACTACTGAAAAATGAATAGAAATGTGAATACAATGACACATAAATGGAAATACAAATAAAGATCACAGATTGATGGATGAGATGGTGAGAATACATATGAAAATATTAACGACAATAAGGGATGTATATAAAAATGACTTGGAGGTGACTTAAATGAAGGGAAAATGCAGTGTTGTAGCAATGCATAGAATGATAAAAAAAACAGTTAAGATAGGATAAATAGACACCAACCAAACATCACTATGTTAACTATTTCACAGGCTTGGTTTCGTAGTGCCATGACCAATGAAGAGGCTGTTGGCATGAATAGCGGTTTGGGCGACGACCCCGCCATCTTTGTGAGGTAACACAGACACACGTCCCGGAGTAGCTGAATGAATGCACAGATAGGTGTCAAAGAACACACTTCAAATCACAGATGACTGCAATCTCTCCGCAATAAGTTACAAAATACGGCATCATTCTCTATCATTTTTTTTTTGGCAATCGTTAAATAGAGGTATTGGAGAATATTAGCTGATCCAAGTATAAGTGTACTGTGTATGACGACATCCAGTTCCATACAACTACAGTGTACAATTAACACCCACATGAAGTAGACAAGTGATCTATCAACTCGGGCTGTACATTCTCGGTAACATGGTCATATTCTCAGGCATTCCTATAGGTGACCGATAACCGCTATTATATATACCTACTTATCTGATCATAGCTTGGATGCCGTAATACTACACCAAAGTGCCTTCCAGACAAAAAATCTTCACAGATTACTTGAACAGGCAACAAAATATACGCAAGTGAAAAAATCAGTGCAATTAAGCTGAAGACAAAGGTGAGGAAGCAATTGATCAAGATAACAGTTGCATTGCCCGGTACGGTGATTTGCAGGGTCCTCCAAAAACAGGTAATAAACTCTTTCCCGTAGACGTGAAATGATGTAGAGATAACGCACAGACCAATCAATGGAGTATGAAAATGACATCAGTATCGAGAAGCACATCCACTCTGAACTACATCACTTGTTCTAACATCCTTATCTATATTCCGTTTTCTCCTCTCACCTTTGTTTTTATTACATATTCTGTGCACACGTGTTCTACAACAATCAACACTGCAGTTGAATATCTGACATGCTTATTTATATCCTGATGATCCACCCACTCATTTTTTTTTACCCATAAATGCTCCCAATGTTTTCACCGCAAATTGCAGCAACCAAGCTCTCCTGCTTTGTAAGCTGGTTTGGACATGGTCCACTGAATTATAATAGTGATTAGCTCATGCCTTTATACACACAAACTACATCAATGACAACATGATTATTCTTTCAAAACATGGCTTTCATTGGGCGACAGTTTACAGCATATGGTGGGCTTTCCCACTAATAAACAATGTCATGTTCATTGTAAATTTAATTTCTAAGCATCACCCAACTTTTATAAATATAATCCATGCTAATAATTATTAAAATTTATTTAAATTAACCCCACATGTTATATATTAATAGATAGCGCTGTCCAGAGTTATACATATGAACAGCAGCAAATTAATATAATTAATTCAGAGCTCTTCGTTTGGCCATTACCAATTAAATATATATTGAATATTTAAATGAGCATGTTTAAAGACCTGATAATTATTTTTACTGTGGCAGCAGCACAGCCTGCCTGCATTTACACACCCACACACTGTGAATTAAAAGTAAATACAATAATGTTGTTAAAAGAACTCTGTTCTCATTTCATGAACAGAATGAACAGGTTAACTAAAAATGCATATAATTATGTCTTCTCGAATAGCAAAGAATAATATGCTATATAATAATAATAATTACAATTCTTCTTTGGTTTGTAAATAATACTAATTCTTTGTCATGTTGATATGGTGTGAATAAGCTAGTGCTTGTCTTTTAGTAAAAGCATTGTTTATGTGTCTGATAACATGTCTAAGCAGAAATGGCTCTGTCGTTTTCAAATTTTGAACTTGTCTGTGTAATTCTGTGTTGACAAGTTATTGTAAATTCATTTGAATTGTTCATGAGGTTTCTGTCTTTCATTTGTATATATTTGACAGTGTATTATGAAATGTATTTCGTTTTCTGTTGTATTAGAGAACTGTGTATTAGAAAGTATTTTTGAATAGAATAGAATAGAATAGAATAGAATAGAATAGAATAGAATAGAATAGAATAGAATAGAATAGAATAGAATAGAATAGAATAGAATAGAATAACAGCTACGGTATAATCATGGATGATGTAAATTTAATATAATCTACTCTTTTCTCCTCTTTACCTCCCACACAGTAGCAACAACAGGAGATAAAAATAGAAGACTACTAACCCCAACATGTAAATGTACACAGGTCAAAACATGGGTAAATAATAAGAGGTCAGGGTTTGCCTTAAGACTTTGATCAGAAGGCCCAGTCAAGAAATATATAGGCAGCAAAATTAAAAAGTATTTTGATGACTAATGAGTAGATGTCAGTGAATGAGATCTATTAAATTTAAAACTTCTGGTATATCATAAAGTGCCAACAAATATTTAGAAATTGAAATTTTATTTTAATATATAATATTTTCTTCACATAATAAAATATCTATTCTGATAGTGATCAGATATAATAATAACCATGGATACTGTTTTTCTTTATTAAAGGAGCATATGTTTTTTCATAATTGAGAGATTTCAAGCCTGATTTGTAATTGCAGTCGAGATGAATGAACATGTGACGCGATGGTCAAAAGGGCTCCACACTCACACCCACAGGAATTAAAGTAGTTTTGTTCTGGTTGTGAATGACACACCCACCTATAACTTCTATCATGAATATTATACATGTATATCCAACACAGCCATGTACAAATAAATGCTCTCCCCCAATAGCTGTGCAGCTATTGGATATTCCACGGAAACATCCAATATTAAAGCAATTAAGTTGATTGGTTTAAAGAAGAAATAAAGTATACTTCCAAAAATGGTAAAAATATTTATTAAAAATAGAAATTTCTTTATATTATCACAAAGTGAAGTGTATTCACAAATTCACCATATGCACAAAGTACATTGACATGATATCACATTTCATTAAAAACACACAAAACATTGCAATCTGTAAGTGTATCACTACATGTAAAATAATTTACATTAATACTCAAAATAATTAATGACATTTTTCAGCAGTTTATAATCAGTAAATTTGTCCATAATTTATTCTTTCACAAGTATGTTGTTTTATTTTTGTGACAAATTTTTTAATTTCACTGTTTATAGTGAACAAAACCAATTTTGATGATTTACATATGAAAATATGCATTCCAGTGTCATCAAGCCCTTAAGTAATCAAAATAGTTTTTAAAGTTGTCAGTGAATTGTCTATTTTTCTTGTTTTTCTGCATTATTTTAAGTTTGATTGATTTTGTAGTTTTTTGTTTACTATCTCTGAATGAATGAATGAACGCTACTGGAATAATATGAAGAAAACAGTAGATTTTAACATAGATCTTAGAAGGTGGTGGTCCTCGCACCACTCATGCATGAGATATGGGTCTCATATAAACAAAAATGGCGATTTTGACAAAGAGTACAAATAGAGAGGTTACCATGCTTTAATTATGTATTTCTTTTCGGTGATTGGAAGGTATCGAAAAAGTTGCCGGTGGTAAGTAGTGCAAGTGGCACCCAGGGCAAAACTCGTACTTGTGATTTCCATTAGAAGAGCGCATTGAATTGTGGGAAAATAAATGTTTATTAACACAATTATTGTACATGTGCAAGACTACCACCCTTTAATACACTTCTTTTCTATATTTATATGTGATTTTAATTGTAATATTCTAGGTCATGAACCAAGCAAATAGTTGGTTAGAAATTACTAATACATTGACAAGGATTGTTGTACATTCACAGAATAACAAGTAACATCAGTAAATTTTATTTTACCTCTTCAATAATATATGCTACAGTTTATGATTGACATAGCACCACATACAAGTGAATGTTGCTTTGTTGAATCCATATCTTACATATACCATGAAGGTTATGGCTGTCAATGAAACAGCTGTTCCATCACAGCTGCAAACAACTTCTTTTGTTTTGCAATTCATGTTTTGATATCTTACTAGCTATTTACATCCCTTCAAGAATGGTCTTTTTAATCCCACACCTACATCCTATCAACAAAATAATACCCTATTGTGATAGTTACTTGATCAAAATCATTCGACATATGTTGGTTGCTTAGCAACTCATCGGTGGCATAAATATTCAATTTTTACCTCTGACAGTGTCATGACATGTAACACCCTACTTTCACTCAAATCAACAATACATTCTACACAGGACATAAGTAAATGTCAAACATGAGTGACGTGACAATAAGAGCCTTGCCTTCAGTTTTATTTGTTGTGACCTCCATATCTATTCATGCATACATTGAGAAAAGCGCCCTCTAGTGACAAAATGTTACACTATCCTTACCAGTATAATCATGACTAAAATTTATCACTTATTTTAATCTTTCATTGTTTGATTATTTTAATCTTTCATTGTTTGATTATTTTAATCTTTCATTGTTTGATTATTTTAATCTTTCATTGTTTGATTATTTTAATCTTTCATTGTTTGATTATTTTAATCTTTCATTGTTTGATTATTTTAATCTTTCATTGTTTGATTATTTTAATCTTTCATTGTTTGATTATTTTAATCTTTCATTGTTTGATTATTTTAATCTTTCATTGTTTGATTATTTTAATCTTTCATTGTTTGATTATTTTAATCTTTCATTGTTTGATTATTTTAATCTTTCATTGTTTGATTATTTTATCACAGTCTAGATCACTCAATATTCATGCAAACATTATTTCTCCTCACAATGAATATATACTGTAATAATGAATATTGATGAAGACATTATCCCTGAGTGCTACATACCCAGAATAATTGGTGAGTTGCATGTGTTAACAATATTTCTATGGTAGATGACATTTTTATCTCATGTAAAACATTTGTTTAAAATTAAGTCTAAATAATGAGGCATTACTGCTACAGCTGTACACTACATTCACCGCTTTACATCATTTTAGCGTCACAGTTGCTAGAATATATTATAAATGTTATATCATGCAGGTTATCTGCATCCTACCATAATAGGAAATGAGAATTCCAAATTAGGAACAAGTATGTGATATATCCAAAATGGCGGACTGATGTGTTTTACTATAATAGGAAATGAGAATTCCAAATTAGGAACAAGTATGTGATATATCCAAAATGGCGAACTGATGTGTTTTACTATAATAGGAAATGAGAATTCCAAATTAGGAACAAGTATGTAATATATCCAAAATGGCGGACTGATGTGTTTTACTATAATAGGAAATGAGAATTCCAAATTAGGAACAAGTATGTGATATATCCAAAATGGCGAACTGATGTGTTTTACTATAATAGGAAATGAGAATTCCAAATTAGGAACAAGTATGTGATATATCCAAAATGGCGGACTGATGTGTTTTACTATAATAGGAAATAAGAATTCCAAATTAGGAACAAGTATGTAATATATCCAAAATGGCGGACTGATGTGTTTTACAATAATAGGAAATGAGAATTCCAAATTAGGAACAAGTATGTGATATATCCAAAATGGCGAACTGATGTGTCTTACTATAATAGGAAATGAGAATTCCAAATTAGGAACAAGTAAGTAATATATCCAAAATGGCGAACTGATGTGTTTTACTATAATAGGAAATGAGAATTCCAAATAAGGATCAAGTAAGTAATATATCCAAAATGGCGGACTGATGTGTTTTACTATAATAGGAAATAAGAATTCCAAATTAGGAACAAGTATGTAATATATCTAAAATGGCGGACTGATGTGTTTTACTATAATAGGTAATGAGAATTCCAAATTAGGAACAAGTATGTGATATATCCAAAATGGCGGACTGATGTGTCTTACTATAATAGGAAATAAGAATTCCAAATAAGGATCAAGTAAGTAATATATCCAAAATGGCGGACTGATGTGTCTTACTATAATAGGAAATGAGAATTCCAAATTAGGAACAAGTAAGTAATATATCCAAAATGGCGGACTGATGTGTTTTACTATAATAGGAAATAAGAATTCCAAATTAGGAACAAGTAAGTAATATATCCAAAATGGCGGACTGATGTGTTTTACTATAATAGGAAATAAGAATTCCAAATTAGGAACAAGTATGTGATATATCCAAAATGGCGGACTGATGTGTTTTACTATAATAGGAAATGAAAATTCCAAATTAGGAACAAGTATGTGATATATCCAAAATGGCGAACTGATGTGTCTTACTATAATAGGAAATGAGAATTCCAAATTAGGAACAAGTAAGTAATATATCCAAAATGGCGAACTGATGTGTTTTACTATAATAGGAAATGAGAATTCCAAATAAGGATCAAGTAAGTAATATATCCAAAATGGCGGACTGATGTGTTTTACTATAATAGGAAATGAGAATTCCAAATTAGGAACAAATATGTGATATATATCCAAAATGGCGGACTGATGTGTTTTACTATAATAGGAAATGAGAATTCCAAATTAGGAACAAATATGTGATATATCCAAAATGGCGGACTGATGTGTCTTACTATAATAGGAAATAAGAATTCCAAATTAGGAACAAGTATGTGATATATCCAAAATGGCGAACTGATGTGTCTTACTATAATAGGAAATGAGAATTCCAAATTAGGAACAAGTAAGTAATATATCCAAAATGGCGAACTGATGTGTTTTACTATAATAGGAAATGAGAATTCCAAATAAGGATCAAGTAAGTAATATATCCAAAATGGCGGACTGATGTGTTTTACTATAATAGGAAATGAGAATTCCAAATTAGGAACAAATATGTGATATATATCCAAAATGGCGAACTGATGTGTTTTACTATAATAGGAAATAAGAATTCCAAATTAGGAACAAGTATGTGATATATCCAAAATGGCGGACTGATGTGTCTTACTATAATAGGAAATAAGAATTCCAAATTAGGAACAAATATGTGATATATCCAAAATGGCGAACTGATGTGTTTTACTATAATAGGAAATGAGAATTCCAAATTAGGAACAAGTATGTGATATATCCAAAATGGCGGACTGATGTGTTTTACTATAATAGGAAATGAGAATTCCAAATTAGGAACAAGTAAGTAATATATCCAAAATGGCGGACTGATGTGTTTTACTATAATACGAAATGAGAATTCCAAATTAGGAACAAGTAAGTAATATATCCAAAATGGCGGACTGATGTGTCTTACTATAATAGGAAATGAGAATTCCAAATTAGAAACAAATATGTGATATATCCAAAATGGCGGACTGATGTGTTTTACTATAATAGGAAATGAGAATTCCAAATAAGGATCAAGTAAGTAATATATCCAAAATGACGGACTGATGTGTTTTACTATAATAGGAAATGAGAATTCCAAATTAGGAACAAGTAAGTAATATATCCAAAATGGCGGACTGATGTGTTTTACTATAATACGAAATGAGAATTCCAAATTAGGAACAAGTAAGTAATATATCCAAAATGGCGGACTGATGTGTCTTACTATAATAGGAAATGAGAATTCCAAATAAGGATCAAGTATGTAATATATCCAAAATGGCGGACTGATGTGTTTTACTATAATAGGTAATGAGAATTCCAAATTAGGAACAAGTATGTGATATATCCAAAATGGCGAACTGATGTGTCTTACTATAATAGGAAATAAGAATTCCAAATAAGGATCAAGTAAGTAATATATCCAAAATGGCGGACTGATGTGTTTTACTATAATAGGAAATAAGAATTCCAAATTAGGAACAAGTATGTAATATATCCAAAATGGCGGACTGATGTGTTTTACTATAATAGGTAATGAGAATTCCAAATTAGGAACAAGTATGTGATATATCCAAAATGGCGAACTGATGTGTCTTACTATAATAGGAAATAAGAATTCCAAATAAGGATCAAGTAAGTAATATATCCAAAATGGCGGACTGATGTGTTTTACTATAATAGGAAATGAAAATTCCAAATTAGGAACAAGTATGTGATATATCCAAAATGGCGAACTGATGTGTCTTACTATAATAGGAAATGAGAATTCCAAATTAGGAACAAGTAAGTAATATATCCAAAATGGCGAACTGATGTGTTTTACTATAATAGGAAATGAGAATTCCAAATAAGGATCAAGTAAGTAATATATCCAAAATGGCGGACTGATGTGTTTTACTATAATAGGAAATGAGAATTCCAAATTAGGAACAAATATGTGATATATATCCAAAATGGCGGACTGATGTGTTTTACTATAATAGGAAATGAGAATTCCAAATTAGGAACAAGTATGTGATATATCCAAAATGGCGGACTGATGTGTTTTACTGTAATAGGAAATGAGAATTCCAAATTAGGAACAAGTATGTGATATATCCAAAATGGCGGACTGATGTGTTTTACTATAATAGGAAATAAGAATTCCAAATTAGGAACAAATATGTGATATATATCCAAAATGGCGGACTGATGTGTTTTACTATAATAGGAAATGAGAATTCCAAATTAGGAACAAGTATGTGATATATCCAAAATGGCGAACTGATGTGTCTTACTATAATAGGAAATGAGAATTCCAAATTAGGAACAAATATGTGATATATATCCAAAATGGCGGACTGATGTGTTTTACTATAATAGGAAATGAGAATTCCAAATTAGGAACAAGTATGTGATATATATCCAAAATGGCGGACTGATGTGTTTTACTATAATAGGAAATGAGAATTCCAAATTAGGAACAAATATGTGATATATATCCAAAATGGCGGACTGATGTGTTTTACTATAATAGGAAATGAGAATTCCAAATTAGGAACAAGTATGTGATATATCCAAAATGGCGGACTGATGTGTTTTACTATAATAGGAAATGAGAATTCCAAATTAGGAACAAGTATGTGATATATCCAAAATGGCGGACTGATGTGTTTTACTATAATAGGAAATGAGAATTCCAAATTAGGAACAAGTATGTGATATATCCAAAATGGCGGACTGATGTGTTTTACTATAATAGGAAATGATAATTCCAAATAAGGATCAAGTAAGTAATATATCCAAAATGACGGACTGATGTGTTTTACTATAATAGGAAATGAGAATTCCAAATTAGGAACAAGTAAGTAATATATCCAAAATGGCGGACTGATGTGTTTTACTATAATACGAAATGAGAATTCCAAATTAGGAACAAGTAAGTAATATATCCAAAATGGCGGACTGATGTGTCTTACTATAATAGGAAATGAGAATTCCAAATTAGGAACAAATATGTGATATATCCAAAATGGCGGACTGATGTGTTTTACTATAATAGGAAATGAGAATTCCAAATTAGGAACAAGTATGTGATATATCCAAAATGGCGGACTGATGTGTCTTACTATAATAGGAAATGAGAATTCCAAATTAGGAACAAGTATGTGATATATCCAAAATGGCGGACTGATGTGTTTTACTATAATAGGAAATGAGAATTCCAAATTAGGAACAAGTATGTGATATATCCAAAATGGCGGACTGATGTGTTTTACTATAATAGGAAATGAGAATTCCAAATTAGGAACAAGTATGTGATATATCCAAAATGGCGGACTGATGTGTTTTACTATAATAGGAAATGAGAATTCCAAATTAGGAACAAGTATGTGATATATCCAAAATGGCGGACTGATGTGTCTTACTATAATAGGAAATGAGAATTCCAAATAAGGATCAAGTAAGTAATATATCCAAAATGGTGGACTGATGTGTCTTACTATAATAGGAAATGAGAATTCCAAATTAGGAACAAGTATGTGAGATTTCCAAAATGGCGGACTGATGTGTTTTACTATAATAGGAAATGAGAATTCCAAATAAGGATCAAATAGGTAATATTTCTAAGGTGGTGGGTGTGTACAAGCAGGAAATTTGCATTACCATCTTGCCCAGTCTGAGCAGTTAGATCATTTTTTGTTAATGTTGGTTGAGGTTGAGGTTGAATAAAGTTTTTGAAAAAATGTTGACTTTGTGAAACAGAACTGATATCTCCAATGAGAGTTACAAAATTGCAACCTTCTGAAAGAAAGAACTCCCGTGTGCTGAGAGTATTAGAGACACATTAAAATTTATTCAAAATTTAAGATTTGCTTTTCAACTTGGCAACTAATTTTTTTCTGCTATTTGTGAGATGCATAACATTAAAAAAATGTGATTTACATTATCAAAATTTATAATACATACAGAAAATAAATTTGATTTTTCATCCATGGTTTTTAGTCTAATTAGTTCCAGAGCACCTCTGCGATGAATTAAATTTAAATCTGATTTTTTTAGATATCAGAAATGTGCTAATAATAGATAATCAATAAGCATGTTTATCAACATTAAACTAATCATGTCTGTGGATTACCTCAATGAATCAAATGAATTATTATACAAATTAAGCAATTATTATGAATAGATTTAGGTCTGTATATTGTTTCAGGGTGCACATGTACAAAATGTCATTATAATGTGATGAGTAATCCTAACTAAATTAGTGGAAAGCTGAAAAGTAAATTATTATGCAAATTAGGTAATTATTATAGATGTATATAAACCTAAAAATAATTTGATCATCACATTGTGTTAGAGCACATATGTACCAAGATTCTTTGAATTAAGATAAGTACTGTCACAGACCATCTACGTACAAAGTTTCATTGAAATGTGATTAGAAACAAAAATTATGATTTATTATGCAAATTAGGTAAATAATATGATCTGATTTTAACCCAAACTGAGAGGGTCTGTGCATTGTTCTGGAGCATCAATGTACCAAGATTCATTGAAATGGGATAAATAGTACTTGCGATATCAGTTTAAAAGCCAAAAATTAACTAATTATGCAAATTAGTTGATTAATATTAACACATTTTTACTTCAAATTAAACTGGTCTGTTGATGGCACATAAATGCTCTAGAACAAAGTTTCATTGAAATGTAATGAAGTAATAGTACTTGAAATATCAAAAGCTGAAAATTTATTAATTATGCAAATTAGGTAATTAATATTTCACATATCTGTCTGTGCATCGCCTCATGTATCTATGTAAGTTTCATTGAAATGTCATGATTAGTACCCAAGATATCAGTGGAAAAGCCGAAAATGTACTAATCATTATGCAAATTAGGTTAATTATATGCACGGATTTTTACCCAAAACCCAGTCAAGTCTGCGCATTAGCCCAGAGCATCTATACACAAAGTTTCATTGAAAACTAACATACGGTTCTTGAGATATCAGTGGAATGGACAGACACACACGCATACAGACAGGGTAACTGCAAAGATTCCCATTGTGTGCATCACACACAGGAGTCAAAAATTTGTAATGATTTAAATGTTCTATATTGTTATACTTGTTAGCATTCTTTATTTGTGAAACGTGATAAAAGTTGACCTAGAGCGGAACCATGGACATAATATTGGAAAACTGACTATATTTGTAAATATACTATAATATACTTTCAACTGATCAATATGTGAAATAGGTCATAATCTGCACAGAATTAATTGCTGAAACTAGGACACAAATGAACATCATGGGATGTATGACAGCAGGAAGTGAAGTACACTGAGAAACACAATAAAATGACAATGAGCTGCACATGTTGTGATCAGAATCTAATTGAATTCCAAAACTGAGTCAGAATGAACTATTCATTAAAACTGACAGACAACACACAGCATCAATCTATCATCACCAGCATGACAATCACATCCAAACACAATAGGCCTGCATACTTTGAAACCAGCAATTCAACAACGCCCACACTATACAGCATAAAAATGATGACAATCTCCTCAAATAAAAGGCCATATTTATGAAGCTCAATCACATCACAAAATCATCTACACGCAAGCTTTTTAAAAATGTTTGCGTTTAGATTATCTAATTATATCTGAATGATAACAATGTATTCAGTCAAGATGAGTACAGCCATCTTGAAATAACACATTATAGGATATATTTCCCATCATGCATTATGAGGCAGATTGCAGATGATAGGAATGTAATACAGACCACGTTAGCACCCATGCTCGGCTAGGCGCCCACCTCCTACATTTGGGACATTTCTATTTTTGGGTTCACCTTTGGCTAAGCGCCCATTCCCTTCAAAATGACCCTAATGCCCACCTTTACAAAAATCATGATTTTCTGAGTTGAGGACACTGGGCGCTAACTCAGTCCAGTACAGTATTACCCACATCCACATTATTTAGTTTCGATGAAAACATATTTCCAAATTCATGTGTAGTACGTATTGTGACTGCCAGTGTTGATGTGATGTGTGATTTATGATTTAATCATGACTGCATCTTCCCCCAGCGCCAGACATTTATGTTATTAATAAATATTTTTATCAACCACGCAACAATTGAAATAACACTGACATAGATTTGTATCCCTGCAATGAGATTTAATAATTCAACCATTATCTGATGGGAATTCAGGAAATAAGATATAAAAATAATTGTTAAGTTTAGAAAAATTGAAATCCAGAGTCATGCTAGGAGCTGTGTTGAATTTAGTCAAAACAAGTCATTGAAAATGACACAGTCCCTGTTAAATTTTTGAAAGTTCTCTTTGTGCTCGTCATATTAAAGCGCAGGGTTGTCGCGAGCGTGTCCTTGGAACTTGAGTTCTGAGCGGCATATACAACAGATTGTTTATTTACATCAAAACACGTGTTCCGTGTAGTAGTACATGTAATATGGCCAAAAACAAAAACAGCCGTAATTCAGCCATCTTTGATCTGATTATGAAACACACTGATATGTATGATTTATGTGCCAAATACGAATGAAAATAGTAGTAAGGCCAAAAAGTCAGATGGCTGTCAATCGGCCCCCATTGACCAGATTTTGAAACAAATTGTCATGGACATGTATCCTAACATGTATAAAGTACATGTATGTGCCAAATTTGATTGAAAACTGACAGAGCATGTCCAAGATACCGCATATAAAAAAAACAAGATGCCTGCCAGTCGACCATCTTTGATCCAATTGTGAAATAAATCGTCATGGACATGTATCCTAACATGTATAATCTATGTACCAAGTTTGAATGACAACTGACAAAGTATGACCAAAATACAACATTTTCAAAAAACAAGATGCCTGCCAGTCGACCATCTTTGATCCAATTGTGAAATAAATCGTCATGGACATGTATCCTAACATGTATAATCTATGTATCAAGTTTGAATGACAACTGACAAAGCATGTCCAAAACACAACATTTTCAAAAAACAAGATGGCTGCCAGTCGGCCATTTTGAATCGAATAGCTAAACCACTGCGTGTGCATATGTCCCACATAAAGTACTAGGCACATGCAAAGAATGAACGGAATCGGTCCAAGGGATTCTGAGATATGACTCTGGACAGACGGACGCATGCACGGACGGACAGACGCATGGACGGACGGAGACCGAATTATAAGACCCCGTTTTCGGACTTCTTCCGAATGGGGACTAATAAAGACATACACTGTACATGTAAAGTATAATTAAGAAAATATCCATGGTGTTATTTTAAGTTGAACATTCTCATCCTTACATCCACAAAGTCAACACTAATGTTAATTTATTTATCATGAACTTCAACAAAATTTACCAATCAACCTGATTAGTTAAATGCTAGAAATCAAAACTGCTCATACCTCCCTATTTTGCTGAATGGTTCATTCCTAATTAATACCAGCAGTGTCCCTTTAATATGGTAAAACAAGTGAGGAGTTGTAGCACATATTTGTTATTAAATTCACTTAAATTATTGAACAGAAAGTTAAAGGACACCCAGGATCAACTCCAAGATCCATACAGACCAACTATATCTTTAGATCAACCATGTATATATGTTTGATAGTAATCTACTGAATATTATTATCATCAGACCACGAGAAAAGTTTATGACGATGATGACTGTTTACAAACATATTGTCACAATTATGACCATCCCTTCACTTCATTTGGAAAACTAAAAATTTAGACAAATATAGGCCAGACATAATTTGCATTCATATGTAAACTACCAATTGCAATATTCTGCCTATAGAGGGCGCCCAATTGTATTCTTGTATACTAGTATTTCAATGTGCATATAGAGGACATTCTCCAGAGCCAAATGCAGGTGAAATACATTGATTTGCAGACCATTACTGGTAAATTCACCTGCTGGCTCCCTCGACAATAAACTGGAGTCATCAGTAAATATTCCCCTATAATAATAACAATAACTTTATTGCATCTTTAGAAATACACAATTTTCTAAACAAAACAAAAACAATGAAATAAAATTAAAATATTATTTGTCGATAAAATTATGTATAATGTTTTTCATTTTTTAACCTAAGAAGGCATTGTGTATAAATTCTCCTACAGATTTAATAATATTTTTATGTGTGCTTTGCAATAAATGAATGAATGTTTTATAGATTGGTTTGTATTTCGAAAGTAAAGTATTTTTGATGTGATAGAATTTGGGGCATATATCCCCCATGAAATCATACCAATTACATGTAGGAGAAACCACAGCCCATGAGTATGTGTTTTTTTTTAGAATGTTAGTTTCCTAATGTCCTGACGTATATACAGAGCCTGTATTGTCACTGACCTAATTTGTTGACATTTTTGTTTGTCAAAAAAAGTGAAAACACTGATAAGGGATTTTTTATATGATAAATAATTTGTTTTAAATCCTGTTCCTGTTCTCAAATTGGTGAAGTTCACAGAAAATGAACAGTATTTCACACACATGTAGAATCAGTAGGAAGTAGGATATTTTTTATGGACTGAAAAAGCATCATTTTTTTCCCAGCTATAGCAAAATAGCCGTTGAACTCCTTCCCTCTTGAATGAAAAACCTTATGGCTGATGCAATACTGCCCTCTGGTGCTAGTAAATGTCAGATACAATACTGCCCTCAAGTTTTAGTAAATGCTGGTGCTGTTGATCCAATACTGGCCTCTAGTAGCTATACATTGAAGCAAGCAAAATCAAGCAATAGCGCCACCATGTGACAGGGTTCAGAATTCATACATGTATGAGGTTTGACAACAATGTGCATCATGTTAATTTAACTAAATATAATGCAAATGAACTTTTATTATATATTTTTTGAGAAGAACAAGAGTACTTAGTTTACTAATGTCCATCTTTGGCATAACTTGGATGTCACAGAGTTATTTTATGGCATTAGTAATAACACTGTGTATGCATGAAATTTTCACTAAATCTGACAATGACAGATCTTGTCATGACAATTAAATGTTACATCTGTCTGTATCAATTTTCTTCAAAAAAAACAAAACCACTATTTAATGAATGAACACAAAATTATTATAATTAATTATAATTTGTGCAATAGAAAAAATAATTTCTGTTTGTATTCATGCACTTGAAATGTATGAGTCTTAAAATATAGCACTGTATCACAAGAAATGCTGTTTCATGTTGCCACATAATAAACCAATGAACATTGTCATGCCATTTATGACAAAATTTCTCAAAAATGAAGAGTAGGTTTCTACCATAAAATAACCCACACAAATGACCAGAATATGTTCAGTGATTTATAATGACAATATTTTAATAAGGCAGAGTGATTTAAAATCGTAAGGACCTCAGTGACAGTGTCTCCCTGTCTTAAGGTTCTCAGTGACAGTCCCTGTGACTCCCTGTCTTAAGAACCTCAGTGACAGTCCATGTGACTCCATCTTAAGGACCTCAGTGACAGTCCATGTGACTCCATGTCTTAAGGACCTCAGTGACAGTCCCAGTGACTCCCTGTCTTAAGGACCTCAGTGACAGTCCCTGTGACTTCGTCTTAAGGACCTCAGTGACAGTCCATGTGACTCCATCTTAAGGACCTCAGTGACAATCCCCGTGACTCCCTGTCTTAAGGACCTCAGTGACAGTCCCAGTGACTCCCTGTCTTAAGGACCTCAGTGACAGTCCATGTGACTCCATCTTAAGGACCTCAGTGACAAATCCGTGACTCCCTGTCTTAAGGACCTCAGTGACAGTCCCAGTGACTCCCTGTCTTAAGGGCCTCAGTGACAGTCCATGCGACTCCATCTTAAGGACCTCAGTGACAGTCCCCGTGACTCCCTGTCTTAAGGACCTCAGTGACAGTCCATGTGACTCCATCTTAAGGACCTCAGTGACAGTCCATGTGACTCCATGTCTTAAGGACCTCAGTGACAGTCCCCGTGACTCCCTGTCTTAAGGACCTCAGTGACAGTTCATGTGACTCCATCTTAAGGACCTCAGGGACAGTCCCTGTGACTCTCTGTCTTAAGGACCTCAGTGACAGTCCATGTGACTCCCCATCTTAAGGACCTCAGTGACAGTTCCTGTGACTCCCTGTCTTAAGGACCTCAGTGACAGTCCATGTGACTCCATCTTAAGGACCTCAGGGACAGTCCCTGTGACTCGCTGTCCTAAGGACCTCAGTGACAGTCCATGTGACTCCATGTCTTAAGGACCTCAGTGACAGTCCATGTGACTCCCTGTCTTAAGGACCTCAGTGACAGTTACTGAGACTTCCTGTTTTAAGGACCTCAGAAGTCCCTCTAACTCCTCGTTTTAAGGACCTCAGTGACAGTGACAGTTTTGACCAATAACTGGCATGGAAAATTAGTTGTTATGATTTGTAAACTAATTATGAAATTTACCAGTGAACCATTTAATTATATAACAATAGAATTAAGCAAAAATGTAATTTTCATGACGGAGTACATTACACTATGAATGAAACAAAACAACTTTGCTGTGAGACCGCACAACTGCGCGAGACACACTATAATGCTATTATTTAATTTTGTTATTTTTTATAATAAGTACTAAAGCAGCTTAAATAAATGCGTCAGCCTGTTGTGTGATTTGTTTTTGCTTTATTTATAGCAATATTATAATGTACTTACAATGATCGACACAAATGCAATCAGGATTATCTTAATATAAGAAGCTAAACATGATAATAGGTCACTTTCATGACCCGTAAAGGTCACTCATCCTGGAACTTTTGTTGGTATGAAAATCAAAAATGAAATTATTTTATACATATTATTAAGCACAATTTCGTAGACTTGGTTTAACTACTTGAGTAAAATTGTTCTGAACAAAAAGACAAATTAAAATGCTTCAAGTGTTTATGTTTGTGATGCTGTCATACCAACAAAAGTACCAGGATGTGTGACGCTTAGGAGTCATGAGAAGGGACTATTACAAATAAATGTATACAGTCTTATATGCAGTCCAATCAGAAAGAATAACTAAACATTAGTGTATTTATGAGTGACAAAGTTAAAACCTATTCAGATTTGGATCTCCAAATTAACTACCCCAAATATTGCTGATTTTAATTTGATTATTAAAAACAAAATTTAATAAAATTTGATAAATTAAAGCCTCCCTAATATCTGACAATTAGATATCGGTGGAGCATGCATGGAAACATAATCATAATACAACCAATCAAATTATGCAGACACAATTCTATTTCCGTTAGGTAATGGTCTGACCTAGTTTTCAATGAAGCAAGATAATACATATATGTGTGGGCGGTATTTGAATTCACAATCTGCATGTTTGACGGACAACGCATAGCCAAGTGTTAAGGAAGATTGTTGAGCTGCATAAGGTCAAATCCATCTTATATCATTAATACAATATTTAATAATTAGACTTGGGTAAATAAATTTGTATGATTCATAAATAATATAGGTGTCAATACCATGTGATGAATTTACTAATTTATTGATTCTGGCAAACTGCCAATTTAGTGGATGCGGTTGCTATACATCTATCTTAATATTAGTTCTATTAGTATTGTGGACATTATTGTAAACTGTTGTGTTGGTTTGGAATTAGTTTGATACTACTTGAATGTTTTGAAAAAACAAGCACACAAAAACATTACAAATTGGAATGTGATGTGAATGTAAAATAAAATCACTTCCTTCCAAGAAATCCATACAAATATGAGAAAAAATTCACGATATCTAAACAAATTTTTTGTGTGAGTTTAGTATGCACCAATTGTACATATATTTGTTTTGTTTTTTTAATTTTGTTGGTGTGAGCAGGACTGTGAGATGGAGTCAAATGCCGGTGTGAGCAGGACTATGAGACAGAGTCCAATGCTGATGTGAGCAGGACTGTGAGATGGAGTCAAATACTGGTGTGAGCAGGACTGTGAGATGGAGTCAAATGCTGGTGTCAGCATGACTGTGAGATGGAGTCAAATGCTGCTGTGAGTAGGACTATCAGATGGAGTCAAATGCTGGTGTGAGTATGACTGTGAAATGGAGTCAAATGCTGGTGTGAGTAGGACTATGAGATGGAGTCAAATGCTGGTGTGAGTATGACTGTGAGATGGAGTCAAATGCTGGTGTGAGTATGACTGTAAGATGGAGTCAAATGCTGGTGTGAGCAGGACTGTGAGATTGAGTCAAATGCTGGTGTGAGCAGGACTGCGAGATGGAGTCAAATGCTGGTGTGAGTAGGACTATTAGATGGAGTCAAATGCTGGTGTGAGTAGGACTGTGAGATGGAGTTAAATGCTGGTGTGAGTAGGACTGTATGTGAGATGGAGTCAAATGCTGATGTGAGCAGGAGTATTAGATGGAGTCAAATGCTGGTGTGAGTAGGACTGTGAGATGGAGTTAAATGCTGGTGTGAGTAGGACTGTATGTGAGATGGAGTCAAATGTTGATGTGAGCAGGACTATTAGATGGAGTCAAATGCTGGTGTGAGTAGGACTGTGAGATGGAGTCAAATGTTGATGTGAGCAGGACTATTAGATGGAGTCAAATGCTGGTGTGAGCAGGACTGTATGTGAGATGGAGTCAAATGTTGATGTGAGCAGGACTGTACGTGAGATGGAGTCAAATGTTGATGTGAGCAGGACTGTATGTGAGATGGAGTCAAATGCTGGTGTGAGCAGGACTGTACATGAGATGGAGTCAAATGCTGGTGTGAACAGGATTGTGAGATGGAGTTAAATACTGGTGTGAGTAGGACTGTAAGATGGAGCCAAATGCTGTTTCAGCAGGACTGTGAGATGGGGTCAATGGCTAGTGTGAGCAGGACTGTGAGATGGGGTCAATGGCTGGTGTGAGCAGAACTAACAGCTGAAAGTGGAATCACAGTCGGATAATCGTGACAGACATGTGACATTGAAACACAATTATCCATATTCCAATCCGTCTAACTATTCCATGGTATTTTTATCCCTTGCTGATTAATTGTAAATGTCAGTGGTATTGGATTAAAAGATTTTCTAGTGTTGGTAATTTCATTCAAAGTAAATCCCATTAAAACTTGCAGGAAAAAATGCATGAGGTTTTAATTTAAATGCTAAATGGCAGTTCAACAAATAGAGGTGAATTCCTCTTTCTCATCAAGCTTGTTTCAAACAATAACAATAAAAGTGTTTGACCAAGGTTATGTTTTGACTTTTCGAGGCTGATTTGATAAATAGTTGTATAGTGCAACATGCAATGATATCTTAAACTCTATAGTGTTTTCGTGTTTCCACAAGATCGCTTTCATGTTTTGTGATGTATTTAAATGTAATCACAAGCCTGATGTAATAAATGGACAATGAACGTATTTTGAGTTTGCCCATGGGATGTACATGTATGTTAGTTAACCATCTTGTAAAATCACTGTGAAATCTCAGCCACAAGTGGACGTACTGTAGTGATGGATTTCCTTTTGTTTACAACAGTGAGGGGAGGCAAGGGGGGTAGCTGGTACGGTTTTACGGGAAATAAAAAGGGTTTTTTACAATTTACAAGGAAAAAAAGACATTTTTACAGTTTACAGTGTTAAAAAATGGAACATTGAATGGTCCGAAGAGCTCTCGGACTCAAATTCTCCGCCTCTACTCAGGTTGCGCCGTGTGTAGAGACGCATGCGCATGTTACCCTCGTAATGCTCTTCATTCGGTTAGATGGCCTTTTACGTCTTGACAGTGAATTGTGTCATCTAGTCGTTTTAAAGTTTCTAAAATGTAATTTCCCTGGATTATTTTTTAAGATTTTTTTATTTGGATGTAAATTCTTGTACGTACCGAGAAAAATGACACATTTTTACAGTGTACGAAAAAATTTTTTGATTGATTGCGTTGTACATCTAGCCTGTGATCACAGAATTACGGAATTTATTTTTTCTATTTAAGTTGTACGAACAAAAAAATAGTGCAATTACGTTGAACGAAAATAACCCTTGCCCCCCCCCCAACAGTATCTGTCATATAGTTTGCTAAGAAATCAATATTACAAAACATATCAATCAGTTTTTTTTTTCACATACATGTACAAGCTTTCAGAATATGAATACATGTAAATTGTTACAATTTTAGTGATTTTCAGACACGACACAATACTACACCTGATGGTTCAACAAGTTTGTATTTGTAAAAAACTGTTTGATGATTAAAGCGCTGCGCATGTGGGACATTTGTGTTGATTTACCCACAATCCAATGCGCTCTTCAAATGGAAATCACAAGGATGAAATTTGACCTGGGCACGACTTGCACTGATTACCGCCGGTGACTTAGTTGATACCTTCCAATAACATGAAAATTATCTAATTAAAGCTTGGAAACGTCTCAGTTCGTACTCGTTGATCTGTGCAACAGTCAAAGTCGCAATTTTTGTTTATATGAGACCCGACTACCACGCTTTAAAGTACCACACAACTATAGAAAACACTGGACACAATTGTAAATATCTACACTATCAATATAATCTTGACTCGTCACATGGAATAGCTGCAGGTTTGAACAATTAATATTCCAAAGCTTTGTGTATTACATTATATTTGTTGCTTGATACTGCTGAACATACTAAAATAATTATCTATCATTGTAAAGTGGGCTATTATCTAAATCCAGTGTATTGTCACTAACGGAAAACGATTCATGTAATAAACAAAATTAAATTATTTTTCACAAGGCTGCAAAAACAAGCAGAATATAATCTACTCAGTGTTACTATACCAAGTGGTTTATAGACAGCTTTAGAGCATGTTATTATCTACTACTGATTGCTCATCATTTCCTGTAGTCTTTTTTACCTTTTTTTTCAGAAAACTCACTAAAACTAATCTGCTACTAGATGTTTCATCAGCAATAGCTTTTTTATAAACATGATATACATGATTTAACAGTCATATTCTCACAACAATAAAACAGTTTTTAAAGATGAAACTTGTGACATGCAAAAGAAAAATACTACAAAATTATAGTGTTCAAATAAAATAATCAAATAGTGAAAGCAAGCTTAGAAAACTAGTCATTTTATATTGCTGTCCATCCTATTATTGACAAGATATTGGTTTCCATCTCTCATGGTAGTAAAGTATAGTGTGGGTGGTCATTTCAACCAGCGACATGAATTCCCTGAATTGCTGCAATCTAATTTATAAACTATAATGTCCATTTTTTTATCACCAAGGCAACAGCCAGTGCTAGAATCAATTAGATGCTCTATGCATGAACCAGCAAAACATTTTTTTGATTGAACTATTTAAAAAAAAATGTGCATGACTGGCATATCTTTGATCATATCATATCATACTATGCCCTCAAACAATATGATCAAACATAACTCTGAGAGAAGAAGGCAATGCCAATATGGATTTAAGTTCAATTGCCTCAAGTAGTCAGAGTAAATTATTACACTATCAAGATATGACTATAAAATGTATATCTAAAGTTCTATTTCTGGGAAATTTGAGATTATTATTGCCAATCATTACTGCCAACTAAATGAAAAAAAAAGAAACAAATCATAAATTGGAATATGTACTTATTTTTGGTCATTCGGATTAGTAATTAAGCCTATTGAGCAAATGAGTTTTCTGCATCACATGTTATTGCTAGGGAATCCCTGTAGGAATTACAGAGAAGCCAATTATGTGTTATTTGGATGCCTGTTACATCATTGCATTGCTCAATTATCTGACATGATATTTATTATTATACATCTGTCACTGTAACGCCATAAGTTACAGTGTGCCATAATTTTGTGCTATTTCACTAGGTATTTTCATCCTACCATATTAGAAAACGTGAATTCTAAATGTGGAATGATTATGCGCATCAGCATTCTTTAATACTAAAAAACAAACATGGCTATCCCCAGGGTTTGGCTGGACACCACACAAAAAAGTTTGCTAAATCTACTCCAAACTTTAGGATTTCGGCATTGCCATCATGTATTCCTGGGAGGAAAAGATGTATAATACTAAGGTTATTATAAGGATACTGCAAAGTATGCACTAAGACAGTACGCGGTCACATCAACCTCTGTATTTGTGCATATTTGTTCATTATCTTCGTAATAACCTCATATTATTACTGTGGGTTGTTGGCTTTTGTCCCAAATGAGAAGACTTTTCTGTCAGCATTATGTTTCCCGTACATACTATTGGATGGAGTGTATGACAAACACAGAAACAAGTTTAGATTTTTAAAGCAGCATGACAGCGATGAGTAAAGCATCTACTAATCATAATATCATCATGGCAATTCAACATTGTATAATCTCAGAATAAAAAGGACTACTCAAACACAAATTTGGAATCGAACCTTAAATTAGATATGAAACTCTGTGTAAACTGCAAACACTTCAAGAATGCCTTAACAAGTAAGACATAGATGACAACGACAACGACAATGACAACAATGATGACAATGACTGTTCAGTTGCAGGGAAATTAATAAATACATAAAAGATAGACCTAAACAATAAATGCCAATGCCTATACACTTTTTTTTCAAACCCTGGTAAACATATATTGGGTCCAGGTAACCAGTGTTGGTAAGCCATCAATAAAAATTGACTTCATTCACAACAATTTACAAACAAGAATTTTCAAACAGAAACCCCAATGTGTTATGAGCGTGTATATGTAGAGTAATTCAGTTCGCACTATTTCCCTCTTGTGAATGATGTAATGGCACTTAGAGACTCAGCTTGATTATCAGATATTGAGATAAAGAATGTGGTAATAGTAGGATATATGAAGTACCAGTAGATTGGGGATTGAAACCTACTGGCTAAGACAAACCACTTAAGCCTTACATACAATTGTTATGCAGATCATACGCATTGATGGTTTGGTTGAACATGAGGTTGTTCTTATCACCGCATCCACAAGGGATTCATCATCAGAAACATGGGATGATGGCAGCGGCTTTAGATGAACTCAAATAAATGCGTTCTCATTTATTTCTTTACAAATATTATGTCAACGTCACATTGGTGATCCATACAAAATTAATCCAACCGCAATCCAAGACCATTTTACTTAAATCATTTGAGTGGTCACTATACACAGTTTCACTGTATATGTAGTTTTATCTAGTTTCATATAGCAATAAAGTTGATAAGGTAACTTGTAATCAATATGCAAATTAACCATTTAGTAGGGCAGATTAAAATTAGACAGTTGTTAGATATAGTATTATGCTAATAATATCAAACATGTATAGTGTTAACATTTTAATGAGAAGTAATTTTTCACAAAAAACAGGTATAAACACTTAAACTTGTCAGTTAATTATCAGCTGATTAATTAGTTTGGCATTGCAGCCGAAATTTTACTGATCTTGTGAACTAAATTTGAATTGATTTTAGCCAGCTGTTCACAAATTTGTCAACAGACACATATTCATTAATACAGTGACAGACAGACAGACAGACAGACAGACAGACAGACAGACAGACAGACAGACAGACAGACAGACAGACAGACAGACAGACAGACAGACAGACAGACAGACAGATATTAATACAACAGAACCTCCAGGTTGAGTTTTGCCCTCACATGTACAGGTATGGATAGCAGCATAAGCTATAGAATAAGTTAAGATATCTAGGATATGAAGTTTTACATTATCCAGGGCAGAAAATAAATTGATAGTATATTAATCATAAACCCTTAATATATGATACTTCTCTCCTGGGAAATCATCCATACTTGTGGACTACTAACAATTCCTTGACCTATGCCATATTTGTTTTACAACATTATCATTTAATTTCTAGCTAAGTGATCACTCTATTTTGAAAGTAAATTTTTTATAAAAATCACAAAACACAATTTATCAATAAATATAATCCTGTTTACTGAAGATTAAAATAACTTTTAGGCTTGTACTCAGATTACCATACCGGTAGGTCCTTTAGTTTTGAAAAAATATTTCTAAAACATGTAATCTAAATTTAGAATTACTTATTCTGTATAATACTTGAAACTATATTTTTAGAAAATGGATGGAAAAACACACCCAAAAATAGTGATTTTTGTTTTGTTTTCAAGTACCATTTAGAGAAGATAATGAAATGGTAGGTTGTCACAATAAAACTGGAAGGCCACTGTCTGCCTACATATATTTTCTGTTTTTAACTGCTATAGGCAACCAGCTATACAGTACTAGTATTTTATTTACGAAGTCCATGTCCATTCGGCTGAATACCATCAGATTTAATGCAAAATTATTTGCCATAATTTATTTACGCTTTCACAATATTTGTTGTTTTGAAGTCAAAAAAGTAAAAAGTTGACATGGATGTCAGGCAACAATGACGGAAAATTAATCATACATCTATGATGAGCTCCGCTCCACAAAGTCGACAGAGATTAGATAGAATGGTAAACAGTCACTGACGCTTTGTTTGACCTTGAAGATCAGTTACATTGTATTAACGCAAGTTCGTTTGTTATGACCCTCCATTACTCTCAAAATAAAATGAGCTAAAATATACATCATCATTTCAACACATTTTTAGTTTTACCTTGTTCTGGCAGTAGAAATTTAACAAATTCAATGAGGGAATGTATGTTTGGGGTTACTTCTGAAACTCAAACAATCAAGCTTTACACCATTACAGCTAATATCCTATTTGTCTAATGATGTGTATACTATCAAATAACAGTCACATCGCCAATAATGCCAATAGATAGTGTTAATATACAATCTGACATGAGTGATGGACTGTGCTGCTGGTCACACATTCCTGGTGTAAAACTTATCACATTTGGCAATTATAAATGGAAAAACAAATTTTGATAGTCAGTAGTACACTTTAGCAATTGATTATGATTATCTTGAGTGCTTTAAGGTAGCACCATGGATAAAATGTGTTACAAATTTATCTGTGATTCAGACATTATTTTAAAGTTACTGATCATTCTACTCTAACACTCTATACATCATCTGAAAGCTTAGATATAGATTAATACAGTAGTGCATATGTGGCACTAATGTTTCTCTATGAATTTTGCTATTGTGCTTTTTTTTTACTATTCCTTCTATTGCATAGGATGTTTATAACACTATAGGCTAGATGGTTGCGTCTGGGTTTTCTGCCTTTGTTTTCTAGCTACTTGTACAACCAAATACCCACAGACATATTACAAACAATGAGTTACCAGTGGAGAGACTCCATGCTTTCTATATATAGAAATGCCATCAGTCACAGCTCCTTACTTTGCCTGCAACACCTAATTTTGTGATATACTAGTTGACTCCAGCTGTAACCTCATGATTTACAATGCATTATTTACAAATGGTATTTTAAACACGATGGTCATACTTAATAATAAATGGGGAAGTCAATCTGTAAAAGAGAACGTCACCATAAGGATGTACAAAACATACAAATGAATGTACATTAAATGCAGTACATTATAGCAACCCTTGTACATGTAATTAGAGCTTCCATCCCCAGTACAGAATGGAATGTTTCTAACTAGGGATGGGATTTAGTACTCAACGTAGCTACTTTCCCAAAGGACATACATCCTTACACTCAGGTGGATTACATGCTCTGTTGGTTCTCTTGTCGTCATAGCAATATAAGAATCATTAGATGAAGCAAGTGAAATTGAACAAAAATTGCTGATTTTCCATTCACTACAAGATTACCAGTATACATGTAACGTGAAACGTCCAACCAACGTCAGCCGCAAAAATTAGATGATATGATTTTAAACTTGAATCCCTTTTTTATAGCTGGATGTTGAGATTATGACCTTTATGGTAAAGTTTTCACATCCAATTTCACGCATAACTCGCATAACAGCGAACCGAAAATCGCCAATTTAACAGTTCAAGAGTTCAAACGAGAAGTTTGAAAGTTTTTCAAAAGTGAAAAAAGTTCAAGAAAAAGTACATTTGCTTTGAACTGAGTTCAACACTTCAATATTGCAGTACTCAAAAAGTAACATTCCCTTTGAAGCGAATTCAAGAAAAAGATATAAACATACTCAAAAAGTAACATTTGTTTTGAAGAAAGTTCAACACATCGATATCAGAGTACTCAGAAAGTAATTGAAATTCTTCTGTAGTTGCTGAAAAGGAAGTGTTGCATAAAATAATGAATTGTGCAACGACGACTATTCATTGACAGCGCCTGTTCAGCATACATAGTGTCTTCATACATTTTATTTTACTATTGTGAAAAGTGTTAGTAAACTAGGGAGGGAAACCAAAGGTTGTGATTAAATTGAATTCGTTCAGGGTAGTGTATCTTGTTAAAGTATTATGGTTATTGGGCAATATGTCAATGTAAACACACTTCTGGGATCTCACCTCAGCTAATACATGTGTACATATAATGAAAACTGATCCCTTCAAATGCCAACATCAACTTTTGTCATTTTCATCAAATAAAACGGCATGTTTTTTTCCCATATTTATTTAAAAATTTGATCAATGAAAATGGAAATAAAATATTTGGTTTATTTGATAGAAAATTAACAAAGATACCATAGAAAAAAGATAAAAATGTGTGAAATATTGCACCAGATTTTAGAAATGATATATGTAATATGTGATACATCATTATTTCTACAAAACAACGTTGCTACATTTTATGATATATCACTCATAATTTGTTCTTCAAATTTAAAAACAGTATCAGACAAAATTAAGTACTTAGTTAATACATGTATCACCTGCAATGTAAGAAGGGTGAACCCACATTTTGGGGACACTGTGGTTTATGAAAAGTAAACCCATACTACTTTTAGGGACAAACTACAATGTATGACAGGTGAACCAACACAACAACATACATGTAGTGTAGAAAACCTACTAATTACAACACTAATTGATATACAGGGGAGGGGTGCATGACTATACATAGAGTGAACACATTTCCAGTCAAATCAAGAATTTCTTGTAATGCTTTACAGTCTTGGTACATGTAACCTTTATTTTATTCCTGAAGGGCTAATAAATTTGATATCTCAGCTGCTCACGTCCACTTTACAGTCTAAATAACCCCATAACGTTCAAGATAAAATAATTAGCATACACATGAGATTGTCCCTAGCCCTAACCCTTTCAACTGCCCCCGCAAAACAAATCAGTTAAGATTGTTCATTGCTCAATCTTAGGTAATTCCACCACCTCTGGGATAGAAGAATCATTATAAAAATGTTTATACGCTTAATCTACTTGCATTAACCTTAGAAGATGAATGAGTGAAACACCGGCAAACCTGTCTAACCCAAACACCAAAAAGATGGAGATACATGTATTTAAACACAGTCAAAAATGGATATATAAAGTACATGTACAAAAAGTCAAACCTGTCTAATTGGAACAGAGCTAATGGTTTTTGAGAGACATTTTTAGTTGTAAATCCATTTAAATGCTTGATTTCTTATGTACATGTTTTCAAATTTAGAAACTGTTTATTTCATTAGAAAACATGATGGTTATGATAACATTTAAAAAATTGAGAATAAATTGCTCATGCTCTGCTGCAGCCATTACTGACACACTCATTTCACCTTTTACCGATGTGCTTCATTTAGATTTCAATGAAGATAACCTCATGTGAACTCCTAATACCTATGTGACCTTTCAATAGAAAAATTAAATTATTACAGGTATAATGTAAAAAAGTCAAATATGATTGCTCAACTTCACTAAAAATAGAACACTTGACATCAAATTGAATCAGTATATTAGAACAGTGTGGTATCGTTTCCTGTAATGCCATCGCAATAAAATCCAGTACCGGTACATTACATCAGCTATTCTTACTCCTAAGATACAATGTTTCTTAATTGATATCATGATGTCATGATGTGCTTTATGATGTCATCTTATTGATGATGTCATGTCTTGGTGTAACCTGCCAATGAACTGCAAGCATCATACTCTAACATACAATTGTCCAAGGACACATACATTTATGGTTAGTATTTGCATTTGTTTTTCTCATACAAACTAAGGAAGTAGAAAATGTGTCTTGACATTATATTCAGAATAAGAAGCAATGCATTTTGGGATATGATAAGAAAGAACTAGCACAAATTTTGAAAGCAATATTTTCTCTATAAATAGTAAATTCAAATTTAACTCTAAATTCACAATTTTATATTGCAAATATTCTTATCAGAGCTAAGTGAATCAAACCAATGTGTAAAACTGTAAACATCTTTAGTTGCTTTTCTATCAACTTATTTTTATGTGAAATAGGTCTATAATAATGCTTTATAACCCCGTAATGAAAAAACAAATCGTTTTAGTATAATATTGTATGTCAGAATATGGTGACAAATAATGAAATGAAATAAAATTATATAATTGTATTAGGGATAGATAGCATTTTAACCTTGTTATTTACATGAATAGCTAAATTCTATTTATAGTATCTTAGTAATATTCATTCATATGATCTATAACCAACAGACAGGCATTGTATAATCCATGAAAATGTCACTATATTATTTTGGCAGTCTTAATGTCATGAAATGTAGTGACAATTTCAAGAAGTCTCAATGACCTAAAGATAGTGAAACATGATATTTCGTCAGGGAATCTCAAATGAATTTAATGGAATGTAATGAAATTTTCACTAAATTTATACAGCAGTCTCAATGCAATGGAATGTAGTGGAAAGTTCAAGAAGTCTCAATGACTTAATGGTAGTGAAAATGTCACTTTATTTTATAGGCAGTGAGTCGCAATGACTTTTACGAAATATAGTGAAAATGTCACTTTATTTTGGCAGGACTTATGTAATGTAGTGAAAATATTACTATACATTGACAGTGAGTCTCAATGACTTATGAAATGTAGTGAAACAGTCACTTTATTTTGGTAGGACTTATGTAATGTTGTGAAAATATTACTATACATTGATATTGAGTCTCAATGACTTTATGAAATGTAACGAAAATGTCACTTTATTTTGGCAGCGAGTCTCAATGAGTTGTATGAAATGTAGTGAAAAGGTCACTACTATATATACTGACAGTGAGTCTCAATGACATCCATGAAAATGTCACTATATACTGACAGTGAGTCTCATTGACTTGTATGAAATGTGAAAATGTCACTACATGTATATACTGACAATGAGTCTCAATGACTTGTATGAAATTTGAAAATGTCACTATATACTGACAATGAGTCTCAATGACTTGTATGAAATGTAGTGAAAATGTCATTATATACTGACAGTGAGTCTCAATGACTTGTATGAAATGCGAAAATGTCACTACATGTATATACTGACAATGAGGCTCAATGACTTGTATGAAATGTAGTGAAAATGTCACTATATACTGACAGTGAGTCTCAATGACTTGTATGAAATGTGAAAATGTCACTACATGTATATACTGACAATGAGTCTCAATGACTTGTATGAAATGTAGTGAAAATGTCACTATATACTGACAGTGAGTCTCATCAACTCTCTTCATAAACAAATAACAAATTGTGACCATTTAGTGTCAAAGGGCAATATTATAACTTGTTTATCCCTTTTCGAAAGCTTTCACAGTGTATTGTGGTATGTAGCACGTACATGTACGTTGAAATGTAGGGAGTTCAATGCAATGTAGCATAAAAGTGAGTCACATAATACGTCTTTTTATCGGCTCTGATTTATTTCTTTGTCACAACATGTGTGACATTTAATACTTTTTATTTTTATCGCTCGTGAGCTGCATGTGTATACATTCCTATTACAATATACGATATGGCTGTAGCAATGGCTGTGATGACATGAAGAATTACCCAATTTGTCCAAGGGCATTATACTACAAATTGACATCCTAAGAAAAATGCAACAGAATTCTTTCAAATATGAGAAGTGAAGCGCCTCAAGGGAATCTTGCCTGAATGCACATCGACACCAGATGGCTAGGATATTGCTTTCCTGGTGTTGGAAAAACTTTTATTCACATAAGTACGTCAGCACACAAGATGAGAGACAAGAGTGTATTTAACTTGGCCTATCATTTATAGATTCACAGGGGTCATTTGCATACACACACAAACACATTTGCTCCATGTTTGCAATGATTTAATAACAACAAGATTTACTGACCACGTTCTATTAATAACACAATAAGTTTGAGCATTAGTCAAGTATAGGATGATATTACAGGAGATAAATGATACTGACGTCAATTCAACATTTGGTGATATATCATAGAAAATATTTGGTAATCGTTGTCCTGAGTAACTATTATAAACAGCAATGGCTCTATATCGTTAGCATAGAAAATAATGTTAAAACCTTTAGATAGAACATAAGAATGCATGAACATGCATAACAACCATAAACTGGAATTACTATTCTATTCAACAATTGAACATGTATACACACACTAGCTAATAAGCACAAGGAATGAGTTGAACAGTTTGTTAATTCCCTGTGGTTCTTTAGTGCCAAGGTGGAATATAACAACAATATTTGGTGGGTGGGTGGGTTGGTTGAAGTAAAACATATGCTATTAGGAATATTGTAAATAACTGGTGTAGAGGTAATTACAACACTGCTACATGGTCATGTACCATGTTAATTTAGCAGCATATTGTGATACCAACAGTACAAGAAATAATTTATTAACGTTTTCACCACCAGACTTTTTCACCCAAAATTTCCTGCACTTCTTTTCTTAAATTCTTCAATATTTTGGAAATGAATCCTAATTTTGAAGCCAACAGAAAAAATTCAAGTCAATTTGGCTATTTTTGTTCCAATATTCTGAACTATTTTGTGAATTTGTGATGAAAAGAGGGAACTGGTGGTAAAAGGGTTATAGACTATAGATTTCTGCAAACTAAAACAAGGGGATGCACTGATTTTAAATATCGTAACAAATTTGGTACTGTTATATATGTACATGTACATGATATAAAAAAAAATCAATTTCATTATCGAATATATCAAATAAGTAATTAGAACCGAGTTCATAAGTAAAATATTTATTTAATACAAAGCAGCTAGCAATTTACATGTATAGAAGGTGAAAGACCAGTTTATTGGCACTAGTCATAGCAGAGATTGCAGTGAAATAAGAGGGAACTGTCCAGCTTATCATTTGTTTAGAAGACCATGTGTTTGTATATCATATACTACATGGAACAAGATGGTAATTTAAGTTTGTATGTACGTCATTGGCAGATAAACAGCACTATCTGACAACTCTGGCAATTTAGCAGCTGGTTTGTCTATTACTATAGTATCTAACTTAATCATACAGGTATTCAAACCCTTTATACTTAGTATTAGCTGCATGAACAGACAGTCTCCCACCATGCGTGCTAGTGTGACTCATTTCCTTTATCTTCATCACACTTTCCATTTTAAAATAGCAGTGAATGTGTTTTTTTAGCTCTTTACAAAGCATCATGCACACGAGACCTTGTACAGAGATCAGATCAACTACACGTATACATCCTAGCAGCATTTTTTGTATTTATTTAATAATTTGATCAATTCACTCACAAATAAACTTCATTGTATCAATTGCGTGATCTCCAGCCATTTTATCATATCAACAAACCATGCAATTTATTGTTATTGGAGGAGTCTTTTGTGGTTTGGTTCAGAATGAAGAACACGAACAAAGACATGAGTTTTGTTCTCCTCAGCTTATCACATAGTGATGTAAACTAATTGCTCAATTTATTCAATTGATTATTCCATAGAAAATCACATCTCTGCTGCATCATCACACAGTATGGTACCACACCTTTATGAATTATATCAAAAGAAACATCCATTTTATTAATTACATTACAATATATCATTCACGTTTAAACACATCTAGAAAGAGAAAACAAATTTTAAAATAAATTTGTCATGAACCCTGAATGGTCTACAGATGACTAAATTGCACTTGACAGATTAAACCGATATCAGGTTTCTGAAAACACTACATGTTACAACCTGATTCAATATAATTACCTCAATCAGTATCTGCCACTGGATACAATTGATGAAAACATGTTCAAACCATCAAAAACCTCCCAGTTACACAAAAAGCTTCTTTAATCTAGGTATGCAAATTCAATCAAAACATCAATTTTCAACTTAAAGAGAGAAATGGCACTGAGAAGTATGAGCAATTTCACATGCTGAAGAATGGAAAAGTGCTATGTATGATTTCCCCATCAGGAGTTCTGAAGAGGTAGCTACTGTGTACTATTATAAAGCCATTCACAAGGAGGAAAGTCACTGTCTATTTCAATTTTACTTCAGTTCAATGCTTTATTCTAGATATGAACAAAAATACAGTGGTCCATATTAAAAAATGAAACAAGCAGCCTCTCGGCTGAGATAGTTAGCAATACATGTTTCAATGATTGACCTTGCGTTTTTCAACAAGAAGTCAAAAATATCACATTTTACCAAAAATTAGAAAAATATTCATCTAAATTAGAGAATTAAAGATATCCTCATGAAATGAACAAATTTGAATGGGGTCTACCTAATTAAGATTTTTATACTAGGTAGTTATCGAAAGTCAAAATATACCATTTTTTTTATACAATTGATGTCATACATGTATCCTGTAATTTTATTTCTACACATTTTCTCAATGTCTCCTGATTTTGTCTCTTAAGCAATGACAAAATAATATGTTTTGTTATGCAATCGCCTAGATACAATAAATTCCATGAAGGTACAATACAATGTATGATTGTTTTCATAGAAATTTATGAAATATTTATAAAAGCATTTACCCTAATGCTTCATTGAAATCCAAAAAAAGACGCTTTCATTGGCTACAGAAGCCATTTTGTGATGCCTATTACCCATGAGAGCCCGAGTTACCAATGATTTACTATCACCGTTTATGCAGGCACAAAATATTATATACAGACAGTATGTATCTGCTAAGGCATTTGGTTGGGTCAAGTTGTTTTCAACAGAAATTTATAAATTTATAAAATACAGTTATAAATATTTTATATAAAAAGCTTTTATTTTATTAAATTGTCATTATCAAGTTCAACATCAAATTAAACATACATGTACCAAGTAGTTCATTAGTTGATTAGTCACATGTTGTGAATACATCTTTTTTTTTTTATGAAAGTATACTCTTCCTACATGTATACATCAAATTGACAGTTGTTTATGTTTCAAATATCTTATCTTTATGTCACTCAGTCATTCTACATATCAGAAAGAGGAAAAAAAGGAGCCTATTAAACCAAAATTAATGGTATGATACAGCACACTTATTTCAGCAGTGACTAAAAATAGAACAGTAACGTTGAAAAAAGTACTAAAACACCAGATGCAGGAGTTGCCAAAACCATTGTACTATCTGTGAAACTATTGTACTATCACATGGATGGACTTAAAACAGTAGAACAGCAGTGCGAATGACGTTAATATTTACAGATGTGGTCAGCTAAGGAGATCAGAGCCTGCGGGAGACTGACTGTATACACATTTAAGTCATATCAATTTTAGTAGTTTAGCTTTTCATTACAATAGCCAATCAAATGTGAATATTGCAGCATAGTTTGTAGACATAATTTTTTGGATCTAATTGTTTTAATATACATAATATACATAATACAATGTACCAAACACTCTATTGGGCTTCATTTGAAGGTAACTTTGATTTTAACCCTACAACATCAGAATTACAATTATAAAATGATTTCTGAAATTTTACATTGTAAATAGAATTCAGGAATACATATGAGGATACATGAGATTTATAAGTTTGATATTCTAATACTCAGGGCTGAAACTCTAGACTCAAGAACGAAGGTACCCATTTTTTAAGAGCAAAAATTACAAAATGGCCTTATCATATAGGAATAATGGAATATCGAAGGACATCAAGTAAACCTTATTGAGTATCAAAGCAATTGCCTTTGATGCCTCTGTGAAGTTCAAGTCCTGAATAATGATTTAATAATTCTATAGAATTCTACAGGTTTCTCTGAACTGAATGAAGGTTATTCTCATTAACTTGCTGTCAATATTGTGACTTGAAAACATATCATAAATACATCAGTTCAAGGTGGTGTTAATATAAAAGTAATGTATTTATATAATTCATAAATTTGGATGCAAACACTGAATATTCATTGTATGTAGAAATAAACAGAGCAGGGACAGAGGGAATCTGTCAACTGAGTCACAGGGTTACAAGTCCTATCAAAAACTAATTTCATTATTTAATAGAAAATGTTGTGAAAAATCATATGGTTGTGGAACAGACAAGAACTTAGGGCAGATCTTTGAAAATGTTCCTATCATGCTGCTTTAGAACAAAACAGAAATCAGGAAAAGATTATACATGTATGAAACAATCAAACATTTGGTAGTAAGTTTACCCTAGCAGTTCTTACAATTGTAGGATTCTGGCTGCTTCATCATTTTGTACATTTATGAATGAATCCCAGACAGTGTTCTCATATCCCAGTATTTGATTACAAACTTCACTGAGGAAAGTTTGTTGAATTTGAATTAACATTCTGAAGTAGAACGCTAGAGGAAATTAGGATGGGAAATGCAACTATTGCAAACAAGAAATAGAACACCATGCCCCAAAGAGAGACATTTCGTTAATACATGAATTCATGGGGCACTTTAAGGTTACAATCCCTGCAGTTATTTTAAAAGTGAACAAACAATGAACCAAGTATACTGTAGCAGTACAAAGTAAACCAATGTAGAGGGCCTTGGAGCAGTCACAGAATTCATCATGGCTTGTATCCTGTTCATTTCATAATGGAGCCCCAGAGCAATAGACATGACCTATCATACATTCAATAATTAAAACCCAACACATTAAACCATGTCAGCAACACATTGCCATATAATAAGTAACACAATTTAGCTGCCTTTTTATGACATGTAAATGTATTCAATGTTCAAAAAGAAATTCTTAATTAATTTTCAGAAACACTTTAGAAATACTACACTCAACTACACTCTAGGATTATGAGGTGCCTGACTGATTTATACACAAACAGTCAGTCATGGATTTACACGTTTAATTTAACAAAATACATATAAGTTTGAATTCTTATAAACAAATCTCTGTTTTTGCAATTTAGCTTATAAGGTGACAATATGTAAACGTATAGAAATCTGGTTTGATAATACAAAAGTTGTATTCAAATATTGCCTCCAGGGATATACCTCTCCAATGGCTTATAAAATAGTTCTATACACAACAACCCACTAACTAAAATTTATGTCATATCACTTTTAATTTTTTTTATTTTCTATTTATTTATCATTTGAACATCATTCATTACAACAAGCTGGCCACCAGTCAACCATTTTGAATCTGATCTGAACGCAAAATAACCTGCATCAATATCACATGTCATCACAAGAGTCATGTACTATGCAAGATACTTGTACATGTAAATGATACACACGCTGCACCTCCTTTATTCAATTTATTTAGGAGAAAATCCAACATATTTATTTCACAAGGTCTTGTCTAGAGGAAATTCAAGATACTACTCTTCACAAATATCTACCTTCATCATTTTATTTGCTCAATTGAAATGCTATTAAGATGAGACTCCATGTGTTAAATTTTAACTGCTTGTGTGATATTTAAAATAAATTTAAAAAATTTTGCAAAAAATGAACGCAGAAAAATAAATACGTCTAATTAGATAATCATTAAAGAAAAGAAACAGAAAACAAGTAATTGAAAATGAATGTCTCCATCATTAATTTTATATCATACACTACAGAGACATTGAGATAAAACTTAAGGTGCCAGTTGTCATCAAATACAATTAGGTATAAATAAAATTGTACTTAACGCATGTACATGTACTATATGTTGCATTGAACCCAAATCGAATAAGATGGCGTGGCACAACAAATGTGATGTTTTAATATATTAGAGTTTTACACATCCAGATTATCGGACTCAAATTTCCTATGTATGTAGGTTGTAAAATTTATATTATTGGACTTATATTGATTTATGCGAGTCATGTATGCATATTATTTAATTCAATTAGCAACTGTCAAACTATTAATCTTCATAAATTAAACTATCAGGAGAAAAAACCTTCCATTTGTGGTTTTTAAAAAACAATGCCTGACGACGGACTGTTATTTGTAACCACTCAAGTAAATGAATTTAATATTTTGTTGATATATAAAAATAGACGGTATGTGGGTGTATGTACATCTTAAAACAGATGACCCAAATGGAGAAATGTTGTCACACTATGACACATCAGACTGAAAACCGTTAAGGATCTATTCCACATGCTTGTTGTAAACTGCTGATCAGCAAAATATTATACACCTAAAGAGCAGTGCATGTTATACTCAGAGTGAACTAGCTACCTTAAACCTTGCATTCCAATGGACTGGTTAATCTTATATGTCATCTTAAAAGATCAATGGTACTTTAGATACATATGCACAATTTTTAGAAACAAAATGGCCATTAGTCAGTCATCTTGATATTGAATGCAAAACAAATACAGTACATTTAGTAGTACAAGGCAGTAAACAACTTTTGGGGGTATGAACAACTTTTGGGGGTATGGATTGAAGAGTGAATATAACAGACAATGCTGTAACTTACAAAATGTTTTAATCAATCACAGAATTCATTTCAATCATTCTGAACTTCTAAAAACAAATGTATCTCAAATGTTTGATGAATATATAATAGAGAAATCAGTTGTTTGAGCAACCATAAGAATAAAGTGCATTGTGGGTAAGTTACCAGCAGGTATTAGCATACATGTAATATGAAGAGAACAATCTACATATTACCTTTGTATCTACAAACAGAGATAATGTTGAAAAGGTCTCAAGGATACATTGACTATTAATGAAAGTATAACATCACTGTAGTGGTATTATTAAATTTTGATCAGACGTAATTTAAAGAAAATACTCTGTAGTGGATATTTACTTTATGAATGACCTCCAAAAGGTTATATATCCTGGTACTTTTGGGGGTAGTGTCACCCAAAACAGCAATAAATTCCAATATTACAAGTCAATTTTTGTCTTGTTTAAATTTTTTGTAACTTAATAGCAGGAGAATTGAGGGAGAATAATCATTATCATTATAAATTATCATTGATAGTGAATATGTACCCCAAAAAAGAACCAGGATGTGTGACCTTTTGGGGTCATGCATATGGCCTGATACAATATACAAGTTGAATGCTTTTGCAATCTGAATGTCTCCAAATTTCAATAGTAAAGATTCATGAGCAGGTGCAATCATTTCTTGTTTTCTTCAGGGATTTGAAACAGTCCTACTAATCAAATTTCAAGGTCAAGTTCAGATCAATATTGGACAAGTATTTGTCAATTACAAGGTGAAAAATTTTGCATATTATGTTAGGATGGAATTGGACTTTTGTAAACCTTAATTATTAAATTGAAATATTCACTGCCATTGTTGCATGTCATTATTTTCTAAATAGACCTGAGTAAATCATATCTGCTAGCATTTGGCAACAAATACAAACTCTCTCTCTGCAGGTATTGTATGTACAAATGTATGGTGGATCAATCACAAACAAACTAACAATGTGCTAATTATTATGCAAATTAGTTAATTAAAATGCATAATTTTCAACATTTCTTGCACCAAATTTCATTTTAATCTGTCAACTAAGTAATTAATATACATATTGCAACCAAAACCTATCAATCAATTGAGAAAATATGTTACACGTGCATAGCTGCAATCTGTATCATCCCTATCTTCATCCCATAGGATGCCATATTCATGTTTGTTTGCTCAGTTGAGTGAGCAGGGAAGAAACCACTGTACCATCACGCCAAGTCACAATCAGACTATTACCAGACTAGATCACACATACTTCACAATTTTTTAACAAAAACCAGATGTAGAAACATTTGCAAACCATTTAAACAAAAAAATACATTAAAAAAAACATTTAATATGTATTTGGTAATACTTTGTGTTGTCATAATTTGTAGAGAGCTGACCTAATTCACATTATGATGTGCATAATACTGAAATAACTGTCAAGAAATCTTCACTAAATACTAATAAACAGCTGGTGTATATTAAATCTGACAACAATGTCACAACAGCGCTTTCAAATGACAGTTACATGTATGTTAGGACTTATGAGTGGCTCAATACAGGCTGGCGCGCGGGCACAGGTGATCATTTGGGTACATGTTTGTGTAGCTATAGTTGCAAGGTGTAGCGATAAAATACAGTCACAGTTAAACAAAATGCGATGTGGAATGAAGGAGGTATTACTCTCAGATACCTTTGCATAGACAAACATGTCTAGACTGATACTTAAGAATATCCGGTCCATACAACAAAGAAACAGTCACTCAGTAAATGTCAAATATTTATTATCTTCCCTATTACTATTTGAATTCAGATGACCTCTGACCCACTCTTGTAATTTTCCATGATAACAGTACACATACCATGTTTCCATAAAATAAAGATAATAAAAGTATCCTGACTTTGCGTTACCTAGGCAAACATGGTAAAGATGAAATTGATAATCATCATAGAAACAGACTTTTAAAATTGTATTTGGTTTAAGGCATTGCTATATAAACCCAAACTAAAAGGAGCAATTTGGAGTTAAAGGATCTCTTATGTAAAGGCTTTGGGAAGTTCCGGCTATTTACATGCTATTAATTATCAAAAATATTTGACATAGCATATATGAGCACGTGTTTACTCATTTGATACCACAAAGGGCACAATTGGCAAAAAGCACAGTATCTGCCCTAGTATATAGATAGGATATGTTATTTGGAACTTACACCAAACAAAGCTTATGCAAAGTCTGGAAATATATCTGTCATTACTTTAAAGCACAAAAGTAAATAACTCCTCATTGGAAAGCTTGTCCATCTCTGACACAAAAATAAATAAATTTGCAAGGAATTTCAACCTATTTTGATGGTATGGTGCTTACATTTTGTGAAGTAATGTATCTCTGCTCTCATTTAATTGTATTTATAAAAATGGCAAATTCTGTCATCTATATTCTGTCATTTTTAGTTCATAGTTAGTTCTGAAAGTGAGACAGTTGCCACATTTTTACCATACCAATCCAGTATACATGCGAAGCTTGAGTTAATCAAAAATTAATACAAACACCACAAATTGATACTAATCTTAAAATAAATATTTGTACAATAAATATCCATTACTGTAATAACAAACTTATTTTAATGCATGAAAACCATTGTGCAGCATCATGAATTTGGCTTAAGCAATAAGATCGATGTGAACTTGATCGCCTCACATGAAACACATGCATATATATGTACACCTGCATTAATTATTGATAATCATATATTTCTAAATTTTGTTTATAAGGTTTAAAATTAATAGAAATCAACCAAATGATGAAAAGATTTTGCATTGTTTATGGAAATATTCTAGATACAATATCTACATTGCAGTTATTCTAAGGTGACAAGGTATGTCACAAAATGTTCTATGTTGCTAAGATGTGTACCTCTGCAGCAGGTATTTCTATAAGCTTTGAGTGAACTGCTGTGGAATGCCAGTCTAAGAGCTGGTGAAAATAGCAGAAGTCAAGAAAACAGTATAAAATAAACGAAGTAATCCTGCACAATCAAATTTACATATGATACACATGTAGGGGTAATCTTGTTACACTGTTCAGTGGAGACTCAACAACTACCCCAAACAACATTTTTCTGGAAGTTTTCACTTGATGGTTGCCAGGTAGTGAAAATGCCTGAATGTTCACCCCCAAGCAATACTAGAAATGTCACAAGTTCTTACTATTAAGCTTGTACTCACCAATATTTTTTGCAGCATTTTGCACATTTTTGTGTATTTTTTTGGTAATATCTAATACATGTAATTTGGGACCAAATCAACATAAATTGCCCATTGGAACAGATTCTGACCTTTTGAATGGAAAAGTCAACTTCAGATTCCAATATAATTAGTTCCATATATAGTCTACTCTTTTCTACATAAAATGTTGAGAACAATTCACATTCTGTGATCACAAACTAGGAAGCTATGTCACATTTTGTCTTTTTGGTTCAAAATTAAGATTTAATTCAGTGAACATTACAGAAACTAAGAACAAATTCACCTAAATTTGAGCATGAAAAAAAATTAATACCCAAATGTTCAATCAAAAGTTTTTGAAAAAATCTGGAAAAAAACTTGTGCTGGTTTATTTTGGGAAAGATGTGAAAAGTTAACTTTTAATTGGTATTCAATAGGTTCTTGAAAGCCTCCTTACATGTGTAGCGGTATCCTAAGGTACTCATATTCACAATATCCCGTTGAGTTGCTCTTGGAAACAATCCATTCCAATATCAATTCAAAGCCAGCTTTGATTTCAAAATAGAGCCTCTCATAGTTCTGAAGCACAATACGGTTTTCAAGCAAAATCTCAGTTTACATGTTTGGTAAACTGGTGTGTTTATACAGAAATGAAACAAAATAAGTAGAATTTGCAAACTGGGAAAAGAATTTCTTCACATAAAATTGACAAATATCCTCCTCCTCAAATGTTGTACATGTGTACTGTACAAAGCATTATGTGTGGTACAGGCATTAATATATATGCCTTGATATATGTGGCTCATTTACATGGGAGAATATATACATTAAAATATGATGTAGTGTACGTGATTGACAGCTGAACTGAATGACATAATCTACATGAAACTATAAATAGAATGCTCAGGATCACCTTGGTAATTTCTCATTTCCTTTCCGTGCTTCCTTTTTACTGAAACCATAGCAAAATATTTAAAACTCTTTACACGTGACTCACTACATGCTATGGCTATTTTTATATCAAATCATCTTTACATTATTTCTGGATGACCTAGTAGAACACTTAGATATAAAAGTATAATTACATTTTCAATTAATTTGTAGCCATTGTTCAGGGCAGTCTGCTACTTATATATGGTGTGGATTACAAATCTGGTATCCAAGCAACCACTGTTACTAAGGCTAGAATTCCATTTTTCAGACATGTATCAGGGATATTATTTGTGAGCAAGGGACAGACATTATTTTATTTCTGCTTCTCACCAACACCTACTACATACTCTGGAATTAGAATATTTTCAATAAGCGACCAGAGAACCATTAATACCTAGACTTCACTAAACACTGTCCAGTTTAGTGTCTGGGAACACAACATCACAGATCAAAGGATAGTAGTTTTCACAAGTTCAACAGTAAACTACAGCAGTCTTTAAAATACAAACTGTGTTAACCAGGCAGGCCCTGAATACAAGCCAACACACACATGCAGTAAATACTGCAGTCCTTAAAATACAAACTGTGTTAACCAGACAGGCTCTGAATACAAGCCAATACACACATCAACAGAAATACTGCAGCCCTTAAATTACAAACTGTGTTAATCAGACAGGTTCTGAGTTCTCTGATACTATCTCATTCAAATGAGAATGAGATTAAACTATCCTAGATGAAGGCAGCTTCATTTTTGTCCAAAATATGTCTTAATGCTACAAGATAATATAATGTACCAGTTACGCCATACCAATAATATTTTATGTTCAGCATCTGTGACATAGATTTTGTTTACTTGTAATATACAACATATACACTGCAAAAATATATGTTCCCATCGGCAACCAACATTTAATAGTATAGTATAGTTTATTTGAAACTAAATAATATATTTAGGTACATTATCTGTGGTTCAAAGACATTAAATATAATAAAACACAAGTACACACACGAAACAAAAGAAAATACATAAAAGACTAAAGTCAAAGTATTTTATAATATATTTCTTTTAATTTACACTCACGCTAGTCTCCAAGAACCCTAAACTCTAATTAATTTATTATGACAATAAACTAAAAAGTAATATGTTCTCCACCAAAATGACGTTAATTTTACTCATATACCTTTCCATGTTTCAACATCAGACTGGTACATACAAATTATTTTTCAATGAATGGAAGTTATTCGTAAAACATGTGACATAATTAATTTAATTATTCTGGTGCTGGATACATTTAATACGATGCAATAATCTGCTTAGTCGCAGCCTTTTATTTAATTTTCCCTTCATTCTTGTTTTCAGAAGTTAATGTAAGATTTGTTAGGTAAAGTATCCATGTATTATGTGGAATGCTTTCACTAAGGATTTATGGTGGGCTCCTTGGAAAGGGATTATTAAAATACGTATTGGCATTATACGACAAGTACACTTAAGGGGCAGACCATTTAAATAAGGGGGAGGTAGAGTTTTTGAAGATGAAGTACGAGTGAAATCTCTTTATTTGATTTCAATGTTTGATATCTTTGAATAACAGACAATATTTTTGTAAAGCTACGTTGACATCATAAAACAAAGATGCTTCTTCAAACAGTGTACATATCAGTCCAGTTAAAGTGGTTACTATAGTAATGACATACATGTAGTACTGACAGAACCATTCATTTTATTTTTCCATTTAATAAGTAGCATTCATTCTTCTAAACGTATTTTCATAATTATTTTTCACCTTTGTCAATTTTTCAACAGATTATTTTTGTCAATCAAATCTTTTCAATCTGTTATTTATAGATATTTTTTTGGAATCTGACTCATATTAAGTTGTATTGAAATGTGTTTAAGACAGAAACTCAGTCTTTGTGCATTCCTCCAATAGAAGAATATAATTTGTATTATATTAATGTTGATTTTGAACAAAATTGTTCAATGCATTTCCATATACCAGAGAAAACATAAATGAATATTTGTTGCTCTAAACCCACTTAATGTGGAGGAATAAAGATAAACTTTCAATGAAATTACTATATGCATCTCAGAGACATGAGAGTGCATAAACAAACAAATATGTGAGAGCAGAGAAGAACCCAAACTGATAGGCTAAAAAAGGCCCAGTCTTGTACCTTTCAGTGGTTGATGTCAAGCAATAAACCCACAGGTTCTCAGGTTTAAAGGATTGCATATGCTCCCAAGAAATATGGTCTGTTTAAAAACAAACTAATAAAACAAAATAAACTTGACTGACTAGCTTAGCCATCTATGAACTTATATACTGTGAAATACTTTATTTTAGCTGGAATTAATTTTCGTTGAAAGGACTTTTTGGGTGTTTTGTGTGGATTTTATTTTCACTGATTTATGACGAGTTGAATATAAAATATAGGAAAAAAGGTATATTCACTGGATTATATTTTCACTTAATCATTCCTTCAGCAAAAATACCAAAAATAAATTCCAAGTGAAAATAAAGTATTTTACAGTATTACATGTATAGGGGAAAACATAGAAGAGAAAGCAAAAAGAAATTCAATAAACGCATATAGCACATGTATGTCAGGAAAAAGCAATCTTTAAATAGAAATGTAAACAAGGCATGGTTGTAGAAGACTTCATCAAACCTTGAAGTAGAAGAGATTGGAGAACTGTCAGTATTACTATGGCAACTATATGAACCAAGCACAGAAAGGAGATTGCACGTGATAGTATGAATAGTTTTTGTAATTTACAAATACAAGACTGCTCATACATGCAGATGTAGGAATGAAAGGCATTCGATAAATTTGTAGTACAAAGATTCTTTGATGAGCGTATAGTTTAACTTTCAAAATCAGGAAGTGAATTCTCACTTCATCTCCTAAAATTACTCTTGTACATGTATATTGATTGAGTAGAAGAACAGAGTTCAGAGGACTCTTCTTTTACCTCCCATATTTTACTCTACCCCCTATATGAACATACAGACACATGCATAAGCACCATTCACACACAAACTCATGCAATAACTCAACTAACACATACATGGAGATGGACAGTATAGGTACATGTACAAGTAATTTTGGCTGTGTTCTTTTTTTTTAACAACTGTGTGTGTTCTTGATAGAACCTTGTTTCTACCTATTTTGATTTTTGTATTTCTTATTATCAATTAGCCTAGATTGAACTTGTTAGATGAAAACAACTTGACTTCGAACTAGCTCACTTCAAACACATACTCAAGAATTCATGCGCATACACAATGCCTCATATAGCCTTGTACATGCTCATAAAGTACACTTATATCAAGCATCTCCTCTAGGACTGTATTTGATTACAGAACTCTCTTCAAATGGACATACTAGAGCAGAACTGAGCTGAGGACATAAACCCCTAAAGTACAAATCATCAGTAGTAGTGGCACATAAACCTAATCATAACACACACTGACCTAACTTACTAGAGGTATACTTTCCCAACACTTATGGTGTAAATCTTGTATATACAATATTATTATAAGAACATATACATGTATAAATATCAACTGCAAATCACAAGTAGAATGTAGGGTGGTTGAGTGGATTAGCATGTGTGCCTACTTTCTCTAAAGTTTTGAGACCACCCATTAAACCCATAATGCAATGCAAGTTTCATTATTACACATTATGGCAGCAAAAAAATAAAATTCAATTGCTGATGTCTTCAAAAGTGTTGTACATTTAGGTAATACAATCAAATATGTTCCTTTGTGTTAACATCACACGCAGCAACGTACAATGCAGAATGTAATCACAGACATAAATCTCTCGCCAGCATTTTGAGTTATGTCCAACTAAGTTATAACTATGAGCAGGAAAAGATGTATGGTTATCATGAGAATACCGCAAAGTATACAGTCAGGCAGTATTGGGCGATAGAATCAACATTGTATGTATATGTATAACCTCATATTATTTCAACAAAAATGAACAATTTCACCTGACACACCTGAATTTACTGTAAAACTGCAGTGAATTTTCATGATTGGAAAATTGTCATTCATAAAGACAATGATTCATGAAAGTCACTGAAACTTAATGTCATAGTACCTAGACAAATTTTCACTGCTAAAAAAATTCATCATTTTTCACCGATTCATAACATTCTTAACAAATTGTATCTTGCAAAATCAAAGCATTTTATAGCACTGAAATTAAAATAAAACAATGGTGAAGTGAACTATGACAACGATTTGTTCAAGATGTTCTTTTTTTATTTTAGTAGATGGAGGGTTAAGGCTGGATTGAAGAAAACATGTCATGCTTTTATTATTATAGGGTAATCTTGATTGAAAATGAAACAAAACTATTTTGTTTAGATCTTATTATAATAATACAATACGTATACAATATTTTTATATTGTTTATTTCCACAACAACTCCAATAATACAACAGTAAGAAAATGTGACTGGTACAGGAAAGCTGTAAAAACATGAACTGAATTAAAACAAAAGTAAAACTAACACTGATCGGTCAATGCCAACCATGTGTGGACTAAGGTTGACCCTAATTAGGATAATTTAATCATTGACACTTTGATATCGGCATTATCTCTGTAACATCAAATACATTGTATAACAATAATAACTCCAAAATTAATAACTAGAAAATAAATGTTTGTGAAATAACCAAATTGAGGTAATTTGATAATTTTTCAAGAAATAAAAGTAAAATTTTCATAGTAAATGGTTGAAATTATTGTACCGTTTTCGAATTATTTTATCCAAAAAATTTTGCTTGGCAATCTGGAATGAAAAAGCATAATGTAGTATTGATATGAATCCTAATGTTGTTAAAACATTTTAAAATATTCACAAATTATTTATTAAGTTTCCTGGGTAATAATAATCTTCCATTATACATGTATATACAATGGAAATGTTATCTCCCATAATGCACTGCATATATGTGCAATAACATGCTCAGTAGTGCAAAATTTGAATTCATCTCAAAGTGCCTTAAAAAATTATACAAAGTAATATTAAACAACTAAAACCTGTCCATTCTACTTAAATAGAGTGTTCACCTACTACATCAGAACATGTCATTAAATTTGCATCATTCGCTATTATGCAAAGTGCTTTATTTGACAACACAACTGCCATTTAGAATTAAAAAAAAAAGGGATTTCCAAAAAAGAAAAAGTCTCCGCATGATAAAGTGCTTCACCTTAAGATGAACTAACAGAAAATATCGCTAAATTAGCTAAATTTGAAATCTAAAATTGCAGGTCTATGAAACATGTACAAAATTAGCCAAATCAAATAGAACAATGATAACTTGTGTAGAGTTTTGACATCACTGTGTCAATGACGCTATTATGAAATATCATCTGCTTTCATCTCAACATCAAAACATTCACCACTTCAGCGACACGTTTTTCCACCATCATTCTGATGCACAATTCTGTTAACCTTTTCACTACCAGTTCCCTCTTTTCATCACAAATTCACAAAATAGTCCTGTTTATAGTCTGCAGTTTCCTTCAGAATATTAGAACAAAAATAGCCCAAATTTTAAAAACTGAAAATTTACTCAAATTATGTCTATTGGCTCCAAAATTAGAAATATTGAATAATACATGTATAAGAAAAAAGTGCAGAAAAATTGGGTGAGAATGATTTTCATGACATTTATTATCAATTTTGAATGAAACAGAAAATGATTTTCTCAACCAAACTTTTATCAACATTTATTAACGCCAATTAGAAAAATTTGGACAGAACTATTTAGGTAAGCTGATAATGGTAGGTCAAAGTTTGTAATGCTGGGTCAAAGGTCAAACTTGGGACATGTAATACTGTAGTGGTTAAAACAAATTCAGCATAATTTTTGAAGAAAACAAGATTTTTTTTAACATGAATCTGATTAGAAATAAGGTTGAATCCAAAAAAAAAGAAAAAAAAATACAATAAATTCTTAAAAATTTGGCAGTAAGGTTTGACAGAATGTCCACATACTTTATAGAGAAAGAAAGCAAACAAAAATAATTCAACATTTGTAAATTTTAATCAAAAAACATGTATTATTGTATTAAATAGCAAGTTAATCCATAATATTTGTATTTAATTAAACTAATTAATTTAATTAATCTCTGCAGTGAATTCCATGCCACCTAACAAGGTTAATAATTTGAGCTAACTCAGTCAAACGTCATGGCAGTATTATGCCATACCAAGGTCAGAGGTCATACATTAAACAAGTATGCAAATCAATAAACAAATAATAGCCTAATGCGAGAAAAAATGTAATCATGCATTCGTCAGTTTTTTTTTTTTTTGGCTGGCAATAAATTGGACCTAATTACAACTGATGAAATTTTTCACAATGGTTAGATTTCACATGGAAAATCAATTTATGTAAATTCCATGTTCCAATTTCCATAGCAACCCTCGTTCAACTACCATGGCGATTGAATGATAGATGATTTCAACGCATGCTTTTGAATATCTGATAGAGATTGCAGTGGTTGTCTAGTGGACAAATCAGAATTCAGATTACGATATCATTCACGAACCACTCATGATATGCATGAATACATCTTGCCAACAAACAAATAAGTCAATTTTTACAATGTCACATGACATTAATATAACCAACTCAATATCATTTTTTAATTTTTTTTTAGAGTGTGAAAAATTTATTACCGGGATATTATAAAAAAACAAAAACATGTGTGTCTAATGGTAGGGATATATCTAATATGAAAAACAGAATAATTAAAACTTGTAATGAAAACTGACTTTATTAGCATTTTCACCACCCGTGTCCTCTTTTCATCACAAATCCATAAAATAGTCTCGTTTATAGTCTATACTCTTTTCCAGAAGATTGGGACAAAAAACCCCCCCCCCCAAAAAAACTGAAAATTTACTCAAATATGAGAAAGAATATAAGAAAAATGTGTAGAAATATTTGGGTGAGAAAGTCTGGTGATGAAAAAGTTAATTCCCAACAAATTTAATGTTTAAGCTAATAAATCATCACTACTACAGAATGACTTTATTCTCACAGATGTAAATAGCAATTTATAATTGTGCTCTTCTTGCCAGAGCACCCAGTTATTTCTAGAGCTACTTTAACTAATTAACCAAACAAAATTCAGAAATTATTAAAACATGAAAGACAATGGTAAATTTCAAAAGTTTTCAAAGTTGTTTGACATGTATATTTTCTTGAATTTGCATAAACTAAAACTATATAATTGTAAAACGAAAGTAAATCTAATTATTTATTTAATGGTCACCAACTAACCCATCAACAGGTTGTCAACAATATTTTATAACATAAACAAAACTGAAGCAATGAGAATGTAATCCTACATGCAGACACATTCAACAAAACACTAAAACCATGTAATCTAAAAATGACGTTCCACTCGATATATGCCACGCATACTTGTATCTTATCACGGTCAGTAATGACCAGATTTGATAGGGTGAATGAAAATGCCATCAATATAAACATATATTGTCAATCCTGATAAGAGATTGTGTGATTATGATGCACACAGCCATTTAAACCTATGAACATAAAGTATCATTTATACTGACCAATGAACATAAAGTATTATTTATACTGACCAATGAACATAAAGTATCATTTATACTGACCAATGAACATAAAGTATTATTTATATTGACCAATGAACATAAAGTATTATTTATATTGACCATCGAACATAAAGAATCATTTATACTGACCAATGAACATAAAGAATCATTTATACTGACCAATAAACATAAAGTATTATTTATACTGACCAATGAACATAAAGTATCATTTATACTGACCAATGAACATAAAGTTTTTTTTATACTGACCAATGAACATAAAGTATCATTTATACTGACTAATGAACATAAAGTATTATTTATACTGACCAATGAACATAAAGTATCATTTATACTGACCAATGAACATAAAGTATTATTTATACTGACCAATGAACATAAAGAATCATTTATACTGACCAATGAACATAAAGTATCATTTATACTGACTAATGAACATAAAGTATCATTTATACGGACCATTGAACATAAAGTATTTTTTATACTGACCAATGAACATAAAGAATCATTTATACTGACCAATGAACATAAAGTATCATTTATACTGACTAATGAACATAAAGTATCATTTATACTGACCAATGAACATAAAGTATCATTTATACTGACTAATGAACATAAAGTATTATTTATATTGACCAATGAACATAAAGTATCATTTATACTGACTAATGAACATAATTTTTTTTATACTAACCAATGAACATAAAGTATCATTTATACTGACTAATGAACATAAAGTATCATTTATACTGACCATTGAACATAAAGTATCATTTATACTGACTAATGAACATAAAGTATTATTTATATTGACTAATGAACATAAAGTATCATTTATACTGACCAATGAAAATGAAGTATCATTTATACTGACTAATAAACATATTTTTTTATACTAACCAATGAACATAAAGTATCATTTATACTGACTAATAAACATAGTTTTTTATACTAACCAATGAACATAAAGTATCATTTATACTGACTAATGAACATAAAGTATTATTTATACTGACCAATGAACATAAAGTATCATTTATACTGACTAATGAACATAAGGTATTATTTATACTGACCAATGAACATAAAGTATCATTTATACTGACTAATGAACATAAAGTATTATTTATATTGACCAATGAACATAAGGTATCATTTATACTGACTAATGAACATAAAGTATCATTTATACTGACTAATGAACATAAAGTATCATTTATACTGACCATTGAACATAAAGTATTTTTTATACTGACCAATGAACATAAAGTATTATTTATACTGACCAATGAACATAAAGAATCATTTATACTGACCAATGAACATAAAGTATCATTTATACTGACTAATGAACATAAAGTATCATTTATACTGACCATTGAACATAAAGTATTTTTTATACTGACCAATGAACATAAAGTATCATTTATACTGACTAATGAACATAAAGTATTATTTATATTGACCAATGAACATAAAGTATCATTTATACTGACTAATGAACATAATTTTTTTTATACTAACCAATGAACATAAAGTATCATTTATACTGACTAATGAACATAAAGTATCATTTATACTGACCATTGAACATAAAGTATCATTTATACTGACTAATGAACATAAAGTATTATTTATATTGACTAATGAACATAAAGTATCATTTATACTGACCAATGAAAATGAAGTATCATTTATACTGACTAATGAACATATTTTTTTATACTAACCAATGAACATAAAGTATCATTTATACTGACTAATGAACATAAAGTTTTATTTATACTGACCAATGAACATAAAGTATCATTTATACTGACTATTGAACATAAGGTATTATTTATACTGACCAATGAACATAAAGTATCATTTATACTGACTAATGAACATAAAGTATTATTTATATTGACCAATGAACATAAGGTATCATTTATACTGACTAATGAACATAAAGTATTATTTATACTGACCAATGAACATAAAGAATCATTTATACTGACCAATGAACATAAAGTATCATTTATACTGACTAATGAACATAATGTATCATTTATACTGACCATTGAACATAAAGTATTTTTTATACTGACCAATGAACATAAAGTATCATTTATACTGACTAATGAACATAAAGTATTATTTATATTGACCAATGAACATAAAGTATCATTTATACTGACTAATGAACATAATTTTTTTTATACTAACCAATGAACATAAAGTATTTATACTGACTAATGAACATAAAGTATCATTTATACTGACCATTGAACATAAAGTATCATTTATACTGACTAATGAACATAAAGTATTATTTATATTGACGAATGAACATAAAGTATCATTTATACTGACCAATGAAAATGAAGTATCATTTATACTGACTAATGAACATATTTTTTTATACTAACCAATGAACATAAAGTATCATTTATACTGACTAATGAACATAAAGTATTATTTATACTGACCAATGAACATAAAGTATCATTTATACTGACTATTGAACATAAGGTATTATTTATACTGACCAATGAACATAAAGTATCATTTATACTGACTAATGAACATAAAGTATTATTTATATTGACCAATGAACATAAGGTATCATTTATACTGACTAATGAACATAAAGTATTATTTATATTGACCAATGAACATAAAGTATCATTTATACTGACTAATGAACATAAAGTATTATTTATACTGACTAATGAACATAAAGTATCATTTATACTGACTAATGAACATAATTTTTTTTATACTGACCAATGAACATAAAGTATCATTTATACTGACTAATGAACATAAGGTATTATTTATACTGACCAATGAACATAAAGTATCATTTATACTGACTAATGAACATAAAGTATTATTTATATTGACCAATGAACATAAGGTATCATTTATACTGACTAATGGACATAAAGTATTATTTATATTGACCAATGAACATAAAGTATCATTTATACTGACCAATGAACATAAAGTATCATTTATACTGACTAATGAACATAATTTTTTTTTATACTGACCAATGAACATAAAGTATCATTTATACTGACTAATGAACATAAAGTATTATTTATACTAACCAATGAACATAAAGTATCATTTATACTGACTAATGAACATAATTTTTTTTTATACTGACCAATGAACATAAAGTATCATTTATACTGACTAATGAACATAAAGTATTATTTATACTGACCAATGAACATAAAGTATCATTTATACTGACTAATGAACATAAAGTATCATTTATACTGACCAATGAACACAAAGTATCATTTATACTGACCAATGAACATAAAGTATTTTTTATACTGACATTTTGCCTATATTTATATATTTTTTGATAATTTTGGACTAAATGAAAATAATGTCTTATTGGTAACTGGTCTTAGTCAACAATTTTATGTGGGTGAATTACATGGTTAAAAGTGTCACAATAAAACATCTGAAGTAAGGATGTGTGACCGTATCCTCAGAATTCACAAGTAGCCATGATGGATTCGCCAGACTGTGACATCTCAATGAAGTCAACTGATTTTTAAATTACATATTCTTCACAAACTACCATGAACGACTTTGATTTCATAAAAGGCAAAAGTTTTATTTACAAAAATGGACCTCCATCATTTAAAAAATAAAACATGTTCACAGATATTTACAATTGCAAGCTATGGGAAATTAGTCCATTCGAATTTATAGAAAAGCACATGAAAATGCAAATAAGTAATACTTTTAAAAAAGTAAGTATTAAGTCATAAATATACAATTAACATAATAAAAACTTAATATGAATATTAAAATTTGCTCATGAATATTTAAATTTTTTCATGAATATTTAAATTTGATCTTGATTATTTAAATTCACTCATGATCTATTAAATTTGCTGATGAATTAGTTTTGTGGCTCACCATGTTGCTTTGTGGTTAATTCAAAAACTGACTTCTGTTCTGGAAAATATTTATCACAATTACAAATCCAAGGAGATAGTAAAATACATCACATCACGCAAGAATTACAAGCAGACATGCATATTTTGAAAATCAAATTACATAGCTCATCATTTTGTTTGATAAAGTGGTATGGGTTGCCAAAGTAATTGAGTTGAAACAAGAAGCCTGTTCTGTGATAGCTAAGTAATCATCCAACAGCTGAACAGCTAAATGATCGCCCACAAAACCACTTAACTCCATTTCACTGATGTTATCAACCTCACTTTTTCTTAGATGACAAATTACATAAAAAACTCCTTCAAAATTTGCAATCGCACTGAGCAAGTCAATTAGGGCTAGAATAAAACAAATAATGTGACTGTGGAAGTATTATGTAGTTGACCTGTCACTCATATAATTGATGCATAAAGTAATTTACATACATGTTCTACATATGAAAATCATTTACATATATGGAAGTAATTTACATATATGTTCTACATATGAAAGTAATTTGCATATATGTTCTACATATGAAAGTAATTTACATATATATTCTACATATGAAAGTAATTTGCATATATGGAAGTAATTTACATACATGTTCTACATATGAAAATAATTTACATATATGGAAGTAATTTACATACATGTTCTCCATATGGAAGTATTTGACCAATTTACAATAAAAAACACTGGTTTATCAATTGACTAAAAAAAACCACTGGTTTAATAATTGACTAAAAAAACACAGGTTTATTAATTGACACTAGTCTAAGAGAACATGGGAAATTTCTGTTTTTGTCTGTGTGTAATTTTGAGGTTTGTATCTCAACTTGGATAATACATGTGCTGAGGGGTATAAGAGTTGATTAAATGTGACTTTACAAGCACCAGTAGTATTTCAGTTTTCACAGAACCCTTAAATTCAGCTTGTCTGTCTGTCTGTCTGTCTGTCTGTCTGTCTGTCTGTCTGTCTGTCTGTCTGTTCTGTAATTATACATTTTGGTATTTGATAAATCCAATCAAAATTTAAGCTGCATTTGTGACCCTTATAAACAGTTTCTGTCAATATCTGAACATGATACTCTCTCTAACTTGAAACATGCTTAAATGTGTTACCATAGTGACAACCAGATCTCCTTTTTCCTGATATTAACCTCTAAACTTAGGCCTTTAGTTAACATCATTTATTTTTCTTGACTACGCAAATCATAGTACTCTGCTAGTCTGAATCAAAAGAAACAATTATATAACTCTGCTAATATTTAACAGAGTAACATTTTGTTAGGAACTTTGTACAAAAAGGAACTTTGTACAAAAATTGTACACCAAATTGTAACTTACAGTATGACAGAGTATAAGCAGACATCAGATACTGAATTACTAACATAATTGCTAATTTCTACAGACACCCTAAAGGTTGATATGAGAATAGAGTCAAGGAATTACCATAAAGCTTATTCATGTATGCTCATAATACATCTATGCTTAAGTGTTTTTTCTACTGGCTTCCCTTGACACCTATAACATTTTTAGAAATATTTTTAATTTCCCTGGGACTAATAACTCTTATTTCATTTTTCATTGGTTTCATTACAAACCTCTGACAACATTGTCTTTTTATTACAATGCAAGCACAGGCTGTACTGTCATAATATTCTTTTTTTTTATTTATTTATTTTTCTTATAATCCAACATTAATATTATAAATATGTCAACATTATCAATAAGATTATCTGATTGGTAGTTTGGTCTATCTAGTTATCTAATTATCATATACTTTTTTTTTGCATTTTTCACTTTTCCAATATTATAAATAGGAAAATATTGTCAACTTGATTGGTAGGGTTTGGTCAGGACTGTATGCTCCAAAACATTTTAAATTTGACAGCAGATTATGCTTCAAAATTATGTTTATAGACGTTGTCCAGACGTATAATTCACATGCAATGTCACATCACACCCTATACCAATTTTTATTAACGTACACATAAAAAATTTTAAGAACCTGTGAGATAAGCATGTAGCAATAAAAATCTGAGTAACTATTATAAATCAGAGACGTCCAATTCATCTCGCTTCCTCTAGACTAAGGTCATGATTGACAAATGGGTGTAAAATTTTCTCAACAATGTTTTAGTAGTGTACCGTAAAATCTGTATTAGAAGCCGCATCCCTAATAGAAGTCGCACCCATTCTTTTTAAACAATAGAGAACCAAAAAATCATCATTTCTCATATGTGTAGATGCTCTAATAGAAGCCACATCCCCTCTGTTGTATTGTATCATTTCAATAGAAGCCGCGGTTTCTAATACAGATTTTACAGTAGTAAAAATTTAACAAGTGTGAGTTGAGAAAAATATTTTATGCTTATTACTTCATCAGATTCAATGAGATATACATTGCATGTCAGCCTAAATGGTTATTAAAGTCATATATTGTTATGTAATCCCCTATGAAAACAATCACAGAGTAGGTAGGCTACAGACAGACAATCTGGGGAAAAGAGACAGTCTGACTGTCTGCCTGCCATGTTTTATAAGAAAATACATACAGAGAGTTGCCGAAGCAACAGATTGCCTGCACTAGTCATTGGTTGGCTATTTTTAACAGTACATCACGCCCATATATAGTCACTTGTAGATGCGACTTCTCAGGAGTATGCTTAATAAGTCTTTTATTCTCTCATATCACAGTATTTTATATGAACTGAATATATGTACAAAATACATGTATGTCATAACATTACCGTAACTTCTCAGAGTTTGCAATTTTTATTGAAAGTTTAATTTTTTTTTTTTTTTAAATATTTGTGCTGCATACTTCTACTGAATGCAAGAAATTGTTGTGTGAATGCTGAGTGAAAACCATGGCAACCAGATGAAGATGAGAGAAAAAATTGTTATGTACATACATTGTCATAGCACTGCGTTTCCTGAAAGGAAATTAATATTGAAGATAACATAAATAAAGATTGTATCTGAGTGAGCATGACGATTAACATCTCAAGAGAAAAATAAAGTAAAAATGTGTTGTTTTTTCCACTAAGACAGGTCACATTATATGTGGCACAGAAACAAATTATGTCTTACCCTGCAAGGGTTGTCATAGCAACTATGAAGACTGAGACGAAGAAGAAGGCTACAGTAACTGACGACTCCCTGCATTATATATGAAGATGATGAATGGAGATGACTTCTTGTATTTGTTTTTCTTTCATGGATATTGACGCATGGCCACAAAAAAAAGACTTTCATGTAAATTATAATCACCTATAATCCTAATTCTTAAACTCATTAAAATTAAAATTTGTATGCTTGTAATTTTTTTTAATATAAATGTTTGATCTACTGCATAAACAGTTGATATCGAATAAAATTTATATTTTCTGTTTGTTTACAATGGTGTACATCTCCAAATTACTGGGAAACGGATCTACAGATGTAAACAGTGTGGAGATCATATTGACCTTCACAAGGTGTACAGATGTAAACAATGTTGTGACCATATTGACCTTCAACAGATGTAAACATTTTTGACATCATATTGACCTTCACAAGGTGTACAGATGTAAACAGTGTTGTGACCATATTGACCTTCGACAGATGTAAACAGTTTTGAGATCATATTGACCTTCAAATGATGTAAACAGTTTTGAGATCATATTGACCTTCACAAGGTGTACAGATGTAAACAGTGCTGTGACCATATTGACCTTCACAAGGTATACAGATGTAAACAGTGTTGTGATCATATTGACTTTCAAAAGATGTAAACAGTTTTGAGATCATATTGACCTTCACAAGGTATACAGATGTAAACAGTGCTGTGACCATATTGTCTTTCACAAGGTGTTCAGATGTAAACAGTGTTGAGATCATATTGACCTTCACAAGGTATACAGATGTAAACTGTGTTGTGATCATATTGACCTTCACAAGGTATACAGATGTAAACAGTTTTGAGATCATATTGTCCTTCACAAGGTGTACAGATGTAAACAGTTTTGAGATCATATTGACCTTCACAAGGTTTACAGATGTAAACAGTTTTGAGATCATATTGACCTTCACAAGGTTTACAGATGTAAACAGTGTTGTGATCATATTGACCTTCACAAGGTATACAGATGTAAACAGTTTTGAGATCATATTGACCTTCACAAGGTGTACAGATGTAAACAGTGTTGTGATCATATTGTCCTTCACAAGGTATACAGTTGTAAACAGTGTTGTGACCATATTGACCTTCAAAAGATGTAAACAGTGTTGAGATCATATTGTCCTTCATAAGGTGTACAGATGTAAACAGTGTTGTGACCATATTGTCTTTCACAAGGTGTACAGATGTAAACAGTGTTGTGACCATATTGTCCTTCACAAGGTGTACAGATGTAAACAGTGTTGTGACCATATTGTCCTTCACAAGGTGTACGGATGTAAATAGTTTTGAGATCATATTGTCCTTCACAAGGTATACAGACATAAACAGTGCTGTGACCATATTGTCTTTCACAAGGTGTTCAGATGTAAACAGTATTGAGATCATATTGACCTTCACAAGGTGTACAGATGTAAACAGTGTTGTGACCATATTGTCTTTCACAGGGTGTACAGATGTAAACAGTTTTGAAATCATATTGACCTTCACAAGGTGTACAGATGTAAACAGTTTTGAGATCATATTGACCTTCACAAGGTGTACAGATGTAAACAGTGTTGTGACCATATTGACCTTCAACAGAAGTAAACAGTTTCGAGATTATATTGACCTTCACAAGGTGTACAGATGTAAAGAGTTTGAGATCATATTGTCCTTCACAAGGTATACAGTTGTAAACAGTGCTGTGACAATATTGTCCTTCACAAGGTGTACAGATGTAAACAGTGTTGTGACCATATTGTTCTTCACAAGGTGTACAGATGTAAACAGTGTTGTGACCATATTGTGCTTCACAAGGTGTACAGATGTAAACAGTGTTGTGACCATATTGTTCTTCACAAGGTGTACAGATGTAAACAGTGTTGTTACCATATTGTCCTTCACAAGGTGTACAGATGAAAACAGTGTTGTGACCATATTGTTCTTCACAAGGTGTACAGACGTAAACAGTGTGACCATATTGTTCTTCACAAGGTGTACAGATGTAAACAGTGTTGCGACAATATTGTTCTTCACAAGGTGTACAGATGTAAACAGTGTTGTGACCATATTGTCTTTCACAAGGTGTACAGACGTAAACAGTGTTGTGACCATATTGTTCTTCATAAGGTGTACAGATGTAAACAGTGTTGTGACCATATTGTTCTTCACAAGGTGTACAGATGTAAACAGTGTTGTGACCATATTGTTCTTCACAAGGTGTACAGACGTAAACAGTGTTGTGACGATATTGTCTTTCACAAGGTGTACAGACGTAAACAGTGTTGTGACGATATTGTCTTTCACAAGGTATACAGATGTAAACAGTGTTGTGATCATATTGACTTTCAAAAGATGTAAACAGTTTTGAGATCATATTGACCTTCACAAGGTATACAGATGTAAACAGTGCTGTGACCATATTGTCTTTCACTAGGTGTTCAGATGTAAACAGTGTTGAGATCATATTGACCTTCACAAGGTATACAGATGTAAACTGTGTTGTGATCATATTGACCTTCACAAGGTGTACAGATGTAAACAGTGTTGTGACCATATTGTCCTTCACAAGGTGTACAGATGTAAACAGTTTTGAGATCATATTGTCCTTCACAAGGTGTACAGATGTAAACAGTTTTGAGATCATATTGACCTTCACAAGGTTTACAGATGTAAACAGTGTTGTGATCATATTGACCTTCACAAGGTATACAGATGTAAACAGTTTTGAGATCATATTGACCTTCACAAGGTGTACAGATGTAAACAGTGTTGTGATCATATTGTCCTTCACAAGGTATACAGATGTAAACAGTGCTGTGACCATATTGTCTTTCACAAGGTGTTCAGATGTAAACAGTGTTGAGATCATATTGACCTTCACAAGGTATACAGATGTAAACTGTGTTGTGATCATATTGACCTTCACAAGGTGTACAGATGTAAACAGTGTTGTGACCATATTGTCCTTCACAAGGTGTACAGATGTAAACAGTTTTGAGATCATATTGTCCTTCACAAGGTGTACAGATGTAAACAGTTTTGAGATCATATTGACCTTCACAAGGTTTACAGATGTAAACAGTGTTGTGATCATATTGACCTTCACAAGGTATACAGATGTAAACAGTGTTGAGATCATATTGTCCTTCATAAGGTGTACAGATGTAAACAGTGTTGTGACCATATTGTCTTTCACAAGGTGTACAGATGTAAACAGTGTTGTGACCATATTGTCCTTCACAAGGTGTACAGATGTAAACAGTGTTGTGACCATATTGTCCTTCACAAGGTGTACGGATGTAAATAGTTTTGAGATCATATTGTCCTTCACAAGGTATACAGACATAAACAGTGCTGTGACCATATTGTCTTTCACAAGGTGTTCAGATGTAAACAGTATTGAGATCATATTGACCTTCACAAGGTGTACAGATGTAAACAGTGTTGTGACCATATTGTCTTTCACAGGGTGTACAGATGTAAACAGTTTTGAAATCATATTGACCTTCACAAGGTGTACAGATGTAAACAGTTTTGAGATCATATTGACCTTCACAAGGTGTACAGATGTAAACAGTGTTGTAATCATATTGACCTTCAAAAGATGTAAACAGTTTTGAAATCATATTGACCTTCACAAGGTATACAGATGTAAACAGTGTTGTGACCATATTGACCTTCAACAGAAGTAAACAGTTTCGAGATTATATTGACCTTCACAAGGTGTACAGATGTAAAGAGTTTGAGATCATATTGTCCTTCACAAGGTGTACAGAAGTAAACAGTTTCGAGATTATATTGACCTTCACAAGGTGTACAGATGTAAAGAGTTTGAGATCATATTGTCCTTCACAAGGTATACAGTTGTAAACAGTGCTGTGACAATATTGTCCTTCACAAGGTGTACAGATGTAAACAGTGTTGTGACCATATTGTTCTTCACAAGGTGTACAGATGTAAACAGTGTTGTGACCATATTGTGCTTCACAAGGTGTCCAGATGTAAACAGTGTTGTGACCATATTGTTCTTCACAAGGTGTACAGATGTAAACAGTGTTGTGACCATATTGTCCTTCACAAGGTGTACAGATGTAAACAGTGCTGTGACCATATTGTCTTTCACAAGGTGTTCAGATGTAAACAGTGTTGTGATCATATTGACCTTCACAAGGTGTACAGATGTAAACAGTGTTGTGACCATATTGTCCTTCACAAGGTGTACAGATGTAAACAGTTTTGAGATCATATTGACCTTCACAAGGTGTACAGATGTAAACAGTGTTGTGACCATATTGTCCTTCACAAGGTGTACAGATGTAAACAGTTTTGAGATCATATTGTCCTTCACAAGGTGTACAGATGTAAACAGTTTTGTGATCATATTGACCTTCACAAGGTATACAGATGTAAACAGTTTTGAGATCATATTGACCTTCACAAGGTGTACAGATGTAAACAGTTTTGAGATCATATTGACCTTCACAAGGTGTACAGATGTAAACAGTGTTGTGATCATATTGTCCTTCACAAGGTATACAGTTGTAAACAGTGTTGTGACCATATTGACCTTCAAAAGATGTAAACAGTGTTGAGATCATATTGTCCTTCATAAGGTATACAGATGTAAACAGTGTTGTGACCATATTGTCTTTCACAAGGTGTACAGATGTAAACAGTGTTGTGACCATATTGTCCTTCACAAGGTGTACAGATGTAAACAGTGTTGTGACCATATTGTCCTTCACAAGGTGTACAGATGTAAACAGTGTTGTGACCATATTGTCCTTCACAAGGTGTACAGATGTAAACAGTTTTGAGATCATATTGACCTTCACAAGGTTTACAGATGTAAACAGTGTTGTGATCATATTGACCTTCACAAGGTATACAGATGTAAACAGTTTTGAGATCATATTGACCTTCACAAGGTGTACAGATGTAAACAGTTTTGAGATCATATTGACCTTCACAAGGTGTACAGATGTAAACAGTGTTGTGATCATATTGTCCTTCACAAGGTATACAGTTGTAAACAGTGTTGTGACCATATTGACCTTCAAAAGATGTAAACAGTGTTGAGATCATATTGTCCTTCATAAGGTATACAGATGTAAACAGTGTTGTGACCATATTGTCTTTCACAAGGTGTACAGATGTAAACAGTGTTGTGACCATATTGTCCTTCACAAGGTGTACAGATGTAAACAGTGTTGTGACCATATTGTCCTTCACAAGGTGTACAGATGTAAACAGTGTTGTGACCATATTGTCCTTCACAAGGTGTACAGATGTAAACAGTTTTGAGATCATATTGACCTTCACAAGGTTTACAGATGTAAACAGTGTTGTGATCATATTGACCTTCACAAGGTATACAGATGTAAACAGTTTTGAGATCATATTGACCTTCACAAGGTGTACAGATGTAAACAGTTTTGAGATCATATTGACCTTCACAAGGTGTACAGATGTAAACAGTGTTGTGATCATATTGTCCTTCACAAGGTATACAGTTGTAAACAGTGTTGTGACCATATTGACCTTCAAAAGATGTAAACAGTGTTGAGATCATATTGTCCTTCATAAGGTATACAGATGTAAACAGTGTTGTGACCATATTGTCTTTCACAAGGTGTACAGATGTAAACAGTGTTGTGACCATATTGTCCTTCACAAGGTGTACAGATGTAAACAGTGTTGTGACCATATTGTCCTTCACAAGGTGTACAGATGTAAACAGTGCTGTGACCATATTGTCTTTCACAAGGTGTTCAGATGTAAACAGTGTTGTGATCATATTGACCTTCACAAGGTGTACAGATGTAAACAGTGTTGTGACCATATTGTCCTTCACAAGGTGTACAGATGTAAACAGTTTTGAGATCATATTGTCCTTCACAAGGTGTACAGATGTAAACAGTTTTGAGATCATATTGACCTTCACAAGGTTTACAGATGTAAACAGTGTTGTGATCATATTGACCTTCACAAGGTATACAGATGTAAACAGTTTTGAGATCATATTGACCTTCACAAGGTGTACAGATGTAAACAGTTTTGAGATCATATTGACCTTCACAAGGTGTACAGATGTAAACAGTGTTGTGATCATATTGTCCTTCACAAGGTATACAGTTGTAAACAGTGTTGTGACCATATTGACCTTCAAAAGATGTAAACAGTGTTGAGATCATATTGTCCTTCATAAGGTATACAGATGTAAACAGTGTTGTGACCATATTGTCTTTCACAAGGTGTACAGATGTAAACAGTGTTGTGACCATATTGTCCTTCACAAGGTGTACAGATGTAAACAGTGTTGTGACCATATTGTCCTTCACAAGGTGTACGGATGTAAATAGTTTTGAGATCATATTGTCCTTCACAAGGTATACAGACATAAACAGTGCTGTGACCATATTGTCTTTCACAAGGTGTTCAGATGTAAACAGTATTGAGATCATATTGACCTTCACAAGGTGTACAGTTGTAAACAGTGTTGTGACCATATTGACCTTCAAAAGATGTAAACAGTGTTGAGATCATATTGTCCTTCATAAGGTATACAGATGTAAACAGTGTTGTGACCATATTGTCTTTCACAAGGTGTACAGATGTAAACAGTGTTGTGACCATATTGTCCTTCACAAGGTGTACAGATGTAAACAGTGTTGTGACCATATTGTCCTTCACAAGGTGTACGGATGTAAATAGTTTTGAGATCATATTGTCCTTCACAAGGTATACAGACATAAACAGTGCTGTGACCATATTGTCTTTCACAAGGTGTTCAGATGTAAACAGTATTGAGATCATATTGACCTTCACAAGGTGTACAGATGTAAACAGTGTTGTGACCATATTGTCTTTCACAGGGTGTACAGATGTAAACAGTTTTGAAATCATATTGACCTTTACAAGGTGTACAGATGTAAACAGTTTTGAGATCATATTGACCTTCACAAGGTGTACAGATGTAAACAGTGTTGTGACCATATTGACCTTCAACAGAAGTAAACAGTTTCGAGATTATATTGACCTTCACAAGGTGTACAGATGTAAAGAGTTTGAGATCATATTGTCCTTCACAAGGTATACAGTTGTAAACAGTGCTGTGACAATATTGTCCTTCACAAGGTGTACAGATGTAAACAGTGTTGTGACCATATTGTTCTTCACAAGGTGTACAGATGTAAACAGTGTTGTGACCATATTGTGCTTCACAAGGTGTACAGATGTAAACAGTGTTGTGACCATATTGTTCTTCACAAGGTGTACAGATGTAAACAGTGTTGTTACCATATTGTCCTTCACAAGGTGTACAGATGAAAACAGTGTTGTGACCATATTGTTCTTCACAAGGTGTACAGACGTAAACAGTGTGACCATATTGTTCTTCACAAGGTGTACAGATGTAAACAGTGTTGTGACCATATTGTTCTTCACAAGGTGTACAGATGTAAACAGTGTTGTGACCATATTGTCTTTCACAAGGTGTACAGACGTAAACAGTGTTGTGACCATATTGTTCTTCATAAGGTGTACAGATGTAAACAGTGTTGTGACCATATTGTTCTTCACAAGGTGTACAGATGTAAACAGTGTTGTGACCATATTGTTCTTCACAAGGTGTACAGATGTAAACAGTGTTGTGACCATATTGTGCTTCACAAGGTGTACAGATGTAAACAGTGTTGTGACCATATTGTCTTTCACAAGGTGTACAGATGTAAACAGTGTTGTGACCATATTGTCTTTCACAAGGTGTACAGACGTAAACAGTGTTGTGACCATATTGTTCTTCATAAGGTGTACAGATGTAAACAGTGTTGTGACCATATTGTTCTTCACAAGGTGTACAGATATAAACAGTGTTGCGACCATATTGTTCTTCACAAGGTGTACAGACGTAAACAGTGTTGTGACGATATTGTCTTTCACAAGGTGTACAGACGTAAACAGTGTTGTGACGATATTGTCTTTCACAAGGTATACAGATGTAAACAGTGTTGTGATCATATTGACTTTCAAAAGATGTAAACAGTTTTGAGATCATATTGACCTTCACAAGGTATACAGATGTAAACAGTGCTGTGACCATATTGTCTTTCACAAGGTGTTCAGATGTAAACAGTGTTGAGATCATATTGACCTTCACAAGGTATACAGATGTAAACTGTGTTGTGATCATATTGACCTTCACAAGGTGTACAGATGTAAACAGTGTTGTGACCATATTGTCCTTCACAAGGTGTACAGATGTAAACAGTTTTGAGATCATATTGTCCTTCACAAGGTGTACAGATGTAAACAGTTTTGAGATCATATTGACCTTCACAAGGTTTACAGATGTAAACAGTGTTGTGATCATATTGACCTTCACAAGGTATACAGATGTAAACAGTTTTGAGATCATATTGACCTTCACAAGGTGTACAGATGTAAACAGTGTTGTGATCATATTGTCCTTCACAGGGTATACAGTTGTAAACAGTGTTGTGACCATATTGACCTTCAAAAGATGTAAACAGTGTTGAGATCATATTGTCCTTCATAAGGTGTACAGATGTAAACAGTGTTGTGACCATATTGTCTTTCACAAGGTGTACAGATGTAAACAGTGTTGTGACCATATTGTCCTTCACAAGGTGTACAGATGTAAACAGTGTTGTGACCATATTGTCCTTCACAAGGTGTACGGATGTAAATAGTTTTGAGATCATATTGTCCTTCACAAGGTATACAGACATAAACAGTGCTGTGACCATATTGTCTTTCACAAGGTGTTCAGATGTAAACAGTATTGAGATCATATTGACCTTCACAAGGTGTACAGATGTAAACAGTGTTGTGACCATATTGTCTTTCACAGGGTGTACAGATGTAAACAGTTTTGAAATCATATTGACCTTCACAAGGTGTACAGATGTAAACAGTTTTGAGATCATATTGACCTTCACAAGGTGTACAGATGTAAACAGTGTTGTAATCATATTGACCTTCAAAAGATGTAAACAGTTTTGAAATCATATTGACCTTCACAAGGTATACAGATGTAAACAGTGTTGTGACCATATTGACCTTCAACAGAAGTAAACAGTTTCGAGATTATATTGACCTTCACAAGGTGTACAGATGTAAAGAGTTTGAGATCATATTGTCCTTCACAAGGTATACAGTTGTAAACAGTGCTGTGACAATATTGTCCTTCACAAGGTGTACAGATGTAAACAGTGTTGTGACCATATTGTTCTTCACAAGGTGTACAGATGTAAACAGTGTTGTGACCATATTGTCCTTCACAAGGTGTACAGATGAAAACAGTGTTGTGACCATATTGTTCTTCACAAGGTGTACAGACGTAAACAGTGTGACCATATTGTTCTTCACAAGGTGTACAGATGTAAACAGTGTTGTGACCATATTGTCTTTCACAAGGTGTACAGATGTAAACTGTGTTGTAATCATATTGACCTTCACAAGGTGTACAGATGTAAACAGTGTTGTGACCATATTGTTCTTCATAAGGTGTACAGATGTAAACAGTGTTGTGACCATATTGTTCTTCACAAGGTGTACAGATGTAAACAGTGTTGTGACCATATTGTTCTTCATAAGGTGTACAGATGTAAACAGTGTTGTGACCATATTGTTCTTCACAAGGTGTACAGATGTAAACAGTGTTGTGACCATATTGTTCTTCACAAGGTGTACAGACGTAAACAGTGTTGTGACGATATTGTCTTTCACAAGGTGTACAGACGTAAACAGTGTTGTGACATTTTACCAAGGTGCTCACTCTTAGACAGTATTGAGGTTTACACTGACTAGTGCATTACACTGGGTTACTCACTCAACACAGCATCAATGTCCATGATTTACATGTATAAACCAATTCCTAACGAGAAAAACTTAGTGTTAACAGTAATCTGTTCATTTACAAGTATTCATTTGATTCTTAATTCTTCCCTAAATGTGAATAATTGTACATCAAAATTGGGAGCAAGTGATATAATAACAGAATATTTCAATGTGTCTGACACAGAAATTAACACTGTTGTTATGGTAACCTCTAAAATTTATCACCAGAAGTTAGTAGGTAGTTTAATGGCTAATTCTGTTGAAGTGACTAATTTGATGGTTCTCCTTGAATATCCCTTACTGGAAACATGGAGAGCGAAATCAACAAGTTTATATGATTCAAACTTCAAACATTTTATTATGGGAAGGCCTTTATACTGAGAACATGAAGGTTTTATCTGATTTAAACCCAACACCCCAAACCATCTATTGATCTTTTTGGGGGGAATTCTCAAACTTTTTAAAAAAAATGAGTCCTGTCAACAATTTTGCAATTAATTCAAAATTAAAAATGGGGATCATGCGCTTATATTCAAATGAAATATGGTAAGTTTTGTGTATTAGACAATGCAGCAAAGTCATTATAATATTTGCGTACAGGTAAACCCATACCTGCAGCAGCATAATGATCAACTAATAGCACTAAGGCCTGTGACCAACATGTTCCAGAATATCTCAGTAGGCAGTGCTTCTGTCACATTGTTCCTTATGTGAGCACTGAAAACATCCACATAAAGAATACACAAACATTTTTCTTTTGAGCAACAACCATTTCCATTATCAAAATAATGAATGCAATAACATTATTTATCGAAATATAAATATTTCAATTTAATTCATTACATCAATTTTTAGATGTTAATTTCATCCATGAAAACTAACAGAATACTTTTGATTGATTTTTATCATGGGATGAAATAATTATATAACAAGCCATGGATGGCACAGTCCCCATTAGTTATCAAATTTAAGATATATAGTTATGTTTATAGTAATATAGCTGGAATATAACCATGTCAGGAATATGATTTTTTTAACATTAAAATGATTGACAATTGTATCTGATCCTCAAACAAGTACTTGTCCATATTGAGAGATATTGCTCTGGAACAGCATTCAAAATCAGCCATTTTGAATACATGTATATATATATAACATGATGTATAACGAATATATAAAATTTTAATATAATCAGTCAAAGCATTTAAGAGATATGGATCTAGAAGCCCAATCATTAAAACAAAATGGCCACCAGTCAGCTATTTTAAATGTTATCTGAAAAACAAAATTATTTGCATCAAGGTCCCATAATGTCCAATCTGAAAAATAAAATGACATGCATCAGGAACCTGTAATGTCTAACGTGTGTTATAAGTTTGAACAAAATCCATCCATAAATGCAAGAAATGTTTGATATTCAAGGATTTTTCAGCACAAAAATAGCACACTTTGAAAAAGATCATCAAACCAATATATCAGTATATCTGTGACATGATGTATAATGAATATTAAAAATTTGAACATGATCAGACAAAACAAGTCAGACATATGGGTCTTGGAAACCCATTCATTAAAACAAAATGGCCGCCAGACAGCCATTTTGAATCTGATCTGGAAAAAAAATGACGTGCATCAGAAACCCGTAATGTCTAATGTATGTACCAAGTTTGAACGAAATCATCCAGAAATGCCAGAAATGCTTGATATTTGATGATTTTTTAGTACAAAAATGACAACCATTCGGCCATTTTGAATAGGATCGTCAAACCAATATATCTATGACATGATGTATAATGAATATTTATAATTTGAACATAATCAGTCCAAACAAGCTGGAGATATGGCACGAGAACCACATTGATTAATACAAAATGGCCGCCAGTCAGCCATTTTAAATGTTATCTGAAAAACAAAATTATTTGCATCAAGGTCCCATAATGTCTAATGTATATACCAAGTTTGAGCAAAATCCATCTGTAAACAGCTGAGAAATGGTTGCTTTTTATGATTTTTTAACACAAAAATGGCCGCCATTCGGCCATCTTGAATCAGATCTTAAAACAAAATGATGTGTATCAAGGTCCTATAACGTCCAACTATATACAACGTTTGAACAAAATCCATCTGTAAACAACCGGGAAATGCTCGATTTTGATGATTTTTAGCACAAAAATGGCCGCCATTCGGCCATCTTGAATCAGATCATGAAACAAATTGACATGCATATGTATGCTATTATGTATGATGTATGTGTGAAGTTTGATTGTGATTGGTCCAGGCATTTCTAAGATACAGGTCCGGACGCACGCACGCACAGACGCACGCACGGAGGTCAAAACATAAGTCCCCGTTTTCGGACTGCGTCCGAATGTGGACTAATAATTATAATCCATTATATTATTTCATTTTGAAATAATTTTTTGTTTCATGTGTTTAATTTCAATAGTCTATTTATTCAAACTCTTGTTGTGAATTACAGTTTAATCATCTCAAATTAAAACTTGCTTTTCTAAATATACTAAGGCTGCATGAGTACACTCCATCAATTCTAAAACAAGGAATCTACTGTCATGGTTTATTTTTTAGACAGAAGATATGTGTGACACAAGCAGAGAGACCACCCATCAAGATATATTTTCAACAATGTTGACTTCTTGTGTGGCTACTGTTGGCACAAATATCATGCATATTTTCAACTAGTATAAATTAACCATTAATTGAATATTTAAAAATTTTAAGATATGCGAATTGTGAATGCATAAAAATACACAAATTTCCCTTGGGGATAATTTGAAATTTTGTATAGTGAAGTCATACTTCCCGTACCAAAATAAAATGTTTAGCATCGGTTAAACTAGTGGGCTTACTGTTTAAGTAGATCCCTACAGAAGATTGCAGTGATGGGAGACAGGCAGGGGTAAGGTAAGTATGACATCACAAGTAAAATTCCAAATTACCCATAAAAAGAATTATCAATATGTTGAACTGAGAAAAACAATTTTGTATGAGTACTTTTTGTTTTTATTATAATTTACAACCATTTTAATATCATAGTTTGATATTTGTTTGAAATCAGTTCTATGATTAATATATTATATAAAATGTTTGGAATACAAATTGTGCAAATTATCTGATTAAAGATGCAAACAACAAGACTCCACATTTGTGACATCATAACACAAATAGTATTAAATCACTTTAAATCATTTTACTAAAGTAAGACATCTATACATGGAACCTCCGATCTTTGATCTCTGAACAATTAATAAATGCCGTAAATAGTCGAAGTAAAAGACAATATTTCAAGAAAAATTTGTTTTGTCATGGATATTTACAAACTTGATTTTTGGTAAATAAGTCATAGTCTTATATGGGTACATGGTGTCACCATTTAAAATGTATAATCTTGCAAAATTTGATTAATATTATATTATAATTTTGTTTTGTTTTTTCTTTCTGTTTTCAAATATGTATTTAAATATTTATTTTTCATAAATTTTATTACTTAAATTTAAAAACTACCAGAAAATAAATAATAAAATAAATTAAAAAATATATGAAAAAAAATTATTTGAATACATATTCATGAATTTTGAGTCAGATTGAATTAGTTAATTACTAGTTAATTCACTCTATTTGATTACTATTTTTATTCATTTTTTATATGTTAGTGATGAAGAAAAAATGAAAACACATCATTATAAAACACATACTTCCCATGCCAAACACGTTTACAGAGTTTGTTTACTTCCAACTTAAATTGTATAGATCGCCTCAGGTAAGTGTTCTTTGGCACACTATAGTGTCATTGAATAGACTATGTGATCATTCTAAAAAAATAGGCGGTGTCCCTTATAGAACTGACAACTGCATTTATCATGCTTTAGTTTGTCAACGTCATTAAAAGTTTGTTTAGTCCCTCAAAGGTTGCCACACCTTTCACAAAATCGCATATCCATCGTAGCCCTTGGGTATTAAATGTCAATGATACTTTGGTAGGTCATATACAAAAAACACCTCTCAGAAAAAAACAGTTATGCTATAGTACATGTAGTATGAACAGTGGGATGGAAAAAGTGGTCTCCTAGAACTGGGGCGTGAATATTGGTTGAAGAAAGAATAAAATTTAAGATATCTGGAGGAGGCAAATAATGAGAGAATGATATGGGGTGGTATCATCAGATTTTGGAGTGCTGTCTTTATTTCATATCAGACCCCTACCATTACAGTTATATTAGCAGAAAAACACAGACAAATGGCTTTTTTTCTTCTGCAAATACAGACAAGCAGCCTCTCGGCTGAGATAGCCTCGCTATTAGCAACACACATACAATGTATCAATTAAAGAATTGAAGATATCATCACGAAATGAACAAATCGGAGAGAGGTACCGGGGGTACTTGTAGTACCTATATATACATAATATCAAAGGAATCAGATCTTTAAACATTACTGTAATCCTAACCCTGCCCTTAGTTTTAATATTCAGCATTGAGTATAGAACCCCCTCCACACACACCTCCGTCAGTTACATAAATAAATAATGAGATTATTTCATGTCTTAATTAGTTAAACAGATAAATATGCATAAAAATATGCAAATAAGGCTGTCACTGTCATCTGAAAAAGATCACTGACATGCACACACGCAGGGGATAGGCGGGGTGGGGGTGGTGTGGTTCAGTGTAACATACTAGTATTGATTGAACATTTGATAGAAATCACTTGCTTTACAGATATGTTACGTACTGGCTGTGAAAAACAGCCATTTTGGTTTGATTCATGGAGTAGAGTGGCTGATCTAAGAATAAATCAATTAATGTGTTTTCCCGACTATACATTCATATCACTTCTATACTTTATTGATATCTCTGTCAGTAGTAAATGTAGTAAATCGTGATTTGTTTCTAAATTTACTAAATATCTCAAGACGAATTTAAAAATTACATTTATAATGAATATTTATTGTTTTTGGTTTTCAATTATCATTATTACTAATAATCAAAAATAAAAATAAATCCAGAGCGCACAGCTACTATTATTTATACACTCTACATTAAGGAAATTCTGTCAGGTAACCAGATCACATGTGTGCTCATAAAATAGATTGTAAAGAGAGAAGTAAATTGTTATGCATACTACTCCAAGTCATTTGTGTGTTTGAAATCAGTTCATTTAATTCACAAGCATAAGCTGTATAATTACACAATATCGTGAAAACAAACAGTGCTTGAAAAAAGATACACAAATAAAATGAAAAATGAATCTATAATTCATTTCTTTAAGAGGAAGAATACGTAATATAAGAACGCTTCATTAATCATTCTGTGAATTTTACTCGTTTTTTTCACATTATGAATCAATTTCTGGTGATTTTATTTTCCTTTTATGTTCTTCAAAAAGGAATGAATTGCAATCAATCAATGCTTAATGAAAAAGACAGACGACAACATTCAATGCGTTCCATAAATAAGATTCTACTAAGTTACAGGTAATCTACATATAGTTAAAATAAAAAACAGTTGATTACACTGACACCCACACATATGGGAAAGTGCTATAATGCCCTCTAAGTTACAGGTAATCTACATATAGTTAAAATAAAAAACAGTTGATTACACTGACACCCACACATAGGGGAAAGTGCTATAATGCCCTCTAAGTTACAGGTAATCTACATATAGTTAAAATAAAAAACAGTTGATTACACTGACACCCACACATAGGGGAAAGTGCTATAATGCCCTCTAAGTTACAGATAATCTACATATAGTTAAAATAAAAAACAGTTGATTACACTGACACCCACACATAGGGGAAAGTGCTATAATGCCCTCTAAGTTACAGATAATCTACATATAGTTAAAATAAAAAACAGTTGATTACACTGACACCCACACATAGGGGAAAGTGCTATAATGCCCTCTAAGTTACAGGTAATCTACATATAGTTAAAATAAAAAACAGTTGATTACACTGACACCCACACATAGGGGAAAGTGCTATAATGCCCTCTAAGTTACAGGTAATCTACATATAGTTAAAATAAAAAACAGTTGATTACACTGACACCCACACATAGGGGAAAGTGCTATAATGCCCTCTAAGATATAGTTAAAATAAAAAACAGTTGATTACACTGACACCCACACATAGGGGAAATTGCTATAATGCCCTCTAAGTTACAGGTAATCTACATATAGTTAAAATAAAAAACAGTTGATTACACTGACACCCACACATAGGGGAAAGTGCTATAATGCCCTCTAAGTTACAGGTAATCTACATATAGTTAAAATAAAAAACAGTTGATTACACTGACACCCACACATAGGGGAAAGTGCTATAATGCCCTTTAAGTTACAGATAATCTACATATAGTTAAAATAAAAAACAGTTGATTACACTGACACCCACACATAGGGGAAAGTGCTATAATGCCCTCTAAGTTACAGGTAATCTACATATAGTTAAAATAAAAAACAGTTGATTACACTGACACCCACACATAGGGGAAAGTGCTATAATGCCCTCTAAGTTACAGGTAATCTACATATAGTTAAAACAAAAAACAGTTGATTACACTGACACCCACACATAGGGGAAAGTGCTATAATGCCCTCTAAGTTACAGGTAATCTACAAATAGTTAAAATAAAAAACAGTTGATTACACTGACACCCACACATAGGGGAAAGTGCTATAATGCCCTCTAAGTTACAGGTAATCTACATATAGTTAAAATAAAAAACAGTTGATTACACTGACACCCACACATAGGGGAAAGTGCTATAATGCCCTCTAAGTTACAGGTAATCTACAAATAGTTAAAATAAAAAACAGTTGATTACACTGACACCCACACATAGGGGAAAGTGTTATAATGCCCTCTAAGTTACAGGTAATCTACATATAGTTAAAATAAAAAACAGTTGATTACACTGACACCCACACATAGGGGAAAGTGCTATAATGCCCTCTAAGTTACAGGTAATCTACAAATAGTTAAAATAAAAAACAGTTGATTACACTGACACCCACACATAGGGGAAAGTGCTATAATGCCCTCTAAGTTACAGGTAATCTACATATAGTTAAAATAAAAAACAGTTGATTACACTGACTCCCACACATAGGGGAAAGTGCTATAATGCCCTCTAAGTTACAGGTAATCTACATATAGTTAAAATAAAAAACAGTTGATTACACTGACACCCACACATAGGGGAAAGTGCTATAATGCCCTCTAAGTTACAGGTAATCTACATATAGTTAAAATAAAAAACAGTTGATTACACTGACACCCACACATAGGGGAAAGTGCTATAATGCCCTCTAAGTTACAGGTAATCTACAAATAGTTAAAATAAAAAACAGTTGATTACACTGACACCCACACATAGGGGAAAGTGCTATAATGCCCTCTAAGTTACAGGTAATCTACAAATAGTTAAAATAAAAAACAGTTGATTACACTGACACCCACACATAGGGGAAAGTGCTATAATGCCCTCTAAGTTACAGGTAATCTACAAATAGTTAAAATAAAAAACAGTTGATTACACTGACACCCACACATATGGGAATGCGTGTTACATGAGAAAATGCATATAAAAAAATATTTAAATCAAATTTCTTGGATTTATCTTTTATTGCACCATATTCACCTCCATTTGGCGAATTTTTTTATTTTATTTAAACTACAAAAACAAATTAATTGCCCCGACTGTGCCAGTCTACTATGGGGGTATAATTCGTTCAAGGCAATAAAATATTTGCAATTTGATACACTTTAGGAGTTTGACTACATGCATTTATAATGCTTTTATTGAAAACATCAAATATAAACAACAAGCAAACTATAATAATGTCTTTATAAATCTGCAGCAACATTATTTGTTTTTATTTTTCAAGGAAAACTATAATAATGTTTTCATAAATTGGCAGCAACATTATTTTTCAATGCAAAATACAGTGTATTGTGAATTAGAACATGGTACTCCAACACTGTCAAGATCATGGCAGAAAACTGGTCAAAGTTTATTCTCAATTTGGATGTTGTTTGGATAATACATCAAACCAATAAGATATATTGATGTCAAATGAACCAAGTGATCTGATTGGATAATACATTAAACCAATAAGATATATTGATGTCAAATGAACCAAGCGATCTGATTGGATAATACATTACACCAATAAGATATATTGATGTCAAATGAACCAAGCGATCTGATTGGATAATACATTACACCAATAAGATATATTGATGTCAAATGAACCAAGTGATCTGATTGGATAATACATTAAACCAATAAGATATATTGATGTCAAATGAACCAAGCGATCTGATTGGATAATACATTACACCAATAAGATATATTGATGTCAAATGAACCAAGCAATCTGATTGAATAACACATTAAACCAATAAGATATATTGATGTCAAATGAACCAAGTGATCTGATTGGATAATGCATCTAACTAATCAAATATTTAATTCAAATGAAGTGATCTGATTGAATAATACATCAAACTAATCAGACATTTTACTGTTAAATGAAGACGATAACTTTTGCGAGTAACTCTTTAGCCAACAGGCTGATAAATCCCTAACTGTATTAACCTACCAAATTGTTTACGTAGCAGTTTCAATCATTACAATATAGATTATATTGTAATCTGAGTTGGAATAATGCCCAAGGAGAACACATGATATGTTAAGCATGTGTAACCACAAAAGTTACATTTTAATTTAATCATCACCTTGTAGAATCCTAGATTGGCTAGATGCCGATAGCATGGCATTTTCAAAGACGAAGCCCCTAAACGTTGCCAGGACCAATTACAAACAAGAATAGGCAACGTTTTTTTCAGATTAACACATGTTTCCCTCATGCTAACCAATTACCATCTATGTAAAAATGAAATAATTTATTGGTTCTACTGGCTGTTCCAGTATCAAATTACTGACACATATATCTCAACATCACTGACTTCTTTAAACACTGGACAAAAAAAATATATCTGGGGTCTCCAACCTAATTTTTGAGTTGTACTACTTATGATACTTGTCACAGTCAAACAAATGTATTTTATTCATTTTGTAGCAGAATATAAAAAGTAAAATATGTCTTACCAGACGCTGCAAATCCAAGCAGGATGGGTAACAAAGCAACGATATATTAACATTGAGCTGAGCAGGATGGGTTAGCAAAGGTACTAGTACAAAATGTATATGGTAAATTGAGCAAAGCAGGATGGGTAAGCAAGGTACTAGTACAAAATGTATATGGTAAATTGAGCAAAGCAGGATGGGTAAGCAAGGTACTAGTACAAAATGTATATGGTAAATTGAGCAAAGCAAGATGGGTAAGCAAAGGTACTAGTACAAAATGTATATGGTAAATTGAGCAAAGCAGGATGGGTAAGCAAAGGTACTAGTACAAAATGTATATGGTAAATTGAGCAAAGCAGGATGGGTAAGCAAAGGTACTAGTACAGAATGTATATGGTAAATTGAGCAAAGCAGGATGGGTAAGCAAAGGAACTAGTACAAAATGTATATGGTAAATTGAGCAAAGCAGGATGGGTAAGCAAAGGTACTAGTACAGAATGTATATGGTAAATTGAGCAAAGCAGGATGGGTAAGCAAAGGTACTAGTACAAAATGTATATGGTAAATTGAGCAAAGCAGGATGGGTAAGCAAGGTACTAGTACAAAATGTATATGGTAAATTGAGCAAAGCAGGATGGGTAAGCAAAGGTACTAGTACAAAATGTATATGGTAAATTGAGCAAAGCAGGATGGGTAAGCAAGGTACTAGTACAAAATGTATATGGTAAATTGAGCAAAGCAGGATGGGTAAGCAAAGGTACTAGTACAAAATGTATATGGTAAATTGAGCAAAGCAGGATGGGTAAGCAAAGGTACTAGTACAAAATGTATATGGTAAATTGAGCAAAGGAGGATAGGTAAGCAAAGGTACTAGTACAGAATGTATATGGTAAATTGAGCAAAGCAGGATGGGTTAGCAAAGGTACTAGTACAAAATGTATATGGTAAATTGAGCAAAGGAGGATAGGTAAGCAAAGGTACTAGTACAGAATGTATATGGTAAATTGAGCAAAGCAGGATGGGTAAGCAAGGTACTAGTACAAAATGTATATGGTAAATTGAGCAAAGCAGGATGGGTAAGCAAAGGTACTAGTACAAAATGTATATGGTAAATTGAGCAAAGGAGGATAGGTAAGCAAAGGTACTAGTACAAAATGTATATGGTAAATTGAGCAAAGCAGGATGGGTAAGCAAAGGTACTAGTACAAAATGTATATGGTAAATTGAGCAAAGCAGGATGGGTAAGCAAAGGTACTAGTACAAAATGTATATGGTTAATTGAGCAAAGCAGGATGGGTAAGCAAAGGTACTAGTACAAAATGTATATGGTAAATTGAGCAAAGCAGGATGGGTAAGCAAAGGTACTAGTACAGAATGTATATGGTAAATTGAGCAAAGCAGGATGGGTAAGCAAAGGTACTAGTACAGAATGTATATGGGAAATTGAGCAAAGCAGGATAGGTAAGCAAAGGTACTAGTACAAAATGTATATGGTAAATTGAGCAAAGCAGGATGGGTAAGCAAGGTACTAGTACAAAATGTATATGGGAAATTGAGCAAAGCAGGATAGGTAAGCAAAGGTACTAGTACAAAATGTATATGGTAAATTGAGCAAAGCAGGATGGGTAAGCAAGGTACTAGTACAAAATGTATATGGTAAATTGAGCAAAGCAGGATGGGTAAGCAAAGGTACTAGTACAGAATGTATATGGTAAATTGAGCAAAGCAGGATGGGTAAGCAAAGGTACTAGTACAAAATGTATATGGTAAATTGAGCAAAGCAGGATGGGTAAGCAAGGTACTAGTACAAAATGTATATGGTAAATTGAGCAAAGCAGGATGGGTAAGCAAAGGTACTAGTACAGAATGTATATGGTAAATTGAGCAAAGCAGGATGGGTAAGCAAAGGTACTAGTACAAAATGTATATGGTAAATTGAGCAAAGCAGGATGGGTAAGCAAGGTACTAGTACAAAATGTATATGGTAAATTGAGCAAAGCAGGATGGGTAAGCAAAGGTACTAGTACAAAATGTATATGGTAAATTGAGCAAAGCAGGATGGGTAAGCAAGGTACTAGTACAAAATGTATATGGTAAATTGAGCAAAGCAGGATGGGTAAGCAAAGGTACTAGTACAAAATGTATATGGTAAATTGAGCAAAGCAGGATGGGTAAGCAAAGGTACTAGTACAAAATGTATATGGTAAATTGAGCAAAGGAGGATAGGTAAGCAAAGGTACTAGTACAGAATGTATATGGTAAATTGAGCAAAGCAGGATGGGTTAGCAAAGGTACTAGTACAAAATGTATATGGTAAATTGAGCAAAGGAGGATAGGTAAGCAAAGGTACTAGTACAGAATGTATATGGTAAATTGAGCAAAGCAGGATGGGTAAGCAAGGTACTAGTACAAAATGTATATGGTAAATTGAGCAAAGCAGGATGGGTAAGCAAAGGTACTAGTACAAAATGTATATGGTAAATTGAGCAAAGGAGGATAGGTAAGCAAAGGTACTAGTACAAAATGTATATGGTAAATTGAGCAAAGCAGGATGGGTAAGCAAAGGTACTAGTACAAAATGTATATGGTAAATTGAGCAAAGCAGGATGGGTAAGCAAAGGTACTAGTACAAAATGTATATGGTTAATTGAGCAAAGCAGGATGGGTAAGCAAAGGTACTAGTACAAAATGTATATGGTAAATTGAGCAAAGCAGGATGGGTAAGCAAAGGTACTAGTACAGAATGTATATGGTAAATTGAGCAAAGCAGGATGGGTAAGCAAAGGTACTAGTACAGAATGTATATGGGAAATTGAGCAAAGCAGGATAGGTAAGCAAAGGTACTAGTACAAAATGTATATGGTAAATTGAGCAAAGCAGGATGGGTAAGCAAGGTACTAGTACAAAATGTATATGGGAAATTGAGCAAAGCAGGATAGGTAAGCAAAGGTACTAGTACAAAATGTATATGGTAAATTGAGCAAAGCAGGATGGGTAAGCAAAGGTACTAGTACAAAATGTATATGGTAAATTGAGCAAAGCAGGATGGGTAAGCAAAGGTACTAGTACAAAATATACTGTATATCAGTAAATTGAGCAAAGCAGTATGGGTAGCGAGACAGCTAATTACCAAATTATTTATTTACAACAATTATAGCTCAATTATTCAACAGATTGAAGTATGGACATAAATCTAAATACTACCTAAATGAAAATAATTACTGTTTAATTTTTCAGTGAATAATTAACAAATTTAATGGTATATTATTAGTACTAGTAGTTAGGGTATGAATCTAATCAAATAACTTGGTCATAAATATCTATGATATGGGTAAAGTTTATTGTTTTTATCTACCTCACTACAGAGACTATAATTTGTTTGTTTATATAACAAAATGTTTAGAGATTTACCTTGCACACACAAGATCAGTGTTCCATCTTGGTATAGCTACTGAGACGGCCTTCATTTTATAAAAATTACTCCCAGAAATACATGTACATTTATAATGTTTGTATTATACATTTGTTATTAAATATCACATCAGCCAATGAATGAGTGAATCAAATATTTGAATTCCATGGAGAGAAAGGGGCCAGGTATTTTTTTGCCAATTTTTTCATATTTTTTAATATAGGTGATACAGATCCAAAATAATCTGTGTGAATACACAAGCAAAGGAATGTTAGGATGTTCATGCTATGCTTAGACAAACAGCACTAGCCAGCTGGGAAATAACAACAGGAATTAAAAGAAAACAAGCTTTGAAAATGGAACAAAAGCATGAAGAAAAACAAACAAAGCTGAAAATAGTGAAATGAAAGTTGATTGTACGGTCATGCACTCACTAAACAAGGGTGGGAGGGAAGACAGTAGAAACAATTAACGTCCATTGTCAGTAATAATGGATTTCAATATACAAATGAGAAAATTTAAAGCAACATCATCATGTGCCTGGTGAAATGTTTACTGTGACTCCCTAGGACCCTGGTGAAATGTTTACCGTGACTTCCTAGGACCCTGGTGAAATGTTTACTGTAACTCCCTAGGACCCTGGTGAAATGTTTACTGTGACTCCCTAGGACATTGGTTAAATGTTTACTGTGACTCCCTAGGACCCTGAAATATGTTTATTGTGACTCCCGAGGACCCTGGTGAAATGTTTACTGTGACTCCGTAGGACCCTGGTGAAATGTTTACTGTGACTCCCTAGGACCCTGGTGAAATGTTTACTGTGACTCCCTAGGACCTTGGTTAAATGTTTACTGTGAATCCCTAGGATCCTTGGTGAAATGTTTACTGTGACTCCCTAGGACCCTGAGAAATGTTTATTGTGACTCTCGAGGACCCTGGTGAAATGTTTACTGTGACTCCCTAGGACCTTGGTTAAATGTTTACTGTGACTCCCTAGGACCCTTGTGAAATGTTTACTGTGACTCCCTAGGACCTTGGTTAAATGTTTATTGTGACTCCCTAGGACCCTGGTGAAATGTTTACTGTGACTCCCTAGGACCCTGGTGAAATGTTTACTGTGACTCCTTAGGACCCTGGTGAAATGTTTACTGTGACTCCCTAGGACCCTGGTGAAATGTTTACTGTGACTCCCTAGGACCTTGGTTAAATATTTATTGTGACTCCCTAGGACCCTGGTGAAATGTTTACTGTGACTCCCTAGGACCCTGGGAAATGTTTACTGTGACTCCCTAGGACCATGGGAGAATATTAACTGTGACTCTCTAGGACCCTTGGAAAATGTTTACAATGACTCCCTAGGACCCTAGGGAAATGTTTACCATGACTTCCTAGGACCCTGGAGAAATGTTTACTCTGACGAGAACTCTGGTGAAATGTTTACTGCAACTCCAAATACAGCGTATTCCTTGATCCTGTGACTGAGGTACATTTTTCTGGGTCTAGCAAACAAGGTTTAACCAGGGGGGGTGATTAACATAGAAATGATACCTGCAGTGTACAATACCATCATATTTATCAAAACCAAAAGGACATGTAGTTTTCCTATCACAATACATGGTGATACCCATGGAAAACTGTTTACATGAGAAGATCCTTGATCTCAGGTGTATTATTTAATTTGCTGTCATATTGTTCAAAATGTTCATAGAGGTTCAGTCATTTTTTAGAAGTGGCCAGCAATCCAGCTCTATTCTGAGAAATATCCAGTGACAAGATAGATGGAAATTATGTTTTCACTGGTGTCCCACAGCATAGGAAAATAACAATTATGTAATGAATTCCAAGTTATCATGTACCATGATGTTTTGACTGTGAATCCCTGTGCACACACAACAACCTGAAGACTAAAGGTGACCTTGGAATACTAGCATTACAGTTTATTGGCACTGCAATCACTCACAATGTACATGCCAATAATATTTAATATTTGAATTATTAATAACGCTTTCAAATCTATATTTTAATTGTACAGACAATGTTAGCATACTGTATTCTTTATTTCCATCTTACATGTACATTAAGTGTGTGGTTCAGTTTGATATTTTCCTTTGCATTGTTAATAATTTTCTAAGTGTTTCAATACAAATGAATATCTATATTCCTTATCATTTGATGTATTAAAATTAAAAAAAATCATTATGATGTAAACAATTAGTATAGTCCTCATTTTCATGATTGCTACAAATTGAATACATTTCAAAATAGATGTGCTGTTTTTTTATATGAAAATACAGTACAACAATACACTTCCTGAAGAAGCCAAATGAAATCTTGACTACCCAAGACCCTGGTGAAATGTTTACTGTGACTCCCTAAGACCATAATATAATGTTTACTGTGACTCCCTAAGACCCTGGTGTAATGTTTACTGTGACTCCCTAGGACTGTGGTGTAATGTTTATTGTGACTCCCTAGGACCATGGTGTAATGTTTACTGTGACTTCCTAGGACCCTGGTATAATGTTTATGGTGACTCCCTAAGACCCTGGTTTAATGTTTACTGTGACTCCCTAAGACTCTGGTGAAATGTTTAGTGTGATTCCCCTAGGTCTCTGGTAAAATGTTTACTGTGACTCCCTTGGACCCTGGTGTAATGTTTAATTTGACCTCCTAAGACCCTGGTGTAATGTTTACTGTGACTCCCTGGGACCCTGGTGTAATGTTTACGGTGAATCCCCAAGACCCTAGTGAAATGTTTACAGTGACTCCCTAGGACCCTGGTGTAATGTTCACTGCGACTCCCTAGGAACCTGGTGTAATGTTTACTGTGACTCCCTAAGATCATGGTGTAATATTTACTGTGACTCCCTAGGACCATGATGTAATGTTTACTGTGACTTCCTAGGACCCTGGTATAATGTTTATGGTGACTCCCTAAGACCCTGGTTTAATGTTTACTGTGACTCCCTAAAACTCTGGTGAAATGTTTACTGTGATTCCCCTAGGTCCCTGGTAAAATGTTTACTGTGACTCCATTGGACCCTGGTGTAATGTTTAATTTGACCTCCTAAGACCCTGGTGTAATGTTTACTGGGTCTCCCTGGGACCCTGGTGTAATGTTTACGGTGAATCCCTAAGACCCTGGTGAAATGTTTACAGTGACTCCCTAAAACCCTGGTGTAATGTTCACTGCGACTCCCTAAGAACCTGGTGTAATGTTTACTGTGACTCCCTAAGATCCTGGTGTAATATTTACTGTGACTCCCTAGGACCGTGGTGTAATGTTTACTGTGACTCCCTAGAACCATGGTGTAATGTTTACTGTGACTTTCTCGGACCCTGGTATAATGTTTATGGTGACTCCCTAAGACCCTGGTTTAATGTTTACTGTGACTCCCTAAGACTCTGGTGAAATGTTTACTGTGATTCCCCTAGATCCCTGGTAAAATGTTTACTGTGACTCCCTTGGACTCAGGTGTAATGTTTAATTTGACCTCCTAAGACCCTGGTGAAATGTTTACTGTGACTCCCTAAGACCCTAATATAATGTTTACTGTGACTCCCTAAGACCCTGGTGTAATGTTTACTGTGACTCCCTAGGACTGTGGTGTAATGTTTACTGTGACTCCCTAGGACCATGGTGTAATGTTTACTGTGACTTCTAGGACCCTGGTATAATGTTTATGGTGACTCCCTAAGACCCTGGTTTAATGTTTACTGTGACTCCCTAAGACTCTGGTGAAATGTTTACTGTGATTCCCCTAGGTCCCTGGTAAAATGTTTACTGTGACTCCCTTGGACCCTGGTGTAATGTTTAATTTGACCTCCTAAGACCCTGGTGTAATGTTTGCTGTGACTCCCTGGGACCCTGGTGTAATGTTTACGGTGAATCCCTAAGACCCTGGTGAAATGTTTACTGTGACTCCCTAGGACACTGGTGTAATGTTCACTGCGACTCCCTAGGAACCTGGTGTAATGTTTACTGTGACTCCCTAAGATCCTGGTGTAATGTTTACTGTGACTCCCTAGGACCCTGGTGTAATGTTTACTGTGACTCCTTAATACCCTGGTGTAATGTGACTCCCTAGGATCTAGGACCCTGGTGTAATGTTTACTGTGACTCCCTGGGACCCTGGTGTAATGTTTACTGTGAATCCTTAAGACCCTGGTGAAATGTTTACTGTGACTCCCTAGAACCCTGGTGTAATGTTCACTGCGACTCCCTAGGAACCTGGTGTAATGTTTACTGTGACTCCCTAAGATTCTGGTGTAATGTTTACTGTGACTCCCTAGGACCCTGGTTTAATGTTTACTGTGACTCCTTAAGACCCTGGTGTAATGTGACTCCCTAAGACCTAGGACCCTGGTGTAATGTTTATGGTGACTCCCTAAGACATTGGTGAAATGTTTACTGTGATTCCCTAAGTCCCTGGTAAAATGTTTACTGCAACTCCCTTGGACCCAGGTGTAATGTTTACCGTGACTCCCTAAGACCCTGGTGTAATGTTTACTGTGACTCCCGAGGACCCTGGTGTAATGTTTACAGTGACTCCATAAGACCCTGGTGAAATATTTACTGTGATTCCCTAGGTCCCTGGTAAAATGTTTACTGCGACTCCCTTGGACCCTGGTGTAATGTTTACTGTGACTCCCTAAGGCCCTGGTGTAATGTTTAGTGTGACTCCCAAGGACCCTGGTGTAATGTTTATGGTGACTCCTTAAGACCTTGGTGAAATGTTCACTGTGATTCCCTAAGTCCCTGGTAAAATGTTTACTGCAACTCCCTAAGACCCTGGTGTAATGTTTACTGTGACTCCCGAGGACCCTGGTGTAATGTTTACGGTGACTCCATAAGACCCTGGTGAAATATTTACTGTGATTCCCTAGGTCCCTGGTAAAATGTTTACTGCGACTCCCTTGGACCCTGGTGTAATGTTTACTGTGACTCCCTAAGGCCCTGGTGTAATGTTTACTGTGACTTCCTAAGGCCCTGGTGTAATGTTTACTGTGACTCCCTAGGACCCTGGTGTAATGTTTATGGTGACTCCCTAAGACCCTGGTGAAATGTTTACTGTGACTCCCTTGGACCCTGGTGTAATGTTTACTGTGACTCCCTAAGGCCCTGGTGTAATGTTTACTGTGACTCCCTAGGACCCTGGTGTAATGTTTATGGTGACTCCCCAAGACCCTGGCGAAATGTTTACTGTGACTTACTAGGAAACTGGTGAAATTTTCAATATCTCCAAAAGGCTCTGGTGAAATGTTCACTGCTACAAAATTTTTGCGAAAACTGTGTGACATGAATGTGATAAATGCAAGAATGTGTGTGATCATTGGGCAATACTAATTCTCAATATAAATTGGCACTTGTACGTTTTTGACATAGCAGTGACAATGTTTTCTGTCAAAATATGTCTACAATTATTGTTTTAGTATTAGTCAAGTGAATGCATTTTTTTTTATTTCATTGTCTTTTGGCAAAAACTGCCAAATAATTAGCATAAAATGGTAATTAAGCAGTAAGATTTATAGACCAGAACGAACACACATTTCCTCATTAAAAACCTACTATAAATAACTTTATCAATTTTTCACTTCTTGACATAAACAAGTAAGGCATTGTACATAATTTTTCGCCCTTTGCCATCAAGCAATATTTTTGAAACATATACTTGTCATAAAAAACTATTCTAAAACAGACTATACATTCTATTTTAACTTCATTTCTTTAAGCCAAGTACAGTGACTCCATTTGTTTTATTTCATTTTCATGAAATCTCAATTATGCAAAAATAAAGTAAATTTTTTTAGGTGGCATTCTACTATAACACTCCTAATTTATGAAAACCTTGAAGAGTACCGTGTCAAATTCATTGACACCCAGCAAAGAGAATTCACTGTATAAAATCACAATTATATCGGTCTAAAAGAACTACTTATTTCACTTTATTGCAATTACCTTTTTCATACTCAGCCTAAAGTAGCTAACTCTTGATTCCAAGGGGACTGAGTTGAGAGAAAGTTCCAGATATCCAGCAGTATTCAGCTACTTGTTATAAGAATACTTCACCCAGAACTGACAACTTCATGTTCGCTCTGACTGGACAGCATATTGTCAACCCAGGTGCCAGGAATGGCAAGTGGGCAGTATGAAATCTTTTTTAACTGCTGAGTAGGAAACAGACCAAAAATGTCAAACCCACAATCTCCCTGATCACAGTAAACATTAGGCCATACAACACCTCTATAATCTGACAACACCTTTATAAACTGACAATTTCCTTATAAGACCTCCAAATACAAACCCTATGTAAACTGACAATTCAACTGCAAGACCTATAAATAGAACCCTCTGTAAGCGGAAAATTCAACTGCAAGAACTATAAAAAGAACACATCTGTAAATTGACAATTCAACTGCAAGACCTATAAATAGAACCTCTGTAAACTGACAATTCAACTGCAAGACCTATAAATAGAAAACCTCTGTAAGCTGACAATTTCCCTGCAAGCCCTATAAATAGAACCTCTGCAAACTGACAATTAAACTGCAAGATCTATATATAGAAAACCTCTGTAAGCTGACAATTTCCCTGCAAGCCCTAGGAATAGAACCTCTGTAAGCTGAAAATTCAACTGCAAGAACTATAAAATGAACACATCTGTAAATTGACAATTCAACTGCAAGAACTATAAATAAAACCTCTGTAAACTGACAATTCAACTGCAAGACCTATAAATAGAAAACCTCTGTAAGCTGACAATTTCCCTGCAAGCCCTATAAATAGAACCTCTGTAAACTGACAATTCAACTGCAAGACCTATAAATAGAAAACCTCTGTAAGCTGAAAATTCAACTGCAAGCCCTATAAATAGAAAACCTCTGTAAACTGACAATTTCCCTGCAAGCCCTATAAATAGAACCTCTGCAACTGACAATTCAACTGCAAGACCTATAAATAGAACCTCTGTAAGCTGAAAATTCAACTGCAAGCCCTATAAATAGAAAACCTCTGTAAACTGACAATTCAACTGCAAGACCTATAAATAGAAAACCTCTGTAAGCTGACAATTTCCCTGCAAGCCCTATAAATAGAAAACCTCTGTAAACTGACAATTCAACTGCAAGACCTATAAATAGAAAACCTCTGTAAGCTGACAATTTCCCTGCAAGCCCTAGGAATAGAACCTCTGTAAGCTGAAAATTCAACTGCAAGAACTATAAATAGAACACCTGCAAGACCTACATGTACATGTATAAATTGAGCACCAACTGACAGATCAAAAGTGTCAGCACTTGCAATTTGCACATGAAAAAAAATGTCATGAGGGACAACAGTGACATCCAATGTTTGGGACTATCGCATGGCACAAAAACAATTTACAAAAAAAAATTATTGATTTTTATTTTAATTTATATTTTAAGTCTTATGATCTGTTATGAAAAAAAATTGGCAGATGTGTTACACAGCTACTCCCTAAATTGATATAAGAAACAATGGTGAAAACATCACATCAGTTTTATACTCATACATCTGATAAAATCTAAAAATGCTCATCCTGATAAATATGTATGTAGCTAATTTTAATATTTTATAAAGCCATGCAACAAGTCATTATTTCTGAATGGCCAGCATTACAGATGCAATACTACAACAGCTTTCATGAAAATGTATAAAATATTTACACATAGAGTAATGTTGTGTTACCATGATTTACATACTTACACACTTGTTCTTTGAATAGACTGTATTTACATTCAAAATGGAATGAATGCACCACATTTACCGCTGTCACAATGTTAATTCTCTCATTAATTATTATTATTAATTATTTTATTCATAAAAATTACATATTTTATAAGATATTGTATGTATGCAAGTCAGAGTTTTCCAACTGAAGATTATTTTTTTAAGAATTTTAAGATTTTCTTAATTAATAATTTTGAACGAAAAAGAAAGAATCTAACATTAAAATAATATGTTTTTTTTAACTGTAAGCATTTTTATAGAGTCAACAGCCAGTAAACCAAAAAATCTTGTCTTACGAACAGCACTTGATACAGAACAGGATGCTCTTTCACAAGATTTGGTGTTTATAGGAAAAAACTATTCAGTTAACAGCAGATCAAGTAAAGATGTTTAATCAGTGATTTCAAAACTATGGAAATAAGGGCCAATAAAAGTACATGTACATGTATAAATGAAGATAATAAAACTGAAAGCAAAATAAAAATATCATTTTCACTTTTTGAATGCAAGCATAATCACTACTGCTTACACTGTTTATTTATGCAACACACATTCCCTCACAAACCAATCAAATATTTATAACATTAATCAATGTACCAGGCAAGTTGTGGCAATTCCAGTAAAAATGGTTGTTTATGGTCTACACGAAATCTGATTAATCAGCCATTATAAAGTGGTCAGGTATGTTGGTTATAGTTGCCTCCCATTCACCCTTTCCTAGGGATGGATGCCTGGGCCTTTAAAGGTCAAGCCTCTTAGCCCAGGGATAGATGCCAAGGCCTTCAAAGGTCAAGCTACCTGTACTAAGCGCAAGGATGGATGCCTAGGCCTTCAAAAGTCAAGCTACATTGTACTTAGCCCAGGGATAGATGCCAAGACCTTCAAAGGTCAAGCTACATGCACTAAGCGCAGGGATGGATGCCTAGGTCTTCAAAGGTCAAGCTACATGTACTAAGCGCAGGGATGGATGCCTTGGCCTTCAAAGGCCAAGCTACTAAGCCCAGGGATGGATGCCTAGGCCTTCAAAGGTCAAGCTACTTAGCCCAGGGATGGATGCCTAGGCCTACGAAGGTTAAGCTACTAGACCCAGGGATGGATGCCTGGGCCTTCAAAGGTAAAGCTACTAGACCAAGGGATGGATGCCTAGGCCAATAAAGGTCATGCTACTAAGCCAAGGGATGGATCCCTAGGCCTTCAAAGGTTAAACTACTAGACCTAAGAATGGATGCCTAGGTCAATAAAGGTCATGCTACTAAGCCAAGGGATGGATGCCTAGGCCTATAATGGTCAAGCCTCTTAGCCCAGGGATGGATGCCTAGGCCTTCAAAGGTCAAGCCTCTTAGCCCAGGGATGGATGCCAAGGCCTTATTTAAAGGCCAAGATACTAATCCATTTAACATTGTGCATGTATCTTTATGTTGATCCATTTAACACTGTACATGTACCTGTATGTTAATCCATTTAACACTGTACATCTACCTGTATGTTAATCCATTTAACACTGTACATGTACCTGTATGTTAAATTAAATCCATTTAACATTGTACATGTACCTGTATGTTAATCCATTTAACACTATACATGTACCTGTATGTTAATCCGTTTAACACTGTACATGTACCTGTATGTTAATCCATTTAACACTGTACATGTACCTATATGTTAATCCATTTAACACTGTACATGTACCTGTATGTTAATCCATTTAACACTGTTTATGTACCTGTATATTAATCCATTTAACACTGTACATGTACCTGTATATTAATCCATTTAACACTGTACATGTACCTGTATGTTAATACATTTAACACTGTACATGTACCTGTATGTTAATCCATTTAACACTGTACATGTACCTGTATGTTAATCCATTTAACACTGTACATGTACCTGTATGTTAATCCATTTAACACTGTACATGTACCTGTATGTTAATCCATTTAACACTGTACATGTACCTGTATGTTAATCCATTTAACACTGTACATGTACCTGTATATTAATCCATTTAACCCTGTACATGTACCTGTATGTTAATCCATTTAACACTGTACATGTACCTGTATGTTAATCCATTTAACACTGTACATGTACCTGTATATTAATCCATTTAACACTGTACATGTACATGTACCTGTATGTTAATCCATTTAACACTGTTTATGTACCTGTATGTTAATCCATTTAACACTGTACATGTACCTGTATGTTAATCCATTTAACACTGTACATGTACCTGTATGTTAATCAGTTTAACACTGTACATGTACCTGTATATTAATCCATTTAACACTGTACATGTTCCTGTATGTTAATCCATTTAACACTGTACATGTACCTGTATATTAATCCATTTAACACTGTACATGTTCCTGTATGTTAATCCATTTAACACTGTACATGTACCTGTATGTTAATCCATTTAACCCTGTACATGTACCTGTATGTTAATCCATTTAACACTGTACATGTACCTGTATATTAATCCATTTAACACTGTACATGTACCTGTATATTAATCCATTTAACACTGTACATGTACCTATATGTTAATCCATTTAACACTGTACATGTACCTGTATGTTAATCCATTTAACCCTGTACATGTACCTGTATGTTAATCCATTTACCACTGTACATGTTCCTGTATGTTAATCCATTTAACATTGTACATGTACCTGTATATTAATCCATTTAACACTGTACATGTACCTATATGTTAATCCATTTAACACTGTACATGTTCCTGTATGTTAATCCATTTAACACTGTACATGTTCCTGTATGTTAATCCATTTAACACTGTACATGTTCCTGTATGTTAATCCATTTAACACTGTACATGTACCTGTATGTTAATCCATTTAACACTGTACATGTACCTATATGTTAATCCATGTAACACTGTACATGTTCCTGTATGTTAATCCATTTAACACTGTACATGTTCCTGTATGTTAATCCATTTAACACTGTACATGTACCTATATGTTAATCCATTTAACACTGTACATGTACCTGTATGTTAATCCATTTAACACTGTACATGTACCTGTATGTTAATCCATTTAACACTGTACATGTACCTGTATGTTAATCCATTTGACACTGTACATGTTCCTGTATGTTAATCCATTTAACACTGTACATGTTCCTGTATGTTAATCCATTTAACACTGTACATGTACCTGTATGTTAATCCATTTGACACTGTACATGTTCCTGTATGTTAATCCATTTAACACTGTACATGTACCTGTATATTAATCCATTTAACACTGTACATGTACCTGTATGTTAATCCATTTAACACTGTACATGTACCTGTATGTTAATCCATTTAACACTGTACATGTACCTGTATATTAATCCATTTAACACTGTACATGTACCTGTATGTTAATCCATTTAACACTGTTTATGTACCTGTATGTTAATCCGTTTAACACTGTACATGTACCTGTATGTTAATCCATTTAACACTGTACATGTACCTGTATGTTAATCCATTTAACACTACATGTACCTGTATGTTAATCCATTTAACACTGTACATGTACCTGTATGTTAAGCCATTTAACACTGTACATGTACCTGTATGTTAATCCATTTAACACTGTACATGTACCCGTATGTTAATCCATTTAACACTGTACATGTACCTGTATGTTAATCCATTTAACACTGTACATGTACCTGTATGTTAATCCATTTAACACTGTACATGTACCTGTATGTTAATCCATTTAACACTGTACATGTACCTGTATGTTAATCCATTTAACACTGTACATGTACCTGTATGTTAATCCATTTAACACTGTACATGTACCTGTATGTTAATCCATTTAACACTGTACATGTACCTGTATGTTAATCCATTTAACACTGTACATGTACCTGTATGTTAATCCATTTAACACTGTACATGTATCTGTATGTTAATCCATTTAACACTGTACATGTACCTGTATGTTAATACATTTGACACTGTACATGTACCTGTATGTTAATCCATTTTACCCTGTACATGAAAGTAGTTTTTTTTCAGCATTTACTAGGAAAGTACACTTTTCTGTTCTAAACAATGCCCATTTACTAGAAAGGTACTGCTTCTTTGTTAAAAACTATTCACACTTAGCAGCAAGTGCACAGTTATTATAAACGAGTTCTCACATGATCTAAGTGAAGTACAACTTATTCCTCAACAGGATGTTTGTTTGAGCAGCAACACCCTGGTTTTGAACAAACAATTTACAGATCGAAGAGCTTTGAGAATGCTTGGTCACTTTAATAAATGAGCTAAGCAGGTGATTTGCGGTGAAATGCAACATGTAGTTTACTATGATACTGTATGTACCCTAAAGGGCTATGATCATCAGTGACTCTCCGGAAGTTCTTTTCACTGCAAGTTACAATTGTTTGAAAAAAGTTGTTTACAGCTGTATTTGTTATTTGGTAGTAGTGTAATCAATAACGATTGAAAATGTTCATTTTGTTTTTCTATGTAACAATGGCAAGCATATAGCAGAACGTTTATACAGAAAACATTATCGTTTTTAATTAGTAGAACTAGAATTGTTTCTACATGTATATTGAAATAATCATTTATAAAATGCAAAATGTTCAAACAAATTTTACTTGTCAAGCAAATTAGAAGTGAGCCAGGCACATGGAATGGAATAAATCACAATATACCCGTCAGTTTATGCAAATCCTACCGTTCTAATGGCCTTAGTATGATATATAATAAAACACTGTGTTGGTAGACAAGACATGCAATATTCCAAGTACGGACACATTCTGAAACATTCATTACTAAGACAATATTTTATGAATGCGGACAATCACAACGATCTTTCACTTGCGTTGTGCGAGTATTTGAACTAATCACGTCGGCGTTAATCGCTGGTAATGTCATGACAACATAAATGAAGTGCAAAATTTGAATATGTAAACAAATGCAACCAGGTTGGCAATCAGGTAGGCAGATGACATCCAAGACATTCCAAATAAACACATGGAATATAAAAAACAATCTCCTTATAAAGTACTGTTATCCCTGGGTTATGTCAGGCTGTTCAGCTCATCACAAAAATCTGACAACTCCTGATTTTGAGATGACAAAATAATTATTGACTGTCAGCTTTAGGGTATATGAAGATTTGTCTCCCGATGTCTCAATTATTCAAATAAACAATTGTCACATCTGGAAGACAAATCTTCATATACCCCTCAGTTGCAGTTAATAATAGTTTATTATAATTCAATGTACTAGAAATGACTTTACAACCAAGAAATGCATTACTTTTCACAAATATATATGTTGATTTTAACTAGCAAATAATGTTTGAGTACAAATGTATTATGTTTTCCAGATTCATAACAAAGTTTCATCAATATTGGCATTATTATAAATAATAATTTACTATAACATAAATAATATGTGTATCTCATGTTTGTAAAAAAAATACTGGAGGTATACAATAATATTAACACTAATTTATTAATTTTGTAGTCATTTATTTGTGTTGTAAAATAGTGCAATTTCCAGGTCGTGAACAAATTCAACAAAACATATTTGATAGATAAAAAAATATTAAAAAATTTCACACACACTTGCATTGCAATGAATTACTGGATGAAAAGATTTCTATAGATGAACATATGTCAATATGGTACCTAAAACATTTATAATGCAGCTATAACACAGCCAATTGGCTCTGGCTTTTCATACACACACGGATACATTAGGGCCTGTCCAGTAAATAATTACAAGTCAAACAACAATCACATTAATGCATGTACTCTACAACTACCACACATACATGCATTAATCATTCACATAAATATTACTCATGTAAAGTAACTGATAATATAAAGATATCTAGTGTGATTTATTTCAATAATTAATTCACCCCTTCACAATTAATGGTTGAACCTTATTTTTCTATTTTTAGAATACAGCATGGTATGTTAGAATACGCATGTTCTATATAAGTGCTTAAACTCTTAACTCCACAGATCATTGGTAGCATTTCCGGAATCATGGCAAATATAATAATGTAAATCAAAATGTTCTTTATTTTTAAACAAAGGGTACAAATCTTTTTATTTTTTTTAAACTTAAATAATTTTAAAAAATTGTTGATATTTTATTGAGTTAAAAAATGAAGTTCTTCTTGAATTATTAATTAAAAAAATCTCCAGCAAGAATGATGTGGGAAATCTCAATCTCAACAAAATTACCACTAACAGTCTTGTTTGAGGCAAGCCAACTCGCTTAGAATTCATTTTCACTGTTTTCGCTGCAGGGATGATTCAGTGAAAATAAAATCCTGTAAATATACTTTTTTTCCTATGTTTTTCATTCATCTCGCCAAAAACCAGTAAAAATAAATTCCATACAAAACACATAAAATTAATTCCTGCTAAAATAAAGTAATTTACAGTATGTCCTGCCTTGTATTACATTTGATGAGAACAGACAAAAATATATAGTCTCATCCCCAATAAATTCCAAATAGAGACATCCATCCATTTAACAAATATGTTCAGTCATACTGAGTCAAACTGAGACAAGTTAAATGAAGGAAAATATATCAGTTTATCATATTTTATTAGATTTATTAAATTATTGCCTCTGGCTTTTAAGCATTCAACCATACTGCACCAAAATGTGTTAAACGATCTGGGGGGTTGAAAACAAAATGTTGCTACTCAGTCATGTTTCAATGTCTATCTTAATGTAAAAAAAGACAGATTAGATGTTTCTACAAAAATCTCTGCATGTGCATTCCAATAAGATGGGCACTATAGTCAAGATATAATTGGTTGAGAGAGGATCGATTACACTTGTACCAAGGCTAAAAATAACCAATGTGTTAACTACTGTCATTACTTGTACTGTGACCACCACTCTCCCTGTATTAAAATATGACTGTCACCCTCCCTGTATTAAAATCATTAAAATTTGACTGTCACCCTCCCTGTATTAAAATTTGACTGTCACCCTCCCTGTATTAAAATTTGACTGTCACCCTCCCTGTATTAAAATTTGACTGTCACCCTCCCTGTATTAAAATCATTAAAATTTGACTGTCACCCTCCCTGTATTAAAATTTGACTGTCACCCTCCCTGTATTAAAATCATTAAAATTTGACTGTCACCCTCCCTGTATTAAAATTTGACTGTCACCCTCCCTGTATTAAAATCATTAAAATTTGACTGTCACCCTCCCTGTATTAAAATTTGACTGTCACCCTCCCTGTATTAAAATCATTAAAATTTGACTGTCACCCTCCCTGTATTAAAATTTGACTGTCACCCTCCCTGTATTAAAATTTGACTGTCACCCTCCCTGTATTAAAATTTGACTGTCACCCTCTCTGTATTAAAATCATTAAAATTTGACTACCAACCTCACTGTATTAAAATCATTTGACAAGTGTGAAATTTATTGAAAATAAATCTATGCAAATACAAATTATTTGTAATGTCTTGAGACAGATTATTTGTTTTGTTTTCTATTCTGATTATGTATCAAATAATTTATACTTATACAATTTATTTTTCTCTACAAACATCAATTTGTAAGTTGGTGTGAATTTTTTTAGATTTGTTTGCAATGCCCTTCTTCAAGAAAAAATAAATAAATAAGACAATCTCACAGTACATATATAAATATATTCAAATTCTAACATTTCAGAAATATTTTCCAATACAAAACAACCTTTGAAATACCATGTCTTTTTTTTCCTCAAGACAGTTCAGCATATATCGATTCCTTAATTCTTGAAGCAGAGTTTCTCTAAAGAGTCAGAATTGAATTCTGACAATCAAATCATTTTCAGCATCCATTCATTTCTTGTACATGTATATTATAAAAGTGAAATTGAACACAATATTGATTTTCTAGCAAGTAGCTTCTGTAAATCATTGTGAAATAAATAAATTAGTTTAGTTTTGTTACATCTTTTGTTCTTTTCATTTACTGCCAGCTTTTTGAAATTCAATTTTATAAGAGCACATTTTTTCAAGTCAAAAATTGCATAGTAATACCTTACTGTAAAATACTTAATTTTAGCTGGAATTCATTTTCGCTGGAAAGACATTTTGAGTGTTTTGTACGGAATTCATTTTTACTGATTTTTGACAAGTTGAATGTAAAATACAAGAAAAAAGGTATATTCGCTGGATTTTATTTTCACTGAATCATTCCTTCAGCGAAAATTAATTCCAAGTGAAATAAAGTATTTTACAGTATATCAAATATAATTTTTTCTAGATATGGAAATATTTCTGTCACAATTTTTTGCCTTATACAGTGTATCAATAAAACGATGCTTGGAATATGCCACATATTTATTTGACATAGTAATACAAATATATCCATATTTTGTCAACAAATATGCAGAGTTTCTAGCATCTAATATACATGTATATGCTTTAGGGAGATTCTCCAAATACCTTATACTGACCACGCTGATTCGTTCAATTTGGTGTATCAATAATTTAATTACTCTGACAATGTTACATTCTGATGTTCTATGTCATAAGACCCACACTGAATCGTTCAATTTGATGTATCAATAATCTAACTATTCTGACAACCGTTTCAATGTTACATTCTGATGTTCTATGTCATAAGACCCACACTGAATCGTTCAATTTGATGTATCGATAATCTAACTATTCTGACAACCATTTCAATGTTACATTCTGATGTTCTATTTCATAAGACCCACACTGAATCGTTCAATTTGATGTATCGATAATCTAACTATTCTGACAACCGTTTCAATGTTACATTCTGATGTTCTATTTCATAAGACCCACACTGAATCGTTCAATTTGGTGTATCGATAATCTAACTATTCTGACAACGGTTTCAATGTTACATTCTGATGTTCTATTTCATAAGACCCATGCTGAATAGTTCAATTTGATGTATCGATAATCTAACTATTCTGACAACGGTTTCAATGTTACATTCTGATGTTCTATTTCATAAGACCCACGCTGAATTGTTCAATTTGGTGTATCGATAATTTAACTATTCCGACAATCGTTTCAATGTTACATTCTGATGTTCTATGTCATAAGACCCATGCTGAATCGTTCAATTTGGTGTATTGATAATTTAACTATTCTGACAACGGTTTCAATGTTACATTCTGATGTTCTATTTCATAAGACCCACGCTGAATTGTTCAATTTGGTGTATCGATAATCTAACTATTCTGACAACGGTTTCAATGTTACATTCTGATGTTCTATGTCATAAGACCCACGCTGAATAGTTCAATTTGGTGTACGATAATCTAACTATTCCGACAACCGTTTCAATGTTACATTCTGATGTTCTATGTCATAAGACCCACGCTGAATCGTTCAATTTGGTTTATTGAATAGATGCAAGCTATCACATTGGGCATAAATGTTGGATATTACAGAGAAAAATTTAAAGAACACACGCTAAAAATGCAAAGGCTCATGGGTAGATGCTTGATTGTAAACAATGACATGCTATGGCCGTCTGATGTATGCGCAGGTGACAACTCCTCTTTTTTAAGGTTGTTGCCATTATCCCTGGATTGTATCCAGTACTTGGGATTCACATACACAACAAAGATTTCCACTAAATTAATTTATGGTAAAAGACTGCTATGAATGGCTATTCTAACCTCCCATCACTCACTCACTGTGTAATATATGCACAAACACAATAATTGAGAATTTAAGACATTTTTTGTTGTATTAAAGTTTTGAGCAACTGAGCATGTTACTACTTATATATATATGCAATGCATTATTGGATAGAAGATCAAATTTTTAGCATGCTACTGCTCATACATGTATATGCAAAGCATTGTGGGAGAGAAATTCAAGCCCAACATAATGAATTTTATTATTTAAAACTTATACATGTATAGCACCATAAATCCAGAAAAACTAATCAGAGGCGCTTCACAATGATAAGAATTAATGTAACATAAAACAAAAATTAAAATGAAAGCTGCAACTTCCTTTAATATGCTACCAATTCAAGATACTCTTAAGATACTATGAAATACTTTATTTTAGCAGGAATTAACGACTTTTTGGGCGTTTTGTATGGATTTTATTTTCACTGAATCATTCCTTCAGTGAAAATAGCGAAAATTAATTCCAATCAAAAATAAAGTATTTCACCGTATAGAATACAACAAAATATATGTGCATCATATCACATGGCAAAATGCATACTACATTTCAATCGCTGGAACTATGCATTTTTTCTCAGTGTTCTTTTAATTTTTATTATATTCTATTTTTAACATTTCTTACATCTCAGACTCAAATTGATTTGTTTTATTTCAACATCACATACTAAAGCAAATTTCTACTTATTACAATGTATTATTGCATAGTTCCTACACAATGATCTTCCATCCAATAACCATTATAGTCTCTATGTTAGCCACAGTTTCAAATATCATTTATCATAAAAAAGATTTATAATGAAAGGGTATGCATAACTAGGTATGGCGATATGTCAGGAAGATCTCACGAGAAGTGAACTCTCATGAATTGTGAACATTTAAAAGCACTCCCACATTCTGTGCGCATCGGTAGTTTTACTAGACGCAGTTAGAAACACAGTGTGTGTTTTGAAATATACGATTGCGTATTATTAACGATGCATTCAAAATGCAAAATGCACTTATTACTAACTCTGCGTAAATTACCTGTGATAAACAGTTCTTACAGACTCATTAATTTGCATTAGGATTTCTAGAAATGTAGGTTTTTTTATAATCATCTCACAGTTCATGTGACTTCTTCATTTCTCACGAGATCTACATCATATGTCACACCCTTGCATACCCTAATCTTATAAACCCTTGATCATACAAAAATTATGATACATGTATAATGGAGAGGTACTGCTAAAATTAAGAGAACATGTCTGTGAAAACTGATAAAATTTTCAATCATTTTAGAGGCAAGACATCTGTAAACTGTACAACCTTTAATTGTTTTCCTGAAGTCATGAGAATTTTGGAAACAATTAAATTTAATTTAAAGAAATTAGTGATGATTACACAAATTTATTACACAAAATTCAGTGATTCCTTGTCTCAAGAATGACAGTTCACTGCTACAATTTGTCCATGGCTTTCATACTTCACATTATTTATATCCATTTTGTGCAGGATTCAAAACGTGCAGAGTAATCCACAATTTTTATTTACTTTAAAATGTCATCAAATGGATCTGTTAGACGCCACTTAAAAACACATAACAGCACAGCTTATGAAACTCTACATTATTGAATGCAGTTGCCATAGTGATAAATTTACATCACGTACAAACAAGCTTGTATTGGATATACTAACAGGAAATAAGGTTTTGCCAGTAAAACAATAAGAAAGTATAATTAATCATTGTTAATCCCTCCAGAGGCAGAGTACGATTCTGCTAAAAGCCACTCTGTGCTAAATTTTAAAATAGATCCATACAGATTCCTACAATAAAAAACTGATATAAAAGCACACCTGACTGCAACATGTGTTAGCTCTACCTGCAGTTTTTTCCTTTAAATGTACTACTAATGCAATAGCCGAAGGGGAGCCATTGTGGACCTACTATGCACAAATGATAGGGAACGCATACAAGGGCTCAATTTAGCTAAGAGACACATAATGTATTAGTCTCTGCATGCATCTGAAAATCTGTGATCTATTTTTAGCTGATTACATCACATCCTTCATACAACTGATGCACGAAGCACGCAATCATCACATCATCTTAAGGGTTGGTTTACTCTGGATTCAAAGCTAGTGACAGCCCATGTCTGTATCAATACAACAAAAGATTAGATTTACACTATGGTTTTACAATATGTTGTTGTTAACAAAACCCAGACCAAAAATATCTCATCCATGAAAATGGTGATTTGGGGTCATTTACATTGGTTCCTATGGCAAAAATTTCTCACCATATCTAAAAATGTAGTTAGGCTACATATGGTGAAACAATGATATGTATTTATAAGATAGTACTTCAGTATGTAAAGACGTATTAGGGCATTCTGCTGTTTAATTATGTTTTATTATGGCTTCCAGTAGAAATTGATTTAAAAATGTCCATTTTTGCATCTTTTTAGGTCGTTTTTTTCTAACAAATACTTTTTTTTCCAGGAAACAAACCTGAATGTTGATGACTTTTCAAATATAAAATTGAGCTACATTCCACCCATATTTATTAAGGTTGAATACCCGCCATCTACCTTAAATTCAACTAAAAGCTGTCTTGCTGTTTTTTTATACGCATATCACACATTTGTCAGCAGTTGGTCAAGAGTGACTCGTTCTATTTTTAAAATGATTCAAGTGCCAGCCTTATCTACCAATGAGAACAAAATCTGCTTATAGTTCCTATCACAATAAAGGCTTTTAACTCCAGTGACAACTCCTGGCAAACACCATCGTCATTATGATTAATTGCTTGTTACATACAAATTCAGATCTAGTACACTAAGTAACCTTGGTCAATCAAAATTTATAACTTTAATCCTAAGAAGAGAAGACAAATATATACATATGAGGTCCATTGAGATCTGATACAAAAATACAAGTCAATATGAGAGACATGAAGGAAATATTGTCATCATCAATTTTTTACGGATTAATTAATAAAAATACAGGGTAAAAATGTTCATATAATCTGATTAGATCTCTAAACTCCAAATTTAGAGAAAAATTCAGACAAGTGAGAAAAAATTGAATCTACACTTTCGATAGATGAGGGAGAATGCAAGTGTCCTGTTTCAGTACCACTTAAGTGGAATAGACAGCTTTGCCTGTACTGATATGGGTAAACAAGACTGATACACTATAACACAGTGGTCTATGCATACAAATACTGATCAGGGAATCACATACCAGTAAATATGTCAATCTCTACTCTGTATTTAGATAAACCAGTTTTGCACATGACCACAAGTGATAAACCTATAGAAAATTAATGATCCAAAGCTGGACGGATGCGAAACAAAGACTTTGACAAGAATATCTGTCAAATAAAGCCTATTTTGGGACTCAACAATAAATCATTCTGAATAAAAAAAATACTGTACCAGCAAAAAAGGTAAGCTACACAGTAAATTGCAAATGGTTGAAAAATTCAACCAACTTATGGTTATCAGCCATATTTCAAACTGTCATGTTTGTGCTTGACACGCACACATGTAAACTACACAAACAGAGAAATGAACAACCCCATGCTTAGAATCTAGGCACTCAAAAGCTACTAATTGACCAAATTCATTGCCTCACCTGTTGGCAATAAACTTGCTTTCTCATCAGTCAACTAACCAACAGAGAAAGCTAAATATTTGTAAGTATAAGAACAGCTGTAAACTATGAGTATATGAAGTGATGAGACAGTCATGAAGGACACTATGTATTAGTACATGTACAAATAGAAACAAGTATGCAGTTATTTGTGGCCATCCGTTGTGGAAGATATAAATCGTCTGTGCATGCATGCATAACAAGAATTCAGGTCCTTACACCTCCCTCCAGGTAATGAACAAACCCACTGCATACAGACCTTAATTATCTCTGCTGAAATGTTGCTGTAATAGTTCTATGAATTTTTCTATAATTATTTTGTTAACTTATTAATTTATGAAAATATTATCATTTATTTTACAATTATGCGGCATTACTTTGTAAAAGGTGACAAAAGTTGACTTAAAAGTAAAAACACGATTTCATGTGATCCCACTACATAAGAAAAAAAATAAAATGCATCAACATAAAATGAGTAAATTCACTGTATGAACTAATATGCAATATAGAATTGGCAAACCCCCCCCCCCCAGAGATCTCTTCAACCTTATTTCTATATTCAGAGTTGCTTTGTATTATTTGAATCATAAACAGACTGAATCTTATTATACAATATTCCCTTAAAAAGCAGCATGATAGAAACTAGCAACATACAGGTCTTTGAACAAGTTTTTTTTTAAATTTATTCAGCTTGTCTATTGTGCCATGCAAACTGTTCTGACAAATTGTCTCCTTGATATAGCCCAGTAGTACACTTCATACACTGTTCAATTTTCATTTAGGCAAAATTTTAAAAATTGAATGGTACCACTCATTTTCAGTTGAGTTTATGCACAAGCAGTGAAGCACACGTAGACATGGTACAAAACTCTGCACACCTCAAAACCTAGTAATTGTTAAAGTGTTATTGGAAATTTTATTACAATGAAATTAAAAATAAGAAATACATACGAAATAAGAAATATATATATAAATATCAAATTTGGATGTATTTTTTCAAAAAATTAAATAGATACAGATGAAAATGGAAAACAAGCAATCATCCTTAAACCCCACTGGCAAAACACTTTGACTTTTCTCTAGCACCAAGACATGAAGGGATAAGGTTAGGCTCAGTTTTCTCTATCACCCAGACATTATGGGATAAGGTTAGGCTCAGTTTCCTCTATCACCCAGACATTATGGGATAAGGTTAGGCTCAGTTTCCTCCATCACCCAGACATTATGGGATAAGGTTAGGCTCAGTTTCCTCTATCACCCAGACATTATGGGATAAGGTTAGGCTCAGTTTCCTCCATCACCCAGACATTATGGGATAAGGTTAGGCTCAGTTTCCTCTATCACCCAGACATTATGGGATAAGGTTAGGCTCAGTTTCCTCCATCACCCAGACATTATGGGATACGGTTAAGCTCAGTTTCCTCTATCACCCAGACATTATGGGATACGGTTAAGCTCAGTTTCCTCTATCACCCAGACATTATGGGATACGGTTAAGCTCAGTTTCCTCTATCACCCAGACATTATGGGATAAGGTTAAGCTCAGTTTCCTCCATCACCCAGACATTATGGGATACGGTTAAGCTCAGTTTCCTCTATCACCCAGACATTATGGGATACGGTTAAGCTCAGTTTCCTCTGGAACTCAGAATGAAGGTTTATTATGCCTAAAGGTGATCAGTATTGAACAAGCACAAGGTGAAGTCTACTGTTGAATATTTGATAGTACTTAGATATGCACACAGCATAGCACATCATTTCCTCGCCTTGTTATACATATCACCAGCTGCTACACTACATCAAACCCTTTTTCTTAGCAATTTCGTTTCAGCTTTTTTTTTTATTTCAATAAAATATTTGATTCCTATTTTTTCATATTCACTATGATATTGCTCTACAATGGCGACAGCTGATATATTGAAAAAATAAGAATTTTGCCAGTGCCCACAGAAGTCATCTTTCTACTAAGAGGAATTTTCTGAAATTCAATACAATAAATGGTAATTGACATCATTTCTATGTGTCCTTTATTAGGATGAATCCACTAGTATATATTTCACAACTAGTCTATCCGAATTAAATCATCATTGCTGTATCATATTTTAACACATATATGTATCAACACACAAAGTTAAATCATAAAATACGCATAGAATTTCACACTCAGTATTTTATATCCAAAATTTTAAGGATTCAAGCTATTTTGCATCTTAAATTGGACTATGTACACTACACTACACTACACTACACTACACTACACTACACTACACTACACTACACTACACTACACTACACTAAAGATAGATTAATCTTTTGATTACTATTAATCTTTTCACCACAAGTTTCCTCTTTTCATCACTAAAATAGTCTCATTTATAGTCTGCACTTTCCTTCAGAATAATGGGACAAAAATAGCAAAATTTTTGGAGTAAAAACTGAAAATTGACTCAAATTTGTGTCTGTTGGCTTCAAAATTAGGGCTCATGTACAGAAATATTGAAAAATATAAAGAAAACAATGCAGAAAAAATTGGGAGAGAAAGTCTGGTGGTAAAAAAGTCAAATTTTGTATTTGAAATATTTAGTTGATAAATATTTAACACGTTAATAAATATAAATACAACTCAAAACTGTTAATATAATAGAATGGCTGACCACATCCTATCATAAAATACCAGAACATAGTAGATAAGTCAACGGTGCATACATTATTAATTACATGAATTTGAATACAGATGTAGTTTTCAAATTCACAACGTTTATAACAGCTACATTAATAACCAATGATCTGTTGCTTGAAAAATATTTCCCAGCAGCCACCTGTGACAGGAATACAAGAAGATCTCGTCTTGCAGAGTTTACAAAACTGTCAATCACAAAACATACACTATGTGCATTGACAACGGGTATCACTTAAAATGAAATCGTGTTTCGATTTCTGCATGACTGCACATGCATTGTGGGATTACAAATAATGGTCGCTGAGAAAGAGTTTCGTACATGCCAAGTTCAAAGATAAAATGTAATTGTAATATATAATCGTTTACAACATGATAATAGTTTAAAGTATCTTCCAATGACAGTGTTTCATTGATAACACATGAAACGGATAGCACAGAACAAAGATTACAGAATGACAATTTATCAAGACGTTCATGCCCCACATGACCCCTACTATTTTCAAAATGAGTAAAGCAATCAGATGGCACCATGTGTAAAAAAAACAAAAAAACATGTTCTATGATTTAATCTATCCCTTACGATACATACAAATAATAGTTGCAATAAATTGTATGTTATCTGGAAATACGGAAAAGAATATTTGAATTCAGCATCTGATAATACTACAAATGATGGTTTGATAGACAGTAGACATACTATTAAAGATCAAATGGTTTGTAAAAGATGAACAATGGTCTACTGATAAAGGTGTGAATCACATTGGTGGGGGTCAAGTGTGACCTTGCATTATTACATAATTTAATTAGTAACACAATGACTTTTAAGTAGGTCATTAAAATAGTGTTGGCATGTGTGATGTAATATTATGAACACTAGTGTAGTGTAGTTAGAATGAATTAAAATATATATATATATATAGTACTCACAAGATGCGTAGTCCTGTAATTGTTGGAACTCAGCTGGGCTGAATTTTTGCCATATCATGCTACTGTGGTCTTTACTAGCCATGACTGTCTATTGATACTGAATGACCTTGTATTAATACAATCCAACCGGGGTATACAGGAAGTACTGGTTTAGGTTCTCGACTGAGTAGTACCGACAATGTAGGAATCACTTGACAGTGGCTGCCTGCCACTGGAGGACGTTAACAACACACAGTAGGCCGTGCAACATTCACAGCACTGAGAAGGGAAATAACACAGTCGCGAATAAACATGAAGACAACTTGATGAGGTTGGTCACTATCAGACTGACATGAACAGTGACGACAAGGATAACATACCGCCAGTAAGTGTGTGGGTAGACTGAAGTATACGAGCTGTAGCCACAGCCCACTCAAACTGAGAAGCAGATCTGTGTATGAGGCAGGCAGGCCGGCAATACAATGGGTGATCAAAGCATACAGTGTATAAATATTCAGTACTCTGTATCTATAAATAGTACAGGATTAGCTGACTACAGTGCAATATAAAAAGTCTAGTAAGTAGTCAACTGAAAGCCATTCAATCAGTTTTCCACATCCAATATCAATACATTCATATTTCCTGACAATTATCCTGTCCTATTAATTACCATAATAATTAATTCCTTGTGTAATCAATTGCTTTCAAGCCACATAGTAAAGAAGGCCTTACACAACACAAAAGGGAGGAAGATAGAAAAGCCTAAGTGAATGGCTGTTGTATTTAATATACTTACTCCTTTTTGACTTGTCATTGAATGGACAGCGTTTTGGGTTGTGCTTACACAGCCACACCTCCCCACCAGATGTTATCAATTGATAGCTTCACTGAAACACTTCATGTAATAATAGTCACTCATCATATCTAACAAGGATACATAACTAGAAACAAAAATAACATTAGAAAACAAGAAAATATTGTATTGCTTATTCAATCTGATAACAAGTTGAAGTACAATTAAATCAACACAATAACATTTTATTTTTTTGGCATTAACAAGTATAGACTCTATTTAACTAGTAGTTAACATGCCTTAACTTATTTAACGTACTTATTTAAAATTTTTAACATTTCATTATTTGATTTATTTTGTTTTTGTTTTTAATTTAAGCATTTGACCTATGTTCTTTTCAAAATAATGTCAGAAAAGTTTTTATTATACTGGTACAAACTAGATTTATTATATTATAACTGGTATGTGCTGGTACAGCTTAGTATATCATGTCTCACACAGACACAGTACTGGTATGTGCTGGTACAGCTAGGTACATGCTACCAACTATACCCTTCTGTCCAGTTTTGTAGTTTATTAACATCATGATGATACGGTTATGATACGGTTAATACTATGAATTAAAAGCCACCGCAATAAAATGTTAGTTTTTACATAAAATAAACTTTTCATCAAATAAAAACAATATGTTCAAATACCACAGTCTCTTCACTAGACTAGAATTTTGTTATTTAATTACAAGTATGAACTTTTATTAAAAAGCTACAAACAACAATGTTTTTATTTGGTTTAATCTTGTTTTATAGAGAGTGCTCATTAAATTAAATTTCTTTCTAGGCAAAGTTCCAGATATCACACAGTAATCCAATATTCAATACATCAGGAATGCTTTGATTTTTTTATGTGCAATGAGAACAGCTTTACGTCGCCTTCAATTGGACACCATAATCCCAATTTAAGCAGTATGTACTCTTTTTCAACTGCAGAGAGAGCTGAAGAACCCTGGAGTCAAATCCACAATATCACATTGTGTCACATACCCATTATCATATCGCACATTAATGACTCCTTACTAGACTAGAATTTTGTAATTTAATTATAAATATAAACTTTATATTTTAAAAAGCAACAAACAATTAAAATAACTTTTCACTAGACTAGAATTTTGTAATTTAATTATAAATATGAACATTTTATTAAAAATCTACAAACCAAAATGCCTCCTTATTAACAATAATTTTTATATATATATATTCTATATCCCAGAATTGATGTCAGTATATACCAGTTATTATCATCTGAGTTTTGTATCAATCAGAGCATAGATATATGATAAATTCATCACATGTATATTTCCAGTCCAGGAAACTGAAATGGCAGATTGCCAAAGTGTTGTTCATGCAATTGTTTATGATCACTGGTCAACAACTTTTTATGTTGTGTACTTGGCATGTTGTTTTCAAAAAATTGAACAGCCCAAACTACCGCATCACATTTATTATGCTATGTTATAATTTGTATCCACTTTCACCCAGACAAAAAGCATATATGATAATAAGATTATTCCATGACAACCCTGTGACAGCGGTGTATTACTTGAAATTGTAAGTGACTCATCAAAGTACCAAAAATCGCATAAATATGACGCGATATAAAAGGAATTGTTCAATAATAACAAATATTACAAAACATCATATATTTACACAACATCCTATAAAATCCTGATAAAATACAATTTTGGAAGATACTGAGGGATAGAAACTTATCAGCCCACAAGAATGCCTGGAGTAAAAATAATTTCCAAAAATTATCGGGCATAAATTTTTATAGAAACGAGTATCTCCCCCTTCAACCAAATCTAAAAAATATGGTCAATGAGAACTCCCTCATCAAAGTCTAGCCACATTGTTTCAGAGATATTGAGTTGTGAAAAAGGCTTAATTGCTACAAGCACGTTGTCAAAAGTGGTCAGCTTCACATTATTCTATTCTGCCACACAATTTAGGAAAAGCATCCAAAGCACTAGACAAGAATCCCCACGATACTGACAGGCTCCTGCACCTCAGATGCATTGTTGGACTTTCCAGTTTAGGCATTAGGTGGGTTGATTAGGACACTATCTCAGTAGTGTTACTAGAGGAAAATGTGTTTTTTTTAAGGTGCAATGCAGGTTAACTTCCTACACGTTATCAACAAGGTGTGCAAGCTTTCTTAATTGATCACTCAACATACTAGGCTGATTCAGTTTATAACACTTTTTAATTACAACCCGTCTCACCTCCCGACCATTTTCAACCCTGAATGTTGGTGCAAAATTGTTATCTAGTACGACAGGCGCCCTCAATTGACCAGTTTAGAGAGGTGACTAAAGAGCTTCTATACCCTTGTACTTCAGAAAATTCTATTTTTTGGGGGATTTCATGTTGTATCTTGTAAATGTCCAATATTTCATAAAGTTGTTTGTATTTGAATGAATAATACCAGACACCCACACACTGCAATCAGATGGGTACCACTTGGGAAGAGGAGAGGAGGCAAACCACTGGGCACTTGGGGGAGGATGATGAAAAAAACAGAAATGGCAGCAATGTGCAAAACCTGGAATAAGATCCACTGGCTTGCTCAGGATCATAAAGGCTTGGGAATCATGTTGGTGTCTTATGCGCCAGAACATGAATTAACTGTATATATTCAAGTTATGTCATAAACAAGCATCATGTCAGCTGAGATAGCTTTGCTGTTAGCAATACACATTGCAATTAAAGACCTGAAGATATCATTTGAAAATGAACAAATCTGAGTGTGGTTCACCTTAGGTACCCATAAGTATACTATAAAACCAATCAGAATTGCGTTTTTTTAAAAGAAGTAAAAAATATCACTTTTTACCAAAAATAACAAAAATATTCACATAAATTATAGAATTAAAGATATCATCACGAAATGAACAAATCTGAAAGAGATCCACCTGTAGTACCTATACATGTAACATCAAAGCAATCAGGCTTGCGGCTTTTAACAAGAAGTCGAAAATATCACTTTTTACCAAAATTACAAAAATATTCATCAAAATTAGAGAATTGAAGATATCATCATAAAATGAGAGAGGTCCACCTCTAAAAGCAATCAGGATTTTTCATCAAAAAAGACAAAAATATTCATCAATCAGACTTGTAGTTTTCAAGGAGATGTTGAAAAAGTAAAAAGTTGGGGCAGACAACTGATGTCAGATGAAGACAGACAAAAAGTACTATAATTGAAGTCAAGCAGAGCTGAAAACTAATTTTAAAGTTGTATAACTATTTATTTTGGTAATTTATTACACTACTTGTCATGTAAAAAAAAGCTTACCATTAGGAACAATTCTTTCAAAGCAAATGCTTTATTTAGAGATTTACTATTGTACCTCAATATTTACATAATAGCAAACATTGAAGGACTATGCACTGCATGCAATATATTTAGACCAGTATTATTTTGCAGAAACAAAACATAAGTGAAACAATTGACATGGTGAATAACATTGTGCTTGAACATGGTTAAGATTGAAATTTTGCATGCCAGACATTCCTGAAAGTACTGCAGGATGTGCAAAAGGCAATAAACTTCAAAACTATAAAATGTTGGGGACCTTGACTTTGATTGGAAATGGTGCCATGCTTGCTAACTTTCCAGGGATGCTATATAGTGCTCCCATGTGACATCTTTGTCTAGGGATGCTATAAAGTGCTCCCATGTGACATCTCTGTCTAGGGATGCTATAAAGTGCTCCCATGTGACATCTGTCTAGGGATGCTATAAAGTGCTCCCATGTGACATCAGTCTAGGGATGCTATAAAGTGCTCCCATGTGACATCTGTTTAGGGATGCTATAAAGTGCTCCCATGTGATATTTGTCTAGGGATGCTATAAAGTGCTCCCATGTGACATCTCTGTCTAGGGATGCTATAAAGTGCTCCCATGTGATATTTGTCTAGGGATGCTATAAAGTGCTCCCATGTGACATCTCTGTCTAGGGATGCTATAAAGTGCTCCCATGTGACATCTGTCTAGGGATGCTATAAAGTGCTCCCATGTGATATTTGTCTAGGGATGCTATAAAGTGCTCCCAGGTGACATCTCTGTCTAAGGATGCTATAAATTTCTCCCATGTGACATCTGTCTAGGGATGCTATAAAGTGCTCCCAGGTGACATCTCTGTCAAGGGATGCTATAAAGTGCTCCCATGTGACATCTCTGTCTAAGGATGCTATAAATTTCTCCCATGTGACATCTGTCTAGGGATGCTATAAAGTGCTCCTAGGTGACATCTCTGTCAAGGGATGCTATAAAGTGCTCCCATGTGATATTTGTCTAGGGATGCTATAAAGTGCTCTAATGTGACATCTGTCTTGGGATGCTATGAAGTGCTCCCATGTGACATCTGTCAAGGGATGCTATAAAGTGCTCACATGTGACATCTCTGTCAAGGGATGCTATAAAGTGCTCCCATGTGATATTTGTCTAGGGATGCTATAAAGTGCTCTAATGTGACATCTGTCTAGGGATGCTATAAAGTGCTCCCGTGTGACATTAGTCTAGGGATGCTATAAAGTGCTCCCATGAGACATCTGTCTAGGGATGCTATAAAGTAGTCCCATATGACATCTGTCTAGGGATGCTATAAAGTGCTCCCATGTGACATCTGTCTAGGGATGCTATAAAGTGCTCCCATGTGATATTTGTCTAGGGATGCTATAAAGTGCTCTCATGTGACATCTGTCTAGGGATGCTATTAAGTGCCCCCATGTGACATCTGTCTAAATATGCTATAAAGTGCTCCCATGTGATATCTGTCTAGGGATGCTATAAAGTGCTCCCATGTGACATCAGTCTAGGGATGCTATAAAGTGCTCCCATGTGACATCTGTCGAGGGATGCTATAAAGTGCTCCCATGTGACATCTGTCTAGGGATGCTATAAAGTGCTCCCATGTGACATCTGTCAAGGGATGCTATAAAGTGCTCCCATGTGATATTTGTCTAGGGATGCTATAAAGTGCTCTCATGTGACATCTGTCTAGGGATGCTATTAAGTGCTCCCATGTGACATCTGTCAAGGGATGCTATAAAGTGCTCCCATGTGACATCTCTGTCTAGGGATGCTATAAAGTGCTGCCATGTGATATTTGTCTAGGGATGCTATAAAGTGCTCTCATGTGACATCTGTCTTGGGATGCTATTAAGTGCCCCTATGTGACATCTGTCAAGGGATGCTATAAAGTGCTCCCGTGTGACATCAGTTTAGGGATGCTATAAAGTGCTCCCATGTGATATTTGTCTAGGGATGCTATAAAGTACTCCCATGTGACATCTGTCTATAAAGTGCTCCCATGTGACATCTGTTTAGGGATGCTATAAAGTGCTCCCATGTGACATCTCTGTCTAGGGATGCTATAAAGTGCTCCCATGTGACATCTGTCTAGGGATGCTATAAAGTGCTCCCATGTGACATCTGTCTAGGGATGCTATAAAGTGCTCCCATGTGACATCAGTCTAGGGATGCTATAAAGTGCTCCCATGTGATATTTGTCTAGGGATGCTATAAAGTACTCCCATATGACATCTGTCTAGGGATGCTATAAAGTGCTCCCATGTGACATCTGTCTAGGGATGCTATAAAGTGCTCCCATGTGATATTTGTCTAGGGATGCTATAAAGTGCTCTCATGTGACATCTGTCTAGGGATGCTATTAAGTGCCCCCATGTGACATCTGTCTAAATATGCTATAAAGTGCTCCCATGTGATATCTGTCTAGGGATGCTATAAAGTGCTCCCATGTGACATCAGTCTAGGGATGCTATAAAGTGCTCCCATGTGACATCTGTCGAGGGATGCTATAAAGTGCTCCCATGTGACATCTGTCTAGGGATGCTATAAAGTGCTCCCATGTGACATCTGTCAAGGGATGCTATAAAGTGCTCCCATGTGATATTTGTCTAGGGATGCTATAAAGTGCTCTCATGTGACATCTGTCTAGGGATGCTATTAAGTGCTCCCATGTGACATCTGTCAAGGGATGCTATAAAGTGCTCCCATGTGACATCTCTGTCTAGGGATGCTATAAAGTGCTGCCATGTGATATTTGTCTAGGGATGCTATAAAGTGCTCTCATGTGACATCTGTCTTGGGATGCTATTAAGTGCCCCTATGTGACATCTGTCAAGGGATGCTATAAAGTGCTCCCGTGTGACATCAGTTTAGGGATGCTATAAAGTGCTCCCATGTGATATTTGTCTAGGGATGCTATAAAGTACTCCCATGTGACATCTGTCTATAAAGTGCTCCCATGTGACATCTGTTTAGGGATGCTATAAAGTGCTCCCATGTGACATCTCTGTCTAGGGATGCTATAAAGTGCTCCCATGTGACATCTGTCTAGGGATGCTATAAAGTGCTCCCATGTGACATCTGTCTAGGGATGCTATAAAGTGCTCCCATGTGATATTTGTCTAGGGATACTATAAAGTGCTCCCATGTGACATCTGTCTAGGGATGCTATAAAGTGCTCCCATGTGACATCTGTCTAAGGATGCTATAAAGTGCTCTCATGTGACATCTGTTTAGGGATGCTATAAAGTGCTCCCATGTGACATCTCTGCCTAGGGATGCTATAAAGTGCTCCCATGTGACATCAGTCTCGGGATGCTATAAAGTGCTCCCATTTGACATCTGTCTAGGGATGCTATAAAGTGCCCCCATGTGATATCTGTCTAGGGATGCTATGAAGTGCTCCCATGTGATATTTGTCTAGGGATGCTACAAAGTGCTCCCATGTGACATCTCTGTCTAGGAATGCTATAAAGTACTCCAATGTGACATCTGTCTAGGGATGCTATAAAGTGCCCCCATGTGATATCTGTCTACGGATGCTATAAAGTGCTCCCATGTGATATCTGTCTAGGGATGCTATAAAGTGCTCCCATGTGACATCTGTCGAGGGATGCTATAAAGTGCTCCCAAGTGACATCTGTCTAGGGATGCTATAAAGTGCTCCCATGTGACATCTGTCAAGGGATGCTATAAAGTGCTCCCATGTGATATTTGTCTAGGGATGCTATAAGTGCTCTCATGTGACATCTGTCTAGGGATGCTATAAAGTGCTCCCATGTGATATCTGTCTAGGGATGCTATAAAGTGCTCCCATGTGATATCTGTCTAAGGATGCTATAAAGTGCTCCCATGTGACATCTGTCTAGGGATGCTATAAAGTGCTCCCATGTGATATTTGTCTAGGGATGCTATAAAGTGCTCCCATGTGACATCTCTGTCTAGGGATGCTATAAAGTGCTCACACGTGATATCAGTCTCGGGATGCTATAAAGTGCTCCCATGTGACATCAGTCTAGGGATGCTATAAAGTGCTCCCATGTGATATTTGTCAAGGGATGCTATAAAGTGCTCCCATGTGATATTTGTCTAGGGATGCTATAAAGTGCTCCCATGTGACATCTCTGTCTAGGGATGCTATAAAGTGCTCACACGTGATAACAGTCTCGGGATGCTATAAAGTGCTCCCATGTGACATCAGTCTAGGGATGCTATAAAGTGCTCCCATGTGACATCTGTCAAGGGATGCTATAAAGTGCTCCCATGTGACATTTGTCTAGGGGTGTTATAAAGTGCTCTCATGTGACATCTGTCTAGGGATGCTATTAAGTGCTCCCATGTGACATCTGTCAAGGGATGCTATAAAGTGCTCCCATGTGACATCTCTGTCTAGGGATGCTATAAAGTGATGCCATGTGATATTCGTCTAGGGATGCTATAAAGTGCTCTCATGTGACATCTGTCTTGGGATGCTATTAAGTGCTCCTATGTGACATCTGTCAAGGGATGCTATAAAGTGCTCCCGTGTGACATCAGTCTAGGGGTGCTATGAAGTGCTCCCATGCGATATTTGTCTAGGGATGCTATAAAGTACTCCCATGTGACATCTGTCTATAAAGTACTCCCATGTGACATCTGTCTATAAAGTACTCCCATGTGACATCTGTCTATAAAGTGCTCCCATGTGACATCTGTCTAGGGATGCTATAAAGTGCTCCCATGTGACATCTCTGTCTAGGGATGCTATAAAGTGCTCCCATGTGACATCTGTCTAGGGATGCTATAAAGTGCTCCCATGTGATATTTGTCTAGGGATACTATAAAGTGCTCCCATGTGACATCTGTCTAGGGATGCTATAAAGTGCTCCCATGTGACATCTGTCTAAGGATGCTATAAAGTGCTCTCATGTGACATCTGTTTAGGGATGCTATAAAGTGCTCCCATGTGACATCTCTGTCTAGGGATGCTATAAAGTGCTCCCATGTGACATCAGTCTCGGGATGCTATAAAGTGCTCCCATTTGACATCTGTCTAGGGATGCTATAAAGTGCTCCCATGTGATATTTGTCTAGGGATGCGATAAAGTGCTCCCATGTGACATCTCTGTCTAGGGATGCTATAAAGTGCACACATGTGACATCTGTCTAGGGATGCTATAAAGTGCTCCCATGTGATATTTGTCTAGGGATACTATAAAGTGCTCCCATGTGACATCTGTCTAGGGATGCTATAAAGTGCTCCCATGTGACATCTGTCTAAGGATGCTATAAAGTGCTCCCATGTGACATCTGTCTAAGGATGCTATAAAGTGCTCTCATGTGACATCTGTTTAGGGATGCTATAAAGTGCTCCCATTTGACATCTGTCTAGGGATGCTATAAAGTGCTCCCATGTGATATTTGTCTAGGAATGCGATAAAGTGCTCCCATGTGACATCTCTGTCTAGGGATGCTATAAAGTGCTCACATGTGACATCAGTCTCGGGATGCTATAAAGTGCTCCCATGTGACATCTGTCTAGGGATGCTATAAAGTGCTCCCATGTGATATTTGTCGAAGGATGCTATAAAGTGCTCCCATGTGACATCTCTGTCTAGGGATGCTATAAAGTGCTCACATGTGACATCTGTCTAGGGATGCTATAAAGTGCTCTCATGTGACATCTGTCTAGGGATGCTATTAAGTGCCCCCATGTGACATCTGTCTAAAGATGCTATAAAGTGCTCCCATGTGATATCTGTCTAGGGATGCTATAAAGTGCTCCCATGTGACATCAGTCTAGGGATGCTATAAAGTGCTCCCATGTGACATCTGTCAGGGGATGCTATAAAGTCCTCTCATGTGACATCTGTCTAGGGATGCTATTAAGTGCTCCCATGTGACATCTGTCAAGGGATGCTATAAAGTGCTCCCATGTGACATCTCTGTCTAGGGATGCTATAAAGTGATGCCATGTGATATTCGTCTAGGGATGCTATAAAGTGCTCTCATGTGACATCTGTCTTGGGATGCTATTAAGTGCTCCTATGTGACATCTGTCTAGGGATGCTATTAAGTGCCCCCATGTGACATCTGTCTAAAGATGCTATAAAGTGCTCCCATGTGATATCTGTCTAGGGATGCTATAAAGTGCTCCCATGTGACATCTGTCAAGGGATGCTATAAAGTGCTCCCATGTGATATTTGTCTAGGGGTGCTATAAAGTCCTCTCATGTGACATCTGTCTAGGGATGCTATTAAGTGCTCCCATGTGACATCTGTCAAGGGATGCTATAAAGTGCTCCCATGTGACATCTCTGTCTAGGGATGCTATAAAGTGATGCCATGTGATATTCGTCTAGGGATGCTATAAAGTGCTCTCATGTGACATCTGTCTTGGGATGCTATTAAGTGCTCCTATGTGACATCTGTCAAGGGATGCTATAAAGTGCTCCCGTGTGACATCAGTCTAGGGATGCTATGAAGTGCTCCCATGTGATATTTGTCTAGGGATGCTATAAAGTACTCCCATGTGACATCTGTCTATAAAGTGCTCCCATGTGACATGTGTAGGGATGCTATAAAGTGCTCCCATGTGACATCTCTGTCTAGGGATGCTATAAAGTGCTCCCATGTGACATCTGTCTAGGGATGCTATAAAGTGCTCCCATGTGACATCTGTCTAGGGATGCTATAAAGTGCTCCCATGTGATATTTGTCTAGGGATACTATAAAGTGCTCCCATGTGACATCTGTCTAGGGATGCTATAAAGTGCTCCCATGTGACATCTGTCTAAGGATGCTATAAAGTGCTCTCATGTGACATCTGTTTAGGGATGCTATAAAGTGCTCCCATTTGACATCTGTCTAGGGATGCTATAAAGTGCTCCCATGTGATATTTGTCTAGGGATGCTATAAAGTGCTCCCATGTGACATCTCTGTCTAGGGATGCTATAAAGTGCTCACATGTGACATCAGTCTCGGGATGCTATAAAGTGCTCCCATGTGACATCTGTCTAGGGATGCTATAAAGTGCTCCCATGTGATATTTGTCTAGGGATGCTATAAAGTGCTCCCATGTGACATCTCTGTCTAGGGATGCTATAAAGTGCTCACATGTGACATCAGTCTAGGGATGCTATAAAGTGCTCCCATGTGACATCAGTCTAGGGATGCTATAAAGTACTCCCATATGATATTTGTCTAGGGATGCTACAAAGTGCTCCCATGTGACATCTCTGTCTAGGAATGCTATAAAGTGCTCCCATGTGATATCTGTCTAGGGATGCTATAAAGTGCCCCCATGTGATATCTGTCTAGGTATGCTATGAAGTGCTCCCATGTGATATTTGTCTAGGGATGCTACAAAGTGCTCCCATGTGACATCTCTGTCTAGGAATGCTATAAAGTACTCCCATGTGACATCTGTCTAGGGAGGCTATAAAGTGCCCCCATGTGATATCTGTCTAGGGATGCTATAAAGTGCTCCCATGTGATATCTGTCTAGGGATGCTATAAAGTGCTCCCATGTGACATCTGTCGAGGGATGCTATAAAGTGCTCCCATGTGACATCTGTCGAGGGATGCTATAAAGTGCTCCCAAGTGACATCTGTCTAGGGATGCTATAAAGTGCTCCCATGTGACATCTGTCAAGGGATGCTATAACGTGCTCCCATGTGATATTTGTTTAGGGATGCTATAAAGTGCTCTCATGTGACATCTGTCTAGGGATGCTATAAAGTGCTCCCATGTGATATCTGTCTAGGGATGCTATAAAGTGCTCCCATGTGATATCTGTCTAAGGATGCTATAAAGTGCTCCCATGTGACATCTGTCTAGGGATGCTATAAAGTGCTCCCATGTGACATCTGTCTAGGGATGCTATAAAGTGCTCCCATGTGACATCTGTCTAGGGATGCTATAACGTGCTCCCATGTGATATTTGTTTAGGGATGCTATAAAGTGCTCTCATGTGACATCTGTCTAGGGATGCTATAAAGTGCTCCCATGTGATATCTGTCTAGGGATGCTATAAAGTGCTCCCATGTGACATCTGTCGAGGGATGCTATAAAGTGCTCCCATGTGACATCTGTCAAGGGATGCTATAACGTGCTCCCATGTGATATTTGTTTAGGGATGCTATAAAGTGCTCTCATGTGACATCTGTCTAGGGATGCTATAAAGTGCTCCCATGTGATATCTGTCTAGGGATGCTATAAAGTGCTCCCATGTGATATCTGTCTAAGGATGCTATAAAGTGCTCCCATGTGACATCTGTCTAGGGATGCTATAAAGTGCTCCCATGTGATATCTGTCTAGGGATGCTATAAAGTGCTCCCATGTGATATCTGTCTAAGGATGCTATAAAGTGCTCCCATGTGACATCTGTCTAGGGATGCTATAAAGTGCTCCCATGTGACATCTGTCTAGGGATGCTATAAAGTGCTCCCATGTGATATTTGTCTAGGGATGCTATAAAGTGCTCTCATGTGACATCTGTCTAGGGATGCTATAAAGTGCTCCCATGTGATATCTGTCTAGGGATGCTATAAAGTGCTCCCATGTGACATCTGTTTAGGGATGCTATAAAGTGCTCCCAAGTGACATCTGTCTAGGGATGCTATAAAGTGCTCCCATGTGACATCTGTCAAGGGATGCTATAAAGTGCTCCCATGTGATATTTGTCTAGGGATGCTATAAGTGCTCTCATGTGACATCTGTCTAGGGATGCTATAAAGTGCTCCCATGTGATATCTGTCTAGGGATGCTATAAAGTGCTCCCATGTGATATCTGTCTAAGGATGCTATAAAGTGCTCCCATGTGACATCTGTCTAGGGATGCTATAAAGTGCTCCCATGTGATATTTGTCTAGGGATGCTATAAAGTGCTCCCATGTGACATCTCTGTCTAGGGATGCTATAAAGTGCTCACACGTGATATCAGTCTCGGGATGCTATAAAGTGCTCCCATGTGACATCAGTCTAGGGATGCTATAAAGTGCTCCCATGTGACATCTCTGTCTAGGGATGCTATAAAGTGATGCCATGTGATATTTGTCAAGGGATGCTATAAAGTGCTCCCATGTGACATCAGTCTAGGGATGCTATAAAGTGCTCCCATGTGACATGTCTGTCTAGGGATGTTATAAAGTGCCCCCATGTGATATTTGTCAAGGGATGCTATAAAGTGCTCTCATGTGACATCTGTCTAGGGATGCTATTAAGTGCTCCCATGTGACATCTGTCAAGGGATGCTATAAAGTGCTCCCATGTGACATCTCTGTCTAGGGATGCTATAAAGTGATGCCATGTGATATTCGTCTAGGGATGCTATAAAGTGCTCTCATGTGACATCTGTCTTGGGATGCTATTAAGTGCTCCTATGTGACATCTGTCAAGGGATGCTATAAAGTGCTCCCGTGTGACATCAGTCTAGGGATGCTATGAAGTGCTCCCATGCGATATTTGTCTAGGGATGCTATAAAGTACTCCCATGTGACATCTGTCTATAAAGTGCTCCCATGTGACATCTGTTTAGGGATGCTATAAAGTGCTCCCATGTGACATCTCTGTCTAGGGATGCTATAAAGTGCTCCCATGTGACATCTGTCTAGGGATGCTATAAAGTGCTCCCATGTGATATTTGTCTAGGGATACTATAAAGTGCTCCCATGTGACATCTGTCTAGGGATGCTATAAAGTGCTCCCATGTGACATCTGTCTAAGGATGCTATAAAGTGCTCTCATGTGACATCTGTTTATGGATGCTATAAAGTGCTCCCATGTGACATCTCTGTCTAGGGATGCTATAAAGTGCTCCCATGTGACATCAGTCTCGGGATGCTATAAAGTGCTCCCATTTGACATCTGTCTAGGGATGCTATAAAGTGCTCCCATGTGATATTTGTCTAGGGATGCGATAAAGTGCTCCCATGTGACATCTCTGTCTAGGGATGCTATAAAGTGCTCACATGTGACATCTGTCTAGGGATGCTATAAAGTGCTCCCATGTGATATTTGTCTAGGGATACTATAAAGTGCTCCCATGTGACATCTGTCTAGGGATGCTATAAAGTGCTCCCATGTGACATCTGTCTAAGGATGCTATAAAGTGCTCTCATGTGACATCTGTTTAGGGATGCTATAAAGTGCTCCCATGTGACATCTCTGTCTTAGGGATGCTATAAAGTGCTCCCATGTGACATCTGTCTAGGGATGCTATAAAGTGCTCCCATGTGATATTTGTCTAGGGATGCGATAAAGTGCTCCCATGTGACATCTCTGTCTAGGGATGCTATAAAGTGCTCACATGTGACATCAGTCTCGGGATGCTATAAAGTGCTCCCATGTGACATCTGTCTAGGGATGCTATAAAGTGCTCCCATGTGATATTTGTCGAAGGATGCTATAAAGTGCTCCCATGTGACATCTCTGTCTAGGGATGCTATAAAGTGCTCACATGTGACATCTGTCTAGGGATGCTATAAAGTGCTCTCATGTGAAATCTGTCTAGGGATGCTATTAAGTACCCCCATGTGACATCTGTCTAAAGATGCTATAAAGTGCTCCCATGTGACATCAGTCTAGGGATGCTATAAAGTGCTCCCATGTGACATCTGTCAGGGGATGCTATAAAGTGCTCCCATGTGACATCTGTCTAGGGATGCTATAAAGTGCTCCCATGTGACATCTGTCAAGGGATGCTATAAAGTGCTCCCATGTGATATTTGTCTAGGGGTGCTATAAAGTCCTCTCATGTGACATCTGTCTAGGGATGCTATTAAGTGCTCCCATGTGACATCTGTCAAGGGATGCTATAAAGTGCTCCCGTGTGACATCAGTCTAGGGATGCTATGAAGTGCTCCCATGTGATATTTGTCTAGGGATGCTATAAAGTACTCCCATGTGACATCTGTCTATAAAGTGCTCCCATGTGACATGTTTAGGGATGCTATAAAGTGCTCCCATGTGACATCTCTGTCTAGGGATGCTATAAAGTGCTCCCATGTGACATCTGTCTAGGGATGCTATAAAGTGCTCCCATGTGACATCTGTCTAGGGATGCTATAAAGTGCTCCCATGTGATATTTGTCTAGGGATACTATAAAGTGCTCCCATGTGACATCTGTCTAGGGATGCTATAAAGTGCTCCCATGTGACATCTGTCTAAGGATGCTATAAAGTGCTCTCATGTGACATCTGTTTAGGGATGCTATAAAGTGCTCCCATTTGACATCTGTCTAGGGATGCTATAAAGTGCTCCCATGTGATATTTGTCTAGGGATGCTATAAAGTGCTCCCATGTGACATCTCTGTCTAGGGATGCTATAAAGTGCTCACATGTGACATCAGTCTCGGGATGCTATAAAGTGCTCCCATGTGACATCTGTCTAGGGATGCTATAAAGTGCTCCCATGTGATATTTGTCTAGGGATGCTATAAAGTGCTCCCATGTGACATCTCTGTCTAGGGATGCTATAAAGTGCTCACATGTGACATCTGTCTCGGGATGCTATAAAGTGCTCCCATGTGACATCTGTCTAGGGATGCTATAAAGTGCTCCCATGTGATATTTGTCGAAGGATGCTATAAAGTGCTCCCATGTGACATCTCTGTCTAGGGATGCTATAAAGTGCTCACATGTGACATCTGTCTAGGGATGCTATAAAGTGCTCTCATGTGACATCTGTCTAGGGATGCTATTAAGTGCCCCCATGTGACATCTGTCTAAAGATGCTATAAAGTGCTCCCATGTGATATCTGTCTAGGGATGCTATAAAGTGCTCCCATGTGACATCAGTCTAGGGATGCTATAAAGTGCTCCCATGTGACATCTGTCAGGGGATGCTATAAAGTGCTCCCATGTGACATCTGTCTAGGGATGCTATAAAGTGCTCCCATGTGACATCTGTCAAGGGATGCTATAAAGTGCTCCCATGTGATATTTGTCTAGGGGTGCTATAAAGTCCTCTCATGTGACATCTGTCTAGGGATGCTATTAAGTGCTCCCATGTGACATCTGTCAAGGGATGCTATAAAGTGCTCCCATGTGACATCTTTGTCTAGGGATGCTATAAAGTGATGCCATGTGATATTCGTCTAGGGATGCTATAAAGTGCTCTCATGTGACATCTGTCTTGGGATGCTATTAAGTGCTCCTATGAGACATCTGTCAAGGGATGCTATAAAGTGCTCCCGTGTGACATCAGTCTAGGGATGCTATGAAGTGCTCCCATGTGATATTTGTCTAGGGATGCTATAAAGTACTCCCATGTGACATCTGTCTATAAAGTGCTCCCATGTGACATGTTTAGGGATGCTATAAAGTGCTCCCATGTGACATCTCTGTCTAGGGATGCTATAAAGTGCTCCCATGTGACATCTGTCTAGGGATGCTATAAAGTGCTCCCATGTGACATCTGTCTAGGGATGCTATAAAGTGCTCCCATGTGATATTTGTCTAGGGATACTATAAAGTGCTCCCATGTGACATCTGTCTAGGGATGCTATAAAGTGCTCCCATGTGACATCTGTCTAAGGATGCTATAAAGTGCTCTCATGTGACATCTGTTTAGGGATGCTATAAAGTGCTCCCATTTGACATCTGTCTAGGGATGCTATAAAGTGCTCCCATGTGATATTTGTCTAGGGATGCTATAAAGTGCTCCCATGTGACATCTCTGTCTAGGGATGCTATAAAGTGCTCACATGTGACATCAGTCTCGGGATGCTATAAAGTGCTCCCATGTGACATCTGTCTAGGGATGCTATAAAGTGCTCCCATGTGATATTTGTCTAGGGATGCTATAAAGTGCTCCCATGTGACATCTCTGTCTAGGGATGCTATAAAGTGCTCACATGTGACATCAGTCTCGGGATGCTATAAAGTGCTCACATGTGACATCAGTCTAGGGATGCTATAAAGTGCTCCCATGTGACATCAGTCTAGGGATGCTATAAAGTACTCCCATATGATATTTGTCTAGGGATGCTACAAAGTGCTCCCATGTGACATCTCTGTCTAGGAATGCTATAAAGTGCTCCCATGTGATATCTGTCTAGGGATGCTATAAAGTGCCCCCATGTGATATCTGTCTAGGTATGCTATGAAGTGCTCCCATGTGATATTTGTCTAGGGATGCTACAAAGTGCTCCCATGTGACATCTCTGTCTAGGAATGCTATAAAGTACTCCCATGTGACATCTGTCTAGGGATGCTATAAAGTGCCCCCATGTGATATCTGTCTAGGGATGCTATAAAGTGCTCCCATGTGATATCTGTCTAGGGATGCTATAAAGTGCTCCCATGTGACATCTGTCGAGGGATGCTATAAAGTGCTCCCATGTGACATCTGTCGAGGGATGCTATAAAGTGCTCCCAAGTGACATCTGTCTAGGGATGCTATAAAGTGCTCCCATGTGACATCTGTCAAGGGATGCTATAACGTGCTCCCATGTGATATTTGTTTAGGGATGCTATAAAGTGCTCTCATGTGACATCTGTCTAGGGATGCTATAAAGTGCTCCCATGTGATATCTGTCTAGGGATGCTATAAAGTGCTCCCATGTGATATCTGTCTAAGGATGCTATAAAGTGCTCCCATGTGACATCTGTCTAGGGATGCTATAAAGTGCTCCCATGTGACATCTGTCTAGGGATGCTATAAAGTGCTCCCATGTGACATCTGTCTAGGGATGCTATAAAGTGCTCCCATGTGACATCTGTCTAGGGATGCTATAACGTGCTCCCATGTGATATTTGTTTAGGGATGCTATAAAGTGCTCTCATGTGACATCTGTCTAGGGATGCTATAAAGTGCTCCCATGTGATATCTGTCTAGGAATGCTATAAAGTGCTCCCATGTGACATCTGTCGAGGGATGCTATAAAGTGCTCCCATGTGACATCTGTCAAGGGATGCTATAACGTGCTCCCATGTGATATTTGTTTAGGGATGCTATAAAGTGCTCTCATGTGACATCTGTCTAGGGATGCTATAAAGTGCTCCCATGTGATATCTGTCTAGGGATGCTATAAAGTGCTCCCATGTGATATCTGTCTAAGGATGCTATAAAGTGCTCCCATGTGACATCTGTCTAGGGATGCTATAAAGTGCTCCCATGTGATATCTGTCTAGGGATGCTATAAAGTGCTCCCATGTGATATCTGTCTAAGGATGCTATAAAGTGCTCCCATGTGACATCTGTCTAGGGATGCTATAAAGTGCTCCCATGTGACATCTGTCTAGGGATGCTATAAAGTGCTCCCATGTGATATTTGTCTAGGGATGCTATAAAGTGCTCTCATGTGACATCTGTCTAGGGATGCTATAAAGTGCTCCCATGTGATATCTGTCTAGGGATGCTATAAAGTGCTCCCATGTGACATCTGTTTAGGGATGCTATAAAGTGCTCCCAAGTGACATCTGTCTAGGGATGCTATAAAGTGCTCCCATGTGACATCTGTCAAGGGATGCTATAAAGTGCTCCCATGTGATATTTGTCTAGGGATGCTATAAGTGCTCTCATGTGACATCTGTCTAGGGATGCTATAAAGTGCTCCCATGTGATATCTGTCTAGGGATGCTATAAAGTGCTCCCATGTGATATCTGTCTAAGGATGCTATAAAGTGCTCCCATGTGACATCTGTCTAGGGATGCTATAAAGTGCTCCCATGTGATATTTGTCTAGGGATGCTATAAAGTGCTCCCATGTGACATCTCTGTCTAGGGATGCTATAAAGTGCTCACACGTGATATCAGTCTCGGGATGCTATAAAGTGCTCCCATGTGACATCAGTCTAGGGATGCTATAAAGTGCTCCCATGTGACATCTCTGTCTAGGGATGCTATAAAGTGATGCCATGTGATATTTGTCAAGGGATGCTATAAAGTGCTCCCATGTGACATCAGTCTAGGGATGCTATAAAGTGCTCCCATGTGACATCTCTGTCTAGGGATGCTATAAAGTGCCCCCATGTGATATTTGTCAAGGGATGCTATAAAGTGCTCTCATGTGACATCTGTCTAGGGATGCTATTAAGTGCTCCCATGTGACATCTGTCAAGGGATGCTATAAAGTGCTCCCATGTGACATCTCTGTCTAGGGATGCTATAAAGTGATGCCATGTGATATTCGTCTAGGGATGCTATAAAGTGCTCTCATGTGACATCTGTCTTGGGATGCTATTAAGTGCTCCTATGTGACATCTGTCAAGGGATGCTATAAAGTGCTCCCGTGTGACATCAGTCTAGGGATGCTATGAAGTGCTCCCATGCGATATTTGTCTAGGGATGCTATAAAGTACTCCCATGTGACATCTGTCTATAAAGTGCTCCCATGTGACATCTGTTTAGGGATGCTATAAAGTGCTCCCATGTGACATCTCTGTCTAGGGATGCTATAAAGTGCTCCCATGTGACATCTGTCTAGGGATGCTATAAAGTGCTCCCATGTGATATTTGTCTAGGGATACTATAAAGTGCTCCCATGTGACATCTGTCTAGGGATGCTATAAAGTGCTCCCATGTGACATCTGTCTAAGGATGCTATAAAGTGCTCTCATGTGACATCTGTTTAGGGATGCTATAAAGTGCTCCCATGTGACATCTCTGTCTAGGGATGCTATAAAGTGCTCCCATGTGACATCAGTCTCGGGATGCTATAAAGTGCTCCCAGTTGACATCTGTCTAGGGATGCTATAAAGTGCTCCCATGTGATATTTGTCTAGGGATGCTATAAAGTGCTCTCATGTGACATCTGTCTTGGGATGCTATTAAGTGCTCCTATGTGACATCTGTCAAGGGATGCTATAAAGTGCTCCCGTGTGACATCAGTCTAGGGATGCTATGAAGTGCTCCCATGCGATATTTGTCTAGGGATGCTATAAAGTACTCCCATGTGACATCTGTCTATAAAGTGCTCCCATGTGACATGTGTTTAGGGATGCTATAAAGTGCTCCCATGTGACATCTCTGTCTAGGGATGCTATAAAGTGCTCCCATGTGACATCTGTCTAGGGATGCTATAAAGTGCTCCCATGTGATATTTGTCTAGGGATACTATAAAGTGCTCCCATGTGACATCTGTCTAGGGATGCTATAAAGTGCTCCCATGTGACATCTGTCTAAGGATGCTATAAAGTGCTCTCATGTGACATCTGTTTAGGGATGCTATAAAGTGCTCCCATGTGACATCTCTGTCTAGGGATGCTATAAAGTGCTCCCATGTGACATCAGTCTCGGGATGCTATAAAGTGCTCCCATTTGACATCTGTCTAGGGATGCTATAAAGTGCTCCCATGTGATATTTGTCTAGGGATGCGATAAAGTGCTCCCATGTGACATCTCTGTCTAGGGATGCTATAAAGTGCTCACATGTGACATCTGTCTAGGGATGCTATAAAGTGCTCCCATGTGATATTTGTCTAGGGATACTATAAAGTGCTCCCATGTGACATCTGTCTAGGGATGCTATAAAGTGCTCCCATGTGACATCTGTCTAAGGATGCTATAAAGTGCTCTCATGTGACATCTGTTTAGGGATGCTATAAAGTGCTCCCATGTGACATCTCTGTCTTAGGGATGCTATAAAGTGCTCCCATGTGACATCTGTCTAGGGATGCTATAAAGTGCTCCCATGTGATATTTGTCTAGGGATGCGATAAAGTGCTCCCATGTGACATCTCTGTCTAGGGATGCTATAAAGTGCTCACATGTGACATCAGTCTCGGGATGCTATAAAGTGCTCCCATGTGACATCTGTCTAGGGATGCTATAAAGTGCTCCCATGTGATATTTGTCGAAGGATGCTATAAAGTGCTCCCATGTGACATCTCTGTCTAGGGATGCTATAAAGTGCTCACATGTGACATCTGTCTAGGGATGCTATAAAGTGCTCTCATGTGACATCTGTCTAGGGATGCTATTAAGTGCCCCCATGTGACATCTGTCTAAAGATGCTATAAAGTGCTCCCATGTGATATCTGTCTAGGGATGCTATAAAGTGCTCCCATGTGACATCAGTCTAGGGATGCTATAAAGTGCTCCCATGTGACATCTGTCAGGGGATGCTATAAAGTGCTCCCATGTGACATCTGTCTAGGGATGCTATAAAGTGCTCCCATGTGACATCTGTCAAGGGATGCTATAAAGTGCTCCCATGTGATATTTGTCTAGGGGTGCTATAAAGTCCTCTCATGTGACATCTGTCTAGGGATGCTATTAAGTGCTCCCATGTGACATCTGTCAAGGGATGCTATAAAGTGCTCCCATGTGACATCTCTGTCTAGGGATGCTATAAAGTGATGCCATGTGATATTCGTCTAGGGATGCTATAAAGTGCTCTCATGTGACATCTGTCTTGGGATGCTATTAAGTGCTCCTATGTGACATCTGTCAAGGGATGCTATAAAGTGCTCCCGTGTGACATCAGTCTAGGGATGCTATGAAGTGCTCCCATGTGATATTTGTCTAGGGATGCTATAAAGTACTCCCATGTGACATCTGTCTATAAAGTGCTCCCATGTGACATGTTTAGGGATGCTATAAAGTGCTCCCATGTGACATCTCTGTCTAGGGATGCTATAAAGTGCTCCCATGTGACATCTGTCTAGGGATGCTATAAAGTGCTCCCATGTGACATCTGTCTAGGGATGCTATAAAGTGCTCCCATGTGATATTTGTCTAGGGATACTATAAAGTGCTCCCATGTGACATCTGTCTAGGGATGCTATAAAGTGCTCCCATGTGACATCTGTCTAAGGATGCTATAAAGTGCTCTCATGTGACATCTGTTTAGGGATGCTATAAAGTGCTCCCATTTGACATCTGTCTAGGGATGCTATAAAGTGCTCCCATGTGATATTTGTCTAGGGATGCTATAAAGTGCTCCCATGTGACATCTCTGTCTAGGGATGCTATAAAGTGCTCACATGTGACATCAGTCTCGGGATGCTATAAAGTGCTCCCATGTGACATCAGTCTAGGGATGCTATAAAGTGCTCCCATGTGACATCAGTCTCGGGATGCTATATAGTGCTCCCATGTGACATCTGTCTAGGGATGCTATAAAGTGCTCCCAAGTGATATTTGTCTAGGGATGCTATAAAGTGCTCCCATGTGACATCTCTGTCTAGGGATGCTATAAAGTGCTCACATGTGACATCAGTCTCGGGATGCTATAAAGTGCTCCCATGTGACATCTGTCTAGGGATGCTATAAAGTGCTCCCATGTGATATTTGTCTAGGGATGCTATAAAGTGCTCCCATGTGACATCTGTCTTGGGATGCTATTAAGTGCTCCCATGTGACATCTCTGTCTAGGGATGCTATAAAGTGATGCCATGTGATATTTGTCAAGGGATGCTATAAAGTGCTCCCATGTGACATCAGTCTAGGGATGCTATAAAGTGCTCCCATGTGACATGTCTGTCTAGGGATGTTATAAAGTGCCCCCATGTGATATTTGTCAAGGGATGCTATAAAGTGCTCTCATGTGACATCTGTCTAGGGATGCTATTAAGTGCTCCCATGTGACATCTGTCAAGGGATGCTATAAAGTGCTCCCATGTGACATCTCTGTCTAGGGATGCTATAAAGTGATGCCATGTGATATTCGTCTAGGGATGCTATAAAGTGCTCTCATGTGACATCTGTCTTGGGATGCTATTAAGTGCTCCTATGTGACATCTGTCAAGGGATGCTATAAAGTGCTCCCGTGTGACATCAGTCTAGGGATGCTATGAAGTGCTCCCATGCGATATTTGTCTAGGGATGCTATAAAGTACTCCCATGTGACATCTGTCTATAAAGTGCTCCCATGTGACATCTGTTTAGGGATGCTATAAAGTGCTCCCATGTGACATCTCTGTCTAGGGATGCTATAAAGTGCTCCCATGTGACATCTGTCTAGGGATGCTATAAAGTGCTCCCATGTGATATTTGTCTAGGGATACTATAAAGTGCTCCCATGTGACATCTGTCTAGGGATGCTATAAAGTGCTCCCATGTGACATCTGTCTAAGGATGCTATAAAGTGCTCTCATGTGACATCTGTTTATGGATGCTATAAAGTGCTCCCATGTGACATCTCTGTTTAGGGATGCTATAAAGTGCTCCCATGTGACATCAGTCTCGGGATGCTATAAAGTGCTCCCATTTGACATCTGTCTAGGGATGCTATAAAGTGCTCCCATGTGATATTTGTCTAGGGATGCGATAAAGTGCTCCCATGTGACATCTCTGTCTAGGGATGCTATAAAGTGCTCACATGTGACATCTGTCTAGGGATGCTATAAAGTGCTCCCATGTGATATTTGTCTAGGGATACTATAAAGTGCTCCCATGTGACATCTGTCTAGGGATGCTATAAAGTGCTCCCATGTGACATCTGTCTAAGGATGCTATAAAGTGCTCTCATGTGACATCTGTTTAGGGATGCTATAAAGTGCTCCCATGTGACATCTCTGTCTTAGGGATGCTATAAAGTGCTCCCATGTGACATCTGTCTAGGGATGCTATAAAGTGCTCCCATGTGATATTTGTCTAGGGATGCGATAAAGTGCTCCCATGTGACATCTCTGTCTAGGGATGCTATAAAGTGCTCACATGTGACATCAGTCTCGGGATGCTATAAAGTGCTCCCATGTGACATCTGTCTAGGGATGCTATAAAGTGCTCCCATGTGATATTTGTCGAAGGATGCTATAAAGTGCTCCCATGTGACATCTCTGTCTAGGGATGCTATAAAGTGCTCACATGTGACATCTGTCTAGGGATGCTATAAAGTGCTCTCATGTGACATCTGTCTAGGGATGCTATTAAGTGCCCCCATGTGACATCTGTCTAAAGATGCTATAAAGTGCTCCCATGTGATATCTGTCTAGGGATGCTATAAAGTGCTCCCATGTGACATCAGTCTAGGGATGCTATAAAGTGCTCCCATGTGACATCTGTCAGGGGATGCTATAAAGTGCTCCCATGTGACATCTGTCTAGGGATGCTATAAAGTGCTCCCATGTGACATCTGTCAAGGGATGCTATAAAGTGCTCCCATGTGATATTTGTCTAGGGGTGCTATAAAGTCCTCTCATGTGACATCTGTCTAGGGATGCTATTAAGTGCTCCCATGTGACATCTGTCAAGGGATGCTATAAAGTGCTCCCATGTGACATCTCTGTCTAGGGATGCTATAAAGTGATGCCATGTGATATTCGTCTAGGGATGCTATAAAGTGCTCTCATGTGACATCTGTCTTGGGATGCTATTAAGTGCTCCTATGAGACATCTGTCAAGGGATGCTATAAAGTGCTCCCGTGTGACATCAGTCTAGGGATGCTATGAAGTGCTCCCATGTGATATTTGTCTAGGGATGCTATAAAGTACTCCCATGTGACATCTGTCTATAAAGTGCTCCCATGTGACATGTTTAGGGATGCTATAAAGTGCTCCCATGTGACATCTCTGTCTAGGGATGCTATAAAGTGCTCCCATGTGACATCTGTCTAGGGATGCTATAAAGTGCTCCCATGTGACATCTGTCTAGGGATGCTATAAAGTGCTCCCATGTGATATTTGTCTAGGGATACTATAAAGTGCTCCCATGTGACATCTGTCTAGGGATGCTATAAAGTGCTCCCATGTGACATCTGTCTAAGGATGCTATAAAGTGCTCTCATGTGACATCTGTTTAGGGATGCTATAAAGTGCTCCCATTTGACATCTGTCTAGGGATGCTATAAAGTGCTCCCATGTGATATTTGTCTAGGGATGCTATAAAGTGCTCCCATGTGACATCTCTGTCTAGGGATGCTATAAAGTGCTTACATGTGACATCAGTCTCGGGATGCTATAAAGTGCTCCCATGTGACATCTGTCTAGGGATGCTATAAAGTGCTCCCATGTGATATTTGTCTAGGGATGCTATAAAGTGCTCCCATGTGACATCTCTGTCTAGGGATGCTATAAAGTGCTCACATGTGACATCAGTCTCGGGATGCTATAAAGTGCTCACATGTGACATCAGTCTAGGGATGCTATAAAGTGCTCCCATGTGACATCAGTCTAGGGATGCTATAAAGTACTCCCATATGATATTTGTCTAGGGATGCTACAAAGTGCTCCCATGTGACATCTCTGTCTAGGAATGCTATAAAGTGCTCCCATGTGATATCTGTCTAGGGATGCTATAAAGTGCCCCCATGTGATATCTGTCTAGGTATGCTATGAAGTGCTCCCATGTGATATTTGTCTAGGGATGCTACAAAGTGCTCCCATGTGACATCTCTGTCTAGGAATGCTATAAAGTACTCCCATGTGACATCTGTCTAGGGATGCTATAAAGTGCCCCCATGTGATATCTGTCTAGGGATGCTATAAAGTGCTCCCATGTGATATCTGTCTAGGGATGCTATAAAGTGCTCCCATGTGACATCTGTCGAGGGATGCTATAAAGTGCTCCCATGTGACATCTGTCGAGGGATGCTATAAAGTGCTCCCAAGTGACATCTGTCTAGGGATGCTATAAAGTGCTCCCATGTGACATCTGTCAAGGGATGCTATAACGTGCTCCCATGTGATATTTGTTTAGGGATGCTATAAAGTGCTCTCATGTGACATCTGTCTAGGGATGCTATAAAGTGCTCCCATGTGATATCTGTCTAGGGATGCTATAAAGTGCTCCCATGTGATATCTGTCTAAGGATGCTATAAAGTGCTCCCATGTGACATCTGTCTAGGGATGCTATAAAGTGCTCCCATGTGACATCTGTCTAGGGATGCTATAAAGTGCTCCCATGTGACATCTGTCTAGGGATGCTATAACGTGCTCCCATGTGATATTTGTTTAGGGATGCTATAAAGTGCTCTCATGTGACATCTGTCTAGGGATGCTATAAAGTGCTCCCATGTGATATCTGTCTAGGAATGCTATAAAGTGCTCCCATGTGACATCTGTCGAGGGATGCTATAAAGTGCTCCCATGTGACATCTGTCAAGGGATGCTATAACGTGCTCCCATGTGATATTTGTTTAGGGATGCTATAAAGTGCTCTCATGTGACATCTGTCTAGGGATGCTATAAAGTGCTCCCATGTGATATCTGTCTAGGGATGCTATAAAGTGCTCCCATGTGATATCTGTCTAAGGATGCTATAAAGTGCTCCCATGTGACATCTGTCTAGGGATGCTATAAAGTGCTCCCATGTGATATCTGTCTAGGGATGCTATAAAGTGCTCCCATGTGATATCTGTCTAAGGATGCTATAAAGTGCTCCCATGTGACATCTGTCTAGGGATGCTATAAAGTGCTCCCATGTGACATCTGTCTAGGGATGCTATAAAGTGCTCCCATGTGATATTTGTCTAGGGATGCTATAAAGTGCTCTCATGTGACATCTGTCTAGGGATGCTATAAAGTGCTCCCATGTGATATCTGTCTAGGGATGCTATAAAGTGCTCCCATGTGACATCTGTTTAGGGATGCTATAAAGTGCTCCCAAGTGACATCTGTCTAGGGATGCTATAAAGTGCTCCCATGTGACATCTGTCAAGGGATGCTATAAAGTGCTCCCATGTGATATTTGTCTAGGGATGCTATAAGTGCTCTCATGTGACATCTGTCTAGGGATGCTATAAAGTGCTCCCATGTGATATCTGTCTAGGGATGCTATAAAGTGCTCCCATGTGATATCTGTCTAAGGATGCTATAAAGTGCTCCCATGTGACATCTGTCTAGGGATGCTATAAAGTGCTCCCATGTGATATTTGTCTAGGGATGCTATAAAGTGCTCCCATGTGACATCTCTGTCTAGGGATGCTATAAAGTGCTCACACGTGATATCAGTCTCGGGATGCTATAAAGTGCTCCCATGTGACATCAGTCTAGGGATGCTATAAAGTGCTCCCATGTGACATCTCTGTCTAGGGATGCTATAAAGTGATGCCATGTGATATTTGTCAAGGGATGCTATAAAGTGCTCCCATGTGACATCAGTCTAGGGATGCTATAAAGTGCTCCCATGTGACATCTCTGTCTAGGGATGCTATAAAGTGCCCCCATGTGATATTTGTCAAGGGATGCTATAAAGTGCTCTCATGTGACATCTGTCTAGGGATGCTATTAAGTGCTCCCATGTGACATCTGTCAAGGGATGCTATAAAGTGCTCCCATGTGACATCTCTGTCTAGGGATGCTATAAAGTGATGCCATGTGATATTCGTCTAGGGATGCTATAAAGTGCTCTCATGTGACATCTGTCTTGGGATGCTATTAAGTGCTCCTATGTGACATCTGTCAAGGGATGCTATAAAGTGCTCCCGTGTGACATCAGTCTAGGGATGCTATGAAGTGCTCCCATGCGATATTTGTCTAGGGATGCTATAAAGTACTCCCATGTGACATCTGTCTATAAAGTGCTCCCATGTGACATCTGTTTAGGGATGCTATAAAGTGCTCCCATGTGACATCTCTGTCTAGGGATGCTATAAAGTGCTCCCATGTGACATCTGTCTAGGGATGCTATAAAGTGCTCCCATGTGATATTTGTCTAGGGATACTATAAAGTGCTCCCATGTGACATCTGTCTAGGGATGCTATAAAGTGCTCCCATGTGACATCTGTCTAAGGATGCTATAAAGTGCTCTCATGTGACATCTGTTTAGGGATGCTATAAAGTGCTCCCATGTGACATCTCTGTCTAGGGATGCTATAAAGTGCTCCCATGTGACATCAGTCTCGGGATGCTATAAAGTGCTCCCATTTGACATCTGTCTAGGGATGCTATAAAGTGCTCCCATGTGATATTTGTCTAGGGATGCTATAAAGTGCTCTCATGTGACATCTGTCTTGGGATGCTATTAAGTGCTCCTATGTGACATCTGTCAAGGGATGCTATAAAGTGCTCCCGTGTGACATCAGTCTAGGGATGCTATGAAGTGCTCCCATGCGATATTTGTCTAGGGATGCTATAAAGTACTCCCATGTGACATCTGTCTATAAAGTGCTCCCATGTGACATCTGTTTAGGGATGCTATAAAGTGCTCCCATGTGACATCTCTGTCTAGGGATGCTATAAAGTGCTCCCATGTGACATCTGTCTAGGGATGCTATAAAGTGCTCCCATGTGATATTTGTCTAGGGATACTATAAAGTGCTCCCATGTGACATCTGTCTAGGGATGCTATAAAGTGCTCCCATGTGACATCTGTCTAAGGATGCTATAAAGTGCTCTCATGTGACATCTGTTTAGGGATGCTATAAAGTGCTCCCATGTGACATCTCTGTCTAGGGATGCTATAAAGTGCTCCCATGTGACATCAGTCTCGGGATGCTATAAAGTGCTCCCATTTGACATCTGTCTAGGGATGCTATAAAGTGCTCCCATGTGATATTTGTCTAGGGATGCGATAAAGTGCTCCCATGTGACATCTCTGTCTAGGGATGCTATAAAGTGCTCACATGTGACATCTGTCTAGGGATGCTATAAAGTGCTCCCATGTGATATTTGTCTAGGGATACTATAAAGTGCTCCCATGTGACATCTGTCTAGGGATGCTATAAAGTGCTCCCATGTGACATCTGTCTAAGGATGCTATAAAGTGCTCTCATGTGACATCTGTTTAGGGATGCTATAAAGTGCTCCCATGTGACATCTCTGTCTTAGGGATGCTATAAAGTGCTCCCATGTGACATCTGTCTAGGGATGCTATAAAGTGCTCCCATGTGATATTTGTCTAGGGATGCGATAAAGTGCTCCCATGTGACATCTCTGTCTAGGGATGCTATAAAGTGCTCACATGTGACATCAGTCTCGGGATGCTATAAAGTGCTCCCATGTGACATCTGTCTAGGGATGCTATAAAGTGCTCCCATGTGATATTTGTCGAAGGATGCTATAAAGTGCTCCCATGTGACATCTCTGTCTAGGGATGCTATAAAGTGCTCACATGTGACATCTGTCTAGGGATGCTATAAAGTGCTCTCATGTGACATCTGTCTAGGGATGCTATTAAGTGCCCCCATGTGACATCTGTCTAAAGATGCTATAAAGTGCTCCCATGTGATATCTGTCTAGGGATGCTATAAAGTGCTCCCATGTGACATCAGTCTAGGGATGCTATAAAGTGCTCCCATGTGACATCTGTCAGGGGATGCTATAAAGTGCTCCCATGTGACATCTGTCTAGGGATGCTATAAAGTGCTCCCATGTGACATCTGTCAAGGGATGCTATAAAGTGCTCCCATGTGATATTTGTCTAGGGGTGCTATAAAGTCCTCTCATGTGACATCTGTCTAGGGATGCTATTAAGTGCTCCCATGTGACATCTGTCAAGGGATGCTATAAAGTGCTCCCATGTGACATCTCTGTCTAGGGATGCTATAAAGTGATGCCATGTGATATTCGTCTAGGGATGCTATAAAGTGCTCTCATGTGACATCTGTCTTGGGATGCTATTAAGTGCTCCTATGTGACATCTGTCAAGGGATGCTATAAAGTGCTCCCGTGTGACATCAGTCTAGGGATGCTATGAAGTGCTCCCATGTGATATTTGTCTAGGGATGCTATAAAGTACTCCCATGTGACATCTGTCTATAAAGTGCTCCCATGTGACATGTTTAGGGATGCTATAAAGTGCTCCCATGTGACATCTCTGTCTAGGGATGCTATAAAGTGCTCCCATGTGACATCTGTCTAGGGATGCTATAAAGTGCTCCCATGTGACATCTGTCTAGGGATGCTATAAAGTGCTCCCATGTGATATTTGTCTAGGGATACTATAAAGTGCTCCCATGTGACATCTGTCTAGGGATGCTATAAAGTGCTCCCATGTGACATCTGTCTAAGGATGCTATAAAGTGCTCTCATGTGACATCTGTTTAGGGATGCTATAAAGTGCTCCCATTTGACATCTGTCTAGGGATGCTATAAAGTGCTCCCATGTGATATTTGTCTAGGGATGCTATAAAGTGCTCCCATGTGACATCTCTGTCTAGGGATGCTATAAAGTGCTCACATGTGACATCAGTCTCGGGATGCTATAAAGTGCTCCCATGTGACATCAGTCTAGGGATGCTATAAAGTGCTCCCATGTGACATCAGTCTCGGGATGCTATATAGTGCTCCCATGTGACATCTGTCTAGGGATGCTATAAAGTGCTCCCATGTGATATTTGTCTAGGGATGCTATAAAGTGCTCCCATGTGACATCTCTGTCTAGGGATGCTATAAAGTGCTCACATGTGACATCAGTCTCGGGATGCTATAAAGTGCTCCCATGTGACATCTGTCTAGGGATGCTATAAAGTGCTCCCATGTGATATTTGTCTAGGGATGCTATAAAGTGCTTCCATGTGACATCTCTGTCTAGGGATGCTATAAAGTGCTCACATGTGACATCAGTCTCGGGATGCTATAAAGTGCTCACATGTGACATCAGTCTAGGGATGCTATAAAGTGCTCCCATGTGACATCAGTCTAGGGATGCTATAAAGTGCTCCCATGTGATATTTGTCTAGGGATGCTACAAAGTGCTCCCATGTGACATCTCTGTCTAGGAATGCTATAAAGTGCTCCCATGTGATATCTGTCTAGGGATGCTATAAAGTGCCCCCATGTGATATCTGTCTAGGGATGCTATGAAGTGCTCCCATGTGATATTTGTCTAGGGATGCTACAAAGTGCTCCCATGTGACATCTCTGTCTAGGAATGCTATAAAGTACTCCCATGTGACATCTGTCTAGGGATGCTATAAAGTGCCCCCATGTGATATCTGTCTAGGGATGCTATAAAGTGCTCCCATGTGATATCTGTCTAGGGATGCTATAAAGTGCTCCCATGTGACATCTGTCGAGGGATGCTATAAAGTGCTCCCAAGTGACATCTGTCTAGGGATGCTATAAAGTGCTCCCATGTGACATCTGTCAAGGGATGCTATAACGTGCTCCCATGTGATATTTGTTTAGGGATGCTATAAAGTGCTCTCATGTGACATCTGTCTAGGGATGCTATAAAGTGCTCCCATGTGATATCTGTCTAGGGATGCTATAAAGTGCTCCCATGTGATATCTGTCTAAGGATGCTATAAAGTGCTCCCATGTGACATCTGTCTAGGGATGCTATAAAGTGCTCCCATGTGATATTTGTCTAGGGATGCTATAAAGTGCTCCCATGTGACATCTATGTCTAGGGATGCTATAAAGTGCTCACACGTGACATCAGTCTCGGGATGCTATAAAGTGCTCCCATGTGACATCAGTCTAGGGATGCTATAAAGTGCTCCCATGTGATATTTGTCTAGGGATGCTACAAAGTGCTCCCATGTGACATCTCTGTCTAGGAATGCTATAAAATGCTCCCATGTGATATCTGTCTAGGGATGCTATAAAGTGCCCCCATGTGATATCTGTCTAGGGATGCTATAAAGTGCTCCCATGTGATATTTGTCTAGGGATGCTACAAAGTGCTCCCATGTGACATCTCTGTCTAGGAATGCTATAAAGTACTCCCATGTGACATCTGTCTAGGGATGCTATAAAGTGCCCCCATGTAATATCTGTCTAGGGATGCTATAAAGTGCTCCCATGTGATATCTGTCTAGGGATGCTATAAAGTGCTCCCATGTGACATCTGTTTAGGGATGCTATTAAGTGCTCCCATGTGACATCTCTGTCTAGGGATGCTATAAAGTGCTCCCATGTGACATCAGTCTCGGGATGCTATAAAGTGCTCCCATGTGACATATGTCGAGGGATGCTATAAAGTGCTCCCATGTGACATCTGTCTAGGGATGCTATAAAGTGCTCCCATGTGATATCTGTCTAGGGATGCTATAAAGTGCTCCCATGTGACATATGTCGAGGGATGCTATAAAGTGCTCCCATGTGACATCTGTCTAGGGATGCTATAAAGTGCTCCCATGTGACATCTGTCAAGGGATGCTATAAAGTGCTCCCATGTGATATTTGTCTAGGGATGCTATATATATAGTATAAAGTGCTCTCATGTGACATCTGTCTAGGGATGCTATAAAGTGCTCCCATGTGATATCTGTCTAGGGATGCTATAAAGTGCTCCCATGTGATATCTGTCTAAGGATGCTATAAAGTGCTCCCATGTGACATCTGTCTAGGGATGCTATAAAGTGCTCCCATGTGACATCTGTTTAGGGATGCTATTAAGTGCTCCCATGTGACATCTCTGTCTAAGGATGCTATAAATTGCTCCCATGTGACATCTCTGTCTAGGGATGCTATAAAGTGCTCCCATGTAACATCTGTCTAGGGATGCTATAAAGTACTATGACAGAACCCCACACCCTCCCTGTGGCTTTCGTTGCGTATGGAAGTTATTTTCACAAGTGATGCGGTGTATCTGAGGCAGTACTTTCACGAGTGAAGCTTGTGAAAGTACAGCAGAATATACTGCATCTCGTGAATATGTTGTGAATGCTTAAACTACGATAACCATGCGTAAACTACGCTTCGACAATGAACTGTTAATAAAAGGGAAATGTGCTAAAAACTTTATGCCATATTCAGTTTACCTTTCAAAAATTGCTAGTTACAGTTTTTGAAAATATCATGCTGTTTATTTGCCAAATCAATTCAAAAAGATCGTACTTCAGACATCAATAATTCACTTACTCATTGCGTTACCAGAAAGTTTTTGGGAATTTCCAAAGAATTGTTTACAATCAAACACATTTGACAATAATGAAGATTTTGACTTTAACTGTGTTTCAACAGACTCTAATATTTTTATTATCATAAATAGTGGGTGGTACATGATTAATAGTTTAATAAATTGTGCATATTTTTTGTGTCCATTTGTTTCTCTTCAATGTAAAAGTCAATGACGATACAACTAATTTCAGAATTTTACTTTTCCTCAAAGACGTAATATCCCCTTCAATCTGTCACATCATGAATTAAAATTGTCATTTGCACTCTTTTTCGAGGGGGGTGTCAAGATTTCCTGAGTTGAGGCGGCTGGGTCGAGTATGGAAACTAGTATGCAAATAAGCTAATTAACATATTTTGACCCATTTTTAAAGACAGACTGGAAATGGAAGCCAGTAGAAGACAAAAGATTATTAGTAGTGTGGGGAAAGGTTGGGTAGTGTGCGGTAAAACAAAGGTGTCAATCGAAAAAACTCATACCCATTCTTTCTTGTTTATGATTGGTTTTGACAACATTTGGGGGATTGAGATATAGCTCCATCTTTAAGAATTTAAACAAACTGTTAACAAATCAACATGTGGAAAGGACTTAATTAGTCAGTTAAATAGTACCGGTATATACAGATTACTTACAAATTAGTAGAGGGAAAAACAGAGAAACAGGGAAACAGACATCTCAGTTGTGTTCTGCACAGAAGCACAGTATGATGTTACAATATTGAACTCCCTATTTTAAAGACCAGGATTAGACTAAAGTGGTGGAGAATTAAATGGCAATGTTGAAAACAAAAACACCACCATGTAAAATTTGGGAGGCTGTTGGCTATAATATTGGATTATATGAAACAAGTATTTTGCAGACCTACAAACACTGATATATCATACAGCTCACTGTGGTGACTGTCGCTTCGTGTGAACTAAACTGTATAGAGAAATGGTTCTATTTTACCATTAGCTCCATGATTTGACATATAGGTTTCAGCTGGCTAAGTCCATGACCTATCTAATCCTGCTGTTTATAATAATTTACAATTTGTAACATGAAAATGTATGATATGACTTTCACTTCCCATTGCAATGAATTATTGTTAGTTGTTGTTGCTAGGCAGCAGCCTCGTTAGGTATCATCTTAATTTTTTTGGACCCTTGCAAGTGGAGCCTATTAAAGTAGCTTGTCGGCTAGTGTAGATATTTTACTGGTGATATTCCATAACCATTTCTTATGACCATTGTGACAAAACAAACTGAAATTAAGCTTCCAATACATTTATGATGTCACATTGAAACTGGTACAGAATAAGTGAGACATTTGTTAACACTTGTATGGAATCACTGCAATCTTCAATTTAAACAAGAGCATTTGATTATGTGTATCTTTCACCACTGGTGGCACTGTTTCCAGACAGCCAGACCAACATGTGACATCAGTCTCGGGATGCTATAAAGTGCAGCTTAACATTATTGACTGAGATGGACAACCACGAACCAGACTGAAGGTAAATGTGATTGGTTTGGAACCAATAAAAAACAAATATAAAATTCCATTGAAATATTGGATATAAAGCATTTACAATAATTTTTGTTCACAAATCTTGAGCAAAATTTTGTTCTCAAGGCAATCATTTATATTAAAGTGCCAACTGGAAATGCTAGAAAGTGTTCCCATGTAAAGTCAATACTCTTTGATGTATACTGAACAATTAACATAAAACCATTTCTGCCTCAGCATTGCTTTTGCTGCTGGGAGGATACAATAAAACAAGCTGAAAATAGTTGAATAATATCTTACCAAATAGTCTCAGATATTAAACTACGCACACAGTATGCATGCGTAAAGTTTAAAACCATTTGAAAAAACAGGCTGAGCAGTTAATCAGCTAATTAATATCAAATATTCATCAAACCGCATGTACAAAGTTTCTAAGCTGCCAAGATTGACAATGAATATACTGAAACTGTTATTCAAAATAGCTAAGTAAAATTCACAAATTGATGACAATTATTAGTCATGCAACCACACAGTTTTAGGATATTAACAAAACATGCTGAAAGTAAATTATGCAAATTACCTAATTAATATGCACAGATTTGTTGATTGTTAAACTGTTGAAACTGTATGCATTGATCATCATTTGAATTATTAACTGTCATTAAGTTATCAACAAAACATGCTGAATAAAAAAATATGCAAATTACCTAATTAATATGCACAGATTTGTACTAAAATCTAATCAGGTCTGGAGTTTATACAAAGTATCTGTGTGCCAAATTTTATCCACCAGTTGCTCTTGAATTAATGGTGGAAAAGAATTGACACACCAATCCATGAGACATTAGTATTGGTATTGAGAATTAGGCTACATTTCATTTATTCTAATGGGAGCAAACATTTTTTTTTTTAAATTTGAAGAGGAAATACCTGGTATTTTTTGGATATTTAACATCATACTTCTTCATTACCAATCTACTCATTTTAAAGTGTGGTTCAAATTGTGCATCACCAGAACCCAACTCCAGAGGGCACACTAACAAGCTACTGTTAAAGGAAGTAAATAACACTGAATACACAGCAAAGTAATACTATGTTAACATGTAAACACAACACAATGATATTTGTGAAAGTAACATTGCATCATTAATAACAACAAATAGTACAATGAAATAAATAGAAAATCACAGTAGCTGCTGCCATGGCATGGCATGGCAAGAAAAACTTTGCACACTACCAAATTTAACCATACCATTATTTAGCAGATTCCCATAATTTAATGGCTTTTAAAAATGTTACTAATCAATTTGTGTTGTTTTTTAGATTCAACTGATGCAGCCTTTTGTCTTTTTGGACCAACAGTTTGACTTTAGGATGACACTGGAAGAAATCAAAACACCAGTCATAATTCAATACAAAAAATGTTATTCTTTTGGTTTTGTATAAAATATATGTAAACTTCAAGTTAGTTTTATTGAGAAGGAATGTTTTAGAACAATTGATCAATTCTGCAAAAATGCTGAGGTCCACCATTTTTCTTTTCTTGTCTATATTGCCAGTTATGTTGCCAATTTGCATCCTTCCTCAGTTCAATACACAACACTTTAAATGAAATTTACCTTCATGTTCATATACTATATTGCCAAGCCTTGTAATGCTATTAGAAACCCAATGAGCAAGCCACGCAATAATTTTCCATATCACGTCCTGTCCTTATTGACCATATTTTGACAAACATATTCCTCTTATAAATTTAGAAATGGTTTCAGCCAAATATCAGTACAAGTGCTGCCAGAGATGACAAATTTTGCCTTTATGTTGTGAGGCTTGCCTTTACACAATGTAAAACATTGTTCACAGTTACAAATAGCTTTTAAACACGCAACTTTTAGGGCTGAAGTCTGACCACATTCCTCACAAGCTTTTATGCTTCTGCCATACAATCTCAGCCGCAAAAACCATAACTATTCCACAAAGAATACTTGAAAATACTGCAATGACAATTTCATTCCAGCAATAAATCTACGCTCTTTATAAATCAATCCAACCAGGTGAACCTACTTTGTCTAAAATGATGCAAGTTATAAATCTGAGCATGGATATTTATTTCTACCACCAAGAGCTGACAAGCTGTATAATCTGTTTTATGTAACAGAGAATTTGTCAGCTTTTTTAAGCACATAAATTGGTGACTTATACAATTTTTTATCAGCATTCAGTATTTTTTGTCAGCAAGGGGACCAAAATAGCAATCTAGAAGGCTGTACCATTATACTCAATCCAAGAAATATTGAAGTTTCTATGCAAAGAATTGATGCTTGAAACACAAGAACATCTTGGTTCTGGTGTCTATTATTAGTCATCCTAATTGTCCTTACCTCTTTCTTATCACCCAGTCACTTTCCAAATTTATTCATTTATTCATAGTCATAAGATACTTATACAATTAGTGATTCATACAAGTACGGATTGGAAGGTTTGATATTGTAACATCACTACATAGCTCTCGCGCATAGCCCAAGGGTTCTGGCTGCCCAATACTGTTTTTCAGTAATTTCGCATTCGTCAGTCACATGCTTCCCTTTGACATTTCTCCATAATTTTTTGTAATGTTTTTGTGCCAGGTGACAGTTCCGGACATGTCACTGTTGTCTCTCCTGACTTTTTTTTTGTAAGTGCAAATTGCAAGTGCTAGTGCTAGTGCTAACACATTTTGCCACAGAAGTCATATTCATGTTTGGGACTACATGACAGGGCTGTGTGGCCATCTCCCTATCAAATAGCACTTTAATGCGCTATCCTGGCATCAACCAGGCTCGGTCAAACACAAGCACCTGTGGACCTTAACCAAGGCTCCCCAAAGTCGCATTCGTTAGTGAATGAATCTCGGCCAGTGGAATTGGCCTTCCCATTGAGTCTGTGGCACACTCACCCAGGGTAGGGGTCGACCCTTTTGATGTTCAGCATAAGGTTGGATTTGAACTTGTGTCTACCGATCATGAGTCTGATGCGACAACCACTATGCTACAAGTGACTTGTCTTCAAGTTTGATGACTTCTTGCATTCAATGCTATGTACCAGGAAATGCTCTTGGACAATTTTCTTTATTTTGACCAAAACTAAGGATTAATAAGATAGCTGCAGTACTTTGTTGCCACAAACAGACATATTAATGCATATATGCACTTCAAGCAATCCTGATGTGAGGAGGTAAAAAGAATTGAGAATGGCAAAATTATACTAAAACCAAAATATATTGACATCTCACTAATCTAGCTGAGCAATGAGAACATTTAGTCATGTAGAAATGATGAGATTAATCATTATTGTGGTTTAAATTTCCTATTGATGATGCTGATACTGAAGCACATGTGGTTGATAAAAACCACAAGATAACACATTAAATCTAATTTGTTATTTTTCAATATTACATTATTATTGATTTTTTCTATTGCATTACAATACAAGCATGAGAGCACATGTAGATTGAATTTACACTGAAATAGATTACAGCTGTGGCATAAGCCGTGGCTTCCTCACGCTACAGCATCGTTTCAGCTTCATGTAAACAAACAACAATTTTGCTACTATATGGCATATATCACCTTCACTTTCGCATTGTAGTGAAGCTCAAATATTGGCACCATGTTGATTGTTGTACTTGTGGTTGATGCAACCATCGTCATCACCTGATATCACTATTTTGTAGAGCTGGTTGTTACAAGTGAAGTTATGAACGCAAGTATTATCCATGGACCGAAGGTGAGTAGATATCAACCAGCTCAATGAATAAGTCATATCAGGTGGTAACATTTTTATCACATGATTACGGTAACTCTGTGTGTCAATACAATTTTACACAACCCTACTAATGTATCAAAAGATAATTTATGCTAATTTACGCAGGACGTCTGAACGCATTGCTGGATATAAATTTGCATTTTTGGTTGCCAATTTTGTAGCATTGTCAATACCAGTGAAATTTCAGCCAGTATAAAGCAGAAAACTTGGAGAAAAGTTCACAATGGGCCATTCCAGTTTATATCTGCACCCCCCCCCCCCCCTGTTGATGAGGTCGGATTTCCAGCACTGTATGATGGGGAAAATACCCCGGAATTCCAACTGTATATGGAGAAACAGAATTTGGAAATTCAGACGAGTATGGAAAAAAAATTCTGGAAATCCAGGCAGTTATGGCTACTAAATTAAATATTGCCTAGTTTATCTCACCACATACCGGTTAATGAGGTTGGATTTCCAACACTATGACTAAAAAAACTTGGAATTCTGACTGTATTGGGCCAGTATGAAATAGTTATTTCTGAAATGAGATAATGATGGTGGGACGAATGAGCTCATCAACACCATGAATCAGGACTAGTTTGGATTTCCATTATCAGGTATAAAATTTTGAACTTGGTAAATTAGCATATGATGAGAGTTATATTTGGAAATCCTAATCTGTATGTTGTCACAAAGGAACTCATCAACACTATAAGTAGGACCTATAGTTTTGGATTTCCATTACTGTATGGTGAATGGTGATTTGGAAATAAAACTTTGTATGACTTATACACCCATGGAAATTATACCCTGTATGAAGTAAACACACAAACTCATCAACAGGGGGGGGGTGCAGATATAAACTGGAATGGCCCAATGAACAAAATAGTTTTCACAGTCACTGGCTCCTGAATCTGCATAATTTACAATGTCATTCTGAAATTTGTTTTTACAATCTTGTATTTTTTAAATAAAACGAGAAAGAAACTAGTTTTAATCTGTCAAATATTAAACGTGTCATTTACACTGCGTGTGAACAATTGACTGATGTGTATTATTAGTATTATTGTAATGATCGCCTGAGTCAACAGTATTAATTACTATATCAATTGTGATCACGCAACTGTATCAAACAATATATCCATGTTAATGATAACTAGCATCATTGTACGGTTAAAAAACGATCTGCTCTTGTAGTTAACAGTGTCGATGGTTCCTCCAGACAGCTCAACCCTGACTACATCGTGGATCCAGAGATACACCCCAAACCCGACACATACATACACATACACTTTTCCAGACATTGAAAAACGGATACAACTTTACATTTTATCCGGTATTCCCATTCAAATACTATGACTGTGGTTTGGTTTTGTGTTTTGATATTGATTATGTATTTCGTTTTCTTGTTAGAATTTGGCTTTTACTTAGACTTTAGGGGTATAGTTTAGGGGTCAGACAAAACAGCCCAAACTATCTCGCAACGATATCGGTAAATTGTAAATTTTCAAAAATAATTGCAAATATAAACATACATGTAACATAGCATTGTACTCACCAAAGGGTGTAACTGTTCTCTATGCTGCGACGATGAGCTGGAATAATTCATGAGAAAAAATAATCGCTTCGATTTGAAGTTGGCTCCTTCTGTTCGGGGTCAAGTAGCTCTGGGGGCGCCACACTACACCCACAAAGGCGGTAAACAGAATTTGTCGCTGTTTCAAAATACAAATTGTGATATAATTGTCTCTCAGAATAGTCTCTTCTTGTGATCTGATACAGCTGCATGAAAAAAAAAACATAATCAATGTCATATGTGCTGTTAAACGCGAGTAGTAAGAAAGTTATTGCAGTCGAGTGTGACACCCCAAGGAATATAAAATACAAGGTATTGTGGGTAATGTGAATTTAACAAAAAGAGCATGCCAGCAACAGTGTCGTTATGGCTCGACCATGACAAGTCCGTCATGCCGTTAGCATTTGACATCAACAGATGGTTTAAAACATACTTAGTACAATACAATTACCCACCCCAAGTACTTTACATCAATATTGTCACAGCTTTCATTCTCTGTTGGTGTTGGTGTATCGGTAGACTGGCAAAGTCGGGACTTCTTTTTTGTTTTACAGTATATATATAATTAATTGTCTATTTGGCCTTTTTAGCGTGATCGCGAAAACTAGCGTGATCGCGAAAACTTTCGCGGTCACGCTAGTTTTCGCGATCACGCTAAAAAGGCCAAATAGACAATTAATTATATTTATTATTGTAAAACAAAAAAGAAGTCCCGACTTTGCCAGTCTAGTGTATCGGTTGCAGGGATATTCTGCACTTTGTCTTTTGGCATTTGATCCCCTTCAAACCACACAATTTGGAACATTCCATTACTCAGTCTCCAGCCAGAGTTGGTGGGGTCTGCTGTGGATTCAATTACAGGATTTTGGAGATGAGCATTCTTCTAAATCATAGTGACCTAGTTTGTCCGTTTCACTTTCTGGTGAAGGACTGACCTTGATGGTGGCAATGCACTTGCATCTGCACCTTTAATTTTAGCTAATGGATCATTCTGCTTTGTTGGTGCATACTTCTGTCGAAACAAGGCATATCGGGCATCACCAATGTTGGAGAGCTTTGGTTTGTTGTAAATATTACACACAAACTTTGCTATACCATTTAACAGGTCTTCATTAACCTCTGAACATTCTCCAAACTCGGCAAACAGTCTTTGATAATCTTTGGAGGTTTCTACTTTGCTGTAGAACCTCAGCTTCCCTTTTCTCATGAAGGCACATGTGTAGTCACATCCTGAAAATGCGTGTAACAGCTGGCAGCACCTCACACATTGTTGCAAGCTTCATGCTCAACATGGTAACATCAATGTACATTTGTACTTCCTTGTGTTATCACTGTTAAGTCCGGTATCCATGTACACAGTAGCAGAGAACCGTTTCATGTGATGTAAGAAAATGCAGAGAACATCTGTATCATTACATCGTACCACAACTACTGACTGGGGGCTTACGTCATTCGCATGTTTCAAATGTAAAACTATGCACGTGTCAGCCTCTTCATGTGTGTTTGTCATTGTGTGTACCTTGTTCCTTGTCACCCGACAATTTTGTACTCTGGTTTTGTCTTTTCCTGTGCATAGGCATAGGATTCGTTGATGTCAATTTCATTAGAAAACACCACAATTCCAAGCTTGTTTGTTAGTTTATATATTTTCAGTGCATCCTTGTATGTACTACATATTTTGAGTTGTAAAGACTGTGCAGAATATGTTGAATCTGCTTCTCCATTTTCAGCCAAAATGTCAATGTACTGCATGTGGAGTTTGGTTAGCATCACTCCACCCTTCTCTTTGATCACATTATCTATACTTTGTCTGAGAACATGGAATGCTTTGGCATGTGCATCATTCTTCTTCGATTCCCATATTTCACTAGATCTCTTTGCTGCAGCTAGATATATTTTTTTCTACAACTGTTGTGGTATTTTACCTCCTTTGCAATAATGTCCATGTCTTTTATCTTTGTTAACAACCTCTGGTCCTTTTGATCTGTCCCTTCATCCTCTTTCGAACCAGTGGACAAAATATACAGTTATTTCCAAACAGTCCAGTTGACTGGGAGGCCAAAGATTTTGCAGGAAGAGAAGATCGATAGAGTGGACCATCAGTACAGTTAACCAGAAACAGTGGTGCACGGCTGTTTTGGAATTGCAGTAAAGTTTTTATAGCAGTTCCTGTGAAACCATCCACAGTACCATTCTCTGCAGGCAGTCTCTGACATACTGGAATATACTTTGAAGTACTGAATAAATCTCCCTTTATCTGTGCAGCCTCTTTGACGGTGCGCCAGGTCTTGTCACTGAATGGGTAAATCATATCTGGTGGTCCAATGTGTAGAATACATTGGAGCCCTTGAGAGCCAGTGCTTGTTGAAACTGTTTCAGACATTGTTGCTGAAATATAAACAGATGTTTACATTAAAGAAAAATTGTATCACAATTATCAGGGCTGGTGAAATTATGTATATGTATCTAAACACAGTTGTGTATTTTTTTCTAAATACAAAAATGTTGCAAAATATCCCTGAAGGCAAAATTAATTGTAACATGTATCATCCCAACAGACTGAATTACCTGGTTATATGAAGAATTATTTCTCCAAAAAAATCGAATCTACTAAGTGCTATACAAGTGTGTTGAATGCTTAGTAGATGATGTATACTGTACAAATGGTTACCCCAATAGCGGTGATTATTTAGCTTTGTTGACTTAGAGAGAACATTGTCAATAGCCAATTGTCATCAGCACCGAAAAAATGGATCACGGATTGCATCATCATGGATGCATGTTTATCCGCGGTTTATCATAAACAAAGCAAAATCATGCAACTTTAAAGGTTTCATTACTACACCAACATTGAGAAACTAATATTCAGAATACATAAAAATACTTAATTCAGCAAAGATTCGGTGAATCCGGTGCGTAAATCCAAAACTTATAACTCTCCCTCTCACTGTTGGCATCGGGACACGCGCGTGCAGAAAATGTCACGTTATCATTCGTCTTGAGAGGAAACTATTTCCTTGTGCAGTACATGAATTAGAATAACTGTCACCGTATCGGTGTATGCTAATGTAACATGTCTGGATGTAGAAGTCCAGGGTGAGATTCCATATTTAGGTTCTGTTTGATTATTAAGAAAGCAAGTAGATTTGCGACCCTTAGGGCCCAACTAAAGACAAAATGTGTTTTAAATATTGTATGTAGGCCTACAATACAGAATGTTAAATAACCATCAAAGGAATGTGACAGGTAAGACAGACAAAAGAATATTAAAATTTTAAACTTTCAAAATGTTTATTCATATACCAATAGTGAAGAAAAACTGCTTAAAATTGTGTTAATATTTTTTTATATAAAACTGTAGTCCAATATGTTTCATACATTTAAATACGTTTATGGGTGTCTTCTTTGGTGGATAAAAATGTTCAATGTGTGAAAATAAAAACTACCTATTTTTGACAGATTTGTTCTAGAATAATATACGGATTTTCAGTGATCCTCGATTTATGTGACCTTTGACCTTGTCGCATACGACTTATTTACCACTTCCGTGTCACTGAGAATGTTCTAGAACCGTACTGTGTCTGGGTGGAATATTCTATATTTTTTAGAAATGGTTGAATAGGTAATATCTAACACTATATGAGGCAATAGAAGGTAATGGAACATTCTAGAAATTTGTAGTAAGTTCCAGACTCATTATGTATGCTGATGTAATGGTCTATTTATAGACAGTGGGGGTATATATAGGGGAGTTGTTCAGCACTGAGTTCCAATCGGAGATCTCGTTGAATTGTATTGGAGTTTAAGTATCTAGTTATTGGAGTAGTGGAGTTTTACCGCGTTATTGTACTTGATGTTTGCGGAGTATAATAATACCAGTACCAGTTAAAACCTCATATGTTGGCTCCGTGTTCGTATTTTATCATCGCCGCCAGGGAAGTCTTTCTGTTACTGTTGCCATTTTGGTATTTGAACCATCACACCTGTACTATACCAATTACGGTAATATTACGTTGCGTGTGACAGACCTCTGGCGACCTAATTATTCGAATGTGAATAAATACTGACTCGAGGGAATGTGTATTTCACCATAATTATTCTGAGGGGTAATGTACCTCTTTGTGATAAATATTCACCAAGGTACTGTATTTTAAGTTACATCTCCCCCATAATTCAGTTTGGAATTTTTGGGTCAAGAACTAATAAAACAGACAAAAAATGCACCATTTGAGCCGAGTAAAACAACCCGATTTGGACTCCCTGGGTATTTTTACCCCTAAAAACCCATAGTAGACAAATGCACTCCAAAACATAAATAAAGTGGTCTCAGCTCCTGGACTAACGTAATTTGTCATTGACTGTGGACTTTCTATCAGCTGATTTAGACGTAGTCTCAGCCTGTTTTAAAACGTCGGGATTATTACAAAGCTTGTTTTTGATGATACGTATATCATTATATATTTCAATATGATGTCGAGATTATAATAACGGAATCTTTCAATGATTCAATGTCCGATTTCGTTTGGATGTTGTCTTTTAACAGCAATGACATATCAACATGATCGAAGTCAACAGGTGGCAATTTGCACAGATCTTTTGCAACAAAGCTTTGTATTGATTCCGGTTAAATTTCATGTAAAAGTGAGAGCATATCTTGGAAATTGCTCGTCGAGATTTCTTCAATCTCTACCTTCTAATGAAACGCCTAGAAGTACAGCCATCACGTAAATCAAACAGTAGACATTTCGCCAATTCAATTTTCGCTTCATTATAAAACTCAGTGGTCAGTTTAACATCATGTCGGTTGGTAAAATATCCATTTTGTTCACTATAAAACTATAATCTCATTGATGATTGGCCCAGTTTTAGCGGTTGTTGTTTCAGTACTACGGTGGTACTTACGATTAGAGGACTCGTCACGTTCATTGTGCAAGATGGCATCACGGTGGTCATTTTCTTCACTCATCGCTGTTTGACGAAATCTCTTAGTGTTGCATAAAAGCACACAAATCCAAATCCACTGACAAAGTCGAACACTTTTACATTTAGTTCTGTTCATATTGATGTGGCTAGTACACCACAGAATAAACCTCGTTAAAATACTAGAATATTCGAATATTAAAATTCGCCTGTGGCAGAAACTGAATCAGTGCGTTCAGTATTTGTTTCAGTCAATACGGTGTTGGTGTAGTCACTTATATTTTAGCATGCACCCCTTGCCAAGAAAATGTGAAAAAATCTTACACCTAGAGTTGACACGGACTAAACTAATCCTTATTGGTGTTAGTAGTTGAACGACATTGCAAACTTCAAGTACAAACCTTCAACACAGTAAACTATGCATCTGAAACGTATTTCCATGTTTGAGACTACGTGACACACTCGTGGGACTATCTGTGGGCAACACTTTGGAAAAACTCAATTGGCGGATTAATTTTAAAATCACCATGAACACTGAAAATGCGGATTAATGGGGTGAAAGAGAGAAACTTGAACCTGGCACACTGTCAAAATAGATCAAATCTGACCTAAGTGGTATTATTTTAAAAACCCGGCATACAAGGTTTGAAAAGCGAAGAAACCCCTCATAAACGAGTTTCATATCTTCGAATTGTCTTGAGAAGCATTTAAAGGTCATAGGTCAAATCCGAAACGTGCAAATGCAATCAATATAAATTTTTACACATTTTCAAACATTAAATGACCGAAAATTAAGAACGGGTCGCCAGAACCCTATAGCAGCCTGATCATGTGAGCGGCAAGTATCAAATGTTAGACTTTGCCGGAGTGTCAAGTACTTGCATGGCAGATCACCTGAGCAAATCAACAAGTGAAGTCTTTTGTTTGCGACACATTTAATGTGGCTATGTTAAAGACATTTTTATAGAAAATCGTAAAAATTGCCAATATTGTTGGCAAATTTGAAAATGTGCACGTAATTTCAATAAAATGTTGTTGATTGTAGTCGGCAATGATGTATCTAAGAAATAGCGTACTAAATAATGAAAAGCGATGGATAAGTTTGTTGATTTGCTTGTCAATGTTCCCGAAAGTCTTGTCATATCTACCCCGCTGTTAGAAGTTAAAAAAAATCATCAAAAGTCGAATGAAAGCCCAAAATATATAACAGAAGGACATGCAAACGGTAGGTAAAATGTCAAGAAATAGTGTAAATGTTGTATAAAGCGTTTTCAAAATTTTGTTTGGAAATTTGAGCTAAGATTTTGTATTTTAGAAACCCGTTGTGACAGAATTTTTTGAGAAATATCGTAAAAATTGCCTTTAATGTGCAAATAAAATTGACAATTGACATGTAATTCCATTAAAGTGTTGAAAAGCAACAAACAAGTTGATAGATATGAGTGCAAATGTCTATAGAAGTTCATAAAATTGATCAAAAATCAAGTGAAAGCCCTCAATATATAACAGACGGCCAAATGAACGGAATGTATAATGTTGAGAAATACTTTTTTGAAAATTTGAGGTAAGAGGTTGTATTTTCGAAACCAGTCGTGGAAATTCCACAAAAGCCACAGAAAGCCTCAAATCGTCGTCAGAAGCATGTAGAGGTCATAGGACAAACCGAACCATACAAGTTACATCGATATAAATTTTGAAACATTTCGAAAGATTAAATGGCCGAAAATTACAAACAAATTCATTAGTCCACTGTAGCAGACTGGCCATGTGATCGGCCAGTATTCAAATTTAAGCTTCATTGGTTGGGGCAAGTACTTGCATGGGAGACCATCTAGCAAAACTTTTTTTAAAAAAATTGTTGGTAAACCCATTGAAATTAAATATTTCAATAGGATGTTTGTTATTTGTAACTGTGATGACGGAATTTTTGAAGAATATTGTAAGAATTACCTTTAATGTGCAAAGACAATTGAACATTTGACAGCTGTGTCGTCTTATTAGATAAACAAGACACAATATAACTGTTTTCAATGTCAACTTCAAATGAACAAACATCCATAGTGGAGGCACTAGAAAATACCATTCCTCAGTCAAGCCTAATTATGGAAACAGAAGACGGAAATATATTAGAAAATTTGGATGATTTGGAGTTCAATCCACAAAAAGAAGCGTCTGTGGTGGAGTCGGCAGATAAGCCTCCTGACCACGACAACCCTTCAATGATGGATTCACAACATAGCTCTCTGCTGATTGGATCTAAATCAGATCAGATGACATATCATCATTGGAAGAACAGGATGTTCCTCGTCTCTGTCATAAAAACACACGTGGAAAAAGCAAAACAACTATTGGATACACCAATTCCCAATCCTAACCCATCCACATCACATAGTTTATATGACAGAACATGTATTACAGAAGAAATGTCAAATCATGGCCAACTGAATGTTAAAAGTGAGCAGCTGGGTAGTTTCCTGGAGCGCCAGAGACCTGACAAAGGCATGTGGGACACGCTAAGTCAACCCACAAGCTCAACTTTGAAATTGAACTGCATACTTACACACTGTGACCAATTATCTCCAACCTGGCCCACATATGTGAGGCTCATCCAGACTTTGCTTTGCAAACATCCCACTCATCAATAATCTCCTACTTTTCAAAGTGGTTTTGTTTTCCCTGGCTTTCTCTCATCTCATAATGCCAGCTATCACTTTTTTTTAAACGTGAATAGTTTGCACGATAACAGGAAATGTTTTCAGGATTTCAACATATGTCACAATTATGATATCTCCTTTCTGCAAAAGACGTACAACAGCTCTCAGCAAATAAAACGTCTTTGGTCCAGAGAATAGGGCGGTCCGGCATACAGGAGTATTTGTACTAACAACAGCAGAGAAGGAGCTATTCCACCTTCACCAAAATATAAGGGTGACATTGTTAACGCAGAAGAACGTATCAGATAGGCCCACATGGAACAGTCTGGTTCCATCTTTAATCTGTGCTGTGTTTACTCTTCCATTGACCCCAATGAACGGCGTACATTCTTCAACACCATACACACCTATCTTGGCAATGGCCACCAGGTCATTCATGCTGGGGATTTCAACTGCATTGAAAATCGAATTGACAGCAAACTTAGCAGTTAGGCCAGCTATGCACAAGTCTCGACCTCACATATGTATAGAGGCAAGACAACCCCATCTCACTCTAATGCCCACTTACTACCAACTAGTTGCTAAAGGCTCTGCAATCCATGCCAGACACCGGTAAGTGATGGCCTGCCGAAAAAGTTCTATATCACCTGCTGGTCAATTATGGGAAAGTCCATTACAGATGTTCTAAATCACGCTCTGCAAGCTGGGCGTTTCTCTATTACCCAGAGGGAAGGCCTAACCACACTCATCAACAAACCTGGCAACGCAACTGCCAATCTTCTCCCACAAAACAAGCCACCAATTACACTGATGAATTCTGATTGTATCCAAATGTCTTAGTAACCGTCTCACATCCTTTGTAGTTAGCCCTTCCCAAACTTGTGGAGTGCCTGGACGCACTATCAATGAAAACTTTATGATTATAACATAACAAGCTTGCTCATTTGCTCAGGAGTTTCCCCTCACTCCCTTATTATAAGTTTTATTTATTGAGTCATTTGCGACAAGAGTAAGAGCCTCTCCAAGCATTGTTGGCATTCAATGCAAAATACTGCGATATGCCGACCATTCGACAGTCACACTCTCTGACACAATATCTATAAACAATATCCAACTTCTTGTTGAGCGTTTTAGTTCTGCTACAGGATAAAAACTAAATAAGGAAAAGACAAAAGGCCGTTGGGTCGGGAAATGCAATTAAAGGTGTGACACACCTCCACAAATTACCTGGGTCAATAACAAAATCAAAATCAATGGAGTCTGGCTATCCAACACTGGCATGCAATGGCTCAACTGGGCTGATGCCATCAAGATTCGCAGCCAGACCTTTCCTGGTAAAGTGGTTCTCATCAACTCTCTTTTACTACGCTTCCTTTACAATTTAGCGCCACTTTTCCCCTGTCCAACTCGCAACTCGCAAAAAACAAACAAACAAAAACTCGTCCCCACACTATTCAAACACCCATCATGGTACCTAGAATCTATATCACACGCTAAGTTAACCATTAAATACTTACCGCAAGTTTCCTTTGAAACCACTTCTTAACAGTGACATCGAAACCCTCCAAAGCCGAAACACGGTAGTGCAAAATGTGAAAGAAAGATGATGGTGATGACGTTGGTGATGACAGTGTGTTGGTCCTAGAAACAAACTGTCGTGCAATATGTCTATTATGATTGACTCAAGTCTGGTTATTCTTCGTGTCTTGTTATCTTATACTCCTTAGTAGCTGTACCATTTTTCGCCTGAGTACAAGAGCTCTGCGTGTAGTGTACTATTTCAAATTAGATACCATTGGATGCTATTTGCGTTTGGAGGAACACTTTCAAAGACGCCATCTAATGGCAACGTATGCATGTCGCTCGAACCGTTGTTCTTGGAGGGCGCACATATAACGTCATATAAAAAACGCAAATTACACCATCAGATTGAGCCACGGGTTGAATTACTGGTAACAGCTGATATACGTGAACTTGTATTTATCTATGTCTTGCAGGGAGTTCCCTAAAACAAAGCCGCCGGGACTGTGGCCGGATGATATAGTTTAGTCGGCGTGGTGGTTCTAATGAAGATGTCGAGCAATTTGCCTAACCAATACGTAATGCGCCAAATCCAAACCGAGTATATATGTGTGTGGAATATGACCTGGATTGTCTGGTCAGCGCAATGTCAATTTATCTCTGCGCAGAGGCGATATCGTAGCCCATGAGGTCCAACCGAGGTGCGATTATTGCTAGTTGAAAACTTTTACCAATACCCTGCATGAAACGACGTGAAATACCGTCGGTCGATGCAATTTTTGATGACCTCTCCGGTGGTCCATAATTAAACAAATGATAGATTACATCAGCATAAATCCCAAGCATTCAACAATACTATGCGAAAAGTAACATTGTTGTATCCGACATCTCAATCCATAATAATATATAAGTTTTATTCTATCATAGATTTTAATTAAACAGAATGAGTTAAAGCATGGCATCATTCACAAAAACAAGGTTATGAAAGAAACATGATGGTGATGACATTGGTGATGACAGCGTGTTGATCCTTGAAACAAACTGTCATGCAATTTGTCTATTATGATTGACTCAAGTCTTGTTATTCTTCGTGTCTTGTTATCTTATACTCTTTAGGTAGCTGCGCCATTTTGCGCCCGAGTACAAGAGCTCTGCGTGTAGTGTACTATTTCAAATTAGATAACATTGGATGCTATTTGCGTTTAGAGGAACACTTTCAAAAACGCCATCTATTGGCGATGTATGCATGTCACTCGAACCGTTGTTCTTGGAGGGCGCACATCGAGAGTGTAATATATATTCACCTAGACGAAAGCAAAACGTCTTATAAAAACGCAAATTACACCATCAGATTGGGCCACGGGTTGAATTAATGGTAACAGCTGATATACGCGAACTTGTATATGTCTATGCCTTCCAGGAGGTTCGCTAAAACAACACCGCCGGGACAGTGGTCGGATAATCATGTTTAGTCGGCGTGGTGGTTCTAATGAAGCTGTCGTGCAATTTGCCTATTTCGATTGACTCGTGAATGGTTATTCCACAAAGTCCACAATAAGGAAAGACGGGTTTAATCAAAAACCGTATGTAATCTTTATTTTGTTGAGGATGGTTGTGGAATAAACTGTTGGAACAGCATGAATTACTTTTTAATTCAACAAACAATAACGTGCTAAATGGCCGCCTTTTTATGTGTGAATATTTTCACCTATTTACATAACAATATCCCCACGCTGCCTTTACGTAACCAATACGTAATGCGCCAAATCCAAACCGAGTATATATGTGTGTGGAATATGACCTGGATTGTCTGGTCAGCGCGATGTCAATTTATCTCTGCGCAGAGGCGATATCGTGGCCCATGAGGTCCAACCGAGGCGCAATTATTGCTAGTTGAAAACTTTTACCAATACCCTGCACGAAACGACGTGAAATACCGTCGGTCGATGCAATTTTTGATGACCTCTCCGGCAGTCCATAATTAAACAAATGATAGATTACATCAGCATAAATCCCAAGCATTCAACAATACTATGCGAAAAGTAACATTGTTGTATCCGACATCTCAATCCATAATAATATATGTGTTTTATTCTATCATAGATTTTAATTAAACAGAATGAGTTAAAGCATGGCATCATTCACAAAAACAAGGTTATGAAAGAAACATGTTGGTGATGACAGCGTGTTGGTCCTTGAAACAAACTGTCGTGCAATTTGTCTATTATGATTGACTCAAGTCTTGTTATTCTTCGTGTCTTGTTATCTTATACTCTTTAGGTAGCTGCACCATTTTGCGCCTGAGTACAAGAGCTCTGCGTGTAGTGTACTATTTCAAATTAGATAACATTGGATGCTATTTGCGTTTAGAGGAACACTTTCAAAAACGCCATCTATTGGCGATGTATGCATGTCACTCGAACCGTTGTTCTTGGAGGGCGCACATCGAGAGTGTAATATATATTCACCTAGACGAAAGCAAAACGTCTTATAAAAACGCAAATTACACCATCAGATTGGGCTACGGGTTGAATTAATGGTAACAGCTGATATACGTGAACTTGTATATGTCTATGTCTTGCAGGAAGTTCGCTAAAACAACACCGCCGGGACAGTGGTCGGATAATCAAGTTTAGTCGGCGTGGTGGTTCTAATGAAGCTGTCGTGTAATTTGCCTATTTAGATTGACTCGTGAATGGTTATTCGAACAAAGTCCACAATAAGGAAAGACGGGTTTAATCAAAAACCGTATGTAATCTTTATTTTGTTGAGGATGGTTGTGGAATAAACTGTTGGAACAGCATGAATTATTTTTTAATTCAACAAACAATAACGTGCTAAATGGCCGCCTTTTTATGTGTGAATATTTTCACCTATTTACATAACAATATCCCCACGCTGCCTTTACGTAACCAATACGTAATGCGCCAAATCCAAACCGAGTATATATGTGTGTGGAATATGACCTGGATTGTCTGGTCAGCGCGATGTCAATTTATCTCTGCGCAGAGGCGATATCGTAGCCCATGAGGTCCAACCGAAGCGCGATTATTGCTAGTTGAAAACTTTTACCAATACATTGCACGAAACGACGTGAAATACCGTCGGTCGATGCAATTTTTGATGACCTCTCCGGTGGTCCATAATTAAACAAATGATAGATTAAATCAGCATAAATCCCAAGCATTCAACAATACTATGCGAAAAGTAACATTGTTGTATCCGACATCTCAATCCATAATAATATATGTGTTTTATTCTATCATAGATTTTAATTAAACAGAATGAGTTAAAGCATGGCATCATTCACAAAAACAAGGTTATGAAAGAAACATGTTGGTGATGACGTTGGTGATGACAGCATGTTGGTCCTTGAAACAAACTGTCGTGCAATTTGTCTATTATGATTGACTCAAGTCTTGTTATTCTTCGTGTCTTGTTATCTTATACTCTTTAGGTAGCTGCACCATTTTGCGCCTGAGTACAAGAGCTCTGCGTGTAGTGTACTATTTCAAATTAGATAACATTGGATGCTATTTGCGTTTAGAGGAACACTTTCAAAAACGCCATCTATTGGCGATGTATGCATGTCACTCGAACCGTTGTTCTTGGAGGGCGCACATCGAGAGTGTAATATATATTCACCTAGACGAAAGCAAAACGTCTTATAAAAACGCAAATTACACCATCAGATTGGGCCACGGGTTGAATTAATGGTAACAGCTGATATACGTGAACTTGTATATGTCTATGTCTTGCAGGAAGTTCGCTAAAACAACACCGCCGGGACAGTGGTCGGATAATCAAGTTTAGTCGGCGTGGTGGTTCTAATGAAGCTGTCGTGTAATTTGCCTATTTAGATTGACTCGTGAATGGTTATTCGAACAAAGTCCACAATAAGGAAAGACGGGTTTAATCAAAAACCGTATGTAATCTTTATTTTGTTGAGGATGGTTGTGGAATAAACTGTTGGAACAGCATGAATTATTTTTTAATTCAACAAACAATAACGTGCTAAATGGCCGCCTTTTTATGTGTGAATATTTTCACCTATTTACATAACAATATCCCCACGCTGCCTTTACGTAACCAATACGTAATGCGCCAAATCCAAACCGAGTATATATGTGTGTGGAATATGACCTGGATTGTCTGGTCAGCGCGATGTCAATTTATCTCTGCGCAGAGGCGATATCGTAGCCCATGAGGTCCAACCGAAGCGCGATTATTGCTAGTTGAAAACTTTTACCAATACACTGCACGAAACGACGTGAAATACCGTCGGTCGATGCAATTTTTGATGACCTCTCCGGTGGTCCATAATTAAACAAATGATAGATTACATCAGCATAAATCCCAAGCATTCAACAATACTATGCGAAAAGTAACATTGTTGTATCCGACATCTCAATCCATAATAATATATGTGTTTTATTCTATCATAGATTTTAATTAAACAGAATGAGTTAAAGCATGGCATCATTCACAAAAACAAGGTTATGAAAGAAACATGTTGGTGATGGCGTTGGTGATGACAGCATGTTGGTCCTTGAAACAAACTGTCGTGCAATTTGTCTATTATGATTGACTCAAGTCTTGTTATTCTTCGTGTCTTGTTATCTTATACTCTTTAGGTAGCTGCACCATTTTGCGCCTGAGTACAAGAGCTCTGCGTGTAGTGTACTATTTCAAATTAGATAACATTGGATGCTATTTGCGTTTAGAGGAACACTTTCAAAAACGCCATCTATTGGCGATGTATGCATGTCACTCGAACCGTTGTTCTTGGAGGGCGCACATCGAGAGTGTAATATATATTCACCTCGACGAAAGCAAAACGTCTTATAAAAACGCAAATTACACCATCAGATTGGGCCACGGGTTGAATTAATGGTAACAGCTGATATACGCGAACTTGTATATGTCTCTGTCTTGCAGGAGGTTCGCTAAAACAACACCGCCGGGACAGTGGTCGGATAATCAAGTTTAGTCGGCGTGGTGGTTCCAATGAAGCTGTCGTGCAATTTGCGTATTTCGATTGACTCGTGAATGGTTATTCTACAAAGTCCACAATAAGGAAAGACGGGTTTAATCAAAAACCGTATGTAATCTTTATTTTGTTGAGGATGGTTGTGGAATAAACTGTTGGAACAGCATGAATTATTTTTTAATTCATCAAACAATAACGTGCTAAATGGCCGCCCTTTTATGTGTGAATATTTTCACTTATTTACATAACAATATCCCCACGCTGCCTTTACGTAACCAATATGTAATGCGCCAAATCCAAACCGAGTATATATGTGTGTGGAATATGACCTGGATTGTCTGGTCAGCGCGATGTCAATTTATCTCTGCGCAGAGGCGATATCGTAGCCCACGAGGTCCAACCGAGGCGCGATTATTGCTAGTTGAAAACTTTTACCAATACCCTGCATGAAACGACGTGAAATACCGTCGGTCGATGCAATTTTTGATGACCTCTCCGGTGGTCCATAATTAAACAAATGATAGTTTACATCAGCATAAATCCCAAGCATTCAACAATACTATGCGAAAAGTAACATTGTTGTATCCGACATCTCAATCCATAATAATATATGTGTTTTATTCTATCATAGATTTTAATTAAACAGAATGAGTTAAAGCATGGCATCATTCACAAAAACAAGGTTATGAAAGAAACATGTTGGTGATGACGTTGGTGATGACAGCTTGTTGGTCCTTGAAACAAACTGTCGTGCAATTTGTCTATTATGATTGACTCAAGTCTTGTTATTCTTCGTGTCTTGTTATCTTATACTCTTTAGGTAGCTGCACCATTTTGCGCCTGAGTACAAGAGCTCTGCGTGTAGTGTACTATTTCAAATTAGATAACATTGGATGCTATTTGCGTTTAGAGGAACACTTTCAAAAACGCCATCTATTGGCGATGTATGCATGTCACTCGAACCGTTGTTCTTGGAGGGCGCACATCGAGAGTGTAATATATATTCACCTAGACGAAAGCAAAACGTCTTATAAAAACGCAAATTACACCATCAGATTGGGCTACGGGTTGAATTAATGGTAACAGCTGATATACGTGAACTTGTATATGTCTATGTCTTGCAGGAAGTTCGCTAAAACAACACCGCCGGGACAGTGGTCGGATAATCAAGTTTAGTCGGCGTGGTGGTTCTAATGAAGCTGTCGTGTAATTTGCCTATTTAGATTGACTCGTGAATGGTTATTCGAACAAAGTCCACAATAAGGAAAGACGGGTTTAATCAAAAACCGTATGTAATCTTTATTTTGTTGAGGATGGTTGTGGAATAAACTGTTGGAACAGCATGAATTATTTTTTAATTCAACAAACAATAACGTGCTAAATGGCCGCCTTTTTATGTGTGAATATTTTCACCTATTTACATAACAATATCCCCACGCTGCCTTTACGTAACCAATACGTAATGCGCCAAATCCAAACCGAGTATATATGTGTGTGGAATATGACCTGGATTGTCTGGTCAGCGCGATGTCAATTTATCTCTGCGCAGAGGCGATATCGTAGCCCATGAGGTCCAACCGAAGCGCGATTATTGCTAGTTGAAAACTTTTACCAATACATTGCACGAAACGACGTGAAATACCGTCGGTCGATGCAATTTTTGATGACCTCTCCGGTGGTCCATAATTAAACAAATGATAGATTAAATCAGCATAAATCCCAAGCATTCAACAATACTATGCGAAAAGTAACATTGTTGTATCCGACATCTCAATCCATAATAATATATGTGTTTTATTCTATCATAGATTTTAATTAAACAGAATGAGTTAAAGCATGGCATCATTCACAAAAACAAGGTTATGAAAGAAACATGTTGGTGATGACGTTGGTGATGACAGCATGTTGGTCCTTGAAACAAACTGTCGTGCAATTTGTCTATTATGATTGACTCAAGTCTTGTTATTCTTCGTGTCTTGTTATCTTATACTCTTTAGGTAGCTGCACCATTTTGCGCCTGAGTACAAGAGCTCTGCGTGTAGTGTACTATTTCAAATTAGATAACATTGGATGCTATTTGCGTTTAGAGGAACACTTTCAAAAACGCCATCTATTGGCGATGTATGCATGTCACTCGAACCGTTGTTCTTGGAGGGCGCACATCGAGAGTGTAATATATATTCACCTAGACGAAAGCAAAACGTCTTATAAAAACGCAAATTACACCATCAGATTGGGCCACGGGTTGAATTAATGGTAACAGCTGATATACGTGAACTTGTATATGTCTATGTCTTGCAGGAAGTTCGCTAAAACAACACCGCCGGGACAGTGGTCGGATAATCAAGTTTAGTCGGCGTGGTGGTTCTAATGAAGCTGTCGTGTAATTTGCCTATTTAGATTGACTCGTGAATGGTTATTCGAACAAAGTCCACAATAAGGAAAGACGGGTTTAATCAAAAACCGTATGTAATCTTTATTTTGTTGAGGATGGTTGTGGAATAAACTGTTGGAACAGCATGAATTATTTTTTAATTCAACAAACAATAACGTGCTAAATGGCCGCCTTTTTATGTGTGAATATTTTCACCTATTTACATAACAATATCCCCACGCTGCCTTTACGTAACCAATACGTAATGCGCCAAATCCAAACCGAGTATATATGTGTGTGGAATATGACCTGGATTGTCTGGTCAGCGCGATGTCAATTTATCTCTGCGCAGAGGCGATATCGTAGCCCATGAGGTCCAACCGAAGCGCGATTATTGCTAGTTGAAAACTTTTACCAATACACTGCACGAAACGACGTGAAATACCGTCGGTCGATGCAATTTTTGATGACCTCTCCGGTGGTCCATAATTAAACAAATGATAGATTACATCAGCATAAATCCCAAGCATTCAACAATACTATGCGAAAAGTAACATTGTTGTATCCGACATCTCAATCCATAATAATATATGTGTTTTATTCTATCATAGATTTTAATTAAACAGAATGAGTTAAAGCATGGCATCATTCACAAAAACAAGGTTATGAAAGAAACATGTTGGTGATGGCGTTGGTGATGACAGCATGTTGGTCCTTGAAACAAACTGTCGTGCAATTTGTCTATTATGATTGACTCAAGTCTTGTTATTCTTCGTGTCTTGTTATCTTATACTCTTTAGGTAGCTGCACCATTTTGCGCCTGAGTACAAGAGCTCTGCGTGTAGTGTACTATTTCAAATTAGATAACATTGGATGCTATTTGCGTTTAGAGGAACACTTTCAAAAACGCCATCTATTGGCGATGTATGCATGTCACTCGAACCGTTGTTCTTGGAGGGCGCACATCGAGAGTGTAATATATATTCACCTCGACGAAAGCAAAACGTCTTATAAAAACGCAAATTACACCATCAGATTGGGCCACGGGTTGAATTAATGGTAACAGCTGATATACGCGAACTTGTATATGTCTCTGTCTTGCAGGAGGTTCGCTAAAACAACACCGCCGGGACAGTGGTCGGATAATCAAGTTTAGTCGGCGTGGTGGTTCCAATGAAGCTGTCGTGCAATTTGCGTATTTCGATTGACTCGTGAATGGTTATTCTACAAAGTCCACAATAAGGAAAGACGGGTTTAATCAAAAACCGTATGTAATCTTTATTTTGTTGAGGATGGTTGTGGAATAAACTGTTGGAACAGCATGAATTATTTTTTAATTCATCAAACAATAACGTGCTAAATGGCCGCCCTTTTATGTGTGAATATTTTCACTTATTTACATAACAATATCCCCACGCTGCCTTTACGTAACCAATATGTAATGCGCCAAATCCAAACCGAGTATATATGTGTGTGGAATATGACCTGGATTGTCTGGTCAGCGCGATGTCAATTTATCTCTGCGCAGAGGCGATATCGTAGCCCACGAGGTCCAACCGAGGCGCGATTATTGCTAGTTGAAAACTTTTACCAATACCCTGCATGAAACGACGTGAAATACCGTCGGTCGATGCAATTTTTGATGACCTCTCCGGTGGTCCATAATTAAACAAATGATAGTTTACATCAGCATAAATCCCAAGCATTCAACAATACTATGCGAAAAGTAACATTGTTGTATCCGACATCTCAATCCATAATAATATATGTGTTTTATTCTATCATAGATTTTAATTAAACAGAATGAGTTAAAGCATGGCATCATTCACAAAAACAAGGTTATGAAAGAAACATGTTGGTGATGACGTTGGTGATGACAGCTTGTTGGTCCTTGAAACAAACTGTCGTGCAATTTGTCTATTATGATTGACTCAAGTCTTGTTATTCTTCGTGTCTTGTTATCTTATACTCTTTAGGTAGCTGCACCATTTTGCGCCTGAGTACAAGAGCTCTGCGTGTAGTGTACTATTTCAAATTAGATAACATTGGATGCTATTTGCGTTTAGAGGAACACTTTCAAAAACGCCATCTATTGGCGATGTATGCATGTCACTCGAACCGTTGTTCTTGGAGGGCGCACATCGAGAGTGTAATATATATTCACCTAGACGAAAGCAAAACGTCTTATAAAAACGCAAATTACACCATCAGATTGGGCCACGGGTTGAATTAATGGTAACAGCTGATATACGCGAACTTGTATATGTCTATGTCTTGCAGGAGGTTCGCTAAAACAACACCGCCGGGACAGTGGTCGGATAATCAAGTTTAGTCGGCGTGGTGGTTCTAATGAAGCTGTCGTGTAATTTGCCTATTTAGATTGACTCGTGAATGGTTATTCCACAAAGTCCACAATAAGGAAAGACGGGTTTAATCAAAAACCGTATGTAATCTTTATTTTGTTGAGGATGGTTGTGGAATAAACTGTTGGAACAGCATGAATTATTTTTTAATTCAACAAACAATAACGTGCTAAATGGCCGCCTTTTTATGTGTGAATATTTTCACCTATTTACATAACAATATCCCCACGCTGCCTTTACGTAACCAATACGTAATGCGCCAAATCCAAACCGAGTATATATGTGTGTGGAATATGACCTGGATTGTCTGGTCAGCGCGATGTCAATTTATCTCTGCGCAGAGGCGATATCGTAGCCCATAAGGTTCAACCGAGACGCGATTATTGCTAGTTGAAAACTTTTACCAATACCCTGCACGAAACGACGTGAAATACCGTCGGTCGATGCAATTTTTGATGACCTCTCCGAAGGTCCGTAATTAAACAAATGATAGATTACATCAGCATAAATCCCAAGCATTCAACAATACTATGCGAAAAGTAACATTGTTGTATCCGACATCTCAATCCATAATAATATATATGTTTTATTCTATCATAGATTTTAATTAAACAGAATGAGTTAAAGCATGGCATCATTCACAAAAACAAGGTTATGAAAGAAACATGATGGTGATGACGTTGGTGATGACAGCGTGTTGGTCCTTGAAACAAACTGTCGTGCAATTTGTCTATTATGATTGACTCAAGTCTTGTTATTCTTCGTGTCTTGTTATCTTATACTCTTTAGGTAGCTGCACCATTTTGCGCCTGAGTACAAGAGCTCTGCGTGTAGTGTACTATTTCAAATTAGATAACATTGGATGCTATTTGCGTTTAGAGGAACACTTTCAAAAACGCCATCTATTGGCGATGTATGCATGTCACTCGAAACGTTGTTCTTGGAGGGCGCACATCGAGAGTGTAATATATATTCACCTAGACGAAAGCAAAACGTCTTATAAAAACGCAAATTACACCATCAGATTGGGCCACGGGTTGAATTAATGGTAACAGCTGATATACGCGAACTTGTATATGTCTATGTCTTGCAGGAAGTTCGCTAAAACAACACCGCCGGGACAGTGGTCGGATAATCAAGTTTAGTCGGCGTGGTGGTTCTAATGAAGCTGTCGTGCAATTTGCCTATTTCGATTGACTCGTGAATGGTTATTCCACGAAGTCCACAATAAGGAAAGACGGGTTTAATCAAAAACCGTATGTAATCTTTATTTTGTTGAGGATGGTTGTGGAATAAACTGTTGGAACAGTATGAATTATTTTTTAATTCAACAAACAATAACGTGCTAAATGGCCGCCTTTTTATGTGTGAATATTTTCACCTATTTACATAACAATATCCCCACGCTGCCTTTACGTAACCAATACGTAATGCGCCAAATCCAAACCGAGTATATATGTGTGTGGAATATGACCTGGATTGTCTGTTCAGCGCGATGTCAATTTATCTCTGCGCAGAGGCGATATCGTAGCCCATGAGGTCCAACCGAAGCGCGATTATTGCTAGTTGAAAACTTTTACCAATGCCCTGCACGAAACGACGTGAAATACCGTCGGTCGATGCAATTTTTGATGACCTCTCCGGTAGTCCATAATTAAACAAATGATAGATTACATCAGCATAAATCCCAAGCATTCAACAATACTATGCGAAAAGTAACATTGTTGTATCCGACATCTCAATCCATAATAATATATGTGTTTTATTCTATCATAGATTTTAATTAAACAGAATGAGTTAAAGCATGGCGTCATTCACAAAAACAAGGTTATGAAAGAAACATGTTGGTGATGACAGCGTGTTGGTCCTTGAAACAAACTGTCGTGCAATTTGTCTATTATGATTGACTCAAGTCTTGTTATTCTTCGTGTCTTGTTATCTTATACTCTTTAGGTAGCTGCACCATTTTGCGCCTGAGTACAAGAGCTCTGCGTGTAGTGTACTATTTCAAATTAGATAACATTGGATGCTATTTGCGTTTAGAGGAACACTTTCAAAAACGCCATCTATTGGCGATGTATGCATGTCACTCGAACCGTTGTTCTTGGAGGGCGCACATCGAGAGTGTAATATATATTCACCTAGACGAAAGCAAAACGTCTTATAAAAACGCAAATTACACCATCAGATTGGGCCACGGGTTGAATTAATGGTAACAGCTGATATACGCGAACTTGTATATGTCTCTGTCTTGCAGGAGGTTCGCTAAAACAACACCGCCGGGACAGTGGTCGGATAATCAAGTTTAGTCGGCGTGGTGGTTCTAATGAAGCTGTCGTGTAATTTGCCTATTTAGATTGACTCGTGAATGGTTATTCGAACAAAGTCCACAATAAGGAAAGACGGGTTTAATCAAAAACCGTATGTAATCTTTATTTTGTTGAGGATGGTTGTGGAATAAACTGTTGGAACAGCATGAATTTTTTTTTAATTCAACAAACAATAACGTGCTAAATGGCCGCCTTTTTATGTGTGAATATTTTCACCTATTTACATAACAATATCCCCACGCTGCCTTTACGTAACCAATACGTAATGCGCCAAATCCAAACCGAGTATATATGTGTGTGGAATATGACCTGGATTGTCTGGTCAGCGCGATGTCAATTTATCTCTGCGCAGAGGCGATATCGTAGCCCATGAGGTCCAACCGAAGCGCGATTATTGCTAGTTGAAAACTTTTACCAATACATTGCACGAAACGACGTGAAATACCGTCGGTCGATGCAATTTTTGATGACCTCTCCGGTGGTCCATAATTAAACAAATGATAGATTAAATCAGCATAAATCCCAAGCATTCAACAATACTATGCGAAAAGTAACATTGTTGTATCCGACATCTCAATCCATAATAATATATGTGTTTTATTCTATCATAGATTTTAATTAAACAGAATGAGTTAAAGCATGGCATCATTCACAAAAACAAGGTTATGAAAGAAACATGTTGGTGATGACGTTGGTGATGACAGCATGTTGGTCCTTGAAACAAACTGTCGTGCAATTTGTCTATTATGATTGACTCAAGTCTTGTTATTCTTCGTGTCTTGTTATCTTATACTCTTTAGGTAGCTGCACCATTTTGCGCCTGAGTACAAGAGCTCTGCTTGTAGTGTACTATTTCAAATTAGATAACATTGGATGCTATTTGCGTTTAGAGGAACACTTTCAAAAACGCCATCTATTGGCGATGTATGCATGTCACTCGAAACGTTGTTCTTGGAGGGCGCACATCGAGAGTGTAATATATATTCACCTAGACGAAAGCAAAACGTCTTATAAAAACGCAAATTACACCATCAGATTGGGCCACGGGTTGAATTAATGGTAACAGCTGATATACGCGAACTTGTATATGTCTATGTCTTGCAGGAGGTTCGCTAAAACAACACCGCCGGGACAGTGGTCGGATAATCAAGTTTAGTCGGCGTGGTGGTTCTAATGAAGCTGTCGTGCAATTTGCCTATTTCGATTGACTCGTGAATGGTTATTCCACAAAGTCCACAATAAGGAAAGACGGGTTTAATCAAAAACCGTATGTAATCTTTATTTTGTTGAGGATGGTTGTGGAATAAACTGTTGGAACAGCATGAATTATTTTTTAATTCAACAAACAATAACGTGCTAAATGGCCGCCTTTTTATGTGTGAATATTTTCACCTATTTACATAACAATATCCCCACGCTGCCTTTACGTAACCAATACGTAATGCGCCAAATCCAAACCGAGTATATATGTGTGTGGAATATGACCTGGATTGTCTGGTCAGCGCGATGTCAATTTATCACTGCGCAGAGGCGATATCGTAGCCCATGAGGTCCAACCGAGGCGCGATTATTGCTAGTTGAAAACTTTTACCAATACCCTGCACGAAACGACGTGAAATGCCGTCGGTCGATGCAATTTTTGATGACCTCTCCGGTGGTCCATAATTAAACAAATGATAGATTACATCAGCATAAATCCCAAGCATTCAACAATACTATGCGAAAAGTAACATTGTTGTATCCGACATCTCAATCCATAATAATATATGTGTTTTATTCTATCATAGATTTTAATTAAACAGAATGAGTTAAAGCATGGCATCATTCACAAAAACAAGGTTATGAAAGAAACATGTTGGTGATGACGTTGGTGATGACAGCATGTTGGTCCTTGAAACAAACTGTCGTGCAATTTGTCGATTATGATTGACTCAAGTCTTGTTATTCTTCGTGTCTTGTTATCTTATACTCTTTAGATAGCTGCACCATTTTGCGCCTGAGTATAAGAGCTCTGCGTGTAGTGTACTATTTCAAATTAGATAACATTGGATGCTATTTGCGTTTAGAGGAACACTTTCAAAAACGCCATCTATTGGCGATGTATGCATGTCACTCGAACCGTTGTTCTTGGAGGGCGCACATCGAGAGTGTAATATATATTCACCTAGACGAAAGCAAAACGTCTTATAAAAACGCAAATTACACCATCAGATTGGGCCACGGGTTGAATTAATGGTAACAGCTGATATACGCGAACTTGTATATGTCTATGTCTTGCAGGAAGTTCGCTAAAACAACACCGCCGGGACAGTGGTCGGATAATCAAGTTTAGTCGGCGTGGTGGTTCTAATGAAGCTGTCGTGCAATTTGCCTATTTCGATTGACTCGTGAATGGTTATTCCACAAAGTCCACAATAAGGAAAGACGGGTTTAATCAAAAACCGTATGTAATCTTTATTTTGTTGAGGATGGTTGTGGAATAAACTGTTGGAACAGCATGAATTACTTTTTAATTCAACAAACAATAACGTGCTAAATGGCCGCCTTTTTATGTGTGAATATTTTCACCTATTTACATAACAATATCCCCACGCTGCCTTTACGTAACCAATACGTAATGCGCCAAATCCAAACCGAGTATATATGTGTGTGGAATATGACCTGGATTGTCTGGTCAGCGCGATGTCAATTTATCTCTGCGCAGAGGCGATATCGTGGCCAATGAGGTCCAACCGAGGCGCAATTATTGCTAGTTGAAAACTTTTACCAATACCCTGCACGAAACGACGTGAAATACCGTCGGTCGATGCAATTTTTGATGACCTCTCCGGTAGTCCATAATTAAACAAATGATAGATTACATCAGCATAAATCCCAAGCATTCAACAATACTATGCGAAAAGTAACATTGTTGTATCCGACATCTCAATCCATAATAATATATGTGTTTTATTCTATCATAGATTTTAATTAAACAGAATGAGTTAAAGCATGGCATCATTCACAAAAACAAGGTTATGAAAGAAACATGTTGGTGATGACAGCGTGTTGGTCCTTGAAACAAACTGTCGTGCAATTTGTCTATTATGATTGACTCAAGTCTTGTTATTCTTCGTGTCTTGTTATCTTATACTCTTTAGGTAGCTGCACCATTTTGCGCCTGAGTACAAGAGCTCTGCGTGTAGTGTACTATTTCAAATTAGATAACATTGGATGCTATTTGCGTTTAGAGGAACACTTTCAAAAACGCCATCTATTGGCGATGTATGCATGTCACTCGAACCGTTGTTCTTGGAGGGCGCACATCGAGAGTGTAATATATATTCACCTAGACGAAAGCAAAACGTCTTATAAAAACGCAAATTACACCATCAGATTGGGCCACGGGTTGAATTAATGGTAACAGCTGATATACGTGAACTTGTATATGTCTATGTCTTGCAGGAAGTTCGCTAAAACAACACCGCCGGGACAGTGGTCGGATAATCAAGTTTAGTCGGCGTGGTGGTTCTAATGAAGCTGTCGTGTAATTTGCCTATTTAGATTGACTCGTGAATGGTTATTCGAACAAAGTCCACAATAAGGAAAGACGGGTTTAATCAAAAACCGTATGTAATCTTTATTTTGTCGAGGATGGTTGTGGAATAAACTGTTGGAACAGCATGAATTATTTTTTAATTCAACAAACAATAACGTGCTAAATGGCCGCCTTTTTATGTGTGAATATTTTCACCTATTTACATAACAATATCCCCACGCTGCCTTTACGTAACCAATACGTAATGCGCCAAATCCAAACCGAGTATATATGTGTGTGGAATATGACCTGGATTGTCTGGTCAGCGCGATGTCAATTTATCTCTGCGCAGAGGCGATATCGTAGCCCATGAGGTCCAACCGAAGCGCGATTATTGCTAGTTGAAAACTTTTACCAATACATTGCACGAAACGACGTGAAATACCGTCGGTCGATGCAATTTTTGATGACCTCTCCGGTGGTCCATAATTAAACAAATGATAGATTAAATCAGCATAAATCCCAAGCATTCAACAATACTATGCGAAAAGTAACATTGTTGTATCCGACATCTCAATCCATAATAATATATGTGTTTTATTCTATCATAGATTTTAATTAAACAGAATGAGTTAAAGCATGGCATCATTCACAAAAACAAGGTTATGAAAGAAACATGTTGGTGATGACGTTGGTGATGACAGCGTGTTGGTCCTTGAAACAAACTGTCGTGCAATTTGTCTATTATGATTGACTCAAGTCTTGTTATTCTTCGTGTCTTGTTATCTTATACTCTTTAGGTAGCTGCACCATTTTGCGCCTGAGTACAAGAGCTCTGCGTGTAGTGTACTATTTCAAATTAGATAACATTGGATGCTATTTGCGTTTAGAGGAACACTTTCAAAAACGCCATCTATTGGCGATGTATGCATGTCACTCGAACCGTTGTTCTTGGAGGGCGCACATCGAGAGTGTAATATATATTCACCTAGACGAAAGCAAAACGTCTTATAAAAACGCAAATTACACCATCAGATTGGGCCACGGGTTGAATTAATGGTAACAGCTGATATACGCGAACTTGTATATGTCTCTGTCTTGCAGGAGGTTCGCTAAAACAACACCGCCGGGACAGTGGTCGGATAATCAAGTTTAGTCGGCGTGGTGGTTCTAATGAAGCTGTCGTGTAATTTGCCTATTTAGATTGACTCGTGAATGGTTATTCGAACAAAGTCCACAATAAGGAAAGACGGGTTTAATCAAAAACCGTATGTAATCTTTATTTTGTTGAGGATGGTTGTGGAATAAACTGTTGGAACAGCATGAATTTTTTTTTAATTCAACAAACAATAACGTGCTAAATGGCCGCCTTTTTATGTGTGAATATTTTCACCTATTTACATAACAATATCCCCACGCTGCCTTTACGTAACCAATACGTAATGCGCCAAATCCAAACCGAGTATATATGTGTGTGGAATATGACCTGGATTGTCTGGTCAGCGCGATGTCAATTTATCTCTGCGCAGAGGCGATATCGTAGCCCATGAGGTCCAACCGAAGCGCGATTATTGCTAGTTGAAAACTTTTACCAATACATTGCACGAAACGACGTGAAATACCGTCGGTCGATGCAATTTTTGATGACCTCTCCGGTGGTCCATAATTAAACAAATGATAGATTAAATCAGCATAAATCCCAAGCATTCAACAATACTATGCGAAAAGTAACATTGTTGTATCCGACATCTCAATCCATAATAATATATGTGTTTTATTCTATCATAGATTTTAATTAAACAGAATGAGTTAAAGCATGGCATCATTCACAAAAACAAGGTTATGAAAGAAACATGTTGGTGATGACGTTGGTGATGACAGCATGTTGGTCCTTGAAACAAACTGTCGTGCAATTTGTCTATTATGATTGACTCAAGTCTTGTTATTCTTCGTGTCTTGTTATCTTATACTCTTTAGGTAGCTGCACCATTTTGCGCCTGAGTACAAGAGCTCTGCTTGTAGTGTACTATTTCAAATTAGATAACATTGGATGCTATTTGCGTTTAGAGGAACACTTTCAAAAACGCCATCTATTGGCGATGTATGCATGTCACTCGAAACGTTGTTCTTGGAGGGCGCACATCGAGAGTGTAATATATATTCACCTAGACGAAAGCAAAACGTCTTATAAAAACGCAAATTACACCATCAGATTGGGCCACGGGTTGAATTAATGGTAACAGCTGATATACGCGAACTTGTATATGTCTATGTCTTGCAGGAGGTTCGGTAAAACAACACCGCCGGGACAGTGGTCGGATAATCAAGTTTAGTCGGCGTGGTGGTTCTAATGAAGCTGTCGTGCAATTTGCCTATTTCGATTGACTCGTGAATGGTTATTCCACAAAGTCCACAATAAGGAAAGACGGGTTTAATCAAAAACCGTATGTAATCTTTATTTTGTTGAGGATGGTTGTGGAATAAACTGTTGGAACAGCATGAATTATTTTTTAATTCAACAAACAATAACGTGCTAAATGGCCGCCTTTTTATGTGTGAATATTTTCACCTATTTACATAACAATATCCCCACGCTGCCTTTACGTAACCAATACGTAATGCGCCAAATCCAAACCGAGTATATATGTGTGTGGAATATGACCTGGATTGTCTGGTCAGCGCGATGTCAATTTATCACTGCGCAGAGGCGATATCGTAGCCCATGAGGTCCAACCGAGGCGCGATTATTGCTAGTTGAAAACTTTTACCAATACCCTGCACGAAACGACGTGAAATGCCGTCGGTCGATGCAATTTTTGATGACCTCTCCGGTGGTCCATAATTAAACAAATGATAGATTACATCAGCATAAATCCCAAGCATTCAACAATACTATGCGAAAAGTAACATTGTTGTATCTGACATCTCAATCCATAATAATATATGTGTTTTATTCTATCATAGATTTTAATTAAACAGAATGAGTTAAAGCATGGCATCATTCACAAAAACAAGGTTATGAAAGAAACATGTTGGTGATGACGTTGGTGATGACAGCATGTTGGTCCTTGAAACAAACTGTCGTGCAATTTGTCTATTATGATTGACTCAAGTCTTGTTATTCTTCGTGTCTTGTTATCTTATACTCTTTAGATAGCTGCACCATTTTGCGCCTGAGTATAAGAGCTCTGCGTGTAGTGTACTATTTCAAATTAGATAACATTGGATGCTATTTGCGTTTAGAGGAACACTTTCAAAAACGCCATCTATTGGCGATGTATGCATGTCACTCGAACCGTTGTTCTTGGAGGGCGCACATCGAGAGTGTAATATATATTCACCTAGACGAAAGCAAAACGTCTTATAAAAACGCAAATTACACCATCAGATTGGGCCACGGGTTGAATTAATGGTAACAGCTGATATACGCGAACTTGTATATGTCTCTGTCTTGCAGGAGGTTCGCTAAAACAACACCGCCGGGACAGTGGTCGGATAATCAAGTTTAGTCGGCGTGGTGGTTCTAATGAAGCTGTCGTGTAATTTGCCTATTTAGATTGACTCGTGAATGGTTATTCGAACAAAGTCCACAATAAGGAAAGACGGGTTTAATCAAAAACCGTATGTAATCTTTATTTTGTTGAGGATGGTTGTGGAATAAACTGTTGGAACAGCATGAATTTTTTTTTAATTCAACAAACAATAACGTGCTAAATGGCCGCCTTTTTATGTGTGAATATTTTCACCTATTTACATAACAATATCCCCACGCTGCCTTTACGTAACCAATACGTAATGCGCCAAATCCAAACCGAGTATATATGTGTGTGGAATATGACCTGGATTGTCTGGTCAGCGCGATGTCAATTTATCTCTGCGCAGAGGCGATATCGTAGCCCATGAGGTCCAACCGAAGCGCGATTATTGCTAGTTGAAAACTTTTACCAATACATTGCACGAAACGACGTGAAATACCGTCGGTCGATGCAATTTTTGATGACCTCTCCGGTGGTCCATAATTAAACAAATGATAGATTAAATCAGCATAAATCCCAAGCATTCAACAATACTATGCGAAAAGTAACATTGTTGTATCCGACATCTCAATCCATAATAATATATGTGTTTTATTCTATCATAGATTTTAATTAAACAGAATGAGTTAAAGCATGGCATCATTCACAAAAACAAGGTTATGAAAGAAACATGTTGGTGATGACGTTGGTGATGACAGCATGTTGGTCCTTGAAACAAACTGTCGTGCAATTTGTCTATTATGATTGACTCAAGTCTTGTTATTCTTCGTGTCTTGTTATCTTATACTCTTTAGGTAGCTGCACCATTTTGCGCCTGAGTACAAGAGCTCTGCTTGTAGTGTACTATTTCAAATTAGATAACATTGGATGCTATTTGCGTTTAGAGGAACACTTTCAAAAACGCCATCTATTGGCGATGTATGCATGTCACTCGAAACGTTGTTCTTGGAGGGCGCACATCGAGAGTGTAATATATATTCACCTAGACGAAAGCAAAACGTCTTATAAAAACGCAAATTACACCATCAGATTGGGCCACGGGTTGAATTAATGGTAACAGCTGATATACGCGAACTTGTATATGTCTATGTCTTGCAGGAGGTTCGGTAAAACAACACCGCCGGGACAGTGGTCGGATAATCAAGTTTAGTCGGCGTGGTGGTTCTAATGAAGCTGTCGTGCAATTTGCCTATTTCGATTGACTCGTGAATGGTTATTCCACAAAGTCCACAATAAGGAAAGACGGGTTTAATCAAAAACCGTATGTAATCTTTATTTTGTTGAGGATGGTTGTGGAATAAACTGTTGGAACAGCATGAATTATTTTTTAATTCAACAAACAATAACGTGCTAAATGGCCGCCTTTTTATGTGTGAATATTTTCACCTATTTACATAACAATATCCCCACGCTGCCTTTACGTAACCAATACGTAATGCGCCAAATCCAAACCGAGTATATATGTGTGTGGAATATGACCTGGATTGTCTGGTCAGCGCGATGTCAATTTATCACTGCGCAGAGGCGATATCGTAGCCCATGAGGTCCAACCGAGGCGCGATTATTGCTAGTTGAAAACTTTTACCAATACCCTGCACGAAACGACGTGAAATGCCGTCGGTCGATGCAATTTTTGATGACCTCTCCGGTGGTCCATAATTAAACAAATGATAGATTACATCAGCATAAATCCCAAGCATTCAACAATACTATGCGAAAAGTAACATTGTTGTATCTGACATCTCAATCCATAATAATATATGTGTTTTATTCTATCATAGATTTTAATTAAACAGAATGAGTTAAAGCATGGCATCATTCACAAAAACAAGGTTATGAAAGAAACATGTTGGTGATGACGTTGGTGATGACAGCATGTTGGTCCTTGAAACAAACTGTCGTGCAATTTGTCTATTATGATTGACTCAAGTCTTGTTATTCTTCGTGTCTTGTTATCTTATACTCTTTAGATAGCTGCACCATTTTGCGCCTGAGTATAAGAGCTCTGCGTGTAGTGTACTATTTCAAATTAGATAACATTGGATGCTATTTGCGTTTAGAGGAACACTTTCAAAAACGCCATCTATTGGCGATGTATGCATGTCACTCGAACCGTTGTTCTTGGAGGGCGCACATCGAGAGTGTAATATATATTCACCTAGACGAAAGCAAAACGTCTTATAAAAACGCAAATTACACCATCAGATTGGGCCACGGGTTGAATTAATGGTAACAGCTGATATACGCGAACTTGTATATGTCTATGTCTTGCAGGAAGTTCGCTAAAACAACACCGCCGGGACAGTGGTCGGATAATCAAGTTTAGTCGGCGTGGTGGTTCTAATGAAGCTGTCGTGCAATTTGCCTATTTCGATTGACTCGTGAATGGTTATTCCACAAAGTCCACAATAAGGAAAGACGGGTTTAATCAAAAACCGTATGTAATCTTTATTTTGTTGAGGATGGTTGTGGAATAAACTGTTGGAACAGCATGAATTACTTTTTAATTCAACAAACAATAACGTGCTAAATGGCCGCCTTTTTATGTGTGAATATTTTCACCTATTTACATAACAATATCCCCACGCTGCCTTTACGTAACCAATACGTAATGCGCCAAATCCAAACCGAGTATATATGTGTGTGGAATATGACCTGGATTGTCTGGTCAGCGCGATGTCAATTTATCTCTGCGCAGAGGCGATATCGTGGCCCATGAGGTCCAACCGAGGCGCAATTATTGCTAGTTGAAAACTTTTACCAATACCCTGCACGAAACGACGTGAAATACCGTCGGTCGATGCAATTTTTGATGACCTCTCCGGTAGTCCATAATTAAACAAATGATAGATTACATCAGCATAAATCCCAAGCATTCAACAATACTATGCGAAAAGTAACATTGTTGTATCCGACATCTCAATCCATAATAATATATGTGTTTTATTCTATCATAGATTTTAATTAAACAGAATGAGTTAAAGCATGGCATCATTCACAAAAACAAGGTTATGAAAGAAACATGTTGGTGATGACAGCGTGTTGGTCCTTGAAACAAACTGTCGTGCAATTTGTCTATTATGATTGACTCAAGTCTTGTTATTCTTCGTGTCTTGTTATCTTATACTCTTTAGGTAGCTGCACCATTTTGCGCCTGAGTACAAGAGCTCTGCGTGTAGTGTACTATTTCAAATTAGATAACATTGGATGCTATTTGCGTTTAGAGGAACACTTTCAAAAACGCCATCTATTGGCGATGTATGCATGTCACTCGAACCGTTGTTCTTGGAGGGCGCACATCGAGAGTGTAATATATATTCACCTAGACGAAAGCAAAACGTCTTATAAAAACGCAAATTACACCATCAGATTGGGCCACGGGTTGAATTAATGGTAACAGCTGATATACGTGAACTTGTATATGTCTATGTCTTGCAGGAAGTTCGCTAAAACAACACCGCCGGGACAGTGGTCGGATAATCAAGTTTAGTCGGCGTGGTGGTTCTAATGAAGCTGTCGTGTAATTTGCCTATTTAGATTGACTCGTGAATGGTTATTCGAACAAAGTCCACAATAAGGAAAGACGGGTTTAATCAAAAACCGTATGTAATCTTTATTTTGTTGAGGATGGTTGTGGAATAAACTGTTGGAACAGCATGAATTATTTTTTAATTCAACAAACAATAACGTGCTAAATGGCCGCCTTTTTATGTGTGAATATTTTCACCTATTTACATAACAATATCCCCACGCTGCCTTTACGTAACCAATACGTAATGCGCCAAATCCAAACCGAGTATATATGTGTGTGGAATATGACCTGGATTGTCTGGTCAGCGCGATGTCAATTTATCTCTGCGCAGAGGCGATATCGTAGCCCATGAGGTCCAACCGAAGCGCGATTATTGCTAGTTGAAAACTTTTACCAATACATTGCACGAAACGACGTGAAATACCGTCGGTCGATGCAATTTTTGATGACCTCTCCGGTGGTCCATAATTAAACAAATGATAGATTAAATCAGCATAAATCCCAAGCATTCAACAATACTATGCGAAAAGTAACATTGTTGTATCCGACATCTCAATCCATAATAATATATGTGTTTTATTCTATCATAGATTTTAATTAAACAGAATGAGTTAAAGCATGGCATCATTCACAAAAACAAGGTTATGAAAGAAACATGTTGGTGATGACGTTGGTGATGACAGCATGTTGGTCCTTGAAACAAACTGTCGTGCAATTTGTCTATTATGATTGACTCAAGTCTTGTTATTCTTCGTGTCTTGTTATCTTATACTCTTTAGGTAGCTGCACCATTTTGCGCCTGAGTACAAGAGCTCTGCGTGTAGTGTACTATTTCAAATTAGATAACATTGGATGCTATTTGCGTTTAGAGGAACACTTTCAAAAACGCCATCTATTGGCGATGTATGCATGTCACTCGAACCGTTGTTCTTGGAGGGCGCACATCGAGAGTGTAATATATATTCACCTAGACGAAAGCAAAACGTCTTATAAAAACGCAAATTACACCATCAGATTGGGCCACGGGTTGAATTAATGGTAACAGCTGATATACGTGAACTTGTATATGTCTATGTCTTGCAGGAAGTTCGCTAAAACAACACCGCCGGGACAGTGGTCGGATAATCAAGTTTAGTCGGCGTGGTGGTTCTAATGAAGCTGTCGTGTAATTTGCCTATTTAGATTGACTCGTGAATGGTTATTCGAACAAAGTCCACAATAAGGAAAGACGGGTTTAATCAAAAACCGTATGTAATCTTTATTTTGTTGAGGATGGTTGTGGAATAAACTGTTGGAACAGCATGAATTATTTTTTAATTCAACAAACAATAACGTGCTAAATGGCCGCCTTTTTATGTGTGAATATTTTCACCTATTTACATAACAATATCCCCACGCTGCCTTTACGTAACCAATACGTAATGCGCCAAATCCAAACCGAGTATATATGTGTGTGGAATATGACCTGGATTGTCTGGTCAGCGCGATGTCAATTTATCTCTGCGCAGAGGCGATATCGTAGCCCATGAGGTCCAACCGAAGCGCGATTATTGCTAGTTGAAAACTTTTACCAATACACTGCACGAAACGACGTGAAATAACGTCGGTCGATGCAATTTTTGATGACCTCTCCGGTGGTCCATAATTAAACAAATGATAGATTACATCAGCATAAATCCCAAGCATTCAACAATACTATGCGAAAAGTAACATTGTTGTATCCGACATCTCAATCCATAATAATATATGTGTTTTATTCTATCATAGATTTTAATTAAACAGAATGAGTTAAAGCATGGCATCATTCACAAAAACAAGGTTATGAAAGAAACATGTTGGTGATGGCGTTGGTGATGACAGCATGTTGGTCCTTGAAACAAACTGTCGTGCAATTTGTCTATTATGATTGACTCAAGTCTTGTTATTCTTCGTGTCTTGTTATCTTATACTCTTTAGGTAGCTGCACCATTTTGCGCCTGAGTACAAGAGCTCTGCGTGTAGTGTACTATTTCAAATTAGATAACATTGGATGCTATTTGCGTTTAGAGGAACACTTTCAAAAACGCCATCTATTGGCGATGTATGCATGTCACTCGAACCGTTGTTCTTGGAGGGCGCACATCGAGAGTGTAATATATATTCACCTCGACGAAAGCAAAACGTCTTATAAAAACGCAAATTACACCATCAGATTGGGCCACGGGTTGAATTAATGGTAACAGCTGATATACGCGAACTTGTATATGTCTCTGTCTTGCAGGAGGTTCGCTAAAACAACACCGCCGGGACAGTGGTCGGATAATCAAGTTTAGTCGGCGTGGTGGTTCCAATGAAGCTGTCGTGCAATTTGCGTATTTCGATTGACTCGTGAATGGTTATTCTACAAAGTCCACAATAAGGAAAGACGGGTTTAATCAAAAACCGTATGTAATCTTTATTTTGTTGAGGATGGTTGTGGAATAAACTGTTGGAACAGCATGAATTATTTTTTAATTCATCAAACAATAACGTGCTAAATGGCCGCCCTTTTATGTGTGAATATTTTCACTTATTTACATAACAATATCCCCACGCTGCCTTTACGTAACCAATATGTAATGCGCCAAATCCAAACCGAGTATATATGTGTGTGGAATATGACCTGGATTGTCTGGTCAGCGCGATGTCAATTTATCTCTGCGCAGAGGCGATATCGTAGCCCACGAGGTCCAACCGAGGCGCGATTATTGCTAGTTGAAAACTTTTACCAATACCCTGCATGAAACGACGTGAAATACCGTCGGTCGATGCAATTTTTGATGACCTCTCCGGTGGTCCATAATTAAACAAATGATAGTTTACATCAGCATAAATCCCAAGCATTCAACAATACTATGCGAAAAGTAACATTGTTGTATCCGACATCTCAATCCATAATAATATATGTGTTTTATTCTATCATAGATTTTAATTAAACAGAATGAGTTAAAGCATGGCATCATTCACAAAAACAAGGTTATGAAAGAAACATGTTGGTGATGACGTTGGTGATGACAGCTTGTTGGTCCTTGAAACAAACTGTCGTGCAATTTGTCTATTATGATTGACTCAAGTCTTGTTATTCTTCGTGTCTTGTTATCTTATACTCTTTAGGTAGCTGCACCATTTTGCGCCTGAGTACAAGAGCTCTGCGTGTAGTGTACTATTTCAAATTAGATAACATTGGATGCTATTTGCGTTTAGAGGAACACTTTCAAAAACGCCATCTATTGGCGATGTATGCATGTCACTCGAACCGTTGTTCTTGGAGGGCGCACATCGAGAGTGTAATATATATTCACCTCGACGAAAGCAAAACGTCTTATAAAAACGCAAATTACACCATCAGATTGGGCCACGGGTTGAATTAATGGTAACAGCTGATATACGCGAACTTGTATATGTCTCTGTCTTGCAGGAGGTTCGCTAAAACAACACCGCCGGGACAGTGGTCGGATAATCAAGTTTAGTCGGCGTGGTGGTTCCAATGAAGCTGTCGTGCAATTTGCGTATTTCGATTGACTCGTGAATGGTTATTCTACAAAGTCCACAATAAGGAAAGACGGGTTTAATCAAAAACCGTATGTAATCTTTATTTTGTTGAGGATGGTTGTGGAATAAACTGTTGGAACAGCATGAATTATTTTTTAATTCATCAAACAATAACGTGCTAAATGGCCGCCCTTTTATGTGTGAATATTTTCACTTATTTACATAACAATATCCCCACGCTGCCTTTACGTAACCAATATGTAATGCGCCAAATCCAAACCGAGTATATATGTGTGTGGAATATGACCTGGATTGTCTGGTCAGCGCGATGTCAATTTATCTCTGCGCAGAGGCGATATCGTAGCCCACGAGGTCCAACCGAGGCGCGATTATTGCTAGTTGAAAACTTTTACCAATACCCTGCATGAAACGACGTGAAATACCGTCGGTCGATGCAATTTTTGATGACCTCTCCGGTGGTCCATAATTAAACAAATGATAGTTTACATCAGCATAAATCCCAAGCATTCAACAATACTATGCGAAAAGTAACATTGTTGTATCCGACATCTCAATCCATAATAATATATGTGTTTTATTCTATCATAGATTTTAATTAAACAGAATGAGTTAAAGCATGGCATCATTCACAAAAACAAGGTTATGAAAGAAACATGTTGGTGATGACGTTGGTGATGACAGCATGTTGGTCCTTGAAACAAACTGTCGTGCAATTTGTCTATTATGATTGACTCAAGTCTTGTTATTCTTCGTGTCTTGTTATCTTATACTCTTTAGGTAGCTGCACCATTTTGCGCCTGAGTACAAGAGCTCTGCGTGTAGTGTACTATTTCAAATTAGATAACATTGGATGCTATTTGCGTTTAGAGGAACACTTTCAAAAACGCCATCTATTGGCGATGTATGCATGTCACTCGAACCGTTGTTTTTGGAGGGCGCACATCGAGAGTGTAATATATATTCACCTAGACGAAAGCAAAACGTCTTATAAAAACGCAAATTACACCATCAGATTGGGCCACGGGTTGAATTAATGGTAACAGCTGATATACGTGAACTTGTATATGTCTATGTCTTGCAGGAAGTTCGCTAAAACAACACCGCCGGGACAGTGGTCGGATAATCAAGTTTAGTCGGCGTGGTGGTTCTAATGAAGCTGTCGTGTAATTTGCCTATTTAGATTGACTCGTGAATGGTTATTCGAACAAAGTCCACAATAAGGAAAGACGGGTTTAATCAAAAACCGTATGTAATCTTTATTTTGTTGAGGATGGTTGTGGAATAAACTGTTGGAACAGCATGAATTATTTTTTAATTCAACAAACAATAACGTGCTAAATGGCCGCCTTTTTATGTGTGAATATTTTCACCTATTTACATAACAATATCCCCACGCTGCCTTTACGTAACCAATACGTAATGTGCCAAATCCAAACCGAGTATATATGTGTGTGGAATATGACCTGGATTGTCTGGTCAGCGCGATGTCAATTTATCTCTGCGCAGAGGCGATATCGTAGCCCATGAGGTCCAACCGAAGCGCGATTATTGCTAGTTGAAAACTTTTACCAATACACTGCACGAAACGACGTGAAATAACGTCGGTCGATGCAATTTTTGATGACCTCTCCGGTGGTCCATAATTAAACAAATGATAGATTACATCAGCATAAATCCCAAGCATTCAACAATACTATGCGAAAAGTAACATTGTTGTATCCGACATCTCAATCCATAATAATATATGTGTTTTATTCTATCATAGATTTTAATTAAACAGAATGAGTTAAAGCATGGCATCATTCACAAAAACAAGGTTATGAAAGAAACATGTTGGTGATGGCGTTGGTGATGACAGCATGTTGGTCCTTGAAACAAACTGTCGTGCAATTTGTCTATTATGATTGACTCAAGTCTTGTTATTCTTCGTGTCTTGTTATCTTATACTCTTTAGGTAGCTGCACCATTTTGCGCCTGAGTACAAGAGCTCTGCGTGTAGTGTACTATTTCAAATTAGATAACATTGGATGCTATTTGCGTTTAGAGGAACACTTTCAAAAACGCCATCTATTGGCGATGTATGCATGTCACTCGAACCGTTGTTCTTGGAGGGCGCACATCGAGAGTGTAATATATATTCACCTCGACGAAAGCAAAACGTCTTATAAAAACGCAAATTACACCATCAGATTGGGCCACGGGTTGAATTAATGGTAACAGCTGATATACGCGAACTTGTATATGTCTCTGTCTTGCAGGAGGTTCGCTAAAACAACACCGCCGGGACAGTGGTCGGATAATCAAGTTTAGTCGGCGTGGTGGTTCCAATGAAGCTGTCGTGCAATTTGCGTATTTCGATTGACTCGTGAATGGTTATTCTACAAAGTCCACAATAAGGAAAGACGGGTTTAATCAAAAACCGTATGTAATCTTTATTTTGTTGAGGATGGTTGTGGAATAAACTGTTGGAACAGCATGAATTATTTTTTAATTCATCAAACAATAACGTGCTAAATGGCCGCCCTTTTATGTGTGAATATTTTCACTTATTTACATAACAATATCCCCACGCTGCCTTTACGTAACCAATATGTAATGCGCCAAATCCAAACCGAGTATATATGTGTGTGGAATATGACCTGGATTGTCTGGTCAGCGCGATGTCAATTTATCTCTGCGCAGAGGCGATATCGTAGCCCACGAGGTCCAACCGAGGCGCGATTATTGCTAGTTGAAAACTTTTACCAATACCCTGCATGAAACGACGTGAAATACCGTCGGTCGATGCAATTTTTGATGACCTCTCCGGTGGTCCATAATTAAACAAATGATAGTTTACATCAGCATAAATCCCAAGCATTCAACAATACTATGCGAAAAGTAACATTGTTGTATCCGACATCTCAATCCATAATAATATATGTGTTTTATTCTATCATAGATTTTAATTAAACAGAATGAGTTAAAGCATGGCATCATTCACAAAAACAAGGTTATGAAAGAAACATGTTGGTGATGACGTTGGTGATGACAGCTTGTTGGTCCTTGAAACAAACTGTCGTGCAATTTGTCTATTATGATTGACTCAAGTCTTGTTATTCTTCGTGTCTTGTTATCTTATACTCTTTAGGTAGCTGCACCATTTTGCGCCTGAGTACAAGAGCTCTGCGTGTAGTGTACTATTTCAAATTAGATAACATTGGATGCTATTTGCGTTTAGAGGAACACTTTCAAAAACGCCATCTATTGGCGATGTATGCATGTCACTCGAACCGTTGTTCTTGGAGGGCGCACATCGAGAGTGTAATATATATTCACCTCGACGAAAGCAAAACGTCTTATAAAAACGCAAATTACACCATCAGATTGGGCCACGGGTTGAATTAATGGTAACAGCTGATATACGCGAACTTGTATATGTCTCTGTCTTGCAGGAGGTTCGCTAAAACAACACCGCCGGGACAGTGGTCGGATAATCAAGTTTAGTCGGCGTGGTGGTTCCAATGAAGCTGTCGTGCAATTTGCGTATTTCGATTGACTCGTGAATGGTTATTCTACAAAGTCCACAATAAGGAAAGACGGGTTTAATCAAAAACCGTATGTAATCTTTATTTTGTTGAGGATGGTTGTGGAATAAACTGTTGGAACAGCATGAATTATTTTTTAATTCATCAAACAATAACGTGCTAAATGGCCGCCCTTTTATGTGTGAATATTTTCACTTATTTACATAACAATATCCCCACGCTGCCTTTACGTAACCAATATGTAATGCGCCAAATCCAAACCGAGTATATATGTGTGTGGAATATGACCTGGATTGTCTGGTCAGCGCGATGTCAATTTATCTCTGCGCAGAGGCGATATCGTAGCCCACGAGGTCCAACCGAGGCGCGATTATTGCTAGTTGAAAACTTTTACCAATACCCTGCATGAAACGACGTGAAATACCGTCGGTCGATGCAATTTTTGATGACCTCTCCGGTGGTCCATAATTAAACAAATGATAGTTTACATCAGCATAAATCCCAAGCATTCAACAATACTATGCGAAAAGTAACATTGTTGTATCCGACATCTCAATCCATAATAATATATGTGTTTTATTCTATCATAGACTTTAATTAAACAGAATGAGTTAAAGCATGGCATCATTCACAAAAACAAGGTTATGAAAGAAACATGTTGGTGATGACGTTGGTGATGACAGCTTGTTGGTCCTTGAAACAAACTGTCGTGCAATTTGTCTATTATGATTGACTCAAGTCTTGTTATTCTTCGTGTCTTGTTATCTTATACTCTTTAGGTAGCTGCACCATTTTGCGCCTGAGTACAAGAACTCTGCGTGTCGTATACTATTTCAAATTAGATAACATTGGATGCTATTTGCGTTTAGAGGAACACTTTCAAAAACGCCATCTATTGGCGATGTATGCATATCACTCGAACCGTTGTTCTTGGAGGGCGCACATCGAGAGTGTAATATATATTCACCTAGACGAAAGCAAAACGTCTTATAAAAACGCAAATTACACCATCAGAATGGGCCACGGGTTGAATTAATGGTAACAGCTGATATACGCGAACTTGTATATGTCTATGTCTTGCAGGAAGTTCGCTAAAACAACACCGCCGGGACAGTGGTCGGATAATCAAGTTTAGTCGGCGTGGTGGTTCTAATGAAGCTGTCGTGTAATTTGCCTATTTAGATTGACTCGTGAATGGTTATTCGAACAAAGTCCACAATAAGGAAAGACGGGTTTAATCAAAAACCGTATGTAATCTTTATTTTGTTGAGGATGGTTGTGGAATAAACTGTTGGAACAGCATGAATTATTTTTTAATTCAACAAACAATAACGTGCTAAATGGCCGCCTTTTTATGTGTGAATATTTTCACCTATTTACATAACAATATCCCCACGCTGCCTTTACGTAACCAATACGTAATGCGCCAAATCCAAACCGAGTATATATGTGTGTGGAATATGACCTGGATTGTCTGGTCAGCGCGATGTCAATTTATCTCTGCGCAGAGGCGATATCGTAGCCCATGAGGTCCAACCGAAGCGCGATTATTGCTAGTTGAAAACTTTTACCAATACATTGCACGAAACGACGTGAAATACCGTCGGTCGATGCAATTTTTGATGACCTCTCCGGTGGTCCATAATTAAACAAATGATAGATTAAATCAGCATAAATCCCAAGCATTCAACAATACTATGCGAAAAGTAACATTGTTGTATCCGACATCTCAATCCATAATAATATATGTGTTTTATTCTATCATAGATTTTAATTAAACAGAATGAGTTAAAGCATGGCATCATTCACAAAAACAAGGTTATGAAAGAAACATGTTGGTGATGACGTTGGTGATGACAGCATGTTGGTCCTTGAAACAAACTGTCGTGCAATTTGTCTATTATGATTGACTCAAGTCTTGTTATTCTTCGTGTCTTGTTATCTTATACTCTTTAGGTAGCTGCACCATTTTGCGCCTGAGTACAAGAGCTCTGCGTGTAGTGTACTATTTCAAATTAGATAACATTGGATGCTATTTGCGTTTAGAGGAACACTTTCAAAAACGCCATCTATTGGCGATGTATGCATGTCACTCGAACCGTTGTTCTTGGAGGGCGCACATCGAGAGTGTAATATATATTCACCTAGACGAAAGCAAAACGTCTTATAAAAACGCAAATTACACCATCAGATTGGGCCACGGGTTGAATTAATGGTAACAGCTGATATACGTGAACTTGTATATGTCTATGTCTTGCAGGAAGTTCGCTAAAACAACACCGCCGGGACAGTGGTCGGATAATCAAGTTTAGTCGGCGTGGTGGTTCTAATGAAGCTGTCGTGTAATTTGCCTATTTAGATTGACTCGTGAATGGTTATTCGAACAAAGTCCACAATAAGGAAAGACGGGTTTAATCAAAAACCGTATGTAATCTTTATTTTGTTGAGGATGGTTGTGGAATAAACTGTTGGAACAGCATGAATTATTTTTTAATTCAACAAACAATAACGTGCTAAATGGCCGCCTTTTTATGTGTGAATATTTTCACCTATTTACATAACAATATCCCCACGCTGCCTTTACGTAACCAATACGTAATGCGCCAAATCCAAACCGAGTATATATGTGTGTGGAATATGACCTGGATTGTCTGGTCAGCGCGATGTCAATTTATCTCTGCGCAGAGGCGATATCGTAGCCCATGAGGTCCAACCGAAGCGCGATTATTGCTAGTTGAAAACTTTTACCAATACACTGCACGAAACGACGTGAAATAACGTCGGTCGATGCAATTTTTGATGACCTCTCCGGTGGTCCATAATTAAACAAATGATAGATTACATCAGCATAAATCCCAAGCATTCAACAATACTATGCGAAAAGTAACATTGTTGTATCCGACATCTCAATCCATAATAATATATGTGTTTTATTCTATCATAGATTTTAATTAAACAGAATGAGTTAAAGCATGGCATCATTCACAAAAACAAGGTTATGAAAGAAACATGTTGGTGATGACGTTGGTGATGACAGCTTGTTGGTCCTTGAAACAAACTGTCGTGCAATTTGTCTATTATGATTGACTCAAGTCTTGTTATTCTTCGTGTCTTGTTATCTTATACTCTTTAGGTAGCTGCACCATTTTGCGCCTGAGTACAAGAGCTCTGCGTGTAGTGTACTATTTCAAATTAGATAACATTGGATGCTATTTGCGTTTAGAGGAACACTTTCAAAAACGCCATCTATTGGCGATGTATGCATGTCACTCGAACCGTTGTTCTTGGAGGGCGCACATCGAGAGTGTAATATATATTCACCTCGACGAAAGCAAAACGTCTTATAAAAACGCAAATTACACCATCAGATTGGGCCACGGGTTGAATTAATGGTAACAGCTGATATACGCGAACTTGTATATGTCTATGTCTTGCAGGAGGTTCGCTAAAACAACACCGCCGGGACAGTGGTCGGATAATCAAGTTTAGTCGGCGTGGTGGTTCTAATGAAGCTGTCGTGTAATTTGCCTATTTAGATTGACTCGTGAATGGTTATTCCACAAAGTCCACAATAAGGAAAGACGGGTTTAATCAAAAACCGTATGTAATCTTTATTTTGTTGAGGATGGTTGTGGAATAAACTGTTGGAACAGCATGAATTATTTTTTAATTCAACAAACAATAACGTGCTAAATGGCCGCCTTTTTATGTGTGAATATTTTCACCTATTTACATAACAATATCCCCACGCTGCCTTTACGTAACCAATACGTAATGCGCCAAATCCAAACCGAGTATATATGTGTGTGGAATATGACCTGGATTGTCTGGTCAGCGCGATGTCAATTTATCTCTGCGCAGAGGCGATATCGTAGCCCATAAGGTTCAACCGAGACGCGATTATTGCTAGTTGAAAACTTTTACCAATACCCTGCACGAAACGACGTGAAATACCGTCGGTCGATGCATTTTTTGATGACCTCTCTGGTGGTCCATAATTAAACAAATGATAGTTTACATCAGCATAAATCCCAAGCATTCAACAATACTATGCGAAAAGTAACATTGTTGTATCCGACAGCTCAATCCATAATAATATATGTGTTTTATTCTATCATAGATTTTAATTAAACAGAATGAGTTAAAGCATGGCATCATTCACAAAAACAAGGTTATGAAAGAAACATGTTGGTGATGACGTTGGTGATGACAGCTTGTTGGTCCTTGAAACAAACTGTCGTGCAATTTGTCTATTATGATTGACTCAAGTCTTGTTATTCTTCGTGTCTTGTTATCTTATACTCTTTAGGTAGCTGCACCATTTTGCGCCTGAGTACAAGAGCTCTGCGTGTAGTGTACTATTTCAAATTAGATAACATTGGATGCTATTTGCGTTTAGAGGAACACTTTCAAAAACGCCATCTATTGGCGATGTATGCATGTCACTCGAACCGTTGTTCTTGGAGGGCGCACATCGAGAGTGTAATATATATTCACCTAGACGAAAGCAAAACGTCTTATAAAAACGCAAATTACACCATCAGATTGGGCCACGGGTTGAATTAATGGTAACAGCTGATATACGCGAACTTGTATATGTCTATGTCTTGCAGGAGGTTCGCTAAAACAACACCGCCGGGACAGTGGTCGGATAATCAAGTTTAGTCGGCGTGGTGGTTCTAATGAAGCTGTCGTGTAATTTGCCTATTTAGATTGACTCGTGAATGGTTATTCCACAAAGTCCACAATAAGGAAAGACGGGTTTAATCAAAAACCGTATGTAATCTTTATTTTGTTGAGGATGGTTGTGGAATAAACTGTTGGAACAGCATGAATTATTTTTTAATTCAACAAACAATAACGTGCTAAATGGCCGCCTTTTTATGTGTGAATATTTTCACCTATTTACATAACAATATCACCACGCTGCCTTTACGTAACCAATACGTAATGCGCCAAATCCAAACCGAGTATATATGTGTGTGGAATATGACCTGGATTGTCTGGTCAGCGCGATGTCAATTTATCTCTGCGCAGAGGCGATATCGTAGCCCATAAGGTTCAACCGAGACGCGATTATTGCTAGTTGAAAACTTTTACCAATACCCTGCACGAAACGACGTGAAATACCGTCGGTCGATGCAATTTTTGATGACCTCTCCGAAGGTCCGTAATTAAACAAATGATAGATTACATCAGCATAAATCCCAAGCATTCAACAATACTATGCGAAAAGTAACATTGTTGTATCCGACATCTCAATCCATAATAATATATATGTTTTATTCTATCATAGATTTTAATTAAACAGAATGAGTTAAAGCATGGCATCATTCACAAAAACAAGGTTATGAAAGAAACATGATGGTGATGACAGCGTGTTGGTCCTTGAAACAAACTGTCGTGCAATTTGTCTATTATGATTGACTCAAGTCTTGTTATTCTTCGTGTCTTGTTATCTTATACTCTTTAGGTAGCTGCACCATTTTGCGCCTGAGTACAAGAGCTCTGCGTGTAGTGTACTATTTCAAATTAGATAACATTGGATGCTATTTGCGTTTAGAGGAACACTTTCAAAAACGCCATCTATTGGCGATGTATGCATGTCACTCGAACCGTTGTTCTTGGAGGGCGCACATCGAGAGTGTAATATATATTCACCTAGACGAAAGCAAAACGTCTTATAAAAACGCAAATTACACCATCAGATTGGGCCACGGGTTGAATTAATGGTAACAGCTGATATACGCGAACTTGTATATGTCTCTGTCTTGCAGGAGGTTCGCTAAAACAACACCGCCGGGACAGTGGTCGGATAATCAAGTTTAGTCGGCGTGGTGGTTCTAATGAAGCTGTCGTGTAATTTGCCTATTTAGATTGACTCGTGAATGGTTATTCGAACAAAGTCCACAATAAGGAAAGACGGGTTTAATCAAAAACCGTATGTAATCTTTATTTTGTTGAGGATGGTTGTGGAATAAACTGTTGGAACAGCATGAATTTTTTTTTAATTCAACAAACAATAACGTGCTAAATGGCCGCCTTTTTATGTGTGAATATTTTCACCTATTTACATAACAATATCCCCACGCTGCCTTTACGTAACCAATACGTAATGCGCCAAATCCAAACCGAGTATATATGTGTGTGGAATATGACCTGGATTGTCTGGTCAGCGCGATGTCAATTTATCTCTGCGCAGAGGCGATATCGTAGCCCATGAGGTCCAACCGAAGCGCGATTATTGCTAGTTGAAAACTTTTACCAATACATTGCACGAAACGACGTGAAATACCGTCGGTCGATGCAATTTTTGATGACCTCTCCGGTGGTCCATAATTAAACAAATGATAGATTAAATCAGCATAAATCCCAAGCATTCAACAATACTATGCGAAAAGTAACATTGTTGTATCCGACATCTCAATCCATAATAATATATGTGTTTTATTCTATCATAGATTTTAATTAAACAGAATGAGTTAAAGCATGGCATCATTCACAAAAACAAGGTTATGAAAGAAACATGTTGGTGATGACGTTGGTGATGACAGCATGTTGGTCCTTGAAACAAACTGTCGTGCAATTTGTCTATTATGATTGACTCAAGTCTTGTTATTCTTCGTGTCTTGTTATCTTATACTCTTTAGGTAGCTGCACCATTTTGCGCCTGAGTACAAGAGCTCTGCTTGTAGTGTACTATTTCAAATTAGATAACATTGGATGCTATTTGCGTTTAGAGGAACACTTTCAAAAACGCCATCTATTGGCGATGTATGCATGTCACTCGAAACGTTGTTCTTGGAGGGCGCACATCGAGAGTGTAATATATATTCACCTAGACGAAAGCAAAACGTCTTATAAAAACGCAAATTACACCATCAGATTGGGCCACGGGTTGAATTAATGGTAACAGCTGATATACGCGAACTTGTATATGTCTATGTCTTGCAGGAGGTTCGCTAAAACAACACCGCCGGGACAGTGGTCGGATAATCAAGTTTAGTCGGCGTGGTGGTTCTAATGAAGCTGTCGTGCAATTTGCCTATTTCGATTGACTCGTGAATGGTTATTCCACAAAGTCCACAATAAGGAAAGACGGGTTTAATCAAAAACCGTATGTAATCTTTATTTTGTTGAGGATGGTTGTGGAATAAACTGTTGGAACAGCATGAATTATTTTTTAATTCAACAAACAATAACGTGCTAAATGGCCGCCTTTTTATGTGTGAATATTTTCACCTATTTACATAACAATATCCCCACGCTGCCTTTACGTAACCAATACGTAATGCGCCAAATCCAAACCGAGTATATATGTGTGTGGAATATGACCTGGATTGTCTGGTCAGCGCGATGTCAATTTATCACTGCGCAGAGGCGATATCGTAGCCCATGAGGTCCAACCGAGGCGCGATTATTGCTAGTTGAAAACTTTTACCAATACCCTGCACGAAACGACGTGAAATGCCGTCGGTCGATGCAATTTTTGATGACCTCTCCGGTGGTCCATAATTAAACAAATGATAGATTACATCAGCATAAATCCCAAGCATTCAACAATACTATGCGAAAAGTAACATTGTTGTATCTGACATCTCAATCCATAATAATATATGTGTTTTATTCTATCATAGATTTTAATTAAACAGAATGAGTTAAAGCATGGCATCATTCACAAAAACAAGGTTATGAAAGAAACATGTTGGTGATGACGTTGGTGATGACAGCATGTTGGTCCTTGAAACAAACTGTCGTGCAATTTGTCTATTATGATTGACTCAAGTCTTGTTATTCTTCGTGTCTTGTTATCTTATACTCTTTAGATAGCTGCACCATTTTGCGCCTGAGTATAAGAGCTCTGCGTGTAGTGTACTATTTCAAATTCGATAACATTGGATGCTATTTGCGTTTAGAGGAACACTTTCAAAAACGCCATCTATTGGCGATGTATGCATGTCACTCGAAACGTTGTTCTTGGAGGGCGCACATCGAGAGTGTAATATATATTCACCTAGACGAAAGCAAAACGTCTTATAAAAACGCAAATTACACCATCAGATTGGGCCACGGGTTGAATTAATGGTAACAGCTGATATACGCGAACTTGTATATGTCTATGTCTTGCAGGAAGTTCGCTAAAACAACACCGCCGGGACAGTGGTCGGATAATCAAGTTTAGTCGGCGTGGTGGTTCTAATGAAGCTGTCGTGCAATTTGCCTATTTCGATTGACTCGTGAATGGTTATTCCACAAAGTCCACAATAAGGAAAGACGGGTTTAATCAAAAACCGTATGTAATCTTTATTTTGTTGAGGATGGTTGTGGAATAAACTGTTGGAACAGCATGAATTTTTTTTAATTCAACAAACAATAACGTGCTAAATGGCCGCCTTTTTATGTGTGAATATTTTCACCTATTTACATAACAATATCCCCACGCTGCCTTTACGTAACCAATACGTAATGCGCCAAATCCAAACCGAGTATATATGTGTGTGGAATATGACCTGGATTGTCTGGTCAGCGCGATGTCAATTTATCTCTGCGCAGAGGCGATATCGTAGCCAATGAGGTCCAACAGAGGCGCGATTATTGCTAGTTGAAAACTTTTACCAATACCCTGCACGAAACGACGTGAAATACCGTCGGTCGATGCAATTTTTGATGACCTCTCCGGAGGTCCATAATTAAACAAATGATAGATTACATCAGCATAAATCCCTAGCATTCAACAATACTATGCGAAAAGTAACATTGTTGTATCCGACATCTCAATCCATAATAATATATGTGTTTTATTCTATCATAGATTTTAATTAAACAGAATGAGTTAAAGCATGGCATCATTCACAAAAACAAGGTTATGAAAGAAACATGATGGTGATGACGTTGGTGATGACAGCGTGTTGGTCCTTGAAACAAACTGTAGGGCAATTTGTCTATTATGATTGACTCAAGTCTGGTTATTCTTCGTGTCTTGTTATCTTATACTCCTTAGGTAGCTGCACCATTTTGCGCCTAAGTACAACAGCTCTGCGTGTAGTGTACTATTTCAAATTAGATAACATTGGATGCAATTTGCGTTTTGAGGAACACTTTCAAAAACGCCATCTATTGGCGATGTATGCATGTCACTCGAACCGTTGTTCTTGGAGGGCGCACATCGAGAGTGTAATATATATTCACCGAGATGAAAGCAAAACGTCTTATAAAAACGCAAATTACACCATCAGATTGGGCCACGGGTTGAATTAATGGTAACAGCTGATATACGCGAACTTGTATATGTCTATGTCATGCAGGATGTTCGCTAAAACAACACCGCCGGGACAGTGGTAGGATAATTTACTTTAGTCGGCGTGGTGGTTCTAATGAAGCTGTCGTGCAATTTGCCTATTTCGATTGACTCGTGAATGGTTATTCCACAAAGTCCACAATAAGGAAAGACGGGTTTAATCAAAAACCGTATGTAATCTTTATTTTGTTGAGGATGGTTGTGGAATAAACTGTTGGAACAGCATGAATTATTTTTTTAATTCAACAAACAATAACGTGCTAAACGGCCGCCTTTTTATGTGTGAATATTTTCACCTATTTACATAACAATATCCCCACGCTGCCTTTACGTAACCAATACGTAATGCGCCAAATCCAAACCGAGTATATATGTGTGTGGAATATGACCTGGATTGTCTGTTCAGCGCGATGTCAATTTATCTCTGCGCAGAGACGATATCGTAGCCCATGAGGTCCAACCGAGGCGCGATTATTGCTAGTTGAAAACTTTTACCAATACCCTGCACGAAACGACGTGAAATACCGTCGGTCGATGCAATTTTTGATGACCTCTCCGGTGGTCCATAATTAAACAAATGATAGATTACATCAGCATAAATCCCAAGCATTCAACAATACTATGTGAAAAGTAACATTGTTGTATCCGACATCTCAATCCATAATAATATATGTGTTTTATTCTATCATAGATTTTAATTAAACAGAATGAGGTAAAGCATGGCATCATTCAAAAAAACAAGGTTATGAAAGAAACATGATGGTGATGACGTTGGTGATGACAGCGTGTTGGTCCTTGAAACAAACTGTCGTGCAATTTGTCTATTATGATTGACTCAAGTCTTGTTATTCTTCGTGTCTTGTTATCTTATACTCTTTAGGTAGCTGCACCATTTTGCGCCTGAGTACAAGAGCTCTGCGTGTAGTGTACTATTTCAAATTAGATAACATTGGATGCTATTTGCGTTTAGAGGAACACATTCAAAAACGCCATCTACTGGCGATGTATGCATGTCACTCGAACCGTTGTTCTTGGAGGGCGCACATCGAGAGTGTAATATATATTCACCTAGACGAAAGCAAAACGTCTTATAAAAACGCAAATTACACCATCAGATTGGGCCACGGGTTGAATTAATGGTAACAGCTGATATACGCGAACTTGTATATGTCTATGTCTTGCAGGAAGTTCGCTAAAACAACACCGCCGGGACAGTGGTCGGATAAACAAGTTTAGTCGGCGTGGTGGTTCTAATGAAGCTGTCGTGCAATTTGCCTATTTCGATTGACTCGTGAATGGTTATTCCACAAAGTCCACAAGAAGGAAAGTCGGGTTTAATCAAAAACCGTATGTAATCTTTATTTTGTTGAGGATGGTTGTGGAATAAACTGTTGGAACAGCATGAATTATTTTTTAATTCAACAAACAGTAACGTGCTACTAAATGGCCGCCTTTTTATGTGTGAATATTTTCACCTATTTACATAACAATATCCCCACGCTGCCTTTACGTAACCAATACGTAATGCGCCAAATCCAAACCGAGTATATATGTGTGTGGAATATGACCTGGATTGTCTGGTCAGCGCGATGTCAATTTATCTCTGCGCAGAGGCGATATCGTAGCCAATGAGGTCCAACAGAGGCGCGATTATTGCTAGTTGAAAACTTTTACCAATACCCTGCACGAAACGACGTGAAATACCGTCGGTCGATGCAATTTTTGATGACCTCTCCGGAGGTCCATAATTAAACAAATGATAGATTACATCAGCATAAATCCCTAGCATTCAACAATACTATGCGAAAAGTAACATTGTTGTATCCGACATCTCAATCCATAATAATATATGTGTTTTATTCTATCATAGATTTTAATTAAACAGAATGAGTTAAAGCATGGCATCATTCACAAAAACAAGGTTATGAAAGAAACATGATGGTGATGACGTTGGTGATGACAGCGTGTTGGTCCTTGAAACAAACTGTAGGGCAATTTGTCTATTATGATTGACTCAAGTCTGGTTATTCTTCGTGTCTTGTTATCTTATACTCCTTAGGTAGCTGCACCATTTTGCGCCTAAGTACAACAGCTCTGCGTGTAGTGTACTATTTCAAATTAGATAACATTGGATGCAATTTGCGTTTTGAGGAACACTTTCAAAAACGCCATCTATTGGCGATGTATGCATGTCACTCGAACCGTTGTTCTTGGAGGGCGCACATCGAGAGTGTAATATATATTCACCGAGATGAAAGCAAAACGTCTTATAAAAACGCAAATTACACCATCAGATTGGGCCACGGGTTGAATTAATGGTAACAGCTGATATACGCGAACTTGTATATGTCTATGTCATGCAGGATGTTCGCTAAAACAACACCGCCGGGACAGTGGTAGGATAATTTACTTTAGTCGGCGTGGTGGTTCTAATGAAGCTGTCGTGCAATTTGCCTATTTCGATTGACTCGTGAATGGTTATTCCACAAAGTCCACAATAAGGAAAGACGGGTTTAATCAAAAACCGTATGTAATCTTTATTTTGTTGAGGATGGTTGTGGAATAAACTGTTGGAACAGCATGAATTATTTTTTTAATTCAACAAACAATAACGTGCTAAACGGCCGCCTTTTTATGTGTGAATATTTTCACCTATTTACATAACAATATCCCCACGCTGCCTTTACGTAACCAATACGTAATGCGCCAAATCCAAACCGAGTATATATGTGTGTGGAATATGACCTGGATTGTCTGTTCAGCGCGATGTCAATTTATCTCTGCGCAGAGACGATATCGTAGCCCATGAGGTCCAACCGAGGCGCGATTATTGCTAGTTGAAAACTTTTACCAATACCCTGCACGAAACGACGTGAAATACCGTCGGTCGATGCAATTTTTGATGACCTCTCCGGTGGTCCATAATTAAACAAATGATAGATTACATCAGCATAAATCCCAAGCATTCAACAATACTATGTGAAAAGTAACATTGTTGTATCCGACATCTCAATCCATAATAATATATGTGTTTTATTCTATCATAGATTTTAATTAAACAGAATGAGGTAAAGCATGGCATCATTCAAAAAAACAAGGTTATGAAAGAAACATGATGGTGATGACGTTGGTGATGACAGCGTGTTGGTCCTTGAAACAAACTGTCGTGCAATTTGTCTATTATGATTGACTCAAGTCTTGTTATTCTTCGTGTCTTGTTATCTTATACTCTTTAGGTAGCTGCACCATTTTGCGCCTGAGTACAAGAGCTCTGCGTGTAGTGTACTATTTCAAATTAGATAACATTGGATGCTATTTGCGTTTAGAGGAACACATTCAAAAACGCCATCTATTGGCGATGTATGCATGTCACTCGAACCGTTGTTCTTGGAGGGCGCACATCGAGAGTGTAATATATATTCACCTAGACGAAAGCAAAACGTCTTATAAAAACGCAAATTACACCATCAGATTGGGCCACGGGTTGAATTAATGGTAACAGCTGATATACGCGAACTTGTATATGTCTATGTCTTGCAGGAAGTTCGCTAAAACAACACCGCCGGGACAGTGGTCGGATAATCAAGTTTAGTCGGCGTGGTGGTTCTAATGAAGCTGTCGTGCAATTTGCCTATTTCGATTGACTCGTGAATATTTATTCCACAAAGTCCACAATAAGGAAAGACGGGTTTAATCAAAAACCGTATGTAATCTTTATTTTGTTGAGGATGGTTGTGGAATAAACTGTTGGAACAGCATGAATTATTTTTTTAATTCAACAAACAATAACGTGCTAAATGGCCGCTTTTTTATGTGTGAATATTTTCACCTATTTACATAACAATATCCCCACGCTGCCTTTACGTAACCAATACGTAATGCGCCAAATCCAAACCGGGTATATATGTGTGTGGAATATGACCTGGATTGTCTGGTCAGCGCGATGTCAATTTATCTCTGCGCAGAGACGATATCGTAGCTCATGAGGTCCAACCGAGGCGCGATTATTGCTAGTTGAAAACTTTTACCAATACCCTGCACGAAACGACGTGAAATACCGTCGGTCGATGCAATTTTTGATGACCTCTCCGGTGGTCCATAATTAAACAAATGATAGATTACATCAGCATAAATCCCAAGCATTCAACAATACTATGTGAAAAGTAACATTGTTGTATCCGACATCTCAATCCATAATAATATATGTGTTTTATTCTATCATAGATTTTAATTAAACAGAATGAGGTAAAGCATGGCATCATTCAAAAAAACAAGGTTATGAAAGAAACATGATGGTGATGACGTTGGTGATGACAGCGTGTTGGTCCTTGAAACAAACTGTCGTGCAATTTGTCTATTATGATTGACTCAAGTCTTGTTATTCTTCGTGTCTTGTTATCTTATACTCTTTAGGTAGCTGCACCATTTTGCGCCTGAGTACAAGAGCTCTGCGTGTAGTGTACTATTTCAAATTAGATAACATTGGATGCTATTTGCGTTTAGAGGAACACATTCAAAAACGCCATCTACTGGCGATGTATGCATGTCACTCGAACCGTTGTTCTTGGAGGGCGCACATCGAGAGTGTAATATATATTCACCTAGACGAAAGCAAAACGTCTTATAAAAACGCAAATTACACCATCAGATTGGGCCACGGGTTGAATTAATGGTAACAGCTGATATACGCGAACTTGTATATGTCTATGTCTTGCAGGAAGTTCGCTAAAACAACACCGCCGGGACAGTGGTCGGATAATCAAGTTTAGTCGGCGTGGTGGTTCTAACGAAGCTGTCGTGCAATTTGCCTATTTCGATTGACTCGTGAATATTTATTCCACAAAGTCCACAATAAGGAAAGACGGGTTTAATCAAAAACCGTATGTAATCTTTATTTTGTTGAGGATGGTTGTGGAATAAACTGTTGGAACAGCATGAATTATTTTTTTAATTCAACAAACAATAACGTGCTAAATGGCCGCTTTTTTATGTGTGAATATTTTCACCTATTTACATAACAATATCCCCACGCTGCCTTTACGTAACCAATACGTAATGCGCCAAATCCAAACCGAGTATATATGTGTGTGGAATATGACCTGGATTGTCTGGTCAGCGCGATGTCAATTTATCTCTGCGCAGAGGCGATATCGTAGCCCATGAGGTCCAACAGAGGCGCGATTATTGCTAGTTGAAAACTTTTACCAATACCCTGCACGAAACGACGTGAAATACCGTTGGTCGATGCAATTTTTGATGACCTCTCCGGTGGTCCATAATTAAACAAATGATAGATTACATCAGCATAAATCCCAAGCATTCAACAATACTATGCGAAAAGTAACATTGTTGTATCCGACATCTCAATCCATAATAATATATGTGTTTTATTCTATCATAGATTTTAATTAAACAGAATGAGTTAAAGCATGGCATCATTCACAAAAACAAGGTTATGAAAGAAACATGTTGGTGATGACGTTGGTGATGACAGCGTGTTGGTCCTTGAAACAAACTGTCGTGCAATTTGTCTATTATGATTGACTCAAGTCTTGTTATTCTTCGTGTCTTGTTATCTTATACTCTTTAGGTAGCTGCACCATTTTGCGCCTGAGTACAAGAGCTCTGCGTGTAGTGTACTATTTCAAATTAGATAACATTGGATGCTATTTGCGTTTAGAGGAACACTTTCAAAAACGCCATCTATTGGCGATGTATGCATGTCACTCGAACCGTTGTTCTTGGAGGGCGCACATCGAGAGTGTAATATATATTCACCTAGACGAAAGCAAAACGTCTTATAAAAACGCAAATTACACCATCAGATTGGGCCACGGGTTTAATTAATGGTAACAGCTGATATACGCGAACTTGTATATGTCTATGTCTTGCAGGAGGTTCGCTAAAACAACACCGCCGGGACAGTGGTCGGATAATCAAGTTTCGTCGGCGTGGTGGTTCTAATGAAGCTGTCGTGCAATTTGCCTATTGCGATTGACTCGTGAATGGTTATTCCACAAAGTCCACAATAAGGAAAGACGGGTTTAATCAAAAACCGTATGTAATCTTTATTTTGTTGAGGATGGTTGTGGAATAAACTGTTGGAACAGCATGAATTATTTTTTAATTCAACAAACAATAACGTGCTAAATGGCCGCCTTTTTATGTGTGAATATTTTCACCTATTTACATAACAATATCCCCACGCTGCCTTTACGTAACCAATACGTAATGCGCCAAATCCAAACCGGGTATATATGTGTGTGGAATATGACCTGGATTGTCTGGTCAGCGCGATGTCAATTTATCTCTGCGTAGAGGCGATATCGTAGCCCATGAGGTCCAACCGAGGCGCGATTATTGCTAGTTGAAAACTTTTACCAATACCCTGCTCGAAACGACGTGAAATACCGTTGGTCGATGCAATTTTTGATGACCTCTCCGGTGGTCCACAAATAAACAAATGATAGATTACATCAGCATAAATCCCTAGCATTCAACAATACTATGCGAAAAGTAACATTGTTGTATCCGACATCTCAATCCATAATAATATATGTGTTTTATTCTATCATAGATCTTAATTAAACAGAATGAGTTAAAGCATGGCATCATTCACAAAAACAAGGTTATGAAAGAAACATGATGGTGATGACGTTGGTGATGACAGCGTGTTGGTCCTTGAAACAAACTGTAGGGCAATTTGTCTATTATGATTGACTCAAGTCTGGTTATTCTTCGTGTCTTGTTATCTTATACTCCTTAGGTAGCTGCACCATTTTGCGCCTAAGTACAACAGCTCTGCGTGTAGTGTACTATTTCAAATTAGATAACATTGGATGCAATTTGCGTTTTGAGGAACACTTTCAAAAACGCCATCTATTGGCGATGTATGCATATCACTCGAACCGTTGTTCTTGGAGGGCGCACATCGAGAGTGTAATATATATTCACCTAGACGAAAGCAAAACGTCTTATAAAAACGCAAATTACACCATCAGATTGGGCCACAGGTTGAATTAATGGTAACAGCTGATATACGCAAACTTGTATATGTCTATGTCTTGCAGGAAGTTCGCTAAAACAACACCGCCGGGACAGTGGTCGGATAATCAAGTTTAGTCGGTGTGGTGGTTCTAATGAAGCTGTCGTGCAATTTGCCTATTTCGATTGACTCGTGAATGGTTATTCCACAAAGTCCACAATAAGGAAAGACGGGTTTAATCAAAAACCGTATGTAATCTTTATTTTGTTGAGGATGGTTGTGGAATAAACTGTTGGAACAGCATGAATTATTTTTTTAATTCAACAAACAATAACGTGCTAAATGGCCGCCTTTTTATGTGTGAATATTTTCACCTATTTACATAACAATATCCCCACGCTGCCTTTACGTAACCAATACGTAATGCGCCAAATCCAAACCGAGTATATATGTGTGTGGAATATGACCTGGATTGTCTGGTCAGCGCGATGTCAATTTATCTCTGCGCAGAGGCGATATCGTAGCCCATGAGGTCCAACCGAGGCGCGATTATTGCTAGTTGAAAACTTTTACCAATACCCTGCACGAAACGACGTGAAATACAGTCGGTCGATGCAATTTTTGATGACCTCTCCGGAGGTCCATAATTAAACAAATGATAGATTACATCAGCATAAATCCCAAGCATTCAACAATACTATGCGAAAAGTAACATTGTTGTATCCGACATCTCAATCCATAATAATATATGTGTTTTATTCTATCATAGATTTTAATTAAACAGAATGAGTTAAAGCATGGCATCATTCACAAAAACAAGGTTATGAAAGAAACATGTTGGTGATGACAGCGTGTTGGTCCTTGAAACAAACTGTCGTGCAATTTGTCTATTATGATTGACTCAAGTCTTGTTATTCTTCGTGTCTTGTCATCTTATACTCTTTAGGTAGCTGCACCATTTTGCGCCTGAGTACAAGAGCTCTGCGTGTAGTGTACTATTTCAAATTAGATAACATTGGATGCTATATGCGTTTAGAGGAACACTTTCAAAAACGCCATCTATTGGCGATGTATGCATGTCACTCGAACCGTTGTTCTTGGAGGGCGCACATCGAGAGTATAATATATATTCACCTAGACGAAAGCAAAACGTCTTATAAAAACGCAAATTACACCATCAGATTGGGCCACGGGTTGAATTAATGGTAACAGCTGATATACGCGAACTTGTATATGTCTATGTCTTGCAGGAGGTTCGCTAAAACAACACCGCCGGGACAGTGGTCGGATAATCAAGTTTCGTCGGCGTGGTGGTTCTAATGAAGCTGTCGTGCAATTTGCCTATTTCGATTGACTCGTGAATGCTTATTCCACAAAGTCCACAATAAGGAAAGTCGGGTTTAATCAAAAACCGTATGTAATCTTTATTTTGTTGAGGATGGTTGTGGAATAAACTGTTGGAACAGCATGAATTATTTTTTAATTCAACAAACAGTAACGTGCTACTACATGGCCGCCTTTTTATGTGTGAATATTTTCACCTATTTACATAACAATATCCCCACGCTGCCTTTACGTAACCAATACGTAATGCGCCAAATCCAAACCGAGTATATATGTGTGTGGAATATGACCTGGATCGTCTGGTCAGCGCGATGTCAATTTATCTCTGCGCAGAGGCGATATCGTAGCCCATGAGGTCCAACAGAGGCGCGATTATTGCTAGTTGAAAACTTTTACCAATACCCTGCACGAAACGACGTGAAATACCGTTGGTCGATGCAATTTTTGATGACCTCTCCGGTGGTCCACAATTAAATAAATGATAGATTACATCAGCATAAATCCCTAGCATTCAACAATACTATGCGAAAAGTAACATTGTTGTATCCGACATCTCAATCCATAATAATATATGTGTTTTATTCTATCATAGATTTTAATTAAACAGAATGAGTTAAAGCATGGCATCATTCACAAAAACAAGGTTATGAAAGAAACATGATGGTGATGACGTTGGTGATGACAGCGTGTTGGTCCTTGAAACAAACTGTAGGGCAATTTGTCTATTATGATTGACTCAAGTCTGGTTATTCGTCGTGTCTTGTTATCTTATACTCCTTAGGTAGCTGCACCATTTTGCGCCTAAGTACAACAGCTCTGCGTGTAGTGTACTATTTCAAATTAGATAACATTGGATGCAATTTGCGTTTTGAGGAACACTTTCAAAAACGCCATCTATTGGCGATGTATGCATGTCACTCGAACCGTTGTTATTGGAGGGCGCACATCGAGAGTGTAATATATATTCACCTAGACGAAAGCAAAACGTCTTATAAAAACGCAAATTACACCATCAGATTGGGCCACGGGTTGAATTAATGGTAACAGCTGATATACGCGAACTTGTATATGTCTATGTCATGCAGGATGTTCGCTAAAACAACACCGCCGGGACAGTGGTAGGATAATCAACTTTAGTCGGCGTGGTGGTTCTAATGAAGCTGTCGTGCAATTTGCCTATTTCGATTGACTCGTGAATGGTTATTCCACAAAGTCCACAATAAGGAAAGACGGGTTTAATCAAAAACCGTATGTAATCTTTATTTTGTTGAGGATGGTTGTGGAATAAACTGTTGGAACAGCATGAATTATTTTTTTAATTCAACAAACAATAACGTGCTAAATGGCCGCCTTTTTGTGTGTGAATATTTTCACCTATTTACATAACAATATCCCCACGCTGCCTTTACGTAACCAATACGTAATGCGCCAAATCCAAACCGAGTATATATGTGTGTGGAATATGACCTGGATTGTCTGGTCAGCGCGATGTCAATTTATCTCTGCGCAGAGCCGATATCGTAGCCCATGAGGTCCAACCGAGGCGCGATTATTGCTAGTTGAAAACTTTTACCAATACCCTGCACGAAACGACGTGAAATACCGTCGGTCGATGCAATTTTTGATGACCTCTCCGGAGGTCCATAATTAAACAAATGATAGATTACATCAGCATAAATCCCAAGCATTCAACAATACTATGCGAAAAGTAACATTGTTGTATCCGACATCTCAATCCATAATAATATATGTGTTTTATTCTATCATAGATTTTAATTAAACAGAATGAGTTAAAGCATGGCATCATTCACAAAAACAAGGTTATGAAAGAAAAACATGATGGTGATGACGTTGGTGATGACAGCGTGTTGGTCCTTGAAACAAACTGTCGTGCAATTTGTCTATTATGATTGACTCAAGTCTTGTTATTCTTCGTGTCTTGTTATCTTATACTCTTTAGGTAGCTGCACCATTTTGCGCCTGAGTACAAGAGCTCTGCGTGTAGTTTACTATTTCAAATTAGATAACATTGGATGCTATTTGCGTTTAGAGGAACACTTTCAAAAACGCCATCTATTGGCGATGTATGCATATCACTCGAACCGTTGTTCTTGGAGGGCGCACATCGAGAGTGTAATATATATTCACCTAGACGAAAGCAAAACGTCTTATAAAAACGCAAATTACACCATCAGATTGGGCCACGGGTTGAATTAATGGTAACAGCTGATATACGCGAACTTGTATATGTCTATGTCTTGCAGGAAGTTCGCTAAAACAACACCGCCGGGACAGTGGTCGGATAATCAAGTTTAGTCGGTGTGGTGGTTCTAATGAAGCTGTCGTGCAATTTGCCTATTTCGATTGACTCGTGAATGGTTATTCCACAAAGTCCACAATAAGGAAAGACGGGTTTAATCAAAAACCGTATGTAATCTTTATTTTGTTGAGGATGGTTGTGGAATAAACTGTTGGAACAGCATGAATTATTTTTTTAATTCAACAAACAATAACGTGCTAAATGGCCGCCTTTTTATGTGTGAATATTTTCACCTATTTGCATAACAATATCCCCACGCTGCCTTTACGTAACCAATACGTAATGCGCCAAATCCAAACCGAGTATATATGTGTGTGGAATATGACCTGGATTGTCTGGTCAGCGCGATGTCAATTTATCTCTGCGCAGAGGCGATATCGTAGCCCATGAGGTCCAACCGAGGCGCGATTATTGCTAGTTGAAAACTTTTACCAATACCCTGCACGAAACGACGTGAAATACCGTCGGTCGATGCAATTTTTGATGACCTCTCCGGAGGTCCATAATTAAACAAATGATAGATTACATCAGCATAAATCCCAAGCATTCAACAATACTATGCGAAAAGTAACATTGTTGTATCCGACATCTCAATCCATAATAATATATGTGTTTTATTCTATCATAGATTTTAATTAAACAGAATGAGTTAAAGCATGGCATCATTCACAAAAACAAGGTTATTAAAGAAACATGATGGTGATGACGTTGGTGATGACAGCGTGTTGGTCCTTGAAACAAACTGTCGTGCAATTTGTCTATTATGATTGACTCAAGTCTTGTTATTCTTCGTGTCTTGTTATCTTATACTCTTTAGGTAGCTGCACCATTTTGCGCCTGAGTACAAGAGCTCTGCGTGTAGTGTACTATTTCAAATTAGATAACATTGGATGCTATTTGCGTTTAGAGGAACACTTTCAAAAACGCCATCTATTGGCGATGTATGCATGTCACTCGAACCGTTGTTCTTGGAGGGCGCACATCGAGAGTGTAATATATATTCACCTAGACGAAAGCAAAACGTCTTATAAAAACGTAAATTACACCATCAGATTGGGCCACGGGTTGAATTAATGGTAACAGCTGATATACGCGAACTTGTATATGTCTATGTCTTGCAGGAAGTTCGCTAAAACAACACCGCCGGGACAGTGGTCGGATAATCAAGTTTAGTCGGTGTGGTGGTTCTAATGAAGCTGTCGTGCAATTTGCCTATTTCGATTGACTCGTGAATGGTTATTCCACAAAGTCCACAATAAGGAAAGACGGGTTTAATCAAAAACCGTATGTAATCTTTATTTTGTTGAGGATGGTTGTGGAATAAACTGTTGGAACAGCATGAATTATTTTTTAATTCAACAAACAATAACGTGCTAAATGGCCGCCTTTTTATGTGTGAATATTTTCACCTATTTACATAACAATATCCCCACGCTGCCTTTACGTAACCAATACGTAATGCGCCAAATCCAAACCGGGTATATATGTGTGTGGAATATGACCTGGATTGTCTGGTCAGCGCGATGTCAATTTATCTCTGCGCAGAGGCGATATCGTAGCCCATGAGGTCCAACCGAGGCGCGATTATTGCTAGTTGAAAACTTTTACCAATACCCTGCACGAAACGACGTGAAATACCGTTGGTCGATGCAATTTTTGATGACCTCTCCGGTGGTCCACAATTAAACAAATGATAGATTACATCAGCATAAATCCCTAGCATTCAACAATACTATGCGAAAAGTAACATTGTTGTATCCGACATCTCAATCCATAATAATATATGTGTTTTATTCTATCATAGATTTTAATTAAACAGAATGAGTTAAAGCATGGAATCATTCACAAAAACAAGGTTATGATAGAAACATGATGGTGATGACAATGGTGATGACAGCGTGTTGGTCCTTGAAACAACCTGTAGGGCAATTTGTCTATTATGATTGACTCAAGTCTGGTTATTCTTCGTGTCTTGTTATCTTATACTCCTTAGGTAGCTGCACCATTTTGCGCCTGAGTACAAGAACTCCGCGTGTAGTGTACTATTTCAAATTAGATAACATTGGATGCTATTTGCGTTTAGAGGAACACTTTCAAAAACGCCATCTATTGGCGATGTATGCATATCACTCAAACCGTTGTTCTTGGAGGGCGCACATCGAGAGTGTAATATATATTCACCTAGACGAAAGCAAAACGTCTTATAAAAACGCAAATTACACCATCAGATTGGGCCACGCGTTGAATTAATGGTAACAGCTGATATACGCGAACTTGTATATGTCTATGTCTTGCAGGAAGTTCGCTAAAACAACACCGCCGGGACAGTGGTCGGATAATCAAGTTTAGTCGGCGTGGTGGTTCAAATGAAGCTGTCGTGCAATTTGCCTATTTCGATTAACTCGTGAATGGTTATTCCACAAAGTCCACAATAAGGAAAGACGGGTTTAATCAAAAACCGTATGTAATCTTTATATTGTTGAGGATGGTTGTGGAATAAACTGTTGGAACAGCATGAATTATTTTTTTAATTCAACAAACAATAACGTGCTAAATGGCCGCTTTTTTATGTGTGAATATTTTCACCTATTTACATAACAATATCCCCACGCTGCCTTTACGTAACCAATACGTAATGCGCCAAATCCAAACCGAGTATATATGTGTGTGGAATATGACCTGGATTGTCTGGTCAGCGCGATGTCAATTTATCTCTGCGCAGAGGCGATATCGTAGCCCATGAGGTCCAACCGAGGCGCGATTATTGCTAGTTGAAAACTTTTGCCAATACCCTGCACGAAACGACGTGAAATACCGTCGGTCGATGCAATTTTTGATGACCTCTCCAGAGGTCCATAATTAAACAAATGATAGATTACATCAGCATAAATCCCAAGCATTCAACAATACTATGCGAGAAGTAACATTGTTGTATCCGACATCTCAATCCATAATAATATATGTGTTTTATTCTATCATAGATTTTAATTAAACAGAATGAGTTAAAGCATGGCATCATTCACAAAAACAAGGTTATGAAAGAAACATGATGGTGATGACGTTGGTGATGACAGCGTGTTGGTCCTTGAAACAAATTGTCGTGCAATTTGTCTATTATGATTGACTCAAGTCTTGTTATTCTTCGTGTCTTGTTATCTTATACTCATTAGGTAGCTGCACCATTTTGCGCCTGAGTACAAGAGCTCTGCGTGTAGTGTACTATTTCAAATTAGATAACATTGGATGCTATTTTCGTTTAGAGGAACACTTTCAAAAACGCCATCTATTGGCGATGTATGCATATCACTCGAACCGTTGTTCTTGGAGGGCGCACATCGAGAGTGTAATATATATTCACCTAGACGAAAGCAAAACGTCTTATAAAAACGCAAATTACACCATCAGATTGGGCCACGGGTTGAATTAATGGTAACAGCTGATATACGCGAACTTGTATATGTCTATGTCTTGCAGGAAGTTCGCTAAAATAACACCGCCGGGACAGTGGTCGGATAATCAAGTTTAGTCGGCGTGGTGGTTCTAATGAAGCTGTCGTGCAATTTGCCTATTTCGATTGACTCGTGAATGGTTATTCCACAAAGTCCACAATAAGGAAAGACGGGTTTAATCAAAAACCGTATGTAATCTTTACTTTGTTGAGGATGGTTGTGGAATAAACTGTTGGAACAGCATGAATTATTTTTTTAATTCAACAAACAATAACGTGCTAAATGGCCGCCTTTTTATGTGTGAATATTTTCACCTATTTACATAACAATATCCCCACGCTGCCTTTACGTAACCAATACGTAATGCGCCAAATCCAAACCGAGTATATATGTGTGTGGAATATGACCTGGATGGTCAGCGCGATGTCAATTTATCTCTGCGCAGAGGCGGTATCGTAGCCCATGAGGTCCAACCGAGGCGCGAATATTGCTCGTTGAAAACTTTTACCAATACCCTGCACGAAACGACGTGAAATACCGTCAGTCGATGCAATTTTTGATGACCTCTCCAGAGGTCCATAATTACACAAATGATAGATTACATCAGCATAAATCCCAAGCATTCAACATTACTATGCGAAAAGTAACATTGTTGTATCCGACATCACAATCCATAATAATATATGTGTTTTATTCTATCATACATTTTAATAAAACAGAATGAGTTAAAGCATGGAATCATTCACAAAAACAAGGTTATGAAAGAAACATGATGGTGATGACGTTGGTGATGACAGCGTGTTGGTCCTTGAAACAAACTGTAGGGCAATTTGTCTATTATGATTGACTCAAGTCTGGTTATTCTTCGTGTCTTGTTATCTTATACTCCTTAGGTAGCTGCACCATTTTGCGCCTGAGTACAAGAACTCCGCGTGTAGTGTACTATTTCAAATTAGATAACATTGGATGCTATTTGCGTTTAGAGGAACACTTTCAAAAACGCCATCTATTGGCGATGTATGCATATCACTCAAACCGTTGTTCTTGGAGGGCGCACATCGAGAGTGTAATATATATTCACCTAGACGAAAGCAAAACGTCTTATAAAAACGCAAATTACACCATCAGATTGGGCCACGCGTTGAATTAATGGTAACAGCTGATATACGCGAACTTGTATATGTCTATGTCTTGCAGGAAGATCGCTAAAACAACACCGCCGGGACAGTGGTCGGATAATCAAGTTTAGTCGGCGTGGTGGTTCAAATGAAGCTGTCGTGCAATTTGCCTATTTCGATTAACTCGTGAATGGTTATTCCACAAAGTCCACAATAAGGAAAGACGGGTTTAATCAAAAACCGTATGTAATCTTTATTTTGTTGAGGATGGTTGTGGAATAAACTGTTGGAACAGCATGAATTATTTTTTAATTCAACAAACAATAACGTGCTAAATGGCCGCTTTTTTATGTGTGAATATTTTCACCTATTTACATAACAATATCCCCACGCTGCCTTTACGTAACCAATACGTAATGCGCCAAATCCAAACCGAGTATATATGTGTGTGGAATATGACCTGGATTGTCTGGTCAGCGCGATGTCAATTTATCTCTGCGCAGAGGCGATATCGTAGCCCATGAGGTCCAACCGAGGCGCGATTATTGCTAGTTGAAAACTTTTACCAATACCCTGCACGAAACGACGTGAAATACCGTCGGTCGATGCAATTTTTGATGACCTCTCCAGAGGTCCATAATTAAACAAATGATAGATTACATCAGCATAAATCCCAAGCATTCAACAATACTATGCGACAAGTAACATTGTTGTATCCGACATCTCAATCCATAATAATATATGTGTTTTATTCTATCATAGATTTTAATTAAACAGAATGAGTTAAAGCATGGCATCATTCACAAAAACAAGGTTATGAAAGAAACATGATGGTGATGACGTTGGTGATGACAGCGTGTTGGTCCTTGAAACAAACTGTCGTGCAATTTGTCTATTATGATTGACTCAAGTCTTGTTATTCTTCGTGTCTTGTTATCTTATACTTTTTAGGTAGCTGCACCATTTTGCGCCTGGGTACAAGAACTCTGCGTGTAGTGTACTATTTCAAATTAGATAACATTGGATGCTATTTGCGTTTAGAGGAACACTTTCAAAAACGCCATCTATTGGCGATGTATGCATATCACTCGAACCGTTGTTCTTGGAGGGCGCACATCGAGAGTGTAATATATATTCACCTAGACGAAAGCAAAACGTCTTATAAAAACGCTAATTACACCATCAGATTGGGCCACGCGTTGAATTAATGGTAACAGCTGATATACGCGAACTTGTATATGTCTATGTCTTGCAGGAAGTTCGCTAAAACAACACCGCCGGGACAGTGGTCGGATAATCAAGTTTAGTCGGCGTGGTGGTTCTAATGAAGCTGTCGTGCAATTTGCCTATTTCGATTGACTCGTGAATGGTTATTCCACAAAGTCCACAATAAGGAAAGACGGGTTTAATCAAAAACCGTATGTAATCTTTATTTTGTTGAGGATGGTTGTGGAATAAACTGTTGGAACAGCATGAATTATTTTTTTAATTCAACAAACAATAACGTGCTAAATGGCCGCCTTTTTATGTGTGAATATTTTCACCTATTTATATAACAATATCCCCACGCTGCCTTTACGTAACCAATACGTAATGCGCCAAATCCAAACCGAGTATATATGTGTGTGGAATATGACCTGGATTGTCTGGTCAGCGCGATGTCAATTTATCTCTGCGCAGAGGCGATATCGTAGCCCATGAGGTCCAACCGAGGCGCGATTATTGCTAGTTGAAAACTTTTACCAATACCCTGCACGAAACGACGTGAAATACCATTGGTCGATGCAATTTTTGATGACCTCTCCGGTGGTCCACAATTAAACAAATGATAGATTACATCAGCATAAATCCCTAGCATTCAACAATACTATGCGAAAAGTTAACATTGTTGTATCCGACATCTCAATCCATAATAATATATGTGTTTTATTCTATCATAGATTTTAATTAAACAGAATGAGTTAAAGCATGGAATCATTCACAAAAACAAGGTTATGATAGAAACATGATGGTGATGACGTTGGTGATGACAGCGTGTTGGTCCTTGAAACAACCTGTAGGGCAATTTGTCTATTATGATTGACTCAAGTCTTGTTATTCTTCGTGTCTTGTTATCTTATACTCATTAGGTAGCTGCACTATTTTGCGCCTGAGTACAAGAGCTCTGCGTGTAGTGTACTATTTCAAATTAGATAACATTGGATGCTATTTTCGTTTAGAGGAACACTTTCAAAATGCCATCTATTGGCGATGTAAGCATATCACTCGAACCGTTGTTCTTGGAGGGCGCACATCGAGAGTGTAATATATATTCACCTAGACGAAAGCAAAACGTCTTATAAAAACGCAAATTACACCATCAGATTGGGCCACGGGTTGAATTAATGGTAACAGCTGATATACGCGAACTTGTATATGTCTATGTCTTGCAGGAAGTTCGCTAAAATAACACCGCCGGGACAGTGGTCGGATAATCAAGTTTAGTCGGCGTGGTGGTTCTAATGAAGCTGTCGTGCAATTTGCCTATTTCGATTGACTCGTGAATGGTTATTCCACAAAGTCCACAATAAGGAAAGACGGGTTTAATCAAAAACCGTATGTAATCTTTATTTTGTTGAGGATGGTTGTGGAATAAACTGTTGGAACAGCATGAATTATTTTTTAATTCAACAAACAATAACGTGCTAAATGGCCGCCTTTTTATGTGTGAATATTTTCACCTATTTACATAACAATATCCCCACGCTGCCTTTACGTAACCAATACGTAATGCGCCAAATCCAAACCGAGTATATATGTGTGTGGAATATGACCTGGATGGTCAGCGCGATGTCAATTTATCTCTGCGCAGAGGCGGTATCGTAGCCCATGAGGTCCAACCGAGGCGCGAATATTGCTCGTTGAAAACTTTTACCAATACCCTGCACGAAACGACGTGAAATACCGTCAGTCGATGCAATTTTTGATGACCTCTCCAGAGGTCCATAATTACACAAATGATAGATTACATCAGCATAAATCCCAAGCATTCAACATTACTATGCGAAAAGTAACATTGTTGTATCCGACATCACAATCCATAATAATATATGTGTTTTATTCTATCATACATTTTAATAAAATAGAATGAGTTAAAGCATGGAATCATTCACAAAAACAAGGTTATGAAAGAAACATGATGGTGATGACGTTGGTGATGACAGCGTGTTGGTCCTTGAAACAAACTGTAGGGCAATTTGTCTATTATGATTGACTCAAGTCTGGTTATTCTTCGTGTCTTGTTATCTTATACTCCTTAGGTAGCTGCACCATTTTGCGCCTAAGTACAAGAACTCCGCGTGTAGTGTACTATTTCAAATTAGATAACATTGGATGCTATTTGCGTTTAGAGGAACACTTTCAAAAACGCCATCTATTGGCGATGTATGCATATCACTCAAACCGTTGTTCTTGGAGGGCGCACATCGAGAGTGTAATATATATTCACCTAGACGAAAGCAAAACGTCTTATAAAAACGCAAATTACACCATCAGATTGGGCCACGCGTTGAATTAATGGTAACAGCTGATATACGCGAACTTGTATATGTCTATGTCTTGCAGGAAGATCGCTAAAACAACACCGCCGGGACAGTGGTCGGATAATCAAGTTTAGTCGGCGTGGTGGTTCAAATGAAGCTGTCGTGCAATTTGCCTATTTCGATTAACTCGTGAATGGTTATTCCACAAAGTCCACAATAAGGAAAGACGGGTTTAATCAAAAACCGTATGTAATCTTTATTTTGTTGAGGATGGTTGTGGAATAAACTGTTGGAACAGCATGAATTATTTTTTAATTCAACAAACAATAACGTGCTAAATGGCCGCTTTTTATGTGTGAATATTTTCACCTATTTACATAACAATATCCCCACGCTGCCTTTACGTAACCAATACGTAATGCGCCAAATCCAAACCGAGTATATATGTGTGTGGAATATGACCTGGATTGTCTGGTCAGCGCGATGTCAATTTATCTCTGCGCAGAGGCGATATCGTAGCCCATGAGGTCCAACCGAGGCGCGATTATTGCTAGTTGAAAACTTTTACCAATACCCTGCACGAAACGACGTGAAATACCGTCGGTCGATGCAATTTTTGATGACCTCTCCAGAGGTCCATAATTAAACAAATGATAGATTACATCAGCATAAATCCCAAGCATTCAACAATACTATGCGACAAGTAACATTGTTGTATCCGACATCTCAATCCATAATAATATATGTGTTTTATTCTATCATAGATTTTAATTAAACAGAATGAGTTAAAGCATGGAATCATTCACAAAAACAAGGTTATGAAAGAAACATGATGGTGATGACGTTGGTGATGACAGCGTGTTGGTCCTTGAAACAAACTGTAGGGCAATTTGTCTATTATGATTGACTCAAGTCTGGTTATTCTTCGTGTCTTGTTATCTTATACTCCTTAGGTAGCTGCACCATTTTGCGCCTGAGTACAAGAACTCCGCGTGTAGTGTACTATTTCAAATTAGATAACATTGGATGCTATTTGCGTTTAGAGGAACACTTTCAAAAACGCCATCTATTGGCGATGTATGCATATCACTCAAACCGTTGTTCTTGGAGGGCGCACATCGAGAGTGTAATATATATTCACCTAGACGAAAGCAAAACGTCTTATAAAAACGCAAATTACACCATCAGATTGGGCCACGCGTTGAATTAATGGTAACAGCTGATATACGCGAACTTGTATATGTCTATGTCTTGCAGGAAGATCGCTAAAACAACACCGCCGGGACAGTGGTCGGATAATCAAGTTTAGTCGGCGTGGTGGTTCAAATGAAGCTGTCGTGCAATTTGCCTATTTCGATTAACTCGTGAATGGTTATTCCACAAAGTCCACAATAAGGAAAGACGGGTTTAATCAAAAACCGTATGTAATCTTTATTTTGTTGAGGATGGTTGTGGAATAAACTGTTGGAACAGCATGAATTATTTTTTAATTCAACAAACAATAACGTGCTAAATGGCCGCTTTTTTATGTGTGAATATTTTCACCTATTTACATAACAATATCCCCACGCTGCCTTTACGTAACCAATACGTAATGCGCCAAATCCAAACCGAGTATATATGTGTGTGGAATATGACCTGGATTGTCTGGTCAGCGCGATGTCAATTTATCTCTGCGCAGAGGCGATATCGTAGCCCATGAGGTCCAACCGAGGCGCGATTATTGCTAGTTGAAAACTTTTACCAATACCCTGCACGAAACGACGTGAAATACCGTCGGTCGATGCAATTTTTGATGACCTCTCCAGAGGTCCATAATTAAACAAATGATAGATTACATCAGCATAAATCCCAAGCATTCAACAATACTATGCGACAAGTAACATTGTTGTATCCGACATCTCAATCCATAATAATATATGTGTTTTATTCTATCATAGATTTTAATTAAACAGAATGAGTTAAAGCATGGCATCATTCACAAAAACAAGGTTATGAAAGAAACATGATGGTGATGACAGCGTGTTGGTCCTTGAAACAAACTGTAGGGCAATTTGTCTATTATGATTGACTCAAGTCTTGTTATTCTTCGTGTCTTGTTATCTTATACTCTTTAGGTAGCTGCACCATTTTGCGCCTGAGTACAAGAGCTCTGCGTGTAGTGTACTATTTCAAATTAGATAACATTGGATGCTATTTGCGTTTAGAGGAACACTTTCAAAAACGCCATCTATTGGCGATGTATGCATGTCACTCGAACCGTTGTTCTTGGAGGGCGCACATCGAGAGTGTAATATATATTCACCTAGACGAAAGCAAAACGTCTTATAAAAACGCAAATTACACCATCAGATTGGGCCACGGGTTGAATTAATGGTAACAGCTGATATACGCGAACTTGTATATGTCTATGACTTGCAGGAGGTTCGCTAAAACAACACCGCCGGGACAGTGGTCGGATAATCAAGTTTAGTCGGCGTGGTGGTTCTAATGAAGCTGTCGTGCAATTTGCCTATTTCGATTGACTCGTGAATGGTTATTCCACAAAGTCCACCATAAGGAAAGACGGGTTTAATCAAAAACCGTATGTAATCTTTATTTTGTTGAGGATGGTTGTGGAATAAACTGTTGGAACAGCATTAATTATTTTTTAATTCAACAAACAATAACGTGCTAAATGGCCGCTTTTTTATGTGTGAATATTTTCACCTATTTACATAACAATATCCCCACGCTGCCTTTACGTAACCAATACGTAATGCTCCAAATCCAAACCGGGTATATATGTGTGTGGAATATGACCTGGATTGTCTGGTCAGCGCGATGTCAATTTATCTCTGCGCAGAGGCGATATCGTAGCCCATGAGGTCCAACCGAGGCGCAATTATTGCTAGTTGAAAACTTTTACCAATACCCTGCACGAAACGACGTGAAATACCGTTGGTCGATGCAATTTTTGATGACCTCTCCGGTGGTCCATAATTAAACAAATGATAGATTACATCAGCATAAATCCCTAGCATTCAACAATACTATGCGAAAAGTAACATTGTTGTATCCGACATCTCAATCCATAATAATGTATGTGTTTTATTCTATCATAGATTTTAATTAAACAGAATGAGTTAAAGCATGGCATCATTCACAAAAACAAGGTTATGAAAGAAACATGATGGTGATGACGTTGGTGATGACAGCGTGTTGGTCCTTGAAACAAACTGTCGTGCAATTTGTCTATTATGATTGACTCAAGTCTTGTTATTCTTCGTGTCTTGTTATCTTATACTCTTTTGGTAGCTGCACCATTTTGCGCCTGAGTACAAGAACTCTGCGTGTAGTGTACTATTTCAAATTAGATAACATTGGATGCTATTTGCGTTTAGAGGAACACTTTCAAAAACGCCATCTATTGGCGATGTATGCATATCACTCGAACCGTTGTTCTTGGAGGGCGCACATCGAGAGTGTAATATATATTCACATAGACGAAAGCAAAACGTCTTATAAAAACGCAAATTACACCATCAGATTGGGCCACGCGTTGAATTAATGGTAACAGCTGATATACGCGAACTTGTATATGTCTATGTCTTGCAGGAAGTTCGCTAAAACAACACCGCCGGGACAGTGGTCGGATAATCAAGTTTAGTCGGCGTGGTGGTTCTAATGAAGCTGTCGTGCAATTTGCCTATTTCGATTAACTCGTGAATGGTTATTCCACAAAGTCCACAATAAGGAAAGACGGGTTTAATCAAAAACCGTATGTAATCTTTATTTTGTTGAGGATGGTTGTGGAATAAACTGTTGGAACAGCATGAATTATTTTTTTAATTCAACAAACAATAACGTGCTAAATGGCCGCTTTTTTATGTGTGAATATTTTCACCTATTTACATAACAATATCCCCACGCTGCCTTTACGTAACCAATACGTAATGCGCCAAATCCAAACCGAGTATATATGTGTGTGGAATATGACCTGGATTGTCTGGTCAGCGCGATGTCAATTTATCTCTGCGCAGAGGCAATATCGTAGCCCATGAGGTCCAACCGAGGCGCGATTATTGCTAGTTGAAAACTTTTACCAATACCCTGCACGAAACGACGTGAAATACCTTCGGTCGATGCAATTTTTGATGACCTCTCCAGAGGTCCATCATTAAACAAATGATAGATTACATCAGCATAAATCCCAAGCATTCAACAATACTATGCGACAAGTAACATTGTTGTATCCGACATCTCAATCCATAATAATATATGTGTTTTATTCTATCATAGATTTTAATTAAACAGAATGAGTTAAAGCATGGCATCATTCACAAAAACAAGGTTATGAAAGAAACATGATGGTGATGACGTTGGTGATGACAGCGTGTTGGTCCTTGAAACAAACTGTCGTGCAATTTGTCTATTATGATTGACTCAAGTCTTGTTATTCTTTGTGTCTTGTTATCTTATACTTTTTAGGTAGCTGAACCATTTTGCGCCTGGGTACAAGAACTCTGCGTGTAGTGTACTATTTCAAATTAGATAACATTGGATGCTATTTGCGTTTAGAGGAACACTTTCAAAAACGCCATCTATTGGCGATGTATGCATATCACTCGAACCGTTGTTCTTGGAGGGCGCACATCGAGAGTGTAATATATATTCACATAGACGAAAGCAAAACGTCTTATAAAAACGCAAATTACACCATCAGATTGGGCCACGCGTTGAATTAATGGTAACAGCTGATATACGCGAACTTGTATATGTCTATGTCTTGCAGGAAGTTCGCTAAAACAACACCGCCGGGACAGTGGTCGGATAATCAAGTTTAGTCGGCGTGGTGGTTCTAATGAAGCTGTCGTGCAATTTGCCTATTTCAATTAACTCGTGAATGCTTATTCCACAAAGTCCACAATAAGGAAAGACGGGTTTAATCAAAAACCGTATGTAATCTTTATTTTGTTGAGGATGGTTGTGGAATAAACTGTTGGAACAGCATGAATTATTTTTTTAATTCAACAAACAATAACGTGCTAAATGGCCGCTTTTTTATGTGTGAATATTTTCACCTATTTACATAACAATATCCCCACGCTGCCTTTACGTAACCAATACGTAAAGCGCCAAATCCAAACCGAGTATATATGTGTGTGGAATATGACCTGGATTGTCTGGTCAGCGCGATGTCAATTTATCTCTGCGCAGAGGCGATATCATAGCCCATGAGGTCCAACCGAGGCGCGATTATTGCTAGTTGAAAACTTTTACCAATACCCTGCACGAAACGACGTGAAATACCGTCGGTCGATGCAATTTTTGATGACCTCTCCGGAGGTCCATAATTAAACAAATGATAGATTACATCAGCATAAATCCCAAGCATTCAACAATACTATGCGAAAAGTAACATTGTTGTATCCGACATCTCAATCCATAATAATATATGTGTTTTATTCTATCATAGATTTTAATTAAACAGAATGAGTTAAAGCATGGCATCATTCACAAAAACAAGGTTATGAAAGAAACATGGTGGTGATGACGTTGGTGATGACAGCGTGTTGGTCCTTGAAACAAACTGTCGTGCAATTTGTCTATTATGATTGACTCAAGTCTTGTTATTCTTCGTGTCTTGTTATCTTATACTCTTTAGGTAGCTGCACCATTTTGCGTCTGAGTACAAGAGCTCTGCGTGTAGTGTACTATTTCAAATTAGATAACATTGGATGCTATTTGCGTTTAGAGGAACACTTTCAAAAACGCCATCTATTGGCGATGTATGCATATCACTCGAACCGTTGTTCTTGGAGGGCGCACATCGAGAGTGTAATATATATTCACCTAGACGAAAGCAAAACGTCTTATAAAAACGCAAATTACACCATCAGATTGGGCCACGGGTTGAATTAATGGTAACAGCTGATATACGCGAACTTGTATATGTCTATGTCTTGCAGGAAGTTCGCTAAAACAACACCGCCGGGACAGTGGTCGGATAATCAAGTTTAGTCGGCGTGGTGGTTCTAATGAAGCTGTCGTGCAATTTGCCTATTTCGATTGACTCGTGAATGGTTATTCCACAAAGTCCACAATAAGGAAAGACGGGTTTAATCAAAAACCGTATGTAATCTTTATTTTGTTGAGGATGGTTGTGGAATAAACTGTTGGAACAGCATGAATTATTTTTTTAATTCAACAAACAATAACGTGCTAAATGGCCGCCTTTTTATGTGTGAATATTTTCACCTATTTACATAACAATATCCCCACGCTGCCTTTACGTAACCAATACGTAATGCGCCAAATCCAAACCGAGTATATATGTGTGTGGAATATGACCTGGATTGTCTGGTCAGCGCGATGTCAATTTATCTCTGCGCAGAGGCGATATCGTAGCCCATGAGGTCCAACCGAGGCGCGATTATTGCTAGTTGAAAACTTTTACCAATACCCTGCACGAAACGACGTGAAATACCGTCGGTCGATGCAATTTTTGATGACCTCTCCGGAGGTCCATAATTAAACAAATGATAGATTACATCAGCATAAATCCCAAGCATTCAACAATACTATGCGAAAAGTAACATTGTTGTATCCGACATCTCAATCCATAATAATATATGTGTTTTATTCTATCATAGATTTTAATTAAACAGAATGAGTTAAAGCATGGCATCATTCACAAAAACAAGGTTATTAAAGAAACATGATGGTGATGACGTTGGTGATGACAGCGTGTTGGTCCTTGAAACAAACTGTCGTGCAATTTGTCTATTATGATTGACTCAAGTCTTGTTATTCTTCGTGTCTTGTTATCTTATACTCTTTAGGTAGCTGCACCATTTTGCGCCTGAGTACAAGAACTCTGCGTGTAGTGTACTATTTCAAATTAGATAACATTGGATGCTATTTGCGTTTAGAGGAACACTTTCAAAAACGCCATCTATTGGCGATGTATGCACATCACTCGAACCGTTGTTCTTGGAGGGCGCACATCGAGAGTGTAATATATATTTACCTAGACGAAAGCAAAACGTCTTATAAAAACGCAAATTACACCATCAGATTGGGCCACGGGTTGAATTAATGGTAACAGCTGATATACGCGAACTTGTATATGTCTATATCTTGCAGGAAGTTCGCTAAAACAACACCGCCGGGACAGTGGTCGGATAATCAAGTTTAGTCGGCGTGGTGGTTCTAATGAAGCTGTCGTGCAATTTGCCTATTTCGATTGACTCGTGAATGGTTATTCCACAAAGTCCACAAGAAGGAAAGTCGGGTTTAATCAAAAACCGTATGTAATCTTTATTTTGTTGAGGATGGTTGTGGAATAAACTGTTGGAACAGCATGAATTATTTTTTAATTCAACAAACAGTAACGTGCTACTAAATGGCCGCCTTTTTATGTGTGAATATTTTCACCTATTTACATAACAATATCCCCACGCTGCCTTTACGTAACCAATACGTAATGCGCCAAATCCAAACCGAGTATATATGTGTGTGGAATATGACCTGGATTGTCTGGTCAGCGCGATGTCAATTTATCTCTGCGCAGAGGCGATATCGTAGCCCATGAGGTCCAACAGAGGCGCGATTATTGCTAGTTGAAAACTTTTACCAATACCCTGCACGAAACGACGTGAAATACCGTCGGTCGATGCAATTTTTGATGACCTCTCCGGAGGTCCATAATTAAACAAATGATAGATTACATCAACCTAAATCCAAAGCATTCAACAATACTATGCGAAAAGTAACATTGTTGTATCCGACATCTCAATCCATAATAATATATATGTTTTATTCTATCATAGATTTTAATAAAACAGAATGAGTTAAAGCATGGCATCATTTACAAAAACAAGGTTATGAAAGAAACATGATGGTGATGACGTTGGTGATGACAGCGTGTTGGTCCTAGAAACAAACTGTCGTGCAATTTGACTATTATGATTGACACAAGTCTGGTTATTCTTCGTGTCTTGTTATCTTATACTCCTTAGGTAGCTGCACCATTTTGCGCCTGAGTACAAGAGCTCTGCGTGTAGTGTACTATTTCAAATTAGATACCATTGGATGCTATTTGCGTTTATAGGAACACTTTCAAAAACGCCATCTATTGGCGACGTATGCATGTCACTCGAACCGTTGTTCTTGAAGGGCGCACATCGAGAGTGTAATATATATTCACCTAGACGAAAGCAAAACGTCTTATAAAAACGCAAATTACACCATCAGATTGGGCCACGGGTTGAATTAATGGTAACAGCTGATATACGCGAACTTGTATATGTCTATGTCTTGCAGGAAGTTCGCTAAAACAACACCGCCGGGACAGTGGTCGGATAATCAAGTTTAGTCGGCGTGGTGGTTCTAATGAAGCTGTCGTGCAATTTGCCTATTTCGATTGACTCGTGAATGGTTATTCCACAAAGTCCACAATAAGGAAAGACGGGTTTAATCAAAAACCGTATGTAATCTTTATTTTGTTGAGGATGGTTGTGGAATAAACTGTTGGAACAGCATGAATTATTTTTTAATTCAACAAACAATAACGTGCTAAATGGCCGCCTTTTTATGTGTGAATATTTTCACCTATTTACATAACAATATCCCCACTCTGCCTTTACGTAACCAATACGTAATGCGCCAAATCCAAACCGGGTATATATGTGTGTGGAATATGACCTGGATTGTCTGGTCAGCGCGATGTCAATTTATCTCTGCGCAGAGGCGATATCGTAGCCCATGAGGTCCAACCGAGGCGCGATTATTGCTAGTTGAAAACTTTTACCAATACCCTGCACGAAACGACGTGAAATACCGTTGGTCGATGCAATTTTTGATGACCTCTCCGGTGGTCCACAATTAAACAAATGATAGATTACATCAGCATAAATCCCAAGCATTCAACAATACTATGCGAAAAGTAACATTGTTGTATCCGACATCTCAATCCATAATAATATATGTGTTTTATTCTATCATAGATTTTAATTAAACAGAATGAGTTAAAGCATGGCATCATTCACAAAAACAAGGTTATGAAAGAAACATGTTGGTGATGACGTTGGTGATGACAGCGTGTTGGTCCTTGAAACAAACTGTCGTGCAATTTGTCTATTATGATTGATTCAAGTCTTGTTATTCTTCGTGTCTTGTTATCTTATACTCTTTAGGTAGCTGCACCATTTTGCGCCTGAGTACAAGAGCTCTGCGTGTAGTGTACTATTTCAAATTAGATAACATTGGATGCTATTTGCGTTTAGAGGAACACTTTCAAAAACGCCATCTATTGGCGATGTATGCATATCACTCGAACCGTTGTTCTTGGAGGGCGCACATCGAGAGTGTAATATATATTCACATAGACGAAAGCAAAACGTCTTATAAAAACGCAAATTACACCATCAGATTGGGCCACGCGTTGAATTAATGGTAACAGCTGATATACGCGAACTTGTATATGTCTATGTCTTGCAGGAAGTTCGCTAAAACAACACCGCCGGGACAGTGGTCGGATAATCAAGTTTAGTCGGCGTGGTGGTTCTAATGAAGCTGTCGTGCAATTTGCCTATTTCAATTAACTCGTGAATGCTTATTCCACAAAGTCCACAATAAGGAAAGACGGGTTTAATCAAAAACCGTATGTAATCTTTATTTTGTTGAGGATGGTTGTGGAATAAACTGTTGGAACAGCATGAATTATTTTTTTAATTCAACAAACAATAACGTGCTAAATGGCCGCTTTTTTATGTGTGAATATTTTCACCTATTTACATAACAATATCCCCACGCTGCCTTTACGTAACCAATACGTAAAGCGCCAAATCCAAACCGAGTATATATGTGTGTGGAATATGACCTGGATTGTCTGGTCAGCGCGATGTCAATTTATCTCTGCGCAGAGGCGATATCATAGCCCATGAGGTCCAACCGAGGCGCGATTATTGCTAGTTGAAAACTTTTACCAATACCCTGCACGAAACGACGTGAAATACCGTCGGTCGATGCAATTTTTGATGACCTCTCCGGAGGTCCATAATTAAACAAATGATAGATTACATCAGCATAAATCCCAAGCATTCAACAATACTATGCGAAAAGTAACATTGTTGTATCCGACATCTCAATCCATAATAATATATGTGTTTTATTCTATCATAGATTTTAATTAAACAGAATGAGTTAAAGCATGGCATCATTCACAAAAACAAGGTTATGAAAGAAACATGGTGGTGATGACGTTGGTGATGACAGCGTGTTGGTCCTTGAAACAAACTGTCGTGCAATTTGTCTATTATGATTGACTCAAGTCTTGTTATTCTTCGTGTCTTGTTATCTTATACTCTTTAGGTAGCTGCACCATTTTGCGTCTGAGTACAAGAGCTCTGCGTGTAGTGTACTATTTCAAATTAGATAACATTGGATGCTATTTGCGTTTAGAGGAACACTTTCAAAAACGCCATCTATTGGCGATGTATGCATATCACTCGAACCGTTGTTCTTGGAGGGCGCACATCGAGAGTGTAATATATATTCACCTAGACGAAAGCAAAACGTCTTATAAAAACGCAAATTACACCATCAGATTGGGCCACGGGTTGAATTAATGGTAACAGCTGATATACGCGAACTTGTATATGTCTATGTCTTGCAGGAAGTTCGCTAAAACAACACCGCCGGGACAGTGGTCGGATAATCAAGTTTAGTCGGCGTGGTGGTTCTAATGAAGCTGTCGTGCAATTTGCCTATTTCGATTGACTCGTGAATGGTTATTCCACAAAGTCCACAATAAGGAAAGACGGGTTTAATCAAAAACCGTATGTAATCTTTATTTTGTTGAGGATGGTTGTGGAATAAACTGTTGGAACAGCATGAATTATTTTTTTAATTCAACAAACAATAACGTGCTAAATGGCCGCCTTTTTATGTGTGAATATTTTCACCTATTTACATAACAATATCCCCACGCTGCCTTTACGTAACCAATACGTAATGCGCCAAATCCAAACCGAGTATATATGTGTGTGGAATATGACCTGGATTGTCTGGTCAGCGCGATGTCAATTTATCTCTGCGCAGAGGCGATATCGTAGCCCATGAGGTCCAACCGAGGCGCGATTATTGCTAGTTGAAAACTTTTACCAATACCCTGCACGAAACGACGTGAAATACCGTCGGTCGATGCAATTTTTGATGACCTCTCCGGAGGTCCATAATTAAACAAATGATAGATTACATCAGCATAAATCCCAAGCATTCAACAATACTATGCGAAAAGTAACATTGTTGTATCCGACATCTCAATCCATAATAATATATGTGTTTTATTCTATCATAGATTTTAATTAAACAGAATGAGTTAAAGCATGGCATCATTCACAAAAACAAGGTTATTAAAGAAACATGATGGTGATGACGTTGGTGATGACAGCGTGTTGGTCCTTGAAACAAACTGTCGTGCAATTTGTCTATTATGATTGACTCAAGTCTTGTTATTCTTCGTGTCTTGTTATCTTATACTCTTTAGGTAGCTGCACCATTTTGCGCCTGAGTACAAGAACTCTGCGTGTAGTGTACTATTTCAAATTAGATAACATTGGATGCTATTTGCGTTTAGAGGAACACTTTCAAAAACGCCATCTATTGGCGATGTATGCACATCACTCGAACCGTTGTTCTTGGAGGGCGCACATCGAGAGTGTAATATATATTTACCTAGACGAAAGCAAAACGTCTTATAAAAACGCAAATTACACCATCAGATTGGGCCACGGGTTGAATTAATGGTAACAGCTGATATACGCGAACTTGTATATGTCTATATCTTGCAGGAAGTTCGCTAAAACAACACCGCCGGGACAGTGGTCGGATAATCAAGTTTAGTCGGCGTGGTGGTTCTAATGAAGCTGTCGTGCAATTTGCCTATTTCGATTGACTCGTGAATGGTTATTCCACAAAGTCCACAAGAAGGAAAGTCGGGTTTAATCAAAAACCGTATGTAATCTTTATTTTGTTGAGGATGGTTGTGGAATAAACTGTTGGAACAGCATGAATTATTTTTTAATTCAACAAACAGTAACGTGCTACTAAATGGCCGCCTTTTTATGTGTGAATATTTTCACCTATTTACATAACAATATCCCCACGCTGCCTTTACGTAACCAATACGTAATGCGCCAAATCCAAACCGAGTATATATGTGTGTGGAATATGACCTGGATTGTCTGGTCAGCGCGATGTCAATTTATCTCTGCGCAGAGGCGATATCGTAGCCCATGAGGTCCAACAGAGGCGCGATTATTGCTAGTTGAAAACTTTTACCAATACCCTGCACGAAACGACGTGAAATACCGTCGGTCGATGCAATTTTTGATGACCTCTCCGGAGGTCCATAATTAAACAAATGATAGATTACATCAACCTAAATCCAAAGCATTCAACAATACTATGCGAAAAGTAACATTGTTGTATCCGACATCTCAATCCATAATAATATATATGTTTTATTCTATCATAGATTTTAATAAAACAGAATGAGTTAAAGCATGGCATCATTTACAAAAACAAGGTTATGAAAGAAACATGATGGTGATGACGTTGGTGATGACAGCGTGTTGGTCCTAGAAACAAACTGTCGTGCAATTTGACTATTATGATTGACACAAGTCTGGTTATTCTTCGTGTCTTGTTATCTTATACTCCTTAGGTAGCTGCACCATTTTGCGCCTGAGTACAAGAGCTCTGCGTGTAGTGTACTATTTCAAATTAGATACCATTGGATGCTATTTGCGTTTATAGGAACACTTTCAAAAACGCCATCTATTGGCGACGTATGCATGTCACTCGAACCGTTGTTCTTGAAGGGCGCACATCGAGAGTGTAATATATATTCACCTAGACGAAAGCAAAACGTCTTATAAAAACGCAAATTACACCATCAGATTGGGCCACGGGTTGAATTAATGGTAACAGCTGATATACGCGAACTTGTATATGTCTATGTCTTGCAGGAAGTTCGCTAAAACAACACCGCCGGGACAGTGGTCGGATAATCAAGTTTAGTCGGCGTGGTGGTTCTAATGAAGCTGTCGTGCAATTTGCCTATTTCGATTGACTCGTGAATGGTTATTCCACAAAGTCCACAATAAGGAAAGACGGGTTTAATCAAAAACCGTATGTAATCTTTATTTTGTTGAGGATGGTTGTGGAATAAACTGTTGGAACAGCATGAATTATTTTTTAATTCAACAAACAATAACGTGCTAAATGGCCGCCTTTTTATGTGTGAATATTTTCACCTATTTACATAACAATATCCCCACTCTGCCTTTACGTAACCAATACGTAATGCGCCAAATCCAAACCGGGTATATATGTGTGTGGAATATGACCTGGATTGTCTGGTCAGCGCGATGTCAATTTATCTCTGCGCAGAGGCGATATCGTAGCCCATGAGGTCCAACCGAGGCGCGATTATTGCTAGTTGAAAACTTTTACCAATACCCTGCACGAAACGACGTGAAATACCGTTGGTCGATGCAATTTTTGATGACCTCTCCGGTGGTCCACAATTAAACAAATGATAGATTACATCAGCATAAATCCCAAGCATTCAACAATACTATGCGAAAAGTAACATTGTTGTATCCGACATCTCAATCCATAATAATATATGTGTTTTATTCTATCATAGATTTTAATTAAACAGAATGAGTTAAAGCATGGCATCATTCACAAAAACAAGGTTATGAAAGAAACATGTTGGTGATGACGTTGGTGATGACAGCGTGTTGGTCCTTGAAACAAACTGTCGTGCAATTTGTCTATTATGATTGATTCAAGTCTTGTTATTCTTCGTGTCTTGTTATCTTATACTCTTTAGGTAGCTGCACCATTTTGCGCCTGAGTACAAGAGCTCTGCGTGTAGTGTACTATTTCAAATTAGATAACATTGGATGCTATTTGCGTTTAGAGGAACACTTTCAAAAACGCCATCTATTGGCGATGTATGCATGTCACTCGAACCGTTGTTCTTGGAGGGCGCACATCGAGAGTGTAATATATATTCACCTAGACGAAAGCAAAACGTCTTATAAAAACGCAAATTACACCATCAGATTGGGCCACGGGTTGAATTAATGGTAACAGCTGATATACGCGAACTTGTATATGTCTATGTCTTGCAGGAGGTTCGCTAAAACAACACCGCCGGGACAGTGGTCGGATAATCAAGTTTAGTCGGCGTGGTGGTTCTAATGAAGCTGTCGTGCAATTTGCCTATTTCGATTGACTCGTGAATGGTTATTCCACAAAGTCCACAATAAGGAAAGACGGGTTTAATCAAAAACCGCATGTAATCTTTATTTTGTTGAGGATGGTTGTGGAATAAACTGTTGGAACAGCATGAATTATTTTTTTAATTCAACAAACAATAACGTGCTAAACGGCCGCCTTTTTATGTGTGAATATTTTCACCTATTTACATAACAATATCCCCACGCTGCCTTTACGTAACCAATACGTAATGCGCCAAATCCAAACCGGGTATATATGTGTGTGGAATATGACCTGGATTGTCTGGTCAGCGCGATGTCAATTTATCTCTGCGCAGAGGCGATATCGTAGCCCATGAGGTCCAACCGAGGCGCAATTACTCCTCGTTGAAAACTTTTACCAATACCCTGCACGAAACGACGTGAAATACCGTTGGTCGATGCAATTTTTGATGACCTCGCCGGTGGTCCATAATTAAACAAATGATAGATTACATCAGCATAAATCCCTAGCATTCAACAATACTATGCGAAAAGTAACATTGTTGTATCCGACATCTCAATCCATAATAATATATGTGTTTTATTCTATCATAGATTTTAATTAAACAGAATGAGTTAAAGCATGGCATCATTCACAAAAACAAGGTTATGAAAGAAACATGATGGTGATGACGTTGGTGATGACAGCGTGTTGGTCCTTGAAACAAACTGTAGGGCAATTTGTCTATTATGATTGACTCAAGTCTGGTTATCCTTCGTGTCTTGTTATCTTATACTCCTTAGGTAGCTGCACCATTTTGCGCCTAAGTACAAGAGCTCTGCGTGTAGTGTACTATTTCAAATTAGATAACATTGGATGCTATTTGCGTTTTGAGGAACACTTTCAAAAACGCCATCTATTGGCGATGTATGCATGTCACTCGAACCGTTGTTCTTGGAGGGCGCACATCGAGAGTGTAATATATATTCACCTAGATGAAAGCAAAACGTCTTATAAAAACGCAAATTACACCATCAGATTGGGCCATGGGTTGAATTAATGGTAACAGCTGATATACGCGAACTTGTATATGTCTATGTCTTGCAGGAAGTTCGCTAAAACAACACCGCCGGGACAGTGGTCGGATAATCAAGTTTAGTCGGCGTGGTGGTTCTAATGAAGCTGTCGTGCAATTTGCCTATTTCGATTGACTCGTGAATGGTTATTCCACAAAGTCCACAATAAGGAAAGACGGGTTTAATCAAAAACCGTATGTAATCTTTATTTTGTTGAGGATGGTTGTGGAATAAACTGTTGGAACAGCATGAATTATTTTTTTAATTCAACAAACAATAACGTGCTAAATGGCCGCCTTTTTATGTGTGAATATTTTCACCTATTTACATAACAATATCCCCACGCTGCCTTTACGTAACCAATACGTAATGCGCCAAATCCAAACCGAGTATATATGTGTGTGGAATATGACCTGGATTGTCTGGTCAGCGCGATGTCAATTTATCTCTGCGCAGAGGCGATATCGTAGCCCATGAGGTCCAACCGAGGCGCGATTATTGCTAGTTGAAAACTTTTACCAATACCCTGCACGAAACGACGTGAAATACCGTCGGTCGATGCAATTTTTGATGACCTCTCCAGAGGTCCATAATTAAACAAATGATAGATTACATCACCCTAAATCTCAAGCATTCAACAATACTATGTGAAAAGTAACATTGTTGTATCCGACATCTCAATCCATAATAATATATGTGTTTTATTCTATCATAGATTTTAATTAAACAAAATGAGTTAAAGCATGGCATCATTCACAAAAACAAGGTTATGAAAGAAACATGATGGTGATGACGTTGGTGATGACAGCGTGTTGGTCCTTGAAACAAACTGTCGTGCAATTTGTCTATTATGATTGACTCAAGTCTTGTTATTCTTCGTGTCTTGTTATCTTATACTCTTTAGGTAGCTGCACCATTTTGCGCCTGAGTACAAGAGCTCTGCGTGTAGTGTACTATTTCAAATTAGATAACATTGGATGCTATTTGCGTTTAGAGGAACACTTTCAATAACGCCATCTATTGGCGATGTATGCATATCACTCGAACCGTTGTTCTTGGAGGGCGCACATCGAGAGTGTAATATATATTCACCTAGACGAAAGCAAAACGTCTTATAAAAACGCAAATTACACCATCAGATTGGGCCACGGGTTGAATTAATGGTAACAGCTGATATACGCGAACTTGTATATGTCTATGTCTTGCAGGAAGTTCGCTAAAACAACACCGCCGGGACAGTGGTCGGATAATCAAGTTTAGTCGGCGTGGTGGTTCTAATGAAGCTGTCGTGCAATTTGCCTATTTCGATTGACTCGTGAATGGTTATTCCACAAAGTCCACAATAAGGAAAGACGGGTTTAATCAAAAACCGTATGTAATCTTTATTTTGTTGAGAATGGTTGTGGAATAAACTGTTGGAACAGCATGAATTATTTTTTTAATTCAACAAACAATAACGTGCTAAATGGCCGCCTTTTTATGTGTGAATATTTTCACCTATTTACATAACAATATCCCCACGCTGCCTTTACGTAACCAATACGTAATGCGCCAAATCCAAACCGAGTATATATGTGTGTGGAATATGACCTGGATTGTCTGGTCAGCGCGATGTCAATTTATCTCTGCGCAGAGGCGATATCGTAGCCCATGAGGTCCAACCGAGGCGCGATTATTGCTAGTTGAAAACTTTTACCAATACCCTGCACGAAACGACGTGAAATACCGTTGGTCGATGCAATTTTTGATGACCTCTCCGGTGGTCCACAATTAAACAAATGATAGATTACATCAGCATAAATCCCTAGCATTCAACAATACTATGCGAAAAGTAACATTGTTGTATCCGACATCTCAATCCATAATAATATATGTGTTTTATTCTATCATAGATTTTAATTAAACAGAATGAGTTAAAGCATGGCATCATTCACAAAAACAAGGTTATGAAAGAAACATGTTGGTGATGACGTTGGTGATGACAGCGTGTTGGTCCTTGAAACAAACTGTCGTGCAATTTGTCTATTATGATTGACTCAAGTCTTGTTATTCTTCGTGTCTTGTTATCTTATACTCTTTAGGTAGCTGCACCATTTTGCGCCTAAGTACAAGAGCTCTGCGTGTAGTGTACTATTTCAAATTAGATAACATTGGATGCTATTTGCGTTTAGAGGAACACTTTCAAAAACGCCATCTATTGGCGATGTATGCATGTCACTCGAACCGTTGTTCTTGGAGGGCGCACATCGAGAGTGTAATATATATTCACCTAGACGAAAGCAAAACGTCTTATAAAAACGCAAATTACACCATCAGATTGGGCCACGGGTTGAATTAATGGTAACAGCTGATATACGCGAACTTGTATATGTCTATGTCTTGCAGGAGGTTCGCTAAAACAACACCGCCGGGACAGTGGTCGGATAATCAAGTTTAGTCGGCGTGGTGGTTCTAATGAAGCTGTCGTGCAATTTGCCTATTTCGATTGACTCGTGAATGGTTATTCCACAAAGTCCACAATAAGGAAAGACGGGTTTAATCAAAAACCGCATGTAATCTTTATTTTGTTGAGGATGGTTGTGGAATAAACTGTTGGAACAGCATGAATTATTTTTTTAATTCAACAAACAATAACGTGCTAAACGGCCGCCTTTTTATGTGTGAATATTTTCACCTATTTACATAACAATATCCCCACGCTGCCTTTACGTAACCAATACGTAATGCGCCAAATCCAAACCGGGTATATATGTGTGTGGAATATGACCTGGATTGTCTGGTCAGCGCGATGTCAATTTATCTCTGCGCAGAGGCGATATCGTAGCCCATGAGGTCCAACCGAGGCGCAATTACTGCTCGTTGAAAACTTTTACCAATACCCTGCACGAAACGACGTGAAATACCGTTGGTCGATGCAATTTTTGATGACGTCGCCGGTGGTCCATAATTAAACAAATGATAGATTACATCAGCATAAATCCCTAGCATTCAACAATACTATGCGAAAAGTAACATTGTTGTATCCGACATCTCAATCCATAATAATATATGTGTTTTATTCTATCATAGATTTTAATTAAACAGAATGAGTTAAAGCATGGCATCATTCACAAAAACAAGGTTATGAAAGAAACATGATGGTGATGACGTTGGTGATGACAGCGTGTTGGTCCTTGAAACAAACTGTAGGGCAATTTGTCTATTATGATTGACTCAAGTCTGGTTATCCTTCGTGTCTTGTTATCTTATACTCCTTAGGTAGCTGCACCATTTTGCGCCTAAGTACAAGAGCTCTGCGTGTAGTGTACTATTTCAAATTAGATAACATTGGATGCTATTTGCGTTTTGAGGAACACTTTCAAAAACGCCATCTATTGGCGATGTATGCATGTCACTCGAACCGTTGTTCTTGGAGGGCGCACATCGAGAGTGTAATATATATTCACCTAGATGAAAGCAAAACGTCTTATAAAAACGCAAATTACACCATCAGATTGGGCCACGGGTTGAATTAATGGTAACAGCTGATATACGCGAACTTGTATATGTCTATGTCATGCAGGAAGTTCGCTAAAACAACACCGCCGGGACAGTGGTCGGATAATCAAGTTTAGTCGGCGTGGTGGTTCTAATGAAGCTGTCGTGCAATTTGCCTATTTCGATTGACTCGTGAATGGTTATTCCACAAAGTCCACAATAAGGAAAGACGGGTTTAATCAAAAACCGTATGTAATCTTTATTTTGTTGAGGATGGTTGTGGAATAATCTGTTGGAACAGCATGAATTATTTTTTTTAATTCAACAAACAATAACGTGCTAAACGGCCGCCTTTTTATGTGTGAATATTTTCACCTATTTACATAACAATATCCCCACGCTGCCTTTACGTAACCAATACGTAATGCGCCAAATCCAAACCGAGTATATATGTGTGTGGAATATGACCTGGATTGTCTGGTCAGCGCGATGTCAATTTATCTCTGCGCAGAGACGATATCGTAGCCCATGAGGTCCAACCGAGGCGCGATTATTGCTAGTTGAAAACTTTTACCAATACCCTGCACGAAACGACGTGAAATACCGTCGGTCGATGCAATTTTTGATGACCTCTCCAGAGGTCCATAATTAAACAAATGATAGATTACATCACCCTAAATCTCAAGCATTCAACAATACTATGTGAAAAGTAACATTGTTGTATCCGACATCTCAATCCATAATAATATATGTGTTTTATTCTATCATAGATTTTAATTAAACAAAATGAGTTAAAGCATGGCATCATTCACAAAAACAAGGTTATGAAAGAAACATGATGGTGATGACGTTGGTGATGACAGCGTGTTGGTCCTTGAAACAAACTGTCGTGCAATTTGTCTATTATGATTGACTCAAGTCTTGTTATTCTTCGTGTCTTGTTATCTTATACTCTTTAGGTAGCTGCACCATTTTGCGCCTGAGTACAAGAGCTCTGCGTGTAGTGTACTATTTCAAATTAGATAACATTGGATGCTATTTGCGTTTAGAGGAACACTTTCAAAAACGCCATCTATTGGCGATGTATGCATATCACTCGAACCGTTGTTCTTGGAGGGCGCACATCGAGAGTGTAATATATATTCACCTAGACGAAAGCAAAACGTCTTATAAAAACGCAAATTACACCATCAGATTGGGCCACGGGTTGAATTAATGGTAACAGCTGATATACGCGAACTTGTATATGTCTATGTCTTGCAGGAAGTTCGCTAAAACAACACCGCCGGGACAGTGGTCGGATAATCAAGTTTAGTCGGTGTGGTGGTTCTAATGAAGCTGTCGTGCAATTTGCCTATTTCGATTGACTCGTGAATGGTTATTCCACAAAGTCCACAATAAGGAAAGACGGGTTTAATCAAAAACCGTATGTAATCTTTATTTTGTTGAGGATGGTTGTGGAATAAACTGTTGGAACAGCATGAATTATTTTTTTAATTCAACAAACAATAACGTGCTAAATGGCCGCCTTTTTATGTGTGAATATTTTCACCTATTTACATAACAATATCCCCACGCTGCCTTTACGTAACCAATACGTAATGCGCCAAATCCAAACCGAGTATATATGTGTGTGGAATATGACCTGGATTGTCTGGTCAGCGCGATGTCAATTTATCTCTGCGCAGAGGCGATATCGTAGCCCATGAGGTCCAACCGAGGCGCGATTATTGCTAGTTGAAAACTTTTACCAATACCCTGCACGAAACGACGTGAAATACCGTCGGTCGATGCAATTTTTGATGACCTCTCCGGAGGTCCATAATTAAACAAATGATAGATTACATCAGCATAAATCCCAAGCATTCAACAATACTATGCGAAAAGTAACATTGTTGTATCCGACATCTCAATCCATAATAATATATGTGTTTTATTCTATCATAGATTTTAATTAAACAGAATGAGTTAAAGCATGGCATCATTCACAAAAACAAGGTTATTAAAGAAACATGATGGTGATGACGTTGGTGATGACAGCGTGTTGGTCCTTGAAACAAACTGTCGTGCAATTTGTCTATTATGATTGACTCAAGTCTTGTTATTCTTCGTGTCTTGTTATCTTATACTCTTTAGGTAGCTGCACCATTTTGCGCCTGAGTACAAGAACTCTGCGTGTAGTGTACTATTTCAAATTAGATAACATTGGATGCTATTTGCGTTTAGAGGAACACTTTCAAAAACGCCATCTATTGGCGATGTATGCACATCACTCGAACCGTTGTTCTTGGAGGGCGCACATCGAGAGTGTAATATATATTCACATAGACGAAAGCAAAACGTCTTATAAAAACGCAAATTACACCATCAGATTGGGCCACGCGTTGAATTAATGGTAACAGCTGATATACGCGAACTTGTATATGTCTATGTCTTGCAGGAAGTTCGCTAAAACAACACCGCCGGGACAGTGGTCGGATAATCAAGTTTAGTCGGCGTGGTGGTTCTAATGAAGCTGTCGTGCAATTTGCCTATTTCGATTAACTCGTGAATGGTTATTCCACAAAGTCCACAATAAGGAAAGACGGGTTTAATCAAAAACCGTATGTAATCTTTATTTTGTTGAGGATGGTTGTGGAATAAACTGTTGGAACAGCATGAATTATTTTTTTAATTCAACAAACAATAACGTGCTAAATGGCCGCTTTTTTATGTGTGAATATTTTCACCTATTTATATAACAATATCCCCACGCTGCCTTTACGTAACCAATACGCAATGCGCCAAATCCAAACCGAGTATATATGTGTGTGGAATATGACCTGGATTGTCTGGTCAGCGCGATGTCAATTTATCTCTGCGCAGAGGCGATATCGTAGCCCATGAGGTCCAACCGAGGCGCGATTATTGCTAGTTGAAAACTTTTACCAATACCCTGCACGAAACGACGTGAAATACCGTCGGTCGATGCAATTTTTGATGACCTCTCCAGAGGTCCATAATTAAACAAATGATAGTTTACATCAGCATAAATCCCAAGCATTCAACAATACTATGCGACAAGTAACATTGTTGTATCCGACATCTCAATCCATAATAATATATGTGTTTTATTCTATCATAGATTTTAATTAAACAGAATGAGTTAAAGCATGGCATCATTCACAAAAACAAGGTTATGAAAGAAACATGATGGTGATGACGTTGGTGATGACAGCGTGTTGGTCCTTGAAACAAACTGTCGTGCAATTTGTCTATTATGATTGACTCAAGTCTTGTTATTCTTCGTGTCTTGTTAACTTATACTCTTTAGGTAGCTGCACCATTTTGCGCCTGAGTAAAAGAACTCTGCGTGTAGTGTACTATTTCAAATTAGATAACATTGGATGCTATTTGCGTTTAGAGGAACACTTTCAAAAACGCCATCTATTGGCGATGTATGCATATCACTCGAACCGTTGTTCTTGGAGGGCGCACATCGAGAGTGTAATATATATTTACCTAGACGAAAGCAAAACGTCTTATAAAAACGCAAATTACACCATCAGATTGGGCCACGGGTTGAATTAATGGTAACAGCTGATATACGCGAACTTGTATATGTCTATGTCTTGCAGGAAGTTCGCTAAAACAACACCGCCGGGACAGTGGTCGGATAATCAAGTTTAGTCGGCGTGGTGGTTCTAATGAAGCTGTCGTGCAATTTGCCTATTTCGATTGACTCGTGAATGGTTATTCCACAAAGTCCACAAGAAGGAAAGTCGGGTTTAATCAAAAACCGTATGTAATCTTTATTTTGTTGAGGATGGTTGTGGAATAAACTGTTGGAACAGCATGAATTATTTTTTAATTCAACAAACAGTAACGTGCTACTAAATGGCCGCCTTTTTATGTGTGAATATTTTCACCTATTTACATAACAATATCCCCACGCTGCCTTTACGTAACCAATACGTAATGCGCCAAATCCAAACCGAGTATATATGTGTGTGGAATATGACCTGGATTGTCTGGTCAGCGCGATGTCAATTTATCTCTGCGCAGAGGCGATATCGTAGCCCATGAGGTCCAACAGAGGCGCGATTATTGCTAGTTGAAAACTTTTACCAATACCCTGCACGAAACGACGTGAAATACCGTCGGTCGATGCAATTTTTGATGACCTCTCCGGAGGTCCATAATTAAACAAATGATAGATTACATCAACCTAAATCCAAAGCATTCAACAATACTATGCGAAAAGTAACATTGTTGTATCCGACATCTCAATCCATAATAATATATATGTTTTATTCTATCATAGATTTTAATAAAACAGAATGAGTTAAAGCATGGCATCATTTACAAAAACAAGGTTATGAAAGAAACATGATGGTGATGACGTTGGTGATGACAGCGTGTTGGTCCTAGAAACAAACTGTCGTGCAATTTGACGATTATGATTGACACAAGTCTGGTTATTCTTCGTGTCTTGTTATCTTATACTCCTTAGGTAGCTGCACCATTTTGCGCCTGAGTACAAGAGCTCTGCGTGTAGTGTACTATTTCAAATTAGATACCATTGGATGCTATTTGCGTTTATAGGAACACTTTCAAAAACGCCATCTATTGGCGACGTATGCATGTCACTCGAACCGTTGTTCTTGAAGGGCGCACATCGAGAGTGTAATATATATTCACCTAGACGAAAGCAAAACGTCTTATAAAAACGCAAATTACACCATCAGATTGGGCCACGGGTTGAATTAATGGTAACAGCTGATATACGCGAACTTGTATATGTCTATGTCTTGCAGGAAGTTCGCTAAAACAACACCGCCGGGACAGTGGTCGGATAATCAAGTTTAGTCGGCGTGGTGGTTCTAATGAAGCTGTCGTGCAATTTGCCTATTTCGATTGACTCGTGAATGGTTATTCCACAAAGTCCACAATAAGGAAAGACGGGTTTAATCAAAAACCGTATGTAATCTTTATTTTGTTGAGGATGGTTGTGGAATAAACTGTTGGAACAGCATGAATTATTTTTTAATTCAACAAACAATAACGTGCTAAATGGCCGCCTTTTTATGTGTGAATATTTTCACCTATTTACATAACAATATCCCCACTCTGCCTTTACGTAACCAATACGTAATGCGCCAAATCCAAACCGGGTATATATGTGTGTGGAATATGACCTGGATTGTCTGGTCAGCGCGATGTCAATTTATCTCTGCGCAGAGGCGATATCGTAGCCCATGAGGTCCAACCGAGGCGCGATTATTGCTAGTTGAAAACTTTTACCAATACCCTGCACGAAACGACGTGAAATACCGTTGGTCGATGCAATTTTTGATGACCTCTCCGGTGGTCCACAATTAAACAAATGATAGATTACATCAGCATAAATCCCAAGCATTCAACAATACTATGCGAAAAGTAACATTGTTGTATCCGACATCTCAATCCATAATAATATATGTGTTTTATTCTATCATAGATTTTAATTAAACAGAATGAGTTAAAGCATGGCATCATTCACAAAAACAAGGTTATTGAAAGAAACATGTTGGTGATGACGTTGGTGATGACAGCGTGTTGGTCCTTGAAACAAACTGTCGTGCAATTTGTCTATTATGATTGACTCAAGTCTTGTTATTCTTCGTGTCTTGTTATCTTATACTCTTTAGGTAGCTGCACCATTTTGCGCCTGAGTACAAGAGCTCTGCGTGTAGTGTACTATTTCAAATTAGATAACATTGGATGCTATTTGCGTTTAGAGGAACACTTTCAAAAACGCCATCTATTGGCGATGTATGCATGTCACTCGAACCGTTGTTCTTGGAGGGCGCACATCGAGAGTGTAATATATATTCACCTAGACGAAAGCAAAACGTCTTATAAAAACGCAAATTACACCATCAGATTGGGCCACGGGTTGAATTAATGGTAACAGCTGATATACGCGAACTTGTATATGTCTATGTCTTGCAGGAGGTTCGCTAAAACAACACCGCCGGGACAGTGGTCGGATAATCAAGTTTAGTCGGCGTGGTGGTTCTAATGAAGCTGTCGTGCAATTTGCCTATTTCGATTGACTCGTGAATGGTTATTCCACAAAGTCCACAATAAGGAAAGACGGGTTTAATCAAAAACCGCATGTAATCTTTATTTTGTTGAGGATGGTTGTGGAATAAACTGTTGGAACAGCATGAATTATTTTTTTAATTCAACAAACAATAACGTGCTAAACGGCCGCCTTTTTATGTGTGAATATTTTCACCTATTTACATAACAATATCCCCACGCTGCCTTTACGTAACCAATACGTAATGCGCCAAATCCAAACCGGGTATATATGTGTGTGGAATATGACCTGGATTGTCTGGTCAGCGCGATGTCAATTTATCTCTGCGCAGAGGCGATATCGTAGCCCATGAGGTCCAACCGAGGCGCAATTACTGCTCGTTGAAAACTTTTACCAATACCCTGCACGAAACGACGTGAAATACCGTTGGTCGATGCAATTTTTGATGACCTCGCCGGTGGTCCATAATTAAACAAATGATAGATTACATCAGCATAAATCCCTAGCATTCAACAATACTATGCGAAAAGTAACATTGTTGTATCCGACATCTCAATCCATAATAATATATGCGTTTTATTCTATCATAGATTTTAATTAAACAGAATGAGTTAAAGCATGGCATCATTCACAAAAACAAGGTTATGAAAGAAACATGATGGTGATGACGTTGGTGATGACAGCGTGTTGGTCCTTGAAACAAACTGTAGGGCAATTTGTCTATTATGATTGACTCAAGTCTGGTTATCCTTCGTGTCTTGTTATCTTATACTCCTTAGGTAGCTGCACCATTTTGCGCCTAAGTACAAGAGCTCTGCGTGTAGTGTACTATTTCAAATTAGATAACATTGGATGCTATTTGCGTTTTGAGGAACACTTTCAAAAACGCCATCTATTGGCGATGTATGCATGTCACTCGAACCGTTGTTCTTGGAGGGCGCACATCGAGAGTGTAATATATATTCACCTAGATGAAAGCAAAACGTCTTATAAAAACGCAAATTACACCATCAGATTGGGCCACGGGTTGAATTAATGGTAACAGCTGATATACGCGAACTTGTATATGTCTATGTCTTGCAGGAAGTTCGCTAAAACAACACCGCCGGGACAGTGGTCGGATAATCAAGTTTAGTCGGCGTGGTGGTTCTAATGAAGCTGTCGTGCAATTTGCCTATTTCGATTGACTCGTGAATGGTTATTCCACAAAGTCCACAATAAGGAAAGACGGGTTTAATCAAAAACCGTATGTAATCTTTATTTTGTTGAGGATGGTTGTGGAATAAACTGTTGGAACAGCATGAATTATTTTTTAATTCAACAAACAATAACGTGCTAAATGGCCGCCTTTTTATGTGTGAATATTTTCACCTATTTACATAACAATATCCCCACTCTGCCTTTACGTAACCAATACGTAATGCGCCAAATCCAAACCGGGTATATATGTGTGTGGAATATGACCTGGATTGTCTGGTCAGCGCGATGTCAATTTATCTCTGCGCAGAGGCGATATCGTAGCCCATGAGGTCCAACCGAGGCGCGATTATTGCTAGTTGAAAACTTTTACCAATACCCTGCACGAAACGACGTGAAATACCGTTGGTCGATGCAATTTTTGATGACCTCTCCGGTGGTCCACAATTAAACAAATGATAGATTACATCAGCATAAATCCCAAGCATTCAACAATACTATGCGAAAAGTAACATTGTTGTATCCGACATCTCAATCCATAATAATATATGTGTTTTATTCTATCATAGATTTTAATTAAACAGAATGAGTTAAAGCATGGCATCATTCACAAAAACAAGGTTATGAAAGAAACATGTTGGTGATGACGTTGGTGATGACAGCGTGTTGGTCCTTGAAACAAACTGTCGTGCAATTTGTCTATTATGATTGACTCAAGTCTTGTTATTCTTCGTGTCTTGTTATCTTATACTCTTTAGGTAGCTGCACCATTTTGCGTCTGAGTACAAGAGCTCTGCGTGTAGTGTACTATTTCAAATTAGATAACATTGGATGCTATTTGCGTTTAGAGGAACACTTTCAAAAACGCCATCTATTGGCGATGTATGCATGTCACTCGAACCGTTGTTCTTGGAGGGCGCACATCGAGAGTGTAATATATATTCACCTAGACGAAAGCAAAACGTCTTATAAAAACGCAAATTACACCATCTGATTGGGCCACGGGTTGAATTAATGGTAACAGCTGATATACGCGAACTTGTATATGTCTATGTCTTGCAGGAGGTTCGCTAAAACAACACCGCCGGGACAGTGGTCGGATAATCAAGTTTAGTCGGCGTGGTGGTTCTAATGAAGCTGTCGTGCAATTTGCCTATTTCGATTGACTCGTGAATGGTTATTCCACAAAGTCCACAATAAGGAAAGACGGGTTTAATCAAAAACCGCATGTAATCTTTATTTTGTTGAGGATGGTTGTGGAATAAACTGTTGGAACAGCATGAATTATTTTTTTAATTCAACAAACAATAACGTGCTAAACGGCCGCCTTTTTATGTGTGAATATTTTCACCTATTTACATAACAATATCCCCACGCTGCCTTTACGTAACCAATACGTAATGCGCCAAATCCAAACCGGGTATATATGTGTGTGGAATATGACCTGGATTGTCTGGTCAGCGCGATGTCAATTTATCTCTGCGCAGAGGCGATATCGTAGCCCATGAGGTCCAACCGAGGCGCAATTACTGCTCGTTGAAAACTTTTACCAATACCCTGCACGAAACGACGTGAAATACCGTTGGTCGATGCAATTTTTGATGACCTCGCCGGTGGTCCATAATTAAACAAATGATAGATTACATCAGCATAAATCCCTAGCATTCAACAATACTATGCGAAAAGTAACATTGTTGTATCCGACATCTCAATCCATAATAATATATGTGTTTTATTCTATCATAGATTTTAATTAAACAGAATGAGTTAAAGCATGGCATCATTCACAAAAACAAGGTTATGAAAGAAACATGATGGTGATGACGTTGGTGATGACAGCGTGTTGGTCCTTGAAACAAACTGTAGGGCAATTTGTCTATTATGATTGACTCAAGTCTGGTTATCCTTCGTGTCTTGTTATCTTATACTCCTTAGGTAGCTGCACCATTTTGCGCCTAAGTACAAGAGCTCTGCGTGTAGTGTACTATTTCAAATTAGATAACATTGGATGCTATTTGCGTTTTGAGGAACACTTTCAAAAACGCCATCTATTGGCGATGTATGCATGTCACTCGAACCGTTGTTCTTGGAGGGCGCACATCGAGAGTGTAATATATATTCACCTAGATGAAAGCAAAACGTCTTATAAAAACGCAAATTACACCATCAGATTGGGCCACGGGTTGAATTAATGGTAACAGCTGATATACGCGAACTTGTATATGTCTATGTCATGCAGGAAGTTCGCTAAAACAACACCGCCGGGACAGTGGTCGGATAATCAAGTTTAGTCGGCGTGGTGGTTCTAATGAAGCTGTCGTGCAATTTGCCTATTTCGATTGACTCGTGAATGGTTATTCCACAAAGTCCACAATAAGGAAAGACGGGTTTAATCAAAAACCGTATGTAATCTTTATTTTGTTGAGGATGGTTGTGGAATAAACTGTTGGAACAGCATGAATTATTTTTTTAATTCAACAAACAATAACGTGCTAAACGGCCGCCTTTTTATGTGTGAATATTTTCACCTATTTACATAACAATATCCCCACGCTGCCTTTACGTAACCAATACGTAATGCGCCAAATCCAAACCGAGTATATATGTGTGTGGAATATGACCTGGATTGTCTGGTCAGCGCGATGTCAATTTATCTCTGCGCAGAGACGATATCGTAGCCCATGAGGTCCAACCGAGGCGCGATTATTGCTAGTTGAAAACTTTTACCAATACCCTGCACGAAACGACGTGAAATACCGTCGGTCGATGCAATTTTTGATGACCTCTCCAGAGGTCCATAATTAAACAAATGATAGATTACATCACCCTAAATCTCAAGCATTCAACAATACTATGTGAAAAGTAACATTGTTGTATCCGACATCTCAATCCATAATAATATATGTGTTTTATTCTATCATAGATTTTAATTAAACAAAATGAGTTAAAGCATGGCATCATTCACAAAAACAAGGTTATGAAAGAAACATGATGGTGATGACGTTGGTGATGACAGCGTGTTGGTCCTTGAAACAAACTGTCGTGCAATTTGTCTATTATGATTGACTCAAGTCTTGTTATTCTTCGTGTCTTGTTAACTTATACTCTTTAGGTAGCTGCACCATTTTGCGCCTGAGTACAAGAACTCTGCGTGTAGTGTACTATTTCAAATTAGATAACATTGGATGCTATTTGCGTTTAGAGGAACACTTTCAAAAACGCCATCTATTGGCGATGTATGCATATCACTCGAACCGTTGTTCTTGGAGGGCGCACATCGAGAGTGTAATATATATTCACATAGACGAAAGCAAAACGTATTATAAAAACGGAAATTACACCATCAGATTGGGCAACGCGTTGAATTAATGGTAACAGCTGATATACGCGAACTTGTATATGTCTATGTCTTGCAGGAAGTTCGCTAAAACAACACCGCCGGGACAGTGGTCGGATAATCAAGTTTAGTCGGCGTGGTGGTTCTAATGAAGCTGTCGTGCAATTTGCCTATTTCGATTAACTCGTGAATGGTTATTCCACAAAGTCCACAATAAGGAAAGACGGGTTTAATCAAAAACCGTATGTAATCTTTATTTTGTTGAGGATGGTTGTGGAATAAACTGTTGGAACAGCATGAATTATTTTTTTAATTCAACAAACAATAACGTGCTAAATGGCCGCTTTTTTATGTGTGAATATTTTCACCTATTTACATAACAATATCCCCACGCTGCCTTTACGTAACCAATACGTAATGCGCCAAATCCAAACCGGGTATATATGTGTGTGGAATATGACCTGGATTGTCTGGTCAGCGCGATGTCAATTTATCTCTGCGCAGAGGCGATATCGTAGCCCATGAGGTCCAACCGAGGCGCAATTACTGCTCGTTGAAAACTTTTACCAATACCCTGCACGAAACGACGTGAAATACCGTTGGTCGATGCAATTTTTGATGACCTCGCCGGTGGTCCATAATTAAACAAATGATAGATTACATCAGCATAAATCCCTAGCATTCAACAATACTATGCGAAAAGTAACATTGTTGTATCCGACATCTCAATCCATAATAATATATGTGTTTTATTCTATCATAGATTTTAATTAAACAGAATGAGTTAAAGCATGGCATCATTCACAAAAACAAGGTTATGAAAGAAACATGATGGTGATGACGTTGGTGATGACAGCGTGTTGATCCTTGAAACAAACTGTAGGGCAATTTGTCTATTATGATTGACTCAAGTCTGGTTATCCTTCGTGTCTTGTTATCTTATACTCCTTAGGTAGCTGCACCATTTTGCGCCTAAGTACAAGAGCTCTGCGTGTAGTGTACTATTTCAAATTAGATAACATTGGATGCTATTTGCGTTTTGAGGAACACTTTCAAAAACGCCATCTATTGGCGATGTATGCATGTCACTCGAACCGTTGTTCTTGGAGGGCGCACATCGAGAGTGTAATATATATTCACCTAGATGAAAGCAAAACGTCTTATAAAAACGCAAATTACACCATCAGATTGGGCCACGGGTTGAATTAATGGTAACAGCTGATATACGCGAACTTGTATATGTCTATGTCATGCAGGAAGTTCGCTAAAACAACACCGCCGGGACAGTGGTCGGATAATCAAGTTTAGTCGGCGTGGTGGTTCTAATGAAGCTGTCGTGCAATTTGCCTATTTCGATTGACTCGTGAATGGTTATTCCACAAAGTCCACAATAAGGAAAGACGGGTTTAATCAAAAACCGTATGTAATCTTTATTTTGTTGAGGATGGTTGTGGAATAAACTGTTGGAACAGCATGAATTATTTTTTTAATTCAACAAACAATAACGTGCTAAACGGCCGCCTTTTTATGTGTGAATATTTTCACCTATTTACATAACAATATCCCCACGCTGCCTTTACGTAACCAATACGTAATGCGCCAAATCCAAACCGAGTATATATGTGTGTGGAATATGACCTGGATTGTCTGGTCAGCGCGATGTCAATTTATCTCTGCGCAGAGACGATATCGTAGCCCATGAGGTCCAACCGAGGCGCGATTATTGCTAGTTGAAAACTTTTACCAATACCCTGCACGAAACGACGTGAAATACCGTCGGTCGATGCAATTTTTGATGACCTCTCCAGAGGTCCATAATTAAACAAATGATAGATTACATCACCCTAAATCTCAAGCATTCAACAATACTATGTGAAAAGTAACATTGTTGTATCCGACATCTCAATCCATAATAATATATGTGTTTTATTCTATCATAGATTTTAATTAAACAGAATGAGTTAAAGCATGGCATCATTCACAAAAACAAGGTTATGAAAGAAACATGTTGGTGATGACGTTGGTGATGACAGCGTGTTGGTCCTTGAAACAAACTGTCGTGCAATTTGTCTATTATGATTGACTCAAGTCTTGTTATTCTTCGTGTCTTGTTATCTTATACTCTTTAGGTAGCTGCACCATTTTGCGCCTGAGTACAAGAGCTCTGCGTGTAGTGTACTATTTCAAATTAGATAACATTGGATGCTATTTGCGTTTAGAGGAACACTTTCAAAAACGCCATCTATTGGCGATGTATGCATGTCACTCGAACCGTTGTTCTTGGAGGGCGCACATCGAGAGTGTAATATATATTCACCTAGACGAAAGCAAAACGTCTTATAAAAACGCAAATTACACCATCTGATTGGGCCACGGGTTGAATTAATGGTAACAGCTGATATACGCGAACTTGTATATGTCTATGTCTTGCAGGAGGTTCGCTAAAACAACACCGCCGGGACAGTGGTCGGATAATCAAGTTTAGTCGGCGTGGTGGTTCTAATGAAGCTGTCGTGCAATTTGCCTATTTCGATTGACTCGTGAATGGTTATTCCACAAAGTCCACAATAAGGAAAGACGGGTTTAATCAAAAACCGCATGTAATCTTTATTTTGTTGAGGATGGTTGTGGAATAAACTGTTGGAACAGCATGAATTATTTTTTTAATTCAACAAACAATAACGTGCTAAACGGCCGCCTTTTTATGTGTGAATATTTTCACCTATTTACATAACAATATCCCCACGCTGCCTTTACGTAACCAATACGTAATGCGCCAAATCCAAACCGGGTATATATGTGTGTGGAATATGACCTGGATTGTCTGGTCAGCGCGATGTCAATTTATCTCTGCGCAGAGGCGATATCGTAGCCCATGAGGTCCAACCGAGGCGCAATTACTGCTCGTTGAAAACTTTTACCAATACCCTGCACGAAACGACGTGAAATACCGTTGGTCGATGCAATTTTTGATGACCTCGCCGGTGGTCCATAATTAAACAAATGATAGATTACATCAGCATAAATCCCTAGCATTCAACAATACTATGCGAAAAGTAACATTGTTGTATCCGACATCTCAATCCATAATAATATATGTGTTTTATTCTATCATAGATTTTAATTAAACAGAATGAGTTAAAGCATGGCATCATTCACAAAAACAAGGTTATGAAAGAAACATGATGGTGATGACGTTGGTGATGACAGCGTGTTGGTCCTTGAAACAAACTGTAGGGCAATTTGTCTATTATGATTGACTCAAGTCTGGTTATCCTTCGTGTCTTGTTATCTTATACTCCTTAGGTAGCTGCACCATTTTGCGCCTAAGTACAAGAGCTCTGCGTGTAGTGTACTATTTCAAATTAGATAACATTGGATGCTATTTGCGTTTTGAGGAACACTTTCAAAAACGCCATCTATTGGCGATGTATGCATGTCACTCGAACCGTTGTTCTTGGAGGGCGCACATCGAGAGTGTAATATATATTCACCTAGATGAAAGCAAAACGTCTTATAAAAACGCAAATTACACCATCAGATTGGGCCACGGGTTGAATTAATGGTAACAGCTGATATACGCGAACTTGTATATGTCTATGTCATGCAGGAAGTTCGCTAAAACAACACTGCCGGGACAGTGGTCGGATAATCAAGTTTAGTCGGCGTGGTGGTTCTAATGAAGCTGTCGTGCAATTTGCCTATTTCGATTGACTCGTGAATGGTTATTCCACAAAGTCCACAATAAGGAAAGACGGGTTTAATCAAAAACCGTATGTAATCTTTATTTTGTTGAGGATGGTTGTGGAATAAACTGTTGGAACAGCATGAATTATTTTTTTAATTCAACAAACAATAACGTGCTAAACGGCCGCCTTTTTATGTGTGAATATTTTCACCTATTTACATAACAATATCCCCACGCTGCCTTTACGTAACCAATACGTAATGCGCCAAATCCAAACCGAGTATATATGTGTGTGGAATATGACCTGGATTGTCTGGTCAGCGCGATGTCAATTTATCTCTGCGCAGAGACGATATCGTAGCCCATGAGGTCCAACCGAGGCGCGATTATTGCTAGTTGAAAACTTTTACCAATACCCTGCACGAAACGACGTGAAATACCGTCGGTCGATGCAATTTTTGATGACCTCTCCAGAGGTCCATAATTAAACAAATGATAGATTACATCACCCTAAATCTCAAGCATTCAACAATACTATGTGAAAAGTAACATTGTTGTATCCGACATCTCAATCCATAATAATATATGTGTTTTATTCTATCATAGATTTTAATTAAACAAAATGAGTTAAAGCATGGCATCATTCACAAAAACAAGGTTATGAAAGAAACATGATGGTGATGACGTTGGTGATGACAGCGTGTTGGTCCTTGAAACAAACTGTCGTGCAATTTGTCTATTATGATTGACTCAAGTCTTGTTATTCTTCGTGTCTTGTTAACTTATACTCTTTAGGTAGCTGCACCATTTTGCGCCTGAGTACAAGAACTCTGCGTGTAGTGTACTATTTCAAATTAGATAACATTGGATGCTATTTGCGTTTAGAGGAACACTTTCAAAAACGCCATCTATTGGCGATGTATGCATATCACTCGAACCGTTGTTCTTGGAGGGCGCACATCGAGAGTGTAATATATATTCACATAGACGAAAGCAAAACGTATTATAAAAACGGAAATTACACCATCAGATTGGGCAACGCGTTGAATTAATGGTAACAGCTGATATACGCGAACTTGTATATGTCTATGTCTTGCAGGAAGTTCGCTAAAACAACACCGCCGGGACAGTGGTCGGATAATCAAGTTTAGTCGGCGTGGTGGTTCTAATGAAGCTGTCGTGCAATTTGCCTATTTCGATTAACTCGTGAATGGTTATTTCACAAAGTCCACAATAAGGAAAGACGGGTTTAATCAAAAACCGTATGTAATCTTTATTTTGTTGAGGATGGTTGTGGAATAAACTGTTGGAACAGCATGAATTATTTTTTTAATTCAACAAACAATAACGTGCTAAATGGCCGCTTTTTTATGTGTGAATATTTTCACCTATTTACATAACAATATCCCCACGCTGCCTTTACGTAACCAATACGTAATGCGCCAAATCCAAACCGAGTATATATGTGTGTGGAATATGACCTGGATTGTCTGGTCAGCGCGATGTCAATTTATCTCTGCGCAGAGACGATATCGTAGCCCATGAGGTCCAACCGAGGCGCGATTATTGCTAGTTGAAAACTTTTACCAATACCCTGCACGAAACGACGTGAAATACCGTCGGTCGATGCAATTTTTGATGACCTCTCCAGAGGTCCATAATTAAACAAATGATAGATTACATCACCCTAAATCTCAAGCATTCAACAATACTATGTGAAAAGTAACATTGTTGTATCCGACATCTCAATCCATAATAATATATGTGTTTTATTCTATCATAGATTTTAATTAAACAGAATGAGTTAAAGCATGGCATCATTCACAAAAACAAGGTTATGAAAGAAACATGTTGGTGATGACGTTGGTGATGACAGCGTGTTGGTCCTTGAAACAAACTGTCGTGCAATTTGTCTATTATGATTGACTCAAGTCTTGTTATTCTTCGTGTCTTGTTATCTTATACTCTTTAGGTAGCTGCACCATTTTGCGCCTGAGTACAAGAGCTCTGCGTGTAGTGTACTATTTCAAATTAGATAACATTGGATGCTATTTGCGTTTAGAGGAACACTTTCAAAAACGCCATCTATTGGCGATGTATGCATGTCACTCGAACCGTTGTTCTTGGAGGGCGCACATCGAGAGTGTAATATATATTCACCTAGACGAAAGCAAAACGTCTTATAAAAACGCAAATTACACCATCTGATTGGGCCACGGGTTGAATTAATGGTAACAGCTGATATACGCGAACTTGTATATGTCTATGTCTTGCAGGAGGTTCGCTAAAACAACACCGCCGGGACAGTGGTCGGATAATCAAGTTTAGTCGGCGTGGTGGTTCTAATGAAGCTGTCGTGCAATTTGCCTATTTCGATTGACTCGTGAATGGTTATTCCACAAAGTCCACAATAAGGAAAGACGGGTTTAATCAAAAACCGTATGTAATCTTTATTTTGTTGAGGATGGTTGTGGAATAAACTGTTGGAACAGCATGAATTATTTTTTTAATTCAACAAACAATAACGTGCTAAACGGCCGCCTTTTTATGTGTGAATATTTTCACCTATTTACATAACAATATCCCCACGCTGCCTTTACGTAACCAATACGTAATGCGCCAAATCCAAACCGGGTATATATGTGTGTGGAATATGACCTGGATTGTCTGGTCAGCGCGATGTCAATTTATCTCTGCGCAGAGGCGATATCGTAGCCCATGAGGTCCAACCGAGGCGCAATTACTGCTCGTTGAAAACTTTTACCAATACCCTGCACGAAACGACGTGAAATACCGTTGGTCGATGCAATTTTTGATGACCTCGCCGGTGGTCCATAATTAAACAAATGATAGATTACATCAGCATAAATCCCTAGCATTCAACAATACTATGCGAAAAGTAACATTGTTGTATCCGACATCTCAATCCATAATAATATATGTGTTTTATTCTATCATAGATTTTAATTAAACAGAATGAGTTAAAGCATGGCATCATTCACAAAAACAAGGTTATGAAAGAAACATGATGGTGATGACGTTGGTGATGACAGCGTGTTGGTCCTTGAAACAAACTGTAGGGCAATTTGTCTATTATGATTGACTCAAGTCTGGTTATCCTTCGTGTCTTGTTATCTTATACTCCTTAGGTAGCTGCACCATTTTGCGCCTAAGTACAAGAGCTCTGCGTGTAGTGTACTATTTCAAATTAGATAACATTGGATGCTATTTGCGTTTTGAGGAACACTTTCAAAAACGCCATCTATTGGCGATGTATGCATGTCACTCGAACCGTTGTTCTTGGAGGGCGCACATCGAGAGTGTAATATATATTCACCTAGATGAAAGCAAAACGTCTTATAAAAACGCAAATTACACCATCAGATTGGGCCACGGGTTGAATTAATGGTAACAGCTGATATACGCGAACTTGTATATGTCTATGTCATGCAGGAAGTTCGCTAAAACAACACTGCCGGGACAGTGGTCGGATAATCAAGTTTAGTCGGCGTGGTGGTTCTAATGAAGCTGTCGTGCAATTTGCCTATTTCGATTGACTCGTGAATGGTTATTCCACAAAGTCCACAATAAGGAAAGACGGGTTTAATCAAAAACCGTATGTAATCTTTATTTTGTTGAGGATGGTTGTGGAATAAACTGTTGGAACAGCATGAATTATTTTTTTAATTCAACAAACAATAACGTGCTAAACGGCCGCCTTTTTATGTGTGAATATTTTCACCTATTTACATAACAATATCCCCACGCTGCCTTTACGTAACCAATACGTAATGCGCCAAATCCAAACCGAGTATATATGTGTGTGGAATATGACCTGGATTGTCTGGTCAGCGCGATGTCAATTTATCTCTGCGCAGAGACGATATCGTAGCCCATGAGGTCCAACCGAGGCGCGATTATTGCTAGTTGAAAACTTTTACCAATACCCTGCACGAAACGACGTGAAATACCGTCGGTCGATGCAATTTTTGATGACCTCTCCAGAGGTCCATAATTAAACAAATGATAGATTACATCACCCTAAATCTCAAGCATTCAACAATACTATGTGAAAAGTAACATTGTTGTATCCGACATCTCAATCCATAATAATATATGTGTTTTATTCTATCATAGATTTTAATTAAACAAAATGAGTTAAAGCATGGCATCATTCACAAAAACAAGGTTATGAAAGAAACATGATGGTGATGACGTTGGTGATGACAGCGTGTTGGTCCTTGAAACAAACTGTCGTGCAATTTGTCTATTATGATTGACTCAAGTCTTGTTATTCTTCGTGTCTTGTTAACTTATACTCTTTAGGTAGCTGCACCATTTTGCGCCTGAGTACAAGAACTCTGCGTGTAGTGTACTATTTCAAATTAGATAACATTGGATGCTATTTGCGTTTAGAGGAACACTTTCAAAAACGCCATCTATTGGCGATGTATGCATATCACTCGAACCGTTGTTCTTGGAGGGCGCACATCGAGAGTGTAATATATATTCACATAGACGAAAGCAAAACGTATTATAAAAACGGAAATTACACCATCAGATTGGGCAACGCGTTGAATTAATGGTAACAGCTGATATACGCGAACTTGTATATGTCTATGTCTTGCAGGAAGTTCGCTAAAACAACACCGCCGGGACAGTGGTCGGATAATCAAGTTTAGTCGGCGTGGTGGTTCTAATGAAGCTGTCGTGCAATTTGCCTATTTCGATTAACTCGTGAATGGTTATTCCACAAAGTCCACAATAAGGAAAGACGGGTTTAATCAAAAACCGTATGTAATCTTTATTTTGTTGAGGATGGTTGTGGAATAAACTGTTGGAACAGCATGAATTATTTTTTTAATTCAACAAACAATAACGTGCTAAATGGCCGCTTTTTTATGTGTGAATATTTTCACCTATTTACATAACAATATCCCCACGCTGCCTTTACGTAACCAATACGTAATGCGCCAAATCCAAACCGGGTATATATGTGTGTGGAATATGACCTGGATTGTCTGGTCAGCGCGATGTCAATTTATCTCTGCGCAGAGGCGATATCGTAGCCCATGAGGTCCAACCGAGGCGCAATTACTGCTCGTTGAAAACTTTTACCAATACCCTGCACGAAACGACGTGATATACCGTTGGTCGATGCAATTTTTGATGACCTCGCCGGTGGTCCATAATTAAACAAATGATAGATTACATCAGCATAAATCCCTAGCATTCAACAATACTATGCGAAAAGTAACATTGTTGTATCCGACATCTCAATCCATAATAATATATGTGTTTTATTCTATCATAGATTTTAATTAAACAGAATGAGTTAAAGCATGGCATCATTCACAAAAACAAGGTTATGAAAGAAACATGATGGTGATGACGTTGGTGATGACAGCGTGTTGATCCTTGAAACAAACTGTAGGGCAATTTGTCTATTATGATTGACTCAAGTCTGGTTATCCTTCGTGTCTTGTTATCTTATACTCCTTAGGTAGCTGCACCATTTTGCGCCTAAGTACAAGAGCTCTGCGTGTAGTGTACTATTTCAAATTAGATAACATTGGATGCTATTTGCGTTTTGAGGAACACTTTCAAAAACGCCATCTATTGGCGATGTATGCATGTCACTCGAACCGTTGTTCTTGGAGGGCGCACATCGAGAGTGTAATATATATTCACCTAGATGAAAGCAAAACGTCTTATAAAAACGCAAATTACACCATCAGATTGGGCCACGGGTTGAATTAATGGTAACAGCTGATATACGCGAACTTGTATATGTCTATGTCATGCAGGAAGTTCGCTAAAACAACACCGCCGGGACAGTGGTCGGATAATCAAGTTTAGTCGGCGTGGTGGTTCTAATGAAGCTGTCGTGCAATTTGCCTATTTCGATTGACTCGTGAATGGTTATTCCACAAAGTCCACAATAAGGAAAGACGGGTTTAATCAAAAACCGTATGTAATCTTTATTTTGTTGAGGATGGTTGTGGAATAAACTGTTGGAACAGCATGAATTATTTTTTTAATTCAACAAACAATAACGTGCTAAACGGCCGCCTTTTTATGTGTGAATATTTTCACCTATTTACATAACAATATCCCCACGCTGCCTTTACGTAACCAATACGTAATGCGCCAAATCCAAACCGAGTATATATGTGTGTGGAATATGACCTGGATTGTCTGGTCAGCGCGATGTCAATTTATCTCTGCGCAGAGACGATATCGTAGCCCATGAGGTCCAACCGAGGCGCGATTATTGCTAGTTGAAAACTTTTACCAATACCCTGCACGAAACGACGTGAAATACCGTCGGTCGATGCAATTTTTGATGACCTCTCCAGAGGTCCATAATTAAACAAATGATAGATTACATCACCCTAAATCTCAAGCATTCAACAATACTATGTGAAAAGTAACATTGTTGTATCCGACATCTCAATCCATAATAATATATGTGATGAGTTAAATGAGTTAAAGCATGGCATCATTCACAAAAACAAGGTTATGAAAGAAACATGATGGTGATGACGTTGGTGATGACAGCGTGTTGGTCCTTGAAACAAACTGTCGTGCAATTTGTCTATTATGATTGACTCAAGTCTTGTTATTCTTCGTGTCTTGTTAACTTATACTCTTTAGGTAGCTGCACCATTTTGCGCCTGAGTACAAGAACTCTGCGTGTAGTGTACTATTTCAAATTAGATAACATTGGATGCTATTTGCGTTTAGAGGAACACTTTCAAAAACGCCATCTATTGGCGATGTATGCATATCACTCGAACCGTTGTTATTGGAGGGCGCACATCGAGAGTGTAATATATATTCACATAGACGAAAGCAAAACGTATTATAAAAACGGAAATTACACCATCAGATTGGGCCACGCGTTGAATTAATGGTAACAGCTGATATACGCGAACTTGTATATGTCTATGTCTTGCAGGAAGTTCGCTAAAACAACACCGCCGGGACAGTGGTCGGATAATCAAGTTTAGTCGGCGTGGTGGTTCTAATGAAGCTGTCGTGCAATTTGCCTATTTCGATTAACTCGTGAATGGCTATTCCACAAAGTCCACAATAAGGAAAGACGGGTTTAATCAAAAACCGTATGTAATCTTTATTTTGTTGAGGATGGTTGTGGAATAAACTGTTGGAACAGCATGAATTATTTTTTTAATTCAACAAACAATAACGTGCTAAATGGCCGCTTTTTTATGTGTGAATATTTTCACCTATTTACATAACAATATCCCCACGCTGCCTTTACGTAACCAATACGTAATGCGCCAAATCCAAACCGAGTATATATGTGTGTGGAATATGACCTGGATTGTCTGGTCTGCGCGATGTCAATTTATCTCTGCGCAGAGGCGATATCGTAGCCCATGAAGTCCAACCGAGGCGCGATTATTGCTAGTTGAAAACTTTTACCAATACCCTGCACGAAACGACGTGAAATACCGTCAGTCGATGCAATTTTTGATGACCTCTCCGGTGGTCCATAATTAAACAAATGATAGATTACATCAGCATAAATCCCAAGCATTCAACAATACTATGCGAAAAGTAACATTGTTGTATCCGACATCTCAATCCATAATAATATATGTGTTTTATTCTATCATAGATTTTAATTAAACAGAATGAGTTAAAGCATGGCATCATTCACAAAAACAAGGTTATGAAAGAAACATGTTGGTGATGACGTTGGTGATGACAGCGTGTTCGTCCTTGAAACAAACTGTCGTGCAATTTGTCTATTATGATTGACTCAAGTCTTGTTATTCTTCGTGTCTTGTTATCTTATACTCTTTAGGTAGCTGCACCATTTTGCGCCTGAGTACAAGAGCTCTGCGTGTAGTGTACTATTTCAAATTAGATAACATTGGATGCTATTTGCGTTTTGAGGAACACTTTCAAAAACGCCATCTATTGGCGATGTATGCATGTCACTCGAACCGTTGTTCTTGGAGGGCGCACATCGAGAGTGTAATATATATTCACCTAGATGAAAGCAAAACGTCTTATAAAAACGCAAATTACACCATCAGATTGGGCCACGGGTTGAATTAATGGTAACAGCTGATATACGCAAACTTGTATATGTCTATGTCATGCAGGAAGTTCGCTAAAACAACACCGCCGGGACAGTGGTCGGATAATCAAGTTTAGTCGGCGTGGTGGTTCTAATGAAGCTGTCGTGCAATTTGCCTATTTCGATTGACTCGTGAATGGTTATTCCACAAAGTCCACAATAAGGAAAGACGGGTTTAATCAAAAACCGTATGTAATCTTTATTTTGTTGAGGATGGTTGTGGAATAAACTGTTGGAACAGCATGAATTATTTTTTTAATTCAACAAACAATAACGTGCTAAATGGCCGCCTTTTTATGTGTGAATATTTTCACCTATTTACATAACAATATCCCCACGCTGCCTTTACGTAACCAATACGTAATGCGCCAAATCCAAACCGAGTATATATGTGTGTGGAATATGACCTGGATTGTCTGGTCAGCGCGATGTCAATTTATCTCTGCGCAGAGGCGATATCGTAGCCCATGAGGTCCAACCGAGGCGCGATTATTGCTAGTTGAAAACTTTTACCAATACCCTGCACGAAACGACGTGAAATACCGTCGGTCGATGCAATTTTTGATGACCTCTCCGGTGGTCCATAATTAAACAAATGATAGATTACATCAGCATAAATCCCAAGCATTCAACAATACTATGCGAAAAGTAACATTGTTGTATCCGACATCTCAATCCATAATAATATATGTGTTTTATTCTATCATAGATTTTAATTAAACAGAATGAGTTAAAGCATGGCATCATTCACAAAAACAAGGTTATGAAAGAAACATGTTGGTGATGACAGCGTGTTGGTCCTTGAAACAAACTGTCGTGCAATTTGTCTATTATGATTGACTCAAGTCTTGATATTCTTCGTGTCTTGTTATCTTATACTCTTTAGGTAGCTGCACCATTTTGCGCCTGAGTACAAGAGCTCTGCGTGTAGTGTACTATTTCAAATTAGATAACATTGGATGCTATTTGCGTTTTGAGGAACACTTTCAAAAACGCCATCTATTGGCGATGTATGCATGTCACTCGAACCGTTGTTCTTGGAGGGCGCACATCGAGAGTGTAATATATATTCACCTAGATGAAAGCAAAACGTCTTATAAAAACGCAAATTACACCATCAGATTGGGCCACGGGTTGAATTAATGGTAACAGCTGATATACGCGAACTTGTATATGTCTATGTCATGCAGGAAGTTCGCTAAAACAACACCGCCGGGACAGTGGTCGGATAATCAAGTTTAGTCGGCGTGGTGGTTCTAATGAAGCTGTCGTGCAATTTGCCTATTTCGATTGACTCGTGAATGGTTATTCCACAAAGTCCACAATAAGGAAAGACGGGTTTAATCAAAAACCGTATGTAATCTTTATTTTGTTGAGGATGGTTGTGGAATAAACTGTTGGAACAGCATGAATTATTTTTTTAATTCAACAAACAATAACGTGCTAAACGGCCGCCTTTTTATGTGTGAATATTTTCACCTATTTACATAACAATATCCCCACGCTGCCTTTCCGTAACCAATACGTAATGCGCCAAATCCAAACCGAGTATATATGTGTGTGGAATATGACCTGGATTGTCTGGTCAGCGCGATGTCAATTTATCTCTGTGCAGAGACGATATCGTAGCCCATGAGGTCCAACCGAGGCGCGATTATTGCTAGTTGAAAACTTTTACCAATACCCTGCACGAAACGACGTGAAATACCGTCGGTCGATGCAATTTTTGATGACCTCTCCAGAGGTCCATAATTAAACAAATGATAGATTACATCAGCCTAAATCTCAAGCATTCAACAATACTATGTGAAAAGTAACATTGTTGTATCCGACATCTCAATCCATAATAATATATGTGTTTTATTCTATCATAGGTTTTAATTAAACAAAATGAGTTAAAGCATGGCATCATTCACAAAAACAAGGTTATGAAAGAAACATGATGGTGATGACGTTGGTGATGACAGCGTGTTGGTCCTTGAAACAAACTGTCGTGCAATTTGTCTATTATGATTGACTCAAGTCTTGTTATTCTTCGTGTCTTGTTAACTTATACTCTTTAGGTAGCTGCACCATTTTGCGCCTGAGTACAAGAGCTCTGCGTGTAGTGTACTATTTCAAATTAGATAACATTGGATGCTATTTGCGTTTAGAGGAACACTTTCAAAAACGCCATCTATTGGCGATGTATGCATGTCACTCGAACCGTTGTTCTTGGAGGGCGCACATCGAGAGTGTAATATATATTCACCTAGACGAAAGCAAAACGTCTTATAAAAACGCAAATTACACCATCAGATTGGGCCACGGGTTGAATTAATGGTAACAGCTGATATACGCGAACTTGTATATGTCTATGTCTTGCAGGAAGTTCGCTAAAACAACACCGCCGGGACAGTGGTCTGATAATCAAGTTTAGTCGGCGTGGTGGTTCTAATGAAGCTGTCGTGCAATTTGCCTATTTCGATTGACTCGTGAATGGTTATTCCACAAAGTCCACAATAAGGAAAGACGGGTTTAATCAAAAACCGTATGTAATCTTTATTTTGTAGAGGATGGTTGTGGAATAAACTGTTGGAACAGCTTGAATTATTTTTTAACTCAACAAACAGTAACGTGCTAAATGGCCGCCTTTTTATGTGTGAATATTTTCACCTATTTACATAACAATATCCCCACGCTGCCTTTACGTAACCAATACGTAATGCGCCAAATCCAAACCGAGTATATATGTGTGTGGAATATGACCTGGATGGTCAGCGCGATGTCAATTTATCTCTGCGCAGAGGCGGTATCGTAGCCCATGAGGTCCAACCGAGGCGCGATTATTGCTCGTTGAAAACTTTTACCAATACCCTGCACGAAACGACGTGAAATACCGTCGGTCGATGCAATTTTTGATGACCTCTCCAGAGGTCCATAATTACATAAATGATTGATTACATCAGCATAAATCCCAAGCATTCAACAATACTATGCGAAAAATGACATTGTTGTATCCGACATCACAATCCATAATAATATATGTGTTTTATTCTATCATACATTTTAATAAAACAGAATGAGTTAAAGCATGGAATCATTCACAAAAACAAGGTTATGAAAGAAACATGATGGTGATGACGTTGGTGATGACAGCGTGTTGGTCCTTGAAACAAACTGTCGTGCAATTTGTCTATTATGATTGACTCAAGTCTTGTTATTCTTCGTGTCTTGTTATCTTATACTCTTTAGGTAGCTGCACCATTTTGCGCCTGAGTTCAAGAACTCTGCGTGTAGTGTACTATTTCAAATTAGATAACATTGGATGCTATTTGCGTTTAGAGGAACACTTTCAAAAACGCCATCTATTGGCGATGTATGCATATCATTCGAACCGTTGTTCTTGGAGGGCGCACATCGAGAGTGTAATATATATTCACATAGACGAAAGCAAAACGTCTTATAAAAACGCAAATTACACCATCAGATTGGGCCACGTGTTGAATTAATGGTAACAGCTGATATACGCGAACTTGTATATGTCTATGTCTTGCAGGAAGTTCGCTAAAACAACACCGCCGGGACAGTGGTCGGATAATCAAGTTTAGTCGGCGTGGTGGTTCTAATGAAGCTGTCGTGCAATTTGCCTATTTCGATTAACTCGTGAATAGTTATTCCACAAAGTCCACAATAAGGAAAGACGGGTTTAATCAAAAACCGTATGTAATCTTTATTTTGTTGAGGATGGTTGTGGAATAAACTGTTGGAACAGCATGAATTATTTTTTTAATTCAACAAACAATAACGTGCTAAATGGCCGCTTTTTTATGTGTGAATATTTTCACCTATTTACATAACAATATCCCCACGCTGCCTTTACGTAACCAATACGTAATGCGCCAAATCCAAACCGAGTATATATGTGTGTGGAATATGACCTGGATTGTCTGGTCAGCGCGATGTCAATTTATCTCTGCGCAGAGGCGATATCGTAGCCCATGAGGTCCAACCGAGGCGCGATTATTGCTAGTTGAAAACTTTTACCAATACCCTGCACGAAACGACGTGAAATACCGTCGGTCGATGCAATTTTTGATGACCTCTCCGGAGGTTCCATAATTAAACAAATGATAGATTACATCAGCATAAATCCCAAGCATTCAACAATACTATGCGAAAAGTAACATTGTTGTATCAGACATCTCAATCCATAATAATATATGTGTTTTATTCTATCATAGATTTTAATTAAACAGAATGAGTTAAAGCATGGCATCATTCACAAAAACAAGGTTATGAAAGAAACATGATGGTGATGACGTTGGTGATGACAGCGTGTTGGTCCTTGAAACAAACTGTCGTGCAATTTGTCTATTATGATTGACTCAAGTCTTGTTATTCTTCGTGTCTTGTTATCTTATACTCTTTAGGTAGCTGCACCATTTTGAGCCTGAGTACAATAACTCTGCGTGTAGTGTACTATTTCAAATTAGATAACATTGGATGCTATTTGCGTTTAGAGGAACACTTTCAAAAACGCCATCTATTGGCGATGTATGCATATCACTCGAACCGTTGTTCTTGGAGGGCGCACATCGAGAGTGTAATATATATTCACATAGACGAAAGCAAATCGTCTTATAAAAACGCAAATTACACCATCAGATTGGGCCACGCGTTGAATTAATGGTAACAGCTGATATACGCGAACTTGTATATGTCTATGTCTTGCAGGAAGTTCGCTAAAACAACACCGCCGGGACAGTGGTCGGATAATCAAGTTTAGTCGGCGTGGTGGTTCTAATGAAGCTGTCGTGCAATTTGCCTATTTCGATTAACTCGTGAATGGTTATTCCACAAAGTCCACAATAAAGAAAGACGGGTTTAATCAAAAACCGTATGTAATCTTTATTTTGTTGAGGATGGTTGTGGAATAAACTGTTGGAACAGCATGAATTATTTTTTTAATTCAACAAACAGTAACGTGCTAAATGGCCGCTTTTTTATGTGTGAATATTTTCACCTATTTACATAACAATATCCCCACACTGCCTTTACGTAACCAATACGTAATGCGCCAAATCCAAACCGAGTATATATGTGTGTGGAATATGACCTGGATTGTCTGGTCAGCGCGATGTCAATTTATCTCTGCGCAGAGGCGATATCGTAGCCCATGAGGTCCAACCGAGGCGCGATTATTGCTAGTTGAAAACTTTTACCAATACCCTGCACGAAACGACGTGAAATACCGTCGGTCGATGCAATTTTTGATGACCTCTACGGAGGTCCATATTTAAACAAATGATAGATTACATCAGCCTAAATCCCAAGCATTCAACAATACTATGCGAAAAATAACATTGTTGTATCAGACATCTCAATCCATAATAATATATGTGTTTTATTCTATCATACATTTTAATTAAACAGAATGAGTTAAAGCATGGCATCATTCACAAAAACAAGGTTATGAAAGAAACATGGTGGTGATGACGTTGGTGATGACAGCGTGTTGGTCCTTGAAACTAACTGTCGTGCAATTTGTCTATTATGATTGACTCAAGTCTTGTTATTCGTCGTGTCTTGTTATCTTATACTCTTTAGGTAGCTGCGCCATTTTGCGCCTGAGTATAAGAACTCTGCGTGTAGTGTACTATTTCAAATTAGATAACATTGGATGCTATTTGCGTTTAGAGGAACACTTTCAAAAACGCCATCTATTGGCGATGTATGCATATCACTCGAACCGTTGTTCTTGGAGGGCGCACATCGAGAGTGTAATATATATTCACATAGACGAAAGCAAATCGTCTTATAAAAACGCAAATTACACCATCAGATTGGGCCACGCGTTGAATTAATGGTAACAGCTGATATACGCGAACTTGTTTATGTCTATGTCTTGCAGGAAGTTCGCTAAAACAACACCGCCGGGACAGTGGTCGGATAATCAAGTTTAGTCGGCGTGGTGGTTCTAATGAAGCTGTCGTGCAATTTGCCTATTTCGATTAACTCGTGAATGGTTATTCCACAAAGTCCACAATAAAGAAAGACGGGTTTAATCAAAAACCGTATGTAATCTTTATTTTGTTGAGGATGGTTGTGGAATAAACTGTTGGAACAGCATGAATTATTTTTTTAATTCAACAAACAGTAACGTGCTAAATGGCCGCTTTTTTATGTGTGAATATTTTCACCTATTTACATAACAATATCCCCACACTGCCTTTACGTAACTAATACGTAATGCGCCAAATCCAAACCGAGTATATATGTGTGTGGAATATGACCTGGATTGTCTGGTCAGCGCGATGTCAATTTATCTCTGCGCAGAGGCGATATCGTAGCCCATGAGGTCCAACCGAGGCGCGATTATTGCTAGTTGAAAACTTTTACCAATACCCTGCACGAAACGACGTGAAATACCGTCGGTCGATGCAATTTTTGATGACCTCTACGGAGGTCCATATTTAAACAAATGATAGATTACATCAGCCTAAATCCCAAGCATTCAACAATACTATGCGAAAAATAACATTGTTGTATCAGACATCTCAATCCATAATAATATATGTGTTTTATTCTATCATACATTTTAATTAAACAGAATGAGTTAAAGCATGGCATCATTCACAAAAACAAGGTTATGAAAGAAACATGGTGGTGATGACGTTGGTGATGACAGCGTGTTGGTCCTTGAAACTAACTGTCGTGCAATTTGTCTATTATGATTGACTCAAGTCTTGTTATTCGTCGTGTCTTGTTATCTTCTACTCTTTAGGTAGCTGCGCCATTTTGCGCCTGAGTATAAGAACTCTGCGTGTAGTGTACTATTTCAAATTAGATAACATTGGATGCTATTTGCGTTTAGAGGAACACTTTCAAAAACGCCATCTATTGGCGATGTATGCATATCACTCGAACCGTTGTTCTTGGAGGGCGCACATCGAGAGTGTAATATATATTCACATAGACGAAAGCAAATCGTCTTATAAAAACGCAAATTACACCATCAGATTGGGCCACGCGTTGAATTAATGGTAACAGCTGATATACGCGAACTTGTTTATGTCTATGTCTTGCAGGAAGTTCGCTAAAACAACACCGCCGGGACAGTGGTCGGATAATCAAGTTTAGTCGGCGTGGTGGTTCTAATGAAGCTGTCGTGCAATTTGCCTATTTCGATTAACTCGTGAATGGTTATTCCACAAAGTCCACAATAAAGAAAGACGGGTTTAATCAAAAACCGTATGTAATCTTTATTTTGTTGAGGATGGTTGTGGAATAAACTGTTGGAACAGCATGAATTATTTTTTTAATTCAACAAACAGTAACGTGCTAAATGGCCGCTTTTTTATGTGTGAATATTTTCACCTATTTACATAACAATATCCCCACACTGCCTTTACGTAACCAATACGTAATGCGCCAAATCCAAACCGAGTATATATGTGTGTGGAATATGACCTGGATTGTCTGGTCAGCGCGATGTCAATTTATCTCTGCGCAGAGGCGATATCGTAGCCCATGAGGTCCAACCGAGGCGCGATTATTGCTAGTTGAAAACTTTTACCAATACCCTGCACGAAACGACGTGAAATACCGTCGGTCGATGCAATTTTTGATGACCTCTACGGAGGTCCATATTTAAACAAATGATAGATTACATCAGCCTAAATCCCAAGCATTCAACAATACTATGCGAAAAATAACATTGTTGTATCAGACATCTCAATCCATAATAATATATGTGTTTTATTCTATCATACATTTTAATTAAACAGAATGAGTTAAAGCATGGCATCATTCACAAAAACAAGGTTATGAAAGAAACATGGTGGTGATGACGTTGGTGATGACAGCGTGTTGGTCCTTGAAACTAACTGTCGTGCAATTTGTCTATTATGATTGACTCAAGTCTTGTTATTCGTCGTGTCTTGTTATCTTATACTCTTTAGGTAGCTGCGCCATTTTGCGCCTGAGTATAAGAACTCTGCGTGTAGTGTACTATTTCAAATTAGATAACATTGGATGCTATTTGCGTTTAGAGGAACACTTTCAAAAACGCCATCTATTGGCGATGTATGCATATCACTCGAACCGTTGTTCTTGGAGGGCGCACATCGAGAGTGTAATATATATTCACATAGACGAAAGCAAATCGTCTTATAAAAACGCAAATTACACCATCAGATTGGGCCACGCGTTGAATTAATGGTAACAGCTGATATACGCGAACTTGTTTATGTCTATGTCTTGCAGGAAGTTCGCTAAAACAACACCGCCGGGACAGTGGTCGGATAATCAAGTTTAGTCGGCGTGGTGGTTCTAATGAAGCTGTCGTGCAATTTGCCTATTTCGATTAACTCGTGAATGGTTATTCCACAAAGTCCACAATAAAGAAAGACGGGTTTAATCAAAAACCGTATGTAATCTTTATTTTGTTGAGGATGGTTGTGGAATAAACTGTTGGAACAGCATGAATTATTTTTTTAATTCAACAAACAATAACGTGCTAAATGGCCGCTTTTTTATGTGTGAATATTTTCACCTATTTACATAACAATATCCCCACACTGCCTTTACGTAACCAATACGTAATGCGCCAAATCCAAACCGAGTATATATGTGTGTGGAATATGACCTGGATTGTCTGGTCAGCGCGATGTCAATTTATCTCTGCGCAGAGGCGATATCGTAGCCCATGAGGTCCAACCGAGGCGCGATTATTGCTAGTTGAAAACTTTTACCAATACCCTGCACGAAACGACGTGAAATACCGTCGGTCGATGCAATTTTTGATGACCTCTACGGAGGTCCATATTTAAACAAATGATAGATTACATCAGCCTAAATCCCAAGCATTCAACAATACTATGCGAAAAATAACATTGTTGTATCAGACATCTCAATCCATAATAATATATGTGTTTTATTCTATCATACATTTTAATTAAACAGAATGAGTTAAAGCATGGCATCATTCACAAAAACAAGGTTATGAAAGAAACATGGTGGTGATGACGTTGGTGATGACAGCGTGTTGGTCCTTGAAACTAACTGTCGTGCAATTTGTCTATTATGATTGACTCAAGTCTTGTTATTCTTCGTGTCTTGTTATCTTATACTCTTTAGGTAGCTGCGCCATTTTGCGCCTGAGTATAAGAACTCTGCGTGTAGTGTACTATTTCAAATTAGATAACATTGGATGCTATTTGCGTTTAGAGGAACACTTTCAAAAACGCCATCTATTGGCGATGTATGCATGTCACTCGAACCGTTGGTCTTGGAGGGCGCACATCGAGAGTGTAATATATATTCACCTAGACGAAAGCAAAACGTCTTATAAAAACGCAAATTACACCATCAGATTGGGCCACGGGTTGAATTAATGGTAACAGCTGATATACGCGAACTTGTATATGTCTATGTCTTGCAGGAAGTTCGCTAAAACAACACCGCCGGGACAGTGGTCGGATAATCAAGTTTAGTCGGCGTGGTGGTTCTAATGAAGCTGTCGTGCAATTTGCCTATTTCGATTGACTCGTGAATGGTTATTCCACAAAGTCCACAATAAGGAAAGACGGGTTTAATCAAAAACCGTATGTAATCTTTATTTTGTTGAGGATGGTTGTGGAATAAACTGTTGGAACAGCATGAATTATTTTTTTAATTCAACAAACAATAACGTGCTAAATGGCCGCCTTTTTATGTGTGAATATTTTCACCTATTTACATAACAATATCCCCACGCTGCCTTTACGTAACCAATACGTAATGCGCCAAATCCAAACCGAGTATATATGTGTGTGGAATATGACCTGGATTGTCTGGTCAGCGCGATGTCAATTTATCTCTGTGCACAGGCGATATCGTAGCCCATGAGGTCCAACCGAGGCGCGATTATTGCTAGTTGAAAACTTTTACCAATACCCTGCACGAAACGACGTGAAATACCGTCGGTCGATGCAATTTTTGATGACCTCTACGGAGGTCCATATTTAAACAAATGATAGATTACATCAGTCTAAATCCCAAGCATTCAACAATACTATGCGAAAAATAACATTGTTGTATCAGACATCTCAATCCATAATAATATATGTGTTTTATTCTATCATTCATTTTAATTAAACAGAATGAGTTAAAGCATGCCATCATTCACAAAAACAAGGTTATGATAGAAACATGATGGTGATGACGTTGGCGATTACAGCGTGTTGGACCTTGAAACAAACTGTCGTGCAATTTGTCTATTATGATTGACTCAAGTCTTGTTATTCTTCGTGTCTTGTTATCTTATACTCTTTAGGTAGCTGCACCATTTTGCGCCTGAGTACAAGAACTCCGCGTGTAGTGTACTATTTCAAATTAGATAACATTGGATGCTATTTGCGTTTAGAGGAACACTTTCAAAAACGCCATCTATTGGCGATGTATGCATATCACTCGAACCGTTGTTCTTGGAGGGCGCACATCGAGAGTGTAATATATATTCACCTAGACGAAAGCAAAACGTCTTATAAAAACGCAAATTACACCATCAGATTGGGCCACGGGTTGAATTAATGGTAACAGCTGATATACGCGAACTTGTATATGTCTATGTCTTGCAGGAAGTTCGCTAAAACAACACCGCCGGGACAGTGGTCGGATAATCAAGTTTAGTCGGCGTGGTGGTTCTAATGAAGCTGTCGTGCAATTTGCCTATTTCGATTGACTCGTGAATGGTTATTCCACAAAGTCCACAATAAGGAAAGACGGGTTTAATCAAAAACCGTATGTAATCTTTATTTTGTTGAGGATGGTTGTGGAATAAACTGTTGGAACAGCATGAATTATTTTTTTAATTCAACAAACAATAACGTGCTAAATGGCCGCCTTTTTATGTGTGAATATTTTCACCTATTTACATAACAATATCCCCACGCTGCCTTTACGTAACCAATACGTAATGCGCCAAATCCAAACCGAGTATATATGTGTGTGGAATATGACCTGGATTGTCTGGTCAGCGCGATGTCAATTTATCTCTGCGCAGAGGCGATATCGTAGCCCATGATGTCCATTATTGCTAGTTGAAAACTTTTACCAATACCCTGCACGAAACGACGTGAAATACCGTCGGTCGATGCAATTTTTGATGACCTCTCCGGAGGTCCATAATTAAACAAATGATAGCTTACATCAGCCTAAATCCCAAGCATTCAACAATACTATGCGAAAAGTAACATTGTTGTATCCGACATCTCAATCCATAATAATATATGTGCTTTATTCTATCATAGATTTTAATTAAACAGAATGAGTTAAAGCATGGCATCATTCACAAAAACAAGGTTATGAAAGAAACATGATGGTGATGACGTTGGTGATGACAGCGTGTTGGTCCTTGAAACAAACTGTCGTGCAATTTGTCTATTATGATTGACTCAAGTCTTGTTATTCTTCGTGTCTTGTTATCTTATACTCTTTAGGTAGCTGCACCATTTTGCGCCTGAGTACAAGAACTCTGCGTGTCGTATACTATTTCAAATTAGATAACATTGGATGCTATTTGCGTTTAGAGGAACACTTTCAAAAACGCCATCTATTGGCGATGTATGCATATCACTCGAACCGTTGTTCTTGGAGGGCGCACATCGAGAGTGTAATATATATTCACCTAGACGAAAGCAAAACGTCTTATAAAAACGCAAATTACACCATCAGATTGGGCCACGGGTTGAATTAATGGTAACAGCTAATATACGCGAACTTGTATATGTCTATGTCTTGCAGGAAGTTCGCTAAAACAACACCGCCGGGACAGTGGTCGGATAATCAAGTTTAGTCGGCGTGGTGGTTCTAATGAAGCTGTCGTGCAATTTGCCTATTTCGATTGACTCGTGAATGGTTATTCCACAAAGTCCACAATAAGGAAAGACGGGTTTAATCAAAAACCGTATGTAGTATTTATTTTGTTGAGGATGGTTGTGGAATAAACTGTTGGAACAGCATGAATTATTTTTTAATTCAACAAACAGTAACGTGCTAAATGGCCGCCTTTTTATGTGTGAATATTTTCACCTATTTACATAACAATATCCCCACGCTGCCTTTACGTAACCAATACGTAATGCGCCAAATCCAAACCGAGTATATATGTGTGTGGAATATGACCTGGATTGTCTGGTCAGCGCGATGTCAATTTATCTCTGCGCAGAGGCGATATCGTAGCCCATGAGGTCCAACCGAGGCGCGATTATTGCTAGATGAAAACTTTTACCAATACCCTGCACGAAACGACGTGAAATACCGTCGGTCGATGCAATTTTTGATGACCTCTCCGGAGGTCCATAATTAAACAAATGATAGCTTACATCAGCTTAAATCCCAAGCATTCAACAATACTATGCGAAAAGTAACTTTGTTGTATCCGACATCTCAATCCATAATAATATATGTGCTTTATTCTATCATAGATTTTAATTAAACAGAATGAGTTAAAGCATGGCATCATTCACAAAAACAAGGTTATGAAAGAAACATGATGGTGATGACGTTGGTGATGACAGCGTGTTGGTCCTTGAAACAAACTGTCGTGCAATTTGTCTATTATGATTGACTCAAGTCTTGTTATTCTTCGTGTCTTGATATCTTATACTCTTTAGGTAGCTGCACCATTTTGCGCCTGAGTACAAGAACTCTGCGTGTCGTATACTATTTCAAATTAGATAACATTGGATGCTATTTGCGTTTAGAGGAACACTTTCAAAAACGCCATCTATTGGCGATGTATGCATATCACTCGAACCGTTGTTCTTGGAGGGCGCACATCGAGAGTGTAATATATATTCACCTAGACGAAAGCAAAACGTCTTATAAAAACGCAAATTACACCATCAGATTGGGCCACGCGTTGAATTAATGGTAACAGCTGATATACGCGAACTTGTATATGTCTATGTCTTGCAGGAAGTTCGCTAAAACAACACCGCCGGGACAGTGGTCGGATAATCAAGTTTAGTCGGCGTGGTGGTTCTAATGAAGCTGTCGTGCAATTTGCCTATTTCGATTGACTCGTGAATGGTTATTCCTCAAAGTCCACAATAAGGAAAGACGGGTTTAATCAAAAACCGTATGTAGTCTTTATTTTGTTGAGGATGGTTGTGGAATAAACTGTTGGAACAGCATGAATTATTTTTTAATTCAACAAACAGTAACGTGCTAAATGGCCGCCTTTTTATGTGTGAATATTTTCACCTATTTACATAACAATATCCCCACGCTGCCTTTACGTAACCAATACGTAATGCGTCAAATCCAAACCGAGTATATATGTGTGTGGAATATGACCTGGATTGTCTGGTCAGCGCGATGTCAATTTATCTCTGCGCAGAGGCGATATCGTAGCCCATGAGGTCCAACCGAGGCGCGATTATTGCTAGTTGAAAACTTTTACCAATACCCTGCACGAAACGACGTGAAATACCGTCGGTCGATGCAATTTTTGATGACCTCTCCGGAGGTCCATAATTAAACAAATGATAGCTTACATCAGCCTAAATCCCAAGCATTCAACAATACTATGCGAAAAGTAACATTGTTGTATCCGACATCTCAATCCATAATAATATATGTGCTTTATTCTATCATAGATTTTAATTAAACAGAATGAATTAAAGCATGGCATCATTCACAAAAACAAGGTTATGAAAGAAACATGATGGTGATGACGTTGGTGATGACAGCGTGTTGGTCCTTGAAACAAACTGTCGTGCAATTTGTCTATTATGATTGACTCAAGTCTTGTTATTCTTCGTGTCTTGTTATCTTATACTCTTTAGGTAGCTGCACCATTTTGCGCCTGAGTACAAGAACTCTGCGTGTCGTATACTATTTCAAATTAGATAACATTGGATGCTATTTGCGTTTTGAGGAACACTTTCAAAAACGCCATCTATTGGTGATGTATGCATGTCACTCGAACCGTTGTTCTTGGAGGGCGCACATCGAGAGTGTAATATATATTCACCTAGACGAAAGCAAAACGTCTTATAAAAACGCAAATTACACCATCAGATTGGGCCACGGGTTGAATTAATGGTAACAGCTGATATACGCGAACTTGTATATGTCTATGTCTTGCAGGAAGTTCGCTAAAACAACACCGCCGGGACAGTGGTCGGATAATCAAGTTTAGTCGGCGTGGTGGTTCTAATGAAGCTGTCGTGCAATTTGCCTATTTCGATTGACTCATGAATGGTTATTCCACAAAGTCCACAATAAGGAAAGACGGGTTTAATCAAAAACCGTATGTAATCTTTATTTTGTTGAGGATGGTTGTGGAATAAACTGTTGGAACAGCATGAATTATTTTTTTAATTCAACAAACAATAACGTGCTAAATGGCCGCCTTTTTATGTGTGAATATTTTCACCTATTTACATAACAATATCCCCACGCTGCCTTTACGTAACCAATACGTAATGCGCCAAATCCAAACCGAGTATATATGTGTGTGGAATATGACCTGGATTGTCTGGTCAGCGCGATGTCAATTTATCTCTGCGCAGAGGCGATATCGTAGCCCATGAGGTCCAACCGAGGCGCGATTATTGCTAGTTGAAAACTTTTACCAATACCCTGCACGAAACGACGTGAAATACCGTCGGTCGATGCAATTTTTGATGACCTCTCCGGAGGTCCATAATTAAACAAATGATATCTTACATCAGCCTAAATCCCAAGCATTCAACAATACTATGCGAAAAGTAACATTGTTGTATCCGACATCTCAATCCATAATAATATATGTGCTTTATTCTATCATAGATTTTAATTAAACAGAATGAGTTAAAGCATGGCATCATTCACAAAAACAAGGTTATGAAAGAAACATGTTGGTGATGACAGCGTGTTGGTCCTTGAAACAAACTGTCGTGCAATTTGTCTATTATGATTGACTCAAGTCTTGTTATTCTTCGTGTCTTGTTATCTTATACTCTTTAGGTAGCTGCACCATTTTGCGCCTGAGTACAAGAACTCCGCGTGTCGTATACTATTTCAAATTAGATAACATTGGATGCTATTTGCGTTTAGAGGAACACTTTCAAAAACGCCATCTATTGGCGATGTATGCATATCACTCGAACCGTTGTTCTTGGAGGGCGCACATCGAGAGTGTAATATATATTCACCTAGACGAAAGCAAAACGTCTTATAAAAACGCAAATTACACCATCAGATTGGGCCACGGGTTGAATTAATGGTAACAGCTGATATACGCGAACTTGTATATGTCTATGTCTTGCAGGAAGTTCGCTAAAACAACACCGCCGGGACAGTGGTCGGATAATCAAGTTTAGTCGGCGTGGTGGTTCTAATGAAGCTGTCGTGCAATTTGCCTATTTCGATTGACTCATGAATGGTTATTCCACAAAGTCCACAATAAGGAAAGACGGGTTTAATCAAAAACCGTATGTAATCTTTATTTTGTTGAGGATGGTTGTGGAATAAACTGTTGGAACAGCATGAATTATTTTTTTAATTCAACAAACAATAACGTGCTAAATGGCCGCCTTTTTATGTGTGAATATTTTCACCTATTTACATAACAATATCCCCACGCTGCCTTTACGTAACCAATACGTAATGCGCCAAATCCAAACCGAGTATATATGTGTGTGGAATATGACCTGGATTGTCTGGTCAGCGCGATGTCAATTTATCTCTGCGCAGAGGCGATATCGTAGCCCATGAGGTCCAACCGAGGCGCGATTATTGCTAGTTGAAAACTTTTACCAATACCCTGCACGAAACGACGTGAAATACCGTCGGTCGATGCAATTTTTGATGACCTCTCCAGAGGTCCATCATTAAACAAATGATAGATTACATCAGCATAAATCCCAAGCATTCAACAATACTATGCGACAAGTAACATTGTTGTATCCGACATCTCAATCCATAATAATATATGTGTTTTATTCTATCATAGATTTTAATTAAACAGAATGAGTTAAAGCATGGCATCATTCACAAAAACAAGGTTATGAAAGAAACATGATGGTGATGACGTTGGTGATGACAGCGTGTTGGTCCTTGAAACAAACTGTCGTGCAATTTGTCTATTATGATTGACTCAAGTCTTGTTATTCTTCGTGTCTTGTTATCTTATACTCTTTAGGTAGCTGCACCATTTTGCGCCTGAGTACAAGAACTCTGCGTGTCGTATACTATTTCAAATTAGATAACATTGGATGCTATTTGCGTTTAGAGGAACACTTTCAAAAACGCCATCTATTGGCGATGTATGCATATCACTCGAACCGTTGTTCTTGGAGGGCGCACATCGAGAGTGTAATATATATTCACCTAGACGAAAGCAAAACGTCTTATAAAAACGCAAATTACACCATCAGATTGGGCCACGGGTTGAATTAATGGTAACAGCTGATATACGCGAACTTGTATATGTCTATGTCTTGCAGGAAGTTCGCTAAAACAACACCGCCGGGACAGTGGTCGGATAATCAAGTTTAGTCGGCGTGGTGGTTCTAATGAAGCTGTCGTGCAATTTGCCTATTTCGATTGACTCGTGAATGGTTATTCCACAAAGTCCACAATAAGGAAAGACGTGTTTAATCAAAAACCGTATGTAGTCTTTATTTTGTTGAGGATGGTTGTGGAATAAACTGTTGGAACAGCATGAATTATTTTTTTAATTCAACAAACAGTAATGTGCTAAATGGCCGCCTTTTTATGTGTGAATATTTTCACCTATTTACATAACAATATCCCCACGCTGCCTTTACGTAACCAATACGTAATGCGCCAAATCCAAACCGAGTATATATGTGTGTGAAATATGACCTGGATTGTCTGGTCAGCGCGATGTCAATTTATCTCTGCGCAGAGGCGATATCGTAGCCCATGAGGTCCAACCGAGGCGCGATTATTGCTAGTTGAAAACTTTTACCAATACCCTGCACGAAACGACGTGAAATACCGTCGGTCGATGCAATTTTTGATGACCCGGAGGTCCATAATTAAACAAATGATAGCTTACATCAGCCTAAATCCCAAGCATTCAACAATACTATGCGAAAAGTAACATTGTTGTATCCGACATCTCAATCCATAATAATATATGTGTTTTATTCTATCATAGATTTTAATTAAACAGAATGAGTTAAGGCATGGCATCATTCACAAAAACAAGGTTATGAAAGAAACGTGATGGTGATGACGTTGGTGATGACGGCGTGTTGGTCCTTGAAACAAACTGTCGTGCAATTTGTCTATTATGATTGACTCAAGTCTTGTTATTCTTCGTGTCTTGTTATCTTATACTCTTTAGGTAGCTGCACCATTTGCGCCTGAGTACAAGAACTCTGCGTGTCGTATACTATTTCAAATTAGATAACATTGGATGCTATTTGCGTTTAGAGGAACACTTTCAAAAACGCCATCTATTGGCGATGTATGCATATCACTCGAACCGTTGTTCTTGGAGGGCGCACATCGAGAGTGTAATATATATTCACCTAGACGAAAGCAAAACGTCTTATTAAAACGCAAATTACACCATCAGATTGGGCCACGGGTTGAATTAATGGTAACAGCTGATATACGCGAACTTGTATATGTCTATGTCTTGCAGGAAGTTCGCTAAAACAACACCGCCGGGACAGTGGTCGGATAATCAAGTTTAGTCGGCGTGGTGGTTCTAATGAAGCTGTCGTGCAATTTGCCTATTTCGATTGACTCGTGAATGGTTATTCCACAAAGTCCACAATAAGGAAAGACGTGTTTAATCAAAAACCGTATGTAGTCTTTATTTTGTTGAGGATGGTTGTGGAATAAACTGTTGGAACAGCATGAATTATTTTTTTAATTCAACAAACAGTAACGTGCTAAATGGCCGCCTTTTTATGTGTGAATATTTTCACCTATTTACATAACAATATCCCCACGCTGCCTTTACGTAACCAATACGTAATGCGCCAAATCCAAACCGAGTATATATGTGTGTGAAATATGACCTGGATTGTCTGGTCAGCGCGATGTCAATTTATCTCTGCGCAGAGGCGATATCGTAGCCCATGAGGTCCAACCGAGGCGCGATTATTGCTAGTTGAAAACTTTTACCAATACCCTGCACGAAACGACGTGAAATACCGTCGGTCGATGCAATTTTTGATGACCCGGAGGTCCATAATTAAACAAATGATAGCTTACATCAGCCTAAATCCCAAGCATTCAACAATACTATGCGAAAAGTAACATTGTTGTATCCGACATCTCAATCCATAATAATATATGTGCTTTATTCTATCATAGATTTTAATTAAACAGAATGAATTAAAGCATGGCATCATTCACAAAAACAAGGTTATGAAAGAAACATGATGGTGATGACGTTGGTGATGACAGCGTGTTGGTCCTTGAAACAAACTGTCGTGCAATTTGTCTATTATGATTGACTCAAGTCTTGTTATTCTTCGTGTCTTGTTATCTTATACTCTTTAGGTAGCTGCACCATTTTGCGCCTGAGTACAAGAACTCTGCGTGTCGTATACTATTTCAAATTAGATAACATTGGATGCTATTTGCGTTTTGAGGAACACTTTCAAAAACGCCATCTATTGGTGATGTATGCATGTCACTCGAACCGTTGTTCTTGGAGGGCGCACATCGAGAGTGTAATATATATTCACCTAGACGAAAGCAAAACGTCTTATAAAAACGCAAATTACACCATCAGATTGGGCCACGGGTTGAATTAATGGTAACAGCTGATATACGCGAACTTGTATATGTCTATGTCTTGCAGGAAGTTCGCTAAAACAACACCGCCGGGACAGTGGTCGGATAATCAAGTTTAGTCGGCGTGGTGGTTCTAATGAAGCTGTCGTGCAATTTGCCTATTTCGATTGACTCATGAATGGTTATTCCACAAAGTCCACAATAAGGAAAGACGGGTTTAATCAAAAACCGTATGTAATCTTTATTTTGTTGAGGATGGTTGTGGAATAAACTGTTGGAACAGCATGAATTATTTTTTTAATTCAACAAACAATAACGTGCTAAATGGCCGCCTTTTTATGTGTGAATATTTTCACCTATTTACATAACAATATCCCCACGCTGCCTTTACGTAACCAATACGTAATGCGCCAAATCCAAACCGAGTATATATGTGTGTGGAATATGACCTGGATTGTCTGGTCAGCGCGATGTCAATTTATCTCTGCGCAGAGGCGATATCGTAGCCCATGAGGTCCAACCGAGGCGCGATTATTGCTAGTTGAAAACTTTTACCAATACCCTGCACGAAACGACGTGAAATACCGTCGGTCGATGCAATTTTTGATGACCTCTCCGGAGGTCCATAATTAAACAAATGATATCTTACATCAGCCTAAATCCCAAGCATTCAACAATACTATGCGAAAAGTAACATTGTTGTATCCGACATCTCAATCCATAATAATATATGTGCTTTATTCTATCATAGATTTTAATTAAACAGAATGAGTTAAAGCATGGCATCATTCACAAAAACAAGGTTATGAAAGAAACATGTTGGTGATGACAGCGTGTTGGTCCTTGAAACAAACTGTCGTGCAATTTGTCTATTATGATTGACTCAAGTCTTGTTATTCTTCGTGTCTTGTTATCTTATACTCTTTAGGTAGCTGCACCATTTTGCGCCTGAGTACAAGAACTCCGCGTGTCGTATACTATTTCAAATTAGATAACATTGGATGCTATTTGCGTTTAGAGGAACACTTTCAAAAACGCCATCTATTGGCGATGTATGCATATCACTCGAACCGTTGTTCTTGGAGGGCGCACATCGAGAGTGTAATATATATTCACCTAGACGAAAGCAAAACGTCTTATAAAAACGCAAATTACACCATCAGATTGGGCCACGGGTTGAATTAATGGTAACAGCTGATATACGCGAACTTGTATATGTCTATGTCTTGCAGGAAGTTCGCTAAAACAACACCGCCGGGACAGTGGTCGGATAATCAAGTTTAGTCGGCGTGGTGGTTCTAATGAAGCTGTCGTGCAATTTGCCTATTTCGATTGACTCATGAATGGTTATTCCACAAAGTCCACAATAAGGAAAGACGGGTTTAATCAAAAACCGTATGTAATCTTTATTTTGTTGAGGATGGTTGTGGAATAAACTGTTGGAACAGCATGAATTATTTTTTTAATTCAACAAACAATAACGTGCTAAATGGCCGCCTTTTTATGTGTGAATATTTTCACCTATTTACATAACAATATCCCCACGCTGCCTTTACGTAACCAATACGTAATGCGCCAAATCCAAACCGAGTATATATGTGTGTGGAATATGACCTGGATTGTCTGGTCAGCGCGATGTCAATTTATCTCTGCGCAGAGGCGATATCGTAGCCCATGAGGTCCAACCGAGGCGCGATTATTGCTAGTTGAAAACTTTTACCAATACCCTGCACGAAACGACGTGAAATACCGTCGGTCGATGCAATTTTTGATGACCTCTCCAGAGGTCCATCATTAAACAAATGATAGATTACATCAGCATAAATCCCAAGCATTCAACAATACTATGCGACAAGTAACATTGTTGTATCCGACATCTCAATCCATAATAATATATGTGTTTTATTCTATCATAGATTTTAATTAAACAGAATGAGTTAAAGCATGGCATCATTCACAAAAACAAGGTTATGAAAGAAACATGATGGTGATGACGTTGGTGATGACAGCGTGTTGGTCCTTGAAACAAACTGTCGTGCAATTTGTCTATTATGATTGACTCAAGTCTTGTTATTCTTCGTGTCTTGTTATCTTATACTCTTTAGGTAGCTGCACCATTTTGCGCCTGAGTACAAGAACTCTGCGTGTCGTATACTATTTCAAATTAGATAACATTGGATGCTATTTGCGTTTAGAGGAACACTTTCAAAAACGCCATCTATTGGCGATGTATGCATATCACTCGAACCGTTGTTCTTGGAGGGCGCACATCGAGAGTGTAATATATATTCACCTAGACGAAAGCAAAACGTCTTATAAAAACGCAAATTACACCATCAGATTGGGCCACGGGTTGAATTAATGGTAACAGCTGATATACGCGAACTTGTATATGTCTATGTCTTGCAGGAAGTTCGCTAAAACAACACCGCCGGGACAGTGGTCGGATAATCAAGTTTAGTCGGCGTGGTGGTTCTAATGAAGCTGTCGTGCAATTTGCCTATTTCGATTGACTCGTGAATGGTTATTCCACAAAGTCCACAATAAGGAAAGACGTGTTTAATCAAAAACCGTATGTAGTCTTTATTTTGTTGAGGATGGTTGTGGAATAAACTGTTGGAACAGCATGAATTATTTTTTTAATTCAACAAACAGTAACGTGCTAAATGGCCGCCTTTTTATGTGTGAATATTTTCACCTATTTACATAACAATATCCCCATGCTGCCTTTACGTAACCAATACGTAATGCGCCAAATCCAAACCGAGTATATATGTGTGTGAAATATGACCTGGATTGTCTGGTCAGCGCGATGTCAATTTATCTCTGCGCAGAGGCGATATCGTAGCCCATGAGGTCCAACCGAGGCGCGATTATTGCTAGTTGAAAACTTTTACCAATACCCTGCACGAAACGACGTGAAATACCGTCGGTCGATGCAATTTTTGATGACCCGGAGGTCCATAATTAAACAAATGATAGCTTACATCAGCCTAAATCCCAAGCATTCAACAATACTATGCGAAAAGTAACATTGTTGTATCCGACATCTCAATCCATAATAATATATGTGTTTTATTCTATCATAGATTTTAATTAAACAGAATGAGTTAAAGCATGGCATCATTCACAAAAACAAGGTTATGAAAGAAACATGATGGTGATGACGTTGGTGATGACAGCGTGTTGGTCCTTGAAACAAACTGTCGTGCAATTTGTCTATTATGATTGACTCAAGTTTTGTTATTCTTCGTGTCTTGTTATCTTATACTCTTTAGGTAGCTGCACCATTTTGCGCCTGAGTACAAGAACTCTGCGTGTCGTATACTATTTCAAATTAGATAACATTGGATGCTATTTGCGTTTAGAGGAACACTTTCAAAAACGCCATCTATTGGCGATGTATGCATATCACTCGAACCGTTGTTCTTGGAGGGCGCACATCGAGAGTGTAATATATATTCACCTAGACGAAAGCAAAACGTCTTATAAAAACGCAAATTACACCATCAGATTGGGCCACGGGTTGAATTAATGGTAACAGCTGATATACGCGAACTTGTATATGTCTATGTCTTGCAGGAAGTTCGCTAAAACAACACCGCCGGGACAGTGGTCGGATAATCAAGTTTAGTCGGCGTGGTGGTTCTAATGAAGCTGTCGTGCAATTTGCCTATTTCGATTGACTCGTGAATGGTTATTCCACAAAGTCCACAATAAGGAAAGACGGGTTTAATCAAAAACCGTATGTAGTCTTTATTTTGTTGAGGATGGTTGTGGAATAAACTGTTGGAACAGCATGAATTATTTTTTAATTCAACAAACAGTAACGTGCTAAATGGCCGCCTTTTTATGTGTGAATATTTTCACCTATTTACATAACAATATCCCCACGCTGCCTTTACGTAACCAATACGTAATGCGCCAAATCCAAACCGAGTATATATGTGTGTGGAATATGACCTGGATTGTCTGGTCAGCGCGATGTCAATTAATTTCTGCGCAGAGGCGATATCGTAGCCCATGAGGTCCAACCGAGGCGCGATTATTGCTAGTTGAAAACTTTTACCAATACCCTGCACGAAACGACGTGAAATGCCGTCGGTCGATGCAATTTTTGATGACCTCTCCGGAGGTCCATAATTAAACAAATGATAGCTTACATCAGCCTAAATCCCAAGCATTCAACAATACTATGCGAAAAGTAACATTGTTGTATCCGACATCTCAATCCATAATAATATATGTGTTTTATTCTATCATAGATTTTAATTAAACAGAATGAGTTAAAGCATGGCATCATTCACAAAAACAAGGTTATGAAAGAAACATGATGGTGATGACGTTGGTGATGACAGCGTGTTGGTCCTTGAAACAAACTGTCGTGCAATTTGTCTATTATGATTGACTCAAGTCTTGTTATTCTTCGTGTCTTGATATCTTATACTCTTTAGGTAGCTGCACCATTTTGCGCCTGAGTACAAGAACTCTGCGTGTCGTATACTATTTCAAATTAGATAACATTGGATGCTATTTGCGTTTAGAGGAACACTTTCAAAAACGCCATCTATTGGCGATGTATGCATATCACTCGAACCGTTGTTCTTGGAGGGCGCACATCGAGAGTGTAATATATATTCACCTAGACGAAAGCAAAACGTCTTATAAAAACGCAAATTACACCATCAGATTGGGCCACGCGTTGAATTAATGGTAACAGCTGATATACGCGAACTTGTATATGTCTATGTCTTGCAGGAAGTTCGCTAAAACAACACCGCCGGGACAGTGGTCGGATAATCAAGTTTAGTCGGCGTGGTGGTTCTAATGAAGCTGTCGTGCAATTTGCCTATTTCGATTGACTCGTGAATGGTTATTCCACAAAGTCCACAATAAGGAAAGACGGGTTTAATCAAAAACCGTATGTAATCTTTATTTTGTTGAGGATGGTTGTGGAATAAACTGTTGGAACAGCATGAATTATTTTTTTAATTCAACAAACAATAACGTGCTAAATGGCCGCCTTTTTATGTGTGAATATTTTCACCTATTTACATAACAATATCCCCACGCTGCCTTTACGTAACCAATACGTAATGCGCCAAATCCAAACCGAGTATATATGTGTGTGGAATATGAACTGGATTGTCTGGTCAGCGCGATGTCAATTTATCTCTGCGCAGAGGCGATATCGTAGCCCATGAGGTCCAACCGAGGCGCGATTATTGCTAGTTGAAAACTTTTACCAATACCCTGCACGAAACGACGTGAAATACCGTCGGTCGATGCAATTTTTGATGACCTCTCCGGTGGTCCATAATTAAACAAATGATAGATTACATCAGCATAAATCCCAAGCATTCAACAATACTATGCGAAAAGTAACATTGTTGTATCCGACATCTCAATCCATAATAATGTATGTGTTTTATTCTATCATAGATTTTAATTAAACAGAATGAGTTAAAGCATGGCATCATTCACAAAAACAAGGTTATGAAAGAAACATGATGGTGATGACGTTGGTGATGACAGCGTGTTGGTCCTTGAAACAAACTGTCGTGCAATTTGTCTATTATGATTGACTCAAGTCTTGTTATTCTTCGTGTCTTGTTATCTTATACTCTTTAGGTAGCTGCACCATTTTGCGCCTGAGTACAAGAGCTCTGCGTGTAGTGTACTATTTCAAATTAGATAACATTGGATGCTATTTGCGTTTAGAGGAACACTTTCAAAAACGCCATCTATTGGCGATGTATGCATGTCACTCGAACCGTTGTTCTTGGAGGGCGCACATCGAGAGTGTAATATATATTCACCTAGACGAAAGCAAAACGTCTTATAAAAACGCAAATTACACCATCAGATTGGGCCACGGGTTGAATTAATGGTAACAGCTAATATACGCGAACTTGTATATGTCTATGTCTTGCAGGAAGTTCGCTAAAACAACACCGCCGGGACAGTGGTCGGATAATCAAGTTTAGTCGGCGTGGTGGTTCTAATGAAGCTGTCGTGCAATTTGCCTATTTCGATTGACTCGTGAATGGTTATTCCACAAAGTCCACAATAAGGAAAGACGTGTTTAATCAAAAACCGTATGTAATCTTTATTTTGTTGAGGATGGTTGTGGAATAAACTGTTGGAACAGCATGAATTATTTTTTAATTCAACAAACAATAACGTGCTAAATGGCCGCCTTTTTATGTGTGAATATTTTCACCTATTTACATAACAATATCCCCACGCTGCCTTTACGTAACCAATACGTAATGCGCCAAATCCAAACCGAGTATATATGTGTGTGGAATATGACCTGGATTGTCTGGTCAGCGCGATGTCAATTTATCTCTGCGCAGAGGCGATATCGTAGCCCATGAGGTCCAACCGAGGCGCGATTATTGCTAGTTGAAAACTTTTACCAATACCCTGCACGAAACGACGTGAAATACCGTCGGTCGATGTAATTTTTGATGACCTCTCCGGAGGTCCATAATTAAACAAATGATAGATTACATCAGCCTAAATCCCAAGCATTCAACAATTGTCAAGAGGTCTATATATATGTTTGTATTAAATCTGAAATAATTCATACGAAGCGAATGGGAATGCCAAACGGTGATTCGCATAACTTAAACTATATAGATCACACTTCTTGTGGGTTCTTTTCACGGGCCATAAAGGCATTGGAAATCATTAAGATGGTTATCGTTACAAGACGACAATGATCTCAGGCCAATAACAATTTGACATCTAAGAACCATAGAGAATTTATAAATAAGGGAACGAACACATTCATCATACACGCACAGCACTAAATGACACCAAATTTGAATTAACTGCAATGTGCGTACGCACACTTTAATACAAAGAGCAAAGGTTTGACAGTAAATACACAAATAGCTTCACAAAATCTGCTAATTAAATATTACTGCATTGCCTAAATATTTTAGACGGTTCCGATAAACGTAACCGCGGTCGAAATATGCAGGTAAGGCAAGGGGAAACTGAAACCTGGCTGTTTGTGCGTGTAAGGCAGATGTACTATACCGGACGTAACGATGTCGAACTGCAGCAACAAACGTGGCGACAAACTTCAGACGGCTTGGTTTCCAGGGGTGGCTCACATCACGAGGACGCTGTACAGTACTATAGCTGACACCAGGACGACCAGAGAGTGAATTCTCAATCCGGAGTTCAATGGTGACGTTATCTGTGTTATACCATGGAGGTAGAAATAAATCTTTATTTTGTTGAGGGTGGTTGTGGAATAAACTGTTGGAACAGCATGAATTATTTTTTAATTCAATAAACAATAACTTACTAAATGGCCGCCTTTTTATGTGTGAATATTTTCACCTATTTACATAACAATATCCCCACGCTGCCTTTACGTAACCAATACGTAATGCGCCAAATCCAAACCGAGTATATATGTGTGTGGAATATGACCTGGATTGTCTGGTCAGCGCGATGTCAATTTATCTCTGCGCAGAGGCGATATCGTAGCCCATGAGGTCCAACAGAGGCGCGATTATTGCTAGTTGAAAACTTTTACCAATACCCTGCACGAAACGACGTGAAATACCGTCGGTCGATGCAATTTTTGATGACCTCTCCGGTGTTCCATAATTAAACAAATGATAGATTACATCAGCATAAATCCCAAGCATTCAACAATACTATGCGAAAAGTAACATTGTTGTATCAGACATCTCAATCCATAATAATATATGTGTTTTATTCTATCATAGATTTTAATTAAACAGAATGAGTTAAAGCATGGCATCATTCACAAAAACAAGGTTATGAAAGAAACATGATGTTGATGACAGCGTGTTGGTACTAGAAACAAACTGTCGTGTTTTATTCTATCATAGATTTTAATTAAACAGAATGAGTTAAAGCATGGCATCATTCACAAAAACAAGGTTATGAAAGAAACATGATGTTGATGACAGCGTGTTGGTACTAGAAACAAACTGTCGTGCAATTTGTCTATTATGATTGACTCAAGTCTGGTTATTCTTCGTGTCTTGTTATCTTATAGTCCTTATATAGCTGCACCATTTTGCGCCTGAGTACAAGAGCTCTGCGTGCAGTGTACTATTTCAAATTAGATACCATTGGATGCTATTTGCGTTTAGAGGAACACTTTCAAAAACGCCATCAATTGGCCACGTATGCATGTCACCCGAACCGTTGTTCTTGGAAGGCGTATATCGAGATTGTAATATATATTTACATATACGGAGGCATAACGTCTTATAAAAACACAAATTACACCATCAGATTGAGCCACGGGTTGGATTAATGGTAACAGCTGATATACATGAAATTGTATATGTCTATGTTTTGCAGGAAGTTCCCTAAAACAAAGCCGCCGGGACAGTGGTCGGACAATCTAGTTTAGTCGGCGTGGTGGTTCTGATGAAGCTGTCGTGCAATTTGCCTACTTCGATTTATTTGATTTTATAGTCCGCTCATGTGAGCATGTATATGCTGCTTTCACCTGGCTTTTATTAAATTTGTCGGCTTAACAACTGCGCGTTTCTATATGCCAACAACTTAGCTCATATAAACAAATACATCTACCAACTTTGCAATAACTTTGCACTCACTTTGCACGGTGTGTTAACAGCTTAAATCTTACTACGTGGCGACAGCATCAACAACTTGTTCTTGAAATTTAGAAGGAATTTGAAAACCTTTCATTAATTAAAATAGTTACACAAATGCCACGATTCACCACTATAAATGATTTACACCACAGTAAGAAAAAATGCAGGAATGTTGCTTTATATCATTTCCATGTGTGTGATGAAACAAAAAAAATATTCAACAGGTCGTTTACTCAGGGTATCTCCCATGCAAGTACTAACCACGCCCGATCGCGCTGTAATTCTACTATCAGTGTACTATCTCTCACAACCTTGCAGACTTCCCATTTAAAGCGGGGGAGTTGTCACCTGTGCATGCGTCAGATGGTCGTAGTGTGTCATTGTTTACAAACAAGCATCTATCCCTGTGTTGTTATCGTCGCTTGGGACTCAATTCCTGCGCATGCGTAGGTGACGACCCTCCCGCTTTAGCTTTACCAATTTGTCCATGCAACATTACAGACTTTTCAAGCAACATCACACTCAACTTTGCTGAATTTCCACATAACTTTTACAACTTCGCAGGCAACTTTTCAAACGTTTCACACAGCATTAGACTTTCCATAAAACTTTACCAACATTGAATGCAACTTTGCAGAATGTCCAGTGGCCAAGCTACGGCAAATTGCAATATTGGCCCAGCACAAAATTCTGCACAAATTACAATATTGCCAGCCCTGGCACTAAATCCCACACAAATTACAATATTGGCCAAGTTCCGGCACAAAATCACGCACAAAATGCAATAGTGGCCCAGGCCCGGGACTAAATCCTACACAAATTAGAATCTTGGCCCATCATTGGCACTAAATCCAGCACAAATTGCAATATTGGCCCTGCCCAGATACAAAATTCTGCACAAATTGAAATATTGTACCAGCCAGGCACTAAATCCCACACAAATTACTATATTGTCCCAGCTCTGGCACAAAATCATGAATAAATTTAAATACTGGCATAGTCCTGGCAGTAAATCCTGTACAAATTGCAATATTGGCCCAGCCTCAGAACTAAAACGTGTACAAATTCGAAAATTGGCCTAGCCCGGGGACTAAATTTCACATAAATTGCAATATTGCCCTAGTCCCATCAATAAATCTCGCAAAAATTGCAATATTGGCCCAGCCCTGTCACTAAACAATGTACAATTTGAAATATTGGCCTAGCCCCGGCAATAAATCCTGTACAAATTGCAATATTGGCTAAGCCCCGGTACAAAATTCTGCACAAATTGAAATATTGGCCCAGTCCTGTCACTAAATCCCACACAAATTGCAATATTGGCCAAGCTCCGGCCCAAAACCCTGCACAAAATACAATATTGGCCCAGCCTCAGAACTAAAACGTGTACAAATTCCAAAATTGGCCTAGCTCGGGGACTAAATTTCACATAAATTGCAATATTGCCCTAGTCCCAGCAATAAATCCTCCCCGGGCTAGGCCAATTTTGGAATTTGTACACGTTTTAGTTCTGGGGAAACACATACCCAATACTTCTTGAACCAGTTCTGCTCTTACAAACAAAGTTGTGCGCATTATCACCTTCTCGCACTTTAATGCACATTCTGCTCCTCTTTTTTTTCCAATTACGCATATTTGATATTCACAAACTTTGTAAATTACAAACCTGCCTATTTATCTTCGACCTTAAACACAACAGATATGCACATAGCCTCAATAAGTATGTTAATGATTACCCACATTGCTATCCCACAAGTTCAGTGTCTAGCGGTAACTTGTCAATTCCTGTTGCTCAACTTACAGTTTCACAACATAATTTTAAATTTGCTGCAGTAAAACACTGGAATTCACTTCCAGACTCCCTCAAAAACATCAACAACAGAAACAAATTTAAATATGAAATGAAACATTATTTGCTTTGTTAAATTCCTCGATTACCTCCCATTTCTCTGTAAACATTTTTTTCTTTTCTTCTGCATATAAATTCGTTGTACCAGTAGTACCTTTTAATTTTCGTTATGTAAATAGTAATTTTCCTTTCCTTTACTAGTAAATTGTAAATTTCTACTTGACAGTCTGGGCCATGGACTGGACTAGTCCATAAGGACTACTACTATTGTATTTTATTTATAATGTCTGTTATAATGTTATAATGGTCATTCTGGTGAAATAAATAACTAAATATCAGCCCAGTCCCAGCACTAAATTTCGCACAAATTGGAATATTTGACTAGCCTTGGCACTGAATGCCACAGAAATTGCAATATTGGCCCAGCTTCGGAACTAAAAATTGTACAAATTCCAATATTGGCCTGGCCCGGGGACTAAATTTCACATAAATTGCAATATATATAATTTTTTTTTACCTAAAAACAGCATTGTTTGAACCCATTCTATGTTTTCAGCTTGTTCTAGGGGTGACAGAAACCAACTTTAATAGGAATGATCAAGCTACAATGATGGCGTCAGCTTAATAACACCAACTGTTGTTGTCAATACTCAAGGAAAACACGAACTAACTGATGAGTGGATTTGTGAGTTGTCTTTATTAGAGAATTTAGAGAAGGGCACCTCATACACTGCAATAAATGTAAGAATCATAGTCAGAAATACTAGAAAGTGAAGTATTGCTTGTCATTGGTTGTTGTGCAGTTGGGACATAAAATACAAACACATAACATAAGTGTAAAACATAGTCTTTAATGAGAAAAACAGTTTGAAAACAAATATATATATATATAACAAGCAGTTGTGGGATGTAGGAAATTAAAACATGGAATCTTGCTAGAAATCACTTATTTAAATAACATGCAGAATGACTTGTGTCAATGTTTAGGTGTCATGAAATAAAAATAGGTATAAAATATCAAGCAATGGGAAATATTTACATAATACTATGGAGAAACTAACAGTATACATCAATATCAATACAGATGACTTATCAATGACTCCGCTGTCATAAAAGTTACATAATCTGCCCTAGTCAAGGAGCTAAAGTAACTCGTGCATTATCAAAATACCGGTAATCTGATTATTAATCTAAAACAACAAACATAGTCATGCCAAATAAACAATTATAGCAAATATAAAATCAATATGGTATGCAGTTCTTGAGGTATAAACTTTGTCCACACATACGTTTTACATCATAGCTTCCAAACAAATATTCTGCTAAAAACAATTTGCAAAAGAAAACTTATGATTCTGTCAAGGAAATGAACAAATGCAAGTCTGAAGCACCTAAAGTACTTGCATGTAAAAATATGAATGAAATATGGCTTACAAGAAACAAAGAAAGAAGTGGACAAGCAGTAATAAATAACTGAGTCTTTCTTAATGACAGCGGAGCTGTAAACACTTACATGGACATTTACAAACATAATGCTATGTCATCTATTTACAAATTCCACAGGTATTTATTGCATTTACTTAATAATCAAAATATATTTATTTATCTGAAATCTCATTCTTTACTATTAAAAGTAAATCAAAGTCTGTACATACATAGGTCAGAGCAATGTTGTATTTCAACAAAAAATTTGAATATATGACAGCCATATTTGTTTGTTTACAATGTCCTGAGTGATTGGTGGACTGTATCAATTTTCAAAATAAAAACAATGCATGTAACATATAATGATTGCTATAGGGAAATAACTACAGTGTTAATACATTTCAAGTACAATGCAACATTACCAGTATGCAATTGTGAGGCATTAATCTGTTTTATACATTGATACATCATAACATAGTCAATTTGTATTACTTGTTTACACACTGAATAAGCTCACACTGTACTCACTTCTCAGGTAGGAATCAAAACACAATTATTAAAACTAATGCATTTATTCATTCTCCCTGAATAGTAGGGGTCAATATCACAGGCAGAACACAAACACAGCACAATTTCTCTGCAAGACTAATCAAAGTTATACAATGCATGTTGTGGATGAAAAGAATATTCCACAGAGAATAGTTAATTCATGTTGGTCAAAACAGGTACAAAGAATCTTTAATTGTACTGTTTTATTTATTTATTTTTTTTATTTGTTTTTTATTTATTAGACTGCTTTAACAATCTACTTGTTCAATGCTGTGTTACATGAGAAACTAGCAACATCCACAAAAGTGAATGAAAAAATCACCCATCCGGCATTTATTTTAAACTAAGAAAATATACATGCAACTAAATGCAGTGCGTCTCAGAGAATTATTCATATACATATCATGAATTATATATTTTTATCTTTTAGAAATAAACCTGATGTACATTTTTATACATAAATAACACCACAGATTTATAAAATATGGGTATGCAGCTTCCAATATCCTGGTATGGTGCATCATTGTAAAGCCTTATTGAGAAAACTATGGTGATATACTTTGTGAGATTTCAAATGAGGTCTTCATCACATATCACCCTAACTGCAAACCCTTATCTTATATGCCCTTGATTGCACTGGTGTTTATACAGAGCTTCTTATTGACTGAATACTTTATTTCATTTATTATGCAAAAACAACATTTTTATAACCCATAATCTACCGGTAATACTATTATACTGACTAGTTAATCTGCCACTAGAGGGAGCCACACATATGGTACACATTTTGTGCCACTAGAGGTTTCACACATATAGACAACTTTCCCGGATGTAGCGAGTCTGAGGTGCCAAAATACCCCTGCTTTGTGGAAAATACATGTCAGTTTGCAGATATTTGATAAAAGGTAATTATATTTACATGATGTTGATTGGTACACCCACAAGCATAATATCCTGCAAGATAGTTTACGTTACACTCTTTAACGGCATGTGACTTCTGAGAAAGTGATCCATGGTACACATTTTGTGCCACTAGAGGGAGCCACACATATAGCGATCTTCATGTCACAAGAGTGAGCCATATGCCTATCTGTGGGATATCTGGGTTTTGTACAATAATTATTATAATGATATTTTCCTTGAAATGATATTCATTTCTAATAACAAACACTCCTATACAGTGCAAACTAATATCCATGTTCAAATACTTAAATTTGAATATACAGAGTCAGCACAGAGTAAAGAAAATTAGCTACTCGTGTTTCACGTTTGCCCAGCATGTGAAAGCCCCATAGACAAAGCGAAGTTTAAAATTATGGCATCAGTCTGTAGTCTAGGTTAATTCTACAAAATAAATCAAAAGATATGATTTGAACACACTTTTAAAGGAGTACAAAGAAAGTGACTATTTCTTTCAAAACTGTTTATAAAACAGTAGACAGTAAAATATTCATACAAAGATGTTTTTCTATTTTAAAATAATTAAAACTTTTGTAAAATAAAATGGACTTACATGTATAATATGAAAAGTTTTCAAAAACAGTTTGCCATATCTTAATTATCTGTACATTTCATAAATCCTGGAAATGCTTCATATATTTTTGCTTTTAACATTATTAATTTGAAGCACTGTATTTATAACATTTATTATTCTGATCTAAAAAAATAAAGAAAAGCCTGTAAGCATGCATGGCAGTTTTTTTTCAAATCTCAACAGTTGCTTTGATGAAATTTTGTCTGTAGATCAGTTAATTTAAGCTTGTTAGTTGTCAAATACATGATCTATTACCAAATAATTTTGTTCTTTCGAAAATAAGTAAACAGAAAAAGAAATACAGAAGAGCAGGCATGTAAAACCATTGAGATTAAAATCACTTCAAGCAAACTGTGTATGTGTCCCCCGTTTCATCTGAAATAAAAATGAAATAGGATTAATGTTATATTCAGTGTTATTTACTAGGTATCCCCCAAACAATAAACAATGAGTCAATGTTAACATAGTCAAGCAATGAGTTGATGTTGAATTGGCAATGAAATGAATCAATGTTCCTTAAGCAATGAAATAAATTAATATTCACATGACCAAGCAATGAGTCATTTAATGTTCCAATGACTCAGACAATGAGTCATGACATTAGACAATGAATGGGTCAATGTTAATATGGGGACAAAGGAGTTAATGTTCACAGGTCAGCAAGCAATGAGTCGTTTAATGTTCACATGATCAAGCAATGAGTCATTTAATGTTCACATGATCAAGCAATGAGTCATTTAATGTTCACATGATCAAGCAATGAGTCATTTAATAGTTGAAGTATTCCATGAAAATGAATTATCTGGCCTCACACGTTGTAATTATCTGGCCTCACACGTTGTAATTATCTGGCCTCACACGTTGTAATTATCTGGCCTCACACGTTGTAATTATCTGGCCTCACACGTTGTAATTATCTGGCCTCACACGTTGTAATTATCTGGCCTCACACATTGTAATTATCTGGCCTCACACATTGTAATTATCTGGCCTCACACGTTGTAATTATCTGGCCTCACACATTGTAATTATCTGGCCTCACACGTTGTAATTATCTGGCCTCACACGTTGTAATTATCTGGCCTCACACGTTGTAATTATCTGGCCTCACACGTTGTAATTATCTGGCCTCACACGTTGTAATTATCTGGCCTCACACGTTGTAATTATCTGGCCTCACACGTTGTAATTATCTGACTTACCTTTCAATGCCTCTATACTAAAACTGCTCTCATCCTGAATATTCTGAATCATCTACAATTATACAAAACAATAACTCAATTTAGTATTAACAAGACATGTCATGACATGATACAGTCTCCTTTGTTCAATAGTTAAAAAACTGAAATGAGTGATTTACAATCAGAACAAATGCATGTCAATACATTGTAGGAGACATGATTTGCAATTTGCATTCGTTAATTAATACAAAATTGCAGTCAGTCAGCCATTTTGATACTGATCTGAAAAACAAAATGTTGTATATCAAAGGTCCAGTTTTTATACTTAGTTTGAACAAAATCCATCAATAAACTAGAGTCCGGTTCTTGAATCACAAAAATGCTTGATTTTGAGGCATTTTAAACATTAAAATGGCTGCCATTCAGCCATCTTGAAATCTGATCATCAGACCAATCAATGTGCATAAGTATGACAGGATGTGCATGTATAGTTTGAATTACCGGTAGATTGATCAAGACATGTTAAATATATGGATCAGAGACAGCATTTGTTGAAAGAAAATAGCCTCCAGTTATTTTAAATACAATCAGAACAAGTCACTGTAAATGACACAGTTGCTATTCCGGAATCTGTTATTAATGACTAAAAAGTCAAGTATTAAAGCAAATTGAATTACCATAGACATGTATTGCAACAGGCATAATGTATCAAATTTGAATGAAACTTGTGTATCTCTTATATAATAAAATTGTATATACAAATTACGGTCATGTAACCAGATTATTTCTGAATAAATTTGCTGTGTATGATCTGTGAATGAGAGTGAATAAAAGGTGTAGGTCTAGTGTAAAAAAAAACTAAATTTATAAAAATACTTTGAAATTTCAAAACTAATATATAGTCACAAATATTATGAATATGCTAATCTTGAAGACTTACCTCATCAGAGACAAGTACTCTAATACCGGATGGTGCTTGGCGAACTATATGGGATATCTTAGTGACAGGTACATTATACAAGATGGATACTTTGCTTCTCATTTCTTCCGCCGTTGGATGGTCCAGATATATAGCATGGTAAACTGACAACAAAATTACACATGTAATAAATAGTGATTCTGGTGACAATTATAAATCTTTTCACCATCAGTTCCCTCTTTTTATCACAAATTCACAAAATAGTTCTGTTTCCTGCATTTTCTTTAGGTTGGGACAAAATTAGCCAAATTTTGGGGGTACAAACTGAAAATTGACTAAAATTTTGTCTGTTGGCTTCAAAATTAGGGTTAATTTCCAGAAATATTGAAGAATATAAAAGCGCAACAAAAATTTGGACGAGAAAGTGGTGGTGAAATAGTTAATCCTGAATGCTTTAATTTCACAGCAGTGTGTCACTGGGGTCCATCCACAAAATACATGGGGAAATTTTATTTTAAAATAAACAAATCAGCAAAAATGAATTCTATATGATAATAAAGCCATTTACATAATTTCACTTCATTGAATTAAAAAACACATCGTTACTTTGCATGACAAAACAAAATTACAAGTCCTGAAACAATGCAAGAAAAATACTAGATAAAATTTAAGTGGGAACAATCTTGATCAAAAATGGACAAGAACAATGACGTCATAATTACATAAAAAATTAATGCATATTTATATCCTTCAAATAATATGTGTAATATTCACAATGTCTCCAGTGGATTTAATTTAGCAGATTTTACTTATCGGCGAAAATAGCGAAATGACAAAACAGTTTACAGTACCTGGACCTACTATGATATGTCAATGTTTTATAATAGTAACCAATCATATGCATATAAAGTTTGATTATATCAGCCCAGGCATGTTTTCAAAAATTATGGCTGCCAGTCGGTCAAAGGTCATTCAAACAAAAACTTGCATATGTACCAAATCACAAAACAAAACGATCAATAACTGACCATAAGTGATGTTAATGCCACGTTTAAATGGAATTGACGCAGGCATGATATATTCAAATGGACAAAAATGACTGCAAGTCAGTTTGTCAAGTCAACAAAATGAAAAATAAATTGATATACATATATACATGCACCACTGTAAAATATACGCAGACACGTCTGAGAAATGACTTCAGACAGACGAATATGAATAAAACAAATATTACATTTTTGTATACAGAGGGGACATACGATTCTTGAATATAAATAGCATTTTGCACACAATATCATGATATAATTTGAGTTATTAAGGTATAGAATGACAAAAAACCAATACAGGGTCTTGGGGTCTAGAAGAGCAAACTAAGTAATATGACACTTGCTGTGTCATAGTCGTGTGAATTCTTTGCCACAACCTTGGATACAATTCAAACAATAACAAAAATTGTGAGTAGTTCCATCAGTCTGTTCCAATGTTTACTGTCTAAGTTTTATTAAACCTATATGTTGACCATATCATGGGCATCCTCTGAACTGAATGGTGGAAACCGCCAGGCCATGTTAGGATTAGGGCAAATACATTTGCATGGTGAGACTGAAGAGTGCGCTCTATGTACCAAGAAGTGTCAAATCAGGGTTATGATTGGGGTGTAATGAACATAAATCTAACAAAGAAATAAGAATGAAATTCAACTACACTTCTAAATCTTTAAAAAATGTAGAAATCAAAAAGTGGCCTTTAATTAGAGTTGATCAGTGAGTTCCAGTTTGAACCAACTGCATCTAACTTGTAGTTAAAGTGCCTGTGAAATGGCTGCTATTTTCACACCTAAAATTATCCATTAATACATAAATATTATTATTTTTTATGTTTCTAAGCATAAATATTTTTTTTTAAGTGAAAAAATGTGTTTAAACTCAGTCTACGGAAACTTTATTTTTTCGTATTTTAAAACGAGGCTCCTCATTAGCTTCTCATTTGCATACAGAAATTCCCCTTGTGACGTCAGAAAGGGAAGTCGCTGGGCAGCTTGCATTGCCGATGCGTGTAAATAAGGCAAATTTCTTGTGCTGTTTCCTCGTCTTTGACTAAATTGCCACTTATGTACTTGTTCGTCGAGGAAGAATGGACCATAATGAACACATAGTATCAAGTTTGTTGCATGGGGTTGAGTCAGATGCGAAATATGTCCGGTCTGGTGTAGCTAGTCACCGTGGTCGTTACCGTCACCGGAGCACGTTTGTACACTGTCGCTGGACTCCGGCATTGGACAAAATCAAATTTGACGACTGAATCGTCTTGTTATTTAGCAGGTTACTAGACACTATTGATTTATAAAATAAAGTGATTAATTTAAAAATAAAACGACAAAACACAGTTACTAAATAAATGACTGCCGCGTTGTAATGGGTGAACGCGTCGGGTCATGAGGGGGACAAGTGCGTGAATGGCGGCGTTTAATTGGATAACAAAAATTATTGAGAGCGACTCACATACAGACAAATTCAGAGTGGATTTAGTGTGATTTTCATGATTATGACATCATATTAAAAAAATACATTGACAGCTCAAGCCCGGATTCTTATTCCGTAAATTATTACGCCGATCAAGCTGCAAGTAAAGGCAACAAAGGTGTGAATTCAACATTCAACACCAATAACTGAACAATTCAGACAATTTTAGCCTGCGAAAATGAAAAAAGCCTGAGGGCTGCGTAATTTCCTGTTTGTCCGACGCTTCGTTTTCGTGTCATTATCAAAATTACTGCTACCTTTTACATAACACGGATGGTCTCTATAAAGCGATAATCGGGATCGCAAAAAAATCAAATCATTTGAAACACATACTCGACATCTCTCTTCCTTCTGAAATCCGTCTCAGTGATCATGGGCTGGTTCGGAATCTATTTTTTCAAAAACGTTTTGTATTGTCGGCGTTTCTCGTTAAAACCTAGTTGTTTTGTCATGGACAAGGACAGTTTTTCACACACAAAAAAAAAAGAATCTGAGGTGCAGAAGTGGACACTGCATATGACGCTGTTAGGAGGAAGTCCACCCCAACCTTTTCTCGTTATTTTCACGGCTTTCGTCCACCGATTTCGCACCTTCAGATCGATTGGAAACGTGTAAATACTTACACTATGACTATACGCATTACTGCAATCGCCCACAACACGACGTTTAACCATCATAAATGTTTGTTGTGAAAACAACTTCTAAAAATTCGCTCTCTCAAAAATAAAATTAAACAGACAAAAGATACGCCGATTAAAAAATGTATATCGTTTAAAAGTACAGTTGTATGTTGAATGACACAGTGATATAAAAGTACGGCCCAGGGGTATGGCTTCCTCTCATATTTTTGCATTTGGTGGCGCACTTTCGGCGAGAGTCGGAAATCCGGAAACAGTCGACCGTTTCAGGATAGGTGGGCGTGGCTACAGCACGGGAAATATCTCAAATTTACTTGCCAATGGATACGAGTAATCATTTTCAGCAAAAAAATCAATAATTGCCCATTTCAGTGGGGCACAGATCTGAAATGGGAAGCGTGTGGGTGGGCATTGCACAGGCACTTTAATCATAACATATGCTTGACAACCAATTTCAAGTTTATGAAATCTACATACCTTGGTCAGACTCTTGACATACATAAATAGTTAACCTTGGTCGTACTTGCCTGATAACGAAGAGAAACAACAGTATGAATGTAAAACTAAAATGTGGATATATTAGTTTATTATATCATGAATATCAATACAGAGTCACATATGTGTTTGGTGTTTTAGGAAGTCATCCTATGAGTACTGATTTATAATTGTGAAATACATTGCATCCTTTCAAAATCTTCACAAAATTTATATATGAAAATACCAATTTGGCAGTTTATTATCACAAGAATGATATAATTAAAAGAAAATCGGTTGAATGAAATTATACTTGAACCACTGGAGGACACACGCGTGTCCAAAAAATAAGTCCTCTATTCAGTCCCATGTCAGAAATAATAACAAGGCATTTGTAGTGTTTACTTATTTTTTATATACATGAAAAATATGTGCCAGGCACACACTTTAAAGGTGGAAAGCAAAATGAGAAACTGACTTTCCTGGTCTAAAGAATTTTTTTATTTATTTTTTTTTACCTTTCTTGTAAAGCGTTATTCAGACGTATACCATCAGCTGGTCCTAAAATTTGGATTAAATCATCTCGATTCAGTCTCAGTAAATCTCCACCTGATAAGAAAATATAAAACAAGATATTGGATAACATAGTCCCTGTGTTTTTTTTATTGGCGATCCGCTCCGCTAGGATTGCCCTTATAATCATTTTTGTCATTTTGTGTGTGTGATTTCCAGTGTTTTCACGTATTATTTCTTCTGTGATTTTTTTGGCTTGGCCGATTTTTCGGATAGCTTCACGCCAAATGTATCTCCTCCTACAAATTTAGGATAAAACACTTCAGACATAGCTCATTCTACGCAGCTTGAGTGTGGGCACAAAGTTACTATTTCAATTTTTGATATCTTTTTTCATTACCGAGAAATTTCACCAGCAACGGCTTGTAACTCCTCTGTGATTTTTGGCTCAGCTGATTTTGTTCATACTTCACAGGTAGGTCGTACCGCCACTAATTGGAAAAAAATCCTGGCCCACCACTGCCATTGCAACATCCAAAAACTGATTTTTGAATACTTTCCTTCCCAATGGTTTAACTTCCAGTTTTGTAATATCAGTGTTCAAATGATCATGCTTTTTACTTTGGCTACGTTGTGCACTGGTGAGAGATTACCGGTGCCGACATTGTTACACTATATCAGCGTAATCCCAATGCAACTTTGAACTTTGAATTAACTGTAAATGCTGCCTTCAATCTAGAAAATACTACTGCAAAAAAGTTGGAAATAATAAATGTAACAGCAGAAGTTGTCCTAGTAATAAACTAAGTGATTTCTAAAGACTGAATGTGTTTTGCGAACTTCGTATACAGGGCCTATTTAGTTATAAACCAATGTTAGCTTCAAATTGATTATAACAAGTCATGTCAAGACAGAATCCTCGTTGTTAAAACAGAATTTGAAATGTACATTGTATGTTAATAAGAATAACACAATCATGGCATATGTGCCCCCCCCCCCCAAAAAAAACAACTAAAAACATGATTTTGTGAATACCCTGGTCACTAAGTCAAATGAGTTCGGTATTTTTTCTACCATGAAATAATTAAATTTTTACTGCATGAAAACCACGGCACTGTTGCATGCAGTTTTGTGAAAATTCCTCAAACGTTGAGCATGATTACCTCACTATATTAGATGTTTCAGTGTGCCCTGAGTTACAAGTTCAACGTGTACTATTTACTTGTAATCGTGGGCAAGACATTACAGTTGTCTACATCATCATTTTTGGCAATATATGGCAGCTAGGATCATACACTTCAAAGAAAGTTTGAAAAATTAAAGTTATACTTAGTGCACTGACAAATAATCAAAGTAATAATGTACAGTGTTCTCAAGCTTTACTTGTACAGGGTTAAACACAACACAAGTAATAATGTACAGTGTTCTCAAGCTTTACTTGTACAGGGTTAGACACAACACAAGTAATAATGTACAGTGTTCTCAAGCTTTACTTGTACAGGGTTAGACACAACACAAGTAATAATGTACAGTGTTCACAAGCTTTACCTGTACAGGGTTAGACACAACACAAGTAATAATGTACAGTGTTCTCAAGCTTTACTTGTACAGGGTTAGACACAACACAAGTAATAATGTACAGTGTTCTCAAGCTTTACTTGTACAGGGTTAGACACAACACAAGTAATAATGTACAGTGTTCTCAAGCTTTACCTGTACAGGGTTAGACACAACACAAGTAATAATGTACAGTGTTCTCAAGCTTTACTTGTACAGGGTTAGACACAACACAAGTAATAATGTACAGTGTTCCCAAGCTTTACTTGTACAGGGTTAGACACAACACAAGTAATAATGCACAGTGTTCTCAAGCTTTACTTGTACAGGGTTAGACACAACACAAGTAATAATGTACAGTGTTCTCAAGCTTTACTTGTACAGGGTTAAACACAACACAAGTAATAATGTACAGTGTTCTCAAGCTTTACTTGTACAGGGTTAGACACAACACAAGTAATAATGTACAGTGTTCTCAAGCTTTACTTGTACAGGGTTAAACACAACACAAGTAATAATGTACAGTGTTCTCAAGCTTTACCTGTACAGGGTTAGACACAACACAAGTAATAATGCACAGTGTTCACAAGCTTTACTTGTACAGGGTTAGACACAACACAAGTAATAATGTACAGTGTTCTCAAGCTTTACTTGTACAGGGTTAAACACAACACAAGTAATAATGTACAGTGTTCTCAAGCTTTACTTGTACAGGGTTAGACACAACACAAGTAATAATGTACAGTGTTCTCAAGCTTTACTTGTACAGGGTTAGACACAACACAAGTAATAATGTACAGTGTTCTCAAGCTTTACTTGTACAGGGTTAGACACAACACAAGTAATAATGTACAGTGTTCTCAAGCTTTACTTGTACAGGGTTAGACACAACACAAGTAATAATGTACAGTGTTCACAAGCTTTACCTGTACAGGGTTAGACACAACACAAGTAATAATGTACAGTGTTCTCAAGCTTTACTTGTACAGGGTTAGACACAACACAAGTAATAATGTACAGTGTTCTCAAGCTTTACTTGTACAGGGTTAGACACAACACAAGTAATAATGTACAGTGTTCCCAAGCTTTACTTGTACAGGGTTAGACACAACACAAGTAATAATGTACAGTGTTCTCAAGCTTTACTTGTACAGGGTTAGACACAACACAAGTAATAATGTACAGTGTTCTCAAGCTTTACTTGTACAGGGTTAGACACAACACAAGTAATAATGTACAGTGTTCTCAAGCTTTACTTGTACAGGGTTAGACACAACACAAGTAATAATGTACAGTGTTCTCAAGCTTTACTTGTACAGGGTTAGACACAACACAAGTAATAATGTACAGTGTTCTCAAGCTTTACTTGTACAGGGTTAGACACAACACAAGTAATAATGTACAGTGTTCTCAAGCTTTACTTGTACAGGGTTAGACACAACACAAGTAATAATGTACAGTGTTCACAAGCTTTACTTGTACAGGGTTAGACACAACACAAGTAATAATGTACAGTGTTCTCAAGCTTTACTTGTACAGGGTTAGACACAACACAAGTAATAATGTACAGTGTTCTCAAGCTTTACCTGTACAGGGTTAGACACAACACAAGTAATAATGTACAGTGTTCCCAAGCTTTACTTGTACAGGGTTAGACACAACACAAGTAATAATGCACAGTGTTCTCAAGCTTTACTTGTACAGGGTTAAACACAACACAAGTAATAATGTACAGTGTTCACAAGCTTTACTTGTACAGGGTTAGACACAACACAAGTAACACCAAATGAAGATAAGTAGAAATTGCTAACTTGTCATCCACACAGAAAACAAATGAAAAATTCTGAACAGGAGCTACAGATAGGGGCAGTCAGTTTATATTTAGATACCTGCAAAATTCTGAAATAATTTTCTGTAAGCTCCAAACCGATTTCTCTGTAACCATTCGGATGTTTGTAGTATAGTAGCATCCGGTGACAGTGGCTGTAAAAAATAATACTCAGACTTTACAAAGGTAGTTGATAACAGGGGGTTGATTGCTAAGAAACTGTGGTTGCTGAAAAGTAGTGATTGCTATAAATTAGTTGCTAAAAGTTGATTGCTAAGAAGTAGTTACTAATGAAAGGAATGTAAATGCTGGGGTGGTTGCTAAGAGAAGGTGGTTGCTAAAAAAACAAGACATGAATGTCACAGTCTCCGCTATTTGATTATAAAGTAGTACAAGGAACATCTGCAAACAGGTGAATGAATTTGTACTCTATGTGGGTACAACTCATCATAAAGTGATTTCCCATAATCTAGTTTTGTACTGACAACTAAAAACTTCCACTGACCCATGTTCAGAATCTCAGAGTACACAAGTGCAACAAAACTATTTGTCATACATGTATACTAAAAAAACTGTATTCATAAATCTGAGTGAACCTTGATGTACATGACTCCTTTGTTAATTAAGGTCTTAGTATATTACCAGGACCTGGGTCAAATCAAAGATAAAATAACTGCATTGTTTTAATTTGCATATTTTTGGAAGGGCGTGGTCATTATTGCCAAAGGCACATCTACTCGTGCCAAGGTGTAATCATACCAAATAAGAATAAAATGGACACAGTGGTGGTAGAGATAGCAGCAAATAACTGCATTGATCTAATTTGCATATTTTTGGGAGGGTGTGGTCATTACTGTCAGAAGCACATCTACTCGTGCCAAGGTGTGTAATCATACCAAATATGAATAAAATCGACATGGTGGTGGTAGAGATAGCAGCAAATAAGTGCATTGATCTAATTTGCATATTTTTGGGAGGGTGTGGTCATTACTGTCAGAAGCACATCTACTTGTGCCAAGGTGTAATCATACCAAATATGAATAAAATCGACATGGTGGTGGTAGAGATAGCAGCAAATAACTGACTTGATCTAATTTGCATATTTTTGGGAGGGCGTGGTCATTACTGTCAGAAGCACATCTACTCGTGTCAAGGTGTAATCCTACCAAGTATGAACAAAATTGGCCCAATGGTTGCTGGGATAAGAGCAAATAACTGCATTGATCTAATTTGCATATTTTTGGGAGGGCGTGGTCATTACTACCAAAAGCACATCTACTCATTTCAAGGTGTGATCCTACCATATATGAACTAAATTGGCCCAATGGTTGCTGGGATACGAGCAAATAACTGCATTGATCTAATTTGCATATTTTTGGGAGGGTGTGGTCATTACTGCCAAAAGCACATTTACTCATTTCAAGGTGTGATCCTACCACATATGAACAAAATTGGCCAAATGGTTGCTGGGATAAGAGCAAATAACTGCATTGATCTAATTTGCATATTTGATGGAGGGCGTGGTCATTACTGCCAAAAGCATATCTACTCATTTCAAGGTGTGATCCTACCACATATGAACTAAATTGGCCCAATGGTTGCTGGGATAAGAGCAAATAACTGCATTGATCTAATTTGCATATTTTTGGGAGGGTGTGGTCATTATTGCCAAAGGCACATCTACTCGTGTCAAGGTGTAATACTACCAAGTATGAATAAAATTGGTCCAATGGTTCCTGGGATAAAAGCAAATAACTGCATTGATCTAATTTGCATATTTTTGGGAGGGTGTGGTCATTATTGCCAAAAGTACATTTACTCGTGCTAAGGTATAATCCTACCAAATATGAATAAAATCAACACGGTGGTGGTAGAGATAGCAGCAAATAACTGCATTGATCTAATTTGCATATTTTTCGGGAGGGCGTGGTCATTACTGTCAAAAGCACATCTACTCATTTCAAGGTGTGATCCTACCACATATGAACAAAATTTGCCCAATGGTTGCTGGGATAAGAGCAAATAACTGCATTGATCTAATTTGCATATTTTTGAGAGGGCGTGGTCATTACTGCCAAAAACACATCTACTCATTTCAAGGTGTGATCCTACCACATATGAACTAAATTAGCCCAATGGTTGCTGGGATAAGAGCAAATAACTGCATTGATCTAATTTGCATATTTTTGGGAGGGTGTGGTCATTATTGCCAAAGGCACATCTACTCGTGTCAAGGTGTAATACTACCAAGTATGAATAAAATTGATCCAATGGTTCCTGGGATAAAAGCAAATAACTGCATTGATCTAATTTGCATATTTTTGGGAGGGTGTGGTCATTATTGCCAAAAGTACATTTACTCGTGCTAAGGTATAATCCTACCAAATATGAATAAAATCAACACGGTGGTGGTAGAGATAGCAGCAAATAACTGCATTGATCTAATTTGCATATTTTTTCGGGAGGGCGTGGTCATTACTGTCAAAAGCACATCTACTCATTTCAAGGTGTGATCCTACCATATATGAACTAAATTGGCCCAATGGTTGCTGGGATACGAGCAAATAACTGCATTGATCTAATTTGCATATTTTTGGGAGGGTGTGGTCATTACTGCCAAAAGCACATCTACTCATTTTCTGCAGGTGCTACTAAAATAGCACTGCACTGCACTTTTTTGCAGGTGCTACTAAAATAGCACTGCACTGCACTTTTCTGCAGGTGCTACTAAAATAGCACTGCACTGCACTTTTCTGCAGGTGCTACTAAAATAGCACTGCACTGCACTTCTCTGCAGGTGCTACTGAAATAGCACTGCCAGATTGCCAGAGATGGTGGTTGCTGAGCAAAAGTAGGTGATCACAAAGAAGAAGTAGTTGCTTTACAAATATAATTATAAAAGATAATTATCAAGAAGTTGAGGTGGTTGCTAAACGAAAATGGTTACTAAGGGTTACTATAAATGGTTGCTTTGAAGTGCTTTCTAAGGGTTACTATAAATGGTTGCTTTGAAGTGCTTTCTAAGGGTTACTATAAATGGTTGCTTTGAAGTGCTTTCTAAGGGTTACTATAAATGTGATTTGCTAAATGAGGGTGGTTGTTTTGCAATGCTGGTTGCTAAGCGGTGGCGTTTGCACTTGAAAGGCTGTTGCTAAGGTTACAACAACCTACATAGTCACACAAAAAACTTCAAGGAGTCTTACCTCTGTTAGACCACCAGAATCCACATCATCAACAACAACAACAGATGCATCTACCGCCTTTGGAGTACTTGCAGTACTTCCTACACTATACAAATGAAAAAAATATAATATTAGTATTTTTTTTTACAAATTTGTGATTGAATCAAGATTTAATTATTATTACATGTATGCTATTTGCATACAATATTCACATTTGACAACACCTGTGTATAATCAGAAAAAATCAACAAACCTTGCGTCATATGATGAATTAAAACTATCTGTTGGGTCGTATCGCGGCGATTCTGCCAATGGCGGTTGCAGAGAACACTAATGAGAAACAGACAAAAGTCAGTACATAACATGTACAATGCAGTATACCACCACGAACTGACTGTCTTCCCACAAGACCACCATATACAAACTGTAATATACACAGAACTGGAGGGGTACACAAACGGTATATGGAAGAGGTTTGGTCCAGGATACACAGAGATAGAAAGCAGCTTCAAAAAACTGATTGGTCTTGTTCCTTACAATAAATATTACAGGATAGGGATTACTGTATGATAGACAACATACAAATTGAGAAATGCATACACAATGTTGTAATGATTTAAATGTATACTCACAAGGGACTTATCAGAAGCAGGGTAGTCGCTTTCATTCTAGGACAATTAAAATACAAAAATAAACGAATAATGCTCTGTCCTAGAACCTTCTCATCCCGATGCAAGAAAACATATTCCTTGCATTATTTCATTTTTTCACTTACCATTGTCCCTTGGCACCATCTAGTATTAGTGCATTAACGAAAGAGCTGAATTCACATAAAGAATATTTTTAGCTGAACTGGAGGACATGTTTATTTTATAAAACCAAGGCAATGATTATTTACTTTTATTACCGTATTTCCTAAGGTATAAATAAGCCCCTCCCTGGGTAATAAGGCCCTTGCTTCTGACGAATCCCAGTCTATTTCCACACATACTGTACATTATTTGCACATGTGATCAAATTACTTGTTATCAGCTGTGCACAGCCCCAAAACATAAAATATGTTAGATAAGCAGGGCTATAGTGGGACAATGGCAGGGCAATGGCAGGGCAATAGTGGGACAATGGCAGGGCAATGGCAGGGCAATAGTGGGACAATGGCAGGGCAATGGCAGGGCAATAGTGGGACAATGGCAGCGCAATGGCAGCGCAATGGCAGGGCAATAGCAGGGCAATAGCAGAGCGATGGCGAGGTCTGTTTGGGTGTTTAAATGCAAGATTGGATTGTTCAAATTTAAAAATTTTGGAACATATTAATTAATATTAATGGGCAATGGGGTTCCCGACCTAAATTCCATCCAATTTTTGGATTCAATGTGAAAATAAGGAATTTGACATAATAGCTATGCAGAGACAAATCTTAATAAATTGTCACATACCGATGTAAGAACTGTGTATTCATATGAAGGCTGGTATTTGTCACGATCACTCCTCTTCTCCATCTTTTCACGATCTGTTTTATGTTTTCTATCGGCACCTTTAGGCTATAAGACGTAATAAACAATGTTAGGTTAATGTCTCACATCACAGCAGTTACCATCACATAGTATTTGCAATTAACAGGCAGCATTATGTGCCACTGATGTATAATAATTTGTTAATAGTTTTTTTTTTTCGTAGTTCATTACCTTGAATACTTTGATTTGACAACTTCCTGAATGTATATGTGTGTCAGTGTCTCCTGAATGAAGGAGGGTATCCACCTGTATACGGAATGGTACACCTTTTTCACCACCATGCTTCTTGGCTGTGAATTCTGTACTAATGCAATGTACCTACAAATATCAAAGAAACTTTAGAATTAACTCTAATGGTATTTGAGGTATATGAAGTAGATTTAAGGAATATTCACAATTGAGTACAAATTTAAGATTAGCCTTTTAAACTAGCCTGACAGCAAAAATAGCTTTTCTGATTGAGATACACATTATGAAGTTATTCTCTAACAGAAAAATCTTAGAAATATTAAAATAACAAGTCATTGAAAATGACACAGTCCCCGTTAAATTTTTGAAAGTTCTCTTTGTGCTCGCCATATTAAAGCGAAGGGGTTGTCGCGAGCGTGTCCTTGAAACTCGAGTTCCAAGTGGCGTATACAACAGATTGTTTATTGACATCAAAACACGTGTTTCATGTAGTAGTAATATGGCCAAAAATAAAAACAGCCGTTATTCGGCCATCTTTGATCTGTAGTCCAGTGGATTTAGCCCTGAAACAGGCCGAACCGGGAAGTAAATAGTACATTAACAAGTTTGGTATCAAAAGATAGGGAATTTTTTGTAGATTTACCAAAAAAAACTGATTTTTCTTACATTTATATTTTGTAATTAATATTACTTACAGCCTACACATTATTTCATATAGATATTGCTAGTGTTTTCTATACACTTTTTATTTAGATAAACTGAAGAAACCATCCGCAAGTTATAGAACACAAATTTGCTGATCTCAGCATTTTTTTACAATTATTTTAATCCTGTCAAGTGGGCAACCAAATCTTTTGTTTTACCAGATACCAGATATAACAAAATATCTTTCCTTTATTTCTAAGCACCAGCATCTAGGAAACTAAGCACTGTTTGAACTTTTTTTTAAACACCCTGATATTTCCAAAATATAGCTGAATCCTGTTACACAAGGAAGATTGTTATGGCAAGACTTATATAAACACTTTGCTATGATTACTTCTCTTTTTCCTTTCTGTATTAATTGCTCTATTTAGAGTAATCATATTTTAATATAGTACTTGCATGACTGTCAATCATAATAAATTGCTCAGTTTGTAAATTCAATGTGACTTTTGATTATCATCACGTGATTTCCTTATATGGCAACCAGACGAACCTTAAATAGCACAAAAATATGTCGTAATTTCTTTTCTCATTGATTCTCTCCATAATCATGGGTTTTGTTCATCATATGCAAGTTTGAACATAGTGCCACCTTGCACCAAGGAACTGACATTCCTTGTTTCACACCCAGACATTTTATACAACATGTAGCTGATAATGTTGACCATAATGTCCAGGCCAATGACGGGCTGAACACGTTTCATGGTATGGGCATAATAACGACCATAACACCAGGGATATTGTGGAACAACACCATACCTAAAGTTCATGTCACATCCGAGGATATAGTTTCTATTGCAAAAGTCAATAAATATTATAAGCAGTTATCAAAGGGCATGGCCAAATTAAAGTATGCCCAGTTACCCAGTTTGATAGCAGGTGATGATACATTGAATGTGGATCTCGTGGTTGATACATCCATCTAGACCATCTTGGAATGGTTTTATGCAAATGGTACATCAAGGTCCTCATCCTGGGGTCTCATCTATAATGTTCATGCCAATTGATATGAAATCAACTAATGAAGCATGTATCTTCTCAACTATGTGCTTCATCAGTGAACAAGCCAAGAAGTATGATGTATCACCAGTGCTCACCTTCGACCAGCCTTTGTGGTGGAAATCACTGGAAATCCAACATAATGAGCCCACAAGTAGCAGTGTGAGGAATATTGTTCTCAGACTGGGTGGTCTGCATGTGCAGATGAGTTTTCTGGGTTGCATTGGACAATTGGTGAGTGGATCTGGACTTAAGAAACTATTGGAGACAATTTATGCCGAGAATGCTGTTGGATATATGTTGAGTGGCAAGGCCATTTCAAGGGCTATTAGGGGTCACATTCTAGTGGAAGCAGCATTATATGCATTGCTTTTGTCAATGATGTATGACCTTCAATTACCAAGAAGATACCAGTGCTAGTGAATTAACAGATATACCCGAACACGGCGATTCCAGTAATGCAAATCAGTCACAAACAGAAGATACAACAAATGAGTTGAAAGAAGCACGGACCATCCTAGAGAGACTGCTTGCACACGAGACAGAGATAGAATCGGTTTGTTCGAAGGAAGTACTGACTCTAATACAAGAAAAAATCAACCAATTCAAGGAATCACTCGCTTTCCTTAGAACATCCATGTTATGGCTACAGTACATAGAGATAATTGAAATACTCCAGCAGTTCATTTAAGCTGTAAGAACCGGTAACTGGTCTCTCCATCTAAAAGCTTTTTCAGACATCTGGCCATAATCTTTATGCAAAGTCAGTGTACATATATCTTCAGACTATGTCAAAACTACCAGAAAGTAATGCTGATGTATTTCGATCATTCCTGAATGGATACCATGTGGTTAGGCGGGAATACTGGGCAGGTATATTGACTGATCTTGCAATTGAACAAGTGTTGATGTGGAGTGTCAAAACAAGTAGTGGGCTGACAAGGGGTAGAGGTATGTCAGAAATACAACGTACCGTTTAGCTACTATCAACACCTGTATTTGCAGACGTCAATCATGCAATGCATAAGTTCACTGGTGTTTCTTACATCCCAAGTGAGCAACACAAAGAGAGTGCAAAGACCAGGCAAATTAGAGATCATAATGACCTAATGGAGTTAGTACAGTTTCTTCGTGCAAGAAAGAACTCTTCTCTATGTAGTATAGCTACTGGAGTTGTTGCTGATGACACAGTGAATGTCGATAATGCTAGGTCTATTGGTGCTTAAAGAATAAAGTCTATGATTGGAAAAAGCGTGAGTGATTTTTCATTCACTAAAAAAGAAACAGGCTGTGTGAAAACATTAAAGCTTGATGCAGATGAAGTTGATTCCCAGTTGATATTTCAAAGACTTGTTTCCATTGCAAGGGGAATTGTATCAACAGACAAGTTGTTCAGTCTTTTCACAAATGAGCTGTGTATTCATCCACCAGCATTGTTTGCCTCTGATGGACTGATGCGGGAAGCAAACAAGCCAGCTTTAGCTGAAGCAGTCTGGAAATGTGTTGGTCCCATTACTAGTGACATGTCCATTGAGTTAAGTGTGTTATTGATGGAGGTTCACTTTTACAGAGAATTACATTGCCACTAAGCCTAGCATATAAGGGCATTAGCAAACTTTACCTTGATTACATTGACCGCAAATATGGTAAAGAATCAAACAGTTGTTTTTGATGGCTATCCAGATAGACCACAACTCATCTTAGGCATTCAATAGGGAAAATGTCTACTAGTGTTTACTTTGATTCTGACATGGTTATGAATAATGAAGAAACAACAGTTGTTTTTGATGGCTATCCAGATAGACCATCAACAAAAGACACAACTCATCTTAGGCGTTCAATAGGGAAAATGTCTACTAGTGTTTACTTTGATTCTGACATGGTTATGAATAATGAAGAAACAACAGTTGTTTTTGATGGCTATCCAGATAGACCATCAACAAAAGACACAACTCATCTTAGGCGTTCAATAGGGAAAATGTCTACTAGTGTAAACTTTGATTCTGACATGGTTATGAATAATGAAGAAACAACAGTTTCTTGCAAATGCAGCAAATAAGCAGTGGTTCATTAATATCCTGGGAACTGAACTGGAAGTAAAGGGAATCAAGATTTGAAATGCTGAAGAAGATGCAGATGTCCTTATTGTGATGACAGCTGTAGACTCTGCTGTCAATGCACCAATGGTAGTTGTAGGTGAGGACACGGACTTCTTAGTGTTGTTGATCTACCATGTCAACTTAAATAGTCACAAACTGTATTTAAAACCAGAAGCAATGCGAAATACAAAAAACGAAGTCAAAGTGTGGGACAAAAAACATACCAAAGACAAACTAGGACCACTTGTTTGCAAAAACATAATATTTATACATGCTGTCTTGTGACACCACATACAGGATATATGGCTTAGGAAAGGGTCTGTCCTTGAAACAATTCCAAACCAACAAGCAGTTTCAATGTCATGCTTCAGTGTTTGACCAAGATGATGCTTCAAAAGACGACATTGTGATTATGGAGTCAGGAGAAAAAGCTTTGGTCCTTTTATATGATGGCAAGTCAGATGAAACATTGGATTCACTCACAATGGGAAAATTCTTTCAGAAAGTTGCTACAAGCGTTACATGTGTAGGGCCTGAGAATATTTCACCAACATCTGCAGCTGTAGGTTACCATAGTCAACGGGTATACCACCAGGTTCTGATGTGGAAAGGGCAAACTCATGTTAATCTAGAAGAATGGGGCTGGAAAGTGAAGAAGGGAAAATTGCTTGCTATCCAAACTGACAAGCCTCCTGCACCTGACAAATTACTAAAAGTTATCAGATGTAAATGTAAATTTAAGCAGACTGTCGAACGACACGTTGCACATGTAGAAAACATGGACTAAAATGCTCCCCCATGTGTGATGAATGTAGATGTGTAAGCTGTAGAAATTCACCCAATCTGGATCTTGATGATGATGATGATGATCAACTATAATATTATAAACTTAGAATTATACTGACTTGATGTGATGATTGGCCAACCAACCAACCAACCTATTTTCATACCAATCCCAAACAGAATGAAGGTATGACAAAACACAAGTCTGATCATGTTAGTTTGTAACTTCTCATTCTACCACAAACTTGATATAATCGATATCTCACAAGTCTTGCCAATCACTCTTTTGATATTACCACATCAAACCTTGATATGAGCCCCCTTCAATATGTGATCATTGCCACATTCCACATGCCTGTAACTGTGAAATGTCCTTCATATATATTACCATTGTATCACCAATCTTTACATGATACAATCACATATACTTTGATAAACATGATTCATTTGACATGTGTGTTTTTATGCAGATGTATAATTTGTGGGGAGTTGCAGCAAAGTATCATAGTGATTTGGCGAATGATGGATCTAAATATGCCCCAAATATTTCTGAAATTTTGTTTTTTAATAATGAAAATGATATATGAACAATAATCCAGTTTTTCATATTGTGTAGAATTTATATTGACAAAATGCCAATGAAACTAGACTAATACCAGACCCTGTATATTTCTGAAAATATCACCACTTGGTGGCGCTGTACATGTATATAGATGGCTATTTGCTTCACCATGCGCAAAAAATGTTTGGCTGACTAAATATGATAACTGTGGTAAGTGTAATAAATATGTGGATATATTGACCATTATTATCCCATATGCATGTGTATATGTACGTCTTACTGCATCAATAAAATGGCTTAATATTTCCATTATATGGGCAATATCAATATCATGATATCATGTTTATAGATGTCCATTGTTGCTAAATCTGCAAAGAAACTTTCTGTTGGAATTTTGTCCGGGTTGACCAAAAATCAAATTAGATTGACTGGACTACTAGCTTTTAAAAGACATCGGCTTCACAAGGTCAACGGACTTCTGACGTCAGAAGTGACGTCATCATGTATATGACGTCATCATGCATGTTGAAGTGATCTGTTACAGATGCAGATTTATATTTCATTCATTGTTTTTAAAATATTGTAGTTATAAAGTAATACATTTCAATGGTAATTAGAGGTTATTGCATGGTTGAATATCCGCGGTAGGTAAAATCAGTGCTAAAAACCAATAAATCTTCAACATGCTCTAAAAAAAATTGCCCAACGGTTTAGGTCGTGGGGGTTTTTTTGGTCATTTGGTCAATGACCTTATCCAACTTTTGAAACAAAATTCGCTAATGTACTATTTTATTCCGGGTCAAACCCTAAATCCACTGGACTACTGATTATGAAACACACTGATATGTATGATGTATGTGCCAAATACGAATGAAAATGGTACATAAATTGTGGAAATATAGTAGTAAGGCCAAAAAGTCAGATGGCTGTCAATCGGCCATCCTTGACCAGATTTTGAAACAAATTGTCATGGACATGCATCCTAATGTGCCAAATTTTAATGAAAAGTGACAGAGCACATCCAAGATACCGCATAAAAAACAACAACAAGATACCTGCCAGTCGACCATCTTTGATCCAATTGCGAAATAAATCATCATGTATCCTAACATGTATAATCCATGTACCAAGTTTGAATGACAACTGACAAAGCATGTCCAAAGTACAACATTTTCAAAAAACAAGATGGCTGCCAGTCGGCCATTTTGAATCGAATCGCTAAACCACTGCATGCGCATATGTTCCACATAAGGTACTAGGCACATGCAAAGAATGAACGGAATCGGTCCACAGGATTCTGAAATATGACGTTGGACAGACGGACGTACACACAGACGGACAGACTCAGGAACTCATGGACGGTCGGGGACATGTATCCTAACATGTATGATCTATGTACTATATTTGAATGAAAACTGATAAAGCATGTCCAAAATACGACATTTTCAAAAAACAAGATGGCTGCCAGTCGGCTATTTTGAATCGAATCGCTAAACCACTGCATGTGCATACGTCCCACATAAAGTACTAGGCACATGCAAAGAATGAACAAAATCAGTCCAAGGGATTCTGAGATATGACTCCGGACAGACGCACGGGGATCAAATTATAAGTCCCCGTTTTCGAACTTCATCCGAACGGGGACTAAAAAGAATACATTTGAAGTTTACAAAACGTGCTTCATCCCAGTGGACCGATGTACCAAGTTTCATTGAAATCGAATGAGTGGTTCTTGAAATATGGAAATAAGAGAATGTACAATAATTCCTAATTCCTAATTAACATGACAGCATTGAATTCAATAGAATAAAGTTTGAGATTACCTGAATAAAAACACCTGTGCTTTCTTTTGTGGGATCCCATATAAACTCAACAGCATTGAGTGCACTAGGACTTCTTGTAAATTGTAACATTCCATAAGATAAGGGGACATCTACAAATATATAACACATAAAACTGTAACATTCCATAAGATAAGGGGACATCTACAAATGTACAAATATATAACACATACAATATGATGACATACACATTCTTCAGACTAAATTTTAACCACCTGACCATAATAATTGGGAATAATACCATGGGGAAGACCACTTGAAGAATAAAATAAAAATGGCTGCCAATTGGTCATTTTGAACCAAAACAAATCAAAGTATACCTACAACACCCTATAGGTAATGTTCATGCCAATTTGAAATAATTCTGCATGTGTAAAATAGCAAAGGTAATGCATTGTGTTGAAAGGCTGAAAATGGCTGCCAGTAAATCAAATGTCATCAAATCAAAAAAACAAAGTCTGTCTACAAAATGACATCAGACAGACAAATGGACAGAACCTAGTCTGAATAGGGAGTTTTTTTCACATATCACATTTGACCATGTCAGCGCCCAGAAAATCAAGACCAAGGCATATTACTAGTATGAATGAGTGGCGACAAGATTATGACATTTTGGAAGGGCTGGGCTTTTTGGCAAATGTGATCCAGAATATAACAAGCCATGCATGTCACAGTCCCTGTTAGTTATCAAACGTAAGATATATAGTTTTGTTTATAGTAATATAGTTGGAACATAAACATGTCAGAGATATGGATCCAGAGACTGATGCTTGATTATGATGATTTTTTAACATTGAAATGATTGACATTCAGTCATCTTGTTTCTGATCGTCAAACGAGTACTTGTCCATATTGTGAGATATTGCTCTTGAACAGTATTAATTAAAACAAAATGGTCACAGTATATCTATAACATGATGTATAGTGTATATATAAAATTTGAACATAATCAGTCAAATCATGTCAGAAATACGGCTCTAGAACTGCACTCATTAAAACAAAATGGCTGCCAGTCAGCCATTTTATATCCCATCTGAAAAACAGAATGACATGCGTCAAGGTCCCATAATGTCCAATGTATGTACCAAGTTTGAACAAAATCCTTCCCTAAATTCTTGATTTTGATTTGATGACTTTTCAGCACAAAAATGGCCACCATTCGGCCATTTTGAACCAGATAGTCAAGTCAATATACCTGTATATCTATGACATGATCTATAATGAATATATAAAATTTGAACATAATCAGTCAAAGCATGGCAGAGATATGGCACTAGAACTGCATTCAGTAAAACAAAATGGCCGCCAGTCAGAAATTTTATATCTAATCTGAAAAACAGAATGACATGCATCAACTTGAAGGTCCCATAATGTCCAACATATGTACATATACCAAGTTTGAACAAAATCCATCCATAAATTCTTGATTTTCATGATTTTTCAACACAAAAATGGCCACCATTCAGCCATCTTGAATCAGATCATGAAACAAAATTTATGTGCATATGTATAATATTAAGTATGATGTATGTGTGAAGTTTGAATGTAATCGGTCCATCGGAACGGGGACTAAAAATAATGCAAAAGTGGAGAGGGAGTGGTTGACAGGATACAGGAGCTCACATGGTTAAATATGTTAACAATGCTGAAATAACACTTAAAATTCCTTACCAATATCTAAGATTCTATCACCAGGTCTTTGAGCTTTCCAGTGTGCTAACTGTTCTTTCTCTGTATACTGAAGTCTCTTGTCATGGAATAGTACATGAACAATACTCTGAGAACAAAAATAACAATAACACAATGATTTCAGTACTGTAAACGCATTAATTATTCACTGGGTTTTAATTTTGCTATTTCACTGAGTGAAATTCACTAAATTAAATCTATGTGAACATAGAGCTCATTGTTTCCCTGCCAACTTTGTGAACTTAAAACCCAATGGAATTGCTCAAAACATCAATATAATGAAATTAAAGGTCAGTGAAAACAAATGGTTTAACAGACTGCTGTTGCAGATAAGTTGATGCACTTAGTTCAGTCAATTCAGTCAATGATGGCAGGTTTTTGACACCAGTAGATGACAGCGCACATCATCAAACTCTTACTACTATGTAAATTAGAGTTCTCACCACAGACGTTCTGATGTTTTATGGAGACTGGGTGAATTTTATTGGAAATCACAAAAGTTGACTAACTCAGCAGGTGAAGTGTCCAAACTAGGTTTGATTGAAACCTGTTTCAAATTTCTGAGAAATTGTCAGAATTAATACACAAACAGATAAGGCCCAAAAAAAGATCTGTTTCTTAAAAACTTTCATTTTTTAAATGAAACATTTAGATCTACATGTTGATCTGCCCATACACAAATAAGATATTGCACCACCAGCAACAGAAATGGCCCTTTTTTTTGTTTCAAATAAAAAACACCTTCCGATGCTCGTGGAAACTATAAACAGATCTAAATATTTCTTACCTTTAATAGTTTGCCTTGATAAGCATGTGTGTTGCCAAGTTTTTTTACTTTCAATTCATATGACTGTCCTTGATTTAAATAAGTTAGTGTTTCTTCACTCAGTTTGACGGCAGGTGAGGTGGCCGCACACAGAATATATTGGAATCTACAGAGGTATTTACAATGCAATCTAATTAATTGCGTTCATTCCGATGGAAAAGGCGAATTAGTTAACACACTGAGATTTGAATCAAAGGTGAATAAAGACGTAACAGTGACAAATCAAGGGAAATCAGAGACAATGCACCTTCCTAGAAATGCAAATGATTGATGGGTATGTTTCATCTCAGGTTGTTTTTCTAGTGTTCTTACATATTTCTGGAATATGTACTGTATAAGCAGAAATATCAATTCTGATAAATTTCAATGTATTTTTCATGGCATATATACATGTACATGTATCACAAAATATGATTGTAGGTGTTGCATGTGTATAACTTGAACTATCTTTGATTCTATATAATTTAAGATAACATTCGTATCACCATGAATTATTACTAAATTTATCTTAAAGTGCAGTGGTCGTCACACTGCCTTGTGTTTGATATGGGTCTCATAGCGATGTATACAATATGTGTAAAATACATTGTTTATATGAAATTTGTCCTTATGATTTGTGAAGTTGCTCTGACAGGAGTTCCTAAATATGACCCATGTGCCGTTTCTTACTTTGACCAAGATACATTCAACCATTTACATTATGGGCTTTGCATATTATTTAGTTTTTTGAAATCTACATTCCTTTTAACATCAACATTTTCAAAATCCTTTATTGGAACAGAACATGGTCTATATTCACCAAAATAACAATGCTGCTTTGTTTCTAGGCATACTAGAACTTGAAACAAAAGAAGTCATCCAATCATCCTTAAAAATCGAGTTGCCCCTGTATTTCTGAGCGAGAAAAGATCAACCAATTTCGCTCAATCTTTCTAGACTACTTTTTATTTAGAGGCACCAGGGAACCACAATTTTGGATGTGAGACTATTTCCTTCGGCGATAGCTACAGTGATTGTGACCTAATCGATATTGGCAAGATTCAGGGAAACACAGTGACCAGTGAGGCCCAAAATGACACAAACATTTATGAATTTGAATGAAGGACATGAATTCAGTTTCATTACAGACTCCTGGAAAACAAACATTTGTGATGTACTTCACTCTGGTGATGGAACAGTCAAGGATAAATAAACATGGCGACAATATTGCAACATTTTATTGCCCGTCTTTGCTCGTTTTCAGGCACATAAAACTCTATATATTTTTTGGTTAAAAACATGCTTAGGAATAAATTGGGAAACAGCGAAAATAATTGCAGTTAGAAAATTGGATAGTGACACCGTTTGTATTATTATTAGGGATTCCCAGGGAACAAATATTAGTGCTGTAATTTACTCTGATGGTAGGATAGGTGACAAATTTGAGGGACTCCGAAAACGTCATTTACCGCTCGTGACAAACAATTTAATGGACATAAATATCACAACAAACATTTCAATGTTCTGGTTATCTCTGGCATGACTGCAGTTTTTGAAACAAACTTGAGGGACTCTAAAAACACAATTTATGGCATACAACTTAAAAAACGCAATGTAATGCAATATCACAACGAACGTTTCAAATGTTCGCCCAATCTTCCATGATTATTTGGTGATATGAATGATTCAGCCCAGCACTTACTGTAGATAGGTTATTTATTAGAGGCGCCCGGGAATCAAAATTTAGCATGAATATCTTTCCAAATGAAAAAGGTTGAGGTCAAAAAACAAAAACAAACAAAAAACGATTTTTGCCCAATCACACAATTTTTTTTCAATATATTATTGATTTAGCCCCGTGCTTAGATGGTTTATTTGTTAGAGGCGCCCAAGGAACCAAAATTTGGCGTGAATGCCTTTCCAAACAAAAAACTAAGCTAAAAAAAAAAAAAAATATTTTCGCCCAATCATTCAAGTTTGTTTGGTGATATACCATACATGTATAATTGATTCAGTCCAGCGGTAACATAGGTTATTAGAGGCGCCCTAGAAATTTAGGAAGTTTATTACTTGCACGACAATAATAACCAAGAGGTGAGAGACTATTTACCGCAGCGATAACTAGTGATTGCGACCCCAAACATTTACTATTAGTAAATTAGAAAGTGAAGACCTTGAATGTACTTTAGCAAAAATTAAAATGGTCAAAGGTCAAATGCATTGTTATGCTAATTCAATTTCCGACATGTTTACTACCTTATACTAAAATATGTTTGGATATTTAGAGTACTAACACATTTTTACTTATGGTCCGGTTATACTTAAAATACACCACGAATATTCACTTTTGAGATATAATTTTTGGTATGTGTTGATTCTTGGATATTTTATCTTCATCGTCCTGTACTTCGTTTAGTAATTCGAACTTCCCAGTTTGCGTAAAAAGGGTGAGTTTCGAAAATACCTTTGCTTCATTATTTGCTGAGGGACGGCCGCTTAGGTATGTGCTCTGTAACTTGTAGCAAATGAACCTAAAAACGTTAGGTAATCAAACAAAAATGACGTTGTGCTAAAGTCCAAAAAGTACGTTCAAGGTCTGCATTTTTTCGTAGCATAAAAGTGAGTTACTCCCTTGCTTATTGTTACACCCTCAAATCAACTGATTTCTATTCCCCTCAAGTGTCAAAATGGTATGAGCCTCCATTATATCCCTTGACTTGAAAAAGTCTTTTTTGCTTGACGTGTTCATTTGCCTTCAATTGCGTTTCAGTGGCTGTCACAGTCGTATTCTTGCCGATAATATTTTGGTTCAAACTCACGTAGATATCGCGGAGAAAACTCAAATTTTCAACTAAAGCTAATTTGCATAACAATGTTTTTGCTCTTGGTCGGCATATTGGACACGCATACAATTAGGGATTAAATTGCATTCGCCGTGATAGGCAAAAATGTATTTGCACTAAAGTACGTTCAAGATCTGCACTTTCTCATAGCATAAACACGGTTTTTACCCTCGATTACTAAGATCAAAATATAATTGAGGTATCTATCGCCGCGGTAAGTAGTTTTGACCTTTTTCACTCGAAAGGCAAAGGCGATAAGAATAGATTCTCAAGGACGCAGGTCGTTTGGATCGGACGATTTCCAATTCGTTGTATGCCTAGATCAATGGCAACGTTGTTTTTGGTGAATCTATAACATGTTCTGTTCCAATAAAGGATTTTGATATGCATAACAATTCCTTACTGAAACATTTCCTGCACTCTCTAAATTTGACAATGCCACTAGCCCAAGATGGACTTCCTGTTCAACACGTTGTTGAATGTTCGCGTCACTGTACGTAAAAACACACTCTCAAACTTGACAATTTTAAGCAAATAGATGGAAATACCAATTGCATAAATCATGAAGATTGTTGATTCGATTGCTGACCGGGATAGCTGCATTTAGTGTTCTTTTCTATGCAATATAAAATCATATCGTTGCTGTGGGCGGCGAAGGCTGACAGATTGTTTTGGTTCAATGGCTCTCAAGGCACGGGCAACTGACATTTCCTTTTTTTTACTATTCTGACATGTTCTGGGCTGTATATAACAGTCAGACACTGACAAGTAAATAAATACTAGTAAACAGTCCAGGACATAGTCAATACAAGCTGGTAGGCTGGTTGACGATCCGCTCCGCTCAAAAAACAAGCAACATGTTTTTGGCTGTTTCCATGGTAGGACATGAATGTGAAGCTAACGTCAGTTTATAACTAAATGGGCCCTGTATACGAAGTTTGCAAAAATCATTCAGTCTTTAGAAGTCACTTAGTTTATTAATAGAACGTATTCTGCTGTTACATTTATTATTTCCAACCGTTTTGCGATAGTATTTTCTAGAATGAAGGCAGATTTACAGTTCATTCAAAGTTCAAAGTTGCGTTGGGATTACGTTGATACAGTGTAAGATATCAAAAAATAGGCCAATGGCCTGTTGCTCAACGGCTATTGTACAAAAGATTAGTGCTGTATATGACAAATACCCCAGTGAGTGAGACAATAAAACATAATGCTAAAAGTGGAATTTTTTACAAAAATAACAGAAATATTCAATAAAATTAGAATCAAAGAGAGCTAAAAAAGAACTCCAGCGTGTTGAGAAAATAACATAACACGATATTTAATTATCTGAATTCGTAATACATGTATATAGTATACCAAGTTTTGTTGAAATATGTTGAATGGTTCTTGAAATATCACCCAAATAGCTTGAATTTCACTAGCTGATATGTTCCACCAAAAACTAAATATATCTGGAAACTGCCCCAACACATCTATGCACCAAGTTTTATTAAAACATATTAAATGGTTCTCAAGATACATGTATCACTAAAATAGCCTAAATATTGGTACATGTATGTAAATTAGGCAATTTGCATAATTTTCCACAAAAATCAATCATGTCTATACACATTTAAATATGTTGAGTGGTTATGTTTTCATTACAATCACAATAGACCAATCAAAGAAAACTTAGAACTCCCATGTGCTATGTCAGAATGAGAGAACAGTTGACAGAACAAATGGGAAACATTACATATCTTCCTGTGAGCATGTTGTTCATTAATTAAGGAGAAGGTAATAAAAAAAAAATCATGAACTTCTGAAATTTTTGATAAATTTGACAACTTTTAGTGACTGGGTGAAGTGTCATCCAAGCTACATGTGTACCTAGTATCAAATAATTTGGACTACTGGTTTTGAAGAACAAGTCAAAAGTACTATTTTTGATGAAAAAAGACAAAATATTTGCTAAAAATAGAGAATTGAAGATGTCAACACAAAATGAACAAATCTGATAGACACCATTTAATTTCAGAGAAGAAGTTGAAAATAGCATTTTTGACCAAAATGACCATTTTAAAATATTGGCCAAAATTAGGAAATTCAAAATTTCCTTACCAAATTAACAAAACTGATAGAGGACAACCCAAGGCACATGCACTATCAATATCAGTACTGTAGGAGGAGATACATTTGCCTGTGACCTACCTGCCAAGTTTGAGCGAAATCGGCCAAGCCAAAAAAATCACAGAAGAAATAATACGTGAAAACACTGGAAATCACACACACACACACACACAAAACTACAAAAGTGATTTTAAGGACAATCCTAGCGGAGCGGATCGGCAACAAAAGTGATTATAGGGGCAATCCTAGCAGAGCGGATCGCCAATAATTAATATTTTATTTTTGTTAGTGTATCTTTTATTTTATTTATTAATTAAAATATGTACACTTATTTCAAATTGGAGTGGGAATTGCCAAGCCAATTTATAAAATTATAAACAAATATTTTCGTAAATAACACTGACCATGAAATACGCCCTTGAGAAGTATTACTGATGAATATTTTATATTGCAATTTCTTTCAATTTAATTAGTTGTATTGCAATGCATTAGTAATAATGTAAATATATATATATACATTTCTTTGTTATGTACTATAATTTATCTATATTGGAAAACGGTTATGGGGATTATTAATTTTAATAAACAATATTTAACTATCTTTTGCAACACCAATAAGATCATAATGATAATGTTTCTTGGTTTTTGAAACTATGGGCATTATCAGAGCATGGGTCTTATTTTGGAACTCCTGCCAGAGCAACTGCACAAATCATAAGGGCAAATTAATAGCTTCTAAGGATGGTATCCCCAGAATAGTGCAAGTTGTTAAAGAAACATAAAACTTTAATTCTCAACAACGATGAAAGGACCAGTTACTGCGACAAAGCCCTACTCCCCGCAAGAACCACCCAATACGAAACCCACTTACCGCGAAACCCACTTACCGCCAAGCTACTAGAAATTATGAAAAAAAAAAATTCTCAGCGATAGCTACATTTGTATGTAAATTGGAACCAAACTGTTTTCGGCAAGATTCCAGGTACGGCAGTGACGACCACCAACATGTAATTGAAGGCAAATATACACGTGAAGCAATAAAGAAAACAGTTTTGAGTCATAGCGTAAAGTAGGGAACTAAACCATTGTTTACCTTTGAGGGGAATAGAAATTACTTGCTTTTGAGGGGATTCATAATGTTATGAAAGTACTTTAGTACAAAGTCATATTTTGTTTGATTGCCTAATGCTTTTAGGTGCATGTGCTGCAAGTTAGAGCGCACATACCCAAGCGACCATCCCTCAGCAAATAATTTAGCTCAGGCATTTTCTGTGTCAAAATGGCGAAACTATCCATTTTTACGCAACCTGGGAAGTCAAAATTACTAAACGAAGTACACAACGATGAAGCTGAAATATCCAAGAACCAACACATACCAAAAATTATATCCCTAAAAAAGTAAATATTTGTGGTATGTTTTAAGTCTAACCAGACCGGAAATGAGAATTTGATACTACTCTAAATATCCAAAAATATTTTAGTATAAGCTAGTAACCATTAAGTCTAGATTGGTTATGATATATTAGATTACATGAATACGAGAGAATTGATAAATACAGAAGTTATATACCATACATCAACAGTACAGTGTACACATGCATAATTTACAGAATCTTCTGACATTAACTCACCCTCCTTCTTCTTCTTCTTCTTGTTTAAACACAGCCAATACTTCACTGCAAGTTAAATTAATGAAGTTATAGTGTGTACAATCCACGGTAATGCTATATTAGAATTGTCAAGAACACAATACAAATTATTGTTAAGTCAAATAAGTCACATAATGTTTTAAATGTAACATTCAACATTGGCATCCGGGGCGACACTAAAATGTATGTTTGCATTGTGATTTAGTGATCATCCGCAATTTATATGACTTCTCATTAGAACTTCATTGCATATTCTAATCTGATAAATTCTTTATGAGATATATAAACATTTTTTTTTTTAACAACTTTCCTTTAAAATAAAGTAAATTTTGATTAGACTTAAAGTGCCTATGGTTTCTGTTGCCCTGAAATGAACATTTGTGAAAAAAACACATTTTTTTAAAGTAAAATTGAAAAAGATTGAAATTGAAATAATTAAGTAAAATTGAAAAACATTCCAAGTTGTAGCCATGTCTCCTTCCTGGCACAGTTGATTATTTACAGCCTTCTGACTTCTTCCAAAGTGATATGTGACACCAAATATCTGACAAAGTGAGAAAGTCTTGCAAATGCTATGCACTAAATACCGCAAAAGCTTGTAATCGTAAAACTTTTCTTTTTACAAGTGTGCGAATTATTACTGGGATAACTAATGTACATAATCTGGTACACCCAAAATAACAAAAATATTAACTCAAATCAGAGAATTAAAGGCAAATTCACAGAAATATAGTAATTCTTCCAATGAAAGTACGTAATTTACTTTTTTTCATACATTGATTTTGAAGTTTCACTTCAATCAGGTATTCCTAATGTTAATATAAGTCGCAGCACATGACTGTACCTTAAGGTAGTTTACTACCATTAAAACATCACAGTAAATCATTCAAAAATTGTTGTGGGATGATTCACATACATGCACGTCATTCATGCTTAATGTTTTTACAGGGAAAGAAGTGTGTTTCCAAGAAAATAATCTAATAAGGGGCCATTTCAGAACATTTTCATAGAATTCCATGTAAACATTATTCCATGGATAATTTATACTAATATTCAAAATCCTTCATTTTTTCATGACAGTCATTTGTAGCCCTCATAACACTACATAATAACTTGTTAGCATAGGTCACGTAATAACATTTTGAGATAGGATGGAATGTTTCTGCCCACAGTCACTTGGGGGCTGAAAATCAATAAATACTAATTTTCAATAAAAATCATCCGCTATACGTATATAAATAAACAAGTTGTGAAACACGGCACCGAGTAAATCGACACCCTGTCGGTTTCAAATGTCGATTTCTTACCTTAAAATGCGAAACAAAAATTTTAGAGGGGATCAGGTGTTACGTTAATAACCATTGTTCATAATTGCTAACTTGGTTTTATTCAAAACTGCACAAATCCCGCGTTTTCTGATGATATCCGACGATTTTATGAACGAAAATGGCCAGCAGCCAGAATCAAGGGGGATTCGCATAGAGTTCTGGGTAAATCAAGGAAATACTCGCTGTTACGGCACGCCTGATTGGCTGAAAATGAGTATGCGCACTTGATTTACCCATAACTCTGCGCGAATCCCCCTTGATTCTGGCTGCTGGCCATTTTCGATCATGAAATTGTCGGATATCACCAAAAAACTCGCGATTTGTGCCGTTTTGAATAAAACCAAGTTAGCGATTATGAACAATGGTTATTAACCTAACACCTGACCCCCTCTGCACTTTTTGTTTCGCATTTTAAGGTAAGAAATCGACATTTGAAACCGACAGGGTGTCGATTTACTCGGTGCCGTGTTTCACAACTTGTTTATTTATATACGTATAGCGGATGATTTTTATTGAAAATTAGTATTTATTGATTTTCAGCCCCCAAGTGACTGTGTTTCTGCCATAGCCAATTGTAAACAATTCAAAAAACGAATTTTTGAGGTCGTTTTGAGGAAAACTCAGTTTGGTGACCATATTTCAGAATTTTGAACATTAGAGTAACCCAAACTCTCATTCTGGATTTCGAGGATTTCTGTGTATTATTTTTTAATTGTAGCAAATTACCATAACATATAAAACTCTGTGTCGTAAAGGCCTGTCGGTCCACACTAGTTTGTGTGTGCACACAGTAACTTAACGGTTGGTAACAGTCCCTCGGGATAAGGGGCAGGATGTTATCGAAGACAAACATGTATTACCTCATGTTATAAGCTGCTGTTCCAAGCTCAGCACCCAATCCAGTTAGATTTGAGTCAAAGTCTGCAGCTAGCCCGCCATCGAGGTCTTCCATGTTAAATGCAGCGGCCATGCTCAGTGGCAGTGGGGACAACAGCAACACTATCCGGCTTACACCTTTCCTTTGGAGGCACCGGACAGAGTGTTTTTAAACAATCAACAGGCTTTGTAATGGCCACAAACACACAACAATACCAAAGTGATGATTCGGTTATCTCCTCAATCCAGATTGATTCGCAAATTCTCACAATTTCACTTTCAAATCGATCGTCTTATTTTGATACGAGTTGTTTTCCTGAAATATGAACAAAAATTACTAATGCGCACGCTCAATGACCTTCGTAACGCGTCGAAGAAGCGCCCCCAGACGAGAAGGTCAAGGCTAAATATAGTATCATCTGATAAAATACGGGCTGTAAACTACAATGTGACGTTGTTACAGTTATGTAAGGCACAATTCAATTCATTCTCAATTCTACATCATCAAACGTTATGTTGTGTTTCATCATGCAGCTTACGCTTAATAATGGCTGTTAAAAACGAAGGCATCAGTCTGGTAGACGCACAGTGGCGTACACATATAATACTAGTAATACAATTAAACTTGATAACTACTCTATAAGGTCAAATGCTGAGTTGGCATTCCCGAGTTAAAGGAAATAACAATTTACTTTCCGTTTTGATCTCTAATTGTATAGGCATTTTTTTATGAAACGGGCATTTTTTTTAAATAATTGACTTATACATATGTCACTATAGAATTAAAAAGCAGGTTTGAAACACATTTGAGGTAAAAGGTCAAAGTCTTCTCAACCCTGCAAACGAACTACATATATTTTGCAACACATTTTATTTTTTATTGGTGTCGATTTTAATTTCCTGGTCAAACTATATGCCCAGATATTTACATTTCTGGATAAATTCTAAAATTAAATTTGCTATATGTATGTGAAAATGTTATTCGTTGTTGAGTCCCTGACAACGGCTTGTTGTTAAGTAGTCAACTGATGCTGTATAACTTGTAATTCCTCGGGTACCTTGCCAGAATCATAGACGAAAAGAAAAAAATGTCTGTTCTCCTCGTCGTTGTTCTTGTAGCTGTTGTTGCAGCGTTTCTGGGGTAAACTAATTATTGTGGTTAGAATACCTCAAATACTTTGTATCCATTCATTTACAAACTTATGCACTGTCATCAGATTGTATTCAAACGGTTTGAGTCAGTCATAGTCCCTCGACACCAGGAACCGTGGAGTCAATGTTGACTGATAAGTCATATTGGTCGGCTGAGTACTAAGAGATGCTACTCCATGTTAAGAGTTATTTGAAACCCAGAGATATCGCAGATCCGGAGTGAACGAAAAATTTTGAATCATAATAACAAGTCCATAATTCATTTAAAATGACAACCCAAGAAGTGACATCATATGCTATTAATAGTGTCACGTGTTGTAGATGAAAATTGAATTGAAACTATCGTGTTATGTGTAGCTATTGGAATGAATGTTATCCCGAAGGTAATTCTTGAGGTCCAGACAACGGCGAATTTGTGACGACATTCAACATCACAACGGAATGGGGGATAACCCCATGTAAATCATAAGTGAAACGGTATAGTTAACCACATAAAGCTGGTTACTCAGCCCCGGTAGTTGAATAATTATTTCTCTAGATTAACGTACAACAATCGTCGCTCAGCGTCGTGTTCGATATGGGTCCCATGCGACGTCTACAACGCACGTAATACGATATTTTACGAAACATAAACATGTGCTATTGCTACATTATAAACAAATAAAACATGAATCCATATTTTACGAAACATAAACATGTGCTATTGCTACATTATAAACAAATAAAACATGAATCCATATTTTACGAAACATAAACATGTGCTATTGCTACATTATAAACAAATAAAACATGAATCCATACTTTACTCCAATTAGGAATGGTAATGAAAACGGCATTTCCAAGCAAACAAACATAATTAGGAGTTAGCATTGGAAACGCTGGGCGCACAAAGATTTTGTTTTATTTGTTATTTTATTCATAACTATTTCAACAGACAAAACGCCCAATTAAAGGAATATTTTAGACAACTGAATGACACATGACAAAATAAAATTACTGGTCGTAGAAAAATAGTTGGTGTAAATTTGTTTGCTTTCCCGGCAACGTAATATGGTTTTATTTTTTTACGAATTTATTTTATTGTCTCTCAATTATAGTTTGCTATATTCCCCGTTTAGTATTTTCTGTACAGATTTTTTTTTTCAAAATCAAACACGCAGGGAATTTTTAATTTTCCCTAAGAATTTGACTTTGAACTTATCAAGAAATGATATAATTTCAACCAGTTTCACAAACATTCAGGTTTTAGTTATTCTCTGAATGCTAATGATGATGATGAAAGGATAAACTTTGCGAAATATGACGTACATTTTATGAAATTAATATCCAATAGTAGTCCCATTTGGACATAATTAAATACTATAATAAATGATTCAACTACGATATACTAACTAATTGGTATAAACCAACGCATGAATTCAACGAGTGTGCGGCAACGCACCAGAGTGGATACAACAGAACACACAAACATTCCACAATATTATTATTTTGCGTTTAAAAAATATAAATTAGGGTATAGTATTTCTTGTCTGCCATTATAACCCACTTTTCAGTGGTTGATAATTGACCGCAAAATGTTAAATTGGTAAAAGTATTGCATTTTTAGAACAATTCTGACGCAATAAGGCTACCTATTAATGAATCTTCTGTGTATGTTATATTGGAAACTATGTGCCACCCACCCACTGCATACTCAATGTCACCAATAGTAACCTCTGAACTACTAGTATACGCTATTAAAAAAATTGTCACCGGCAGTTATCCACGGGTTTTCATATGGTAGAATACAATCCTCAATTCAGCAAAATGATGACCCAAATGTATATCTTATATCAGATGCTACCAATGAAAATAATTTAGAACAGGATTGCACATATCTTTTAACGTTGATTGAAAAACCATTTCGATACAATATGGCTATATTTAGCGGCCGCATTTCATTTTTCATAATCATTGAGATAATATTATTTCACTTGTGCCAAGTATCGTTCATCCCGACGTGGATAATATTACTGTGCAGGGTTAATTATTCACTAGGTTTTAATTTTGCTTATTTCGCCGACTGGAAAATGCGCTAAATTAAAACCCAGTGAATGTGTAAAATTTAGCATAGAACACACTATCTGAATGATAAAACCGTGAATTTAAAACCCATTGAATATGCCTGATATGCTAAATCAGTGAAAGTTAAACCCAGTGAAAATTAGTCATTTTACAGTATCTCATTTTCCTCGTGTTTTGTTCCTATAAAAATAATATTATCTCATTTATACAGTTTATTGACCATATGTAGATAATACTATTTAGTTTTTTCTATGTATCCTCCATCCCCATTTGCATTATGTTTCTCATTTGTTCCATGCATTGTCCATCTTTAGTGAGATAATATTGCCCGACTTGTCTCCCATGAATTGGCCATCTCTGAATATTGTCTCAGTTGTTCCATGCATTGGCCACCTCTGGTGAGTTAATAATTCTCACTTGTCCCATTAATTGGCAATCTCTGACGAGATAATATTGTCCAACGTGTTCCATGCATTGGCCATCTCTGATAAGATGGTGAGCGTCTTGGTAATAGGCTTAGCCACCACGGTGTCAGCATTGAAATAATGGCCTGATATTATTAGTTAAATCTATACCATATAGATTCTCAGAACAGAATAATCGCTGACATTATAAACTGTTCTGAAAATCGCCCAAGGTCTACAATAATATAATTATTTTACATTACTGAAATAATGGGATAAAATTCCTTATAGGTAAGTTGCATAAGCATGCCCATGCATATAGCTGGTAAACTTGCGGATTAATTGGCATATGGTGGTGCAATGTTGTCAACATTTTGGGTCTGACGGTTTCTGTGGATACTCATTTCTAAGGTATGACTTACCACTACCAAGTTGTCACAACATAACATCACTGAACTGCAGTCATTTCCTGCAGGGGGAGCATGCCCCCGGACCCCCTAGTAAGGTCGCACCTTCGGAGCAAGGTCTGCACCAATACAACTGATCTGTTTAGTATCGTCTTCATAGTTTACTGTGATGCCAGTTTATTCAGCTATAGTTTATGAAGTGATTGAATGTGCAAAGATAGAAGACTGTGCAGGAACTATAGTCTCCTTATAAAAGCGTCTAACAAGTCATATATTATGACGGAATGTCTTTGACAGTTTGAACGATGTGCCACTTCATTATTTTGAAAACTCGAAAGTGACTCGGATTTTCTTTTATTACATACATAGGGGCAGGCAAGTGTTACAAATTTTAACTGTTTTTTCATAATAAATCTGTCAAAATAATATGCAAACTTGGTGTGTGGCAAACGTGGCGTGTTCTTTAACCAAGTGATAGATCTTCTGCGCTTATTGTAGTATGGTGGCTTTATCCTATGCATCCTAGTTTAACTCCGACTGTGATATTACACTGTAATAGGTAAGCCATCACTGTGAGGCAGACAAAAATCTTTTGGTGTAACCGGTATCTTAGAAATTAAGGCCACCTGCAACCACAAGATGTAGCTCAATTGTGTGCTTCCACAATGTCTCAGGGCTGGCAATAATAGTGCATCAAATGATGCTCGAACACAACTTGATTAGCTCTCTTCTCATGACTTGTAATGCTTGATTGGATTGAAAGAGTTTTCAATTGATGCGACTTGAAACAAGATGCGAACTTGAAGCGGGGCACGGGCAGAGATGTTATACCAAGCTGCGTTGCGTTTAAAGCGTGGGGAGTCGTCACCTGCACAACTTGGTCATAGCGCGTCATTGTTTACAAACAAGCGCCTAAGCCTTTGCGTGTGTTGTTATCGTCTTGGTACTCGATTCCCGCGTGTGCGCAGGTGACCACCTCCCGCTTTAAGACATGCCCTGTCGTCAACTTTTAGGCGAGAATTTTGTTTACATCTTGCCAAACTTGTAAATTAACACTAAAATTGTATTCTATATTCATGATTGTACAAGACTGGAAAAAGTACTCCATGCATTCCCACTATCCATAAGTGCAATTTCGCCAGCTACATCACGTACCAGTGCGCCCTCTATGGTACAAACGTAAACATGCCATACAGTACAAACAGTGCCAGGTTTGTGGGTATATTTTATTTCCTGATTATATTAGGATATTGTTCAAAAATTTATTTAGTTAATTAGTTAAACCCAATAAAAAGTTTTGTTTTTTTTTTCAAAAAAACATCAAAGGTGTAACAGGTACGATTTTGAAAAGGCTTTAGCGGAAGCATTTTGATTTTGACCCTAATGTTAATCTGATAACTACTTTGAAGAACTATATAGTCCAAGTTCATTGTATAAGAAATGTTTTAAAAAACACACACAAATCAATGAATTCAAATTGCAATGGTTTATTGAAAATGAAATACTAATCAAACAATCCAAAACATTATCAACACTGTAGAATGTACAATATTTTCATTTTGAAAAAAAAAAAATATGGCAGTAAGTGAAAAAACACTTTACAAGCAAATAACGTTGAAAATTACAATTTTTAAAGCTTGCATTGTACATAAAGATTCGAAAGTTATGACACTAATTGTCTTCTCGGTTCTCATTTATTACTACATGTATATTAAACATAGGATGGTATATCTGAATCATGAAGCAAAAAGCCTAACAATCAACCATGTAATAATTGTACTGCATACTAAAACAAAGTTAATCTAGTTGTAAATGGGTCCCTGCATTTACCTGTCTGTCCAATAGTAAATTCTCTGTCATCAACTTACTTACAGTCTATTTACTGTATGTGCTCTATAAGAAGTGCACATAAACCCAAAAAATTGCATTTATTATACACTGGATCGCTAAAATATGACTATTAAAAGATACCTCTGTCATTTACAAAGTACATGTGCTACTAATACAGTAAATTTGGTATATTATAAAACGAGACATTCTAGTGATTATATTCTCAATGCCCAGTTTCAATTTGATTGTAAAACAAATCTGAACGACTAATATTGGAAATGTAGAAATTGGGGGGAGGGAGAAATAATCAGGCAAAAAATGAAAGGCAAATTTCTGAGTGAATTTCTGTGAATTCATCCATATAGTATACTTTCCACATTCCTAAACAGTAAATTCTTTTATTAAACTGCACTTCACAACAAAACATGATTACAAACTTTTTATTCACCTAAAACTTGTTTTTAACCTAAAATGATGGCACCTATTAAATTAAACATATCCATCATACCGGTAACTGTTTTCCCTTCCACAATCTAACCAAAAACTAAACTGCACTAAAAAATATTACGAGGCAGAGAAAGCCATAAAGATGTTAGAAATCTGTGAGGCTTGTTTTTGCATGCACTGAAAGACTGATAAGATAATGATTTTTTGGCAAGGGTGTAACATCCCTGACCAATTTGTTGAAGACAAACTAAGAGAAATCTTTCTGCAACAACACTGCCTTAATTCTTTTTGATGAAAGATTACGTTTTATACTCTACAATGCATCAAATTACAGTTAATGTTTACCATGTTAGTGTTCATTATATTAGTGTCCACTGTGTAAGTGTCCACTGTGTTAGTGTCCACTGTGTTAGTGTCCACTATGTTAGTGTCCACTATGTTAGTGTCCACTATGTTAGTGTTCATTATATTAGTGTCCACTGTGTTAGTAATTAGTCTTATGTTCATTTAGGGTAAATGTTTCAAATCTTGCAAAAATAAAAAGTAATATACAAAAACATGTACATTATAATATAACATAAATTAAATTTGCATTAAATACATCTAAATGTGTATTTATGTAATAAAAATCAATAATTTTAAAATAATGTTCACAATTGAATTGTTTTAGGCCAATATAATTATATTAATGGAGTATACAGACACTTCATATTGTCAATAAATATAAGAAATAAAGTTTTTTCTTGAAGTCCAGAAAACCACAACAAATTACCATAGTTGGGCCATTCTTATATTCATTTACCCATACTGCCCTTCTAACACAGCACAGGTTTAAGGTGAAGCACAAATGCTAAAACAAAGAACAGATTTAATTATATTACTAAGAGTAGTAAATGTTATGGAAAATCTCAAGGCGACTAAATTCAACGAAAAAATTATGCAGCATTCATTCCAGATTGAAACAAATTAAATTTCATACAACTGGATATTGATTACATACTGTAAAATACTTTATTTTAGCTGGAATTAATTTCTACCGAAAAGACTTTAGGTGTTTTGTATGGAGTTTATTTTGACTGATTTTTGACGAGTTGAATGTAAAGTATGGGGGAAAAAGGTTTATTTGCTGGTTTTTATTTTCATTGTATCATTCCTTCAGCGAAAATAAATTGCAAGTGAAAATAAAGTATTTTACAGTATATGAAAGATGTCAATTTACACTACGAGACACAGCAGGGGAAAAATATCAACTGAAGTATAGTGATATTATGTTTACCATGTGGCTCACAATCTCCCAAGCATGGAATGCTTTAATTTTCTAGACAAAACTTTACGAATTTCAGTTGAGAAATTAATCAAGTATAACATGTTTTGTAATTTGGAACCTGTATGGAACTCTCTTGAAAAGGAACGGCACATGAATAGAAATAACTTGATATACCTCCACATCTGTTTGAATAAACGTATCTCTCTAACAAACCAAAATGATGTACTTTCAAGCATCCCATGTACCGAGGCTTTGCAATACCACCTCAAAACCCCACAATCATGTAAAAGAACACTCTTGATTAAATAAAAATAACACAGCTAAAATAGCTGTGCACTATTCCAATTTGAATGTAGCTTTCACATATACTAAACTGATCATCATTGAAGTCAGACTACAAGTCAATGATGTATCACACCTCAAATAGCACACTTTGTCATTGCATAATAACCCTTCCACAATTATGGATCATTGTCATGTTCCAGGCGAAGGCAATGGAACTTTACTCGCTGAAGAAGTTGCACTATCTGAAGTCTTTGTTTCAGAATCTATTTTTGCTGCTGTTGAAGTTGTAGAACTGACTGCAGCTGAGGTTGAGGTTGTAGTTGTAGTGACAGCTGTTGTTGTGGTTGCGACGATTGCAGTTGCAGGTACAACTGCAGCATTCCTCAAGTAAGCTGCAGTATATTTTGTTCTAATTGGTGCAGTTTTAAAATGTAAAAGTGGATGAGAAAAAGGTGATAACATAATCGGTGTCCGATGTGGATGATATCCTATTGGTATTGCATGTGGGTGCCCTAACTGTTGATGAAGTAAATGTTGTGCGGAGAAAGCTCCACCAGGTAAATGAATTGGCATGTGACCATGTATTGATATTGGCCCATGTAATGGTAATGCTCCAGCAGGAATATGGCTTATAGGATGACCTGCTGCTGCAGCAGCTTGCAACTGTAACTGGTGAGCATTATGTTGTGCTGCTGCAATTGCTGATGCAGTGGGCGACATCTGTATAGGCATATGTCCATGCATAGATGCATACTGAAGTATTGGAGTTGCACCAACAGAGTGTGGAGTCATTGAAACTGGTATCGGAATTGGTTGTTGATGATGAGCTGCATGAGGTTGTGGTTGAGGTCCTTGCCCCTGACCTGCAGGAGACAATGGCGGTGGAGGTGGTGGTGGGGCTCCGGCAGCAGCTGCTATTGCTGCTTGGTGTGCTTGTTGTTGTTGTTGTTGTTGTTGTGCAGCTGCTTGTTGTTGCTGTGCTGCTGCTGCCTGATGTACTGCAGCCTGTTGAGCAGCCGACTGCGCTACTGGGTGCTGTGCTCCTTGTTGAGCTGCTGCTTGTTGCTGTGCAATAGCTTGCTGTTGTGCAATAGCTTGTTGCTGTGCAATAGCTTGCTGTTGTGCAATAGCTTGTTGATGCACCATAGCTTGTTGATGAACCATAACTTGTTGGTGTGCTACAGCTTGTTGGTGTGCCACAGCTTGTTGGTGGACAACAGCTTGCTGTGGAGTCATGATTTGTTGTTGCATAGCTGCCTGGTGTTGAGCTGCTGCTACTGCTTGTTGCTGTGCAGCAGCTTGCTGAGCGGCTGCTGCTTGATGGTGAGCCGCAGCTTGCTGTGCAGCAGCAATGGATACCGGAACTGGATTACCAACAGGCAACCGCTGAGGTGCACCTGGTTGAAGTGGTACAGGACCTTGTGTTGGAGCTGGAGTAGGACTCTGTGGATGAGGTTGTTGCCCAGGATGCGAGACTGCAACATGCATAGCTGGATGTGGTAGTTGATGTGGTGCAGCATGGGGGTGAGGGGCACCCGGATGATGCTGTGGTGGTTGTAACTGAGACTGTGGATGATGAGCTGGAATACCAGGTCCTTGTGCTTGCAGAGGCACAGGATGTAATCCTTGTTGTTGTTGTTGTTGCTGTTGCAGTTGTTGTTGCTGTTGCAGTTGTTGCTGTTGCTGATGATGCATTTGTTCTTGCTGTTGTTGCTGTTGCATCTGCTGTTGATGTAATTGTTGTTGTTGATGTTGCTGATGCTGCTGTAGCTGTTGATGATGTATTTGTAACTGCTGCTGTTGTTGTTGGTGTTTGATATGAAGTTGTGCTTGCTCTTGCAACTTCCTGTATTTTTCCATCTCTTCAGGTGGTATAATTGGTTTTGCAGGAGAAGGGGATGATGCTTTTGCTTTGTTTTTCTCGTCTTCCTGCTTTCGCTGTTGCTCAAGTTTCTGTTGCCGTTGCTGTTGCATCTGTTGACTTTGTTGTTTAGTTAGTACTGTTACTTTGGGTTCTGTAGCCTTTGGAGCAATAACAAGTTTTTCTTTTGAAACATTTTCTTCACTGGTATCATCTTTTGGAGATGGCAATTTTGTATCAGGGCTTTTGTCATTGGAATCTTTACTTTTATCATCTGTTATATTCTCCGACAAAGCCTTCTTTTTCGGTTCAGAATCAACAGGACTGAGATCCTTAGACTGGGTTACAGTCTCAGGTTTCCCAATATCTATCCGCACTGGTTCATCTCTCAAAGTTTTCATCACAATGCCTTTTCTCCCTGTTGGTAACTTCCCAATGAGTGGGAGCACAGGTGGCCGGTGTAGCTCCGGGGGTAATTTAGGGCCATAATACCCAACAGGAGGGTCCTTCAGTTTAATCCCAGCCTTCAATCTAGCAATTGCAGACTTTACATGGCTGTCTTCAGCAGCCTTCTCAGCTTCTGCTTTATACTGTTGTTTTCTTTGCTGAACCCGCTCAAGCAGTCTTTTCACTTGCTGAGCCTGTAAGTTTTCTACACGCACACATTCTAATAGAATTGGACTCTCAACCGCACTGGTGATTTTCGTATTTGAAAGATTCTTACTTGACGATGATCTTGTAGGACTTGTTTTACGGTTTCCAGTGTGAGATTTGGATACGTCCCATCGACCACTTCCTTTGATTTTATCATTTTGCTTATTATCTTTGTAATCTTTCTTATCATGGCTTCTCTCAGAACGTTTGTAAGTGGATGCACTGCGATCACGACTTCTACTACGTGTATAGGAACGAGAATGCCTTCTGTGCCTCGAAGAGCGAGAGTAATCAGAATCTGCACTGTAACTTCTTTGACGACTACGTTTACTTCTTTCTTTATCAGAGTCATCATCATCCCGATATCGTCTTTTTTCATGTCTTCTGCTACTGTGCCTATCATAATAACTATCATCAGTGTCATAGTCACTACTGTGATGGTGATGACTCCGACTAGAACGCTTCTTATCTGACCTATGGCTACTCCTGTGGTAATCTGAATCACTATCATCACTGTATCTGTCATGAGATCGTTTGTGGTTGGAGCGTTCATGATCAGTACTGTCATAACTCTCATCTGAATAGTCATCATATCTATGTTTACGATGTCGCTTGCTGTCTCTTTTATCATCCTCTCTATCACTATAATCGCTGGAGCTATCATGATATTTACGTTTGGAAGAAGATTTAAGATCAGAATGTTTATAATGTTCTGCCTCATCATCATAACTACTATACTCATCACTTGATTTGTCATCCTTACGTTTATCTTTATGTTTCTTCTTCTCCTTTTTACGTTTTGATTTTGATTTGGAACTCAAATGATGTTCTCCATCCACTTCTGCATGTTTATCCTTTTCTGAATGTTTACGTTTACTTTTCTTATGTTTTGATGTTTTTGGTTCTTCTGCTCCATCCACTTTAACTTCACCTTTCCCCGATTTCTTTTTCTTTTTCTTCTTTTTAGCTTTTTTGGCCTTCTTACTTTTTTCCTTGTCTTTGACAGGTTGTTCACTCTCACTAACATCTTTTTCAATGGTTAAAACAGATTTCTCCCCTTCTTTGGGTTGTGTGACATCATTCTGAACTGTCTCTTCAGTTGTAGATTTGTTTTGTTGTACTTCTTTCACCTCATCTGTATCAACAACTTTCTTTGGTTCAGAATCCTCTTCCTTGGTCTTAGTTTCCTCCTTTTGTACATTTTGCTCAGATTCCACTTTAGAACTTGGTGCCAGTTTTTTGAATTCAAAATACAGTGGGTTACAACTATATGCTAATGAAGGCTCTGTCTTGGTGTGATGTATCATTTCAATTGGCCACTGTAGTGATGTCTGCTCATCTCGACTCAGCACAGAAACAAACATACTTGATATAACAGTGTCTGAATAAGAGTTTTTGGATTTGGAATTATTTGTACAATCAGCTTTATCCTCATTTTTAATTGTAGGATTTTCTTCATTGTTCACGACTACCCCTTCAACTTCTAGTTTGTTGTCATCTTTTGCACTTGGATTCGTACGATTCTTTTTCTTTTCTTCACTAGTCTCAACTGGTCCTTCAACTTTTGCATTTGCAGGATTTGTGATCTTTTCTTTTGTTTCTATTTTGTCTTTAACTTTCAAGCTTGGATTTGTACGATTCCCCTTCTTTTCTTCATTAACTTTTGCACTTGTATTTGTATGACTTCCTTTCTTTTCTTCATTAACTTTTGCACTCGTATTTGTATGACTTCCTTTCTTTTCTTCAATAACTTTTGCACTCGTATTTGTACGATTCCCCTTCTTTTCTTCATTAACTTTTGCACTCGTATTTGTATGACTTTTCTTTTCTTCACTGGTTTCAACTGCTCCTTTAACTTTCACATTTGTATGATTTCTTTTTCTTTCCAGTTTGTCTTTATCCTTTGCACATGGAATTGTTCGATCTCCTTTCTTCTCTTCATTAACTTTTGCACTTGTATTTGCAGGACTTCCTTTCTTTTCTTCACTGATCTCAACTGGCATTTTAACATTCGTAGGATTTCTTTTTCTGTCTAGTTTGTTTTTATCCTTTACAATTGGATGTGCACGACTTCCTTTCTTTTCTTCACTTGTCTCAACTATTCTTTTAACTTTCACATTTGTAGCATTTGTTTCCTTTTCTTGTTTTTCTTTATCTTTTGCACTTTGATTTGAAGGATTTCCTTTCTTTTCTTCACTAATCTCAACTATTCCTTTATCTTTTGCACTTGTATTTTTACGATTCAATTTTTTTTCATCACTGGTCTCAACAATTCCTTTAACTTTTGCACTGGTTTTCTTTTCTTCACTGGTCTCAGCTTTAACTTCAGGACCATTATCTTTCTTTAAAATCACACTATCAACTTTTTTATTGCTACTTTTTCTTTTTGACTCTTTGTGACTCTTCTCAGATTTCTCCAAACGTTGTTTATTACCAGTTTTCTCAGGTGTTGGGCTTTTTTCAAGGGTATCACATGAATTAATTTTCTCATTCGACTTCTCAGAACTTTGTAAATCTGCATTAGATGAAGACGGCATAGAATTTGGATGGTTTTCACAATGTTTGTTGTTCAGACAGACACTTTCAGATGATTTATCGTTGACAGGAATGTGATCATCTTTATATTTCACAAAAACCAAGAAAGGCAATTTTGGTTTGACCTTGAAATGTTCAAGAGGTGTACGTGAATACACTTCTCCATCATGAGTCTTTTCAACATTAACTTCATCCTTCCTTGTTTTATTCTCAATCACTGTCACTGGGATGTCGTCATCTGAATTATTATTCACATTCTCTATAGCTTCTTTGATTTCACCAGGTTGGTGTCTCAATGGAGACTTTGCAGGCAGTTTGTTACTAGATTTCTTGGCAATACTGAATGACACTAAGCCTTTATTCTGACCATCCTCATCTAGGTCTTGAGTGGCTTTCACAGGTGATTCTTTGATGTCATCAGTAGTGCTTTGTGATGGGACTGAATCTGGTTCTGAAATTTCTTCTGAGCTGACTGCAGGAGGTACACTTGCTGGTTCCTCACCATCTTTGGTACAGCCACTCTTGAAACTAGTTTTAAATTTGTTTCCCTGTCCCATTTCATCATTCCTGTTAACAAAGAGAATTTGGACATTAGGAATCAAACATGGAATTGAGATGTACTATAAAAATCAGCCTGACAATTTTAAATTTTAATTTTGAACAGCCAAAAATAAATATGAGGTGGTCAGAAATAGCCCAAATGATAAAAGAAAAGAATTTTGTTTTGTTTTTTGGACACTTCAAACATCAACCCAAAATTGAAATTATACAACAAAAATCCAAAACAATATAAATGGCCAGTTTGATGGTGGTCAGAAAAATGTTTTTTTTCTCAAGAAATGGGGTACAGGAATCAAGCGGATGAACCAAAGGAATGTACCAGTATATCCAATGGAGCTGTTATGTTAATACATAGGAGTTAGGATAAGATGAGCACCTTTAATGCTGAGTTTGAGTAAATGTCTTGGGAACAGATTCAAAGCTATGATGTAGTCAATGTGTATGTGCAATGTGCTAGTAAAGATGGTGTAGTCTTGGTGCACACTCATTCTTGTGTTCAGTCAGTGCTAATGCTAGGTATATGGTAAAGGTTTTTGAGAACAGATTCTACACTATGTGTTCAATGTTGGGGAGATATGGAGTATACTCCATTTAAACTGCAGAGTGTATATTTGGCCGGAACCAAATTCATTCATAGTTTGCCTGACAGTAAGATGCCTACCTGGTACCTGCTGCTTGTGCTCTGAGATCTGCAAGTTCATGAAGGCGTTTTAGTTCTTTCTCTCTCTTCTTTTCTTCCTTCTTCCACTTAGAACTTACTGTCCGTCCAAATTCACGCTGTTTAAGTTCTTTTAAACGCTGCAATTCAGCAGAACAATTCAATGTTTGATAAAGAGCATGACTACATAAACTTTTATAAGCACTGCATATTTTATGCAAATAACTTCTCCATTATAGTATTTGTCATCATCCAAAAATACCTCTTGTGATACTCAGTGATTTTTATGTAAAATCTGTATGAGAAGCCACATCCCCTAATAGAAGTCACACCAATTCCATTTGAATAATTAAGAACAAAAAAATTCATCATTTCTCATGTGTGTGGATGCTCTAATAGAAGCCGCGGATTTTAATACAGATTTTACAGTAATACACAATGTTTGTTGGTAACATGTTTCAAATAAAAACACAAAACAATCAACAGTAATGCAATCCAGTCATATTGTTTCACAGGTGAATATTATGTTTGTGAGGTGTTACAAAAATGGATTAAAAATTCAACTTAGTTTTATCATAAGTGAATGTTATCAGCACACAAACATGTGCTGCAAAATGATATCAGCCATGTTTTTTTCATGCACAAGTTGACATTAAAAATACTTCCTTTAAAGTTATAGCCAAAAGTATTAATAATTTCCACCAAATATCGGCAATTGTGAATACCATAAAAACTCGATTAATTCGCGGTCTCTATCAGTTCGTTCGCGTACCCATTTTATTTTTGAACGCTAATTTTTAAATGTATCCTTTTAATTCGCAGCATTCAAAAACATGTTTAAAATTGTGTCCTATTAATTCGCGGGCCAGAATAAAGTGGATAACTCAGAATATATTGCATGAAGACATTAAAAATATACATATAATTTTATGTTATCAGTACTTGGTGTCGCCGCAATCGCAGATGATCTCCGTCATCACAGCCTTTCAGTTAGCAAGCAGTTTACGTTCGGTAAAGATTTGACGTGAAAAAAAATCATTCCCCCACGACACTACAGATGTTGGGCAAGATTATTACTTGGTCGATAAATATCCATCGGTCAGCACATCGATTACGAATAGCTATCATGTTGCAAGCTCTGCTTTGTATGCAAATCAACTTAAATAGTTAGTTGTGTCCAGTGGAGAGAGAAGTCAACAGTACTGTTGCCTCCTGAGAATCTACATCTTCAAACACTGCAATCTTCGAAGTGCGTTTTTAAACTAGTATTATGAAAACTCTATCATTCTGTTCTAATAGCTGAAACATATTCCTGCGAGTTTTCATTTGTCGAATGAACTGTTTGTCAAATACAGAATACATATATTTTAGAACAATTTTCTTTTTAAAATGTGGATGAAATGTTTTGCTTTTTATGTATTTTTTATGTATTGTTTTTGATTTTATAACTTTGAACTAAACATATTTTCTATTAGCTTCAGATCTTGATCAAAGTTTGGCATCCAGTTCATAGGAGTGCTTATATTGATTTTCTGACATCTTGTTTTCTGTAAAGATTTTATTGGTAGGTTTGCAAATGTGTATCAGACTGTGCAATCTCTCCATGAGTTGGTTTTGAAACCCAGTATGAAATTCTGGGATACATTACCAAGGATATTATTACAAGATATATCATTTGCTTCATTGAACACATACAACAATGCATATTTCCACTGAGATCAGTGACCTTTGATGTGTATCACCAGTGATCAGTCAAAATATTTTATCAGATTTTCTCAATTTTTGCATGATATTTTCATACAGGACATCTGTTGTTCAAACTCAGGGAAGACATTATACTGATAAATAAGGTGACCAAGTTTGATGAAGTTTGGAATAGAATTAGTAAAGTTATTATTGCACACAATAACAATTATTAACGACAACGACAACAACTACAACGACAACGCCGAACAAAATCTTTCCCTTAATATACTTTTCCCCTTCCATCTTTGATGGTACGGGCAAGGTAATAAAAAAAGGCAGTGCAGCTAGATGGCTACTTTGTAGCCACGTGTTCATTGTTTGTTTGTGTACAGAGTGACCTTTGCCATTTCACCGTTTCATTTCAAGTGTAACATGGTGCATGGTCCTTGACGCAGTGCGTGTTCTCTGCCCGACTATACGCCATGAATGTCGCTAGCCACGAATCTCAGAGGCAGTAAAAAAACGTCCTGTAATCGTGTTCATTGGAAAACAAAACAAATCACTAATAAATTTATGAAAACAGCTCCTTTTTGAATTGATCAAAAAGTACTCTTGATTCGCGCACCAAAAACCAATAATTTCCGTTTTGACGCTATTAATTCGTGCACTTGAAAAAATAATTATTTTTACTACCGCGAATTAATCGAGTTTTTTACGGAACTACATGGCAGCGATTTATTGATATTGTGAAAAAGTTAAGTTTTGAAAATATATTGAGCAAGTATTTCACACTTTTCATGGTGATAACAGCTCACTTTTCAAAACAGTTCACTCATTCACGTTCATCAGGAAAAATTTAAATGTTCCAAAAATGATGGCAAAATGACAATACTTAAGGTTACATGTTCTGAGATTAAGATTAATGTGTTTAAAGAATATCTAGTATTTGTCTTACACTCAAATATATGATCATTAAAATTTACAAAATGATACTCAATTAATATGATCCGACAGTCTGGATTCAGTCAGCGTTTAGCAAGCTTAATCACATAATAATTAATGATCAGTGACAAATTTAATTGTTCTACATCATATTTGTTTTCTGGTTTTGTTAGTATATATAATTATAAGTTGTCTCTCAAAATAAAGAAATAAACTAAGGTGATATGTAGATGAATATCCAATAAATGTGGTGATCAATCTGAATAGCGCCCCCCCCCCCAATAAGCATGTCTGGATTAAGCATTGTTTAGGTTCTTTTAGACAATGATACTGACATAAAGAAATATTCTGAAATATTTTTTTTTTTAAATCAGTATATCTATAGTATGGCCTTCATTTTCAGTTGATTACAAGGTTTTGTACAGGAAGCTTCGTCACACACCTACATCACTATCCCCAAACATTGCCAACACTAATCACAAGATCACATATTTTAAGGCTCTTTTCACCACCAGACTTTCTCGCTCAAATTTTTCTGCACTTTTTTCTTGTATTCTTCAATATTTCTGGAAATAAACCCTAATTTTGGAGCCAACATACAAAATTTTGGTCAATTTTCAGCTTTACTCAAACAATTTTGCTATTTTTATCCAATCTTCTGATGAATAGTGCAGATTATAAACTGACTTGTGAATTTGTGATAAAAAGAGGGAACTGGTGGTGAAACTGGCAGTTTACCCCATACCAATGTTTCTAGTTCAATGTACTCACCTGTTTATGTGCATGATCGTAGGAATTGATATGATTATCAAACTCTGTGTGTTTATAATATTGCTTGTCACAAAGATCACAATAAAAATTGGCCTTAAGGTCTGCTAGCGCTTCATCAATAGCTTTCTCTCGTTCCACATTGTCCTGTCAAAGTACAATAGATAGAACATGGCTCACAAATGGTAGTTTAATATACACCACGGAAAAGCTAACTTGGTTTTGCTTTTGATGAAAACACCATAAATGTATACCTGCAATTAAAAGACAATGCGACCATATGGCAACCATGGCTACTTGTTCTCATTAATTTTCCATCACAGTAAGTAAAAGGCCATAAAATACACATAAAACAGTTAAAGGAGCTGGAAAAAGCATTAATGAATATTGAATTAATTAAGCCTTCTTGTAACACATTGCTGAAGAGAATTATACTGCTTATTTTGAAACTGAAACAAGCCTTGACTGAACAATAACAGCTATACCAATACTAAAACTTTGGACAAAGCTACAAAGGGAACTTCTTTATCAATCAATCAATCAATCCATAAGTAACATAACATGCAGATGTTATTATACACTGCACATACTAAAACATACACTACTTGTGTATTACCCCAAATTGTAATTATAGTCACACCTGCGTAACACCCACCTCTATATATAGACCACCGTCCCATTGCATAATGCACAAAACCAAAATGTTTAATCTTTATTTGGTCAAGTCAATGTAAAAATAAATGATTAGAGACCCAAATAATATTACCATTCTGATTATAAACAATATTTAATTTTCTCAGGTCAAACTTTCTTTGATTTTGAACAACTCAAATTGAAACATGTTTTTGGTACAACAATACCATCTAATTATTTACAGGACAAATACAAAATGTACGTCTATGAAGATAATTTTAAAGAAATTCCTTTGGTGGCCGCTATACACATGTTTGATTTTTCAGTTTCATACATTTCAGCATACTAGTATTCATATTACAGAACACTTTTCAACATTTGAACAGATGAGTCAGCTTTATTTGTCTTTTGTGAATGGAGGTTAGGAAGATGGCAATGTGCTTTAATTGGAGATGTAGTTAAAATGGCGTAAATACGTTTATAAATGTCTACTGAAGGCCTATGATTGGCCATGATGGAATCACTACTGTCTGTCTGGCTAACAATTGATGATTTAAATGTAATGTGTTATCTTATAAATGTTATCAAGTCAGAACCATCATAATTTGTTCTATTTTCAGTCAAGTTTTATTGATTAATGTATTTGGTTTCTAATTCATCTCCAAATCTTAAGATTTTTCACATTATTACATCATCACTGGTACAGGTTTATTTTAAATTTAGCAGGATTTTTATAATTTATATTCTGGTCTTGTCTAATGATGTAATGTGTTTTATAATTGGTTGACAGAAAACATACACTAAGGCAAAATGTGTAGCCGACCATAGGAGTTAAATCCACAATCTCCCTAACTATGGGTGGATAGCTAGCCAACAAGCCACACATCAGACTGAGCTCTCATGTTACTTATACATGTAGTTTGAATTAAAAACTGTATGCTGTGCGTAGTGTGATAGTACTGTAACCATGGTTACCTTGTATTTCTGTCTCAACTCTTCAGTCTCCTCCTTCTCAATTTCCAATTGTTTTCTTTTCTCAGTGGCTTCTTCCGCTTGTTCAAGCTTTGAAAGCAAAAATAGTACACATGCTTTAATCATAAGATCAAATCATGGCTCTTAATTCGTGTGATAAGGTATGGAATGAAATGTTTATAGCAGTCAAGATGATAAATTGTATGCACTTGGCAGTTGTACAGAATACAGCTTAATTCAAATAAAGAACCACATTATTGAAAAACAATTCACCATTCCATACATCATTCAAACAGCATTCTGGTCTTGGATGGCAACAGCTCATCTCATATAATTGTAACTATGACAAGCAATATATTATGTTGCCAACCATTAGTTATAACCAATGTACTTTCAATAGTTAACATCACCAACAGACCATCTCGCGCACATTTTCTGCATTTTTTTTTCTTATATTTTTCAATATTTCTGGAAATAAACCCTAGCTTTTAATGTAGACAAAATTTGAGTAAATTTTTGGTTCATACATGTACTAAAACAATTTGTCTATTTTCTATTTTGTGAATTTGTGAGGAATAGAGGAAACTTGTGGTGCAAAGGCCAAGACCACCTCACGTTTTCAGACTAGCAAAACAATTCTAACCTTTGATTTTGTAAAGGTCAATGGGGTTAAAGAGGTTCACAATAGATGGAGGAAAAGGCAATAACACCAAAAATAACCACTGTTTCAACATATGTCTGGGGAATAGCATAATCAGTGATACCATTAGCTCTCCTTATCAGGTTGTTTAACCAAAACATATTAATCAAATCTGAGTCATAAATCTGACTAACTAATTGTGAGAAGTACGCAAGAGATCAGCATTAGAACATTTACCATTTGTTGAGTATACAATGGTAGGTTTTCAACATTTATAAAAACAAATACATGTAGTAACATTTTTCCTACTCATCACCAGTCTACGCCAACACTCTGACCACTGAATCAGGGATATTGTTTATTTAGTGAATGAATGATATAATATCAAGACCACTGAAAAACCATATAGTTTCACTAACGTTTAATTTCACGAATTTGTCAAGTAAACAATTATGATTATTTTATTTTATTTTACATGTTCAGGTAGATTTAATTTTAATAGTTGATTTTACTTATTAGCGAAAATAAAAGCCAGTGAATAATCATTGCATTTACAGTATATAGCATAACAGATAGTGGAGATTCATCAATTTGTTAAAACAATACTTTACAATAGCACTCTACCCTTGATACACTTTCACATCTAATTGAATCAGCAACAATTTTCTTAAAAAGACTTTACACAATTACTATAGATGCCGCAGTCTATCTGGAATCACAATGTGCAAAAGGTACTTTGCACAAGTTGGGTTTCTACTGTTGCATAGAAGCAAATTGACTGAAGGCACTCTTTGTAATCAAGTTAGCAGACTTGTCTCAAACTCACTTATGTGGATAAATTTACTATGGCAATTGGGTATCTACAATTGTGTCTACAGTATTTTCTATGCTTCATTTTCACAGAGGAATCTAAATTTTGAGGTTCATGCCTTCATTTGGTTCTTCCATGCCAGTTTTATTTTCTGAGAGCTTAAGTGAGAAGTTTCAAGTAGTCAGAACATCATGGGCATAATCTACAAGAATATCAAAACACACTACATATATATTAGGTGTTAACATGTTTAGCTAAACGTGGGGTTCAATCCAGAGTAAATTTCAAACAAACCTTCTTTAAAACAAGTCATTGAAAATGACACAGTCCCCGTTAAGTTCTCTTTATGTTCGTCATATTAAAGCGGAGGGGTTGTCGCGAGCGTGTCCTTGAAACTTGAGTTCCAAGTGGCGTATACAACAGATTGTTTATTTACATCAAAACACGTGTTTCGTGTCATAGTAATATGGCCAAAATAAAAACAGCCGTTATTCAGCCATCTTTGATCTGATTATGAAACACACTGATATGTATGATGTATGTGCCAAATACGAATGAAAATGGTACATAAATTGTGGAAATATAGTAGGCCAAAAAGTCAGATGGCTGTCAATCGGCCATCCTTGACCAGATTTTGAAACAAATTGTCATGGACATGCATCCTAACATGTATAAAGTACATGTATGTGCCAAATTTGAATGAAAACTGACAGAGCACGTCCAAGATACCGCATAAAAAAACAAAAACAAGATGCCTGCCAGTCGACCATCTTTGATCCAATTGCAAAATAAATTGTCATGGACATGTATCCTAACATGTATAATCTATGTACCAAGTTTGAATGACAACTGACAAAGCATGTCCAAAATACAACATTTTCAAAAAACAAGATGGCTGCCAGTCGGCCATTTTGAATCGAATCGCTAAACCACTACATGTGCATATGTCCCACATAAAGTACTAGGCACATGCTAAGAATGAACAGAATCGGTCCAAGGGATTCTGAGATATGACTTCGGACGGACGCACAGACACCGAATTATAAGTCCCTGTTTTCTGACTTTGTCCGAACTGGAGACCAAAAAACATATGTGAACAGACAAACTCGGTGTTGACCAAGTCTGCAGGTTGGTCTGGAGCATAAGTTTAGGGATGGACAAACAGCAGAAGAACTAATAGCAGGGGAATAAGTCTGAATAAGTGTAAATGCTGGATTAGCCCACTTATAAAAACTGACTTAATGTTACTGGATCTTGGCACAAGTAGAATATTTTTAATCCCTGATGTTTGTTACAGCAATTGCCTTCATGTTAATCGAGGCCCACATTGAGACCCATTTTGGGGCCACTCAGTTTGTGCTAAAATCTGTTGAGCAGTCAATGCGCAACAAAATTTCCCTCAACAAGGATTCTTATTCCAGCATCTGACCATATCTTTCTCGATAAACTAGTAGCACTTCCCTCCATCACAATGTCATATAAATCAGTATATATTCTCTTAACTTCATTGCTGAGGGCGTGATTTTGGTTCATGCTGAGCATTCAGGCAGTCAATCTCAGCACATGCCGAATTTAGAGCAAGTTTTTTTCAAGCACATGCCGAATGGGTCCCAACAGTTTACATAAGCGTTTTGGTACATGTAGATTCAGCCCGTTTGTCAGACATGTAAACAAGATTATAGTATCACAGTCTTATACCAATCTTTCTTATACCAAAAAAGCTTTTACCAACTCGCAGTCTTATACCAATCAGTCTTATACCAAAAAAGCTTTTACCTACTCAAGACAAGACTGGCTGCACTCCATGTACAATATAATCAATATTATTGAACTACACAAATTTGAAATATAGACCCAGTAAAAGTTGATGTTAAGATGTTCATAAACATGGATATAATCCCCCAGCATCTCCTCCAACATGTAATACCGCCTCAAATATAACTGCTCTGTGTTAACTTCATAATTGACAGAACGAGTTCAGTATTAAACAACCTTCACACGATTGAACAGAATACTACCGGTACTAAACACACTCGCATGAAGCAAAATTTTGAATGGTAGCTGAGTCAAGGATCTTATTTTACTATATTATGCATCACATTAACAAAACAAACAAAATTTATTGCATGCTGAAAGTATGACTTAATTTTTCCGTAGCACACTTCTATAATTTACAAAAGCACATGTGCTACTAATCGAGCAAATACGGTATCAAACAAATTCATGCAGATTAGGAATGGGAATCTTCCATGAGAAGAGAATTCCTGACATTCATATGCCTGTTTTTTCTAGAGATACTTGTCCAAGATTAGAACTAAAGACAAATTCAAGAGTATTAACATTTATCTCATTACTTGGAGAGAAATACAAGCCCATGTTTAGTCAGCTTGACATTAAACCCATGTTTAGTCAGCTTGACATTAAACCCATGTGTCAGTCAAGGCTGTAATCAAATTACCACGCAATAATCAATTTTGCGCCCTCTATTCTGTGTGATGTTCTTGATGTACATGTGTGATGTGGTTTGTAAAATAAATTCTGGTGACCTGTTACAGGTCTATTACAAGCAAATTTAATTTTATCTTACCATTCACATTTACGTTATTGTCACGTATATATATGTTCATTGGGCAATTAATATGCATGTGGTATGCACATAGTTATTGCAAAGGGAAACTACTAGGATCGTAGCTAGGTTTAAGCAGACTGGCATATACTGTTAATATTATAATAGTGTAGGTCCGATGATAATTTAATGGCAATATGTAATCGCTAACTGATATACTATAATGTAAACACTCACCGCTAAATGATTTTGTTAGTTACCAAGCAACACATTTAATGAACTGTTGTCTAAATTAGTTTTGTAGCACTGTCACGTGAATACAATTGTCAGTTTGTTACCTTGATTGGGGATGGAAACACATCACATCACAGCACTGTTTGTGAATTGGGTAGTCAAAAAACTTAAAGTTGTTGTAGTTCCCCCAAACAAACCAGTAAACCAGGGAAAACTGTTCATTTAACAGTAAATTGTTAACAGTCAGCTAAATGCCCGGTGACCAACACAGAGGTATACTACTATAGAGGATGTAATTAACTACACAAGGTTAATAAATGCCCGGTGACATGTTCACCAACACAGAGGTATACTACTATAGAGGATGTAATTAACTACACAAGGTTAATAAATTTGATAATGTAGGATAACAAATTAGATATTATATTCATTTCTCAGTTTTAAAAAGGCACAAACTAAAGCCTGAAATAGACTAATAATTTGTGAGCATGTATTCAATACTCTGTAGTCATTTACATATTAAATGATCACCATTTATGAACAGTAAATTGGAGTAAATTCAAATTTTTGCAATAAATATTTAAGAAATTATCATTTACAGTGAATTTGTGTCCTCAGAAAACTCCAGGATGTATGACCTTTTAATAATTAATAATAGTTAGGCAGCTAGCGAGTTAGCATACAGAATTATTGAAAATTCAATGTGTGTCTTTCCCAACAGATGGGGCTCAGAATAATCCCTAGAGAGATAGTGAATCTGAAAATAGAATCCTAGAGTTAACAAGCATTTATTAGATAGCAATCTATGTCAAGTGAGTTGGTACTTGATGGATGGATAAATGCCATCTAGCCATTAAGTATGCATCCCTGTGTAAACCAGCAAAACCAAATACTTATTGTAGATCCTCCATTTTACACTTGCTATAGACCTCCAGAATTTGAACACCTCTTTAAATGTTCTCAGTGGCCTTGGAACATGATTAATACAAGACACCAAATCTAAGGAGTATTTAACTAAACAATAATTATCTTTTTCATAATTAACCAATTTCAATTTCTTCAGAATAGCCTATTTTTACATGTAACATATATCAAAGAGTGAATCATAAAATATTTCCAATCAGATTTCCAATCAGAACTGCCAATTATCAAATTCATTCAAATTGCAAAAAGTATTGACAGCACTTAGCTTTTCAGATGCTATTAAATCACCATTTCTGAGAATTACACACAAGACAACAGCTGTTTAATTACAAACATAGCCTTCAATGTGGTATATTTATTATTCTATCACTACAAGTTGAAGCTAAACTCCTTACTGGTTCAGTAAAGACAATATCATAAACAGATTCAATTTCCCAAGCCAGTGTAAATCTTTAAATTATATAGCAGTAAAAATTCCTCTGGGGTCATATGACATGGACTGTCAGTGACTTTAGTGTAATTGTGCCATAAAATCATCTGATAGCAGCAATGATTACGAGATCTTGCTAAAAATAGAACAGTTCACAATATGATCAAATGTGGTGAACATTTACAGGCAATATAGGTCTTTTCAACCCAACTATATTACTTTATTGTGGTTTATCAGCGATTTCTTACGATTCTCAGGGAAGTTTACTACTTTAACACATTGCAACAATATTTCAACACCAAAACATTTTGACTACTGACAATGACGCAACTCTGATCAATGCTACTGAGAAACATTCCTACCAGTGAAAATTAAGCGATACATGTATACAGTATGTTTACAAAACTATGTGTAGTTATGGGTATACAATAATTTCTTATTTACAAATTGATTGAAAAGAGGGAACCCTAAAGCGTTTATAAAATTATTCCTATGACAATATGTGTCTTTGATGTAGCCAGTCATCACAAATGGTGTTCACATATTCATGTATAATGTCAGCTGACTGGTAATTATGTGTGAACAGCATAGCCTGCCACCATCCAGGCATGTTTGTGTTTCTGAGACATTAGACACATGATGCATTGCTGTCTGTATGAAATAAGCATGGCAATGTAAAAGTGATGTAGCAGGTAATTATAGAATGGTTGGATCTGAAATTCCAAAATGAAATGTTAACAAATAAAACGTTGTTTTCAAAATAAAGCAGAATACAATCATGGGCGCTTACACGTCCCTGTAATATTTTGAGAACAACTTTTTACATCAGTTGGCATGCTCCTATTTCAAACTGTTTTATTTAAAGTTGTATTGTCAGCAAAACGGAGTTGAAAGACGTTTTAATTTTTACTAACTTGGCCAAACATTAAATCTGGATGTTACAGCGTTTGCAAGTTAAACTGACTGAAACCTGACCCCCTAGGTCACTATGCATTTATCACTACAATACATCCAGTCATAATTGTAACTAGATGTCATTTTCAATCTTGTGCATGCGCAGTTCGTCTATCCTGCTACCGAACATGCTCTGAATATTACCGAATGCTCAAAATTAGCGGAACCCATTGTAAGAAGGTGCCAAGAGCTATTAAGAACCAATGTTTGTGAACAAACATTCATAGGGTAAAGCTAAAACAATAGCATTGTGGCTCCTTCTGTTAGTATGATTTTAAAAACTAGACAAAACACTATATTTTGATTCATTTCTGTGTGTAATAGAGTCTTTATTAATAGAGTCAAATGTTAACAAGTTCAATTGTAGTACAAGATTTACACTGTAGAGCAATGCAAACTTGACATACCTCCATCTCCATACGTCCCATACCCATGACATCTTCCTTGATGATAATTGGTATCGGTTCAGTGCGACCTGAAAAACCATCACATGAACAATACAATTAGTTCAAAAAATAAACAAGAATCAGATGATTTCTGAAGCATATATTAATTAATGGATGGATAATGGATACTACAGTATAGTGCAACCTAGTACCACTTATAGGCCTGGTCCCACAGGCATCTGTGGAGAAATGAAAAAACCAACACACATCTGTGACAGGCATGAAGGAGGATAGGGTGTAAACCAAGGGTAATATTAGGCAGAGAAGAAAATAAATGAAAGTAAAATAATGACAACAAATGACAGTTAGCTTTTTACACAAAATACAGCAACATGACAGAAAAAGAGTTATGAGTATTTTTGCCTACAGTGGAGTGTAGGTTATAACGAGAGAGAAAAGTGGTGACCATTTACCCTCATATTAATAATCTGTCTCTGCAATTCTGTAAAAAGAAAAAGAAGCAACAATGGTGTTGATCACTGTGCATGGATGCCAAATTAGTCTCAACTTGATTCTTATGCTGCTTTGCATTTATTTTTAATTTTTTAAAAATCAAACTCATTTCCGACTTTCAGCTAAAAAGCCATGCATCTCACATAAAGATGAAGGAAAGATGCAGTGAGAAGAGATGAAGACAAGATTAGTGATAAAACCATGTACATGCCATTTGCTATTAGCGAGCCAGACAACACCTGTAGGCTATCTGAGCGCAGTCACCCTTTCACCCCTGTATTTCAAAACAATGGAATTGTCCAATTTTGAGTTTACCAGTACAGTATTGGAGACCAGGGGTGAAAGGGATGTGGGATTAATGGAACAGATAAAAGAACATTTATAATTTATAAAAAAAACAAGAGTACACACACAAGTTGGTTTTTAATTTTTAATTACCACTATATAAAATGGTTACATCTACGACCATATTTGGATGATGGCAATATACAATAGGACACCCGTAATAAAAACACCCAGCACAAAGCAGCGGTGGTTTATAAAAATAAACATACTCACTGAAACTGGCATTAAACTAAAATGTAATAAATATAGCCAGTCAAAGAAGTGTCACTTTATATAAAGTACTTGCATGCATTGATGCATCATTACAACACAGAACCATTACACTACACAAACACGCAAATAGTTTTACTATTAGAGACACCAGGTATTAAGGTAGGTGTAAGACTTACTACAGATTAAATGTCAAAAGTGTGAATGCTACAACTTTCAAAACCTAGTAGGTCATTCTGATAATATGCAGTATTTTTATGATTTTATTCAAGCTTCTCATTCCTGGATTGTTTTGTTTTGTTGGTGCAATGTCAACACAGTAACCAGCCAGAGGGTCAAAACATGTTTTGTATGTCACTGGTGCATTGGACTGCCAAGGTGAATGTATAATCTTCTCTTCAGGATGGTTGTTTAAATTGTGGTATACAGGTATGGTTATTGCAATGTTGTTTACACATAAATTTACAATTAACCTGATATAAATCAAATAATTTACATAAACAAATGCAAGATTCAAATTTCTCAAGATGTACAGTTGTAATATTGAATGTAATTATATAATTTTGCTTGGCACTATTGGAAAGGCTTATTATGGCCTCAGTGATTACTGAGGATAAATAATGTCTAATAATATAATAAATCTATCAACTCAGGAGTGTGATACATCAGAATGAGACTGCTTGGTGTTTCAAAGTTGTAGCACAATTATTTGGTGAGATGTATCTATGAACAAATAGCAGAGATTTAAATAACTACAAACACCATGTTATTGTTCCAGGATGAACAAATAGAGATTTAAATAACTACAAACATCATGTTAGTGTTCCAGGATGAACAAATGCTGGATCAAGTTGAACAAGTAAAAATAAACTCTATGGACAATATACATGATAGAATACATATATTACTATGAAGTGAATGCTTGTAAAACTAGTTGCCCTCTCAAGTGAAACCTGACTGTTAACATTAAATGGATAAGGAGCCCTCTTACCACCTCTACCATATTGCTACACAGTATATAGATTGACAGCTGTTTTAACCATTTTCAAATGTTATATAATTTTATTAATTCTGACACCAAAGTCAACTTTTATTATCTTCCACAAAATTCCATATTTTTTCAAAAAATTTGATTAACTAAATTTTAATGTATTTTTTTAAATAATGTCAGTGTTCATTTTAAACTAAATGGACATAATTTCCCACTGGCAACAGGACTTGATCAAAAATTAATAACAACTTTGGAAAAAAAATACCGGTAATACAACAATTAAGGTGACAAGAGACTTTGATTTTGGTGTCAAGGGTTAATGATTTGATAAGAGTGATGGACAGACATGAATTATGACTGACCACAAACTATTTTAACTTTAATATTTACCAGTAGTTAGAGAACTAAATGGGTGATATTACAATGAATACTATGATCACAATAACATCATATATAACACCTGTCTATTAACAATTCATTTAATACATATAAATATATGTTTATATGATAAGTACATGTAAGTAGCTCTAAAGTTTAGCTTTATTGTCTTAAAGAAATGTAATGAATCCAGGCAATGCAGATTGCTAGATTCAGATAGCAGACAATGACTCCTTCCAGACAGGGGGAACTGGGGCACAGCGCCCTCATACCCCAGAGCTTGCACCCTCTTACCCCAGAGCTTGCACCCTCTTACCCCAGAGCTTGCACCCTCTTACCAAACCTGGAACATTCAGATTATGAAGAGTTATAACAAATATGGTGTAGAGTGGCACCAATGGTAACAAAGGTGTGCTCCCTCCTGAAATTGTTTTTCTAGAAAAAAACCTGGACTCGATGTATTGTATGAAACTTGTGTACATGATCATGGCAGATAACCACTGTCAAATTGTTGTGAATTTTGTCAGGAAGTCTCAGGAACTTTCATCAAATTTAGACCTTGATGTAAGCCATATTGGAATAGTTACATGTAGCACATAATCATTTCATATTTAGAAATAAGAAATTATACTAGTAATTAAAAAGACGAAAATGTTGTATTAAATTGTTTTCTAAAAAACATTTTGTGTCAGAACAAATTTAGAAAGTTGGAGTAGAAACATGCCATGACACAGTTTACTTTGAAAACACCATCACTAAGGCTGTGGATTGCTTGGCTATGTTGCTACACAATGCAATAAATTGTCACAAAAAAGAACAATACTACTTTCTTTTCTCATGTAGTTCAGCTTTGAGCAAACACACATAGAAAGGTCATGAAGCAGACCTCTTTGTATTCATTTTTAGTGAATGGTTGTGCCTTCCGATTAAGAACTGTTGCTTTCCCAGTGTACAACACGTATGTTAAATTTCAACTTTGACGAGTGACACACTAATAAGGTAGAACCCTGTTAACTTGGACACCTGGCTAAAGCAAAAACCTTCCTAAAGTGAACAATGAAAAAAAATGAAACCTGGCAAAACCAAAAACCTGCCCAAAGAGGACACTGGCAATTTTAACTAAAAACCTTCCTAAAGAGGACACTGGCAATTTTAACTAAAAACCTTCCTAAAGAGGACACTGGCAATTTTAACTAAAAACCTGCCCAAAGAGGACACTGGCAATTTTAACTAAAAACCTGCCTAAAGAGGACACTGGCAATTTTAACTAAAAACCTGCCCAAAGAGGACACTGGCAATTTTAACTAAAAACCTTCCTAAAGAGGACACTGGCAATTTTAACTAAAAACCTGCCCAAAGAGGACACTGGCAATTTTAACTAAAAACCTTCCTAAAGAGGACACTGGCAATTTTAACTAAAAACCTGCCTAAAGAGGACACTGGCAATTTTAACTAAAAACCTGCCCAAAGAGGACACTGGCAATTTTAACTAAAAACCTTCCTAAAGAGGACACTGGCAATTTTAACTAAAAACCTGCCCAAAGAGGACACTGGCAATTTTAACTAAAAACCTTCCTAAAGAGGACACTGGCAATTTTAACTAAAAACCTGCCCAAAGAGGACACTGGCAATTTTAACTAAAAACCTTCCTAAAGAGGACACTGGCAATTTTAACTAAAAACCTGCCCAAAGAGGACACTGGCAATTTTAACTAAAAACCTTCCTAAAGAGGACACTGGCAATTTTAACTAAAAACCTGCCCAAAGAGGACACTGGCAATTTTAACTAAAAACCTTCCTAAAGAGGACACTGGCAATTTTAACTAAAAACCTGCCTAAAGAGGACACTGGCAATTTTAACTAAAAACCTGCCCAAAGAGGACACTGGCAATTTTAACTAAAAACCTTCCTAAAGAGGACACTGGCAATTTTAACTAAAAACCTGCCCAAAGAGGACACTGGCAATTTTAACTAAAAACCTTCCTAAAGAGGACACTGGCAATTTTAACTAAAAACCTGCCCAAAGAGGACACTGGCAATTTTAACCAAAAACCTGCCCAAAGAGGACACTGGCAATTTTAACTAAAAACCTTCCTAAAGAGGACACTGGCAATTTTAACTAAAAACCTGCCTAAAGAGGACACTGGCAATTTTAACTAAAAACCTTCCTAAAGAGGACACTGGCAATTTTAACTAAAAACCTTCCTAAAGAGGACACTGGCAATTTTAACTAAAAACCTGCCTAAAGAGGACACTGGCAATTTTAACTAAAAACCTTCCTAAAGAGGACACTGGCAATTTTAACTAAAAACCTGCCTAAAGAGGACACTGGCAATTTTAACTAAAAACCTTCCTAAAGAGGACACTGGCAATTTTAACTAAAAACCTGCCCAAAGAGGACACTGGCAATTTTAACTAAAAACCTGCCTAAAGAGGACACTGGCAATTTTAACTAAAAACCTGCCCAAAGAGGACACTGGCAATTTTAACTAAAAACCTTCCTAAAGAGGACACTGGCAATTTTAACTAAAAACCTGCCTAAACTAAACATGTCTAAAGTACTCACTAGATTCAAATTGAGACATGTCAACACTGAACATCAGCTAAACCAAATTCTTTGTGTCTCTACCAAAGTGGTGATGATGGATGACTATAAACAAATATAAATCATGAGGTGAGAGTTCATCTACTGAGTATATCGTCAACTGTGAGAACAGATAAATGTACAGTCAGTGATCAAAATGTATTCTGGCACTGATTAAACAACCAACATTCTCAAAGATGGAGCTATGTCATGATCCTCAAGACATTTCCTAGACCAATCACAATCAAGAACAGACAAAGGTTTTTTGAATTAACACCTTTAGTTTTCTCTATTGGGCGTAATTTATGCCTCAGCATTGCTTAGCTAACAGCAAATCTGGAACAATTTGTTCAGAGCATAGCTTGCTTGGTTTCCCGTAGCTATGGTAAATAACGGTACACTGCTTTGCATTGAATACTACGGTAAATTCAACAATGCAGTGGAATTTATGTGGTGATATAGTTGAAGGGAAAATGTCATGTTTAACGATTCAAAAATTCGAACAATATGGTGGATTCATAAAACTGGTTTCTCAAGTTTAATGATCAAGATACTATACAATGTTAACCCTTAGAACATAATACACAAGGATAATGCAGTCTAAAATATGATGTTGTTAATGTTTCTTTTTTACAGTAGAAAAAAAGTGTACAAATAGGCTATTATTGTGTTGGTATGGTTCCTACAATGAAAATTCTTGATCAATAAATATATTTACACTATAATTTTTATTTTGCATTCTACAAACCATACATATATTATATCACAATACATAGAGATGAATTTCAACCATTGAGCAGATGCCATGGGATATTAGCATTTATCTAAAAATAGAAGTTGACTTCAAAAATGAAAAGTGATAACCTGCTGTGTTAACATTGTGTAGACTGTATAAATTCATTTCACCATTTATATGGTGCACAGCTGTTGATGATAAAGCAACTGACAGTCAACAGCCACTGTAATTATTGGCACACTGGAATCATAATTAATGCATGTATAACATTTGTGGGGAGAGCAATATTTACTGTAAATTTCAAATATTTATTTCAATTAAATTTATTTTTTAAAAGATGTTGGCAAGTCCCAAATGTAGATTGATTGAAAATTACACTGTATTTAGTTTACTGTTTGCAATTACATCATATTTCACAAAGTCAGTCTAACCCTGTCGAATGAAACACCAGTAAAATGGTCACTGATACCGAATTTTATTATTTCCCAAAGTTGCAAAAATAAATTATGAAATTTAAGAACATTGGAAATAATGAAGACTAAAAAACAAAAACATTGGTGAAATTTGATAATAATTGCTGTAATAGGTGAGTGGGGTTCTCCTTTTTATTAACTTCTAACATTTCAATAACTAATAGATTCAGTAGGTCAGGTCAGTAATATCAAATCTTGTCAATTTGTCAAAACTCCAGTTTCCAATTACTTCTGTCTATCATCACAGTATATCCTAAGCTTGGAAGGATGTCAAACGTACTGTAGGAGACCACTGAATTATTTATAAGAAAGACCAGGTGCAAAGTTAGAGCTTCCGTACCACCGGGGTATATAACAATGAAAGTTATTTTCAGAATCCCTCAACCGGCAACTTATTTTTTGACAATGTTTCTGATCTCTTAATTATAGTGGGTTATTTCAATCTCCTTGACAACACTTTTGAATTAATTTAAGGGTATAGAAATGTAAAAAGTGTTAAAATATTGTAGTGAAAGTGAATTGGTTATCCAATTAATTCTGGCAATTGTACACTGACGTATATTTCACTAATTCATTTAATTTTAATTGAGATTGTTTTGTTTTTTCAGAAGGAACAAAATTTCAAAAAGATTTCTTGCATTTGAAGAAGCTAAGGTCACTGGTACTAATGTGTTTACCAATAGTTGCAAACAAAGTTTTTAGAATTTAGAATTCAGTGTATTCATTATTAGTACTAAGTTTGTAATTTTTCAATATTTACAGCCTGGAGCAAAAACAAAAATTGCAATGAGAGAATCACAAAGATCACACTGATGTATTCATATCTGCCTGTGGGAATCATGTCTTACATATTATGTCATTAGCCTGCAGAAAACACATGCACTCTGTGCTGCCATCCCTTAGAGTCAAGACTTGGGTCCCTTTCATGGCCTGCAATGAATATTTAATGAGCTGTGAGCCAGCAAAGGAAATCACACTATTAATGAATAAAAAGTTACCTTCCGTCCCTGCCATTAATCATATATGGTCAGGGTCTGACAAGTACAAAAGGGGCACAGAGACTATATACAGAGTTTATATTTGATAAAAACATTCACATTAAGTAAGGTATTTTATGTACTGAAAATACAAAAACTGTACAATAATACAAAAATAGATTTTATATTTTGTGCATTTCTAAACAAGCAAAACAAAATATCATCCATCATGAAAAATGTATACCCTATTTGTTCCATTATGTAAATTGACATAACTGTGTTGTCAAAATAAGAAAAAATTTAATGATCAAGAAAACAAATTGTTGTTATACCATCAACAGACTAAACATGCAGACAGAAAACTGTTGATAATGGTGTTTTACCACAATACTATTATTTAATTGCAGTTAAAGGGGAACCGCTCAATCCCATGGATTGCACCAAAGAATCATGGGACACTATTGTTTATGCTGTTTACAAAGTTAATCTATCTTTTGTTATCCATTTTTATTTTAATCCAGAAAGTAAATTTGTTGTCAGATTAGGCTTAACTGGAAGGTGCCCCTTTAAACTAAAAATCAGTTCAGTCTCCAGACATACATGCATCTTACTCAACACTACAAAGAATTCATTCAGTCATACTTTACGCTCCACCAGCAACCACATAATTAACATTCAGAGCCAGATATACAAGAGAAACCTGAGAAAACGCCCATTGTTGTGGTAGATGAAGTGATATAGTATCAACACTTGGCTGACCATTCTAGTGACCTAAGTTGGTATACAAAGATTTCAACTGTCTAATTGAGTCAGTCCAATTTAACTGAATGTATAAATATATTTAGAAGATATGACAGAGGATTTTGTCTATTTTGTTAAACACAATGACAGAAATAGGCTTGAGATACAATAATAAAATGGTGTGCACTACTAACCCACCACCAGTTTGATTGAAATAGGTCCAGGCAATCTTGAGAAACTGTTAAAATAATGTTCAAATGTTGATTTTTAGTAAAATGGCCACCAGTCGGCTATTTTGATTCAAATCACAAAACAAAATGACATGCATGTTCATACCAAGTATGACGCACAGACAGGACTGAGAAACAGTTGATTCAATGCACTAACTTTGAACAAATTATTGGATATTAAGTTACCCGGTAAATGCAAGTTATTTTAATTTTTGATTCAGCAAAAAAAGATTACTGCTGCCAAAAGGTTAATCCAGTCGAGTGAATATTATACTTTACTGAAAGCATTCCATACTGATGTTTTTATTAGTAACAGTGAACGCCATACAACAATAGGACCACTTCACATGACTAAATTAATTGTGTGGATAAACAATAGACTGCTAGTGAAAACACATTTTTGGAAAGTACAGAACAACACCACCACCACCACCTTCAGTTAAACTCTTACTAACCACTGAGCTTTCTTTAAAAAAAAGCTCATAAGACAAGAGGTATTGCACAGAACTGTCATCTGGCCTAAACATCCATCTATTAACAACTAAAACTTTGTGAGAGACAAATGTTGAGATGTTGTATCAGTGAAAATAACCTTTGGATTCTACAGGCTGAAGTTTATATCAGTGAAAATAGCACTAGGATACTGTAAGCTGGAGTCATTTAATTAAAAGAATTTATCATGAAAATTGAACAGTTTTACTGTATTTATCATTTATTTTGCTATAAGTTTTGAACTACAAATACAGAATACACTGCATACAGCTTTGATTAGTCCATTGAAGGCAAACATATTTCTAACATGTGTCCTAATTTTGGACTAGACATACTTTCCAATTTACTACAGGTTTGGATCAAATTTTATGAAGATTTATTTTGTTGAAGTTGACAACACTTTGGCATCCAATGGTTACAAATTTGAATCATCTGCTTTGATGGAAACTAGCACTTTCTGAACAATCTATTTTGGGGTAGTGTAAAACTTTAAAAATTACTCAATATGACAATTTCTACAACCAACTACTCAAGATCATTTTTTCATGTTAGACGCAATCTATATTAACTATTGACATTTAATGTTGACCCATAATTTATTAACTGTCAATTATTGCTTTCTAAGTAAATTAGGTTTATCAAGCCAGGGCTAAATGAATTAACTCTTATTAGGTCAAGTCAATGTACATGGGGCTGGCAAGATAAGGGTTCCAATTAATAATAATTTCCTTAGAGAAAATATTTATTATGGTATTTAAAAACATTTTAACCATATATAACAGGGGTGACTGTAAAGAAAATCGTAAATTTCAGACATCATTCCTTGAAACTGACAGGATGTATACACTCTACTCTAAAATCTGTAATAGAAACCGTGGCTTCTATTAAAATGGTACATTGCAACAGAGAGGATGCAGCTTATATTACAGCATCTACACATATGAGAAATGGTAAATTTTTGGTTCTCAATTATTTAAAAAGAATGGGTGCGACTGCTGTTATGGATGCAGCTTCTAATACAGATTTTATGATACTATTCATGGATAGTTGTCATACCAACACATACTACACAAATTATGTTGTTATGGTTACCATAATAGGTTTATACATAAATGAATGCAGTTCAAACACCTTTTTAATCAACTTGTCTGAAATGATAAGATCTCGTACATTCCAGATTATAATTTCAATTTGGAAAGTAGAGTTAAACATCTTTCACAGGGTACCCTAATAGAGAATTCCATCTAATATTGGAAAGTAGAGTTAAACATCTTTCACAGGGTACCCTAATAGAGAATTCCATCTAATATTGGAAAGTAGAGTTGGACAACCTTTTTTATGGCGCTGAAATAGAGAAACTCAAACTCTGGTTTGACACAATTATTCATACAAGCAGTTAAGAACCTTTTTTCAAATTTACAGACCATACAATGTAGTCAAGCAAATAAACTTTAGAGTATCATGGAATTGAATGAACATGCATATCTTTTCTTTTAGCTCAGCTTACTTGTCTAAACAGACAGCCTTAGGACATCTGGTATAGATAATCTTCTTAAAATCTATAGCACTTGTCAATGTGCTTAGTAAGTAACAGTGTGCCCTCTAACAGGTTTGATTTTGTAGGAGTCAAAATGGAATCTCCGAAAAATTAACTGCTGGAGAGGTTGGTCTTAAAAAAAAATTAAAATTGTCTATGAGTTTGTATGCTTTACACTTATTTTGTTTATGAAATGTGAATTTCATTTCACCACATTAAAAATTTCTTAGCTTTTTCATCATCAGTATATCAATTTGTGCTTTTCTGTTGCGTCTATGACTTGCCAGTGAATTGACACAATAAATTGTGTTACAGCAAATCCCTGTGAGTCCATGGCACGTCATATCGGCTCAGAGGGCACAATTTTTACACGCATATTATAATCAAGATATTTTGATTTTATTTCCCAGTGCTTAAAAGCATCATAAATTGTCACTTTTCTATTATAGAAACAATCACTCAATATTAAGTATTATTATTTCATGACTCAATATTGAACATTCCCACAGCTAATAATTTTCAATAACCAGTCATTCACCAACAATATGTAACACAATTTTGTGTACGACTCAATCTCTGTTTTATTGATAATTTTAATTTTTATAATCGTTTGTTAGACGAATTTGCATATGACTGTCTCTGCAGGTGTTATTATTCCAAATTTAATTTTCATAATTGATAAAGTCAACATAGTTATTATTCATTTCCATTATGATAGCATTTGCCCAAGAGGTTTAAGATATTAATAGCTGTATGCAATGACAACTATCAGTCAAGCGTATCCACATGTACACCTGCAGTCAGGATAAAACACATCACTTATGACAATTAATATTTATTTGATTGTTAATATTTATCACCACTATAAGGTATTTCCCAGATTAAAAAAAATTGTACAAGCTCAAAGAGTTTTTTTTTTTTATAAAGCTGGTATCTAGAGAATGAGTACTGCTAAAACAAACTTGACTTTTTTGTTATATATTCAGAGGGAACAAATTCTGTACTTTGTGTGAAAATTAAGGGTTGATGAAATGAATGAACTTTAGAATTTTGCATTAGATTTACTCTATTATCCCACTGTTGAAATGAATTGACTATAGACAGATGTATCTTATTAGATTATCTCTAATATTCCAAATTATCTCATTGTTGGAATACTATGGGAAAAATTACCACTTCAATCATGGAATATTTTTCATTGCACGAAAGCAATTTGTGTGAAATGTATTGTAAATTTCACACAAAGCAAAGGAAAACCTTTATTCCCCTCAAACAGAAATAGAATTTCTCGTCAACTGTTTTTTTTCCCATTCATTTTAGCGAGTGAAATGTTGAAGCCAAAATTCATCAGTCATATATTCTTTGCTGGTTTTACAGGGAGCTTCTGGAAATGATTTATACTGATTGAAAATTCTGAAGTACGTTATATCAAAAAGAGTCAACACTGGTTCAATAGTACGATAAACAAAACAGACATGAATTGATCATTTTGAATGGGAATTTGAAACAAATGCATGATAGTTATGTGTGACACATTATGCATAATGTAGGCATAAAGTTAGATTGAAATCAGTCAAATAGTATCAGAGATATGGCATTCTAGAACAGCATTTGGTAATAAGTTTCTCAAATCATTTCTGGGTAAAGAATGGCAGAAATATTCAATTTCTAACATTTAAATGGCCGCCATTTGACCATCTCAAAGCTCATCAAACAAATACATCTACATATGTGTGACTTAGCTCAAAGCAAGACAACAGATATACTAGTAATATTACTGTAATAAAAACATGCATAACATAACCATGTAGAGCAAGGCAATACAATAACATACATATACAATGTACCCCATAAAATGTTAATCTGGGATCCTACAAGGGTTTTGTATGAAATATACTGGTATCATTAATGGATTCCAGGCAGAGTCCCTCACTCTGGCATTGGGAGGGAGGAGGAGGGGGTTAGTGTTTACTAACACAATTCTTATCACCTAATAAATTTAAGGTTGCAACTTCCATACACACAAAAGCCACCAAATTATAAAGACAAAATGTTTTTAAAACATTGGTAGGGCATCTATGAAAGTTACCTCGATGAGTACCTGATATGCAAACATTGCATTCAGCACATTAACTACATCAGTCTCATTCACATGTTAAATTAAAGCAATCACACATTTGAACTGTTACCTACACAGAGAACACCATAACAGTCATGCAGGTTATACTTGCTTGTAACTTGTTGTCCCTCCATAAAATACACAATCTACCCCCTATTTATGACAGAATGGATTAAACCAAAAACAGAAATTATTTATTCAACACAAAAATAATCCAGCCTGACTGGTAATATGTGTTAGTTGGTATGAAGAAGTGCATTGGTACAGTCAGCTATTTTTTTTTTAAGTGGATCTGCAAGGGTATTATTATTATCAAAGAGAATGGTTTTTCCGCAGCACTCTACCAAGTTTTCAACAAGAGAGACATAAAACGCAGGATTTTGTGGATGTGACAAAAAAATATACTTGGATGGCATGTGCTGATAAAACCACACTGATCAGCAGCGAGACAAGGTGCAGGATTAAAACAGGAATTTTTACAAGCAGTGCAGAAAATAGTATCATCTAAATAAGAATGGTTCCTGTACATGAGAAGACTTGCATGTAACCATAAATGTATACAGGGTTGCAGGGCTTGAGATTCAGAGTTGAGAGAATATATTCTCAACACCCAAACTTATAAAACTGCAATGACATAAGGAAAGGTAACTAAACTCACCAAGGTACTTATTGAACATCAAGGCAATTGGCCTTGATGTCTCTGAAGTTCAAGCCCCCATGATTGCTGGACGGCCAGGTAGTTTGCTGGTATTACAATGATGGATACACATGAATGGCTGTACACAAGAGTAGGTATACAACCTTTGAGTTAGTTTACTTGACTTTGAACAAACAATCTAGCTTAGATAGCAGTGGTCTACAAACAATGACCACCAGTTCAAGGTCTCTTTGGGATAAGGTAATTGACAACAGAAAAACTGCAAAGTAACCAGTCATCGGGGACATTGGTGAGGTTTATAGAAATAGCCTAACAACTTTAGGTGAGAGATGCAACAGAGTGCATGCCCTTCTCTTATGTGGAATGTATTGCTAAGATTAGAAGATCTATACTTGTATGAGAAACACACATGTCTACAGATACAGGGAACCATCCTACTTAGCTATGGTATTAATAAATATTTTAACTTTTATATAAATTATGTTGGTGGGTTTTCCTGTTTGAGATACCAACCATTATCAATACACTCAAAAAAACAACATATCCTATTGTATGGATTGTTAGTTATCAACAGCACAACAGTTAAACACAAGGTGGCTAATATGAAGGAATTTAATAAACAACAAATGTTGTAGAAATGACCATTTAAAGTGCAGTGCTAAGTGTTCCTCTCAGGGCACCCTGGGAGTTGATGGTCATGCTTTACGAAAAGTGCAAACAATTAACAAGTGGATCAATATTCACAACAAACAAAATTTACAATGTACACAACAATAATTTATAAAACAAGTAAATATGCACATAACACATCAAGACACACACTAAAAGCCAGCCTGGGGGGAGGGACGTGTGGAAATAAAATAAAACAAATCTGTTAATAAAGCAAATAAAAGCAAACCATTATATATAAGCTTAACACAAGTAAGATGCGTTAAAATAAGCAAAAGCTGATGATGAATACATAAAAGAAAGAACTCTACCAGATTAATGTATAGCACTAAATGCACTATAGCTGTGCATGCAATATTAGCCAACATAACAAAACAGGTACCAATAAAACCCCATAACTGACAGATTCATTTTTAACAAAATTAAAGAAAAATGCATCTAAAACTCATAACTATATCTACTATATTAAATATATTTATAAATTGCTCATATGTAAGTACTTAACATGAAAATTCATTTTTTTTAAAAAAACATAAAAACAATGCAGTATTAGCATGCAATGAAGAGTAAAGTAAGTCTAGTATCTTTGAGTGGCTAGGTGCTGTCAACATTTGTTGGAACACTTAGGAAGAAGTGCATTACCATTCTATTTCGGGCACAGCCATGACGGACTGTGCTGACCAGGGAGGGAGGCATAGGGTCCTGTTTACGCTGAAGAAAATCAAAGGAACTCAAAATGTAAACAAACGTAATTGAAGGATACAAACACAAACATGCTGTTTTTTTTAACGCTAGAAGAGACCATTTATAGGATAACAAAAGTTTGAAAGACAGAAGCAAAGATTGCTAGAATATAGTATTGATGAGTCAAACATTACATGCAAGGTGAGTATTTAAAAAAAAGAAGATGAAGAATAAAAAAACACCTTAAAGCATGCAGACACCATGCACCAGAAAGTACACTTTACTCATCACGTTCCAATTAACGCACCAACACATTAGTAATATGTACTTGTCAAATGGGTGTTAATTCCAGTTTCAAAAAATAAACAAAGCAAAATCTTTGAGAAATTAAATTAAAAAAAAACACTGGTGATTGTGATATTTCTGTGATTATTAATGATACTGTGCTGACTGCAATTATAAATGACATGCATTAATTACCATGCTTTGTTCTATCACGGTGAATGGTGAGTTGGCTACAATGTAACATCTACTTAAATGATTCCTAGATTCTAATTGGTTAAACAATTATTTTAAAGGTTTATGCTTGGTTGTTTTTGGACATTTAGCAGTGACTGTTGTTGCAGGCTCCACCTTTTTGGGGGTCTATGGCAGCAACTGCCACTCTGGAGTTGAGTGTAAAAAACATTCCATACCTTGCATTCGTCTTCCTAAACCATTTCCACTTTTCCAGCCATGTTTCTGTAACATTCGGTACCCAATATTATCCTGTTTACATAAGTGCGAAGAACAAAGAAAACATACAGACAGCGAACCAAAGAATGTACATGGCGAGAAAAACACTTTTTGATACAAGCTGAATTGAAATTGTCCACAACGACACTATTTAAATGATTGTTGGGCAAAACACAATCATTCACAAGAAAATATTATGATATTGTGCAGTGTTTAATAATTTGATGGTAAATATGTTTTGAATGAGAGCATAGATTCTTATCACATGCTTGCACACAGACTTACACTGTAAAACAATATTCAATTTAAAATCCTCTGTATAATCAATGTACCAATACATCAATATATCAGACATTATAATTTATACAAAACACATGCACTGTGCATGCACAACAAAGATGGAAAATGTAACTACAGTAATTACCTCTGGGATCGGCTGGCTGAGGGATGCTTGTTCTAAGTCAAACTGGCCATCTTCATAGCGATCAAAACTACTTCCCTGTAATGAAAACAAATATACAAAATTAGCAAGGAGAGTAAAAATGTTTATAATCGTGAGTTGGGAAATGAATTATAAATTTAACCCATAGTGTTATTTACCAGTGACCCAAGAGCTGTTAGCTACATTGTTTATTACTAGCACTACATGCATATGTGTGTTAAAATAAGACATACATGAAAGCCTGGTATTGCCAGGTAGCCTTCACATGTCAGATAATAATACTTAAATTATCTGCAATAATTTATCATTCTGCCAGTGAATATATAGAGAAGAAACAAACAACTAGAGATATGTAACTGTTGAGGAGACCACATACATGTATAGAAAAAACTCCAATGTACAGAATATACCATTAGGTCAGTGAGGGTGAACTAGTCACATGAGGGGCTGGCTCTCAAGATATCTGGGTGTACAAATATACCAAATCAGACACCAGTTAAAATTTAGGGAAGTTGTCATTTTGTTGGCCAAATTTCGGGGAGCAATAAAAGAATATATAATACTAAAAATTAATGAGAGGGCAAGACAGCCGGGTACTGGATATTATTGTGAACCAATACATGTACCAACTTGTTTGTACAAAAGTGAAATAGGTTTATCAAGCAAACTATAAAGATATACAATTATAGAGTACAACCAGGATGGAAAAAAAAAATGTTTCTCTTTTCATGAAATGTTGAAATGCAGCTCTACTGACTGCACAAAGCTGAGTGGCTGACTACAAATGAAAAGTTCTGACTGAGAAGCTGACTGCAAATGGAAAGTTTTGACTGAGTAGCTGACTACAAATGAAAAGTTCTGACTGAGAAGCTGACTGCAAATGGAAAGTTTTGACTGAGTAGCTGACTGCAAAAATACAGTTTGGACTGAGAAGCTGACTGCAAATGGAAAGTTCTGACTGAGAAGCTGACTGCAAATGGAAAGTTTTGACTGAGAAGCTGACTGCAAATGGAAAGTTTTGACTGAGAAGCTGACTGCAAATGGAAAGTTTTGACTGAGAAGCTGACTGCAAAAATACAGTTTTGACTGAGAAGCTGACTGCAAATGGAAAGTTTTGACTGAGTAGCTGACTGCAAATGGAAAGTTCTGACTGAGAAGCTGACTGCAAATGGAAAGTTCTGAGTAGCTGACTGCAAATGGAAAGTTCTGACTGAGAAGCTGACTGCAAATGGAAAGTTCTGAGTAGCTGACTGCAAATGGAAAGTTTTGACTGAGAAGCTGACTGCAAATGGAAAGTTCTGACTGAGAAGCTGACTGCAAAAGGAAAGTTTTGACTGAGAAGCTGACTGCAAAAGGAAAGTTTTGACTGAGAAGCTGACTGCAAATGGAAAGTTTTGACTGAGAAGCTGACTGCAAAAAGAAAGTTTTGACTGAGAAGCTGACTGCAAAAGGAAAGTTTTGACTGAGAAGCTGACTGCAAAAAGAAAGTTTTGACTGAGAAGCTGACTGCAAATGGAAAGTTTTGACTGAGAAGCTGACTGAAAATGGAAAGTTCTGACTGAGTAGCTGACTGCAAATGGAAAGTTCTGACTGAGTAGCTGACTGAAAATGGAAAGTTCTGACTGAGTAGCTGACTGAAAATGGAAAGTTTTGACTGAGAAGCTGACTGCAAAAGGAAAGTTTTGACTGAGTAGCTGACTGCAAAAGGAAAGTTTTGACTGAGAAGCTGACTGCAAAAGGAAAGTTTTGACTGAGAAGTTGACTGCAAAAGGAAAGTTTTGACTGAGTAGCTGACTGCAAATGGAAAGTTCTGACTGAGTAGCTGACTGAAAATGGAAAGTTCTGACTGAGTAGCTGACTGCAAATGGAAAGTTTTGACTGAGTAGCTGACTGTAAATGGAAAGTTCTGACTGAGTAGCTGACTGAAAATGGAAAGTTCTGACTGAGTGGCTGACTGCAAATAGAAAGTTCTGACTGAGAAGCTGACTGCAAATGGAAAGTTCTGACTGAGTAGCTGACTGCAAATGGAAAGTTCTGACTGAGTGGCTGACTGCAAATGGAAAGTTTTGACTGAGTAGCTGACTGCAAATGGAAAGTTCTGACTGAGAAGCTGACTGCAAATGGAAAGTTTTGACTGAGAAGCTGACTGCAAATGGAAAGTTTTGACTGAGAAGCTGACTGCAAAAGGAAAGTTTTGACTGAGAAGCTGACTGCAAAAGGAAAGTTTTGACTGAGAAGCTGACTGCAAAAGGAAAGTTTTGACTGAGAAGCTGACTGCAAATAGAAAGTTTTGACTGAGAAGTTGACTGCAAATGGAAAGTTTTGACTGAGAAGTTGACTGCAAATGGAAAGTTTTGACTGAGTAGCTGACTGAAAATGGAAAGTTCTGACTGAGAAGCTGACTGCAAAAGGACAGTTTTGACTGAGAAGCTGACTGCAAAAGGAAAGTTTTGACTGAGAAGCTGACTGCAATGGAAAGTTTTGACTGAGAAGCTGACTGCAAATAGAAAGTTCTGACTGAGAAGATGACTGCAATGGAAAGTTTTGACTGAGAAGCTGACTGCAAATGGAAAGTTTTGACTGAGAATCTGACTGCAAAAAGAAAGTTTTGACTGAGAAGCTGACTGCAATGGAAAGTTTTGACTGAGAAGCTAACTGCAAAAGGAAAGTTTTGACTGAGAAGTTGACTGCAAAAAGAAAGTTTTGACTGAGAAGCTGACTGCAAATGGAAAGTTCTGACTGAGTAGCTGACTGCAAATGGAAAGTTTTGACTGAGAAGCTGACTGCAAATGGAAAGTTTTGACTGAGAAGTTGACTGCAAATGGAAAGTTCTGACTGAGTGGCTGACTGCAAATGGAAAGTTTTGACTGAGTAGCTGACTGCAAATGGAAAGTTCTGACCAAGAAACTGACTGCAAATAGAAAGTTCTGAGTGAGTGGCTGAGTGCAAAAGAAAAGTTCTGACTTAGTGGCTGACTGCAAATAGAAAGTTCTGAGTGAGAAGCTGACTGCAAATAGAACGTTCTGAGTGAGAAGCTGACTGCAAAAGAAAAGTTCTGACTGAGTGGCTGACTGCAAATAGAAAGTTCTGACTGAGTGGCTGACTGCAAATAGAAAGTTCTGACTGAGTGGCTGACTGCAAATAGAAAGTTCTGACTGAGTGGCTGACTGCAAATAGAAAGTTCTGACTGAGTGGCTGACTGCAAATAGAAAGTTCTGAGTGAGTAGCTGATTGCAAATAAAAAGTTTTGACGAAGTGGCTGGCTGGCTGACTGCAAATAAAAAGTTCTGAGTGCCTGACTGCAAATGGAAAGTTTTGACTGAGAAGCTGACTGTAAAAGGAAAGTTTTGACTGAGAAGCTGACTACAAAAGGAAAGTTTTGACTGAGAAGCTGACTGCAAATTAAAAGTTCTGACTGAGTGGCTGACTGCAAATTCATTGGCAGAAAAAAGAAACAAGATCTTTATTTATCCTTAGTAAATATAGTACCAGCTAAATCACTCAACTGGATACAAAACATGATATACATAGCCATATTTTCAATGTTTAATTTACAGCATTTGTAAGTCAACATTTGCAGGTCTACAAATTATGCAATTATAGAACACTTTGTGTGGTAAAAATTTGGTGGCAATGTATAACAGGTTTATTTAAAGAGTGAAAACTTTTAGGAAGGGTGACAACTAGAAGTACTATGGCCAAGTAACTAACAACTATACACATACACCAGTCAGAATTGCCATGCATTCATCAATCCCCACAGTTAGTATGTAGAAAACTATAGAAACTAAATAAACAGGACAAACAATGGCATAGTTTAACGCACAGCATACCAAATATTGATAACCAGTGAAAATTAAAATCATCAAAATGCATCATAATCACTTGACTAGTTTTAATATTTTTTTGAATTCTACAAGAGTTCATGTCAAATGCTACTAAAACTCCCCCAGATTATGCAAGACTGCTCTCAATCTCAACTATTTACAAATCTGGAAAATGAACTGGAATCTTGATACTGGGTTTGAATTAAGAGCAATGACATGTTTAAATATCCCGAATTACTCCTGAAAAATGAGTCATTTCATTCTCCCTTGAGATGACAGCACATTACCCTGTGATAATTAATTTTAGTATCATGTGTGCTTATCTAAAAGGAGGGAATGAAATATTTTCATGAAGAATATTAATACATGTAGATGTAGGCTATTTGAGGATATCGTAGGGTTCTGCCAACATGTATTTATATAAAAATTTTTTTGGGACAGAATCAAACATTTTTGCTTTTACGATTTTGCCTCGAAAAATACCCCCCCCCCCTTTTTTTTTACAATAAAACGGTATTACTGAGCATGATGCTATCCTCAAACAGGACTATTTATCTACATGTACATAGCAGGATTGCTTGCATGAATTCACAACTTTAGCAAGTAAAAGTAATTTTGATACATGGTGCATTTTCGGTTTGAACATGTTGGTCTCTCAGTTTACGTCACAGAAGAGCTTTCAAAGCTTCTAAAATAATGGCTATGAACAGACTTGCATGTGATAAAACTCTGGTTATCAGTATCTAGCATTATAATGTTCAAAGCAGACATAGACAACAACTAGACTATATGTTTAGCAATCAAACACACAAGTAAAAGTATGGCAAGGTAGAAACAAAAATACAGCTCAGCTGACTCAACGTCATTTCTCTGTGTCTTTCAAATACTGGTAAAAGAGAAAAATGTAATAATTTCAATGTAGAATCAATACCTACATACATGTACACTGATATATTTAATGCAGTTTGAGATCTACCTGAAACCAGCCTTGGGTTTTCTTTGTTTTGTAGTGTCATGTGATGGTCATACTTTATACATTATTGTAACACGGATGACACGGTGAAAAACAAGGTTTTCTTTGTTTTTAGTGTCATGTATTTGTCATACTTTATACATTTTTATAAAACAGATGACACAGTGAAAAATCATGAGTGCCCGCCTGTTTGGTCATGGCAATTATTTTTTTAGCCTTTGACCAAGGGTCCAGTATAGATGTCAAACCTCAATTACCATGTGAGAAGATGAGTGTGCTAAAAATAGATCAGTAGGCTGGCAATCACAACTGCATACTACATGTGTAATTCAATTACTTGAAAGTAGGTATGGCTATATGTAAGGTATAGCAGGGCTTGCATTAACTACAAAGTCTGCATTCCGAATTACCAAAGAGAGAAACAAGAATTGCCATTTGTCATTTCAAAAGACAAGACAATACATTATAAATTACATGTCCCAGTAGATGCATCGTGACATAAATAGCTAATGCAATCCCTTAGATGTATGTCAACTCATATCTGCACACTCCATTCCACATACAAAGCTATTCTCGGAGGCAGACATACGGGTATTTTCACCACCTAGCAACCATCATGGTAAAACAAAGGCTGAAAACTCCCAGAAAACGGTGCTTTGGTATAGTTGTTGAGGTTAAGGTCCTGAACAGGGCAACAAGATTACCCCCTACATGTGCAACATATATGAACTTGGTTGGCCAGGATTACATCAAAGTTTTCTCAAATTTAGTTATTTTCACCGGCTCTTTGACTGACGTTCTACAGCAGCTCGTACAGAGCCCATATAAATACAGTAATATGCATCTTAGCAACGTGGAACGTTCTGTGACGTATGTAGCTCCGCCCCCGAAAATACAGTGTACTATGAACCATTTTTTAGGGACTGCCTCAAAGTCGCAGACAGTCTGAAATTTTAATGGTTTACAATATTAATAAGAGTGCATTAAAGTTACAAATAAATGCACCAATAAGAATTTGAAATTAACCACAATTGTCAAGTATGCATCATATATTTGCAACTTCACTTTATTTGAATGGAGCAAACAATAGTGTTGGTGTGGCTATCAGTATAATGAATAGATGGTCTGTTAAATTTCAAATTCTTCTCTCAGTGCTCAAGTTAAAAATAAGGTATGTGTACTAGCAATGGTAAACTACATTGAGCATAAATCATGCAGGATTCTAACTTTCAAAAAAAAAAGCTGCACAAAAGAGAGAATGATATGAAAATACCACCAGCAAAAGCACCAAAGTTGCATTCATACACGAACACAAATACATTTTAATCTGTTTAAGCAAGTAATCCATGCAGCACCATGATGTCATCAGCCATTTCAATAACAAGAAATGTAACATGTACATTTCTGTATGCAACAATTTTAGCAGAACGCCAAATAGGTATTATGCAAACCCCAAGTTGTCACACAACCTGGTAAACTATGGCATCAAATTTAACAATGCAAGCAGTTGTCATTAGAGTTTACAGATTAACATGATAATAGAAATTATTGGTGCCTCCATAAAGTGCCAGGATGTGTGACCTTTAGGGGTCAGAAAGTGCCAGGATGTGTGACCTTTGGGGGTCATTTTAAGACCTATTATCGCCCTTCTGGAGCAGTGACAAGCACACAGTGCAATGACAGTTTTTCTTTAATCAGCTATGTTGTAATTTAACAAATACCATATTTGCTCTATTAGTAGCATACCTGAACCCAAAAAATATATGCTGAATCTTCATTATATGTACATGTATGGCTTATTTTGGCCATAAACATACCTTAGTTATTTGCATAGATATATAAGCTACATTGTAATAATAGAGCAAATAAATTTACCATATGTCTCCAAATAAAAGCACATATAAAGCAACCAACAATTGCATTTTTAGTATACTAGCTCAATAAAAATAGGACCAATTTTTTTTAACCATACACGTAAGCATATGTACCACTAATAGAGCAAATAAATACACATGTGTTTGATTCCAAATTTACTTTCTGTTTAACCTATGAAATGACTGTCGAAACCCATGACGTGTGCATGCTACAGCTTAAGACTGCCTACTTTCAGTTCCTAACCCTGTGTCATTTAAAATTCCATACACAGCGTGACCATACTATCAGAAACTCATAACCCAAAGCACATACTTAAACAATTACTGTAAACCACACGAGACAACATTTTCGCAAGTTCAGAAAATATTTTAATATATGTAATTTAGATTATAGTCATTAGCCACTTTCACTGTGTCAAATGCAATTCCTATTGACGCAGGATGAGGAACATGGTACATCACAGCATACCCAGGGCCCCAGTAACAAAAAGCAAAACGATTGTATTGCATCCAGTGTTTATCCTGTGTTATCATGGAGGCCATTTGTATAAAACATCGGTACTGACTGATCCACTACCAACACAGAGGCCTCCATAAACATTTACTCTGTGCTTAGTAGATGTAACTTAATTTCAGAAAATATTAATCTTCAAACATTTCAAGTATACTTCATACAATATACAAATTATTTTAGTCAACATACCCAAAGTATGATAATTTGTTTTTTTTGAAATACAATACATTTAGAAAGGAAAGGACAAGAATAGCCAGAGACAAAGATAAAGTGGGTCAACTGCTGATATCACATTTCTCAAATTTTCTTCTGCTTTTTCAGATTTGTTCACACAAGCTCAGAGAAAACACTCAATAAACATTGGAACAATGAGAGTTTGATATATATATATGTATGTATGTATGTATGTAGGTAATATGAACAACTGTCACATGCATCACATCGCAAGAAAGAATTTTACCCCTGGTACATTTATATACAAGCGCTATACATGTCCCTTGTCTGCAGCTGGATATGTCCTGTAATAACATGGATCGTAGGAACAGTTACAAACACAAAACATGACTCTATACTTGTATATTTGTTATTCATTTCAAAGTATGGAATTCAATTTATTGAACCACGTAAGCGCAGCAAACCAAAAATGATCACAATTCGCTGCGAGCAGGAATTATTTCATCTTCTCAAAAAATGTGCATGTGTTTATGTACCTATAATGTACATATGCTATAATTATTTGTACATGTATTTGTAAAGTGCAGGTTGTGCTAAGAGTACATGTACATCCCCAACATGCGTATTTTCATGTAGCGAGCGAGTCCCAATGAGGAAGTGAAGAGGAACTGACAATTTGTTTGTCTACAACATTGGGGTTCCAATGTTCAATTATCAGAGAATTGGCTTTCTAATCATTTCACCAATTAGTAAAAGCATGTGTTAAATCTGCACACTACACATGTTAAAGTTGGTGTGATTTCATGACAAAATACAGAAACACACTTTAATTTCACTAAGACAGTGAACATTTAAATTGTGGGTTCTTTAGTTATTCATCAAGGGATTAGAAGAAATTTTGACCTAGTGATCGTTACACAGTAAACTTAATACTTCTCTTAAGAAAAATACTATTACAGTCCTAATATCAATATGAATATACAAGGAAAATGCAATGCAGTAGGGGATGAGAAACATTACATTTTATATTTTAATAATTGTCAAATCAAATAGCATACTGTAGGTCTAGATTCTTTGCACATCTGTACATGTATGCCCCAAAGTTGGAAGATTTGAACATGTTTTAGTTCTGCAAGTTTTGTTGTCCTGAAACTTGTCTTGTTTTGTTTTTGTTATCATTGGACATCAGTCAGGATTTCTTTGATACATATACATTTCAAATACAATTCTATCATATCATATCATACAATTGATTAATGAAGCCAACAAACAGGTTACATTGGGTCATGGAGATATAATTATAACCTGCATGATTGGGTTTACTGGTATATGTATTCACATTTAAAAAGTTGTCGATAATGTGGGCAAGATATAAGCTTATCACATTCACACATACTTTTTTTAGATGCTTTTATCAGCCAATTGTACTAATTTCAAACAAAAATACCTAAATCGCAATAACTACAAATGCATGAAAAAACTGATACAATTTAGACTTGAACCAAATAGTTTTAGACTTCATAGTGGCAAACCATAATAGGAATGTGCAGTAATGAGAGCATGGTGAATTGAATTACATATACCACTTCCAGATGGAACTGAATGCCAGCTGAATGTAAATATTTACTTTTAAGTAAATCAAGCACTAACTTGCTCTCAAACATATGTCAATATGAACTAACAGGACTATAGTATGCATAGTTTATTTTACAAACTCACAACCCTCTGAACCAACCTAAGCCTGTAAGATAATGCAACCCTGTGCATGTTCATAACTTGGAGGAAGACAGTGTTATATGTATATGCTTGCAACATGGAGGTCATAGACAGAATACCTCCATTGTAATTAATCTTGAGTGACAATACTGAGCTGTATATTTAGTTATGATATGCTATGAACATTTAGTGGCTTGTATATATATCATTTACAATTAGTCTAAATGTTTAGGTTTTCTTGACCTTTTAACCCTGGTAGAAACAGATGGTACTGTACATCCAAACTTTTGTGACATTCAATAAGGACACCATGTACATTGCTCTAAATCATACATCTGTAAATCAACTCTTGCATAAATATCAAAAGAGAATTAAGAAAATAATACAATTTTGTAAGCAGTGAACATTTTACTGTGGGATAACTATGGGAATTACATTGACTTGTAAATGTGATCAAATTGTGAAAATAAGTTTTAAAAACTGTAATATTTCATGTTGCTATTTTTGTACCTGCTTGCATGCTATCAGAAGTAATCCTCTACCCAATGAAAAACACATTAAATATCACCAAGTAACACCAAAATTGTGTGGTTTTCACATAATGGCTGTCAAGCACAATTGCATTACATTAGCATGATAGTTTTTATTTATATTCAATATATTATATGGAAAGTGTTACTTTTGTACCCCTCCCCCAATCCTAACTCCTACCCTCACTCCCAGCCCCCCAATTCAATTGTATATGCCGCTTTAGATAACTACATGTATGTGTCCTTAGGAGGGACATATACAATTTAATTGGGGATTGCTAAAGGGTAGGGGTTAGTGTTAGGGGTGGGGGATAAAAGGATCTCTTTCCTGAATCACAACACCCCACACGTATATGGTACAGTATATTATTAACTAATTAATGCACATGTCTGTGCTTGTTTTTGAAATTTTACCTATACACTTATACACTATTAATACCATGAATCCAATTTGGTAAAATCAACTCTGTACAGAAATACAAACAGCAAAAATTCAGTGAAAATAAAATCCATTAAATATATTTTACATTCATCTCATCAGAAATCAGTGAAAAATTCCAAACAAAACACCCAAAAAGTCCTTTCACTGAAAAATAATAATAAAGTATTTTACAGTAATTAAAATCAGACCTTGCATTTTGAAAATGGCTTGGGTGCTAAAAATGGTTCATCTGAAGAGGGTAATGCACGCGATTAGGAAACTATGTTATTAAAATCCCTTCAAATCGTAAAGATTTGGAGAGTTATAATTAGCTCTTCTGGGTCTTGATTTGGTAGTGATGGGTGCATAATCATTTGCCCTTAAAAAGCAAGGTCTTAAAATACAACATCTTTTGACCATTTTTTGATTTATAAAAGCATGTACACTACTGATAAATAAAATATGGAAGTGTTTGTTTGAACTTTAAGGGCACTCATTTAAAATGTAAAGATTGTAATTGTCCTGCATTCATTGAAACTGTGGCAATATTTCTAAATTTCATAGGGGACAAATATTATCACACGAGACATCTAGGCAATTACCTTCCTCTGTGAAGTTAAGCCCCGAAATATGGTAGTGTCAGTGTTCTCCCCAAAGCGTTTTAGCGTAGCGGGGCCGCTACTCCATTATTTATGCCGCTACTCTGAGAGATTGCCCGCTACTCTGTGGCATTTCCTGTTACTCTTTGTTTTAGCTTGTTAATACACGTGCGAATCTGTTAGTCAGCGTCATCAGCGTCCGGTACTGTGAGCCAAATCAGGTGTGAATGGAAACATGTCAGTGCTTACGCAAAGACAATGGACTAATACAGCTTCGTAGTTCGACAATAAACACTTTCGCCCTATTTAATTCTCCCCAAAGCGTTTTAGCGTAGCGGGGCCGCTACTCCATTATTTATGCCGCTACTCTGAGAGATTGCCCGCTACTCTGTGGCATTTCCTGTTACTCTTTGTTTTAGCTTGTTAATACACGTGCGAATCTGTTAGTCAGCGTCATCAGCGTCCGGTACTGTGAGCCAAATCAGGTGTGAATGGAAACATGTCAGTGCTTACGCAAAGACAATGGACTAATACAGCTTCGTACTTCGACAATAAACACTTTCGCCCTATTTAATTGGGGTAATAGCGAGTATTTTCTCAGTAGCATATTTGGCTGGAAGAAGCAACGATGTCAAACAGCAGAAATATTACGTTGTGGTTCCGCGTAGAACGCCCTGCTGGGCCCCTGGTTGCGAGCGATAAACCCACCAGCAACGCGGTCACCGGTACCCCTGTCGGCAGTGGTACTAAACGTGTCCAAGATGATGTTACAACGAAAAGTGCAAAAAAATAAACTCTAGATTTGATGCACAATGGACAACAAAATATACGTGGCTGAGAGAAACATCCGATGGCAAAGGTATTTATTTGTAGCGTTTTACTTGGAAGCGAGTTTTGACCTAGTTTAGTAAATTTTTGTATGGCTTCATTTTTTGCCGTTCGTCGAAAAAATTTTTTGGAAACGACCTTCTTTCTGGCAGTTCAAAAATTGTTGGCTACGATTTATCAAAGTAACTAATACTAGTATTGTGTTTTGAAATAGTTGGGTAAAGTTTATCGTGGCAATTTTTAAGTTTAGCGACTTTTCAAAATGGCAGCAATTTGTTTATTTTCGTGTTGATCGTGACGATATTTTTTAAATACAAGTATTGATTCGCTCCTATTTCTTATCTTTTAGGAATGCTGTGTCACATATGTGGAAAATTCAACTTAAAAACATCCAGAAATAGTTCTTTGGTATGGAATTCTATGCCATGTATAAATATTACGAAATATGCTATCGATAAACACGCACACTCGGAGATGCACAAGAAGGCCATGTCATTTAATAGAAGTGGGAAGCAAAGAAAATCACGGCGTTCTCAAAAGCTGCAGATCACTGGGCTTCCATGAAAGTCCGAAGAATCAACATTACATAGAAATCACACAGCAGCAGATTCATTTAAGGTAGAGATGCAGTTTATTTGGCAAGCTTTTTAATTGAGTAATTAGACAATGAAGATAGTATTATATATCCAACATGTTATATATTTTCTGAAAGCTTATTATACAAACTTTGTGAAACTTGTCTTTATTTTGAATATCCAGAATGCGTTTTTGATTTTGGGTCAAAAATATGCTTTTTTGGGCAAAAGTTGTTTAAAAAAAATTAGCTTAAAAACTTCAAGTCCGTTTGTGGGTAAAATTACATCACTGGATACCTTGGTATACTACTAATTCAAATGCGTCTGCTCATCTCTCTAACGGCTATCAAAATCGCACAGCATGACCTCAAAGTTCACTATTTTCTATTTTTGCATAATTTATAAATCTATATTAATTGCGGACTTGTTATTTTTGTTCCACTCGCCGTAATAAACTGCCCGGACGCATTTTGAAGGGGGAGCACCTTGTCAATAATGTGTGAAAATTTCAAGGCAAATGGCCAAAGCGTCTATCAGCTATTTTAAATTAAAACCCAAGAATTCACTAAAAATAGAAGACGAGAAAAAGGCTAATTTGCATATTTGCGCGTTCAACCGGGAATTACTGCTTTGTCATACTTCGTCAGACTTTCTAGACTATTGAAATTGAAAGTTAACGTATAGAAATAGACATTTGATGTAAAATCGTTGAATCAGAACAACTGCTCTCGAATATATAAATCAGAAACACGTCATTCGTACCAGTGTTTTGATGGGGTCGGTAAAAACACGTGGCAATGCCCGGTAAATATGACGTCATTTCATGAATTCTTAAACAGGGGGCGGTCCTAAGAAGGTGACCTTTTATCACAACCAAAACATCATGGCTTCTCTTCGATGTATTTTCAATAAAAAATCTACGAGTATTTCAGAGTCTATGGTTTACCGTGAAGAGTACAAAGTGAGATATTAAATTATTTATCCTCGATGATTTTTATGTAGTATTAAGAACCAACTCCAGGAAGCGAACGCACAGTAATGAATAATCGCGTAACCCTAGAATTGAAACGCGAGGCACAGAAGTTTTGTTCAGCGTTTCCAATCCTATTTTTCCCACTGCAACATATTTGTTAAAAGAAATATTTGAATTCTGTTCGTTTTTTAAGGAGGCAATTTTTTATTGTTTTTATTTTGTTTTCGATTTTGGTACGCCCTACTCAGGGATTTTCTAAGACAGTCTCGGGAAATCAGCGCACGGATACACGTACAAAACATGCTGTTGTACTATCAGCGACGGTCGTCTGCAAGAAGAGAGCTCCAGCACATATAGTAAAAATTCTAAAATTTCGACGGGTTTTTAAATAATTGATTTTGGAAATCTGACATGTTTTTGAGTGCAAAATTAAGGTGCATTTTCGAGCGGTCGAATTTTTCTGAATAGAAATCAGCAAATGAAAAAATGGGGATGCTAGACAGTGTGTTTCGTTAGTTTTGAAAAAAATGGATCGTCCGTCAAATTGACGTAAACTTCCCCATTTTTCACGGTAAAAGCAAAGGTCGTGTCCGAGTTGTAGGCTAAAAAAATCAAAATCAAAACAAAGTCATCAATCAGTAAGTATTATGACAAGGAAAACAAAACATCAGACACGGAGAAACGGTCAGCACAAAACTAATACATGTAGGTCAAAAGAGTTGTTAATGTATCAAGTTACCTCTCTCTGTGATTAATTTTTCATTGAAATTATTTGCTTGTTTTCAATTAATTTTAGCGTACCTCTGCAATTTATTTTAGCATCGTCAGTTGTTTCATTTCACGGAGTTCATCCGGTTACGAACGAAGCTGTCTCGCACCACCTAGCAAAACTTGCGAATGATCGAAGTACAAAAGATACGTGAAAGTTTGTATCTCCCGATTAGAATCAAAGCTCACGTGTCCCTTATTTGAGGGACCAGATTCTGCCGTAAATTCGGGATGGGATTTAGAAAAAAATAAAACGGGACTTTTAAGGTGTATTTTGACTTCATTTTCGGACATTTCAATCATTCCTGACGCCTAAAATAGAGTCTAAGTTTTACCGTAGTCATTGACGCCTATTCAAGAGTATGATGTTTATTGTGACTAGCGTGAATGGGTAAGCTTCGTTTCGACAATGAGTTGCTATCACGGTAAACAATGTTAAATTATTCTTCACATGCTCAGTTTATTTTTTGAGAACAATTATTTAAAAATAAAATCTCCCAGTCAATCAGAAACTCGGATTCACGCCTCCAAGGACAGTCACGTTTGGACGCTCTCATCGATTTTGTTTTTCGTTCGGCGGTCTGATGCCTTCAGTGTAGATTTTGCCTCTTCCGACATAGAAATCTTCTGAATCTTCTTTCTACCTCTCTTTCTTTTTACGCCACGCATAATGTAATGATAAAAATTAGGAAAAAACGCCGAGGAAATATAATGTTTGGTTTGCTAGCGAGCGAAAACTGATTTGAGAATAATTGCACATGCGCGTGATTGAATGACCCGTACAATCGCGATTTGCATATTGTCAATCAAAGGTCCTGTTATTTGCTTACTCATGCAAATTAGGCAATTGGACATAAACATTGCCACGTGTGAGTGTTTTTTATTTTTAATCAGAAAATAACCAGCAATTTTAACGGTGTTCCAATAAGAATTCATTGATCAAATTTTCACAGAATGTTCTCTAGATAAAAATCTATATGAAAAATGAAAAAAACTATTTTTGATTGAAATTCACAAATAAACTGCATCTCTACCTTAATCTTCTACATAAATTTGTTAAAAAATAAAGACACATTTTCATCCATGCAAGCCTGTCATTATTGTTTTCTTTATCTTCAGACAAACGCTAATGTTATGCAAATTACATGCAAATTAGCCACCACTCTGATACATTTTTCTGGGGAGAACACTGAGTGTAATTTGCAGAAACCTTATTACAAATTTGGTACTAGTAATTTGTAATATTTTGTCATGCATTACAGGTACTTGGGATATGACTGTTCTTTGCAATGAATATCTACACCTCATAATATTGAAAATAATTTCAGTCTCAGCTTTAATGTATGTAGTAGAATTTGTGTTGTCTGTAATGTGTTAAAATTGTGATGATTTAAAATACATTTAGATATAAATATGGATTAGAAATTCATAAAAGGACAAATTGTTATTTTTTGTTGTTGCAATGTTGATGGATTTATACATGTATGTAATCTTGGGATTTCACACTGAAGTGCCAATGTGACCCCCATCACATGTAGCAATCTATTGACCTCTCACCTCTCATCTATGATGGAATCTATTTGCATTAAAGTGACACACAGGGGAGATTACAATATGTTTATCTGTGTTTCGGGGTTACATTAGTATCATGCACTGGGTTTATTTAGACAATTTTGCATTACATGAATATTCATTTAATTTTAAATTCAGTAGCAAGTGAAAAATAAAAAATACACTTCACCAAGTAACATTTATCTGGGTTTCATTGTCCTTATTGCTGAATAGTAATAAGGAAAATAAAAGTTAAGCCATTTAAAATACCTGACATATTCACTATGCATATGCTTGGCTAGCAGTAAATATGTGAGAAGTATATTGGTATTGCATGTCAAGCCATTCATGTGGTAAGACTTGGGATATGACATTGATATATTGCCAAGCTGTCACAAATTGAATTTCAAACTAGTCAATTATTAGTAGACACAATCAGTTCACACATGACAAGATTGAAATTTAATCTTTAGGGTTAAAACTTGTCAACAAAATTTGTGAAACACTAGACAAAACAACACCAATAAAGGAATCTTATTATCATGCAACTGTATGGTTAACAAGTAAACTTTTGCTTTCACTTCACAAATTTTTCTGCAATTTCAGGATTTTGTGGCAAATGTTTTAATATTTTGCCGAAGTAACTATCACTCAAAGTACCAAAGTATCAAAGTGCTGTTTCACATGTCTTATAAATGGCGTTCCATCAAAATTGTCACCAGATTTACCGAATTACACACTTTGATGAAGTAAAATTATTTAAACACACCAATTTTGCTATGTTCAGAAAGAATATTCCACATGGTGAATTGAAATTGTAAATATAATAATTTCTGTAAGGGGATAATTGAATAACATAGTTGAGAAATCAAAGTAATTGTATTACCATGGTATCATTTTTTTCAAGAAAAAGGGCAATTACAAGAAAATTTGAATTTCTAAAACAGATGCAGGACCTGTTATCTACAGAGTAAGGGCCCCTAAGAAACCCAATATTTACAATGTAAGGCCCCCTAAGAAACCTGATATTTACAGTATATGGCACCTAAGAAACCTGATATTTAAATGTTGGCCCCCTAAGCATTTGAATTCCATCAAGATATATTTATAGAGTGTTTGATTAGCAAGCAGATCATGGTAAACTCATTTCGGAAGGTAAGTGGGATTCTTGTACAATGGTCTTGCAGTAGAGTATTCCGGGAATTTTAGAATATCTTCGTCTACATCTAAAAATATCTATATTAGGCTACAGAACAGAAACATCACAAGTTCTCATCTTAGAATTAAAGTGTGCCATCAGTTTAGAAAATATCAGACAATGTGAAGCGCAATTAATTTGAGAAAAATGTTAAAGTAGAGATCAGACCATATCATCAAATACAAAACTTGAAATTTATCAGTTGAAAAATGACTTGAAAAGCAAATATCCTGGTAATGAATAAAAGGAATAAATCATGAGGTGAACATCTGAGATCATATTTCTGATGTATATAGAAAGTTATCATAGAAAGTACACAGCAGCAAGGTCAAAAGTCAAATTGCAGTGAGTGCAATGAACCAATCACTGTTGCGGCTGTTGCTTCACAGTGATTATTCTGAATTCATACAAATGAAAAGAGTGACTTTCAGCAGCAAATACGTCAAAGCGTACAAACAAATAAAGGATCGGTAAATGTCAACTTGATTCAAATCCAGGTTTCAGATAAATTGGATAAAAGGTCAGCGAGATCCATAGAGACCTAAAAATGTGATTTTTGTGATAAAAACCGTCGGGGCAGTTAAATATATAGTAGTTCAAGTAATTTACAATTAAATAGGATCTATCAAATGAAACGATGCATTTCTTCAGAGCATACATTGATTTGTCTCATTTTATGTGCTGCTATGTGCTGCAAAGGTCATTTTTTACGTTCCAGTCTTATCAATTTTGAAGAAGATAAGAAAAATATCTGAATCAATATATTATACTTCACATTTGTCTGAGATCTCATAGTAGTGGTTAATTTGCATTTGAATGGTGATTTAATCGTCAGGAAAGTGAGATAGTGTCAGTGTGGTAAGAGAGGGAGTTATCATACGGGAAAGGAAAACTACTAACTTGAAATAAGCATCAAGTGTTTTGCTGAAATGATTGGCAATGTATTGGGGTATGTGACCAATTCGTATTATAGGTTGTGGAACGGAATTCAATCAAGGGAGTGTGGATAATTCGTTAAGCATCCTTGAAATGATTTAAATTATCATGGTTAATAAGTTAATGCATTTCAGTTTACTTCAGTAATATATATTTATGTGGTTTCAGTAACTCAACCTACACATATCCTGCACATGTAATGAGTTATATCAGTCTATGACTGTCTAGGAGAGAAGGGAAAAAAATCACAGACATTGATAGTCCCCAATGATTATCAATCAAATCAAATCTTAGGGTTGGAGCAGGAGTGTTATTCAGGATCACAATGATGTGATTGAAACCTATATATCCATGTCTGAGATAGAGATAAATTGGGAAGAACTCAATAAACTACCGGGGGTACGGTAGTCCATTTTCAGACTTAATTCGAACAGGAATTGAATATAGAAAATTTCAGAGAAAAGAACTAATGATGTAATTTAATAAGACGTCTACTAACAATGACCATCAGGAATCCACTCGCATTTACTTTCGTAACATGTATAAAAATTGAAGGAGTGCCATACTTTCCACTTAAATTAAGGGGCACTGAGGGATTACTGTTCTGAACATACATGTACTGGCGATCAAATTCTGGCAATTTTAGAATGTACAGGTGCTGAATTGTGTATAAAAATTATAAATTATACAACGAAATGGGTTTCTTTCAACTGAAGAATATGGTAGTGACATAGCTTTCTACATCAGGTCTACCTTGGTAATAACATTAGTAAAATAATATACAGTCCCAGGGGAGCATTAAATTAAAGTTTAATACATTTGTTAATGTGTTAAGCATCTTGCCATAAATACTGACATGTATACTGTAAGCATTTATGTGATTACAGAATATGAGTACTGCACAAGCATTCTGTTAAGTATCTCAAAAGTAATATTATAGGAATGAGAAATGCTGACAGTTGAGAAGCAAGATGCATTGTATGAATGCACAGAAATCATTTCAATCTACAATGTTGATAATTATGAAATGCATTACCCACATAAAGAGAGAAATGATTGAAAGCTACATTTGTGAAGATCAAACAGCTGGTGTCAATATACAAAGCTACATTAGTCATGTCATTTTCAAATATAGCTGCACATGCATGAATAATTAATAAAGATGAATAAATACTAAATCACAATATGTATATGACACAGATGCTATTTTTTGCACTAGATGTACCACTTTGGAGAACTTGAAAGAGAAATTATTCTACCCATGCAGAAATAAGATTTTTGTTTGCACTTGGAAATAATTTACCCATTTTTCTATACTTTAATTCATCAAAAATACACTCAAAAAGTCTACAGAAAAAATTAATTCAAGCAAAATAAAGTATTTTGCAATAAAAAAACAATTCCCACCACGATAGTTTCTGTCGCACTTATTTGTTTTTATGGTATCAACGGGCCGCTCAAGTGCCTATGGACGATCTTTTGCAGTGGGTAATGTTTCAGATAAATACAATAAAATACAGTATATTTTGATTACCTCTATTATTTGAGCACATACATTACTAACAGAGCAAATACTGTAAATGTAGTTATGTTATCGCCACTTGTTTTACAATTTTAAATGTGATCTACAGACCTTTCCTTTCTTCAAGGCTAGTGATACTGAGCAAAATTACGCCAATACATTTAGTTTTTTTTTTAATTAAACATCATACAAAATTAGATCAATTCTCACTGCCCAGCTATTTTCAAAAAGCAAAGCCTATATCTAAGAATGAAAATAAATGTACAATCAAGAAATGCAAGACTGATTTTCTAAGATATCACATGCTTCATGTCCACATATTTATTTCACAATGACAAGCATTTCATTTTATTCTTTTGTCTGTTATGAGAACATTTTAAGATATGTAGAATACATATAAAATATAAAAAACAATGGCAGTTTTTTACTGGGAAAACTACACAAATTACTTTGTACTAGGGCAATTAATGACAAAAATATGATCTTTCGGTGAGCACACCAATAATTAAATGTTGCACATGTATTATGCATTCTATAAACAACAAGTAACAAGGACAGTAAATCGATGAATTTTAGCTTCTAGGAATTTTTTGATAATTTAATGTTATTTCCAAAAACAAAAATATGGAAAGTCACTAACATTTTATGTCAGAAGATCCCCAGTAAAATTTTCACTGCTACAAAATTTCAAGATTTTAAGTCGTTTACAGTACCGGTATGTCAATGGACACAAACTATAGTTTATTTAAAGAAAATAACAGATTAAAACATAAATAGAGTCTTATAATGACGAATTTAGTAGAATCGACAACAATGGTCACAGATAATACCATGTGCCCTAAGGCAAACATGTATGACCTCAACTGAAGGGCAAATTAAAGACTTATCAGGATAAAGAACTCCACATCAACACATCTAAGCCACAGAACAATCAGCTAACAGTGGGTCACCATGAATGCTAAATAGACTGTCTAGCTGAGATATACAAAAAAAAATCAATTTAGAATGAGTTATGTAACATAACAGTATCTTCTGTCAAGGGTTAACCAGGAGACTCAGACTGTTTCTTTCATGATAGGGAGTTTCTTACTTGTTTGTTACATGAATGCATATAAACCAACTCCTATGAAAATAAATGAATATTTGATAATTTACTTTTATGGCTTTCTATATTTTATTGCACACATTGATTTTGTAGTTCATAGATAAAAAAAATAGCTAAATATACCAAATAGGGCTACAATAGAAAAATATTTCTTTGTGCTACATGTAGAATGCAAGTTGATGATTTAAAGGTCACCAGAGGTATTTGAAATTACACAAAAAGTACTGTGACTCCCTGTGCCAAGGACCTCAGAAAATGTTTTCCTGCAACTCTCTGACCTAGGGACCTCAGTAAAATGTTCACTGCAACTCTCTGACCTAGGGACCTCAGTAAAATGTTCACTGCAACTCTCTGACCTAGGGACCTCAGTAAAATGTTCACTGCAACTCTCTGACCTAGGGATCTCAGTAAAATGTTCACTGGAACTCTCTGACCTAGGGACCTCAGTAAAATGTTCACTGCAACTCTCTGACCTAGGGACCTCAGTAAAATGTTCACTGCAACTTTCTGACCTAGGGACCTCAGTAAAATGTTCACTGCAACTCTCTGACTTAGGGACCTCAGTAAAATGTTCACTGCAACTCTCTGACCTAGGGACCTCAGTAAAATGTTCACTGCAACTCTCTGACCTAGGGACCTCAGTAAAATGTTCACTGCAACTCTCTGACCTAGGGACCTCAGTAAAATGTTCACTGCAACTTTCCGACTTAGGGACCTCAGTAAAATGTTCACTGCAACTCTCTGACCTAGGGACCTCAGTAAAATGTTCACTGCTAACAAAATTATCCACAACTCGAATGAATATGTCTTTTGCATAATTAAAATTGTTTATAACACATATTTGAGCAAATACACATGGCATGTATATGTAAAGTAGTACATTATTAGACTAATATGCTTTAGTCTGACAACCAGCAAATGAGTTAGCAAATAAACCTCCAGGTTAATGGATAGCAACAGCTGCACTAAAATAATTGAGGACAATTTTTTGACAAAGAAAATTGGTTATTTATTTCATCTTTTCAATTACACCGTGTAATTAAAGATATGATATACACCTATTATTTACAAACATGTGTCTAAATACTCTTGTTAGATTCTTATTACATTATATTCGTTAAGCCAATTAAGAAGAATACAGGACATAGAGGAAGCCTAGTATGACAAGTGCATGGTGTTGACTACTGTAAATGCATTAATTATTCACTGGGTTTTAATTTCGCTATTATTACTGATAACTAAAATTTGCTAAATTAAATCTACGTGAACAAATTGACAAATTTGTGAAATTAAAACATACTGATTATGCTTATCAAAATAGTGAAAATAAATGGTTTTACAGTATCACATACTGACGTACACAGACGACAATCAACAATCCTTAATGAGTTACGCTGTCTACTCCTTATAAATGACAAAATTTATCATAATTCTGAAAAGATATTAAATATCAAAGAACGTTACACCAACGCATGGAAGAAAAACTATTGAATTATTGAATATTTGAAAACTGACATGGAGATAATGAATGCCCAGTAATATAACTGAATATGCAACTCAGACTGATGAACTTTAAAGACTGTACATGTAATTTTATAATTACATGGGTTGCAGGAATTTCTGACTGGTCACAAGATATATTAAAATTTTATATTAAAAATAAAATACTGCTCTCACTCATAATTGGCAAACAGATATGTCAATCTTGCAACCTTGTTCATGTAAAATATGAAAATTTAATTATGTTTTATTTTATAACTATCATGAATTTTACATGCTCTCATTTTGGAGTAGTACCGTTACCTGTACGGGAGATGTATACCACATGATGCGAGATCAGAATTCTTATAAATTTGAAGAGACTACTTCCCACACTAGTGTCAAGCATAATATCAAATATTGTGGAAACATAGGGCCATAAATAGTAACAAGAATTTAATGTCTATATTTATCAATTTGTTGAATCGTAGTGACAAATTATCACAAAAATTACTGACACTCGACTGTTAAAACAACACTAGTGAATTTTCATAGTTAAAAAGCATTAACACCTCCACCACCAGGGAAACCATAAATACTAGTATTTGTTTTTGTGAACTTGGAGTGGTTACCAGCATTATAACAATGGGAATGTGCAATATCACAGAAATACAGTTGAATACATTTACAGCTGAAGCTTTGTACTGTAGATGAATTAGATCATTGGTAAAACAGAAATATGTACCGGTATATCAACAAGAATACTAACGTCACATTGCACTATAGACAAAATAGTGCTTGAAATTAAGGAGATATTATTTTTTCCAATCATTTTTTATTTTTACAGCCGTGAAAAGTGCTTTAGATAAATATTAATTTAACCCAAATTTCTAAAAATTTATTTTATTTTTACAGTTGTACTTGACATTGAAGCACACAATTCGTCCAAGTTATTTTCTCATAAAATTCAGAGCCTGACGATTTGCGAGGTTAAAAAAATAGCAGAGCATTTAAAATTCTTGCATATCGAAGAAGCACCAAGACAAAAATGGCGATGTGTACAACCTACGTGCCAAAAGTTTAATACTAGCAAAGCAATACAATTTGTACTAGTACGTTTTAGAGGCATTTAAGACACTGATCATAAACGGTAACTTAATTCCTAAAACACAAAATGTCTAGGTAACGGTGATGTCGGAAATAATGGCTACGTTAAACAATGGGTACACGGACGAAAGCATAACAGAGCTTTGTTGAAATAAAACACCGTTTTATTATGTGGAGTAATTTGGTTGTTCAGTTTTCGGCTTACGCATTTAAATTCTTGGCACATTGCGCTTTAAGGGCCAGCCTTAAACTAGCGTTGTTTCAAACAATCGTCACAAACCCATAGCTGCTGGAAATTACCCAGAGCTAGTATAAAGCCCCGTAAAACTAGAGTTATTTTATCAATCGATTTTTCCTGTTCACAAAACTCTCTGGTCGAAATCGAGCTTCGCTCGCAAGACTTTCATTGCTTCGCAACAAGGTACTCTCGCAAGCGCTTATATATGAGGTTGCACCTATAGACGGAGGAGAATGTCAACATTAAAACAGTACAGATTTTCAATAAAATTATAAGATATTAAAGAGAACATTTTACCTGAAAATCTCTTGTTTCATTGAAGCGGGCAAATATGCCAGCCATTTTGTCCGATCTCAGGGTAAACGTTTGTCTGTTTGCAGTTCGGTAAGTCGCTTCTCCAGTAGATATAGGCGTTCATGTGTGAGCGCCTCCAATCAACTGTTACATACATTACCTTTGTTTTTTCAATCTTACAACTGTGAGCCCAGGAAAGTATGTGTAAACAAAGACATTAGAAAAAGATGTCTTTGGTGTAACAAGGTTGATTTTGATATCTTCGGGAATGTTTTCCACATTTAGCAATTAGAACATAAGTAATCATAGTATAACCATGAAATTGCCATGAAGTGTTTTAACTATAGGTAATAGCCAGGATTTGGAAGAAAAGTCCTTTGTTATGGTTATTGCTAACAATGGTAAATTACGACCAAACAAATCTGAATGGCATATATTACATTATTTGTGACTTGAAGGGTCATGCATGCGCGAGATACAGGTCTCATAAGTACAAAGATTGAGACTTTTACTGTTGCGTACAACGAGTACAAACTGAGACGACACCAAGCTTTAGTTAGGGAATTTCTTTGGTGATTGGAAGGTATCAAAGGAGTCACTGGTAGTAATTAGTTCACATGGCGCCAAAGATAAAACTCGTACTTGTGATTTCATTAAAAAAGTGCATTGGATTGTGTCCACACCTGCAGCACGATGACCACGTGACCACCCTTTAACATTTTTATTTTTGAATTTTTTTACCACTTTTGTTTATTCAGTAATTAAAATTGAACGAACTTTTGAGTCATAATTAAATTATCCATTTCAGGTTTTCTAGCTTCAGCATGTTTATTTCAAAAATGTACAAAATGGAGTTAAAATAGGACAGTCTGTTATCGGGGTTTATCATTGTCTTCTATGGCAGGAAAAAATCTTTAAATTTTGGTAAGTGACATACGATGAGAAACTTAAATATACAAATTTATCTGACCCATGAATTGGTTATAAATAAATAATTTATTCAAAACTAAATTGTACAGACAAACAAGAGAAGTTTCAACTTAACTGTTGAGGGCACATGACTATAAAGGCACAAACATTTTCTACTGTACATGTGCTGAGGAACTGAATGGAATCACATGATGTGAACTTGTGAACATTATGAATTTAAATAGAATATTTTCTATGAAATTTTTGCAATTAATGAGTATTACTTTGAACACAATTGCCAAGCTAAACTCTCAAAGACTTCTAATCTCTCATCTCCTCACATCTAATACACATGTAGTATGGTACATACAGCAAAATGTTGAAAATTGTACCTTAGTTGATGAGCGTATTTATAAAAATTGTAAATACCGATCATCAGCTTAATTTTATTGAAATTCAAATATTTAATTGCGATTGGCTCAAAAGCTCAACACTGTCTACGCCCATTATATGCGCACATGTTTCAAGTGACATAGCAACTGCAACAACCTAGTGATTCCAAATGAAGCAAGTGACATAACAACTGCAACAACCTAGTGATTCCAAATGAAGCAAGTGACATAACAACTGCAACAACCTAGTGATTCCAAATGAAGCAAGTGACATAACAACTGCAACAACCTAGTGATTCCAAATGAAGCAAGTGACATAGCAACTGCAACAACCTAGTGATTCCAAATGAAGCAAGTGACATAACAACTGCAACAACCTAGTGATTCCAAATGAAGCAAGTGACATAGCAACTGCAACAACCTAGTGATTCCAAATGAAGCAAGTGACATAACAACTGCAACAACCTAGTGATTCCAAATGAAGCAAGTGACATAACAACTGCAACAACCTAGTGATTCCAAATGAAGCAAGTGACATAACAACTGCAACAACCTAGTGATTCCAAATGAAGCAAGTGACATAACAACTGCAACAACCTAGTGATTCCAAATGAAGCAAGTGACATAGCAACTGCAACAACCTAGTGATTCCAAATGAAGCAAGTGACATAACAACTGCAACAACCTAGTGATTCCAAATGAAGCAAGTGACATAACAACTGCAACAACCTAGTGATTCCAAATGAAGCAAGTGACATGACAACTGCAACAACCTAGTGATTCCAAATGAAGCAAGTGACATAGCAACTGCAACAACCTAGTGATTCCAAATGAAGCAAGTGACATAGCAACTGCAACAACCTAGTGATTCCAAATGAAGCAAGTGACATAGCAACTGCAACAACCTAGTGATTCCAAATGAAGCAAGTGACATAACAACTGCAACAACCTAGTGATTCCAAATGAAGCAAGTGACATAACAACTGCAACAACCTAGTGATTCCAAATGAAGCAAGTGACATAACAACTGCAACAACCTAGTGATTCCAAATGAAGCAAGTGACATAGCAACTGCAACAACCTAGTGATTCCAAATGAAGCAAGTGACATAGCAACTGCAACAACCTAGTGATTCCAAATGAAGCAAGTGACATAGCAACTGCAACAACCTAGTGATTCCAAATGAAGCAAGTGATATAGCAACTGCAACAACCTAGTGATTCCAAATGAAGCAAGTGACATAGCAACTGCAACAACCTGGTGATTCCAAATGAAGCAAGTGACATAGCAACTGCAACAACCTAGTGATTCCAAATGAAGCAAGTGACATAACAACTGCAACAACCTAGTGATTCCAAATGAAGCAAGTGACATAACAACTGCAACAACCTAGTGATTCCAAATGAAGCAAGTGACATAACAACTGCAACAACCTAGTGATTCCAAATGAAGCAAGTGACATAGCAACTGCAACAACCTAGTGATTCCAAATGAAGCAAGTGACATAGCAACTGCAACAACCTAGTGATTCCAAATGAAGCAAGTGACATAGCAACTGCAACAACCTAGTGATTCCAAATGAAGCAAGTGACATAGCAACTGCAACAACCTAGTGATTCCAAATGAAGCAAGTGACATAGCAACTGCAACAACCTGGTGATTCCAAATGAAGCAAGTGACATAGCAACTGCAACAACCTAGTGATTCCAAATGAAGCAAGTGACATAGCAACTGCAACAACCTAGTGATTCCAAATGAAGCAAGTGACATAGCAACTGCAACAACCTGGTGATTCCAAATGAAGCACTTGCTGATTGGATGATATTGAACTAAAAAAACTTAATAATAATTAGAACTCACAATAATGTCATAATATTATTTCTGGATTAATCAATTGGAATTATGACGTCAATTTTGATTTATAAAAAGAAATTATAAATATGTCCCCAGGTTACTGCCATTCACTGTATGCCACAAGCCTCTCAGTACAAATTAATATAATGCAAAATGTTGGTGTTTATGGTGTTTACTTAGTGGAACTCATATTTCCACTTATTTAAAGTATAATAAAATATAAATTAGCCAATGAACAAGTTTTCATTATGCAAGGTGTTAAAGAGAATCGTAAGTTATCAGCATCAGACACTTGTAGCAGATTGAACCTTAGTGAAGTTGCATACAAATGACATCCATCATTGATATTTTCAGATTACTAATTTTCAAACTATTGTACTCAAATTCTTAAGATTTCAGAACAATTAACTTCAGTAAACATCCATGCATGCAAATATGTAACAAGGACCAGCCTTGCATATTTTCCTATATACAGTTATTACAGTATAGTAATAATTCAATAAATATTAATATTATTGGTGAATAATAAATAAAATGTAATAAATCAAAAATATTTGTTAACTCTTCTAAGACTCCATATCACATCATTGCCCAATCATAGAATAAGTCATTTCATTACCTTTAAAGGTAACACATGCTGGTATTTTCATTGGCATAAAAATAAATTTATTTTATTGATATTTCAGCACAATTTCCTAGAATTTGTTTCAGCTGCTTGAGTAAAATGTTTCTATTAGAAGCACAAAAGGACACATTAAAATGCCCCCAATTGTGCATGCTTGTGATGTTGTCATAGCAACAAAAGTTCTAGGATGTGCAACTATTAGGGGGTCATGAAAGGGCCATAAAGCTTTTGGTACTGTAGAATACTTTATTTTAGCTAGAATTAATTTTTCGATGAAAAGACTTTTTGAGTGTTTTGTATGGAATTTATTTTCACTGATTTTTGACAATTGAAATGTAAAATATAGGAAACAAGCCATGCATGGCACAGTCCCCGTTAGTTATCATAACCATGTCAGGAATATGATTTTTTAACATTAAAATGATTGACATTTGTATTTGATCGTCAAAAAAATACTTGTCCATATTGTGAGATGATACTCTGGAGCAGTATTCAAAATCAGCCATTTTGAATACATGTATATATTTAACATGATGTATAACTAGATATGGCTCTAGAAGCCCAATCATTAAAACAAAATGGCCGCCAGTCAACCATTTTGAATCCAATCTGAAAAATAAAATGACTTGCATCAGGAAATGCATCCATAAATGCTTGATATTTGATGTTTTTTTAGCACAAAAATGGCCACCATTTGGCCATTTTGAACAGGATCGTCAAACCAATATATTTGTCTATCTATGAAATGATGTATAATGAATATTTAAAATTTGAACATAATCAGTGAAAGCAAGTCAGAGATATGGCATGAGAACCAAATTCATTAAAACAAAATGGCCGCCAGTCGGCCATTTTTAATCTTATCTGAAAAACAAAATTATTTGCATCAAGGTCCCATAATGTCTAATGTATATACCACATTTGAACAAAATCCATCTGTAAACAGCCAAGAAATGCTTGATTTTTAGGATTTTTTAGCACAAAAATGGCCACCATTCGGCCATCTTGAATCAGATCATAAAACAAAATGATGTGCATCAAGGTCCTATAATGTCTAATGTATATACAAAGTTTGAACAAAATCCATCTGTAAACAGCCGAGAAATGCTTGATTTAGATGATTTTTAGGACAAAATGGCCGCCATTCGGCCATCTTGAATCAGATCGTAAAACAAAATGATGTGCATCAAGGTCCTATAATGTCTAATGTATATACCAAGTTTGAACAAAATCCATCTGTAAACAGCCAAGAAATGCTTGATTTTGATGATTTTTAGCACAAAAATGGCCGCCATTCGGCCATCTTTAATCAGATCAAGAAACAAATTGACGTGCATATGTATAATATCATTTATGATGTACGTGTCAAGTTTGATTGTGATTTGTCCAGGCATTTCTAAGATACAGGTCTGGACACACGCACAGACGCATGCACGCACGCACGGAGGTCAAAATATAAGTCCCCGTTTTCGAACTACGTCCGAACGGGGACTAAAAATGGTATATTCGCTGGATTTTATTTTCACTGAATCATTCCTTCAGCAAAAATAGAGAACATTAATTTCAATCTTGCAGATTTCCTTCAATCATTTGTCAATTGAATGCCAGGCAACCCTAAACACATTGTGATTGGTCTAGTTGTATTTTATATAAACAAATTCATGAAATGCAAGTATAATTTGTGTTGCAATTAACATACCTATTGTAAGATACATTGTGAATCATTTATACATTTACAGCATCCATGTATAGTGTACAAAATCATGATCAGACCTTAATCTGGGATCACATGATTAAAAAAAATCTCCACATACTGCATTTAACACTATAGAGTCTTTGAAGTCAAACCAACCCCAGGATTTCATTGTCAAGTTACTTTATGGAAAATGCATAGATTCTAGGCTAATGTTAAAATTTTAACGATCAATTACAATTAATATATTTATGAAATAAACTTTTATATACAGCTACTGTAAACCACTTTTAATTTGGAGAGACACAAAACGTGACATAGGAGCACAGAAATACATTGAATACAAGACAGAGAAAATAAACATGCTTGTCTGCGTAACTCAAACCAACACATTATTTATACTAGAAACAGTAAAATTGGCTGAAATAAAGAATTCTTCAGTGATTATCTATAAAACTACATGCAAACCAGTGTACACAAAGCGTTGTAATTTTCAAATGCAGTATCCAAGGTTTCACTATAGAGTCATAAAAACACTGATGCACAAATTGTATCTCAGTTTCTACACCACAAAACATAACCAAGAGTTGTTGAATTCTTATTCTTGTTATTGCTAGCATCAAAAAATAATAAAGCAGTCTTCAATAATTTTGTGTCCACTCTGCTGTCTTAATACAAAATATGATGAAAGTAACAATGTCTTCAAATACAAGAGAATGATTCATTCATTCCAAACAGGATTATAAGACACATATTGAAAACAGGATTATACGGTAGTTAATATGAATTAATATCAGAGTTATTAAAATTGTGCGTTTAATTTGTATTATGAGACCTCATGGCCCTCAAAGTATATCAACCATGGCTGGGGTTAATATTTGTATAATTAGGTTTACCCATACCATTTACTCCACATTTTTATTTATTTATTGGGCGAACCAAAAGACTTCTAGATATCCCACGGTAATCTTCTACTCATTGCAAACGAGATACTGAGATTTGTTTACAAGCACTGAGGATAAGGACAGCTAGCACACTGGACTGACAGCTTTATGTTCTCTCCTACTAGACTTTATATTTCCAATCTGAATGCAGCAAAGAGTCAAACCTACAATCTCTATGATGCTGGACAGCCTTGCTATTATAGTATTGTTTTATGGTCATACTCCAGTACAGGTGATGTAAAATATAAAGAGTGTTGATTAGTAGCGAACACAAACACCAACTATTATGCCACTGTCACATTCCATCCCAATGCAACCCCATACCCATTCTACTCCCAATGTCATCCCTGTGGTTATCAGTGTTGATGATGCTATCACAAAATAGTCACAAATATTTCTGACACTAGGGTATGGGGTGTCATTAATTTAAAATAATTAAAATTCAATCAATGACAAATCAACGCTCAGTGCAAATGTCCTGAAAAATAATTTGACTCTTATTTTGTAATGCAACAATTACATTTTTTTTGTAAATCTGTAGTAACCCTGTAAAATCTGTATTAGAAGTCACATCCCTAATAGATGGCGCACCAATTCTTTATGAATAATTGAGAACAAAAAATTTACCATTTCTCATATGTATAGATGTTTTAATAGAAACTACATCCCCTCTGTGCATTGTAACATTTTGATAGAAGCAGCGACTTCTAATACAGATTTTACCATACCAAGAATTGATTTAGATTGTTGACCAATTACAATTTCTCTGTTCAGTTTGAGTCACCATTCATTATACAACAGATAGTCAATGAGTTTGGTTGGCAGCGGTAATCTATCAATCAAATGAAAACGATTCTTTCCAATGGTATTTCTGATTAGTAATCGGCACTGCGACTGCAATAAACGTGGTGAATCTGAAAACAACAAAAGAATAAATTTTGGTTGAAAAACAAATACCTACATCAATAAAGAATTTACTCTCAAAACAGTACATTTTGGGGTAATATTTATATTTACAAGGCAGTGTGACTATTAAGAGTTATATTTGTTATATTTATACTGGTCACTCCCTGGCGGTAAAATTACAATGTATTCTGTGAGCCAACCTCACAACACATTTCATCTTTTTTGAAACCATTTCTCTAATTCCAACACTAACTCTAAAGCAAATATAATCATAATATATAATATAAGCACTTTGAAAATTGTGATACATTTTTGTTGTATATTTATAATATTTTGAGAGAATTAAAGTGCTACTGAACTACAAACAAGGAATTACTTACAGATAATTTGACGAAGGTACTCAATAAAATCTTTTTCATTGTCACAATAATTGTGAAGTTTTCGTAGATTGTCATCGTTGAGATCCATACAGGCATTGAAATCAACAAGCAATTGTATCCAGACTTTATCTCTCCTACGCACAGCAACGTTAAAGAGGGTTGGGGTTGTTATTGTTGTATGTGGCATGTATTTACGCAGACCAAAGTTTGGATCTGCACCCGTACACAGCAACCATTTAAAGCATTCATAATGATGGTAGGTGAAACTAATATAGAGTGGAGTGCTATTGAAAGAACCCGCTACAATTTGCGATGAGTTAGCGTCAGCACCGTGTGACAGCAGTGATTTGATACATTCTAGAGATCCTCGCATTGCTGCAATGTAAAGCGGAGTGCACAAGTGTGAGCTGTCACCGTTGTAATTTGCCTTTGCTTCAAGTAGTAGTTTGACGCACTCAACTTGGTTGTTTTGTACAGCCATGAATAGTGGAGTCTGCGCTTTCATATCTGGTATATCTACTTTTGCACCGTGCTTTAACAAACACTTCACACATTCTGTATTTCCTTTCGTGGCAGCAAGACGTAACGGCGTACACCCAAGTCGGTTTTTACTATTTATCATTTTCAGAAACTTTTTATCCTGCAGACAGTTCTGTAGTTTCTTAAGATGGCCGATGTATGCTGCTTGGTGAAGTAGAGAGTCTCTGTCATGGATCGGCCATACTGAATATTCATCATCTCCTTCCTTACACTCAGCCATTGTAATTATTACTAATCCTGAAAAAAATATCAAAACAATAAATTTGCTACTTTGCCACAGATAAAACACAATACATGAATGTCACATTCCCCGTCATTTAATTATAAAATACTCATGTTAAAAAAATACATGGAACATCTGCAAACAGTTGAATTAATATGTACTCTATGTGGGTACATTTCATCGTAAAGTGATTTCCCTTAATCCAGTATTGTACTGATAACTGAAAACTTCCATTGACCCATGTCACAAGTGCAACCAAACTATGTCTCATACATGTTCAAGAAACTGCATTCATAAATCTGAGTAAACCTTGATGTACCTTTAATAACAACTTGACTTCTTTGTTAATTCAAGTCTTTGTATATTACCAGGACCTGGGTTTGTTTCAGTATCACCACTATAATTCCCCTCAAAATATAGCCCTGACACCCCTCTACAGTTTCCACAGAGATTGGTAATGGTACGAACCATCTGTCACTGATTCAGATCAAGGGTCACGACATCACTAAAAAACCCTAGCATTACAATCTAAGCTAATTATTTATTCTGAGCATGCTCAGTTGTTCTCTCAGTGGTGTTGGGAGAGGTAATTTTGGATGAAAAACATGAAAAAGATTCACTTAGGATTTCCAGATCTGGAAAAAAATAATTATGTGCAGAGACTTATTCATCAACCTGCCAAGTTTCATCGATATCTGTTGCAGAATTTCTGAGAAAATGTTAGAAATGTCACAGACGGAAACCGGAAATAAAAAACTATTGGCCTGAAGGACTAATAAAAAGATTTGATCTATGTTGAATTTAGGATTATGTCATGTCCATCATATTTTCACTATTGCGGATTACTAAGATAATAGAAAATGGCCAAAATTGGTATTTTTACACTGGTTTCTATAGTGAAATTAATTTTTCATATCTTAACATTTATTACATGTATTATTATTAAATAAATGTGCATACAATTCACATTCACAATTACGTACAATAGGAAGTTCACTTCCCATCATGCACTGCATATACATCATATGTATAACAACATGCTTAGTAAGTAATACAGCATTTCAATTTTGTTCAAATTGTCTTAATTTAGATTTAGGGTAGGACTAGGTAGATGATATACACATACCAAGACAAATTGGATTTATATGTAACACTAGAGTATCACCCATAAATGAAAACCATTGTAATAAAGTAATTTTATCACATGTAAACATATCAGAACATAAAGTATCAGAAACATAAGGCCTCGTAATATTTAGGCAATAACTCTGATTATTAGTAGAGATTAGTTATTAGAGGTGGAAACAACACCAAAATGATCCAAATCGAGAAAACAAAATAAGACATTTGGAGTAAAATATAATTGGCCCTGGAACATGGTTACTAGAAGAATGGTTAGGAAACTCTCTCGCTAATTTTGTTAGGATGCGTGTCTCAATAAACGGAATAAGCATACTGGCGAAGTTGCGGCGATCATAATTTGCATAAAAATATATATTTGCTCAAAGACAATTCCATTTTTGATTGAGGTTTTCTGTGATGTTTTTTTTTTCGTAACAATTTTCCTGATTTACTAGTATGCAGCATTGTAGTACGATGTTTTGGCTTGGATTTTGATGGGAAAATGGCATGATTTTTTTTTTCTAATCAAACAATAGTTCAAAAGATAAACTGAGCATTAAAAAATATTTTAACATTGTTTACAGTGATAACAGCTCATTGTCGAAACGAAGCTTACCCATTCACGCTAGTCACAATAAACATACTCTTGAATAAATTTTAGGCGTCAGGAAAGATTGAAATGTCCGGAAAATGACGCCAAAAAACTTTAAAAACTGCTGAAAAATCGCCCTTTTATTTTTTTTAAAACCCAAACTGCCGTTTAATGGCCCAGGGCGAATTTACGGCAGAATCGGGTAGTAGGAATATGAACGCTGAAATAATAAAAATATATATTCAGATTTAAACTGCACTATGAAACCATACAACTTCCTGTGTCACTTCTAGTAACCATGCCTGGAAGTAGCATTTTTTCATTTGAGATACATCACATAGCAGCAATAATTGTAACAAGCCATAGTTGAAATTACATTCAAATTGTATTCCTCACAGTGACTTGATGCCATCATAAATACCCTACTTTTGAAATCTATATTTGTCAAACAACACCATCAACACTACTACATTGCAACAGGTGCAGTAAATTTGTTGACAGATTCATTCAAGTGAACCATTGCAGACAGCAGACTATTATATTATACTAGTGCAGCTTACTCTGTTTAGAAGAATCATTTTTTCTCTTTATCCAAACTGTCTATATATCAAATGATCTACCATTTGAGTTTGGTTTCACAGTATGAAATAGAATCAAAGCTATTTATACTTTATGGCATAACTTCCAAACAATAAATAATCCATACATAACAGTGTATTGTGCTCTATAAATTTATGGTTTGCTTAAGTATAATGTATTTATTGCAATGGTACACTGGTATAATAACATTTTCCATACTATATCCCCCTGTTTGGTCCTTTCACTCAAACAAAGATTGTGATGTCACCAACCAGTCGCCTCCTAAAAAATGCTTGTTTGATGACCACACAATTTATATTTGTAATAATTGTTTGAAATATGATTAATTTGAATGTTTTTAATATATATTGATAGTTTCAGGCATTCACCAAATGGCGTTTTAATTTTGAAGTATTACATACATGTATAAGGAAAATCACCATTTCTAATTCTCCTAACCTTATTGCTGCTAAGCAACAGATTTGTTTTCTCCACTGAACTTTCATCATACTGGTTGCAGATTTACTGTTGAGATGTGAGGATACCACTGATTGAATTATCCATACAATTTAGCAAATATGTTGCCTTTGTGTTTTTATGATTGTAAATGGTTTCAAAAATAAATTAGTTGGAGTCGGTAAACTGGCCCAAATGTATATTCAAAGAATGGAATTTCATGTAAAAAAAGCAGACTATAAGTGGAACTATTTTGTTGACTGTGCCTGAAGTTGACTTTGCTGCTAATAAAGAGAGTAAGATTTGGAACCTGATTTATGTATTTGAACTAGTAAACAGTCATTCTTCTAGATTTTTGGAAGCTATACGATGCATAAACAGTGTTGAATTAAGGATGGCATATATCAGACAATACAATAAACAGTGTTGAATAGTTTAAGGATGGCATATATCAGACAATACAATAAACAGTGTTGAATAGTTTAAGGATGGCATATATCAAACAATATAATAAACAGTGTTGAATTGCTTAATATATCAGACAATACAATAAACAGTGTTGAATAGTTTAAAGATGGCATATATCAGACAATACAATAAACAGTGTTGAATAGTTTAAGGATGGCATATATCAGACAATACAATAAACAGTGTTGAATAGTTTAAGGATGGCATATATCAGACAATACAATAAACAGTGTTGAATAGTTTAAGGATGGCATATATCAGACAATACAATAAACAGTGTTGAATAGTTTAAGGATGGCATATATCAAACGGCAGAGCTCCAGAAGGAGTACCTACACTTTATGCAAATTTTTTTTAAAATTATGCTAATTTATTCATGACGTAGCAGTTTCTGTGCTCATGAATATTCATTAATTTGTGGGTCATTACATTTTAAAAGGGGCGATATATTATTTTTGGGGGAAGAGTTAGAAAGGGGGATTAGCAATCCTTAGGGGGTCAATACAAAAGAAGGGACTCATTTGGAGAGCAGCCATGCTCCTCATGTCTGTTGTTGCACGTGACCTACAGCTGTCAACTGTGTTCGTTCTTCGACTGTGTTCGTTCTTCGACGACTTCGGCTGGCTTCCACGTGGGGTAGTATTCTTGTGTTCTGTTTTCCTGACTTAAGTTTTTGAATCCGCTGTTTATGATTTTAACGTCTTTCATGTCTTTTGTAGGAGTGTCCAATCCGTGATTCGAACTTGCGATCTTTGAGTTCCCAGCGCACTGTCTTGTCCACTGTACCACGAGTGTCTTCACACAGGAGTTAGGATTTAAGTCCTATTCATAGGACACTGTCTTCACTAGCATTCAAAAATCTAACTAAACATACTGGATTCGAACCAGCGATCGCTCACATTGCTGACATAGTACAAATCAACTGAGCTATGTGGGTAGTCATGCAAATTAAATAATTTGTTGTCATATTTAGCTTTATTGCCAAATGGTGTTTGCGAAAAAAAGATGGGCAGGCAAGGGAATTGAACCCAGGTCCTCCTGGTCACTATGTAGAGAACTGACCCACAAGACCACAATGGATTGACTGGATGTATTTGCATTTGATAAGACTATATAGTGTGTATATATATAGAAATACAACATATTTCTATTATTGAGTTACAATTGTCCAAAAAATTGCCAATTTTGTGTTTTTACTTGTGTAAACTATATGCATGCCATAACCCGTTAGTGTACATCTTGCCAATTGGGTGTTTGCCATTTGCGTTGCCCATACCTGACCCGACCCTAACCCTAATGCCAAGACACGTTCCTGTTAATAATTCCGTTGCCCATACCTGACCCGACCCTTACCCTAATGCCAAGACACGTTCCTGTTTATAATTGCTCAACAATGATACTCTGTTGTGCACTGTCTGCGAGTAAGTTGCATTGATGTCAACTGATTAAACAAGTCGCGTTTAAGTAATTTCCACTATTAACAAGTGGTTAAATTGTGACAATAAATGTGTGGACAAATATTTGAGATTAATTTTGGTGTAGACAACTCTCGTTTAATTATTTTACACCATTACAAGTTGTTAAATTGAGAGAATAAATGTCTCAACAAATATTTAATACTTAGTTTGATGTAAACAACTCACGTTTGATTAATTCCCACAATTACAGGTTGTTAAATTGAAAGAATAAATGTGCGGACAAATATTTTAGACTTATTTTGGTGTAGACAGCTCTCGTTTAATTATTTTACACCATTACAAGTTGTTAAATTGAGAGAATAAATGTGTGGACAAATATTTTAGACTTATTTTGGTGTAGACAGCTCTCGTTTAATTGTTTTACACCATTACAAGTTGTTAAATTGAGAGAATAAGTGTGCAGACAAATATTTTAGACTTATTTTGATGTAGACAGCTCTCGTTTGATTAATTCCCACAATTAAAAGTTGTTAAATTGAGAGAATAAATGTGCGGACAAATATTTTAGACTTATTTTTGTGTAGACATCTCTCGTTTGATTAATTCCCACAATTACATGTTGTTAAATTGAGAGACTAAATGTGCGGACAAATATTTTAGACTTATTTTGGTGTAGACAGCTCTCGTTTAATTATTTTACACCATTACAAGTTGTTAAATTGAGAGAATAAATGTATGGACAAGTATTTGAAACTTATTTTGGTGTAGACAGCTCTCGTTTGATTAATTCCCACAATTACAAGTTCTTAAATTGACAGAATGAATGTATGGACAAATATTGACCATTATATTTGTGAGTAAATACCTGTTGTTTAATTAATTTCCACCTCTACAAGGTTGAGAGAATAAGTGTGCGGACAAATATTTTAGACTTATTTTGGTGTAGACAGCTCTCGTTTGATTAATTCCCACAATTACAAGTTGTTAAATTGAGAGAATAAATGTGCGGACAAATATTTTAGACTTATTTTGGTGTAGACAGCTCTCGTTTAATTATTTTACACCATTACAAGTTGTTAAATTGAGAGAATAAATGTGCGGACAAATATTTTAGACTTATTTTGGTGTAGACAGCTCTCGTTTAATTATTTTACACCATTACAAGTTGTTAAATTGAGAGAATAAATGTGCGGACAAATATTTTAGACTTATTTTGGTGTAGACAACTCTCGTTTAATTATTTTACACCATTACAAGTTGTTAAATTGAGAGAATAAATGTATGGACAAGTATTTGAAACTTATTTTGGTGTAGACAACTCTCATTTGATTAATTCCAACAATTACTAGTTCTTAAATTGACAGAATGAATGTATGGACAAATATTGACCATTATATTTGTGAGTAAATACCTGTTGTTTAATTAATTTCCACCTCTACAAGGTTGAGAGAATAAATGTGTCGACAAATATTTGATACTTATTTAGGTGTAAGAACTCGTGTTTGACCAACTTCCACCATTGCAAGTTGTTAAAATAATGAAATAAATATACTGGTATCATTGGATATTTGATTTAATTGTGAAACTTTCTAACAAAACGTTAACTGCTGGCTTCGAACCCTCAATCAACAATTCCGCAGACACGGTATAAATTCAACAACATCACAGAAGATATTCGTCTGTTGCCTGAATTGTTTTCGTAATATAGGGAACGCCATCGACACTTTAACAAAACTTACCTTGACTTGGGTCTTGTTTATCTCTTGTCACAATCTGGAAACTGTTGAACAAATTGCGCGTCGTCCAGTTTAAGACGTTAGTTATTTTATTATTTATTCATTCAGTTTTGTATGGTGCAGTTTTGTGAGGTTTATTATTTTTTGCGACGTTCTTTGTTTACTTGTTTACGGTTTGAGAGATTTCAGTTTATTTGATTTACGTTTTTACGGTAGCTCTGAGCGGGACTCGAACCCACTGTCTTTTCAAGCTAATTTTGTTTTATTTTGATGGCACGCTTGTGTACCACGCCACGACGTTGGTCGTTAAGTGGTGTTCATTTTTCTAACTACTCTAGTGTTCCGATGAGTTGAACGGAAAAGCCAAAACGATTGCTGGTTTCTGATTGCTTCGGTTCTGGTGAGTGTGTATCTAGTGTGATTCGAACCCATGTCGTTTGTATTGGGCGTTTTTTTATTTCCCATGTTAGCTACGCCGTAATATGCAACCACTTCCCCGTTTTATTGTGATTTTGAGTGTTTAATGATGTCTTCCTCACCCGTCACGCCATGACCCAGTTTCAACCACACGGCCATTTTGCAACACAGTTCGTGACCCTCGGCGTCACCCGACTGACTATATGAGCGTTCTCTTCAACTGTTAAGCTAGGATTTATTACCGTTATTATCATTATATTGTCACGTGATTTGTTTTACCTTATGTGTAATGTCTTAAGTATCTTTATTGTAATTTGTATATACCAATTCGTATATACCGAGGAAACGACCCCGATTGAAGGTCATGTATTTTATGACGTCACCAATTCGTGTGTAGGTACTGCTTCTAGATCTGTGCCTATCAAACAATATAATAAACAGTGTTGAATTGCTTAATATATCAGACAATACAATAAACAGTGTTGAATAGTTTAAGGATGGCATATATCAGACAATACAATAAACAGTGTTGAATAGTTTAAGGATGGCATATATCAGACAATACAATAAACAGTGTTGAATAGTTTAAGGATGGCATATATCAGACAATACAATAAACAGTGTTGAATAGTTTAAGGATGGCATATATCAGACAATACAATAAACAGTGTTGAATAGTTTAAGGATGGCATATATCAGACAATACAATAAACAGTGTTGAATAGTTTAAGGATGGTATATATCAGACAATACAATAAACAGTGTTGAATAGTTTAAGGATGGCATATATCAGACAATACAATAAACAGTGTTGAATAGTTTAAGAATGGCATATATCAGACAATACAATAAACAGTGTTGAATAGTTTAAGGATGGCATATATCAGACAATACAATAAACAGTGTTGAATAGTTTAAGGATGGCATATATCAGACAATACAATAAACAGTGTTGAATAGTTTAAGGATGGTATATATCAGACAATACAATAAACAGTGTTGAATAGTTTAAGGATGGCATATATCAGACAATACAATAAACAGTGTTGAATAGTTTAAGGATGGCATATATCAGACAATACAATAAACAGTGTTGAATAGTTTAAGGATGGTATATATCAGACAATACAATAAACAGTGTTGAATAGTTTAAGGATGGCATATATCAGACAATACAATAAACAGTGTTGAATAGTTTAAGGATGGTATATATCAGACAATACAATAAACAGTGTTGAATAGTTTAAGGATGGCATATATCAGACAATACAATAAACAGTGTTGAATAGTTTAAGGATGGCATATATCAGACAATACTGACCAATTTTAAATATTTCACTCCACATTTGATTTCTGCTGATGCTTTATTATTTTTCATCAATTTTATTGCATTTATGATTCACTTTTTGTTATTGGTTTGTCCAACTCCTCATTATTGTAAATATTGTTTTTTTCATCCAGATTCAGATTTGTATCGCATTTGTTTATGTCACTCAAAACATTTTAGTTTAATAATTTATTCAAATATGTAAACCAATCTAAGGGTCAATTGGGTGATTGTTACTTTTGTATGAAATGTCTCCATTTATTTTACTCAGTATTTTCCAAAAATTTTTTTTATATAGTTTTGACATGTATTTGATACCTTTACGAAGAACCCACCAGTCTTGGTCAAACCAGTTTTTCTTCCTGTTTATTTTAGTATTTATTTTTATTTAGGAGTAATCTTTTTCAAGCTTTTATCTGTCATTGATATTATTAATGACAAAAAGTCATCAACAGCTTTTTCTCAATCTTTCTTATTGTATTTCAGCAAAATAAACTTATTTATATGATATCTGTGCTTTCTGCCATTTTTAATGTAAATAAGAATTGTTTTTTAGAATCACTATCCCAAATATATTTTGGTGGCAAAAGTTCCTAATTGTTATTTTTACCTTTATGCATTTGTCCATTTATGTTTAGTGACACAGATAGTGTTAAAGAACAATGCTCGAATAATTGGGTTAAATTGGTAACTTTAAAATACTGTACAAATTCATAGAGTGACTTTGAGATGATTCCAAAGTCATTGCAGCTACAGTATAACCTCTAGGGGTAGAACAGGTGAGTGACCCCCCCCCCCCCTATATCTGCCACAGCCCATGTACTTTCCAACAAGCTTGAATTGAAGTTTGAGTTCCAATGGCCAAATTCACAATCACGTTTTTCATTTCTGTTCATCTGTCCTACTTCCTATGTGGGCCCTCATAGACAGTTCACTTGCTTTGGATAAACGACACGTTAAATTTGAGCTCCGGTAAATTCTATTTTTTTTTCCCGTAAAATCTTTGCCTGCGAACGCTGAAATTTAGTTAAATAGTAAGCTGACGTCTTCTACATCATGCTAGGGTAGGTGCCAATAACGGCATATCACGGCCAAAACGGCAATCGCCGATTGAATTTGACATGCGTTGCTTTGATTTGTGTTTATAGCTCATATTAAGGGATAGGGGCGGGTTGAACGATATTTTGTTCCCTACTACATTGATTCCATCACATTTACTTACAAGTGTGTTACACATCACCAATTTAGCAGTTACTGTGAAATTCTGGCTATGTGTTTTTCCTGCTTGAGTCGTTTTAAAGTCTTTTTTGTCCCTCACTTTGCTTTGTAATAACGACCAAACTCATCCGAGAACGTCTGACCATATCTAATTAAATATTCACGTCCAGTAATCCCCCAATAAACCCGTCAAGTGTTATCTGTTGACCAAATAGTCGGCAGAAGTCATGGTAACAATAGCATCAAAGGGAGTTCACTCTCCTTTTTTTTAGCTCCATGGGTCAATGACCACCATGGATTCTTAAACAGGCTGGACGCATAAAACTAAAAACCTGGAATGCATACACCAACAAATTCATTTAGAAAACGAAATGAGGGACACACTGTAACAAATAGAAACCTACTTTTAGACTATAAACTAGAGACACAATAACTCCCACACACAATCCTACATACAATCTAGGACAGTCAATGTTATCGGCCACCATTATACAATAAAGAGTATTACGTCACTAAATAGCAAGCCGGAAACCATTTCGAGATTCGATAGATCCATACCAGTGACTATTGCACTGAATTGTTAAACGTCTCCCTCTTAAACTGCTTTCAGAGGTCAAGATTAAGTTCATTTTAAGGTCAGTTGGACACACAGCTGCCACAGCAAATGTGTCGAGGACCGAAGCCTGTGGTCTAGAGAGAAACACAGTCTCAATACATTTTAAATTATAAAATAACATGCAACTTATACTTAATATTTCAAATCATCTATTATTGCAACATCAATATACCTGAATCATTGAGAAGTTGGTGTATTTAGTCAAATACCCGGAGTTCTTCCGATCGCCTCAGATATGTTGCGAATATCGATGTCATACTTTTCTGTTGACTTCCTGTGACCTCATAATTCAACTCTGCACTTTGACCTACCGATCACATGATTACAATCACATGACGTTAGTTGTGCTGTATAAATCGTATGTAAGACATGTACATGTATATTGTGGAGTATATTGTCACTGGAGTATCTTGTACAAACGTCACTGTGCTTATTTAGGAATTACCGAACATGATATAATCGAACATCTCAAGACATCCTTCAAATGACAGTTAACCAGGTCTTATGAAACATAAGCAGAAGGCATGGAATATAATGAAGACGCCGGGTATGATGTAAAGACTGCTTCTGAGCTCGGTTACGCTACTAGCGCAGACGGAAGGGGCGTAAACCACGAAGATAACAACCCACTGCTGACCGATATTGTTCCAAATTCTTTTGATGACCAAGACACGGCGGTATATAAACGGCGTTGGTATATTCTGATCACGTTTTCGTTAACGGCCTTCACACAGTCGGCTGCTTGGAATACGTGGGGACCAATAGCGGATACTGCCAAGTCCGTCTTAGGATGGTCAGCGGCTGACATTGCATTGTTAACAAACTGGGGTCCTATTGGATACATTCCAACTGCGTTATTTTGGGCATGGCTTATGGATGTCAAAGGTAAATGAATTACTTAATTGTTTATTTATTTGTTTGTTTGTTTGAGTTCAAGTTTACCAGCTAATTTAGTATTTTTTTCTGATTCCACGTCGTAAGAAAACAGTGATTCGTTTGAAATATTCTAACAATTCTAACATTTTTTCCATTAAAATAAGGAAGTACAGTGGTTCTGATTATTTGACATTCTAGAATAAAGCAGACAGGTATTTTGATTTTACAAAGACGGGTTTGGAATTAATTCTTGTGCGTTTCACCAAGAAAAGAGGTTTAAACTTGTTTTTAAAATCAGTATTTGATTTAGCAGAACACTCGTATGTTCTACCTAAACCAGCAATGCCCTAAGATTTCCATCCGTGACGTCACTGACAAATCAAGTAACTCGTGCGTATACTCATCGTATCAAAGTTCACTACAAGACACATTTCAATATAATCTATTATTAATATGTTTTTATAAAAAACGTGCTGTTCAGCATTACATTAGTTACACGGAAATGAGGTCAGATAATCATTTTGGGTGTTTACTCTGTGACGTCATACCCAATACACCTATAATGTGTATATTGTGTGGATATTGATATCCAGAATTGGTTCACAGAGCTAAATGAAAGTCCGAAACTTGAAACATACAGATCTTTTAAAGCAATATTTGGTTTTGAAGAATATTTATCCAATATAGACAAAAGCTGTTTACTTGTATGTAGCTTTCGAATTTCAGCCCACAATTTGTATATTTAGACAGGAAGAAGAGAAAATGTACCAAGAATAGATGGATTATGTAAATTCTGTAAGAATCTTGTTGAAGACGAGTTTCATTTCCTACTTTATTATCTACGGTATTAGAATTTAAGAGAGAAATATATTCCACCATACTATTTTAATCACCCAGACTGTACAAAGTTTATACAGTAATTGAAAACCAACAACAAACAAAAACAAAGGAACCTTGCACGCTTTTTACAACACGCATGTTTAAGTACGGGGAGTTGAGAAATAATTATTTTAATTATTATCTATATTGATGATAAATTTTTTATTTTCATTTGTTAAATATACTTTCTAGTGTTCAATAGAATTACTTTATATTTTCACATTTGTACATAAGGCGGGTGGCCAAAGTATCATTTAAAGTCAATGAAGTTAATTAAATTTCAGCTCATACATCAGAGAACCATTTTCGTTTTTATTTGTAGGCATGAGGGTGTCCTCACTGATGGCATCGGCGTTAGTTGCAGCTGGTTTAGCAATACGATGCATACCAGTCCCAATGCATCTCATGAAACTGTAAGCTATTTTAAATACTCAACAATGTCCCACGAATTAAAGTTTGTATTAAAACCAAAATTACTGTGGGTCACCACCTTATGGAATTATAATAGCATTTCCACGGCACAGACGATGTGGCAAATCAGTATACATTCTGTTGTTTATTTAAGACTGATGATTTACTGTAAAACACGTTGAAATTGCTACATTTTTGCATATTTGACTCAATGCATCCATTAACAAAACTTTAATTTAGTGCCAGTTATCTCAGTGTGAAAATCTACGTTCTTTTAAATTAGCGACATCTTGAAATAGCAAAATTATGGATTAGCTAAAATAGTAGACTTGCATACAGTCCCTTGTTCATTTTTTTGTTGTATTTTTCAATGAAATAAAATGTTATGGGAGTGTATAAATGGCGGTAACCTCGATTTTCGCCATTTATACAGTAACACTCCCATAAATTTTTATTTTATTGAAAAAAACAACAAAAAATAAGGGACTGTATTCAAGTCTACTAAAATAGCTAAATAACATGCTAGCTAAAAATACGTGTTCTACAGAATACGTAAACTGAACAAACAAAAGAACAAAACTTGTTGACTGATAAAAAAATGTACAAAACAATGCTACTAGTGGAAAGTCTAGCGAACAATATTGTTCTATGACTCAGTGTCTTCACTAATCTCGAAATAAAACCAATTTCCGCAACTTGAATTTTGAAGCTATAATGTTCCTGGTAACTACCTCCACATATCGCGGTTACTAGAACCGTGCACATATGAAAGAGGGATGAACGGATACGAAACCGTACGAGCGGACGATGGGTTCCCGTCTTGTACCACAGTTCAGTAAGATCTATAGAATAAAATTCATAGACGTTTAATATAGCTTTATTTATATTATATACATGAACACGTGTTCACTTGGTTAGAAACAAACATGACACTAGACAGTACACATTTTAGCAAACCTTTTATTTAAATTAGACACTTCACTTCCTGAAGCACTCGAATGTTCGTAATATTTGCTCAAATTCAAAACGAACATCGTTAAAGTTCGATGTCCATTTTACATTTCAAGTCGACTATGTTAATTTCTGTTTGTAGTATTTGTCAAGTTAGTCGTATTTACTTTTTGGTACTGTTGATCTATTTAAACTTCCGTTTTACTGTAATAAATTAGTCAATTTCATTCTCAACTCAGTGCCGTCCTCACAAATCTAATTCCATAAAGAATAATTCGCACATGAAAAAAATCTGTGAAAAATCAGTCCCAGTGACAACACTAAAAATACGGGAAATTCATCACGGAAACAGAAAAAAAACATTATGTGAAGAAATGTTGCAACATTACATTACAAGTCAATACAGTTTGTTACGTCATCTGGATAATGAATGTGAGCGTCCTCTTTTTTTAGACTAGGTTCGGCAATGTTTCTGCCACGTGACACGTACAGTTAACGTGTTTTCGAATATGTTTTTCTATATTCAGACTTTCTGTCGAAAAATACGTCATAACATGCTTTTTACTTAAATTATGTACTTTGTACAAACTCATTTGACCCGTTTCCATACATTCTACTACATGTAGTATATACGTCAAAAACCCTTTGTAGAACTAACACGAATTCTCAATCTATATACATGTACTTGTGCTTATACATGTCTATTCGTCTTCCTGGTAGGACTATGAACGTCGGTCAATGTTTGTGTGGCATTGCTGGTCCAGTACTAATGGCTGGTCCAACAAGTATATCGGTGACATGGTTTCCACCCAATGAAAGAACCACTGCTACCGCCATTGCATCCATATTTGCATATTTTGGTGTTGCAGCATCATTTTTAATCGGACCAATGATTGTTAAAGATAGAACTACAGGGTAAGTCAAAATAATTTACTTGTAGTCTGTGTGAGATCATCCCCAATGAGAATTCATTTCTCTTTAAACTAATTTATATCTTTTGCGATCACCTTACACCATTTAGTTCATCAACTGTATGTAATGTATCGCCTATGATTCCGCTTATGAATAATAATTACCTCTAATTCAGCAAAAATTGATGAAAATATTCAATTTTGCTTGATGAGTATGAACTAGTTAATTTCCGTTACAATTAAAATTTAGTGTATTAGTGTAATACAACATGAAAATACAGAAAAGAAATTGATATGTTTGCATAACACTTCTTTACAAACTAATTTATTTATTTTCTCAGTGGAATGGGTTTTTGGAGAAAATAATATACTTTCAGTTCAGTGAATCTATCTATTTTAATTATTGTTAGATAATTCGATTGGTGTGTCTGTTGTATTTAAAGTTGACTTTATCAATCTCTTTTATCATATTTTAGGACGAATACTACTATGTCACCAATAAATACTACAGAATTAGAAAGTAAGATTGTTTGTTTTGATTTATTGAAAGAAACTCAGAATATTTGTTGATATTTACAAGACTTTAATAGTGTTGCCCTAGGTTTATTTTAGATGAAATTGTTAAGATGCATTGATACTGTGCATATGATCGAACTAACATCATAGTCATCTTTTTATACATTACATAATTCAGAAATTGACCATACAGAATTGAATGAAATTTGGCATTTAATGTACATAGGTAAGTTGAATTATTGATTTCATCATTGCAATGCCAACGTCTTCACTAGCAGGTCAAATAATCTAGAAGGTCTAGTGTTTCGGATTCCAATTCGATTGTTGGCATTTTTAGGGGCTTATTGAGTGATATACAATCGATAGTATTATCATCATACCTTACTCTTATTTTTACAGAAGGAGGTTGGGCAGCATTGTTATTTTTAATAGCAGTTGTATATTTCCCTGCCAAACCACCACTGCCTCCAAGCAGGTCAGCTTCTATACAAAGAGTTGAATACAAACCTGGAATTTTAAAGTTGGTCAAGTAAGTCTTTTCTAATTGAATGATGCATTTCAGACATTACAATATACTTACAAATCCAATTGATGTAATACTTGTTTTATTGCAGATCAATTCAGTTTTGGTATTTAGGTTTAGCATATGGACTTACAACAGGTGTATATGCTGGCTGGGGTACAGTAGTGGATATCATTCTGAGAAATGTTGGGACTTCGGGTGTTTCCCAGGTGAGCTGAAACGATTGTAGTACTGAATACATATTCGGTTTAAACTTTCCATATTACTAGTTCTTTCTAAATAGTTTAGAATTTTATGAATGTTTTAAACAATTCATATCCTTGAGATATTGATTACAACAAGCACAGTCATAAAACATTTTCGGTACATTTTATTTTCTGTGATTTCTGATATTTTCTTGTGGGCTAGAAAGATAGTTATATACATTAAATTGAACAGTTTCTACAATTGCTGTTGGAGACAAATAATAAAGATCCAATAATTCACTCCCTTTTGTCAACACCACTGCAATAAACAAGAGATAACATCTAAAATAATCAATATATTTCAAAGTCCCAGGGATCACATTATACAATACAATACAATACAATACAAAGCAAATGTACTTGAGTCACCCCTTACCCAAAGATCCACAACTCACCTAGCATATTCAAGTATTATCAACGAGCAATTCCTGATGTGATTACGAACCACAACATGTCATATTTTACAGTCTCAATAGGCACTCGCATGTATGTTAACAAACATATTCCATATGAACACATGCAACAGTTACATATGATGTATGAAGTTTTTGTCTTGCAGACTTCGGTAATTTTGCGCATACATTTGACTAGGATTCTTTAACATGTACAAATCATAATGAGTTTTATATCAAATTTGTCCATGCACCAACGTCAATCACTGTCCAGTTATTGTTTGATAACTCAGGTTGTACTTGGTACTGGTTGATCAATGACAATGCTCTGTTGCAGTTCAAACTATTATAATTATTGCTGCTTGCCCGTTGATAACAATTGCAATGACCGCAAATTAAATAATTCTATTGGATTTATTGTCACAATATAATACAATATATTTGCTTATACATGTATTGCGTTTTTCGCTACAGTCTGAAGCCGCCTGGATTGGGTTTTGGGGAAATATTGCTGGTTCAATTGGAGGTTTATTTATAGCAAGGTGCTTAACTATTTATTATATAAAGTAACAAACATTTTTTTTCGAATCCAATTAACAATATATTATTACCACTGTATTGTACAAGTCTATTATCTGTCTATTGTCTAAAGTACTAAGTGTTTCAACTTTATGTAATTCGTTATTTGGAGAAACATATATGTTAGACCAAGATTCGTTTGACAAATTATATCAATATAGTTCTCGCCAAAAAATACACAAAATGATTTAAACTTGGAATGACATCTGTTATGACAACAAATACACTTTTATGATTTTTGATAATGATGCGTCAATTCTTTGTTTGTAGGGTTGTTGATTGTATAGGTGGTCATATAAAAATTATATTATTGATATCATATGGTTTATCAGGGATAACAATTGGATGGTTTTTGTTTCTACGTTATGATATAATAGCTTTTCACACTGGTAAGTACAACATGTGTACTGCATTGTTCAGACACCTGCTTACGTAAATATTATTATGTCTTACATGCGTAAGTAAGATACACCTAGTCCTACAATATGGATACGTTTATTAACCTTCTTCAAACGCGCTTCAATGGTTTAGGGATAGGGATAGCTTTACATCAACAATAATGTATTAGGGTTGATTACCCTGCACATATGACCAGTGCATTACATAGTATACCAACTTTTTGTTCACAGTTAGCCTCTATGTCTCTTTAATCTCATTGGGATTTTTACTGACTGCCTCGGTACCATTGATTTACGAATTAACAGTGGAAAACTCGTATCCAATAGCAGAGGGAATCACCACAATAGTACTTACATGGTTGAATAATTTCTTCTGTTTACTATTTCTGGTAATCTTGATGATACCGTCAGTAGGTGAGTATTCTGTTAAAATTAATTGACAAATGACTGATGCGGCACAGTGTGTCCTGGTATGTGAACATCGTAGTTACAAGTGCTCCTCTAGCATGCCCCCTGTGTGATACTTACATAGCCCACTAAAAAAATATCATTTTTACTTCCAGGGACTGCATGGATGAATTGGATGTTGTTATCTTCCGTTGTACTTGCAATACCATTATTAATTCTCTTCAGGGAAAAGTACAATCGTATGATAGTCGACAAATTACCACCAAACCAATCGAGCACAATTCAAAGTTGATAAATCATTTGTTCTAGTGTCAATGTATATAATTGAAACTACATAGCTGTATCATTTATCGAGTATCGAATATTTGTTTTGTTGTGTATAATTCTTTTTAAGATGTTTCAGTTATTTTCATTTGAAGTTATCGTGTCACAACTTAATTTATTCCAAACTATCCCCAGACTATTATTAACTGGTAAACAAACATCGTTAGACGACAGTCTTGCAAGTGGTTTAATCAGATCGTATTAATGTCAAACGTAATAAATGGGATCTTATATTGTATTGCCTGGTGGTTGTTCCTCATGTGCAGCATGGTGTGCTCACATTTGTGGAATACGTCTTGGTTGTATTCTTTTATTTATTGTACCATGTGTTGTAATATCACTTTATGAATATTGTTATATATGTTGTTATTTTATTCTACCATATCCACGTAATCATATTACTATAACTGCCTTTCTCTGAAAGTGAAGGCTGTTACATTGATGGAAAATATTTGCATTGCACGGGAATCTTCAAGTCTTATTATTTGTGAATTTGAATAATGACGATAAAATAAAACATAATAACTTATCAATCATCTGCCATTTGACATTGAAACGATACGATCATATAACAATAACATTGCCAGAAAAACTATAGGAATATTTCATTTACTTTAAGAAAGCAGACAATGTAAGTATTTATGTAAAGTACTAGTACGTAGACATTTGCTTTTGTACTACTCTCTGTATCAATTCAATTAATTTAAGTTTTTAGTAAACCAGTTAAAATATGAAAGACTTGAGTGTTTGATTCCATTGAAGATTAATCAATATAAACACTTACTGTTTGGTTCAAAAGTTGTCGACAACATAGATGTAATTCATGTTGTAATTCACTGATATAATGTTAATATTTTTTTCAGTCTCGCCATAGATAGCGGCAATGATCACACACATCGTAACATAATAGTACATCACAATTCATTGACCAGCAACAATTCGAGCTAATTAGAACTAAGTTGTTTGGCATGCCATTGCGAGATATTAAACACAATCATAGTTATGTCTAGTCTTGTGATTCTTCCTTGCCTATGAATACAAGAAAATATCTATTATACATTTTTTTCAACTTTTTCTTGAATGGTTCAGATTTTTTTTTTTTTTTTGCTTTGTTGGTTTTGGTGGCCCTCGAATGACATTTCTTCTGTTTTAATGAATGAATTAATAATCGAACTAACAAAGGAACGAAAAAACGAACCGACAACACACTGTCGAACGAATGACATTGTGGCAGACGGTTAAAGACCACGACATAAAGATATAATCTGTCATGAGTAGTTAATTATTACTGTAGTATGACACGATATTATATCAAAGGGAAGGAAAAACCTCATCCATATTAGACGTGTGAAACGAAGCCTTTAATTGTTACTATCTAATTTCGCATGTGCGATATTGTTTTTTTCCTGTTTCAGATGCGGGAACGGTCGAATTCTTACGCACCAACATCCTAACCAATATTCGATTTGTGTGTAAACATTTTTTACCCCTAATACATTCGTTTCGTAAATGTTGATTTGAGTGTAAGGCCTCCTTATTGATATTGAGAGGGCCAACCACAGAACTCGCACTGGGCAGGAGGTTCTTTCACTGCTAGAATAGGGTAGACAAGGCAATGGTACTGGAAATGAATTACACACATTCACCAAAATATCGAGTTAAAGCTCCTGGCTTTAATAAGTGTGCATTGGTGATAACTCGCAGTTCCAGGATGTGGAAATTGATAACAGTAAATGGCTCCTGCAACACAACAACGAAGAGATACAGGAGTCTTGCTTGCAGAGGAACACTGGTATTCTGGAGGGCACCGCTGATAGCAGGATATTGCAGAGCAGTTCATACAAGTCTCGCAGAATGATTACTGAAGCCTTTATCACTTGTCTCACAATATCACAGCACCAACACACATGATACTCAGTTGAAATGGCGAACCATGATTCCATGCACACTTCTATTTGCAGGGTTTAAGGTAATGAAAAATTAACATAAAGTGAAAACATAAAGTAAAAGATACTGACAATGTCAAACAGTCACAACATGTCTAACACCAGTGATATGTGATAGTAACGTATGCTGACAAGGTCATACACATATCACGTATGATATGATTTAAATGACATCCATGTTTTATTCCAATAACTGGAATCTATAAAAATAATAATGCGTTATATCTAAAAAAAAACAGCTATAAGAATATTTTATCATATTTAATAATTTATTATTCATATATTGTATTGAATAATTTTACAGTAATGTAGTTAATATGTTGTTATTTTGAATGGCCTTTTATACTAATAGTTCATATCATATTCATCGGGGTTGTAAGATATTCATGTTGTACATTTTAATAATTTCAAATGCATAGAAATATAAAAATAGTATTATAGTTAAATTACTACAATTCTTTTCAGTGTTTGGATTATATTATATATTAATTCATATTTGTGTGAGTATGTTCATCTCATATACGAATTCTGGAAAGATAACGTGGTGTTTTATACTGACGAAGGCTCGAAAACCATATCGCTCAGTTGTGGGGCAGATAGATGTATACTAGAATATTACGAAAGTATGCACGACGATTATGACGTGCATGTTGAGATAAAAGATGAGATAAACAAAATCGAAACATGTGCTGGGAAAGTATCACTGTACCTGTATGTGCATCTTTTGCTTACACTTTTAGTAAAAGTATAGAAAATAATTAAACATACTCATTAAAAAGGTTTATAGGAAGTTCTCTTTCGACAGTTTTAGAACGTCGAAATAACAGTGCGTACATTATAATAGAAAAATATTAATATATAATTCTGTATACAGTACAAATAATTGTATATATATATATACAATTGCAACGATTTGTTGTCTGTTATCAGTAGAAGAACAAATTTGTTCGCAATACAAAATAAGGAGTATTTTTCTCCTATTTTTATTTTCTATCTTAAGATAAAATTAAATTTAAGTTTTATTAATGATAATACAATATCAGTAAACAATAACTTATCAACCCAGAACATTAATTCTCATGTGAATTATAACTAGAATATCATATGGTGTGTATTAGATAAATAAAATTAGCATATATAAATCTCAATGACAGTGTTGGATGTTCATTTCCATTATAAAGTAGATATGATGATGAACCTCTTACTGCTCGTCGCGTTGGTTCCATCCGCTGTTCTATGTCAGGACTTAGAGGCGAGGTCCTTGGGATTCTTCACAGTAGAGTACCCAGCTTATACCAGCGTCATTGACCTGGCCGACACCCCTGGCTTGTATGACCTATTTGTGACAACCTTCGAAACACAACCAAATACCACCGATGAGGTGTATGCTGTACGCGACTTGGCAGCGAGACTAGACAATGTGTCGGCCATAACCACAGAGTTGGTCAGTGACGAGATTCTCTATCCAAACGAGATTAACCTCGTTCCAGGTAGATATATTCTTCAGACTTATGTTACATAGAAGTTTGGTTACCGGGTGAGTAGCAAACCAACAGACTCTGACAGAGATAACTAGTGAATAGTGTTGCTCCTTTTATTTTCCATTCTAAATATATGTAAATTTACATATAAAAAATATCAATAACATCTCGCGTTACTAAAATTAAACATCGAATATTATACTGAAAACACCACATGTTAGGGTCGTTGCCACGTCCACAAGAAGGGAGACAAATAATTGTATTGTCAGAAACACATTAGACAAGTCCAAAGCTTGATAAAAAAAGATAATGATACGCAAGTGGCATGTCATTGCATGACACGAAGGTCACATGATTGGTCATTGCAAGATATATATTTCTAGAATACTTGCGACTTTGAAAGAAATACTGGGACCCTTAGATACTTGCGACTTGCAAATGGTGTTTAACATTATCCACAGCATGTTACGGCAATTCATTGAGATTGCAAAGGCGTCTTAATATTTCACTCTAGTACTATTGCTCAAAATTGCGCAAAATATTTAAAAAAACCTTTACCAGTGTTCCATAATTAGGAAAATAACTGTATGTACGCATGCGCAGTTTGAAATGGAACAATTTTGAACGCAATAAAATAAAGCGTAGAACTCATACCAGCAAGAAACTAGTGTTGTCAGTTGAATTGTTTAGCAAAAGACATAATTTTAGGGTCTGTATATTTCTACGTGATGTTTCTATATTTCGTTCTGTAAAGAATTCGCTGAAATTATTGGGCTAGTATGCACCCTCACGATTCACGAGAATTCTAATAAAACGTTACTTATATAACTAAATTTGAGAGAAAATTCTGATGAAAAGCATATAATAACTAATTACTCTGTTGGAATGGCCGACTTTCATAATTGTTTCAGTGCTTTCAAAGATAAGATGTTTAAAAATAAAGGAGGACATGATACTACACATAATTTGAACCCATAATCTGTTTTTTTTCGAAGAAAATATCAGTATACAAATTTCTAGATTATAGTTCCGTTTCTTATTTCAAAAACAGTGATACCAGGTTCCGCCTTCCTTCAAAACACTGGAATGATACGCAATGAATATATTAGTATAGGGACGTTCTAGTCCGGGGGTCAATTATCAAAATATGCCTAGAATTGAATTGTTGATGTTGGTGACTTACATTGTGTGAGTACTATGGATGAATGGTATCAGGGTGGCAGTCTTCACGTCTATTTTAAACTCCACTCGATTTTTCCAGTTACGTAATCAACGTTTTTCAATTCTAACCGATGATGTCATAGGCGCAGAGAAAGGCTGTGTTATCTGTAAATTACGTAGTCGACGTGAAGAATTGTATGTTGTTCGTCCTATTCGGGTTTACATCACATCTTGTCCTGAATATATCAAACCAGAAAACAATACAGCATACTGTACACCAAACTTGACAGATCATCAATATGATGTAGCTTGCAGTCCATTTGATAACTGGTTACTGTTGCTATTACTAGTACACCACATCGTCTTGCATCTATCCCAACTTTATTAACAGTGACCTACATTACTTATCCAAATAATGAATCAATACAGAATAATTCTCTTCACAATAGTAATACTAGTATGCCAATATCGATATTTAATCCGCATTCAGTTAAAGCAGGGGAGTCGTCACGTGCGCCAGATGGCCATATCGTATCACTGTTTACAAACAAGCATCTACCCACGAGCCTTTACGTTTTTAGCATGGGTTGTTATCGTAGCTTGCGACTCCCGCGCGTGCACAGGTGACGACGCCTTCGCTTTAATAACCCGGAGCGAAGAACGGAGATATCTATCTACAAATAACAATAATCAACTCGTGTTTCTCACTGAAACCTGGCTTAAATAACATGGTCATGATTTGCCATCACCAGGATATTGCATGACGTCATTTCCCCCACTCTACCAAGGATGGTGGTCTTGCAGTAATTTACTATATATACGGTGGAAACTTGTGTAATGCATTGTTCTTGCTCTAATTAATTACAATAAATATTCATAACAGCCCAGGGAGTGTTTGAGATATGTGTTTAGTGCATTAGAATGCACTGCAAATGCGTTGAACTAATGACTATTGATGTATTTGCATATGAATGGTTGGATTATGACATGTAAGTCAATGACACTGATATTTGATTACATTGGTCTTTGAAACAGATGAGGGGATTCGAACACATAACCTCCGGTATGTGGGATGAACACGCTACCTTCTAGAGCATACACCACTGGCTTTAAAGCAAAACAAAAACTGATGTCGGTGGTCATGATAGGATTCTTCATGAAAGTCTGGGTTTCATATGTTTATGTTCATATTTACATGTCTAATTCTATGAACGTTTAGTGTAAACTTAATTTAAATTATTCTTGACATTGTTATTGTGCATTATAATGATATTCATATTGTGTGTGGTACTAGACGTGTGTAGCATTATAGAAATGTGCACTAGCCTCGTCATTTGACCTCATTAATTATACATTAAGTACATGTATTATTAAATCTAACTGTCAGAGATCTACTTTATAGATACACATTTAACGATTTTCAGAATGTGAGACTTGGACCCCCATGATGCTGCTTGCAACTTTAATATTGGGTTATTATTACTGTGCGTTCTTGCTTGTGAATGCCCCCATCCCGCCCAAATTAGTTTATTTTAATTTAAAATTAGGGGAAAATAAACATTACACAGTTTTTTTTTTCTCCAAAAAGACGATGGTATCCATAGTGGTAAATAAATTCAAATTAACTACAGAATAACACCCAGTACAACATAATTCCTTCAGTCCTCAAAACAACAGTCGGGTTGAAAGATAAAATGCAATTCTATTAGCAAATTTCTAACATTGACAAACAACATTTAATAATTGAGTCCTTTTTTAGTGGAAGTGTTTGGAACGCCAGATGTACTGTGGTTAGCATCCGGGTTTTTGGTGCCGACGAAAAACGATGGCGCAGTACATCTACTAAGTCTTCAATATGGCGTACCAGGTAAGTACAATTAGATAAGTTGAGCCTTTTTAAGGACAAGAAAACATGGCTGACTTCAAATTAGTATGCACAACCAAGTCATTTACCATACATCACTAAACACATAAACCCTGTTTTCACACTCAGGTAAGTATTCACACTCACCCAACGTAGGAAAACGACTTATGAGTGATTAAAGGAGAAATCAAAATTTATATAACTTAAATGACCTAAAGTGTGAAAAAAAACATATATCAGAACCGTATTGACACTTAGACAAAAGCTGCATACAAAATGACTCGCCAAAAAAGGACAATTCAAGTGACACGGTTAAAAAAACACACATTAAACCCGCAAACTTGTTTTCACATGCACATATTACGGGGGTACAACAGTATGTCAATTCTATTCCCCAAACTCTAAAACTTTCCGCTATTTTCCACATGTCTCTGCCTCAAGTCCGCAAACATTTCGAAAAGTATTTAGCTAGCTTATGTACCATTTGCTCAACTGTACAACTATGTCCTCCAATGTATGGATATACAATCACAAATCGTGCGACAGTACCTCCTGTTCTTGCGGACATTTTCACCAATGTACAAATATGTAACTTTAGTTCATGTTCTGCATCGAGTGCCAAAGCCTGCAGGCATTGCATCCACTGTACAGAGACACAGCAATAGCCCATGTTGTCTTTGCCAACATTAACGAATGCATACTTTTTTCTCACTGTACAGAGATAAAACAATAACAAGCCCAAAATACTTTCTAAGGTTGTTGCTGATATTTGTGGATACAACTGCGCCCCTTGTCTCTGCCACAAGTATTGCATGATTTTTATACTTGCGGACATTTCCTCTAATGTAGGGGGGGCTGCAATACTAGCTTATATCTTGTGTCCTTAAACTTGCTAGGCATTCTCTGAAATGTATGGACATAAAACAGTACCTTCTTTTGCTGGCATTTCCTCCATTATTTAGAAAAGCATGCAACAAATCGCCAAGCGTGCCGTCAATTCGGTCACCCGGCATTACCCAAAAGATACACGCTGCACACAGGGTCCCGGATTGTGATCAGAACCCTCATACAGTAGCAGTACGTTTATACAATAAAAGAGTGTGAAATAGCGAGGACTAAGCAATCGACAAATTACTATATATATGAATAGATGAGTGAAGGGAAATTCAACTGTTTTTTATTAAAATTAGACATGTAGGGTTGCACGATCTCAATATGGAATATAATCGGTTTCTTATGCAACCTATTGGGAATACCCGGAAACGTGAAGGCGTATATGTAGGCGAACAGAGCTGAACAAAAGTCACACACAAAACAAAAGTATTTTTTTTAGATCATTTTGTTTTCTTTAGATAAACATTGTATTATTGTTAAATATTGATCTACTTATACCTTAGAGCTACAATTAGTTTTCTGAGCTTAAGGGTTGTTTGAAACGAAATTCCCTCGAATGGTTTTTGCGTTTTGAATACCATATGCGAGGTTAATACATGTAGTCACCTTGCTTTAGTTTTACGTTGATTCCAGCTAAAATGACAAGATCGTATTCTTTTATTCTCTCACCAAAATATCATTGCTTCTAACGCTAGCCACAACGGTATTTGTGACAGACGACCCGGTGCCCTGGTTCTTTCATAGAGCGGATTTTCTCGATATGAACGGCGATGGATTGATTGATATAGTTTGGGCCCGATGCAATGTAACTAACCGTAAGTACTACATGACAACTGATCCATGTTTTCCGAGTTGCAGGTTGGTCAGTGTACTTTGTTTTCGTTTTTACATCATGTGACGTATGAATAAAGAAACCATAATCACGTTGCCTGTACAAAAAAGAGATTTTAACATATTTTGAGGGCAAAATGAAGTTTAGTGACCTTCTCGCGAGATTTCGGTTGTCATTTACGTTAAAGCGAGGGAGTTGTCACCTACGCATGCGTCAGATGTCTATAGCGTGTCATTGTTTACAAACAAGCGTCTACCAATGATCCTTTGCGTTTTAGCGTGTATTGTTAACGTCGCATGGGACTCAATTCCCGCGCATGCGCAGGTAACGACTCCCCTGCTTTAAAGGTCAATTCCGACAAATAGTTTCGGAACAGATCTAGACCAGCTTTTTTGTCGTTCGTCTAATAACTAGACTTGCATGTGTCACCGGTAGATGCTCTGATGTGGTACGAACATCCATCTGAGGGGGACCCTCATAAGCAGATATGGAAGTCACATCATATTGTCGATGGTCCCGATATCGCCTTCAGAATCCATGAACTTCCGGTACCCGACGGGTCTACGAGAACTGCCATCATCTCCACACAATACTTTACGCAGCTCCTAACAGTCACGTGGACGGAAGGTAATGTAATTATCTAGAATGACTCATATATTGATATCATGGAGGTAAAAGATAGATGATTTTTTCCCCTTCATGTTGATATGCACGTTATGGACATCCAAACCATGGAGGTATGTCGCATACGACTTATTTACCACTTCCGTGTCACTGAGAATGTTCTAGAACCGTACTGTGTCTGGGTGGAATATTCTATATTTTTTAGAAATGGTTGAATAGGTAATAGAACACTGTAGGAGGCAATAGAAGGTAATGGAACATTCTAGGAATTTGTAGTAAGTTCCAGACTCATTATGTATGCTGATGTAATGGTCTATTTATAGACAGTGGGGGTATATATAGGGGAGTTGTTCAGCACTGAGTTCAGATCGGAGATCTCGTTGAATTGTGTTGGAGTTTAAGTATCTAGTGAGGGGAGGCAAGGGGGGTAGCTGGTACGGTTTTACGGGAAATAAAAAGGGCTTTTCACAATTTACGAATAAAAAAAAGACGTTTTTACAGTTTACACTGCAGTGTTAACAAATGGAACATTGAATGGTCCGAAGAACTCTCCGACTCAAATTCTCCGCCATTGCTGCGCCGTGTGAAGAGACGCATGCGCATATTACCCTCGTAATGCTCTTCATTCGGCTAGAGGGCCTTTTACGTCTTGACATTCAATTTTGTAGTGAATTGTGTCATCTAGTCATTTTACAGTTTCTAAAATGTAATTTCCCTGGATTATTCTTTACGATTTTTTTATTTGGATGTGAATTTTTGTACGTACGAGAAAAATGACACATTTTTACAGTGTACGAAAAAAATATTTGATTGATTACGTTGTACGTCTAGCCTGTGATTACAGAATTACGGAATTTATTTTTTCTATTTACGTTGTACGAACAAAAAAATATTGCAATTACGTTGAACTAAAATAACCCTTGCCCCCCCCCCTCTCTAGTTATTGGAGGTTTGGAGTTTTACCGCGGTATTGTACTTGATGTTTGCAGAGTATAATAATACCAGTACCAGTTGAAACCTCATCTGTTGGCTCCGTGTTCGTATGTTATCATCGCCGCCAGGGAAGTCTTTATGTTACTGTTGCCATTTTGGTATTTAAACCATCACACCTGTACTATACCAATTACGGTAATATTACGTTGCGTGTGACAAGGTAACTTCCATGTTCCATCCAAGTTTTAAACCAAACGCTATTGTACAAATTGACATTGAAATTGCAAATATGCATTGGATTGATGTAGATTAAAACATGCCTGGATTCAATAAAACCAATGATCCTCACTAATCTACACGCATCTGAGAGGATAATTTCATACAGCAGTTGTAACAACTGCATACATGAACAGGGCAAACATGATAACTGAGGCATTAGTAGAAAATACTTCCTGTTTAGAAGAGTTCCAATATGGCGGCCAAACTAAGTGACCACCTCCAGTTCAAATACCTGTGATGTTTTCCTTACAGAATTATCATCGTTCATAATTCCTAGAAATAAACAATGGTAGAATCTTTGTCGATGTTACACTTACAGAAACCCCTCCTATAACAACAACGTTAGAAAATAGTGGCGCTGATCGATGTTGTGCCTTTAAATGTAATTAACATAAGCTTCATGGCATCTATATATTTATAAGATATTCTCAACAGCTGTAATGGTTCCACATTTCCTGCTTTTGATAGTAAACCTATATAATCTGATCGCAATCAATGTGCAAATTAAAATAAATAGATTGAACAATTTGTTACGCTTCGTAAACTAAATAATTATAAATTGTATTTCTTGTAGATGAAAACGGATTATGGAACGACCCATCTAAGATTTATCAACGGGTTATCGATAAAGACCGCGGTCATTATTTTGACCTTGAGGTTAGTCTTGATAAATATCAAATAGTGCCACTCGGGCGTCTCATTGTATCATGCAATATGGAACCCCACTGTGACGCATACAAATGCTTAGACGAAATTGAAGCGTGCGCTGTTCTGTGACATTTGCGCTTTATTTGTGAAAACTTTTCTTATGAAGTTATTTGTTCGTAGAGATGCTGCATTGTTCGAGCTACGAACCCGCTGATATTTTAGAGGCCACGTTCACTTTTGCAACACTACACCAAAATTATAACGAGATGTTACTAACTCTAACTTTAAAAAAACTTTGAGTCACATACATCACTATTGTATTTGTGACGCTGTTTGGTGTTAACATTTAATAACTAGAACTTTATCTTTTAGGTTGTAGATTTAAATGCTGATGGAAACTTAGATTTGTTAGTGAGTGTCAACAGGTAAAAATCTAAATATGATCAATAGAAACCATAAATGGCGGGTTTAGAGGGACATAAGTTGTGCCAACCATGAAACCGTCGTTACTCATTCACAAGGATTACAGTGATACAATGACACCATGTACATCAACAGGAGAAACAAAAAACTGCGAAATCAAGTCATATGTGTATTATATGTTCCGGTAGTTCATATTAATATTTCATATATTTTTATAGGTTACATGTTTGCGTTATTATTTTGCTCATTTGGCATCATAATCTGGTTTTTTGAATAGGCAATCAAATGGTTCGTTATTGGCGTTCGAGATTCCTGCTGACTTCCGGGTTGATGAGTATAAGCCGCATATGCTTGGGGATGGATTTGACGGTGTTCCGCTTCAAGGTTCCGGTTCTCCGGGATCACCAGTGTCATTTTATCCGAAAAGGTAATTTAGCAAGAGGACGATTAGAAACTATCGGGTGGTGGCAGAGCTGGGGAAAATAATTGTATAGAAAAAATATCATGGAACACTTTCTCATGGTTCATCCCTAACCATTATCGGCAAATGTAATGAACTAGTGTGCGTGCAGTCTGTTTTACGATCTGACGTAGGAAGGGGTTGTCGGCTTTTTTTTTATAAATCTACTGTTACCGGGGTATATCTCATCTGATCAAAATCACATCAAGGCCTGTAACACAGTTTCGATTTGTTGATGAGAATCATATTGCTCACGAGATCTCGTAGTGAACGAGAGAGCCGGGAGACTTGTTTTTGCCCCCCATACGAGCACTGTAGATTATGCAATAGCATCCCCTGATCTAATTCAAAATATTAAATATTTCAAGGTACATGACTTTACATGTACATCTGATCACTGCCAAATATCTTGTCTAATTACAGTGAATGATATTATTCGAACAGAGACAAGTGACAATAATTATTTAAACAATGAACCCAGAAGCTGGATATGGGACAAACTATCAGTATTTGAATATCAAGATAGATTAGCATCTAAAACAAGTCAGGAACAGATCAAATGCTTCTTAAATAATAGTTATGCTATGGATAAAAATGGAATAAATGAGGCAGTGAATGATTTTAACAAATTAATTGACAATTCCGCTAGTCAGGTTTTCAAAAGAAAAAGAAACATTAATAAAAGGAAAACTGAACTAAAATATAGGAGGAAATGGTATGATAGAGAATGTGTAATTCTTAAAAAGGACCTCTCCAACACAGCACGCTTACTCAGTAAGTACCCATTTGATGCTAAAGTTAGAGAAATATTTTATGCCAAGAAAAAAAAATATAAGAAATTAGTTAGGAAAAAGAGATTACAAGAACAAAATTCATTAGTTACAAAATTGGCAAACTTAAAAAATGCAAATTCTCAACAGTTTTGGAAATTGATCAACCAACTTAGGGATTCAAACAAAAATAGGTCAAACCCAATTTCACCAGAAGAATGGATCAAATATTATAAACAATTAAATAACGACAATTTAAACACAAATTTACCAAATGACTTGACATCTACAATTAAATCAACAGAAAATATAGAACACATAAATAATTCATGCATACTAAACAAAGAAATAACAGATAAGGAAATAAAAATAGCAATTAGTAAACTTAAACCCAGAAAGGCAGCAGGATATGATGGGTATTGCCCTGAATTATTGAAAGACAGCTCAGATTATTTAATTAAACCTCTGAAAAAATTATTTAATAATATATTACATTCTGCTATTTACCCAGATATATGGAATATCAGTATAATTTCTCATATTTATAAAAAAGGAGACAGATCTGAACCAGATAATTACAGGGGAGTCGCAGTTTCAAGTTGTATAGGCAAAACATTTTGCACAATAATAAATATTAGGCTATGCCAATTCATAGAAAGCAAGAATATCATAAACAACAATCAGGCAGGATTCAGAAAAGGGTACCGGACAACTGATCACATTTTTGTCTTAAAAACAATAGTTCATAAATATCTGAAACAAAACAAAAAAATTTATACTTGCTTCATCGATTTTAAAAAAGCGTTTGACAAAGTGTGGAGAGAAGGATTATTCTATAAACTGCTAAATAATGGTATTACTGGAAATATCTACAAATTAATTCAAAATATGTACCAGAATACAAAGGCATGCATTCGTTTCGGTGATAAGATATCTCCGATATTTGAAACTATCACAGGTGTAAGACAGGGATGTGTTATGAGTCCAATGCTTTTCAATCTATACGTCAATGACTTAAATAGTCCAATACAAAACAATGACAAAGATCAAGTTCAACTTAATAACATCAAAATTAGCTCACTGTTTTATGCAGATGATCTAGTTTTAATATCAGAAACAAATAAAGGTCTACAGAGATCAATCAATAATTTGGAGAAATATTGCCAAAATTGGAAACTCCAAGTGAATATGTCAAAAAGTAAAATTGTAATATTTAAAAGAGGATACTTGAGAAATACTGAAAAATTTACATATCAAGGTCAAAATATTAGTTGTGTATTTTCATACAACTACCTTGGGGTATCATTACAGTCGAATGGTAAATTCAGCGACACAAGAAATAATTTGGCAGACAAAGCCACAAGAGCTTTATATGCAATGATGACTTCTGTGCCAAAAGAAACTGACTGCAAAACAATGTTACACCTATTCAAAACATGTATAAGACCAATACTATTATATGGATCAGATGTATGGGGCTTCGAAATTCAAGAAAATAATAAATGGGACATTACACCAATCGAGAAAACCCATCTGAAATTTAGTAAAAGAATGCTTGGATTGAATAAATTTTCATCAAATCTAGCTTGTAGAGCAGAAATAGGTGAACTACCATTACTAGTAGACATCAAAATAAATCTTATAAAGTATTTGGCACGGATCAAAGAACTTCCAGAATGTAATTTAACAAAACAGGCATACCATGAACAGATAAACTGCAAACTCCCATGGATTATGTCAATTTACAAAGAGTTAAATAAGGAAGATAACACATTAGATATAAAGAATATCAATGACAAATTGAATGCAACAAAACAAAATATAAAGAGAATAGGAAACAATATTAAACAAAAATATATTGAATTCTGGAAGGAGACAATTATGGATAAACCTAAGTTGAGAACATATACTCAATTCAAAACAAACTACAACTTTGAAAGTTACTTAATTATACTGAATCTAAAACATAGAATTTCTGTCTCTAGATTCCGAACAAGTAATCACAGCCTAGCAATAGAAAAGGGTAGACATACCCAACCTAAAATTTCTTTGGAAAACAGGATTTGTAAACAATGTACTTTAGCAGACATAGAAGATGAAATGCATCTCCTCATCAAATGCCCAAAATATCACACACTGCGAATGGATATATTCTCAAATATACAGTTTCCTGATGAAACAAAAACTGACCAACAGAAATTTACATACTTAATGAAAAATTCTAACACAAATGTAATCAAACTTGTTGGAGAATTTATACACAGCTCGTTCTTAATGAGAAACGAGAAAGATACTTAACAAAAACACTAAAATCTATCATTTATTATTTGCTATAGTTATTTTGTTATTTTGTTTTTTAATATCTTACTTTTGTTGCTATAAACTGATGGAAACACTGTATTTCTAAGGATGCAATAAATTATCTTTATTATTATTTATAGTTTTGTTTCATTGTCTCTCGAGAATGGGATACTGTTTTAAGGAAGACAGGTCTTGTGGTAATTTCGCCATCAATGGGACATCGATCACAACGATTGCTCAAAAAAGTTTCATTATTTGGAATCTTTTCATATTTTGCGAATACATTGTTTAATGCTATACGAAAATATAAATTGGGGCATGGGCCTATTTTTTTTTAGATAAAGGTGATATTATTGTATTTGAAATAGTGAGTTTAATACATGGGACTCTGTTGAGGGAAAAGGTAACCAGTTCAATTAAAAAAATAATCTATGCGATTTTTTTTCAAACTCGAGATAATGAAACTAAATACATAATGATAAGAATAGAACACGGACCTATTTATAAAGATATAAACATGTGCGATAGAACGTTTTCTCGCGTGAAATCGCTTGCATCTACTAATCCACGGTTAAAATTCAAGGCCGGTTCACAAAATCACATTTATCTGATCATATTAATCTGTTTAGATAAATCGCATCCATGTGAGCCGCAAAATGTGATGTTAAAAAACGGGCGCACTTGAACTCTGGCGTGCGATTATTCTAATCAGATTAATCGGAAGGTATAATCTGATGTACAATATGTTGTCCTCCGTATCGCTACACGCCATATTGTGAACTGTGCATGTGCAATTGATATTATCTCTGTAGAACTATGATGGTCTTGAGCTGATCCGAATGATAATTATTAACATAATCGCAATACGAGATTTTTTAAAAAGTAACTAAATCGAAGCGATCATGGAACAGGACAAAAATATATGCGTTCTCTCTTCTTTTCCATGCGGTGATGTACACCTGTGGTCACATTTAAAACAAACAAATCCTCGTATTCTCGGGGCGGACATCCGGTCATTTTCACGGTATGCCACTCAACCATCACGGTGAAAACAAAAGCCGAAAAATCTCAGAAAACGGTACTTTGGGAAGGTTGTTGAGACCATTCTGAACAGTGTAACAAAATTACCCTGTGTGTGTAACGCATATAAATTTGATTGTTCAGGATTACTTCAAAGTTGAGTTCCTGTTGTTTTATCGAATTTTCACCGACAATTCGATCGGCGTTCCGCGTTCCCCAGCAGTGATTACTTGAAATCGATACCGGGAAGGTGGGTTAAAAGAAAAGTTATATAGCATTTTATTATTTAATAATTTATTAAAACACACAAGTTTGTCCAACTCCCTGTGGAAATACGTGGTACAGTGGTGCGCGTCTTAGCAACGTGGAACGTCTTGTGACGTAGCTCCGCCCGAGGATTATACCTATATCGGATTGTAATTGCGTAAATAACAATGCACTTTAAAATGGGAATTGCAATAAATGCAGGTAAGGCGAGACCAAATTGCTAGATTTTCGACACAAGATGATTAAATAGAGCATTACAAGTATAGCAAAATTACGCCATCGTTCGGTCAATGGTCGACAACTTGTGACAGTGGGTCCCGGCCGGGGGTTACGGTCCCGGTAGTGGTTTGGGGTTAAATGATGAACCGTTAGGAGATACAAATTATCTCAACTCAATAACGTTTAATATTGATGTTTATTTACTCAACAGCAAACCTTCATACGTTAAACCGGAGATCATTCTATCAGGAGACGACGACGGCAATGTCTATCTGTTCACCGCCGAGGACGACAAAGATCCCAGTAATTGGAACTACGCCTATGCTAGTATTTTCGCGGCGGAAGGAATTGTTGGCTCTGTCAGTGTAAAGGATGTGGACGGTGATAACTATGAGGAATTGTTCATTCCGGCATACTCTCAGAACGAACTCCACATCATGACATTTGCCCCGTAATTATGATTGGTCTTGTGAGTGTAACTTTACGGTGGTGAAGTCGACGTTCAAGCTGTCAACACAGTTTTTTTGATTGCATAAGGAATAGTATTAATTCGATTCCTCTATCATTTGTTTTTATTTCGAAGTAAACTATCATCATATAATATCCAAATAAAAAAAACACATATGTTTTAGTATTCTTACAGCCATTCAGTATTTGTTTAAATTCTAACATTTTATAACGATTGAAGGCAGCCAAGTATTGTAACAGTTGTAATAGCTTGACATTTCAGGCTACAGTTGTAACTGCTACGAGAATAGTGGATTGCCTTGAATGTAACGTTCTGAAACATCTAGGGCTATTCACATAGTGAATATTTGATTTGTTGGGCCCACAGTTAAGATACATTGGGCGTGCCTAGTACTTCCATGGGAGACCACTTGATAAAACCAGGTAGTGGGTTTTTTTTTGTTTCATCACAGACATGTAATATATAAGAAACATTCTTTCACACTGTCAATCATTTATAGTAGAAAGTCGTGGAAAAGTTTGTATTTTGTTTAACTTAAAGAAAAGTTTTCAAATTCCCTCTAACGCTCAAATAACAAGTGGTTGATGTGGTCTGCTTTAAGCAGTTAATGCACCGCGCAAAGTTGTGCAAAGTTAACGTTGATCAAAGAGATTGCAAAGTTAGTAGATGCATTTGTATATTTGAACTATGTTCTTGGCATACCAAACCCGTCAGTTGTTAAGTCGAAAAAAATAATAAAATTAATGTAAAACGTGGAAATGATTGATTCACCACAAAATATATAGTCTCTCAATACAAAACAAACATAATTTTTGCTATACACAAATTACGCAACAAAATGAATATGTACAAAGTACAGTACTTCCTTTACTTTACTATCATAGTTTTGTTATGTTTCTACCATTAGTTGCTCTCACGACCGTGCTAAGAAAACATGCGTAAACGCTAAGCACGGGCTAGGGAATGCTAAGTAACGGGTAAAATCTGATCCGATTTAAGACGCGGTCCAGACCATTAGCACGGGCTAGGGAATGCTAAGTAACGAGTAAAATCTGATCCGATTTAAGACGCGGTCCAGACCATTAGCACGGGCTAACGAGTGTGTGCGAACTCTTTACCCAGGGCTAAGGCCCTCCATGTCGAAGTTTTGGTGTGAATATTATGCACGTGATCAAATATATACAACTTTCTCATTCCATATGACAGAGTATTAAAAATGCTACCATACAGGCTAATTTGTGGCTTGTATGTATTTAAGGAATGGGAAATGCCCTGTCGCATACGACTTGTTCACCACTTCCGTGTGACTGGGAATGTTCTAGAGCCGTACTGTGTCTGGGTGGAATTTTTAGAAGTTGGTTGAATAGGTAATAGGACACTGTAGAAGGCAATAGAAGGTAATGGAACATTCTAGAAATTTGTAGTAAGTTCCAGACTCATTATGTATGCTGATGTAATGGTCTATTTATAGACAGTGTGGGTATATATAGGGGAGTTGTTCAGCACTGAGATCAGATCGGAGATCTCGTTGAATTGTATTGGAGTTTAGGTATCTAGTTATTGGAGTAGTGAAGTTTTACCGCGTTATTGTACTTGATGTTTGCAGAGTACAATAATACCAGTACCAGTTGAAACCTCATCTGTTGGCTCCGTGTTCGTATTTTATCATCGCCGCCAGGGAAGTCTTTTTTTTTTACTGTTGCCATTTTGGTATTTGAACCATCACACCTGTACTATATCTATTACGGTAATATTACGTTGCGTGTGACATGTCCTATGTCCAGTGGAAATACATGTGTGATGTTTACCGAGTAAATGTTATTATATATGTAGGTCATTATTAAGCGCAGCATTCCACTGTGTAAATATGTGGCGAAGACAAATGGCAAGTAGAAGAGTTCATCATACGGCAGAGGGTAGATAAAAGACAAACTAAATATTTTTAATATTTTTTAAATAATTCATTTTCCTACACCTTGTGGTCGAACAGATTTTACCCAAGTTGCGTTGCAAAATTTTAGATTTTGCCTTTTATTTCACGGCAGACAGTCAAATAATATACCAACATTTTTACCTGTAATTACCCACGAATATATATATTTCCTATCTATGTTAGAATTGTGGTTAGATTAAGTGAAGTGACTGGGCAACAGTAAAAGTTCTGCCTGCTTCTAAGCTTCAAATGCAGATACTAGATACATGTATTGAAAAAAAATTGTTTCCTCACTAATGTGTCAGTCTATGCAATAATTAGAGCACACCACGATACTTTGGGGGAGTTGTTTCGGGGAGTGCTTTCTCAACACCTAGCTGTCCCGTGTCCCGTTACCTATACATATGTCTTATTTGTTATCGTATGTAAATCAGGCGGGAAATCGCTACGTTAAATACATTTGAGTAAACACTCATACTCGTAGATTGCCCGAAATCAGCTATGCGTATTCCACTAAGACTGTGAAATACACACAGCTGTTGCTAGTATTCTTGTTAATATTTGATTAGAATACCATGCACCAAATACATCACCTGTTGTGTTCATCGAAAGCGTCAGGACGAACTACGCCCGTGCCACATACTTAGTCATAATACCGCTAGCCAAGAGATTCTTTTGTGCTTCTTTTGTGTTTTGGAAATTATTTCGCGATCAGCTGGGATGTCACGTCCCGCCAAAAGTGTGAAAATTTAACTTTAATATTTGTATCAGATAAAAAAAGAAAGATCCGAGCTTTGTTACTTTACCTTGGCTCAAGCAAGACATGAATGCAAATAGTTTGTTTATTGTAACCTTAATCCCACGTGTTGTAAATATTTTGTGATAGTCTGATTTTATTTTCACGGCATAGCAACATTATTGCCAATCCCAATATTTATATTTATAATTACTGTGACCCAAATCCCACGTTATGTAAATGATACATACATGTATAGCAACATAGAATTATTACGACCATGGATATTTCACTTCTCCGGGAGAACATGCAAAAATAATATAAACAGCGCAATTTGACCAGAATTACCAATAATCCCTGTTTCTGGAACAACTCGGATAATATTATCTCCCTTGATGTTGGGCCACTAAGGGATAATATTATCCCCTTGTTCAACTCAGAGATAATATTATCTCCCATGTTGTTGAGACCACTTAGGAATAGCATTATCTTTTTTGTTTCGTGGGACCAATCAGGGATAATATTATTCCCTTTGTTCAACTCAGGGATAATACTAGTATTATCTCCAATTTGTCAGTAGCAGTAATAACCCATATAAGGCACACTTGGCAGGTTGGAGTGAAGTCCATGTATATGTCTGACGCAACACACTCTGGCATCATGTTTTCTAGTGTCACTACATCGTCATTAACCCGTAATATTAAACACACAGTAGAGCATGCAATGTAAGGGGTCAATTCCAACCCTTATCATACCCCTTTTTATGCGTTATTCGAACTTGAAGTCCAGGAACTATGTTAGATATCGTGATCTGAAGTCGGTGTGAAGTGAAAATAAACAAACTAAAAATTGAAGTTCAGTGACAAGCGTACGTACATATAGCCGTGGATTCGCGGCGTTATGGGTCCGGAAAGGTATTTTGCTTCGTCTGTCAATTATATACACATCGTCGGCATACAGCCGGACAGACAGACGAAGCAAAATACCTTACCTTCCACGGCTAAGGTCGGTAAGGTACAGAATGTTATTCTGGGAGAATTTCAGCAGAAAAGGCAACTGAAATGCCATTAGTTACATTGTGGAGAGTTAGGTTTCACGGCATGTGTTCCGGAAATGTTATTTGGAAAAATCGAAGGGTTCCTATCGATAGAGGGCCATGCAGAATAAACCAGTGGGGGGGGGGTGATTTCACAATTACAGGGGATTTCGCGCTAAATTAAACGCCCCAACTGCGCCAGTCTACTAGCAATCGCTATTTTTAGCGCTCGCAACTGACACATTTTGCTACTGGCGACTCGCAACTCACCACTCGCAACTGGTGTGTTTTTGCACCATTCTGACCCAGTGACACAACGCGCAATGCATCTTGGTTATCGAGAGGTCAAGCGTTGTGCTACGCATGTGCAGTGCAACCAATATGGCGCATAGTTCGAATGCTGCGTACCAAGACAATGAAGAAGATCGGCTCGAAAGGGAACATTTTCAGAAAGTATTGAGAACATTTCGGAAGTATAAGTAAGTAGATGGTCTTAAGTATCATTTCTATCAACTGCATGAACCAATAAAGCATATAACAACACACTGTCAATGATCGTAGCTATGATTACATTATCATTTACTGATTGAGACGTATTTGAGTATTTCCGGGTTATAAAGCATTCTCATTAAATGTAGAAGTGGATCTCGTCATTCAAATGGTACCACTGTCTAGCATACCAACTGGCTAAAATATCATCATACCACTTTTTTTTTTTTTGGTTTCAAAAAAGTTTAATATTCTTTTTGGAGAAAACTATTCTAAACAAAACACAAAAAATGTCCCATTTGTAACTATTTTCATAAGAATTAAGGCATTATTTCAATAATAATAATAATAATTGTTTTTTTTTCAATTATAAAAACTAAAAAGAATAAAAAAAATCACCTAAAATAGCAAATAATGAATTAATTGCAAATACTAGTTTAAAACACCCACGATGATTGGTGTAGAACACTCATGATGGCTGGTTTAGAACACTCATGATGACTGGTTTAGAACACTCATGATGACTGGTTTAGAACACTCATGATGACTGGTTTAGAACACTCATGATGACTGGTTTAGAACACTCATGATGGCTGGTTTAGAACACTCATGATGACTGGTTTAGAACACTCATGATGACTGGTTTAGAACACTCATGATGGCTGGTTTAGAACACTCATGATGACTGGTTTAGAACACTCATTACTGGTTTAGAACACTCATAATGGCTGGTTTAGAACACTCATGATGACTGGTTTAGAACACTCATGATGACTGGTTTAGAACACTCATGATGACTGGTGCAAAACACTCATGATGACTGGCTTAAAACACTCATGATGATTGGTCTAGAGCACTCGTGATGACTGGTGCAAAACACTCATGATGACTGGTTTAAAACACCTATGATAACTGGTTTAAAACACCCTTGATGACTGGTTTAGAACACTCATGATGACTGGTTTTGAACACTCATGATGACTGGTTTGGAGCACTTATGATGACTGGTTTAGAACACTCATGATGGCTGGTTTGGAGCACTCGTAATGACTGGTTTAGAACACTCATGATGACTGGTTTGGAACACTCATGACTGGTTTAGAACACTCATAATGACTGGTTTAGAACACTCATAATGGCTGGTTTAGAACACTCATGATGACTGGTTTAGAACACTCATGATGACTGGTTTAGAACACTCATGATGATTGGTTTAGAACACTCATAATGGCTGGTTTAGAACACTCATGATGACTGGTTTAGAACACTCATGATGACTGGTTTGGAGCACTTATGATGACTGGTTTAGAACACTCATGATGACTGGTTTAGAACACTCATGACTGGTTTAGAACACTCATGATGGCTGGTTTGGAGCACTCATGATGACTGGTTTAGAACACTCATGATGACTGGTTTGGAGCACTCATGATAACTGGTTTAAAACACCCTTGATGACTGGTTTAGAACACTCATGATGACTGGTTTAGAACGCTCATGATGACTGGTTTGGAGCACTTATGATGACTGGTTTAGAACACTCATGATGACTGGTTTAGAACACTCATGACTGGTTTAGAACACTCATGATGGCTGGTTTGGAGCACTCATGATGACTGGTTTAGAACACTCATGATGACTGGTTTAGAACACTCATGATGACTGGTTTAGAACACTCATAATGGCTGGTTTAGAACACTCATGATGACTGGTTTAGAACACTCATGATGACTGGTTTAGAACACTCATGATGACTGGTTTGGAGCACTTATGATGACTGGTTTAGAACACTCATGACTGGTTTAGAACACTCATGATGACTGGTTTAGAACACTCATAATGGCTGGTTTAGAACACTCATGATGACTGATTTAGAACACTCATGATGACTGGTTTAGAGCACTCATGATGACTAGTTTAGAACACTCATGATGACTGGTTTAGAACACTCATAATGGCTGGTTTAGAACACTCATGATGACTGGTTTAGAACACTCATGATGACTGGTTTAGAACACTCATGATGACTGGTTTAGAACACTCATGATGACTGGTTTAGAACACTCATGATGACTGGTTTAGAACACTCATGATGACTGGTTTGGAGCACTTATGATGACTGGTTTAGAACACTCATGACTGGTTTAGAACACTCATGATGACTGGTTTAGAACACTCATGATGACTGGTTTAGAACACTCATGATGACTGGTTTAGAACACTCATAATGGCTGGTTTAGAACACTCATGATGGCTGGTTTAGAACACTCATGATGACTGGTTTAGAACACTCATGATGACTGGTTTAGAACACTCATGATGGCTGGTTTAGAACACTCATGATGACTGGTTTAGAACACTCATGATGACTGGTTTAGAACACTCATGATGACTGGTTTAGAACACTCATGATGACTGGTTTAGAACACTCATGATGATTGGTTTAGAACACTCATGATGACTGGTTTAGAACACTCATGATGACTGGTTTAGAACACTCATGATGACTGGTTTAGAACACATGACTGGTTTAGAACACTCATGATGACTGGTTTAGAACACTCATGAAGACTGGTTTAGAACACATGACTGGTTTAGAACACTCATGATGACTGATTAAGAACACTCATGATGACAGGTTTAGAACACTCATGATGATTGGTTTAGAACACTCATGATGATTGGTTTAGAACACTCATGATGACTGGTTTAGAACACATGACTGGTTTAGAACACTCATGATGACTGGTTTAGAACACTCATGAAGACTGGTTTAGAACACTCATGATGACTGGTTTAGAACACTCATGATGACTGGTTTAGAACACTCATGATGACTGGTTTAGAACACTCATGATGACTGGTTTAGAACACTCATGATGACTGGTTTAGAACACTCATGATGACTGCTTTTGAACACTCATGATGACTGGTTTAGAACACTCATGATGACTGGTTTAGAACACTCATGATGACTGGTTTAGAACACTCATGATGACTGGTTTAGAACACTCATGATGACTGGTTTAGAACACTCATGATGACTGGTTTAGAACACTCATGATGACTGGTTTAGAACACTCATGATGACTGGTTTAGAACACTCATGATGACTGATTGCCATCGTACAGGGGTTTCAAAAATAGTGTTTTGATTAAGTAGGAGGCAGTATACAGATTGAAGTATAGGCTATTGCTACATTACACCATAACTGCCTTATTTATTGCAACATATTACAGCATAAATACATATTGCTACATTGTGACAGTACCTTGGTACAATCAACACTTTCAGTACAATCAACATGTTCAATCTTTCTGCGGCTGGAGTATTTAATCTCTTCCATGTCCAGTCTCTACCTGTAAATCTGTGGCGAACGGCGTTGAAAAGCGTAAACACACACACATTTTTTGCCGATACTTCTTGAAGTCTCTCCTGCATCTCACGATAAGTGATTGACAGCCTATCCACTTTTAAAAGGTTCAAAAAATTTTAAATCTCCAAGCGGTAATTTGGTGGGTCTCCCCCTATGGCCCTATTCAAGACTGATGGTTTTGTCGAACTTGTTAGTACGTATCTCAGCCATACTTTTTGGACCCCGGCTGCGGTTATTGAAAACTTACGCCCTACTGCAGGGAAAACTGCTCTCGGTACCTCGCCGGTATTCATATTACCACCACTCTCCACAATTTCCTTTATGATTATTTGAGATAAATCATCGCTGAGTGACGTTCCCTTCTGGTAGGGTCTGTTGTGACAATTATAACCAATATTACATCAGAATCTGAAACACTGACACGGACGGCGGGCACGATCAGGCTTTCTTGTCCACGTAGTTTGTAGTAAAGACGCTAAGTAAACGAAATGTTACAATGGGATCACATTTTGGTTAAAATTATAAAGAGTGCAACCTGATTTGTCTCAATGTTTGACTGTCGAATAATGCTACATTCATGCATCTAACTACCAAATCAAAACACTGTAACAGTTGTTAATGTTTTTGAAATCTGGTTACAGGAGTCATGGAATTGAAAGAGTCACTAAATGTCAATCAGACTTTCAGAGATTACCACAGAATCATCAGAAAATGTTACCAGATTTTATCCGTCATCTTGGTAGCATTAGAACCTGCATTGAACACAACTATGAATTCATATTACAGATAGTGAAGAACACGGACAATATGTTTGAAAACCGAGAAAACATACCATCGCAGGTAATGCTGTCAAAATGATGCTGTGTCAACCAAGTATTTGTTCATCCAGTGTTTTATTAATACATTCTGCATTTTTAGTATTGTAGGGTTGTTTTACAATGCATGTACTGTATTTGCTCTATATAAACTGTGTGTATACATCTGTGAATTTGGGAAGGTTCTTAATTGTGAACAAAAACATACTGTAAATATTGGGGACAGAACTGTAGTTATATTCCAGGCTTAGTCAAGCACATACAACCCCTGAGACTCCCTCAAAATCATGTCTCATAGCATATAATTGGTAAAACTCGGGCAGTGTTTTGAGCAATTCCATTGTGCTAACTCCAGGGCTCGAAATTAGCGGTAGCTACTACTTTTCAAATTCGATAGCCCAATTGACCTACCAAAAATCCTGGATGAGACAGTGTTTACTGTAGGACGAGCGATTGCCCACCTGCTACACGCGCTCTTAAAAAAATCGCCCCTTTCCTCACTGCCCATTGAATTTTTTAGTCCCCGTTCGGACGCAGTGCGAAAACGGGGACTTATGTTTTGCCCTGTGTGCGTCCGTCCGTCCGTGCGTCCGTCCGTCCGTGATCACCTGTATCTCGAACATGCATGGACCGATTAAGTTCAAACTTCACTCATACATCACACATTATATGGGACATATGCACATGCATTTTTTTCATGATCCGATTAACGATGGCCGAATAGCGGCCATTTTAAGGCCGAAAATGCATCAAAATCGCACATTTTTACCATTCCGGACCCGAATCTCAGTTATACATGGACGGATTTTGTTCAAATTTGGTACATACATTAAACATAATAGGACCTTGATGCACGTCATTTTTTTTTGGATCGGGTTCGAAATGGCCGACTGGCGGCCATTTTGTTTTAAAGAATTCAGTTCTGGATCCGTATCTGAGACATGCTTGGATTGATCAAGTTTAAACTTCATACACACAAGGTACATCATGTCACAAATATGTATGTGTATTTGTTTCATGATCTCATTAACGATAGCCAAATGGCGGCCACTTTAAGGCCGAAAATGCATTGAAATCGCACATTTTTACCATTCCGGACCCGAATCTCAGTTATACATGGACGGATTTTGTTCAAATTTGGTACATACATTAAACATAATAGGACCTTGATGCACGTCATTTTTTTTTGGATCGGGTTCGAAATGGCCGACTGGCGGCCATTTTGTTTTAAAGAATTCAGTTCTGGATCCGTATCTGAGACATGCTTGGATTGATCAAGTTTAAACTTCATACACACAAGGTACATCATGTCACAAATATGTATGTGTATTTGTTTCATGATCTCATTAACGATAGCCAAATGGCGGCCACTTTAAGGCCGAAAATGCATTGAAATCGCACATTTTCACCATTCCGGACCCGGATCTCAGTTATGCATGGACGGATTTCATTCAAATTTGGTACATACATTAAACATAATAGGACCTTGATGCACGTCATTTTTTTTTCGGATCAAGTTCGAAATAGCCGACTGGCGGCCATTTTGTTTTAAAGAATTCAGTTCTGGATCCGTATCCGAGACATGTCTGGATTGATCAAGTTCAAACTTCACACACACAAGGTACATCATGTCACAAATATGTATGTGCATTTGCTTCATGAGCTCATTAACGATAGCCAAATGGGGGCCGCTTTAAGGCCGAAAATGCATTGAAATCGCACATTTTCACCATTCCGGACCCGTATCTCAGTTATGCATGGATGGATTTTGTTCAAATTTGATACATACATTAAACATAATAGGACCTTTATGCACGTCTTTTTTTTTTTCGAATCAAGTTCGAAATGGCCGACTGGCGGCCATTTTGTTAAAGAATTCAGTTCTGGATCCGTATCCAAGACATGTCTGGATTGATCAAGTTCAAACTTCACACACACATGGTACATCATGTCACAAATAGATATATGCATTTGTTTCATGATCTGCTTAATAATAGCGGAATGATGGCCATTTTAAGGCCGAAAATGCATCAAAATCACGTATTTTCACAATTCCAGAACCGGATCTCAGTCATGCATGGATGGATTTTGTTCAGATTTAGCACAATGTGTTGTACATATGCAGGTGCATTTCAGTCATGATCTGCTTTGAATGTATATGTCACTCAAATATGAACGGAACGGGGACGTGTCATTGACAATGACTTGTTGTATGATGGCCTGTGCGTGTACATGTATTGGTCTGTGACACGCCAACTAGCTTGCTGATACAAATATCACCCTCCCATATATTTAGTTTAAAATTGTGCGTCCTTATATTTAAAAAACATTACCTTCTTCAGGTATGTGTACGTAAGTTGGAATAGCCCGCATTGAGTTTCTAGAGTGCGTGTGTGGCAGGGCGACGTGTTGAGCAACTTGCCAAGGCAACAATGAATTGTCCTTCCCGCTTGTTGCGTGATTTAATTAATTATTTTGTGCGTCCAATTTTTGATTATTACTCAGTAGTGATTATATTAACGTATAAAAAAATAAATTCGTTGAATTGTTATGAAATGCAGCTTAGTTTCATCGTAAGTGAATTAAACACTCCATGCAGGAGAATATGAGCCATGTTTTGACCTGGGACAGAGTTCTTTGACCTGATAATCGCAAATTAACTAAACAAAATGGTGGATGATGCCAACATGCTCAAATTACCATAGCTCATTTTAATATGTTAATGTTATTGAACACAACACGGAAGAAATTTGCTGATATTGTAGTACGATCTTTTGGCTCTGATTTAGATGGAAAAAACGCATGATTTTTTTTAAAACAAAAAATTTGTTCTTTTCAAAAGATAAACTAAGCATTTGAAGAATAATTTAACATTGTTTATAGTAATAACAGCTCATTGTCGAAAATCATACACTTGAATAGGCGTCAATGGCTATGGTAAAACTTAAATTAGACTATTTTAGGCGTCCGGAATGATTTAAATATCCAATTAGGCTACACCGATTTAATTTTATGGATGACATCCGCGCGCGCATTAGTTTTCGCCTGTTCTCAAAAAAAAAAAAAAAAATCTCGATGACGAGTCTCCACAGATCGGTTTTCTGTTCGGAACTTGCCGACTCATATTGTCGCAAAGTGCCGACTTGTCTTAAAACTTGTTTTGGACTACCTCAAAACCAAACTCCGCACAGTTAGATGCGCGTTATGTAAAGCGCAAAGACCTATGGGAAAGAGATTGCCTCAAAACATGCAAATTTTGCCATAAATGATCCAACATGGCGACCACACCACCAAAATACGTGAGCATAAAAGTTCAGAGGTGAAACGGAGGGATTGTTGTAGACTGGTACGCAATTGACGTTGGCCAGGGAGACGTTTACACAGCCATACGAGAGGTCGGTAGCGGCAAGCGAGTTTTGCCCTGACAACTTTGAGAAAATATTGTCCAGAGTGGCTGTCCCGCGTTTCTTCTGCAATGATGAGAGAAATGGGAGAGGAGTGGAGGTGTATGGTGGCCTAAAAGTCGGTCAGGCAACAAATCAGTTCGGTTGCTTTGTCCGCATTGAAGTCGACGAAACTGCAACGAAAGCAGCAGAAGCTCCTTGGCCAAAGTTCCCTTATTTTTTTTTTTTCATTTTCTGATTCAGATAATTTGCTTGCACACACATTCAGTAATATTTTGATCATATGACCCATTTTCATCAAGATACATGTACGTAATTTTCTGCATCCAAATTTTTGTTGACTTTCTGTTGGTGTTTTTTTTTTTCAATATCGAGCCTCTTATAATTTGTTACATAGTTGAAGTAGTTCTAGAGCATTTGTGTCTACACTTAGTCTATCTGAAGTGTCACTTTAAAAGCTGTAGTTTGAATGTCAAAGAAGTTAATTTCCAGGTTGCTGTTGACAAACTCATTTTTCATTTTTAATTATTTATTTTTTTTCAATACAACAACACAGTAAGTTTTTCTTTATTATTGAGTTGATGTGTATGCCTCTTGCCTTTTCAAAATCAAAAGTGATGATACCTGTGACAGTAATAAAGTACGAAATGTGTGCCTGTCAGCATGTGCCTCCTACAAATTAAGACTTGTTTTTTTTTTGATACACTGTGGTTAAATTCGTAATAATAGCTCCGTAGTCCTGTTGTTTTAGCAGCATTTTTTTTTTTGGCCGAATTTTTTTTTTTTCGACCTCTCGCATTAGTTTTGGGGTCTTCAGAAGATGTCATCCATAAAATTAAATCAGTGTGGTCTTACGCCAAAATATTTATTAAAAAAAAAGCGATTTTTTATTTTAAAAACCAAACTGCTGTTCATCGGCCAAGGGCGAATTTACGACAGAATCCAGTACATTGTATAGACAGGATTACGTTACCGTAGTGTAAGTTCTGAGTGTGTGAAAATTGACTGACCTCAATTAAGGGTCATTTGCAACAAAGTTGCCAAAATGTGACCTCAAATTAGCACCAGTCAGAAATGAAAATGTATCAAAGTGACGCCTATATGAGGTATTATAATAAACAATGAAGACAATTTATTTTTTGTGGCAGTTCACGTTTTGTGACAACAAGATTGAGTCCTTGTCTATAGGAAATTAGTATTGGTACATTCAAATATATGAAACATTATCTACCTGTCAAAAAGATGTACTGAACATGACATTTGTTACAGAAAAAATATTCTTTTTTTAGTCCCCGTTCGGACGCAGTCCGAAAACATGGACTGACTTATGTTTTGACCTCCGTGTCCGTGTGTGCGTGTGTCTGTGCGTGTGTCCGGACCTGTATCTTAGAAATGCCAGGACCAATCACAATCAAACTTCACACATACATCATACATGATATTATACATATGCCTGTCAATTTGTTCTAGATCTGATTCAAGATGGCCGAATGGCGGCCATTTTTGTGCTAAAAATCATCAAAATCAAGCTTATCTCGGCTGTTTACAGATGGATTTTGTTTAAACTTGGTATATACATGTACATTAGACATTATAGGACCTTGATACACATCATTTTGTTTTACGATCTGATTCAAGATGGCCGAATGGCAGCCATTTTTGTGCTAAAAAATACTAAACATCAAGCATTTCTCGGCTGTTTACAGATGGATTTTGTTCAAACTTGGTATATACATTAGAGGGACCTTGATGCAAATAATTTTGTTTTTCAGATAAGATTCAAAATGGCCGACTGGCGACCATTCTGTATTAATGAATGTGGTTCTTGTGCCATATCTCTAACTTGCTTTCACTGATAATTTTTTAGAATTTGAAATATTCATTATACATCATGTCATAGATAAACAGATATATTGGTTTGACTATCCTATTCAAAATGGTCGAATGGTGGTCATTTTTGTGCTAAAAAATCATCAAATATCTAGCATTTATGGGTGGATTTCGTTCAAACTTGGTACATACATTAGACATTACGGGTGCCTGGTGCTCGTCATTTAATTTTTCAGATTGGATTCAAATGCTTTGACTTATTATATTTAAATTTTATATATTCATTATACATCATGTTATATATATACATGTATTCAAAATGGCTGATTTTAAATGCTGTTCCAGAGCAAGATCTCTTATATGGACAAGTACTTGTTTGACGATCAGATACAAATGTCAATCATTTTATGTTAAAAATCATATTCCTGACATGATTATATTCCAGCTATATTACTATAAACAAAACTATATATCTTAAATTTGATAACTAACGGGGACTGTGCCATGCATGGCTTGTTATTTTTACGGCATAAATACTGCTTTAAAAACTTTGGGCTACCAGTGATTGATCTTGGGCTACCAGATTTAAAAAGTGATAGCCATGATGGACTACCAAAAAAATAAAAAGTTAATTGCGAGCTCTGAACTCTAATTGCAGTTTAGTGTGTATGAGTGCTATAACCAATCTTACAACTATAAACCACTTACTACTCTGAATTTTGCCAGGCTCAGCCCATCTGCCCTGTTCCATACTTTGCATGCTAATGTGACTAAGGGATAAATAAGTATGGACGACAGAGGTATAATTAGCTGGTACTACGAATTCCCGTACTGAGTTTATTTACCAAGATTACACAGGAGAGTGACACTGTAAATTACAGGAACTAAAAACCTAAAAGATATGAAAATACAATAATTTTATATTGAGAAAATTAACGATAATTCAAAATAAAAAAAATACATTTCACACTAATACTGGAGTCGCCATTCAATGAAAGCGAACAAAAGATTAGTTAAAGCACATGTCAGGAACAAATGGGTGCATGGTCATGGAAGCACATGGCCAGAACAATAGAAACAATCTACATACCCTGTCAGTTGGTCAAATCTAACAAATTCCACACAGTTTGGCTTGTACCGGGGTAGGAGTTAAAACTTTCTACGCAGTTGAAATAAGCTGGATGGTTCAGTGGTCAGAGAGGTGAAAGGACAAGATGCTCCTCAGACGAGTCCAGTGATGTTACTGACCCAAACTGACTTCTCACTGCTTAGTTTTATGGGAAATATGCAAATTACTTCTACTTACTCATTGTGCGTCCTTTGGCAATTTTCCATAATAACTAATAAATTAAATTACTGAAAATACACAAATCATATATCTTAAATAAATGGTTTAAATACATATCTACATTATCAAAAAAAGTCAGTAGAAATAATGAAAAATATTACAGATTAAAGGGGCACTGAACTGTGGAGTTTATTTCACGGACTTAATGTGATTTTAATCAAGTCTGAATAAAAATTTGAACTATCCTTTGAGCTTATTGTTTTTTATAACGATTTAAAAAAGACACGCAAAGCAGACGACATTTGCCCCGTTTCACACGGAGAGCCGCTGCTGGGGGTCCATTGTTTCAGTGACGTAGTTAATGAACCACCCTGATTGGTCAACGCTATAGTCCATGTTTTCACTGTATTGCTTGCCAAACTTGTAGTGTTATCTATGGCAGATTCAAGCGACTATGATTATGACAGCTCTAGTGAAACTGAAATTGTAGTTGATAGTGTCTCTGTTGTCAAACCCTACCAGTTTGAGACGAAATACTGGCCTGGAGAGGAAAGAGAGAGTAGCAATGATACGGACACTGACAGCCCGAGTATAGATACGGAGGAAACTGGCGAGTAGAGAGGCTTAATACGATAGACTGGTGTACTTGCAAAAAGTGCTTGCCGATGTCATCGCCTGTAGTCTATTTGGAATTTCGAAATGTCAGGATTGGATGTAAAATGTGAAAATAACGCAGGGACAGTGTCAGACCTCAGTTTTCTTTTATGGGTTGTGCGAAGAACTTCATGCTGAAAAAATAGAAGAACTAAGTTAACATAAATTTATGTTAATAAATACAATTTTAAAAATAAAATACAGAGAAAAAAATAGTAGGGGCCTGTGTGCCCTACTTTAGTAGAACAATCCCCGGAACAACCTGAACAACTCATTGCGCCATGGCAGAATTTTTATGTTTTCCTAGTCTTCGTGTTTATTGTACCATGGACCTACTGGAGGCCCGACTAGAGGAACACCGCCACGAACTCCCAACTGTTTATGTTAGGCTTGACCATTTCTAACACTGAAAGCGTTTACTGAAAGTTATAATGAATACTACGATATTACCAACAAAGTGTAGCACAGAGTGTGTGCAATTTCCGCCTGTACATAAAGAAGTGCCGTGATCGAACCTGTGAAACCAAACATTTCTTATGACAGGTTTCCGAAATGATAGAATAAGATAATTTTCAAAATCAATTATAGACTGGCCACGTGGGGTTATTTTTCACACACCATATAATCCACAGAAATGTGATATTTTTGCTCAATATTTTGGCTTACCAAATGTGTGTCATTTCCGCCCTTCTCTGAGTCACACTGATTAGTGCCTACGATTGCGACACCACTTTACTAGACTTAATATTTATTTTTTCTCTTGTACAATCACCACAAATGGCTCAAAATGTTAATTTAACTTTGGGTATTTTTTCATAGCACCGACATTTTTAGCTCTGCTGTTGACTTTGTCGCGGGAGCTTATCATATGAGTGATTGTTCGTCCGTCGTCATCCATGTCAATGTTTTACTTTTTCGACTTCTTGAAAACTACAAGCCTGAATGTTCTGATACTTGGTGTATATGTACCTTGGGTAGACCTCTCTCAGATTTGTTCATTTCATGATCATACATGTATCTTCAATTCTCTAATTTTGGTGAATATATTTTTGTCATTTTTGATAAAAAGTGATATTTTCGACTTCTTGTTAAAAAACGCAAGTCCAATTGCTTTGATATTAAATATATAGGTACTACATGTGCACCTCTCTCAGATTTGTTCATTTTGTAATGATATTTTCAATTCTCTAATTTTGATGAATATTTTTGTCATTTTGGGTAAAAAGTGATATTTTCTTCTTGTTAAAAACCACAATCATTTATGGTGAAAAATGATATTTTTGAATATTATTCATTTTCTAATGATATCTTCTGTTCTTTAATTGCCATGTGCATTGCTAACAACGGAGCTATCTCAGCCGATAGGCTGCTAGTTTTGTTTTTATTATAACACAACTTAATTACATCAAATCTCTCTCGAAGCAGTCATCTCCAAAATGTTCTGAACATGGCCTGGTATGAGCATTTACGACGAGATTCTTTCTTCTGCCTGCCAATTTTTCGCAGCCAATGGTCCCTTGGTTCCTTTTCTCGCTTGGAATTGGGTAAAATGTAACACTGTTGAATCATTGTTGTAGCCAAAGGTGGAACACATCACCATGATGTACATACATGATGTAGTTGATACAAGAACATTTTTATATTACTGTCGACGCTGAGCACATAAAAGCAGCACTACCAATAGTTTCTGGCATACTTCCAATTGACCAATCAGGGTGTTTCATTAACAACGTCACTGAAACAATGGACCCTCAGCAGTGGCTCTCCATAAGAAACGGGGCAAATGTCGTCTGCTTTGCATGTCTTTTTAAATCATTTTAAAAAACAATAGACTCATAGGATAGTTCAAATTGTTATTCAGACTTGATTAAAATCACATTAAGTTCGTGAAATAATCCCTAAAATTCACAGTTCAGTGCTCATTTAATTAGCACCCTTAATGGCCGACTTCACTTAGCTCACACTAATACAGTGGGAAGCCAACCTACCTTGTTCCATACTTTGCATACTAATATAGTGGGAAGCCAACCTACCCTGTTCCGTACTTTGCATACTAATATAGTGGGAAGCTAACCTACCCTGTTCCATACTTTGCACGCTAATATAGTGGGAAGCCAACCTACCCTGTTCCATACTTTGCATGCTAATACAGTGGGAAGCTCACCTGCCCTGTTCCATACTTTGCATACTAATATAGTGGGAAGCCAACCTACCCTGTTCCGTACTTTGCATACTAATATAGTGGGAAGCCAACCTACCCTGTTCCATACTTTGCACACTTATATAGTGGGAAGCCAACCTACCCTGTTCTATACTTTGCACACTTATATAGTGGGAAGCCAACCTACCCTGTTCCGTACTTTGCATACTAATATAGTGGGAAGCCAACCTACCCTGTTCCATACTTTGCACACTTATATAGTGGGAAGCCAACCTACCCTGTTCCATACTTTGCATGCTAATACAGTGGGAAGCTCACCTGCCCTGTTCCATACTTTGCATACTAATATAGTGGGAAGCCAACCTACCCTGTTCCATACTTTGCACACTAATATAGTGGGAAGCCAACCTACCCTGTTCCATACTTTGCATGCTAATACAGTGGGAAGCCAATTTGGCTTGATCCAAACTTTGCATGCTAATACAGTGGGAAGCCAATTTGGCTTGATCCAAACTTTGCATGCTAATACAGTGAAATGCCCACCAGTAATACTTTGCATGCTACTACATTGAAGAGCCCACCAGCAATACTTTGCATGCTAATACAGTGGGAAGCCAACTTGGCTTGATCCAAACTTTGCATGCTAATACAGTGAAATGCCCACCAATACTACTTTGCATGCTAATACAGTGAAATGCCCACCATTAATACTTTGCATGCTACTGCATTGAAGAGCCCACCAGCAATACTTTGCATGCTAATACAGTGGGAAGCCAACTTGGCTTGATCCAAACTTTGCATGCTAATACAGTGAAATGCCCACCAATACTACTTTGCATGCTAATACAGTGAAATGCCCACCATTAATACTTTGCATGCTACTGCATTGAAGAACCCACCAGCAATACTTTGCATGCTACTGCATTGAAGAGCCCACCAGCAATACTTTGCTTGCTAATACAGTGAGAAACCCACTTGCCTTGATACATAATTTGCATGCTAATACAGTGAAATGCCCACCATTAATACTTTGCATGCTAATACAGTGAAATGCCCACCAGTGAAATGCCCACCAGCAATACTTTGCTTGCTTGAGAAGCCCTGGTCCATACTTTGCATGCTAATACAGTATTGTTCGATGTCTTATTTCTTACCATTAATAGACATTTTACATGGTATAAATACAGGATTCTGATTTGATTGTGCCTCTGACATCTATTGAGATGGATAAAGTCCAGACAACACTGAGACAGTTTGTGCGAGACTGGTCAGAAGATGGACAAAAAGAAAGGGATACTGACTATAAGCCAATCATTGAAGAAATCATGAAAAGATTTCCTCCAGACAAGTGGTATGTATGAAATTGAATGTAATTTCTAAATATTTCTTGAATTATGTACAGGTTGGGCTTACATGATTCAAGAAATATTAACACTTCAAAATAACCTTCTAATGAACGTGAACATGTTTTATTTTGAAAAACCCTAATTTAGTATGACATCTGAATGATCTAAACTGTGTGTATATCAATGTTAAATTGCTCTCAAATCTAGATAGAACAAAAACAAAGTGTTTTGCAAAGTTGCATTGTTAATTGTAACTGTTCAAAATGTTCCACCAAACTTAGGACATTCAAAGGATTAACCTTTTCACCACCAGACTTTCTCACCCAAATTTGTATGGACTTTTTTCTTATATTCTACAGAATTTCTGGAAATGAACCTTAGTAGCATAAACAATTAGTGTAATGTGTACTGATAAAATATAAGTTCATCTAATACTGTGTTCACACATGTGTCGAAAAGTTGGTTTGCAGACCAGCTTTATAGTTAAGCTGGCTTTGAATCACGTATGAACAAGATAAGCCAGCACAACGTAGGTTTAGTTTGAGACGGCCTAAAATGGTAAGTCTCAACCGGCACCCCAAACTTACAGAAATAGTTTTAGCACAGGTTAAGCTGCCTTAAAAGCACGCCCTCAATGTCAGCCTTGCTCTGGAGTTCCATTCATTGTGAGTATTTTAAATAAACATTCGATAACAATGCAGACACAGTTTAGTCTTTATACACATATTAACTCAGAACCAATTAAAACCACTGATAAGAATTGTTTACCAAGTTGGTCAAGCCAGCTCTGTGGCACACATGTGAACACAGTATAAAATAGATCTAAGTAGATCATTTGCATAATGTCCACCAATCATACTTAGTTTCAATGAACTTGCTATCAACATTTTACAAATTTATGTTAATTTCACATGGATAAACTATTACATTCATTAGTGGGTGTGGCTCAGGGCAGTACAAACCACAATGTTGTGACATGGTGGTTTATGATGGGTTTAAACGTATAATTTCATTGTTACTATTTCCATCAGTTGGACAATCACTGCATAAACATTGATTTAGTGTTTCATGAATAAAACATAAAATAATTGATATCCTTTTACAGTGATGTGAGTAAAATCAGTGTTCTTGTACCTGGTGCTGGTTTAGGAAGACTTGCTTATGAAATAGCTGGGAAGGGTTATATATGTCAAGGAAATGAAATCAGTCTATTCATGTTATTTTCTTCTAACTTTATTCTTAACAGGTAAATGTTTTTCTTTTTTATATAGAACCATATGTGACCACAATTATCACCTTCTCTCTTTATAAGTATGTGTTAGCAAGTACATGTAGCAGCGTTTGCACCATAAAACACTGTTACAGTAATAATACTTTATAGCACTGTGTTAGTACTCTGTATCACTGTGTTAGTACTATGTATCACTGTGTTAGTACTATGTAACACTGTTAGTACTATGTAACACTGTGTTAGTACTATGTATCACTGTGTTAGTACTATGTATCACTGTGTTAGTACTATGTATCACTGTGTTAGTACTATCCCTGTGTTAGTACTATGTATCACTGTGTTAGTACTATGTATCACTGTGTTAGTACTATGTATCACTGTGTTAGTACTATGCATCACTGTGTTAGTACTATGTATCACTGTGTTAGTACTATGCATCACTGTGTTAGTACTATGTATCACTGTGTTAGTACTATACATCACTGTGTTAGTACTATGTATCACTGTGTTAGTACTATGTATCACTGTGTTAGTACTATGTAACACTGTTAGTGCTATGTAGCACTGTGTTTGTACTATGTATCACTGTGTTAGTACTATGCATCACTGTGTTAGTACTATGTATCACTGTGTTAGTACCCCGGTACTATGCATCACTGTGTTAGTACTATGTATCACTGTGTTAGTACTATGTATCACTGTGTTAGTACTATGTATCACTGTGTTAGTACTATGTAACACTGTTAGTGCTATGTAGCACTGTGTTTGTACTATATATGTAGCACTGTGTTAGTACTATGTAGCACTGTGCTAGTACTATGTAGCACTGTGTTAGTACTATGTAGCACTGTGTTAGTACTATGTAGCACTGTGTTAGTACTATGTATCACTGTGTTAGTACTATGTATCACTGTGTTTGTACTATGTATGTAGCACTGTGTTAGTACTATGTATCACTGTGTTAGTACTATGTAACACTGTTAGTGCTATGTAGCACTGTGTTTGTACTATATATGTAGCACTGTGTTAGTACTATGTAGCACTGTGTTAGTACTGTAGCACTGTGTTAGTACTATGTAGCACTGTGTTAGTACTATGTAGCACTGTGTTAGTACTATGTAGCACTGTGTTAGTACTATGTATCACTGTGTTAGTACTATGTATCACTGTGTTAGTACTATGTATCACTGTGTTTGTACTATGTATGTATCACTGTGTTTGTACTATGTATGTAGCACTGTGTTAGTACTATGTAGCACTGTGTTAGTACTATGTAGCACTGTGTTAGTACTATGTAGCACTGTTAGTACTATGTATTACTGTGTTAGTACTATGTATCACTGTGTTAGTACTATGTATCACTGTGTTAGTACTATGTATCACTGTGTTAGTACTATGTAACACTGTTAGTGCTATGTAGCACTGTGTTTGTACTATATATGTAGCACTGTGTTAGTACTATGTAGCACTGTGTTAGTACTATGTAGCACTGTGTTAGTACTATGTAGCACTGTGTTAGTACTATGTATCACTGTGTTAGTACTATGTAGCACTGTGTTAGTACTATGTAGCACTGTGTTAGTACTATGTAGCACTGTGTTAGTACTATGTATCACTGTGTTAGTACTATGTAGCACTGTGTTAGTACTATATATGTAGCACTGTGTTAGTACTATGTAGCACTGTGTTAGTACTATGTAGCACTGTGTTAGTACTATATAGCACTGTGTTAGTACTATGTATCACTGTGTTAGTACTATGTATCACTGTGTTAGTACTATGTATCACTGTGTTAGTACTATGTAGCACTGTGTTAGTACTATGTAGCACTGTGTTAGTACTATGTATCACTGTTAGTACTATGTAGCACTGTGTTAGTACTATGTAGCACTGTGTTAGTACTATGTATCACTGTGTTAGTACTATGTAGCACTGTGTTAGTACTATATATGTAGCACTGTGTTAGTACTATGTAGCACTGTGTTAGTACTATGTAGCACTGTGTTAGTACTATATAGCACTGTGTTAGTACTATGTATCACTGTGTTAGTACTATGTATCACTGTGTTAGTACTATGTAGCACTGTGTTAGTACTATATATGTAGCACTGCCATTTTATTTAAGTGTGTTTCTGACCTGTTTCTGACCAATAACATGTCCAGGTGCACTATGATTGGTTGACTAAACTTGTCAGAGGGATCTCATTGAAATCTTCTTATATATGCGTTGGTTCGGTTGTACATGTATGTAGCAATATGGTGTACGTAATAATAATCAAAACAATTACAAACTATTTGGTGTCCATTCACCATATTGTGATGCCTATTTACCATATTGTGATGCCTTTTCACTATATTGTGATGCCTATTCACTATATTGTGATGCCTATTCACCATATTGTGATGCCTATTCACTATATTGTGATGCCTATTCACCATATTGTGATGCCCATTCACCATATTGTGATGTTTATTCACTATCTTGTGATGCCTATTCACCATATTGTGATGCCTATTCACTATATTGTGATGCCTATTCACTATATTGTGATGCCTATTCACCATATTGTGATGCCTATTCACCATATTGTGATGCCTATTCACTATATTGTGATGCCTCTTCACCATATTGTGATGCCTATTTACCATATTGTGATGCCTATTCACCATATTGTGATGCCTATTCACTATATTGTGATGCCTCTTCACCATATTGTGATGCCTATTCACCATATTGTGATGCCTATTCACTATATTGTGATGCCTATTCACTATATTGTGATGCCTATTTACCATATTGTGATGCCTATTCACCATATTGTGATGCCTATTCACCATATTGTGATGCCTATTTACCATACCATTATGCCCATTCACCATATTGTGATGCCCATGCACCATATTGTGATGCCTATTCACTATATTGTGATGCCTATTCACTATATTGTGATGCCTATTCACTATATTGTGATGCCTATTCACTATATTGTGATGCCTATTCACCATATTGTGATGCTTATTCACCATATTGTGATGCCTGTTCACCATATTGTGATGCTTATTCACCATATTGTGATGCTTATTCACCTTATTGTGATGTCTATTCACCATATAATTATGCCTATTCACCATATCATGTTGCCTATTCACCATATTGTGATGCCCATTCACCTTATTGTGATGCCTATTCACTATATTGTGATGCCTATTCACCATATTGTGATGCCTATTCACCATATTGTGATGCCTATTCACTATATTGTGATGCCTATTCACCATATTGTGATGCCTATTTACCATATTGTGATGCCTATTCACCATGCCATACTGTCAGACTCTTTCAAATATTTTATGTTAATCACTGTGAATGTAGTACCTTGTTAATTCTATAGTAGAGCAATGGTTAAAATAAAAGTGAATATTGACTAGTAATCCTATTTCAGATCTACAGGCAGCAAGTATCTCACTATATATCCATGGGTGCATAGTTACTGTAATAATATGTGTTTAGAAGACCAGCTCCATCCAGTTGAGATTCCAGATGTCAATCCAGCTGATTTACAACCATCTGCAGCATTCTCTATGGCAGCTGGTGACTTTGTAGAAGTCTATAAAGATGAAGGTAAGGACATATCAATCCAGCTGATTTACAACCATCTGTTCTGTTCTGTTGGAGTGAATCTACATTTTTTTTTTTTATATTTTGTATTTCAGATTCCTGGGACTGTGTTGCTACGTGTTATTTTATTGACACTGCTCATAATGTGCTGGCATATATTGAAACTATATATAATATTTTGAAACCTGGTGGTTATTGGATAAATCTAGGTGAGCAATTAATAATTGATTATTCCATTCACTGACATTTTTAGCTCCGCTGTGGGCAAGGTCGACACAGCGGACCTGTTCATATTACTGATTGTCCGTCGTCGTCGTCAACTTTACAATTTCAACTTCTTCTTTGAAACCGCATGTCAAAATGTTTTCAAATTTGATATGCAAGTACCTTGGATGATTTGTTCTCAGATTTGTTCATTACATGTCAAATTCTCTATTTTTCTTGAATATCTTCTTCATTTTTGGTAAAAAGTGATATTTTTGACTTCTTGTCAAAAACCGCAAGTCCAACTGCTTTTATATTACATATATAGGTACTACATGTGGACCTTTCTAAGATTTGTTCATTTTGTAATGATATCTTTAATTCTCTAATTTTGATGAATATTTTTATAATTTTTGGTAAAAAGTGATATTTTAAACTTCTTGTTAAAAACCAAAAGTGCAATTGCTTTGATATTACATATATAGGTACTACATGTGGACCTCTCTTAGATTTGTTCATTTTGTGATGATATCTTCTATTCTCTAATTCTATAATTCTCAATTGCTTTGATATTACATATATAGGTACTGCATGTGGACCTTTCTCAGATTTGTTCATTTCGTGATGATATCTTCAATTCTCCAATTTTGGTGAATATTTTTATAATTTTTGGTAAAAAGTGATATTTTCAACTTCTTTTAAAAAATCAATCCAGTCCAATTGCTTTGATATTACATATATAGGTACTACATGTGAACCTCTCTCAGATATTTTTGTGATGATATCTTCAATTCTCTAATTTTAATGATGTTTTTCTGGCATTTTTGGTAAAAAGTGATATTTTTGAATTTTTGTTGAAAACAGCAAGTCCGGTTGCTTTGATACTTTACATATTGTTCATTTTCTAATGATATCTTCAGTTCTTCAATTGAAATGTGCATTTCTAACAGCGGAGCTATCTCATCTGACAGGCTGCTTGTTAATTCGGTCTCCGTCCATGGGTCTGTGCGTCCATGCATCCGTGCGTCTGTCCGGAGTCATATCTCAGAATCCCTTGGACCGGCAGGCATCTTGTTTTTGTTTTTTTATGCGGTATCTTGTAAGTGCTCTGTCAATTTTCATTCAAATTTGGCACATACATGTACTTTATACATGTTAGGATGCATGTCCATGACAATTTGGTTCAAAATCTGGTCAAGGATGGCCGATTGACAGCCATCTGACTTTTTGGTCTTACTACTATATTTCCACAATTTATGTACCATATTCATTCGTATTTGGCACATACATCATACATATCAGTGTGTTTCATAATCAGATCAAAGATGGCCAAATATGTCAAGCACAAAGAGAACTTTCAAATATTTAACGAGGACTGTGTCATTTTCAATGACTTGTTTGTAGTAAGATCTAGTATTTTACTGCCTGTTATATTTTCATGTGTCTGGTGTCCTAATATAAGCCATGGTTTATATTACAATGTATAAATTACAAAATTTGGATCAAAAGCTCAAGTTCGGGGTACAGTTTCTATTACGTAATTAGGTGTTACGAAATGTTGAAAAATTCCAGTAAAAAAAATTGTACACATGATAAAAAAATATATATATTTAATGTAATATAATTTTCTTGGTATCGAAAAGTATATTCTAACAGAAGTTTCAAATAAAAACAAACATGAATGCACTGCTTAGTAGCAAACAATCACGGTACGGTAGCGCAATCTGGCCATGCTGCAGTTCACAACTGAAGTGTTGAAATTGGTGATTATTATTCAGTAGTGATTATAATAACGCACGAAAAATAAGTCCATTGAACTGTTATAAAATGCAAGTAAAATTCAACTTTAGTTTTATCGTAAGCGAATGATTTCAGTCACATGTAAACGGTTGATACAATACGATATTCGCCATGTTATGAATGCGCACAAGACGTGTTTATTGACCGGATAGGTCAAGTCGCTAATTAACCAATTGAAATGCTGGATGGTGCCCACGTGTCTTAATTACCATAGCTCATTTAAATATGTTAATGACAGTTCAGCGACCTCATAGTGATCGCTACACAGAAGAGATTTACCGATAATGTAGTGCGATCTTTTGGCTTTGATTTCCATGGGAAAACTGCATAATTTTTTTTTAATTAAGAAATCATTTGTTCTCTAAAGATAAACTGAGCATTGAAGAAGAATTTAACACTTTTACGGTGATAACAGCTCATTGGTATGTGCATAGGGCAATATTGATATGTGCATAGGGCAATATTGGTATATGCATAGGGCAATATTGGTATGTGCATGGGTAATATTGGTATATGCATAGGGCAATATTGGTATGTGCATAGGGCAATATTGGTAGGTGTATAGGGCAATATTGGTATATGCATAGGGCAATATTGATATGTGCATAGGGCAATATTGGTAGGTGTATAGGGCAATATTGGTATATGCATGGGGCAATATTGGTATGTGCATGGGTAATATTGGTATATGCATAGGGCAATATTGGTATGTGCATGGGGCAATATTGGTATATGCATAGGGCAATATTGGTATGTGCATGGGGCAATATTGGTATGTGCATGGGGCAATATTGGTATGTGCATGGGTAATATTGGTATATGCATAGGGCAATATTGGTATGTGCATGGGGCAATATTGGTATATGCATAGGGCAATATTGGTATGTGCATGGGGCAATATTGGTATGTGCATGGGACAATATTGGTATATGCATAGGGCAATATTCGTATGTGCACCATTCAGTATTGGTATGCAATCCTCATCTCACATAAGGTGCACTTTAATTGGTTGACCTCAGATGTAGTTATAGTTAAATAATAACACATGCTTGTGAGGGCAATATCACAATTTGTTGCCTGCCCAAGGGATTGTGGTCATGAGCGTAATATTGATGATACCAGAGCCGAAGGCATCATAAATATTATGGTCATGACCAACAGCCCGAGGGCAGACAGCAAATTGTGATATTGCCGGAATAACCATGTGTTATTTATTTTATCACATCGAAAAGATATACACTATGACAACCACATCTACCATATATCACTCACACCCGCTCTCTTACAAAATAACAACACTTTTATTTGAAGTATGTTATATTTTATTTAATAATATACTTAACAACATACATACATTGTTTGCTGAAAAAAAAATACACTCAGTAAATGTTATTTTCAGACACGGATACTCTTTTTAGTAACCGTATTTCAGCAGTGTGAATCACTCAAATTATCGAGAATAACATTTTTGAGAAATTCTCAAACATAAGTTATTTGATCACTCTACAGATAAAAATGTCGTGGAAATGACTGAATTTACCTTCTCATGAACGTACCACACCACAAGCCACACAGCTTTGTTTAGAACGTTTTCGGTTAGCATCGGCGTGAAACGCGTAGAAATGCTCACAACGTAGAACTCGCTGCAGCGAACCCGGCTGCGATGTTTCAGTGGCAGCTTTTCCGTACATTTTTGCTTCATATAAAAAATATCCTAAACATCAAAACAGAGTATCTTACTTAATATCCATTATGGCACGTTCACCGTCTATTTTGGATGGCTGAAGTTCCTTCAATACCTTGAAAGCAACCCCCAAAACAACGGCGGCCTCAAGCTGGGCAGCACCAGTGTAGCGAACGACAATTTGTTATGCACAGTATCGTTGCACAGTAGTTTCAGTGACGTCATTCATGCGATATACCCATGTAATATCCATTTTTATTCAATGTCATGTGACCCTGTCTCAACCAATCACAGCATGCATAACAACAGTGAGATGTGATAAATATAGTTATAGGCACTCTGACATTTTTATCTGGAGAGTGATCAAATAACTTGCTTTTGAGAATTTCGCAGTTCATTTCAAAAATGTAATTCTCGATAAATCGAGTGATTCACACCGCTGAAACACTGTTACTAAAAGAGTATCCGTGGCCGAAAATAACATTTACTGTTTGTATTTTGCAGTTTTTTGAGTAATGTGAAACTTGTTATAATAGATAAAATAAAATATTGCATACTTCAAATATAAGTGTCGTTATTTTGCGGGCGAGTGGGTGTGAGTGATGTAAGTTCGATGTCATTGTGCGTGGTTGATGTCTGTTCGATGTCATAAAATAAATAACACATGGTTATTCGAGCAATATCACGATTTGTTGTCTGCCCTCAGGCTGTTGGTCATGACCATATTATTGATGATGCCTTCGCCTTCGGCTCTGGTATCGTCAATATTATGGTCATGACCACCATCCCTTGGGCAGGCAACAAATCGTGATATTACCCTCACACATGTGTTATTATTTAATTATATTAGTCCCCTGACAACAGGAATTACAGAAGAACAGAATCTTTTACCCACATCAGATTTTGATCAGATTGATACATTCACATTATTTCCAAGAACTATTTGTTCAAGTTTCATTAACATGATTAATTTTTTTTAGGACCACTTTTGTATCACTTTGCTGGTGTGAAGCATGAAGCATCTATAGAGCTGTCTTATGATGTCCTGAAAAAAGTTATATTGCAATTTGGATTTGAAATCTTAGTAAGTTTTACAAAAAAAAAATTCAAAAACAAAATTGTTGTGATAGAAATTTGCTAAAATACAGTATCACATTTAATGATAAATTGAGTTTTGGTTTGATTTTTCAGATTTTCATAACTTAAAGTGTTACATTTTGATCGTCACATCCTTCCCTTCCCATCACATTGATAACTGTGACCCCTTCCTGTATGTTAGATAACTGTGACCCCTTCCTGTCTGTTAAATAACTGTGACCCCTTCCTGTATGTTAGATAACTGTGACCTCTTCCTGTCTGTTAGATAACTGTGACCCCTTCCTCTATGTTAGATAACTGTGACCCCTTCCTGTCTGTTAGATAACTGTGACCCCTTCCTGTCTGTTAAATAACTGTGACCCCTTCCTGTCTGTCAGATAACTGTGACCCCTTCCTGTCTGTTAGATAACTGTGACCCCTTCCTGTATGTTAGATAACTGTGACCCCTTCCTGTCTGTTAGATAACTGTGACCCCTTCCTGTCTGTTAGATAACTGTGACCCCTTCCTGTATGTTAGATAACTGTGACCCCTTCCTGTTTGTTAGATAACTGTGACCCCTTCCTGTATGTTAGATAACTGTGACCCCTTCCTGTCTGTTAGATAACTGTGACCCCTTCCTGTCTGTTAGATAACTGTGACCCCTTCCTGTCTGTTAGATAACTGTGACCCCTTCCTGTCTGTTAGATAACTGTGACCCCTTCCTGTCTGTCAGATAACTGTGACCCCTTCCTGTATGTTAGATAACTGTGACCCCTTCCTGTATCTTAGATAACTGTGACCCCTTCCTGTATGTTAGATAACTGTGACCTCTTCCTGTCTGTTAGATAACTGTGACCCTTTCCTGTCTGTTAGATAACTGTGACCTCTTCCTGTCTATTAGATAACTGTGACCCCTTCCTGTCTGTCAGATAACTGTGACCCCTTCCTGTCTGTCAGATAACTGTGACCTCTTCCTGTCTGTCAGATAACTGTGACCACTTCCTGTCTGTCAGATAACTGTGACCACTTCCTGTCTGTTAGACGACTGTGACCTCTTCCTGTCTGTCAGACAACTGTGACCCCTTCCTGTATGTTAGATAACTGTGACCCCTTCCTGTATGTTAGATAACTGTGACCTCTTCCTGTCTGTTAGATAACTGTGACCCTTTCCTGTCTGTTAGATAACTGTGACCCTTTCCTGTCTGTTAGATAACTGTGACCTCTTCCTGTCTGTTAGATAACTGTGACCCCTTCCTGTCTGTCAGATAACTGTGACCCCTTCCTGTCTGTCAGATAACTGTGACCCCTTCCTGTCTGTCAGATAACTGTGACCTCTTCCTGTCTGTCAGATAACTGTGACCACTTCCTGTCTGTCAGATAACTGTGACCTCTTCCTGTCTGTTGGATAACTGTGACCTCTTCCTGTCTGTTAGACAACTGTGACCCGATTTCCTGTCTGTTGGATAACTGTGACCCGATTTCCTGTCTGTTAGACAACTGTGACCTCTTTTCCTGTCTGTTGGATAACTGTGACCTCTTCCTGTCTGTCAGATAACTGTGACCTCTTTCTGTCTGTCAGATAACTGTGACCCCTTCCTGTCTGTTAGATAACTGTGACCCCTTCCTGTCTGTTAGATAACTGTGACCCCTTCCTGTCTGTTGGATAACTGTGACCCCTTCCTGTCTTTAGATAACTGTGACCTCTTCCTGTCTGTTAGATAACTGTGACCTCTTCCTGTCTGTTAGATAACTGTGACCTCTTCCTGTCTGTCAGATAACTGTGACCACTTCCTGTCTGTCAGATAACTGTGACCTCTTCCTGTCTGTTAGATGACTATGACCTCTTCTTGTCTGTCAGACAACTGTGACCCGATTTCCTGTCTGTTAGATAACTGTGACCTCTTCCTGTCTGTTAGACAACTGTGACCCCTTTTCCTGTCTGTTGGATAACTGTGACCTCTTCCTGTCTGTTAGACAACTGTGACCTCTTCTTGTCTGTCAGATAACTGTGACCTCTTCCTGTCTGTCAGATAACTGTGACCTCTTCTTGTCTGTCAGATAACTGTGACCTCTTCTTGTCTGTCAGACATCTGTGACCTCTTCTTGTCTGTCAGACAACTGTGACCTCTTCTTGTCTGTCAGACAACTGTGACCCCTTTTCCTGTCTGTTGGATAACTGTGACCTTTTCCTGTCTGTTAGACAACTGTGACCTGATTTCCTGTCTGTTGGATAACTGTGACCTCTTCCTGTCTGTTAGACAACTGTGACCCCTTTTTCTGTCCGTGTTCACTTCATATCTGATATACTTGACACTTCCCTGTAAATCTGTAAATGTGATCCCTCCTTGATTGACCCAAATCAATTCACTGTTATAAAATGTTGTGATTTTAGACCAGAAATGTGTAAATATTTGTGACAGAATAAAAAGCATTTCACAGTGTAATATTATCAACTTGTGTTTTTGTTTCACAGGAGGAGAGGACTGTTACTTCTCTGTACACTCACAACAAGCGCAATATGCTGAAGTACATGTATGAATGTGTTTATTTTGTGTGTCGTAAACCATACAATGTGAAAGTAAATGGTGAACCAGCACAGTGTCAATAACGACTACTTCATAACGTTTGAAACTAACTTGCCATAGAACATAAAAAGTGCTTGTTACTTCTAATTATATACTGGTACATACGAGAGAGAAAGAGTGTCATAACAATAATAGTATGATTTTTGTGTCCATGTAGTGAGATTTTGATACATTAAAGGGGGCATCCCAAGAATTGCACCAAGGAATTATGGGAAATATTGTGTCCATTTTTATTATGTCTTGTTTTCTATTGTCAATGTACATTTGCTTTGAGATTATAGGCTTATACTGACATGGTCATTTAAATATTAATAAAGCAACATTATATCAAACTATATTTCCTGAATAAGTTTCGTTGAATAATTTTTGGTTTTTACACATAGGGGTATTTCAACTTGTAAGGACCAGATATTTGTTGTAAATGAGAGGACCATTGTTAATTGTACACGTACCTGTAGGGACTAGATATTTGTTGTGAAGATTACAAATTCCCAGCACTGTTTTGTCAATAAAGTTTGTCCCAGTGGCATGTTAGTTAGTATAATTGTGCAAAGCTGTATGTCCATCATACAAGGTTATGAAGAAAACGTGCAAGTATGTGTAGACAGTGTATAGTGTATTCCATCTTTGAAGTAACTATGGAATTTGAGAGGTCAGGCACTGTAAGCACCCTCTAATAATTTGTTGTCATTCACATGACTCGTGTAGCTCAATTTGCAATTTTCCCCGGCCCCATTTCCCTGTATTTTGTTTGTGCAATTGTTTATTAGTCTATTGACACAACCAGTCATAGCTGTTTCCCAACTAAACACTCGATAATACTAACAGAGAATCATGAACTATGAGTCTCAATGCATTAGAATGACATAAAACATGGGTAGTATGATTGCAACCATAGTGATAAGGTAAAAGTCGAATGACTGACAACATATAATGGGAAAACTAAGTACAATATTTATTAAACTGTAGTACAAAGAATGTATTAGTACATGTATGTCCTGAAGCTATCTTGAGTGCCGTAACTACATAATTGAAGTGATGATGAAAAAAATACAGAAACTTCTCAATATGTTAGTAAATTACACAACCAACTTTATACACTCAAAGTAGCTTGTCATCATCTTATGGGAATGTCACCTAAATAGGCAAAGCCCCCCAAATTATGCCAATAAAATAATAGGGTGACCCAGACTGGTGTATGTAAGCTGGTTCTAAGCACTGAACTGTAAAAGCATAATTCGCGGAAGATCTCGAAGTTTCAAGTTGTGACTTTATTATATACCAATATATAGATGGTAAAACTTGGTGTATGTAAGCTGGGGATTTATGGTTTGGCCTCCATTCATCTCCAATGTTCAAAATTCATTTAAATTCATTTTTCTTGTGCAGATGGATTTCATTCAAACTTGGTACATTATTAAAATCTTGCTGCACATTATTTTGGTTTTCAGATCAGATTCTAAATGACCGACTGGTGGCCATTTTTAGCTTTGCTGTCATTGTTGGTGATTGTCTGTTGCTCGTTGTCCATCTATTATTCGTCAACAATTCTATTTTTGACTTCTTAAAAACTAACAGTTCAATTGCTTTGGTACTTGTTATATAGGTAAATTGGGTAGATTTCTGTCGTATTTGTTCATTTCATGATTTCTTCAATTCTCTATTTTTGGCAAATATTTTTGCCACTTTTGGTAAAAAAGAATTAGTTAAATTAATACTTGATATGTAGGTATCTTGGGTGGATTTCTGTCAGATTTGTTCATTTTGTAAAGATAACTTCAATTCTCTATTTTTCCTATCATTTGTAACTTGTAAATTATGCAGAATGTTATTTTGAGAAAGAGAGGACACTCTACAAAGACAATAGAACTATTTCGATTGTTAGGTTAGAATTGTTTCTTTCATCACGTTCAAACTTTATATATACATCAGACATCAGCATCATTCTTGAGTCAGGTGATGTTCAGAATATCTCCCATTTAAAACGTCTTTTGTGGTGAATTTGAAAACAACTTAACTTTTTTGAAAATTTGACGAACTGACACTAGTTCAAAGTTTTAATTATTCCCAGCAGAGAACATGCCAATTATTTTATCGTCCAATCATCCATAAAAGAGCAGATCAATTGGGCATAGTTGTTATTTACTATTATATTTGCTTTTCCATAAAAAATTAGTTTTGTATTCATGCCATCATCTGTGAGATGGATATGCATGTCTTACATTATCATAATATCCAGTGATTCATACCAGCCGTTATGAGCCAGTGTATACTAGTACCTGCCATGTACTGGCAGTGGTTATTGTTAAACAAATTATTTGTACGCTGAAATTGGATTAATATAATGTATTTCCTATGGCACAACTAAAGATTTAAAAAAAATAAAATAAAAAAACAAGCTTGTTTTGCTTTGTTTTCAATGAACAATCCGTATCCTGAGTTTGAATCAAGGTTGAACTTTTCCGCCTTCGACATTATAGTGCCTTTGTTTAGTACTACAGCACTTTCCGGGCATGTTTTATTATGTCATGGCGCCCTCTATAGTTGTTGACAGCAATATATAGAGATTCAAAATTACTATACACTCAAGAGTTGGAGTCGAATTCAATTATGTCTACTGATCACGTGATACATTGTAAATCCGTTATTGGAGTGTGTGTGCAAAAATGTATTTCCGAAACGATAGCTAGACAATTAAGTTGGATGCCTTAGAGGTGAGGTCGTTGTTCTTTTACTAGTCCTTGTGTATTTGACATCAACGCAGTAAGATTATTGATACTTGTATCACTCGTGTCATTGTCAACAGATTTATTCAAGGCACTGAGGGAAAAGATCGCTCACATTGCACAGGTAAAGTTGTAAATTAGAATTATGTCGAATGCTGGGAAAATAGAAATAACATGTTCAATCAATATATAAGTTATTGATTTTGCTGAACACGTGACATCGCAATGTATCAACCTCAGTAATTCCTCTCCGGGGGGCACTATGTAGAAATAACTTATTGTGGACGTGCTACTGTAATAGATTTGAGTATGGAATAAATTCTTCTGTATCAATATCTAGAACTTGTTTCAATCACGCACAGCCACGTATTTTATCTATTCCAGACAGATAAACACTGAGGGCGTAAAGCCTTAAATGATGTCATCCTGGATTTGCGCATGTGGTCGCAGTGGCGGGGGTGGGGTGGGGTGTGATCTCGCCCCCTCAAAAAATGTTGAGGGGTGTCGCCCCTCTAAAATCAAGCTGTAACCCTTTGTTTCAGCAAAATTTGCCTCTCAAAATGCAGGAAATGCGTTTCAAGGGGTCTAGATTTCAACATTTTTAAAGGGGAGCATGCCCGGACCCCCTAGTAAGATCGTGCATTCGGCGCAACGTTAGTGAGTAGACCCCCACCCCCAATGCAAAATTGCATTTATTCGGAAAACACATGGATTGCAAAAATTGTACTCTGATAAAATAACTGTAAGAATGTTGTGGTATCCAAATGCTCACACTTTTGAAAGCATGGTAGCACTCCTCTCTCTAGTTTTAGGCCTAGTAAATTTTGTTGTTGTTTGCTACAATTACGCAAATTAACTAACTAAACTGATTGATTCCCCTACAACGTGTAGAAGTTGTCCGAAACATTGTAAATTACTATGTACATTCACCTGTTAACAAGTTACCTAAATACTACACCATTCCTTTAAAGTGCGCCATCTAGCGGCGAAGCACATCTATGACGTAAGGTAATGATTGCGGCAGTCGCACGTTAACTGGAATAGGTCACTGTACTGTCTTCCAGTTATATTCAGTTATATACCCCATATTTGCTTTTATCTTTTACGTGCGTCTCGTATCACAAACCACATGACTGGTATTTCAGACTGATCGCTTATCTGAGTCACGCCTCTCCCGTGCTAAGGGCATCGGGTTTCAGAGAAAGCATCGCTGTCGATGTTTCACAAGATGTCATCTCGCCGGGGAATTGGCATTTTAAACTAAAATGAAAACGCTGTTCCTTTTTTATAATATGATACTTGTATGTTGACAGAACACTCAAGATCCATCAATCATGGAAAACACTGATTTTCCTGTAAAATATATTCTTAGCGTCTGATAGCATTCCGGATGAACCGAATTGACGTGACATGGCGAAGAAGATATTCCTTTCATTTCGGCAAGACAAAAACGTTATTAATTTTTTTATTTAGTTCAGCTGCACAGATATTGTTACCCTCGTCTACAAAACCATGTATGCAATATATAGTGGTGTCAAAACAGATAGTTACTTATTTTTGCAAATTATTTCAGCTGCTCTGAGATTGTTACCCTCGTCTATAAAACCATGTATAGCTGATATAGTGGTGTCGTCATATTTTCCATTAATGTGGCGGTTCATTGACATCGTGATCTTATCATCAGTGTGATAATAAGGCTGTGTTGCTGTAGTATATGCACTTATTAATGCAGGTCTAATACAATCAAACGTTAATGTTATATGTACATAAGACAAGACGATATATTTCATAATTCTACGATATGATAAATTGTTTTAATTAGTTGTTGTAATTAATTGAAAAGATACATACTAGTGGAATATATTTGCTGTCAGCTATATTAGCATATCATATCAATTCGTTTTAGATGATCCCTTCTCAATGCCACGAGTATATAGGCGCCATTGTCGTCACCTGTAATTGGGGAATTAGCTTTCCGATAAAAGCGGATTTGAGAAATAAAATAAAATCCCATTCACAATATTTAACGCCTCCAGGCAGTACAATTGATACAAGTTGTTATAGTTGTTACAATATGAATGTCATCCTTAAGCTGACCAATTAGGATACAATAGAATAATTGACTTCGTCCACTTTCATTGATTCCATGAGATTCCTATATTCAGCGAGTTATTCCTGTCTTCATTCGCTTTAAAATGTAGTCAAAAATTGTGTTAAGGAGTAAATATTATCATTTATGAAAACTGATGTGATAATGCAAATCGTTGTACTATTTTAAATAGGTCACACTATATGACTCGTAGATACACAGTAATTCACCATGGCTATATAGTGCTACCACAATGTCAATGATATCACGTGACTACCTCGTGAATAGGTTTAGTTGAGCAATGTTATAAAGAGAACTACAACTACTGTATTTTACGAAATATTCCGACATGTCAACTCAACATTATGATATATATGAGCATATTTATATTCATATTATATTTTATACATTGTTTCTTTTTTTTGTAATTGAACTCGACTAGATTTTAATTCAGTATGAAATTGCTATATTAAATGAATTCGCTTGGGTACATCCGGGGTAATTAACGTTTCACCGTCACTCGTGTACACACTGTTGCTAAGGAGTAGCACAATGAAAACTGTTACCTCTTATCTAACTTTCGGCTAGTCATATATACTCCTGCTTCCGCGACTGCTTTAAATTAATTGCCATTCTTACGTTGCTAGCATATATAAGTAAATATTCTGTTTCCATAATGCGTTACAAAATTACGAAATATATTGCGATATTAATAAAAACAGATGACCGTAAGATCAGGATCTAATATAATTTTTATCGTATTCCCCTTGTTATGTAGAATTGCAATAAAAATGATCAACAAGACATATTATAAAAGACGTATCACATATACAATATTAATCTTAATATGTACATTGACCCCTCGTAACCATATTATGTTGACTTTGAAACCTGATTACCAAGCCTTGATTAATTCAACGGAAGATGAAAAATCAATTCAATTTTTTATTGTACCAGGCAGAGTAAGATGAACTGAACTAGAATTTCACAATCGATGCATTCCGCCTCTTTTAAAAACACCAAGAGAGTGCGTTTGTGTGTGATGGGGGAGGAACGCATAGGAAACAACCCACTATTATGTGTCGACAGAGTGTGAGAGTACACCATTCGTATATTGACATCCACAAACTAAAGCCTGCTCTATAATTGAAGGTGATATTCAGAGTTGGGTTTAGTGTTGCGCAATCAATATTACATTGTCATGGAATAATAAATTGCATGAAAGCATGTTTTTCGTTAAGAGTGTTATAAAATTGAATATATTCAACACTTCCCGCATGACGAATTAAATGACAATATTAAGAGAATGTGACCATTGTTGTCAGATAATCTAACGAATAAAAGAGAAACTACTGGTTTGCTGGATTTGTTTTGCTGCGATTTTACGATTAGGGAAGTCGAATTAACCGGCATTATTTAAAAAGTGTCTGGTTGATAAAATTCATATTAAATCTGTTAATTATTCGTGGCATATATATATTAAAATAAACCTATGCGTTGCCAAGTTGATTTTGCTACATACACGTTCAAACATTCGTAACTGAACATATGAAACTAACTAACATATTTGTCAGTTTACTTGATTGTTGATCGTTGGTACGCAGTTAAATGTAGCGATTTATAATTTACTCATTGTATTTAGAAATAAACAACATATAAGCACGAATATCTGAGTCACAATCAATCAGACGATTGATATTGACGCCTACTGGAACAATCTTTGTAACTAAGAGATTGGGAGCATTGCTATGACGATGTGGATATATAATGACGTCATCTCACAATGTTTGGTCCATAACTAATCACCTGGTAATATACGTAGAAAGCAGAAACAAAGGTTTTTTTAGTTTAGTAGAATTAACAATCTGTATATAATAACCTAACTAAACATCATCAATACATTTAAATGCTAACTTCGAGAATCAAATCTTCTATCATTGCCCTTTTGTTTGTTACTTAAACCAGAAGCTTTCATAAACTATACAACAAAGTAGGTTTCAACATTTTTTTAAAAGTAAGATACCAAAAATATATATACATTACCTTTAAATAAATCTAAATCCTTAAAATAAATAATTAAATTACCCAGCTCCAGCGACGTTACTATCAACGACTGATGGTTGATATCCTAACCCGTAGTTGTAGGTTATCATGTTATTGTGGTATTGGTAGACAAATTCGCTAGAAAGTGGTCGTTACGTTACGTGCTTGATGTTTTTCTAAAGTTCTTTGTTGAACACTATAATGATGCAATAATACACGATATTAAATGAACTGGAATATCGCTGGACATTTTTTTCTTTCTTGAATCATTGATAGTAAACCAGGATTTCCTTGTGAGAACGCACAAAATGAATACAGAGTAAGCTCTATAGTAAGGCCTTTATATTTCAACACTATATTACAACATTGTCAAAAACATATCAAACATATCTGTCATTTGGTATAGACATTGGGTATAGTTTTAAACATGTTATTTAAATACATATTTTGGTGGTCAATGGTCTGTCAATCTGTGTGATTTATGCCGTGACTAACCTACTCCTTTTCTGTGGCGCCATTTACCGTAATATCTTGCAAAATAAATTGTATTAAAGTATTGACACTGTGCTGCTCACAATATGGGGTTCCGAAGATTATTACGTGGACTAATATATAATAACTTAATTCCTCGAGTTTATCATAGAGTTGTTGCATGATTAATTTGTCAACAGCGTTGTCAGTTGTGCCGTTAACTTCGTTATCAATATTGACAATTATGTGCAATGATGCTACTGGGATATTCTTGAAGTTCAACCATCATATTAAAAATAGACCACCCATTCGTATCCATGGCAATATCAGCATTGGAATCAATACTATTTATACATATAAAACATGTAGATACGTTGTGGTTGTATTGGTGTATACTAAGCCAGACATTCTGTAAACGAACTACTGCCACCACGATATCATCAATAACGCGACACGTGCTAGCTATATCATTGTGCTATATATATATATATATATATATATATATATATATATATATATATATATATATATATATATATATATATATATATATATATATATATATATATATATATATATATATATATATATATATATATATATATATATATATTGATCACGCAAACTTCCTTTAGTCCAGGTGTCAATAAAAAGTATTGATTGAATAGTTTCAACTTTGATTTTAAGTTCATGAAAAACTAATAATTATATATATTTATAAAAGAACAATAAATTAAAAATCATGCTTACGTATATTATAATTTTTTCTCAGTTGAACTGAGAAGCTTTCATTACTGATTCAACCAGATTCGTTAGAAGATTCAACAATCACTCTCAGTATTTCAACCTCTATCTTTTAGGGTTAAGTTAATATGTGAAATCAATCCCAGGTGTTGCTTTGTGATTCATTGAATAAATCCCGTATCCTAAACGTTTCCATCAATATCTTTCGAAATCCTTTATATTAGTAACAAAGAATTTGAATTGAGATTTCAATAAAGGTATGGCATAGATGAAATAGGACAGAAGAAGAAAGTGTGATTGTCACACTGCCATGTCACCATGGATATCTACAGTGTGGAGAGTAAGTTGTCGATATAAGTATCTGTATGTATGCGTTGACTAATTATATGCAAAATATTTGAACATTTCAGCATTTTTTGTTCATATTTTCATATATTTCGCATATTAAATAATGTTGTCAGTTCATGTGACACACGGTTTCTAACATATACTATTATATGCACATGCCATTACTTCAAGGATGGTTATGTGGATAAAAAAAGAACTTTTATATTTTTTCTAAGCATGCCTAATTCCCCACCCGGGGGAAATGACAATAATCAATAACTCAATGTACAAATTGACGGTAGTAATTACATACGTCAAATCTGTCTACATACGAGCACTAAGTCTGCCCACATCACCACTGTGGGACTTTTTATTGTTAATCCCCTGTTGCCTCCTCTATTACAAAAAAAAACGGAAATACAAGACAGCCACCGTATCACCGCACCTCACTGGGAAAACGTTTTACGTTTAAGTTTAGATACCCTTTCTATTTCCTGAAATACGCTACCCCGCCCAACAAAAAAACACGTTTTCTGAAATTCTGTGACAATGTGAGTCACGCTATTCTTTGCTCGACAAGCTCAGCGATTCGGATGCGATGTTTCAGCTTTGACGTACATATTGTCATCTTATAAAAAATTCCTAACATCAAACCGTATCTATAATTTGGCTATCTTAAATTAGTAGAGGGGTAATCGATAGTGAAATTGACATCAACAACGAAACTTGACCCTTGGATAAAGTTACAGGTCAGGTTGCCGATTATTAAAGATATCGCAATATGAAACCTATTTTAAAAATACTAACTTACAACCCTGTTGTATTATTGTTTCTTTCAGTCAAAGAATGCTTTGAAAAAACTCTCTCATGCAGAGGGTAATGTGTAGGCACGCAATAAAATGGGGAATATACAAACGATAATAATACCTTCATACTATTATATTAATCAAGACATCGGTTCATATAAAGAGGTTCTAGAGATTTATGTAGAAGTGTACCATTAATGCATGTGCAAATGAATATTTAATATTCGAAACGTTGAAACAAGAAATAACCATGTCTGGATCATCACAGAGCACTTAAGTCGGCGACGAAATATGACATGACAACCGTTATATCCCTTAATTGACGATGAAACATTGTGAAATCTCGAGTGGTGTTACGACTTTGCATCTAACTGTCGAATAATTGCATAGTCTCAATATATTTGATAAGAATGTTCGTAATTGTATTTTTATCCATGTGGTCAAATAACACGTCATTATATTCAATTTAAATATTAAATCAAATTACGCATTAATTTTTCACGTAATTCCTTCGCTTCAAATCTGACTTAAAACACATATAACGCAATCATATTCAGAGCATCCGCGACACAATGATTCAGAAATATCAGTCCCTAGTTGACATCAACGCAAGTCTTAAATGTGACAGTAATTTTGAAAAGAATTATGGAATATTAATACATACGAACCATTGTGTGATAAAGCAGCCACCTGTGAATGGAGAATATTCTGGACTTTATCATTGGAGAGATCTTACAATGCAGTCTTTAACAAAATGTTGGTTTTATTCGCTATAATAATACAAATATTGATCCCAGCACCTGCCGATATACATATTTGTCGACCCTCGGTGAGCATTGTTGTGAGCAAGGCTTCGACGTGACCTGGGTCAACGTTTCTATAATATAAACGGGCAATAGCGGGAAATAAAATATAAACTGAGTAAATTTATCCAATCACTGCATGCGTAGCAAGTTTCAGAACACCACTTATTTATTTTGTGTAGTTAAGATCAATTTAAGAAAATAAATCAGAATACTGTTGAAGACGATTTTTTTAAATATAGAATCTTTGCAGTAGTTCCATTTCACTCCTTATAACTTGCAAATGACAAAGTCAGCAAATGATAGCGCGAAGTGTGACAAAGGCAATGTCATGCGCAAGAGCAATGTTAAATTAACGAATTTATCAATAAAGATCAATCATCTATTGGAGGTAGTGTATTACGTGAGTTAGCAGGGATGAGATCAGAGAGTAGAAATGATGACCATGATAATAGACTACGAAGAAACAATCTCATTTTTTAACAGTCCGAATCATGTGAAGAAACAGAAGGTAGGAGCATGTGAACGTGCTCACCGTATTATCAATAGTCTAACAGTGAATACATTATACATATTGTTGCAATCATCTGTAAATATAAAGAAATAATTCTCAAAATGCATCGCGACTGCAAGAGGATTTGATGAGTATATTTCGCGCCATGTCAGATTCAAAAGAAAACAGCTATTTAGTTTTAGAAAAAGCGCTACGTCAGCAGAAATCAAAGATTACAAAAATTAAGAGTAGCTAACCGCTAGGAGTACAAATGGTACAAAACGTATCTACAACAACAAACAAATCCGGAAATGCAAATCGAAATAAAAGTCCGGCTTGTACGCAAATGTACAGCCCACTGCTATCAACCTATGACACAGTTGACTTTCTTTTATTTTGTTTTGAATTGGACATTTTTGGTTTAGTAGAAACGTGATGTACCATGGGTAACAGTTGCAAGCTTGACAGATTTTAATATCTGTGTTAAACGCAAAACACGACGAGTTTGGTATTCGTATATCATTGTGGATGAGAAAACTAATCAATATAGGCATTTTAAATTTTGAAAATTTGAAATTTGGCAGAGAAAAGTACTTGACACTTTTAATGAACCCAAACTTACGTACAGCATATGCCTGTCCAAGATGTTTGAATCACCCTCTGTATATAGAAGCTGGAAGACTCCATGGTGTGGACAGAGAGCTTGGAATTTGTAATTTGTGTTTGGATGAAATTGGAGATGAGTTTCATTTGCTTTTAAAATTCCTCACACTCACTACGCTCAGATATACCGGTATATTTCTTCAACGGTATTTACAAAACCATGCATTTACCACACTGATTTTCATCAAATTCTGGCCTCTGATAATGGTTGACACTGAAAATATGGCATCTTGCTGTTTTCACGCATTTAACAATTTTTCATTCACGTCCATCCTAGGACACTAGGTCATAGTAATTTGATAAATACCATAACTCGATGAATGCACAACACGGTGAATGCATAGCCTATTGTATCACATGACATGGTAAATGCACTACATATCATAATAAGTACACTACATGTTATAATAAATGCACCACATAATGTGATGAATGCACCATAGAATGAACATCGTGAATGCACCGTAAAATACGAGTGGACCACATAACCTAATATTGTACGACTTAAGATAGCTAAGGCTGTCCATACTTAGTATGTATATTTGTTGGACCGTGGCAGCATTCAACTCAAGTTTTCGTAAGTGAAAATGTACATCCAGTAACAAGCCTTCAAATTATGTTAAGTTACGGAGATTACATTATATGTTAGCTGTTTGTTTAGAATACAGGACTGGTTGATTACATTGTACACACGCTGCAAAACGTAGAAATCAGAATATTTTCTTTACAACACTACGTATTGCAATGGTATTATTTGCTACACCTGACCCATTAATACAAACTAACAAAACACGTAGTAATCTTATAAGCCAGTAGTTATCCCCATACATCCATTGTTATATAGGTATCTGGGCATTCACAGCGACAACTTTCACCTGTTTTTACTGAATGGAATGACTCCTTGATATAATAATATGTTCATCCGAACTGGCATGATAAATAAGCTTTGAATTTCTTTATTATTTCCAGTTGTAATTAATTTTTGTGAACATATCGTGACAGCCAGTGGAGACACCGTACTTAATATAACTGCCTTCTATATGCATGTCTGATATTTAGGACTGACCTTACTGTTAGTATATGTTACACGTTATAATTTGGACTATGATTCAAACTAGTGTTAAAATATGCTACAATACATGTGTATATAAACAATACATATCTCACGATTATGAACAGCGACAACAAGACAAACAGTAAATCTAAATTACCCTAAAACTGTAACCTAACACTCTACTGCAAAAATCGAAGAGTGTGTGTCCCAGTACAAGTAATTACTTGTTGATTGGGTGAAGGTTATACTTGTGGGATTCAAATGTAACTTTCGAGATTTGTTATGAAAAAATGACAGTGATAATCGCGGATAAGATCAACCATTAGGTGTTATCAAGCTGAATACACCCTTGACTGACTGACTGACTGACTGACTGACTGACTGACTGAATTTAAACGCTGTTTTCTATTAATTGTCGTGTGTGCTTTTCCATTTCACCTCCGAACACTGAATGAGGAATATGCAATTAGAAACCCCAGAACTATTCTGACGAGTGTGACAATTGTCTTGATTAGTTCTGAGTTTTATAGACATTACTGATACCATATTAAGAATTCGTTAAACGTGTGACAAATCTACAAGCCAGGTTGTATAATTCCATTCCCCAGTCACTAACACACACATTAAGACTAGATTGTACATTAATTTTAAACACAGTCCATTTATCTTTATCCACCAATCACATGAGGGCTAGGAACATGTGTAAATGTCCAGGTATGGCGTTTACCAATCAGTGTATATCCAATAACATCTAAATGCCTAGTACGTTTTCATCGTCACTACAAAAACCCTATACATCAAACTAACAGGTATTCTACTAGTATCATAACACCTCCACCGCCAACAAAACCCACAATTGTATAAGCCTGAAAAACCAATGTCATCGTTCTCGGAAATACGAACACCCTGGAAAGTTGCCGCTGATTATTAGTTGTGAAAAGTGTATTCACATTATACTTTTGACTACAATGAAACAGGTGAGTTGTACTTGTATCCTGAATGTACTTGTAGTATTCGTAGTAGCTCGGCGCCTGGAAGTGTCAAGAGTTCCCTTTTGATATGACAATATCCAAGTTCAAAGGATCGACTAGTTGTCCAATGAACAACTTCCACAAAGTATTCCCCGAGAGTGTTTTCGGCAACGTCTGATCACAAGAGTTGTACTGAATACGATCACAAGTGTTGTCAAAAGAAAGGTCTTCAAATTATTCCGTACGTGTTAAACACAGGAAATACGAACAATTAGCGGCGTGCCAAACGCGTACCACCCTCCATTATATTCGCATTATGAAGGCTTTTCGCTGAAAATAAAATTAAGTCTGAATGTATACAAATAACTTATAACCAGTCAAATAAAACATGTATTTTATAAGACGCAGTAAAACTAAATAGGTGTCTCCAACATGTATCGCTGTGGGCTTTAGGTAATTAAACGTTGTTTTTATTGTAAAGCCGACATCGTAAGCTTTAGACATCCCTCCGTTGGCGTTATTTATATGAATATAGTATTGGTTTGTGGAGACGACTATCGTTTGGGATTACTTGGTTTACCTCGAGTAGGCGTTATACTGTGACTAATTGGGGAGCCGCCATTAAAGCATGTTAATAAAGACATTTGATCACACGTCTGGAGAACACACAGCTGAGGCCATAGACATGAGGATGCTCACTGACAATACATAGAGATTAAACATACTAGTAATGCGGCAACCTAGTGTATAAGCTCTAGATTCCCATGGCTTTAAGATGATCCATTCAAAGATCATGTCAATGCGTTGGCAATAGGAAGAAGGTGATTGTGCATTACAGTGCTACGAGCTAGGGGAATAAATATCGTATAGGGATACGCAGATGGCAGAATCTCCAGATTGCATTATTTGAATACTTTTTTATAATTGACCCGGGCAGGACAAAATCGTATATGATATAATGGCTGCAGTAAATAGATAATATGATGCTGTGATATGGTTGAAGGAGCGTGTGCATTACACAGATTGTCGGTCAGAATGAGACAAATGTGCACCTGTTATTTCGGAAGACAATAGTTAATAGAATAATAGATGAAATAGAAAAAATACGAGCCCTGGGCATGCGATGGCATTGTATATGTGGTGTCATTCGAATCAGCAACTTGCTCATTTGTTCAACTTGTCAGTGTTCTAGTTCAGCCTAGTGTTCTAGTACGCAAGACCCCATTAATGAATATGGCTTGGACGCTCTACTGAATGCATTTGTTCATGTATTATATAACTATAACCATAGCTAGGGCAAACGAGGACACAATTCGGTTTTGCATCTTCACATATACATATCACATTATTAACTTGCAATTATGGAACGTGGCAGGAAATATAATCTTTGAATAATACTACATCTTTATCTGGGTCATTTCATATTCATGTTTTTGGTTGCAATTCCTTATTATATAACATGCATTCCGTATATATAACGTTTTTTTATTCGTGAAGTATTTAGTCTCTGTGATGCCGACACTGGTAACAAATATCACTTACTTACTGGGATTTATTATAGATAAGTAAAATTGAGTTAAATCAAGCTGCACGTACAAGGGAAATAGGTTCCGACCAGGAAATACACTAACGATAATGTGGCTAATTAATCACGATTCGCCCATCGCTAATGATTGGTGTAATTTAGAAAAATTAAATATTAATATAATTAGATCAGATTAGTATTACATGCGGCTTTGAGACGTAGTGTCACCCTGTTCGCCAAACTACTAACCGGATTTCACTGGTTGTATAGTATGCATAACTTTGGGACGTCAGTACACTGCAGTACAGATGATTTCAACAATCTTGTCTATGTGTGAATACAAAGTTCCATCAACATATTTCACTCTCAATTAGCATATTCAGGTTAATGTTAATTATTGACGAACTTGGCAATTTACCAAGTTGTTCATGATTTGTCCCGTTCAAGATGAAAGTATAACAAGCACTGATACAACATAATTAAATAATAATGATTTCTCCATGGTAACATGTTGCATAATTATATTTGATGATTATATTTGAGATATTACATGGTAAGATATTTGGATATTGTATAGGCCGGTGCACTTCGTTTTGTGCGCGTGCGCATTTACTGGTTGACAAGAACAGGTCATTCGCTCCGAAGATAAAATAAAGGCGTTTTTCGCTGCTTCAGTTATAATTGAATATTGTTTTACGTGTCCCTGTTAATAAAACAACTTTTAGACAATGTTATCGCTGCAGATTGCGAGCCAGAGTTATCACACATTCGCATGCATGTTGGCAAAAAAGTAAACACATGACGTCACACTGCGACGGCCTATAGCATATACTCATATCCGAACGATTGGTAAAGGAAATAAAGATATTCAGAAAATGTATACATAATTGTAACAGTACTATAACAATCCCATGATGGAATTAAGATGAACAATAACCTTATACCGATATGTATTTGTAACGTTTCAGGTAAAAAATACTCATGACCATGCATTCTTAATATGACCAACAGTTCAAATTGACGCCATAAATTGTTGCCACGAGCGAAAACAAATGTGTGCAGAGAATTATTACCATATAAGGCTTATCAAACACGGAAACGTCCAATGTGACGTGAATGCTCTCATGGGACGGATGCTGAAATTCAACGATAAAACTGATTGATGCTTGTCTCATTTATAAGTACTGTAGTAATGAAAAATACACATACATAATAAGACATTATAAGTGATTGGTTTGCAGGACAGGAAATATAAAATAACTGCAATTCAGTGCAAACTGATCTGGCAGTCATTCCAGGAAACTGGCAATTGTAGCAAATGGGTTTTCATTCTATGAATATTTCACACTATTATTGATGGAACGTGTGGTCACTATCAATGATAGTAAGATCTCTTATTTTAAATAATGAACAACCTGAAAAACGTACTATGATTATATAATATACTGATTAACGAAATGTTTCCAATGTTGACGAGGTTTATGTCAATAATGTTTAGTTTAGTGGTTGTATTCAGACAACACAACACAACTGAACATTTAATTGAAAGAAACCCTGCCCTCAACATTTTATACTTTTTTACCACGATTTTTACTTTAGTATTCCCATCAGTGTGTAACATAATGTTTTCAATGTTACCATCATCACACTATATAACAACATTCCGATATCCTCATCTTATTCTACCCTCCAATCCAGCGAATATTCCGAGTTATGGAAACTATTAACTCGAGGGTATCCAGAAAACTATTTTCAGTAACGTACACTAGCTTTATTGAAAGACGTAATGACTAATAATGAGGCGATTTAAGAAGGCATTTATGTTACCTGTAGAACATAATATTTTGTCTCGGATTGATACATAGTTATGGAAAATATAAAGAAGAATATGTCTATTTCTTCTGACATGATCAATCAGTGAGGGAAAGATGTATTGACTTTGACGATTTACAACCAAAAAGCTGATTTTGTGGTTAATTGAGTTTGTTAATAGAATGCACATGAATTTGATTTAATTATTATGTTTTCCTTGTCGATAATTGACTTTGACATTACACACATTGTCTAATACTAATACACGATTCCGATATTTTAAAAAACTGACAAATTTGTAAGTTTTTTTACTGTAATAATAATGCAAATGTTAATGCAAATAATACAGCGAACTGTCCATTATTGAAATGCCGCGTTCTCATTGGTTGATCGGTACCACGTACCAGACCTATTGTCATGATTACGCTAAGAAATCCTGGTTACAGAGAATATAAAGAAAAAAAACTTTTCATTTCAGGATACAATTGAGATAATGAACTACCCACTTTCCATTTTTGCCATAACAAGGCTCGGATGGGGATGGTCGGCTAACTAATGGCTACAGCTCGCCTAATATTACGCACATCTCCGTTCCTGCCCTGTCATAACGCAATAATGAGCACTGTGTCGTTCTTTATTCTCCAAATACACATACTTTATAAGTATAGGTAATGTGAGGTCAATATACACTGGTGATGGAAACCATACTATTCTCAGTTCTAGTAGATCATGGGATAGAACGAATCAGTTTAATGACTTCAAGAGGTGAATAGTACAAATGCTGGCGATGCAGCAAAAGTGAGAAGAGTGAAAGGTCCGGTTAACGCGTTGCTATGTCGTATTTAACATTGTCTCATATAATTCTATGGCGGGAAAAATGTAAAAGGACGCGTTAGTAACGAATAACTTCTTTGAAAAAAATTATATAATTATATTCGTTCCACACTGTATAACCAAGTACCACGTAATTGACAAAGTGGATCCTACATGCTGCAGGATAAAGTACATTTGCATCATTTCCGCGTCGTCTACCCTAGCATCGAATTACAGTCATTTCCACCTGTACCAATACATTGTGTAAAATTGTGATTAACCAAATGTGGTCACCATGGACTCTTCTGACGCCATTTTGTTATACGAGTCGCTGCCAGCAGTTTTATTTACCAAAGATGATTAATCAAAAATGTCATTATGGTTTCCGTCCTTCTCATACAGACATTTTTTCTAAAGACTTCTGGGTTTTTCATTACAGTTATACATGTTTCAATAGAGTGTTGAAAAAGATGTATCACATAGTAACACCATTATATTATATATTCAGTGACACCTGACAAGGATCCTAATTATTGTCAAGTAATATCTTTCCAGTGAAGATTGTGGAACAATACAAAGTTGTCTCTACTAAAATGAATAACTGTAACGGAAGGATGAGAGGAGTGCGTATTGTAGAGACTTTAATGTATGTTTAATTACTTCATGGACATGGAAATTGTGTAGGGACGCCCTATGAATGACGCACTGATATACCGATGACGTCATAATTACAAAAGGAAACGTTAAACTTATGTCAACAAAATATTCGACTATATTAAGTAGGTTATTGACTCATTGTGGTTTTTCAGGATGAAATTATAAAATTGAGTCATTAAATAAATAACAATAATTAGTGTCATAGAATAGTTGCCAACAATGTCACACATGACACGATATTATATAGATATTATTTTCCCCTTTTCCTCATACAGAATCACGTTTCGTATTGTTTCTATATAGTATTCCCTCGCGGCAAATGGAGAGGAGGAGAATACTCCATTCGTTCAGGACGGTTTGTTGATTGTTCATAAAACAGGTACATGGTTACAAACACCATGTCTCCGGGTAGAAAGAGTGCTGACTTGTCTATTATATAATTGAAAAATGTTGACAAATTAGTTGTGTATAATCCGTGTGCGTGTTTAAACTCACTTGCTTATAATATGTAAACACACCCCTTTTGATTAAATACGTACGTATCACCCTTTTTCTATTGGTTGTTCCTGTCAAATAGAATATTCAACACAGTGTCGATAACGCCAACGCCTTAATGTAGTATTGCTTATAAAGCAAGAGAAGACACGAGTCATCAAAGTAGTGAAAACCGTTAGACCTGTGAAGAGATCAATTTGGTAATCATAGATTGTTTTGTATATATATATTCGTAACGTATTAAGGTAAGTTAGAAGACTTTTATAATTTTATTCAATGATTATACTTACTTCTATGTTATCTACAATTTTACATTACGTACATATTGGTTCCATGTTTTGTTTACTTTGCACAGTGTTAAAAATTTAAAATTGTTATCATTCGATTAATGCTTATGTTAATTTTAATTCTACAGAAAACATCGATATGCGCTACAGAGATCTACTAGCTATATTTCTACTTTTATTTGTTGCTATGACAACAGTAGACAGTATGGGACTACCGTGTGTTGATTACTGGGCTAAATGGTGTGGTAGAAGACCAGGAAATAGTAAGAAATGTTTTATATCAGCATATTAGTTCTGATATTGTCTGCATTAAATACGACTAGGTCTGAATAAAAATATATAGCAAAAATCCATTTAACATAAAAATAATATCTATGGAAGTAAAAATAGTAATATATTTTATTCCAAATATTAATTTAGTATTACGCATTGTTGTCAAACAGATTACCGTGTGTATGCATGTTATGTACACTTACGGTATACAATTTAAATGATTGGTTGTTACTTAATTATTATCCTAACTAAACTCGATGATTATGAAAAACAAATACGATTCCGATTGTATCCCTCTTAGGGGTAACATACAAATATGTATTTTCCGTCATAACATGTATACAAAAGTGGGTTATATTCATATCATACCCACTTGACCCGTAAACGCGTTGATCGGCAAAACGTAAGCCCTTTAGTCGCGGTCGCGCATTTTACAGGTGAAGCGTTTGATACTTACAAGACAGTATATTATTAGCCGTAGGGTAATCAGGTTCGTCTTTATTCAGCACGGTGTAATCTGCGTGTACGCAGGACTAACTTTTTCATTTACTTCATTCATCATTTGACTCACAAAGGTTTTAATACGTTCGTCTTGCGGCTTTACATTATTAATGTTTTGAGGATACATGACATGACTCGACACTTTGCTGTCCATACTAGCAGTCTCGTTGCATGAATTGTGAGATCATACGTCAAACATATCAACAACAAACAAAAGCTTTATATCTTATAGTTAAGTGTGTTTTATACGAATTCGGATTTGAATAATCTTTTAAATGGGAATATTTATCTGTTTTTATGCGTCCCATTAATGCAATATGAATAATAAGGATTTGGTTTTTTCTACTGTTTCCATGGAGATCAGTACTCGAGTAAGTTTGCCGGATATGGTGTAGCTGTGTCTTGTAGGCTTTATTCAGAAGTATCAGTGGCTGTCAAAGCAATTTGCGATTTCTACATCAGAGAATAAGTTTACGAGAGGTGTTAAATTTAAATTACTTCATTGATTCCGTCATATACCGTGACATGGGGACAATATAATATAGAATTAGTAGAATTATTTACCAGGCTTTGGGGAAAATGCTAATTGAAGCTAGCTAGAATAAAATCAAAATGTTAAAGTAGATATTTATCTACACAATGCGATTAATATATTTTTGCTAAAGTTTGATAGTACTCAAGGGGAGTGTATGGGCATTGAAATTACTCGTCTGAATAGATAGAGTACTTGTCAATATAGGAAACAGTATTTGTTTTTTTTACTAGTAAAGAATGTTATCTTAATGACATAACTAATTTCGTCTCTACCTGTAACATAAACATGGAAATGAACATATAGCACTGGAATGGGAACACTAGGTGTCAATATATCAGTCCTACAAGGGAACATAAACAACAGCGTTAAAATTAAACACAAACATCGGTCAAACTTAATGGGTGGTCTGGGGTACATACAACCTGACAGGAGCAACAGGTTAATAACGGTGTTGTGATATATTCATTTCAACAATACGACATCATCGGCAGTGGCAAAAATTTGCATGTAGAATATGTAGCGTTTGTATATGTATGCGGAAATAGACGATGCGCTTGCTGTAAAGTTTGTCTCTGACTATATTCAGTAATCAGTCGTGACTCAGATACAAATTGTTTCAACTGCTAAAATGAGAGATATCTGGGTCAAGTAAACGATTCTCCTTTATGCACAAAAAGGTTTTAGGAAATTTATGGAGATAATTTAGACAACACGAGGTCATTTTATTGTTTAATTTGCCTGTTTATCTCCGGGTCAACAGAACATTATGACTGTTGTTACATTAATGTAATAGTTGCACTATTTCCTAGCATGTGGTTCGTCACACCGACGATTCTAAAACAAATAGCTTAAAATGACGTGCAATGAACGTGGTCATTCAGTGACTAGCTGTTAAATACACAAGCCAATTCCCGGACATCACAGACAACATGCAATAGATATCTACACGCATGAATATATTATGTATTCATGGTTCATAACGTGCTTCAGGACATCAGGACAATTCTGTTGACTAGAAGGGACAACCAAACTGGGTGGAATCAACGTAATTACAGGAAAACAAACACACATAAATCACACTTAACACGAGATTCGAACTCCTACTAACAGGCGCCTTAACTATAACATAAATACTCAAATAATTACCTCTAAACACAAATCCAGTTTAATGTTTATTGGTTTTCAGAATAATTAGTTATAATTGTCATGTATTCTTTTGAAATTATGTTTTTTTTCTATGAAATGGTAATTGTCACGTAGTAATTACAGTGATATTAGCCTCCGTGACTGCGCAATAACGGTTATACTAATTTATTAGATGTTATATATTTTACTTTTATTAGTTCGTGTCCATATATTATATATATGTTTTATTTTCTGTAATCAGAGTTATTGATTTATACACGCCTCTGGCACATTGAATGTAAATAGTGTTAATATTTGTATGAATATTAGATTCCAAAATTACCCCAGAACACGTGTTTTAACAATCTCAAAAACCATTAGAAAACTCAATTAACCTTGGTAACAGTAGTGCTACTGTGGAATCCTAGCGGTCTCGGCTAAACAGAACAAACTAGTAGAGCAGAAAAGAAAACGTGTATTTGTAACTGTCAGTAAAATTTATGTAACTGTATTAAACGTATATGCACGTTTACGTAACACATCATATGTAACTGTCAGTACCGTAGTCGCTGGGGGCGGTGTTCACTATACGTCATTTCGAATTACGATTTTCAGACCATTGAGTGTGTCGTGATAGGTAGTGTGTCTGTACACAGTGGCGAGGCGGTTTCCGTGTACATTTATCGGTGTTATGCAAATAGATCGATGACGTAGTATGGTGAAAATATATAATTTACTTTGCCCACTCAACCTCCTAAATACTATGAAACAATAAACCCGCAATGTTGCGAGGTCCTTGGTAACAATTTGGAATCAAACTTTCAGAAAAATATTTATTTCGAACCTAGCGTAGAAGAAAATATTGAAACTACATATTGATGTAGTGAGGTTGTCATTAGAATGTCCATTTCGACCACATGCAGCCTCTATATCACCTATTTCGTTCTATTGGTTTAGAACAACTGCATTTTTAGTTATACACATACATGGAATATATATTATGCATATATAACAATTTTGCTTTCTTGCACGAAGCCAAAGTGTACGTGATCCCCCCGTACCCTATTCTAGAAATGTCGGTTTGAAGCTATCTATCAGTATCAATTCCCTGTACGAGAACACACAATTACATGTATGCCATTTTTATTGTAGTGTAGTAGATTTATTGACTTAATTAACGACATTATATCTAATATTGATAGCTATTAATTGTTATTTACTGGCGTTACGGATATATTAATGCAATGTAATCATCGATTTAAAACTAATCTAGTTTGGGAAATTAATAAATAATCTAATCAACCTGACTTGATGATCACGGCCAAGTCAAATTAGCATGTCAATGCGACTATTCTTCATGTCTCAATCCTCACATAAACATTAACGTGTAATTAAAAATATTGTTTTTGCGGTAATACTTGATGTATCAATGGGCTATAGACCCAAATGGCCGCTGAGATATTGTTGACAGCTGAGAGGGAGAGAGGGACACGAGACTTTTCACCCTCCATATTGCTTCATTCTTTTGTGATCGCGTCTAGTGTTCAAACTATCATGGTAGCAGTGGACGTGAGAAAAGGGGAAAATAAGACACCGTTTTAGGGGCACAAATATGTCTCGTGATTCTCTCTTTCGTAACGAAGTTTCGGCGGCCATCTGAGTCTAAGGTCTGTCGAACGCTAATTTATTTGTTTTAGTGTGTATCAAAAAATAATGTCGACATTTTACCGATAATATGCATGTAATTGTTATTTATCCCAATCAGAGAAACGTTGTAGTAATATAAAGATGTGTATTGAAAACAATTATGTCTTATATAGATGTACATATGTAGTTGTTTTAATGGAATCGTTAACAAAGACATTTCATTCAAAGCAAGATTATTAATGCTAGCAAATAACACCGAATAAACGGCAATGTAAAGACTATGTCTAATTATAGTAAATACGTACTGCGTGCGTGACTCGAACCGGCGCTCGCGTACGGCACCTAATCGCCTAGCTTCACGCCACTACACGTCTTCCCCTCGGCCACCGGGCATCCCCAAAAAAGGATGCTTAATAACCGAGCTTATTACGTGCAGAGAACGTGAAACCCGTCCACGCGATACGCGCCACACAGCATGGCCACAATGCGGCAAAGGCCTTCAGATCTGGCTGTAGTAGGATGGTGAAAGTAATGGTACAGCATTTTAACAGTGAATAAGTACTGAGAAATAATTTTTAAACTCATAGTTGCTGTCGACATAGGAAGTAAAGTAAGCAAATAACACCGAATAAACGACAAGGTAAAGACTATGTCTAATTATAGTAAATACGTACTGCGTGCGTGACTCGAACCGGCGCTCGCGTACGGCACCTAATCGCCTAGCTTCACGCCACTACAAGATTATTAATGCTGCCACTTGAACAATTTTGACGGATAAAATTGAAAATTTGTTTGTAAAAACGTATTTGTCCAAGAATCAGTCTGTTAATCGTGATTGTGCTTTAAGGCCTAAATAACTAGAAAGATGGAAACCAGGTTTGCATAATATTACTGAAAAACCAGTCACTTTCCGTATCTTGAAATAACATCACACTCGGTAAATACATAATTTGACAATCAACAATACTGGATTTACAACTCCACCAATTGACAAACACATACATCGATAAGGGACATGAAAGTATTAGATGTATATTCTTGAAAGGTGGCAGTCTTCGCGCTGCGCACGTTTGACATTTGTATTAATAACTCATGAATTTCCCTCAATCCAATGCGTTCTTCTAATGGAAATCACAAGTATTAACGCCGGTGACTTCTTCGATACCTTCCAATTACCTAAAAATACCTAATTAAAGGTTCGTAACGTCCCAGTTTGTACCCAGTTTGATCTGCGAAACAGTCAAAGTCGTCATCTTTGTTTATATGAGATCCACATATCTTGCGCATGCGTCGCGCAACGACTACCACCCTTTAAATGAATATATTAGGATTTCTGAATGTTTTAAATAACGATTATTCATTTATAGTAATTTTCGAGAAGCAGTGATACAAGTTACATTATGTACCCTGTTATGGATCTTTGTTGTGTTATTTCCTCGAGTTATGAGTATTGGGAATAATCCGAGTGTTGCATTATCGTGTTTGAAAACGAAATATAAATCCCAGCCATGCATTGTCAATCATTAGACCAAATGTATTATGACGAATTAAATACAATTCGAGTTAGTCATGTTAAAAACAGGGCGGCAGGAAACAACACAGAAAAATCAATATTTGTGGCTGATCACTGACAACAATTGTTATAAATCACTTTCTTGAACAAATAATTTAACCTCAGATACAAAACGTAATGCGCATGCGCATCAATGGAATTGTTTGGACTGACATTACAATCAAGCAAAGAATATTTTGACATGACCGCTTTGTGAAATTATGACTTTTAGCAAATGCATATGTATGATCGATCTTTCCTTTGATTCATATAACAGTTGATTTCAAACATAGCTGTGAAGTATGGATCGGTTTGTGTTGTAATTTGATCTAAATAATTTGTTATATGTAGCACACGTATTGTTGGGATTCGTCGCTGATGTGCCGTGTACAATCACTGGTTCTTTTTTCTCTAAAACCATTAACAGCTTTAAGGTTATTTTAGTATTTGTGCTTGAGGACGACAAGGGGGTTATTTTAGTATTTGTGCTAGGGGATATTACGTGGGTTATTTTATTACATTGCTTTATAATTCAGGGTCATGAACTAATGATGACGCCCGGTATTCGTCGCTTACGACAATGTTCGCTTTACTGTTTGCAGATTTGGTTAAACAAAACAATTACTAAAAGTATAAGTTAAAATTTCTCGTAAAGTATCGTTTTAAATACCTGCCATCAAGCAGACAGCTTAGATTAGCAATCCTTTGAAATCATCAGACACATATATTAGTTTGGGATTAAAGATATAAATACAGATTATAAGCTTATTATTTACTCATCTATTCAATAGTCTCCACACAGTAAAAACGTAAACCTCATACAGTGTTTGTAATAAAATAGAGGCTCGTAGTAGTAGGCTAATAGGTTGAACGTTATTACTAACCCGTGGTAATAAGTATACACACAGGTTAATTTAGTATGTTCTATAATCTGTAATAGTTATTTCTAATATTAGGTCAGGGCGACTAGTATACGTATATGTGTTGTACATTTTTTCATATTTATTTAATCCTCAATAAATTTGAAAATGTAGTACAAGTGACATCGGACAACAACAGTCAGTCACGTGATCACAATTAAATTAATATTTATCTGAAAACAATTACTGAAACTAAAATGAAATCAAAGGGGTTTCCAGACATCTGAAATACCGAACAAACATACACGCTGGGAAAGCATTCCCGCTATGAACAATATTACTCTTGTACCAATTTTTACTGATTGACTTCTATGATCTTCAAAAAGAAATGAATGATCCTAAATTATTAACTAATCGAAAGTAATCTAATTTCGATGTCAATCACAGATAATTCAGAAATTGTTCAAATATTGTCTATTTCTAATAAAACATCCTAGACAAACATTAATAAAACCAGCTCTGTCATTGTGTGAATGACATATATAAAATAGTAAATGGAAAAAATCATGTAACATTTAATAAAGCTAATTCTTTGTTAAGTAATTTTTACAGAATAGCACTGTACATAGCTTTGTTCGCATTGAACACACCAATGTGTTGTGTGTTTGTAAGGCTGTCTGCTACCTCTTTGTTGTGTTATTTGCACGAAATGTGAGAGTTGGGAATAATTCAAGTGTTGCATTAGCTTGTTTGGTAACGAAATATAAATCCCAGCCATGCATTGTCAATTATTAGACCAAATTTATTATGACAAATTCAATAAACTTCGAGTTAGTCATGTTAAAAACAGGGCGGCAGGAAACAACACAGAAAAATCAATATTTGTGGCTGATCACTAACAACACTTGTTATAAATCACTTTCTTAAACAAATAATTCAACCTCAGATAGAAAATGTGATACAACCAGCTCTGTCATTATGTGAAAGAATATTATATATATTATAGTAAACGAGGCAAAAATCATGTATTTTTTGCAGAATACCAAATTTAAATCAAAATTTAAGTAAAGCTCTCCCATTGTACATACATTTGTTTATACACACAACATATTATGTATGTGTGTATCTGAATGCAGTTTGTTGGAATAAATCCCAAACAGTATCTTTATTATGTATTTTATTTATTCTTTCTACATTCTATATAATTTCCCTCTATTTTCTTTCAGTAAAGAGATCACATTCCTCGATGAAAGCCCAGAAGGATTTGTTGGCCCCATTGGTAAAAAATGCAATACTCAAGATCTTGAATGAAAACTTAGAAGAAGATGAGTTCGATGACTATCTCCCGTTACCAGTGGAAACAGATGCAGAATACAATAACAACAGACAAATGACGAACAACTGGCTTTGATTTGGACACATTACTTGATGTATATTAAACCACACAAGCGCGCCACCACCCACGTGATCGTCACGTGCAAGAGAAGTATATAACGTGACTTTTATGTGGGCCTTCCGAATTGTTAGCCTTTTTGCAATGTTTTCGGCCGATGGGTGGGAAGTGGAATATTAATGTTTTCCCATGGGTTCAACTTTGCGCTGCCATGAACTTGCAAAGTACGAGATGTAATATTTCAGAAAAAAAATCAATCACTCGCAATTGCCTTAAATATGGCTTATTATAATCACACTTTACATTGCTATTGTAAATCTAACGTACTTTTTCCCATTGTATCTTTTCTTCATCGCATAGATGGATTAAATTTATTACTATTTATATCTTTAAATAAACAACATACAAATGATTAATTTAATAACATTATGTTGTACTTCTTTATTGTATATCATTAAATTGAATGACAAGATTTGTAACAGCTATACTGACGTAATACTCTAAAAAATACGCAGTGTGTCACATTATACATATAACAAATATTACAAATCACGTACGAGTTATTATATACAAGATTGCGTCTGATTCCATGGATTTGAATAACATAAACGAAAGTCTTTTTCAAAACATATCATTAGAATGCAATTGTCTTTCATCACGTCATGGGTTAATTAAAATACAATATAGTATAGAATGCAATGTATTTTTCAATTTGATATATTTTGTTGAAAAAAAACATGTTTAAAGGGCGATGATCATTGCCCCGCGTCGTGCCCGGCATGGATCCCATAGCATCGTATACAACGCGTGTATTATATATATTTTACACAACATTCGAACGTGCACTGCGTCACGGTGACAACGACCGTCCTTTAAGTTGCTATGTTCAGCAATTAAAACGGGGTTAGAGGCATTTTCAAGCACTATATATAAATTTGTAAAATTTACAGAAAATGGCGACAAATACTTCTTTTGGAAGAGTTCAATTAACTGTATGTTTGTGTATAAATGTCCCACTGTAAATGATATAAGGGACGGCGCCCTCAACTATTCCAATGTATCACAGACATAATGGTGAGGATATCATACGAGTTGACGTGTGGCGGCGATGTTATTAAAATCACAAGACAAAAAATACAAACAATATAACACAGATGTAAAATTGGCAATAAATAAATAAAACAAATTACAGATACTGTTTTCATTTTCGATTGTGTACTTAACTGTGTGAAGAGAATCTGAAAATTCAAGTATTAACCAAGAATGCAATGTTTTCATAATGGTGTTTCGCAATATATCTGTGGTCAATTTTGTATACACAATAAATTACGACTCATCTTAAATTTTAACGCGTTTTGTGGTTGCTAACAAACAACCTACCGAACTGTGCACATGCATTCACATTTGCACACACGTACTTACAATACAATAAGTAAATTCCACAGTTCATTATTTCAAAACAATTTTGTGCTGTAACAAAAAACGATTCAGCTAATCTAATGCCATCATACATTGCAACACGTGTTGTTTGTCAGGCCCTAGTCCAATCATGCATTGCAACCTTTGGTTGCCAGTCTAGACCCTATCACCGACAACTTTGCTAATTTTGCTATGATATGTACTTTTGCAATGAAATACTTGTATATATTAAAATAAGCGCACTTACAAATTAATAAACCTACTACGAAATTATCGTACCCCTTAAATTACCTGTTTTTCAGTGGCCAGTGGTTATACGATAACCTGCTTCCATGACATTTTAACCTATATTCCATTCCCAAGATATGGCAAGGAAAACAAACCGCATATTGATGTGAGGATATTGTATGGTAATTCACATCCATGTGATGAGATTGTATGTAATACATATCATGTGAAGATATTGTATGGTAACGGAAATGGCCAGCAGCCAGAATCAAGGGGGATTGGCACAGAGTTCTGGGTAAATCAAGGAAATACTCGCTGTTACGGCACACCTGATTGGCTGGAAATGAGTATGCGCATTTGATGAACTCGTCGGATATCACCAGAAGACGCGGGATTTGTGCAGTTTTGAATAAAACCAAGTTAGCGATTATGAACAATGGTTATTAACGTAACAACCGCCCCCTCTGAACTTTTTGTTTCGCATTTTAAGGTAAGAAATCGACATTTGAAACCGACAAGGTGTCGATTTAATAGGTGCCATGTTTCACGACTTGTTTATTTATATGCGTACAGTGGAAGATTTAAAAATTAGTATTTATTAATTTTGAGTCCCCCCCCCCCATCAGCGTGTATCTCGAATTGTTTGCACTAGTTAGCGTACATCAGTGGGCTGGTTAGTTTGATAAGTAAAGCCTTGAATGGTCAGTGACTTTTCGCGATTATCTAATTTTGAATATTTCTACCCAGGTGTTTCAAGTTGTTATGCCAAGAGTATATGACAAGGTGATATCTAATTAGCAATCTTCCACTGACAAACATAGCCTCTTGGTAAACCCTGTCTGAGTCTAGGTCAATGCACACCACTGCACAAGCAGTACTTAACATTAATAAGGCTGTGTATCTGATTCTGAATGCCATGAGTATTGCCAACGCATACCAACAAAGCTGCTCAACAGTTATGTATTCTCATGCTACTCATGATAGCGGTTCAATCCATTAGTGGCTCTGGTATCTCGGACCTTGCATGTGAAAGACGTGTTGGCATCACCATTCAATCAATTTGATTTTGCTTAGTTTACTTGGTTTTCAGTTGGTTTCTTCATTCACCGCAATTGAATCAAAAGCGTTGCAGGGTAAATGTAAACTATTTATATTGTATACACAAACAAGTTATTGGTGCTTGCTCTTTCGTTGAGGCACCCACAATTTTTTCATTAAATGCTATGTTAATTATTAATATCAAAGCAAGCCCGGGCATGCCAAACACATGCACTTATAAAAGGAAAATCTATTATAAAGTTCTGAATACTAACAATGCCTTCTTTGAATTTGAGACTCCAAAGCTGCCAAGAAGAGCTTGCAAATCGATATCACCTGTTTTACTATCGTTTAGAATATATCAATGTCTCATATGAAACTTTTTGAATGCCCAAGGTCAAACGTCAAACTTATGTTAAACAGTCAGTTACACATCAGCTCATACAAATATTCACATATGTGTCATTTTGAGTTGTTATGCCACAGAGTATTTATAAGAGATTTGGTTCAAATATATTTATCTCAAGGCAGGGTAAAAAGAAATACAGTTGACTTCAAATTTCATATGATGAATGTGCACAGTGTAAATAACATAATATTTAACACCAAGAAAGACACGAGTTAAAGATAATTAAATCTTTGTGAAAACAAACAATAATATCAGCAATTGATACACTGTGTCTTGGATGTGCAAACAATAAGATTAATGAAACCAATACTTATACAGTAACAAGTAACCTGTAGAATACTGTGTGGGTAATATTTTTTATATTGATTTTTGTTGCATTTGCAGCAAATAGTTACCAAACAATGAGAAATCTATGGGATTGAATATACTCCACAGCTGGCTTCACATGCATTGTTCATAGTTCATATGGTGCTTACACCAGGATTTAATTACAGCACCTAGGCGGTATGTGGTTACAGCTTAATGTTCGAGTAATCGCAAGAAATTGACATGACAATAGAAATTCATTAAAGACTGCCACTCCCATGCAATTAACAGCGAGTGAAATTCCTGGGATTGAAACATATATTTTGAAGTCACTGGTGTAGGCAACGAATAACTGCAAGTTGACATAAAGACGAGGTAGTTTATTTAATCAGTGGTCAACTAGAGGCTGAAATTATAATTAATTTGTTTATTTCAATTTCTCCTGGCGTCAAATAGAATACACTGGTGAAACACGGTAGTAACTGTGGGTGAAAGGATGTTTTGGGGTGTAGTTTACATTGTATATAGAGTGGTAGGGTCGGGTGTAATGTGTTCATTTCCAACTATTATGAAGTCACGTAGAATTTCACTTAATTTATTTTTTCTGACATGTTTTCAAGCATTACATGTGAATCCAATTTTCACTGCGCTGTGTCTCAATAGAGTATGAGGGAAATGGCATATTTACTGGAATTTATTTCAGGGGAAAAATGTTTTCAGTGATAATGAAATATTATGACAGATACTCTCCCCGTGGCTTTCATTGCGTATGGAAGTTATTTTCACGAGTGGTGCGGTGTATCCTGCTGCCGTACTTTCACGAGCGAAGCCACGGGGAGGGTGTGGGGTTCTGTTATTATACACATGTCCCATATTTGATTATTTCATATTAAAAAAAGAACGTGCAACAAACCGGGATAAAAATTTAGATCGGGGAACCCAATTGCCCATTAATATGCTCCAAGACAGTGATGCGACCTAGCAACGCTTGTTAGTGTAGAACGCGTGTCGCTGTACGTGTGAAAATAAAATAATCAGACGTCTAATTTATGTCATTGTCCGATTAAATAACTCGTGGATGTTTAAGTGCGGTGGTCGTAGCGCAGCGCGTGTTCGAATTTCATGTAAATAAACAATGTATTTTACACGCGTTGTATACGTCGCTATGAGTCCCATATCGAACAGGACGCGACACGACGACTGTCGCCCTTTAGTTGGGACCACGACAGAACCAGAACTTAAACTGGGCGACTACGATACACGGTTGATGTTGAAGTTAAAAGTTCCTCCACAGATCTGTGCATTGGCAAACATGCCGTGCAACTGCAGTACTCCACTGACGGAATGACTTTCGTTGAAATCGGTCGTCGCTGACTCGTGAGCTGCACACTACAACCTCGTTTGTGATGTTGCTTGCTTGTCGTGGATGGACTGAGTCTTGGTTACCGGTTAAATTTTGCTAATTTGGCGTTGGTAATCTTTATTTGGAACTGAGTAACGCCGCAACGTCGCCAGCAGAAACCTCATGGTATATCGATGTTGATGGTTGCGGCTCCATATTAATCGGAGATTTTACTGCGGGTCCAGGCAGCGGGTGGATCTTCCGAGAGCCCTTCAAGATTTATAAAACTCAGATTCCAGGTGGTCAACAAACATTAAGTTCTCCCAATCCTAGTATTCTATGTGATGTACATCTAACATGCCAAAAATGCTGGTGAACGATTTGAACCTGACAAAAATACTTGAAATAGATACCAGGAAGGGGAGGGGGGTAAAAGAAAAGTTATATAACATTTTATTATTCAATAATTTATTAAAATACATAAGTTTGTCCAACTCCCTGTGATACAACACCTCAGACATAGCTCATTGTACTCGGCTTGAGTGTGGGCAAAAAGTTACTATTTGAATTTTTGATATCTGTTTTCATTAATGAGAAAGTTGACCCCGAAGTTAGAGTAACTGTTCAGCAGGAATGGCTTTTTAACTCTTCTGTGATTTTTTTTGGCTTGGCTGATTTTGTCACGGTTCATACTTGACAGGCAGGTCGTACCATCACTAATTGGAAAAACAATCCTGACCCACCGCTACCATGGCAACAGCCAAAGTCTTGTAATAGCAGTGCCCAAATGATCATGCCTTTTATTGTGGCTACGTTGCGCACTGGTAAGAGATCACCGGCGCCGACATTGTTACCACTGTCAACGGAATCCCAACGCAGCTTTGAACTTTGAATAAAATGTAAATGCTGCCTCCAATCTAGAAAATACTATCGCAAAACGGTTGGAAATAATACATTTAACGGCTGAATACGTCCTAACAATAAAATAAAGTGACTTCTAATGACTGCCATGTTATTTTGCGAACCTCGTATAAGGTGCCCGGTTTTAGTTATAAACAGACGTTAGCTTCACGTTCATGTCCCTTCCATGATAACAGCCGAAAACATATTGCTTGTTTTTTTACCGGTTTTCATTGGCAACCGAAGTATTTTTATTTTGTAAACAAATTTTCGTCTGCTATTTTTATTCAGTTCAAATCGTTCAGCAACATTTTTGGCATATTAGGTGTACATCACATGGAATACAACGATTGAGAGAACTTGATGTATGTTGACTGATTTTTATCATAGTACGAAGTACCAGGAAGTTACTCAGTTCCAAATAAAGATTACCAACGTCAAATGAGCAACATTTGACTGGTAATCAAGATTCATGTAATCCATGGCTAACAAGCAACATCACAAGCGAAGTTGTAGCATGCAGTACCAGTAAGTCATCCCGTCAGTGCAGTACTGCAGTAACACGGCATGTTTGCCATCAGCATTGTATTCAAACGAATCACGTGGTGTGCCGTTCTCGTTCAAACCCGGGATTCGATCAATAGGGGAGTCCCATTAAAAAAACACATTGCAAATCATGCAAGTTCAACATTTTCAAACCAATATACTAAAACAGAAATGCTCAGAGATGCAAATGAAGGATAGATATTACTTTTCACTATACACATCTCTGTTGATACTATCCCTCACATATTCTACTCCCAATTACTCCTGCGTAAAATGGACTAGCCTCTTCATGTTGACATTCAGACTAAAATCACGTGACAGGCTGTTAAAATTGGCTGTTGTATACTCTTTCGCCGGTCTGGAAAATGTGTTTAATTAACTCACATTCAAGCAACAATGCAGATTTCCCAGTGGGAGTGAGACTATTCGACTATGTCACTAAAAAAATAGGGGTGTTTTCAGCAAAAAACGAATAACCCTGGAATACACACAATATACTGAATATCGGAACAAATCGTGCATTACTTACAGCAGCAGAATACCACAGAAATATCAGACGAAACATGAAAACACTATATATTGTATTTCAGCTTGAACCCTCTATATTGCAATTCAAGGAATTAACCCCATATGTGCATCCATTTCCCACCTTGGTATCACCCACCCCTGAAAACAAACTCTTAATACCACGCTGAAGCGTTTGGTAACAATATCAGTGCTATGACATTCCCTCTTAATATCTATATACTGTCACTAGTAACATCTAACAATAGATAGTCTGTCACATCATTTTCAGTCACTTTCAACCAAAATAATAGTGTAGTGTCAACTCATCTAAGCCACAATCTCTTTAAGAAACAATTTACAACTTACCCCAGTCAGATTAATAACAATAAAGAATGAGACATAACTACACATTTATATGAGGATATTGTATAATAAAACTCGAGACATTCCGATGACAATTCACACTTATTCTCATAGGATGTTATCCACGCATGGTATGTATCCTTCTGTGTCACTAAACAATGTTGCGACGATGCAAGATGTGAATGTCGGTAGGAAATGTTGCTTTTATATTCGTACCTTTTTAAAGTATCATATCAGATTTGTAATGCACGGGGTATCTGTTTGTGTGTGTGTGTGTGGGGTGTGTGTGTGTGTGTGTGTGTGTGTGTGTGTGTGTGTGTGTGTGTGTGTGTGTGTGTGTGTGTGTGTGTGTGTGTGTGTGTGTGTGTGTGTGTGTGTGTGTGTGTGTGTGTGTGTGTGTGTGTGTGTGTGTGTGTGTGTGTGAAACAAAATACGAATCGCTTTCACGAACATATGGATAAACAGTCATACTAACAAAGACGTATCTAACCCGCAAACTTGAATTTGTAAAATGTTATTTTTTGTCTTAGTACCCAATTTTAAATGAATTAATTAAACCACGAGTCGACCATTTTGTTTTGAAGGACAAAAATGACCGCGAGTTAGTCAAGCATCAATGAAACGAAAAACAAATCGACGTGAATTTATATTCCAGTATGACTTTCAGCCGAATCACTCCACGCACGGTCGAAGAGAATCGTCCAAAGAAAACTTAATAATAGAAAACACTGGGGCCGTCTACACGGTCTACAATAAGCAAAGCCCCAACTGTGTCTTTCACTGTAACATCAATTTATAAAAATGTATATTTATAACACGTTTAGAATGACCAGAGCTGTATGCCCTGCACTGTATAAGACGCATACTACTTGTAAGTAACTTTGTTGTTTATTAATTATTTAATCCTTGAGTAATTGACACATAATAGACAGATTCTATTGTGCTATAGAGTACATTGTTCGCATGTCAATGGGTGGCGTATCTAACTGTTAGGAATGTGTAAACAGTCGTACATGTTACTGCCTTTAACAAAGGCTGAACGCATCATACTCCATGAAGATTACAAACCATATATATATACAGTTGTTGTCTTGTTGACATATATCTAATTCATTCATTTCATTCATATTTTTGGTATTTTCTGAACTTAACGTAGTGTATAAGTTGCGTTCCTAAGACACAATGCTACATATCGTTCTTTGTGATGGTGTGAATGGTGCCCTTCAGTTTTGAAAAGGCACGCCCACTAATACCTTTGCATATTGCTATTGCATCTCTGTTTTTACGAGTTCCGTATGTATGAGCAAATATTTCAGGCACAATCTGATTCTTTTTAGCTAATTTCTTCTTCAACTATAACTCGCACCTCGGTCTGATTTACCCGCTGATCAGAATACAGGGCAATTCACCATGCATCGAATTGGCTGCAGATTTTTACTTACCATCTGGACTGTGCCTTTCCTGGCGAATAGTGCGAGTAACGTTGTACTAGAAAACAACGGATATAATAACGTGTTGATTGCAATTCACAACGATGTTGATGAAGTAGATGGATTATTGAATCGTATTAAGGTATGATTTTAAAAATATCCTATTATACGCATACATATTTGTATTTAGAAAACACAACCTTGGCTTTGAAATAAATAAACACACATACGAACCCTATTCGAAATACTAAGACACGGCCACGTTACTAAATAATATATATAAATTAAAAATAGAATTACTATAATTAAGAAATTACTTAATTCCGTACTGTATGCCCAGACTGAGACGCCAGTATTTTGTGACTTTCAAGAAGGGCTGTTTGATATAGTTGGTATAATTATGTCTTTCCTTCAATCTATATACATGCTCTAGTAAAAACGTCTTTCCATACACGTAGACATATTTGTCATTGTGGAAATTACATGAATATATATAACCTTTGAGCTGCTGTGAAAATAACTGGCCAGGTCAGTTATTTCTTGCTTAATCACTGGTTAGGTTATTCAAAATATACGAGATCACAGTCAATAAATAGAAATTCGTTATGTTCACACCGTCGATCCACATGCACATGGACATTGGTATGTAGGTTTCAATGTTAACGATTTTCCTGTTTACATCGGGGTATGGATTCTCAGGGTGAACAAATACCGTTATCGTTCGTTTATTTCGTTTTATGTTTCATGAAGTCTGAAACAAAATAAAGTAATCACAATATAGAATGTATATATTGATATTGGACAGTCACATGACCTATTCGTATGTCAATATATCTTCCCCTGATAGAGTCGAGTGAATGTTTGATGACGTAGAGTAAAGGTCATTCATTACATGATTCAAGTTCATTCATTGGTAACTAATAACTATCGAAGGACCTTTAACTCACACATCAAGCGAACTGTCTTTTGACATTTCTCGTCTATGTCCTTCACATTTCTTGTCGTATCTATATACAGAAATAATTCAGAATAAAGAACAATGAACTGACATTGAAACTGAGCTGACAGTGCACATGACATTCTCTTATTGTCACTTTATTATATCGAGCGACGCCCACGACATTTGAACTACTTTATTGTGAGACCATTCATGTGGAATCAAGGAAGAAGTTCTTTAACGTGTATATTTATATGATATTAACATTCCATTCTAAACCAGAATGTACACATCGATGATGTCATATTTAGCTATGTGAACAGTGCGAACACAATACGTGACTACCTTCCAATTCACGTATACGTATATATAAATTACAATAGCACTGTTACAATCCCAATCGTAAGTGCTTTATGTTCAAGTTGACTGATTTTACTACTAATACAAATAATATAAATAATAATATTGTTCATTTACGACGTGTTATTAACGCGACGATAGCTCCTTGCGAGTATATGCACGAGTTGTTCTCTCTGTTGTACAATTTCTAGCAGATAATATAAACACAATTTTCACTTCGGGCGTGACATTTTATGAATTTAAAATGAAAAAAACGTAATTTTTTTTAATCGTTGGAATTTACAGTAATTGTTGAAGCCCACCTTAAGGGTAGTAATAAAAAACGTGTGAATATTTGATAACATGTCGAGATGCGACGACCCGAGGGCGTCCTCATAAACAACTTGATTAAACAATATAATGGCTGTACTGGGTTGCTATAACGATGTTATCTTCAGGAATGCTGCCAACTGGCTGTTTAATATTATGATTGAAACACTTGATGAATATGCTCACAATATACGAAGTAATGACCTGCCCTCAAATTTTGAGCTGCGGTTACCAAAGGTTACCAATATAGAACTAAAATAATTATAGTTATTGGTAAAGTTAGTATGACTGTCTTCTGATCAAAGTAACTAAAATGCACGTTGCTATATTTTTAATTGATTTACATGTATTTGATTATTTGCGGCAATATCTTTAATGTTGATGATGCCACCAACATTCCCTCTGCCATATAGAGGGGCTATATATAAACGCCCTCTATATGTACATTATTTATGCATATGCACATGATATACAATTGTTCAATTCACTAAACAATTTCAATATTCTCTCTCTCATCGCATTCATTGTTTATAATCGCAGTCTATAATGACGTCAGCTTCGTCTTATTTGTATAACGCCACCCATCATAGAGCTTACTTTCGATACATCACCATCCTCGTACCAGAGCATTGGGCACCTAGTGAGGAGTACGAGGTTGCTGGGCAGGAATCAATACAGCACGCTGATATACACATAGATGCAAATTCCTGGCCGCATGTGAAGAGTTACAAGAATTGTGGAAGAGTTGGACTTGGAATGTACATTGGTAAAAATCTTTTCACCAAAACAGGGTTCTCACCATACGGACAAAGAGGTATTATTAAACTTAGTAACAATATTACAGTTTACTGTAGTCAACCATCTAAACACATGAATAGATGAATAATTGTTTTTGTATAGGTATACATTATGTTCGTAGAGCATAATTGAGCTGTTTTGTGAAGTAAAAGCATTCGTATAGTTTCGAATAGCTAAACGTATTATTCGACTGTTACCCATAAGGCCCCGCGAGACCACGTCTACGAGAAAGATGTGAGATTTAGCAACCAACCAGTGTTTTGTCGATTGACTCATTATGTAATTGTAATCTTACAGATAGAGTGATTGTACATGAATGGGGTCATTACCGTTGGGGAGTGTTTGATGAATATCCTACTGGTAATAATGCACAGTTCTACTACTCGTCAGACGGTCGGCTCAAACCTGTGGCATGTTCTACAGCCGTTGAAGTCCGTCAATCAGACATACGTAGGAAAGATGGTGCAACTGATGATGAATGTGTTACGGATAAATCCAAATGTTACTACTATATTAATTATAGTGACCAGACAGCGACGGGATCTATTATGTTCATGCAGTTTATAACATCAGTAAGGTTCTTTTGTCAGTATCGTCACAGGGACCCCAGGAACTATAATCAAGACTGTACCAGTCCCTATGAGCGGTGGGGGGGGGGGGTATATAGGCTGGTATCTAGTGTAAGAAATAGACAAGGAAAGAAGGCTCCAGTGAGCCTATATTTTTAAAACTAAAAAAACAGACGAAAGAATGTAAAATAAAATCTATAAAAAGTACCAGCTTGAAGAATATTAGTTGCTCTTTCAAATTTCGCCAAAGCTATATGTGTTGACAACCAATCATAAGACTGGTTACGAACCACACCGAGTTTACGACTTGTAACCAGTCTTGTGATTGGTTCTTGACAAATTCTGAACAGGCCACGCCTCCAACTGTGCCATGATTTCGGGCAACCGTTAATTATTCATAAATAGAGTCAATTTGTGTAGTTTTCTTGATTTATTCTGCAGTTAGCGGTAAAATATAGGTAAGGCTTTGTAGGGAAGTAGGTTAATTGTATACTGAATAATTTGAGAAATGGATTGACTTGGCTATTTAATTTGAGATGTCGTTTACAGGGCTAAATAAATTGAACATTAGCTTGACTAGATGGAAAAGTTGGAGATTAATTTGACTATGTTTATTAGTTAGAAATATTCTATTGTTTGGATGTAGCTACAATAAATGATAACCAATCCCTGAGGTAACTGATAACAATGGATTATCTAGTTTCATGTAAACTTGTAGTTTATGTTCCCGTGCTATATTCCTTGACTGTACCGTTTCGCCCAGATCGTACTGTGACAAACATGTGTCACATTTTATTTATATTCTTTTTTCTTTGTGAACGTCATGTAATTTTATCTCAATGTGTAGGTCAACATGTTTTGTCACAGTAATGAAAGTGACGTCAATGGTTACCATAACGACGAGTCGCCGTCTAATCAAAACAATATATGCAATCACCGCAGTACATGGGATGTTATTCTCGATCACAGCGATTTTAAAGATAACCCAGCTAGTGATGTCGAGATTACAGCACCTCAATTCAGAGTTGTGAGAGCAAGGACAGCGACATTGGTTCTTGTATTGGATATATCTGGAAGTATGTTGGTTAGTTGCTTTATTTTCAGTTGTTTATATTGTGTGCAATCAATGATGGTAACGTTAGTTAGGATTGTGTCGTCCCGCTTCAATGCAAAGTTACTTACAAGACTTTACCTGATTGGCTACCCTACCATAACACCTAACAGTCAGACTGACCAATCAGGGAACATCATGTTAGTTGCGGCTTTTTTTCGACGTATCAAGTTTTGCTTTGACTCAACTGTCGTTCGTTTGGTCTTCGAGTAATTTGTGTTGGTCTTTTTATATTGTTTTGTTAAAAACGATGACATACAGCACAGAAACAGCATTGCCTAAAATTTACAATGTCACACCAATTTTTATGGCGCTTGATGACAGGTCGGCATGTCATTCATATCTGACAAATTACAATTTATCTTCTGTCAAATCATCTCACCAACGCAAACTAAAGGGTTGATATTAATGGCCAGTTCTCATCTGTAAATAACAATATGTATAAGTGTTTGTGTTAAATACATTCTGATGTTCTTACTGAATTACCACTAAAACAATAGTTCGGGTTACCGTAAATATTCAAATTATTATATTGTACTGTGGGCTACTAAAAATAGCGAAGTTAATATATTTAAGATGTGTGCGTGCCAAACACGCGTACGAATTAACATTATCCAGACAATGTTATTGTTATCCTTTGATTGTAGGGTAGCAGAGTGAGTCAGCTAAGGGCTGCATGTCAGCTATATATTCAGTCTATCGCATCGGGTACTACTGTGTCCATCGTACATTTCAGTACGCAGGCACACGTTGTGGCTAACAGTGTGTTCATTACGGGTGACGATGACCGCCTGGCACTTATCGATCAACTGCCTTCCTTTGTATATGGAAGGACCAGTATTGGCAGCGGACTCTTAGCAGCTATGCAGGTAAACACGTGTCTATATCTATTAGTAAAAAAACAGGGAGTTATGTGCTATACTCTAGTATACTGTTTACAGTAGTCAACTTACATTTAACATTCCCAGGGAACACTGAGATAAAATATTGGTATGTCATTTTAAAAATAAATTAAAGGCACGTTTTGGTCAAGCATAGTAGTGCGATTCTCGCATTGTACATGGAACGTCTGATAGAGTTGTATGCTGCTGTAAGTTGATGAATAAATTAAATTATGGTTCATCATGTACTAAACGTTGTTCTTGCATTATATTTAGAGGCTATTCGCGGCTAGTATTGAAGATATGCGTGGTAATGAGAGAATTTATAATGAGCAGGAGCGTAGCGCGCGAAAAATATCAACACACGTTATTTTCGAAATTAGACGCTAATTTACGTATCATCATAAGCGCTCAACATCGGCAACAATATCACGAAACTAACATCGAGAAAGTGAGCGAGTGTTATTGGTATGGAACACACAAATAGATGTGGGTATTAAGTGTGAAACATCATACAAATTGATTTGAATTACTGGCATTAAATACATCTTGAACGAGTGAATGTTAAACATTATGTGATTCTTGGTAACGTACTGAGTAAATTTGAACATATATGTTAAATTTGGCAACAATGTTTGATGCGCACATAAAAAAAAACAGTTTTTTCGAAGACAATTTTACGACAATCATCAAACAGACACTACCAGTTATAAAAGACAAAAAAACAGACACTACCAGTAAAATGGGGAAACCGAGACAACGTTTATTACATAGAAACAACGTGTATTATATAGAAATAATGTTTATTACATAGAAACAACCAAAACTTCTAATAAACACATAAGATTATATAGGTTAAAATGACCTTCGGTAAGTGGTGGTATTGTATTGTAATTGGTCAATTAATATCACTGATGATCGGTCCAAATTGATGTTTCGTTAGTTAGAAAACGCGATTTTAGTTTTCGATATAAATATAATATCACACATTGGCGAATTGAGCCAGTGACTGTTTCCACAGAACATCTTTTCGTCAAATTTTAAGTAGAATTTCGCGATTCGAATCCGTGGATATCACAATTGCCCATATGATAAATAAAGTACCCGAGGATGGCTGTGTTGGTAAGTACAATCAATATACATGTTTTTTTTTCATGGAACGAATACAAAACATAGTTAGCGTTAAAGTTTAAAACTCATGTTCATGTTTGGGTATCAACGTTTTATGAGCAAAAAACGGATTGACCATGACGTCATAAAAACGACGTAAATATAAATTAGCGTTCAAACACGTTTCACATAGTTACTTTTTTTATAATTCATCATAGATCTTAGAAAGTAATGGCGCTGATCCAACAGGTGGCACCGTTGTCCTGTTAACGGACGGTACTGAGAATGAACCGCCAATGGTATCTACTGTAATAAACACACTTGTGGGTGCTGGTGTCGTTGTGTCCTGTATTGGTATTGGACCAGAAGCAGATGAGCAGCTAGCGTTCATTGCTTCCGAAACAGGCGGTTCATCCTACCACCATGTAGACGAGGACAGTGTGGCAGATTTATCTCAGATATTCAACAGTGTTGAGTTTTATCGTTCTAATAGTGACTGGAACATGGCTACTTTACAGGTACAGAATTCATACATATTGTTTTGGGGTCACTTAGTAAGTTGTTTTTTTCAAATCGCGACACAGAACGTGGGTTTACAGTCTGTTCACGCTTATAAATGTGCCTGGTTCATACCATCCAATGAACACAGGCGAGGCATTTGCATAAAAACAGAAACATGTAGAAATTAACATGATTAACAAATAGGCAGGAACTGCTACATTTACCCCTGATATATTTGTTTGCATTGAACAACTTGTGGTCATGAGTTCGGGATTGTCATATGAAGTATTATAAACATTGCCAGATCTTCCAGGTGGCGCTATTATACTATTACACACAGAATGAGAATATATTTATCGTTAAATTCAATATTAGTTTTTGCCGCCAAACTCACTTGTATATTACAAAAAATCACACACTGTTCTGAAACCTTACAGAAGTACAGAGTATATGGCATGCCCAACAATGAGTACGGTAGACACTCAAACGCAATACTTTCTCGTGAAACACTGCGTTGAACGTGTACTTGGATATCTCACTACTAACTGACACTGACAAACGTAATGACGTCAGTTTGAATTGTGTGATCTCGTCTACACATGTACACGTGACCTTGCATACGTATATTAATAACAAGTTACAGAAGTAGAGGTCAATACTCAGTTTTAAAGACCCGAAGAAGAAATTATTGACTGAATAAATTAACACAAAATCAATCGAACGTTGGGGTCTGTTGCAGACGACGTTTTTTGCAAACCACGCACGAACAAAACTAAATGGAGAACACTGAATTTTCATTATTGAATTGATCACCACGTGACCACGTTCTATTCATTCAATGTGACAATCTTGATCATGAGGTATAATAATACTCTTAATTGAAATCCTCTTTTTTCCAGATTTACAGTGAAACCATAATTTTAGCTGCATCTGATGTAATTGGTGGTAATTTTTACATTGATTCAACCATTGGTGAAGGTACCACTATGACGGTTTTCTGGAAACAGGACAGTGCACCCATTGACCTCACGATTAATGACCCAGATAATGACGTCATAGACGATTCGTATTCGGGGTATGAAATAAAAATAGATTTCAAGATGGTGGAAGTTAGGATTGCCGGAGTTGCTAAGGTAGATATTAATAGATATATTAACTCAGTAGATTTTTAATTTTGTAACTTTAATAAATATTAAAATTGTGCCATTATTTTTGGTTATTATTTTCAGACGGGTCGCTGGGAGTTCCACGTGACTAATCCTACAATCGAAGCTCTGACACTCTCAATATCAGTCAATTCCAAACCGACAGAGGGCAGTACACCACCACTTCATGTTAGTCCCCATATTTTAGTAAATAAGGTGAATTTTACGGATACGCCCTCACCGATGATGATCATATCAGCCGAGGTGCTGAGAGGATATGACGCAGTGATTAACGCTAATGTGACGGCCATATTGCGTGTATCGACCGCATTAGATGATGGGACCGTAACTGAAGTGTCAACTTTAACCTTGAAAGATAACGGTGCAGGTAATGAGTGTATGTCCGTAAAGCTTCATTTGAAGCCATGCACCCTATGACGGGTGGGGCATAGGGAGTATGTCTATCAATTAAGTACGGGATATACAAGTTCAACTGACACGGTATTCGCAAAATATCTGACGTCATGCGTTTTCAGCAAATTGCCGAAACTTCGAAATTTCGAAGGTTCATCATATTAGAGCGAGAATAACTCACTATCGCGCGCGGGTTTTCTGATTTTGAGAAACATTTCGGTGTTTCTTTCTTTCTATACTTCCATGACAGTTATTGTACTCGAATGAACATCGAACATTATGTACTTTCTAGGTTAATTCACAGTGTCATTTGCAATGACTGAAACGATGTACTGTTATTGATAAAATTCCTCCAGTCTTGACCCCTCGTTTTGTTTTCGTCCTACGTTATATTTTTGTCCATTTTGAGGCTTGGAACATATCACCTGTACGGCAAAGACCTGTGTAAACAAACTCACACAACATTGCATTTTTCATGTACATTATAGGTGGTGATTTACATGAAGATGATGGCATTTACTGTGCATTTTTCACTTCATATAGCATCGACGGTAAATACAATATTAAAATCATAGTGAACAATGAGGATGCTTCTGCAGGTATTGTCTATGACGCTGTAAGGAACAGAGGACCAGAAATACCTACCGGTAAACTTATTATTACTATATAGCACATTATCTAATTGATGACACTTTTTTGACGTCAATTAACTATGGTTATTGTGTTGTTATCGTATCATACGTGTACAAGTCGTATTTGCGCAAAATCTCTTGCCGGGCGATCGTTTATTGCTCATCGTATATGTTCACATTGATTTGCATGTGTACAAAGATGTACATTCATATTGACCGGCCTATGTACAAGGATATAAATTCATATTGACTGGCCTATGTACAAGGATATAAATTCATATTGACTGGCCTATGTACAAGGATATAAATTCATATTGACTGGCCTATGTACAAGGATACAAATTTATATTGACTGGCCTAACAAAAATCTATATTCATACTGACTGAGGCTTATACATATCATCTATATTTTATAAAAGACGGTGAACCAAATGAACCAATCACAGAGCCAGCTGAACAGTTTACACGTATTGCCAGTGCCGGTTACTTCTCCGTTTCTGATCTACCGCCAAACATGACGTCACACGACTGGTTCGCCCCGTCCAAAGTGACTGACCTGAAAGTGACCAACATATCAAGTGAAGAGCGAACAGCTGTTCTATCATGGACAGCCACGGGGGACGATTATGACCAAGGCACAGGTAATGACGTCATCGTAAAATGATTATTGTATTATAAAGATGTATTTGGAAAGTTGACTTTGAGTGAGACGTTAGCGTGCGAACATGACTCGTAAAATCAAACAACCTGCAATATTATTGGCATTGAATTGCATATTTACCAACTTTGATTTACAACTGCTTATTGTGGGTACTGTAAATACGAATAATATTAGTAAACCAAACACGCGTATATACGAGATGTTGATACACTAATATATTTATATGTTTTTATTTCTCTTCTCTTTTATTTCTTCTTCTTTACAGCTTCATTTTATGATATCCGATTTAGTTCATCCTTCAGTGAATTACGTAATAGCTTTGAATCGACGTCATCAGTAGAAGGTCACCATGGTATCGTAGGTGGATTGCACGCACCGCAGAACAGTGGAAACAACGAAGTGATCACGCTCGTAATAAACAACAGCGTCATCACCGGTCAGCGAGTTTGTGTTGCACTGCAGGCTGTTGACGACAGTGGACACAAATCTGAAACTTCCAATATTGTGTCAATAGTATTCCACTCTGAAGAGCCAATGCACATGCGCAGTGACCAAACTAAAACAATCATCCTTGCATCTTGTATCACTGTCAGTATTGTAGTCACGATAATTGTAGTACTTTTCATTATAAGACAACTGAAAATGAAGGCTTCGATAGCTGTCGGAGTGTAAAACAAATCCATTTCATGTCATAAATATGGTGTGGTATTGCTGTGGAATCTATCGATATCGATTTATTTGTTAATTCTGTTACGACGGTAAACAGTAACAATGAGTAATCCAAATTAAATATAAACATGTTAAAATTATAATCGAGCAAACTTGAAATTATAATAAACAACTTCAGTTTTTGAACGTGTCATATATAGTGTTGAACACATGTATTAATAATCTAAATTCAATATTTGAATAAGTCACGAATGACGCGAGATAACGTATAATTAATGCCACGAGACACATGACTCGCGACATTTCATTTAGTGTGTCGGGCTGCTAAAATGCACACATACTGTGTGTTTGCCTTGCAACTAGCAACTTTCTCATTTTTTGAGGTATGTTTCTTCCATAAGCGCAAGGGGCGTCGTCACCTACGCATGTGTCAGATGGTCATAGCGTGTCATTGTTTACAAACAAGCGTCTACCTATGAGCCTTTGCGTTTTCAGCATGTGTTGTTATTGTAGCTTAGAACTCAATTCAAGCGCGTGCACAGGTGACGACCCATATTTTTTTTAAAATAAATATTTTATTTTGATATTGCTATCACAGTGTATCTTTGTATATAGCACAACATTAGGACTGTTAATTATGTGAATTTGTGACCTTAAATATGAAACGTAAACTAATACAAGATGAGGGTCACATGACATCACACATGGAAACGATGAGAGCTCATTTCGAACTTTTATACATAACATGAAATAAATAAATGGGTGACCCATTTCACAATAAACACAAGAATATAATAACAATACGAGAAATAAAGAAATGAAGTCACTATCCCTGTAACGTAACATTCAAATATATGTTGGTATATGTACTATTCTTTCATATGTCTGTAATCATTAAGCAAATTCCACAGCGCCACCACCGCCTAATATGAATTATATATCAGATTGATGACAGAACTTGGTGATAGGTGGACGCATGCCTGTCCTGGACGAAGTGAGGTCCCTGATAACATCAATTTGAATTAAGTATTCAATATCAGTTGGTTACATTGGTGTGTTATTGATCAAGATTTAGGACAATATTTGGACTGTGAATCGATGTGGCTTTGTTGGCATATTCATATTCGTATTTGTAAGGGAACGAACTTAAATGACTTCAGGGAGAGTAATTTTTTTTTTCATTCTGGCACTTGTCTGTGTATCTTTATACTGCCGCGCAATGCCAATTGTTATACCATCATTGAACCAACTCCGTGTTTTTATGTTAGCATATTGAATGTTAAACATAGTGTTAATAATTTAATAATATAACCTTACAAACATGCCAGAATCACCACGATTTATGTGTTATGGTCTTTTAACTGACTCGTCGAGTCTCCCACCTGTCGCTGATTATGAAAACACACTTAGCTGACACGCAGCAACACCACGCACACAGTTTATTCAACAATTGTTACTTTAAATTAGTCATTATTGAAAAATACATGGTAAGACATAAACACGTTAGGACAACATTGACATAAAAACAATCCTTCGCTGAACTACTAAAGCCCTGTTAATTGTCATGAATTTGTTTTTGCGTATCTGTTGGTCGACTTAATTAACTGATTATTAGCGAATTGCTGTGTTATGTCTGTCATCGTGTAGGCCTATTTGAAGTTTTGGACGGAACTTGGCTCAGTGATTTGGAACTAATTACCTAATAACCGTCGCGATTCTGACAGTTTATATCCGTAGTTATTAATGTAGTGAACGATTAATCAAAAGATATGACGTATTCAGTACTTAGTGTGATTGGCTTTATGATTGAAGGTTACGCCCTAGAGTCTTTTACTGTTTTGTAATTGGTTAGAGTTTTGAAAATGAATAAAGAGAGTTTGAGTTGGTCTTGGCGAATACTCCACGACAGACGCAGTCCGAGAGAGTCCAGGGGCGAGCCTTGAGGCAGTCCAGTCTTGGGCGAGTCTTGGTTCAGCCTTGTGAGAGTCTTGGGGACTTTTCCCCAGGGCGCTGTGTCTTATAGAGTGCTCCAAAAGATCGACTAAGACGAGAGCTGAAACGTATTTCGTTGTGTGTGTCTTATTTGACTGTAAAGTTAAAGTGATTTTCCCGATCCCGTACCTCAAGGGGACGAGATAGAGAGACGAGACGAGATTCCCCCCTGACAAGTGTGGAGAACCCAGAGAGAAGAGAATTTCCCCCTGATATAATCCCCAATGTGTGATGTAATGTTACCAATATCAATGTCATCGCAACACATATACCAGTGCCAATTTGCATGATATGTTTCATGATTGGATAACGTTACTGTCATTGACATTTTACAATCACCAATTCCCTAAGTACCATAAACATCGTCAGGAAAATAATTCCGACATATCGTTTGTTTTGTCTGATATTATATATGTCCACACAATACAGGGTGATGTGTTTACCTAAGGCTGGTTTACCCTCGATAGAAATACTAGAAGTCTATTTGATACAAAAACACTAGAAGCAATTACACAAATACACATATGCAGTCAGCGTCGGGCATAGTCCAACATCAACAGATTATCGTCTACTCTAATTAAATTTATTTATTTGGACGTGTTCTATTTCAAGTGGAAATGTGGCGTCTGACAATAACAGTGGAGCAGTTTTCGTGTCTGAGAAGTGAAAAGGGTTAGGGTTGCAGTTATGTACGCAGCAATATTAGTACGCGTATAAGCTCCCCAAACACCTCCTTCATCGAGATTTTTTCTGACAATGTTACAAACGATTTAGTCTCCAGTTCTTGAGTGTTGACGCCAAGAATTTGGACACAAGAACACCGCATTATTGAAATATCTTTAAGGGTTATTTCAGCCTAATTGATAGATCAATTCCGAATGAGTGTAAAAGTGACTCTTGACAATTTCTAAATAATATATTTCGACCATTAGCTGTCTTGCATATCAATTCAATCGTTTCTATATATTAGCTCTTCTCTCGATGACAATTTTTCCTTCAGTTGTACTGAATCAAACTCAGTTAGAAACATCGAAATAAAAAGATTCAGGAAACCCCTGTATGCACATACTTCCGGTATGTTATTATAGAAATTGATGGCTGTCCATCTATTGGGCCTGGAGGGAAATAAAAACAGTTTATTTTGATTAAATTCGCACTATTTATTAGTTCAGAGATACTTGGAAATGTGGTGTATGTGAGGCATGTTAATTCATTGAATGTAAGATGTCTTTATCCAAACATTAGTATTTATATACTGATTAGAGAGACTAACACTACATGGAATAATACATGCCTTTCAATTATATTGGATCGTGTTATTTGCGTAACGAAATATGTTGTTTTATATTGTTGTTGGCATTGGATTATATTATTACCAACATATTCAGAAGATAATTCATTCCAAAATATGTCACTATCATTCAGACTTGCATTTACGGCTGATCGTAGTCTATAGTCGTACTATAGGAGATTTTACATTCCAACCAAGGTAAAGAATTCCAGGTGAAAGGTTAACGAACTAAGGAACACTACAAATACTTGTTTTAAGATTCTAGCGAAAAAAAATAGAGAGTCAAAGTTCATGTTCAAATGGAAATTATAAATCTCAAGACCCTGGAGATGTGTAGGCGTCCGCCGAACGAGGGCGTTACGTGAGCAATATGTTGCACATTTCATATATTCAATAAACACAATTACCACGTCCACACGGAGTATCTCGACCACGCAGAGCCGATGTAATTCAAGTTAGGCCTATGTACGCTCTCTATAGTTAGTTCCGCGTTTGTATAATATTTACCTACTTGGTTAAAAAGTAGCTACAATATGAATAAACATTGTCTACAATTATACCCTATCTGAAGTGAAAAAATCATGCTCGTCTAAACCAATAAATACACATACCATTCGATACCAGTAAATACACATCTTTTTATATAAACATGTGTTTATGTTTGATCACACTGGTATGAGCACCCTGGGTATTCATCGTCAACCAGTATCAGTCGTTTATGTCTGGGACCGGCTTCTAACTTTTATTTAGAATTTAGAAGCGTGCGCAGAATCTGATCAAGTAGATTAAGACAGCGAAAAATCTGTCACTTGTACGCCGAATGTAAAAATAACATTACATTTGTTAACATTAAAAATCGTTAAATTTGAAAAAAATGAGCCAAATAAACACACTCTTCGTGTGAGTACGGTTATGTAGCACTGCATCACGGGAAGGTGTTCGCAACATTTGCTTCTGCCACCGATCGAATGCGGAAATTACGTCACGCAACTCCAACAAACACTAGAATAATATACACAATGGACGACTAAATTTATTTTCTTTCTGAGATTCCACTCTGATTTACATCACCGGTATAGTTATTAATATAAACATATCAGCATGTATATAATAATGTAGGCTATTACGGACAATTCAATATTCACGTGATGATGAAAGTAGTCTATTTTTTCCTATATTTGGAGTATCTTTCAGTTAGAATTTATCTCGGTATCAGCTGCAGTCTATTGATGTTAACGTAGTAAACACAATTTGACGTACATTCATTGCCAATCAACGCCACCACGTGACATCGTGATGTTACACCTTTCTATTGATATATGACGGACATAGATAACCTATCACGGTAATCTCGTCTCGTTATCACGTGACACCGAAGGATGAGGCAATGTGTCACACCTTTTCTTTGATATATGGCGGACATAGATAACCTATCACGGTAATCTCGTCTCGTCTATCACGTGACACCGAGGGATGAGGCAATGCGTTACACCTTTCCTTTGATATATGCCGGACATAGATAACCTCTCACGGTAATCTCGTCTCGTTTATCACGTGACACCGAGGGATGAGGCAATGTGTCACACCTTTCCTGTAATACATGACGAACATAGATAACCTATCACGGTAATCTCGTCTCGTTTATCACGTGACACCGAGGGATGAGGCAATGTGTTACACAATTCCTTTGATATATGACGGACATAGATAACCTATCACGGTAATCTCGTCTATTTTATCACGTGACACCGAGGGATGAGACACTTTAATATCACCTAACCTGAAACGATGGATCTTTTCAAGTTGAATAATGTGTGTTACTAGATGTTATTCAGTAACTCAGGGTGACCTGTTTAAATGCAGCGGTGAGGAGTAAATCTCAAAGTACGCCTGAGTGCTTCTGTGTGTCATTGACTGAAAGTAATCGAATTTTTCCAATTGTTCTATGAGTTCTTTTGAGAACTTCTAGATATAAAATTAAATACTTTTAAAATCAATAGCAAATTATGAAAATATCAATGACAACGATGAGTGTAAACCGTATCGAACAAATTACATGTCATGTTACATATTGTAGTATATTTCTGTACACTTTTGAAATGTCACAATTTTCCTCATGACACCAACAAGCAGGGGTTCTGTGCATCGGGGAATACAAATAGTAAATAAATGACGAACAACCACATCAAATCTGCGTAAAAGGTACCTTGACTTTACAGTAAAAAAAAAACAGTTACTATGACAACAATTCCACGCCGTACTAAAACACTACATAATTCAATTAAACATGCGCAATGTGGAGTAATTAACACGTCAAAAGGAAGCTGTTGATGTAAAGATATCGTGTTCTGCATCACTGAAGTTTATTTAATGATAGTTTAACACTTCACTGTCTCTTTAACCTTCAATTCGTACACCATTTAGGACGACATTACAATATTTATTTTGTGTTTCTAGTCCATTGATTTTTATCCATATGCCTCCAGTTACCATGTGATCACGGTAAAAACAGTGAATAATATAAAATACAAAACCTGCATTATAACAACAAAAAATAATAACAAAAGGATAAAATATGAAAGGGGAGCGTTTCTGAAGTAGACTGATGTGCATGGTTGAAACACAGAAAAGTTCACTAATACACAGTCCACTAACATCGTCATGGCAACTAAAATTTATGATAAAAAACCTCTTTCTTCTTTCGGCCTTCACATTGTTGAGAAGTAACCAAGCTGATAAGCTGACACTTGGGATAGGTAACTCAAACTAAAATCACGTAAATTAAGACAAAATAACGTTGAAATGTACGTAAACTAAAACAAAATAACGTTGAAATGTACGTAAACTAAAACAAAATAACGTTGAAATGTACACTTTAGTGTACCTATCATCTACTACTACTGAAGTGGCCCTTAAGACGATATATTTGTGAAGCTGTTTACAAAGAAACACGAGCAAATGTAACTTAATATTACCATCCATTTGGTTTTTAATTCTCTCTCTCAACTTTTGAATCCCCTTTCTCTTTGTTCTTCAACTCACTCTCTTGTATGATTGTATTACAAGTGTCCCAGGTCGCCAAGTCACTTGCACAAACAATTGCAACTTAACTTTACATCGATTTAGAATATTCTGAATTCCTGTGCAGTCACGTACTAAGTTTAGTGACCTAATATAGCCATGTGTTACCGTCATATTTTTCATTAAAATAACAAATTCTCTGAATATATATATTAGTAACTCCAGGCTGTATAACGTAGTATAGGGTGATATCCAACAGTATCATATCATGGAATATATAGCACTACCTTTTCATGATCATATCAATAAGCAGAAACCCAAAGAGTTACCTACTTTACACACTAGCGGTGTCATACATGAGACTGTAACAAGGGCGTTCGTATAAATGTGAGACGAAATTGTTGAAATTGAATAGTATTTCCTTTATAAATATTTATTTACAATATAAAATAGAGATAATCATAGTCATTTTTTCTAGACCCCCTCCCCCAATAGCAATAATTAAACTTCACGCTACAATCTTTTTTCCTCGTCATAATAAATCGTTATCTTGATGGTGATTCATTTTTCATTATGGTGTTGATGTCACGTTTCACATTGTTGTTGTGTCAGTTTTATTTACTGTTTATAGATAACATTGCGTACCCAGGTAAATAAGTACACACCAATGGATCTGAGATAAAGTATACGTATCTGTACATTGAACCCGACTCTGGTTGACGCATGCGTGGTACGCGCGTGAGGGGTATGGTAGAGCACTGACCTAATGAAATCAAAGCGCTGTTTTAATTGTCCAAAGAATATCTTACACACCCGGATACTGAAGTTTTTATTTTGTATTTAATATTATGTTAAGGATGTATTAATATGTGTTATCGTGCATTCACACACATTACGTTGGCATTCACAATATCAGCAATTTTCTTAATGGGGCTTGTGCGGGGGGGGGGGGGTCGAGGCTGACACTCGATCTTTTCCACGATCTATCATGTTTGCATTAAGCAAACTGTGCCGTAGATGGCGCAATACATTTCGCGTACAAAGTACATAATGAGTTCAATTAATCAAAGTCGTTCGAGCGGTGTACGAAGACGACAACCATGTTAAATAAATAGATGCTATTATGCCACAAGTATGAATGCAGCCCCCAGCCCCCGAACTACAAACATAACACTTGAATACAAAGGTGTAGTGTCGAAAACATATTCCCATTCCTGATAATTATGATATCTAATCTGTGCCTGCATGCAAAACACGTATATTATAGTGATTAAATCACGTGATATTTCTGTAGCAACACAACACATCAGTACGATAAATAATCTAGAATTCGCCGTAAGCTATCGTGGCTACTGTTTTACAATTGTTGTTTTCTATGCGTTGATAACTATCGCGAATCACTCTTTGCCTTAAGCAATATGGTGTTATTTAACGTTGATATCCGGTGAAAGTCATAGCTGTAAATAATCAGGGTTTATCAGGGTAACCGTTGTAAATACGTACGAAGTCAATAAATTGACATATATATCTGTCATGTAAGTATTTCCTTTATGTTGTACTAGATTAATTAATAACACGCATACAATATTACTTTTTCGCATATTTATGACAGTCAAGTGCACTTGTTTAGATCGTAATGTGGTACACTATGGTCTGGTGGTGCTCGCAAACATCCAGTTATCCTGAGATTCCGCGTCGATTCCGACGCAAATAACATTGCTGATTTAAAGTACACTTGTCAACAACTTGAAAGTCGCATGGCATGTGAAAATACAGAAATACTTTGTTGTTGAAATCCAAAACTGCTGTTATATTAAGGAGATCCATAATTTGTTATTCGTGGTATGCGCGCAGGTTGCACAAAATCTAAAATTAGAGGGTACCGTGTTTGTTCTATTATTAGCAATGTGGTTAAGTTAATTAAGTCACATTTTAATGATAAACTTATACAATAAATGCAATTAATTAGATATGTCTTTATAATAGAGCAAATACGATATAGACCGAGTCTGCGTTGGAATTCTCAGTACCTCCATACAGCTCATCTGTTCGATTTCAAGTTGGCAGAAGCCACGTGACTTTCAAACTTCCGGGGTCGACACGTTGTGTGTTCTACAGTACAAACCATACATAGTACACGATGTTTTGGGCAGAACGATCATCAGTGTGTATTTTCACCGAATAAAATGCAGTATTCAACGTATTTTTGACGTTAAATATGTCATCTCTATTCAAACTTATATTGTATATTTGTTTACACGTCACTCGAACACATCAACTCATCAAAATGTATGGAATACTGGTTGGACAATATATTAAACCTCAAAACATACCAGTAATGTTAGAAATACAACTCTTACTACCCTCATTCGGCCGAGAGTTCGAAGTAGAAATTATTTGCTCGTATTAACTGTTTATTCTGGAAATATATATTTTTATTCAGCATTCTATTTTTCCTGTGTCTGTTCAGCTATGGGACCAAGTTCAGATCACACCCATTTATTTGTCTGTCCATGTAAAATTAACTTAAAGCGGGGGAGTGGTCACATGGGCATGCGTCAGATGGCCATAGCGTGTCATTGTTTACAAACAAGCGTCTATCCATGAGCCTTTGCGTTATTAGCGTGTGTTGTTACCATCGCTTGGAACTCAATTCCCGCGGGTGACGACTCTCCCGCTTAAACTTTAAAATGCGACTTTTTTTATGTCTTATGTATTATGCGAGCTTGTTTTTCAGTTATGTCATGCTTTTCAGCGACTAAACCGAGTGGAACTCTATCTAAGTTATAATAAGATTGACATTTGCACTTACTCAAATATTTCAACATATTTTAGACAACCTCTCCCTAATTGATGCCCGATTAAACACACTCGGAAGAACGTCAACCAGTTATTCGATTGTGTTATGCAAATGTTGACTATGTCAAACTTTTCCCGAAACCAGAGAAAACGTTCCAAAGACGCGTGCGTTTCGTATTCGAGGCACTGAGAATTCGTACCAGTTGCGGATTTAAAGGAGGGCTTCGAGCGCACATTCTAAAACCTCTATTACATTAACCACACATATCCCATAATGCATCTAATATCTGACCCTGCGTATTGATGATTCGCGTACTCAGAGATGAGTTTCGTACTCCGGAATGGGATTCGTAAATAAATAAATAAACAAACATACAAACGAAAAAAATATCTAGGGAACTGAAGTGACATGCCACTTCGCAAATCTTCGTGATAGCACGAAAAATCTTGTTGACAAGAAGTCGTAGAAAATGACTTTAAACAGCTATGTGATTTGTTTGCTTACTTCCCAAAGTAGTGCTAAATTTTTCGCGGTCCCGAGGAGCCACGTGCACTTGTTCAGTTACCAGTGGGAGGTAGCGTTTTTTGTTTGACTTTTTTTTCAAAATAAGACAAAGTCAACAAAGTTGTGATATCAATCTCATATAATGAGATCACGTGACACTACAATGAGGCAATCCATGTCACCTTCCAATGTTTGATGGCGGATATGGCTAGAGTCAGTACACAACGTTTATCTGAAAATCTACAGAAAAAAACAGAAACCTTGAATACACGCCATGATTGATAAATTGGAGTGAACTGCCTTGTTTCCTGCCTTGTTTCATTGACCCCCGAATGCAGCATTTTAGTCAGATTTTCTGAAATATATTACCTTTGAGTCAAAGTGTCTGGAAAGGGGGGAATACAAACTCGGGATTCGTTGTTTAAAGGGATTTATTATTGACGATAATCCTTAAAAAGCAACAATCATAGAAAAAAACTGTTGTTCATGTCTTATTCCGGCTGGAAATGGAGTAGAGATATCACCCATTCCCGCGTGATGTAACCACTGTCATTTTGTTCTAAACCCCGCTGGAATGCGGTGTGTGATGGATGGCATTAATTTGATAAAATCTGTCGACATGAAAACAATTAAAACAGCAAGAATTCTGACAAATTGAGGTGGATAATATGGTCTACTGCTCTTCAAAACTTTGTATGGAAATACATATAGTGGTATTCAGAAAAAAGATCTGAAAACTCGCTCGATTTCAAATTGTCAACCCTTAATAGGCTACAAGTGAAAATATTTACGAAAAGAAAACTTTTTTCATCGCGAAAGTCACCGCTACGCATGCGCAGCAGTGGCTTCGTTACACATGTCAAATGAAACACAGAGATGTTGATTACGTTCATTATCGTCGATGATTTAACGGTTATACATAAGCTCGTTAACAGGAAGTCGTGCTGTAAACACTTTTCTGCTATCGAATTCTGGAAATATTTTTCACAACATTATAGTAAATAACCTCGTCTTCCTGAAAAAAGAAAACTTATTTTTAGTGTTTGGATCACCTCGTAATCAATTTCAAAACAGATATAGTTGAAGGTTGTTGCAAACTTCCTTCTTCTATCGCCATGACGTTAAACTTTATGGCATTCATAACCTTCATAATACTGTCACATGACCTTTACATTGATGCCACATGACTTATCAGACTTATGTGAACAGTAGTGTTATAGGTTTCACTCTACCATAACAACAATACACGTGAAAGTCGGTCATGTTTGTAATGGTGTACACGTGGTTGAGGTTGCCGAAATTCTGAGAAGTTGTATTGAACCGTTTTTATGGCGAACAAATGCAGATTGACATCAACAAAATGGAACATGCCGTTGACATGACAACAAGTACTGAAGGTACATATACAGAGTTTTCAATTTGAATGTGATAATAAATGTCATGAGTTTTACATTTCTTTTTGTGTCTTTTTTCGAATCAAACTAAAATATGTGTTATGTAATCATTTAAAGAGAGGAATAGTAAGCTGACTTCTTTTACATCCTGCGGGACAAGGCAACATATGCTACGATATGTAGTGGGGGTAATTTAAAGCAATTCAATCACGAAAATAACTTTTCCGCCAAGTGTTTTGTAATCGATACTAAATGTGTATATACCACTCACAAATGAGTTGATTTGTACAACACGGAGCATTAGTGGACTGAACTTATACGATGTTTGTTTAGTTTGCGTGTGATTCAGTGAACGTTCCGATTTTAACTACTATTGAGAGGTACTGAATGCGATCGAGTGATATTTTTTTAGACGAGGTCTAAAACTTGTAGACAAGTTTCACCGCGCAGATGACCTAAAATTTGTTCCAAACAGTCACAAGTTTTTCATGGTTCATTTTTTGCACTACTTTCAAATCCAACATTTATATATTACAGCACAACTGGCTGTGAACGAGGATGAATAAAACGACGGATTTAGTGACGTGCTGTAACAAAACGTGATATCAAAACCTTCAAGTCGTATTTCAATTGTGAAATTCTACACAAATCTACAAGACTATAAGTTTGTAGTTCATAAAAGTTTGGATTATTATAAGAGTTTTCGTCGTAGTGGATGAGTAATATGCCATTAAGGTGTTAACGTCACGTCACTAAATTGCCGTCAAATCTATTTATTATCCACTCGATACTGATAACATATATGTACATAGACGCGGGTGATTACGTACAAATGACACGATAATAGGGGTAATGAGTTCGGTGAATCCAACTGTTTTGACAACAGATAACGTGTTGCGCTTAGAACTACAATGTTCACAAACAAACTTCATAAACAACAAAGTTTCATTGAATTTCATAAAAGCTGAGAATAACTTTGAGACACATACTATATGCATGGATTTTCACAAATATAGTGTCGCCCGCAACATACTGAACACGCGATTGTTTTATTCAGTTCCCAGGGCCGACAGACTGCATCTTTCTCAATACACTGAATGTCAGCACGGCCTTCAGACCGGGTGAGCGTCCTATTCGTCAGAATACTGCTAGCTATAGTACGCAACTTCTGTTTTAAATCAGATTGTTTTCGAGACAAAACTCAATCAACATTAACCATTTCATCACCAATTCCCTCTTTTTACCACAAATTAGTTCCGTTTGAAGTTTGCAATTTTCTTCAGAAGATTGGGGCAACTTTGAAAAATAGTCAAAATCTTTGAGTAAAAACTGAAAATTTACTCAAATCTTTTCTGTTGGCTTCGAAATTATGGAACATTTCCAGAAATATTGAACAATATAACAAAAAAAGTGCAACAATTTGGGCGAGAAAGTCTGGTGGTGAAAGGGTTAAAGGTCACTCACGTCAAAAGACTACACATTATCATGCTTATATGCTAATATTGTAATAATGCAGAGTAATAATGAATTCCTTGTCGTAATCATTTGGCAACAAGATTTCCACCCATTGGATGTTGAATATTACATTCTGTGCATATGCGAAACCAAAATCACCGTGGTGAAAACGGCAGGGCCGAGTAATGTTATCACTAACCCCGGCTTCGTTATTACGTTTTTCTGTTCATAAACGACCATATAAAATATGTAAAATAGGAACACTAGCATGATACAGGTATGATTCCCATACATTATGAAGTTTAACAAAAAATTAAAAAATACAATATCATCATAGCATTGTTTGTCAACCGTCAGTAGACTTGCATACGACATCTTTGTTTGTTTTCTTTTTCAATGGAATAAAATACTCGTATGTGAGTGTATAAATGGCTGGGTTACCGTGAAACAAAAAACCCGACATACGAAAATGAAATATAGTAAATGTGCCGACTTTATGCACCATTAATACGATACATTGGTTTGAGTACAAAGTACAAGTTGAAGGTCAACTTTACACTTGTTTGTTGTATTATATATAGATTATCATTCTAAATATAGGATCTAATTTCAACAACAAAATCTATGGACTAAGTGGTCAATCGATATTATCGCGAGCGGTTAGTGTGCATCATTGTAAGAAACTCTGGTGAAAAAATCACCGGTAACCAGTAAATCTAATCTCAAAACAATTTAAACTCAGCTTTGTGAAAAGTATAACTAATTTAAACAGTGTTCTTGAAAGTTTTCAGTTTTTCAGTAACAAATAAAAGTACTGCAGTAAAGTCAAAGGATTTTTGTGTGGCGGCAACATGGCGACGAACATAGTATTCAGAAAGTAACAATTTGATAAATACATGATTCAAACGGTAACACTGTGATGAACACATGGTAACACCGTTATACGTGTTGAATAAATAAATAAATAAATAAATAAATAAATAAATAAATAAATAAATAAATAAATAAATAAATAAATAAATAAATAAATAAATAAATAAATAAATAAATAAATAAATAAATAAATAAAAAATAAATAAATAAAATATAAATCTGTGTCGATCGATTTCAAGTGTCCCTATCAAGGATGATACGACTCACACCTGTCAAAGTATGATGAAGGTCACATTTTTTTGCTATCTTAAGCAAACCGATGCGGAAAAGTGGACATTGTGTGTTGTATTTGATGAAGATTACTACGGAATGTTGCTATATATTTAAATACACTTGATATATGGAGAATGTGTCGATAATATGACAGTATCAGTTGATGTATGGTCATTCACAGCTGTTTAGATAACATCGCCGTGTCCGACATACCACGCACTAGAAAACCAAGTTCAGAATTTCAAAATTTATTTATAAAAGACTGTACCTCCACTTGTGATCAATGCTCAATGTAAGGTAGCGGTCACGCTCGACGGAAGTGCTCTCGTGAATCAGTAACTATAGTAAAAACATTCATCTCAAAGTTCTAGTTGTCTAAGAAGTCAGATATACCAAGTTAAAATAGCACGATACGGTTGAATTGTAATGTATTGTTGAATTAAAATTGTTTCACCTTACAAATAGAAAAACAAAATCTGTCACTGTGCACTGTTAAGTCATTGGTAGCTATGTGTGCTTGTTGTCATAGAATATAAAAATGTGATGCATTTTTAAAAATTATGAAGGATGAAGAAACTAAAATAAAATATTGGGTGACTGTTATTATGTTTTAAAATAGTTACTTAAAACAGTGTTCTATGACAGACTGTGAAATAATGATATAGTGTCATTAAAGATTGACATCAAGGAGTATAAACAAATTGACATTATCGTTACCTGTCACTACTGGCTAAATAAAATGATTAATTATAGACATATTTTGGCAATGTCACTAATATATGTCAACTGAATGGTTTTCTACTTTAATTCGCTATTCCTTGCTAATGCCTGCGTGAATTCAATTCAAATATGACACCGATTCAAAAGTCGCAAACTTTGAGTCAATGCGAAGATACTTACAAGATTATACCTGATTGGCTACCCAATCCTAACACCTAATAGTCAGACCAATCAGAAAGCAGCTTGTTTTTTTTCGATGTATCAAATTTTTCCTGCCTCGACTCAAGCTCGCACTTTCGGTTTAGTTGTGATGTATTCCCGTGGAATTCAAGGCATCAAAATCGAGATTTCACTCGTAGCCAGTAGCTAACACCGCGGGACATGAGTGAGTTGTTTCGGGCTACGCCCTCACAACACCCCTCTGACCCGTGATGTTTCCTACATTTATTAGGAGGTTTGTATAATTCCAACTCTAGATTTCATGAGATATCGACAGATTTCATGAGATATCGACAGATTTCATGAGATATCGACAGATTTCAACGAAAGTTCCCACGGAAGTCACTGAATGTCAGTTTAGCAACGATGTATCTCTAAGGAATTCCAACTATTTTTTTACTTAATAAGGTTTATATGATTACAAATCACATTGCTATGTGAAATATAAGTTATGTGTTTAACTGTGTGTGAACACTCATCTCAATGAGATAATTAAAATTCTGAATATAAAAGAAATTGTTGTGGTTGTTGACTCTTAGCATATTTACCGTGAGACGCTGTGCTTCAAAAGTTAAATATGTTACCATGGGAACAGAGACAACACATGTAGACTGTTAGAAATACCATAAATATATACTGCCTTTGATAAAAGCTACTGTCTGCTACTATACAAATTACTATTATTATTATTATTATTTTGCACATTGTTTGTGTATTTTCATCTAGTTACTATGGGAACCGCTTCATTACTGGTTCCTTCTCGTTAACTTGTTTGGGGTATGGTTCAATGATTAGCATAGCCGCCTGAGTGATGAGACGATACGCCTCATGTGACTGTGATCCCGAATAGTACATTTCGAATACACATGATGTTGTAATATTAAATAATGGGATAACCTGTCTATTAATTTTGGCACAATGGACAATGCATAACTAACAAATGATTGTAATGCAACCGACGTGAGTAGAACAAGGTACATGTATAGTATCACTTTATTGTTGATAGCGGGAAATAATGCGACCCAGCGTTATACGTACGAATACTAATCAAACAATAAATAATTTCTTCATTTGAAGAGGAGATGAATCTGAGATCTATCTGTATGCTCTGGGAAAATCGGAAACGGTGACAAATCTCCCATGTCGATAATTGAACGCTTTATGCATTTGCGCGGTGTACTGTAAAAGAATACAGGGATATTTGTGAGATAGCGTACCCAAGAATAAAGTAATTAAATTAAATGTCCCGAAGCGAGTACTGTGACAATGTTGTATCGATTCCTGGGGATCATGGCTTTCTATGTAGTTAGTCTATAGCGTGCATACGCAATGAGTATATTGAACAGACAGTCTGAAAACAGATTCCGCTAAAAAAAATAGTCCCGGCAAAATATATCATAGTTATTTGTTGGGGTCGATCCTAGTTCAAGCATTTTATGATGATACGGCACTAGATACGGCAATAAGCTATGTATATCTGCCATATTGCTGCCATATTGTGCTCGGTAAACCAAACTAGGTAACAATAACAGATTAACAATTAAACATATTTATAGTTCTGACCAATTTCAGTTCAAAATAAACCCCTTGACGAACTCCTGACTAAAGAAGGTTTCAATTTTATACATAAAAATGTATATGATCTCCATCATAGAGCAACATCTTTCATAGTACAAGATTACCCCGACATCAAACTCCATTCAAACTCCTTTGTGACGAATTTATTGTGCGCCAGAAATAGAATAATCTGTGTCGTTATAGGAAATGACTTGGTAAAAATGTAATTGTTAAGACCCAGTGAAGTGAACGGGTCATTCTGTTTCGGTCGAGAAATAGTATTGTAGTGGTTCCCATAGAGTAGATGGAGTAGTGATTATTAATGTGATGGAACGGAATTGCACTCCTTCAGTGAGAACAAACTTCCATTCACGGCAAAAAAAAAATACTTTTAAATCGTTCGCAATATTTTATTTTATGATACATCCACATGTCGGAGCAAATCGACCCTCCCAAATGATAACCTAGACTTCATCAAAATCAATTGTAGTTTCCCTAGCAATACGGAAGAGTGCCGCCATCTTGTATTTCACAGTGTGCTTTTACGTACGCATTAACCGTGAACTTGTCAGGGTGTACATCACGTGACTACACACATTCTTCTTAGTGTTTGCCCACAAATCTTTGACGTCACGAAGTAATATCTAATCAATTTCCCCAATCCGGAAATACCTGAGATCGTTCAAATATGCTTCCGTGGTGCAATATATAAACTGATGTCACGTGACCAATGGACGTGGTGGATATTCCCAAATCTATAAAACTACTCCCCTAAATCTAATCAATATTTTCCGATGTTTTACAAAGTACACTGAATATCGCTCGACGAATACACAGTTGTTGTATTTAAAAACGAGTCTGGTATCGTAGCAACGTGTCTGTAATTGATATCATGAATTTACAATATACAATTATAGTTAAGCCGTAGATGGGTAATATCTACCATAAATATATTAATATTAACGAGATTCACGCGGCATGGTTTATACTTTCCTGATAAATGGCATTAAATAAAGGTTTTGAAAATATATGAACTGTGTATTGACTCATGTATAGCCGTATGCCTACTTCAAATGGTAAGCAAGCAATAAAACAGTCTGAATAGGGGGGGGGTGTCTGCATAGTATTCATTGCCTCTAACAATAGTTACACTCCGCCCAACTCAAGAATTTGTTAAAATGACTAAATAACCATTTTTCCCGATCGATGTTAGGGTTAGAGTTATCAAGTATTGCTCCGTCATTTACGAGCAATTTAAAAATATGTCCCGTTTCTCCGAAAGAAGCAGTTTTAAAATAAACTTGCAGCCTGAATAAGGCAAAAAACTGTTACATCACGGAAACTCTGTAGTGTGTGATTCGGAGGAGGGCTGTTGCCTAATATAGTTGGTACTTTGGATCAATTAGTTTCAGTACGTACATGAGCCGTTGAAAGGTCACTGTGATCATGTGATAACATGGCATGTTTATATTAGATATTTTATTTAACTTTTCGTGCGGCAGATAAACCACAAAAAACACAATTATAAATTACGTAATAATATAATAAAAATGTTCATCAGATTGTAAAAACTAAACTGTTTTTGCTTGTTATCAACAAAAAGACCATATACCACTATTATTAGGGTTATATATGATCAGAGCTATTTATTCGTGTTATCATTGCATATGTGACACCTGCAAATGTAACACGTTGTGACTTGCATTCAAATCAATAGAAATGAGTTATTATAGTCGTGTATATCACGTTCATGGTGTTACTGTGGCTGCAACACAGTGCGTAAATATGTCGATCGACAAGATGGCAAATCGTATGTTGAAAACAAAATATGATTGGATGAAACCATAGAAAATAAGGATGTTTACGAGAAAAAAAAACAGTAGAAACGAAAAATTGATGAAATATCGCGAGTTTTCAACAGAAACAATATGATATATACGTTCTTGAATGAGAATTAAATCACTAAAGTGCATTAATTAAACACGATCCATGCAAGTTGTTTCTCAGAGGCGGGTGATGCGGGACTTTTCGGGCAGTATTAGTCAAGTCAGATCCCAAAGTCTGGAGACAAATTGAATCGGAAGTACGCAAATACGGCTTTAGTCTCACATATTGCGTTCGTGCACGGGAGGGAACTAAGGTACAACAAATATATGATTAAATTAAATTAATTACGTCGGACTCTGAAACATACCACTGACACAGCCTGTCCCACACGATGTCAAATACTGGTGTAGCCTGGACACGACTAATGGGACAGCATTTTATTTATTTATTTGCGACCTCGTAGTAGCTATAAAGTATCCAATAATAGTTGGTTGTTGTGATCATTTGTCTTGTAAAAAACATCACGTGTCTGTGTATTAATTTGACACATTAATTTGCACAACTTGTGTTCTGCGACAACCTACTGACCCCCTGCCATAAATTATTCTCCATTATTGAGAATAACACTGATTATCTTTTTTTACTGATTAAATGAATGTATTCCATCATCTTGTCAACGTTTTAAATAGTATTTAGACCAGTTAAAGTCGATACAGCTGTGGGTATGACCTTTTTGCTTGTCTGTTTCTTTTTCTGTCAGTATGTCTGTATATCTGTCTTTCTGTTAGTTTGTTTGTATACATGTGTGTATCGCTGATTGTCTGTCGATGCCATTCTATCTGTCTGTTCTGTGTTGTTTACAAGTTCGTGTATGTTAATTAGATTTAGTTGCGTATTTATAAACCATTCCAGGTATATGCATATCTTGAAAACACATTCAAGATTTAGTTAAGTTGATTACAACTAACCCATGTGCAAATTAGCTAGTTAACTCTTATACTCAATATTCCAAAACATATACCTTCCAAAATGTATTATATTATACTTAACGTAACAGAGACGTTAATAGGTGACATTTTCAAGGACAGTGCACGTGAAGTAACAAAAAGTGTTCAATCCACCTCCAAAGACCCTGCATTTAAAAAAAATATTCTGAATTTGTCTGTGCAATTTAGGTCTCCAGACTACAAGTGAGTTAAACATCCATTCCTTCAATATAGCCAGTGCCAGCCAATGCTCTAATCCACCGTCCCTCAAGCCTGGACTGTCTTCGGGTTGTTCTTCTAAAATACTATCCCAATCGATGTCTTCGTCATCGAAACCAACAAAATCCTCATTAAATTTCCAAGACATGGCCTACGATTTAGATTCTAGATAGCGCACGTACTCGTAATCACAACAAAAACAAAGTAGGTTCTGCGCATGCGGAGTCTTGTTTACGCAAAGAGTTGTGGGTAAAATTACGTCATACGATATGCTAAGTTACATCAGATGCAGCTCCGATATTTCCGGTAACTCGATGCGGGAGGATTAAAAAGATAAACATCGAAACGCGCATACGGACAATAGAAGTCAGATCGTTTCTTAACCGGGTGTTGAGGGACGGTGGTTTATCCTATATTTGGGAATGTATGTAGATAGTCGAGATAAGACACTTTTCAATTTAGTATTAGATATACGCATCGGTTATGTTCACAACATCATACTCACGGCCCAGAGTGTGAAATTGTGGTGTGAACCCTTAAGTGGATATATTACAAATTAATTTCCCGGCACCACAAAACACGTGACCAAATTTCTTAGTTGACTGTGTCTAAGCAGGTTAAATGTTTCCAATCTATAAAAAATGCGTATCTTATAAAATGATTTCTCTATCTCTACAGGTTCCTAGGTCATAAGCCACCATTTCTAGTAGATTGTAGCTCCCGTTTCACTATCCAATCTCCCTATTTCCGTTCTCCATGCCACACAATTATAACACAATTTCTTTAATATCGAGTTTCTCTCTTGCATTATATGCTACGTTTGGTCGTCAAAACAGTCTGATCGCGGTAATCCATGGCCTGTGGTGTCGACTCCGTGCCGGCCCTCAGTTCTATGTTTAGAAGATGTTGAGTTTCTGTTAGGGTCAACGCCGGATAATTGTACACTCGATTCTGACAATGTTTAGTAATTATATTCAGTACACCCAGATGTCGGCAATATAAGAGTACATGTTAGTAGTGGAACGTTCACCACAATAGCTACATGGAATCCCCATGCTAAGTAGTGCGAGCGTAACTATGTTTTTTTGTTTATCTAACCCGAATTCAAAACCAGTAACACCAAATACCGTAACCCGTAATATGACTAAATAAATAAATGAATAAATAAATAAATATTCTGCGTTCCCTGAATACGAAAAACATAGAGCTAATGGAAACATGCGGTTGTTCATATTACAAATACGGGTTTATTTTGTGTACATGAGTTCTCTGCGTATATCTGCTGACTTTCTCTGGGGCGTAACGTGGAATTCTTGGGAAAACGCCCATCTTACTCACGATGATTAAACTGGCATGCTGAATGTTTTATGATAAGGTTAAATATCCGAAATCAAGACGAACCTTAAGATTATAAACTGGAATACGCAAAATGATTTTTTTTTGCATACCATACGATCTGGTGTCACCGGCCTCTCACGAATGAATATCCAACTTCGCGTTTAGCTGACAGTATTTGTAAACTAATTAAAGCGCGCCTTACTAGAAAGCGGCCTGTAACACGAGTTCTAATTGGTTGCTGAGGTATAGACGCGATTTGCATTGTTATTTAATTTGTCATGAATTCGCCGGAGAAGGTAACTTTTTCTACATAGGATTTCAATAAGATTGACCACAAGCAGCGAGGCGGTATTTACATGTCATGCACTTCACCTACTCACATATTAGTATATTCTTCGAGTGAGTACCCATAATGCAGTGCGAATTAATTAATTCCAATAAAGAGTCAGAGAAAATTACACGATTTAGGGGTTAAATTTCTATATTTAGTTAATTAATTTGTGTTTGACTGGTTAACTTCACAAACCTTGTCGTCAATTGACTTTATGTCAATTGAGCACCAAATTGGTTCAATTCATTTTGGAATTTCAACAATTTGTATTCAGCAATGTATATGTTATTTATGCTGGAGTCAAGTGTGGACGGTATGTCTCATTAAATTAATTATCGAAATGAGGTGAGCACAGAGAGAAGGAATGTGGCAGCCTGAATCAGTAACGATTGCTGTACATAATACGATGCATACCATAACTCCGCCCTACTGAGTATGAAGGGGGCAATATGAATACGGCAAGTGGTTATCATAACATATTAACGTGCGCTACGAAGAATTCACAACAGAACAAATCAACGGATGTAGCTATTCCGGGCGGCGCTTAAAATGGAATTTGCATGGGCGTGCCTGATTTTTGAAATTTCATTACCATAGAAAACCTTGTCCTCAATCGACTTCCACTTCCAGTTTAGGTAGATTATAAACTGACGCAAGTGTACGACTGTGAAATAGTATATTACAAGTATTAGTCATAAAGTTGTTTACTTCTACCAATATATCATTTAGATAAATGAATGTGAATGTCCGATGTGTTTACGGCAACGAGCCTAAGAATGACATGCGCATTCTGTGATACGAAGTCCATAAACATTTGTCCCAGCGCGATATACTCGGTCAGTGCTTCTTTAATACATGACAATTAAAGTATGTACTTGAACCAGTTCCATGCCACATTATTAGTGAGAACCCCCCGGGTACATGCGCACTGTTTAAATACAAATTAGTTTTTAAAAAAATTGCATATAAAATAGTATGTTTAAAAATAAAACATGAACTAGCAGTGGAAGCGCGTGGATAACGTCGCCAGCTCCGCCATTGCTACTTTGTTGCTATTTGTGTGAAGTATAGTATTGCAGCCACTGTGGTTTTCCTTACACTCGTGCCGTAATAGAAAAACAAACTCAGCACAAAAAAATGAGTCAGACGTTTTGAGAGACGGGGTCAAATTATCGCAAAACACAAAACAAGACTGTTACGGAAGCTTCCGATCTGACAGGTATACTTTATAAGTAACCCTTTTCACCCACGAAGGACAAAAAGTATCGTGTCAATTCTATAGCAACGCTGGCATGGTAACGGGCCGGTTGAGTGTTTAAACATGAACCGTAAATCTTAATGTTATCCGTGCAGTGCAATCTGGGATATATAAAGCTAATCACAATCGTTGTTCGGGACATAGCTTGTACCGAGTTTATACAGTGAACATCGTGTCCCCACTGATATGCATGAACACTACTAGTACTCTGTTTGTTGTATACTAACGTACACCTCGTACAGCATAAAGGATATTCTCTTGTATTTTCTGCATCAGGTGCTCTCTTACGAAATTTAGAAGGTGAGTTTTTTTTTTTAAATAATATACAATTTTTTCCTGTTCAGTGCAAATTTTTGGTATGTGAAAGAAGTTGATGTGAGTTGCCAGTATGCACATTGACATCAATTGGGGAACGAATTGAGTTAAATGGGATGTTGCTGTTAAAAATTATATACATTTATTTTTATATTATTTTTATTTATTTTTTTGATTTTGATTTTCCCTGATGATGGTGGGGGTTCAGTTCACCAACAAATCTGGGGCAATGGCAGAAAAATAATTGTGCAAAATAATTTGTCCTTCACTTCACACATTACTTGGTTTAGTGCTATGTTTGCTCAATTTTTTTTCTATCTTTGTGAAATATTTTTATTGATTCCTACACGATTTATTTTCTTCTGCATTGTTTTTCTTCAAATTTTGCCAACCCACCCTTTAACCCAGCGTCGGACAACCTCTTAATATGCCTGGTGGAAAACACGCCATGACAGCGAATCAAACGTCTCTAAACATTTTCATATGAGGGTAGACAGGATGTCCTCCGTGTGTGATACGTAGAAGCTGTAGTTTTCAGCAGTACACCTCAGAACGCGTCTGTCATACCACCGTCCCTTTGTGTATGGACTGTGATCATACCAAGCAGCCACTAAGTGGACGCTTGGTAAACAACACCGGTGCCACGCGCCGCGAACTTTGAGCCTTGAAATCAGAAATGGGACACAATAGCAAATAGGGAGGTAATAATGGCGCCGGAAATTCCAGAAATAGCAGAAAATATCAAACTTGGCTGAAAACAGCATAAAATCACTCATTTGAAAACATAACTGTCTTGTCAGACAGGTTTAAATGATTCATAGAATGCTGCCGTTTACAAAGACAGCAAATAATGACTTAGTTACTGAACGACCGTGCACCGTGCCGACGACATATCCGACGTGCAGATAAAGTTTCGTGTAAAGGTACACTAATAGTTGCAATTCTGTTTATTTTGGCATGACTGAAAAAATCCTAGTAAATGTGTTTTAAGTGGGCGTTTAGCGGAATGATGTCAACAATCACCTGGACTGACAGACTCCTCATAGACACGACAGTCTCCTAAGAGCCGAGCCCAGACGTTAGAGCCGTGTTTAGACATTTCAGTTGTCCAGGTGCAATGCAAGGAAATCATTTCTAAATTTAAATATGAGATACCAAGGACCCCACTTGTATGCACAACTCAGATCACAACGAAAAGAACGCTTCACTGAGTTTTAAGGTTGAATTTACGTCCAAGTCTGGGCATCACCGGGGCCACACACGCGACTAAGAAATCGATGATATTGGGAGGCGTTAAAGCGGAATACATACAGGTCTAGCATAACTAGAATAGAATAAAAACGTCGGGCATGTCTCCTGGGGACCACACACATGTGATAGGTTCTGATTATTCCGAAGATATGGTACTTTTCCGCCAAATTTACTAAATAATGCAAAACTAAAGAAATTGACCTGAACCACAGGCGTTGAATTAATTAAGGCGCTTTTGTTGGGCGTCAGAGCATGGACCTGGATCGAACCGAACAGCACACTAAAACTGATCTGTCGTGCTGTGGATACGTGCCCGGTAATACTAAACACAAAAACACAATAGATAATTGTTTAATCTTCGTGTCAAGTGCTATCAGGATACCTGCAAGACGGCCAACGCCCTCATTCATTTGACACCATGCCTTTGTTCTCGGGCCACTAATAGTCTTGGCTTTGTTTTTGTCGCAATGAAAGGAAACATTTGACCCATTCTCATATTTTCTTTGTATATCTCAGCGTTAGAAGTTTCTTGGCGCACTAAAGCGCCGTTAAATTTATTAAATTCCGAAAGATTATGCACAGTTTGTAGCTTGGCGTCGTCTGGGTGAACATTAGCGCCATCAGAGCGATGGTCCAGTCGAGCTATCAGGAGTCAGTTCGTTGAGTGCTCTTAACGTTCACGCTGTGATAATCACTGATACTACTAACCTATACAAAGAGGCGACGCAGTATTTAGAACACATCAAATATATTAGTTATTTGTACGTCATAAGTGAAAGTATGTTATGATAAATGGACTCGGTAAAACCAGCCTGCTAGGAAGATATATCACTGTACGTCAGTTAGTGTTAATGGAATAGGTACGTTTCCTGTCAGTCACTACTAGTTCCACGCGGAAGTGGAACACCCGAAATTGAAAACAGATAGGCCGATGTTTTACGGTGGAATTTTAGTCCATTATTTTGATATTATAAAATATTAGTAGTCCATTCTGTTTGGACTGTTCAGCTAACTGCGATTCTACGTTGTCGTGTATATAATATGCCTTTCGGACAAGGCACAGTTTCATGATTCGTACAGGTCGATTCGTCGCGCTTTCATAGTATTAGGGGTTTGTTATTATTATGCCGGATAATATTAAGGACGGAAAATGTTTGTGCATGGGTAGCATCATTGGCAGTCGGAATTTACTTGTGAAGAAACAAGAAATACCACATAATTTGCAATTTTCTCCAAGATAAAAGTGACTCTCGTTCCAATAATCGAAAAAATATCTATGTCCGAAAATTCGAACACGGCCACCCCCACAGTAACATTGGTCCATCCCTAATTCACAGGTTGAACTAATCCGGTGTTTATAGCAGTCCGGCGGTGGACTCAGAGACGTAGTGCACCATTTAGGCAACTGCTGATAGACTTAACCTAGAAGTACGGGTAAATATTTGTTGTCAATATAGCATATCTATCAAATTCCAAGCACAAAGCAAATTGACTTATTTGTTTTTCTCTTTTCATCAGGTTTTATTTGCAGAGTGAGTAGAAGCAAGTGATAGTATGACGAATACTAAAATGGAGAAAGGCAGCAATCAGTGTCGAATTGTACTTCTAGGGTGCGATGGTGTTGGAAAAACTGGTAAGTATAAATACAGACAGTCATTGATTATAAGAAATAAGAATTGTCTTTCAACATACATGTCAGCTAAAGTACTATTTAATACATGCATGTTCACTCCATATTTTTTTCTTGACAGCGATAGCAGTCCGATATTTGTGTGGAAGGTACCTCACTGAGTACGCCTCCAAACTCGGTAAGTGAAACAACTCGTTGTCAGTAGACAGATATTCGCTACTTTCGAATCAAGGTCAAACCCAAACGGCAGTTCTTAATTGCCTTGTCACTGTTTGTGTGTCAGTGGATTTTTTTGCACAGATTCTTCCGAAATAGACTATTCAGTAACTGGGCGACGGATGATTGCCTACTTATTGTTTTTAGCTTCTGTTTTATAGAACACCGATCAATCATCAACTCGTTGTTTTTATATCAGCTTGAAGTATACATTATCGCTTTCGAGTTGTTTTCACCTTGTCATAATTTGTAAACATTTGCGAGAACGAGTTTTTTTAGGGTTAAATGCTGAAGCAAAATTACAGGCGCCACACATGCTGGCTTATCCGACAGTGTTAATGGGTACCTTACGAAACGTAAACCAATCAAAGAAATCGTTACATCTCCACAACCGAGTCGCACGAATCCATTATTAGATGTCAAGCAGATATACATGATGCAGTGTTTGTTTTCGCGGAATTTGATGTGCGTTTTTCTTTCCTTTCTACACAGAATTTTGTTACGAGAAACCAGAAAAAATCGACGGTAAACGGATAAACCTCGAGATACTAGATACTGCTGACCAGGTACGCGTATGACGTATTTCAGTATAGTTGTCATGCCAACACAACGTTCCGGTTTTTTTGAGTACCATACTGTAGATAATATTATATTAACAGATTATCTGTTCCCAAATTGATATCATATTTAACTGGGAATGCACGATAAATATTATAATGTATTCATAAATTATTAATAGAAAGCGTTATACTGACCTCGCCCAAGATGCATATATACCTCGGTAATATTATTATTGACCCACTCATTGTCATTGTATATATTAATAATTTTATTTTTTGTTATAATTGTAGGACAAAACTGACCAATATTTGGAATCAGCGGACGGTGTGTTATACATCTATTCTACGACCAGCCGTCGAACCTTACAGGCTGCCAAAGAGTTTCAGAAATCCTTAGCATTATCCGGGAAAAACATTCCTGTATTTTTACTAGGGAATAAATGCGACTTTGCACAGGGCAGACAAGTGACTCATTCCGAGGGCACGGCGGTCGCTAAGCAACATAATTGGAGGTTTTATGAAACCTCGGCTGCAACTGAAATCATCCGAATCAAACTGATCTTTGAGGACATGATCCGCGCGTGCGTATTACATAGGACCATCACGAAAAAATCGAAGTCTAAAAAGCCGTGGAAGATAATTCGTTCTGTTTCATTTCGAGGACAAAAAGAAAGCATTAAAAAAGACTATTTCAGAAGTGTTGTGTCACGGTCGTCCTCGTTCCGTACACAGGTCGTGGAAGAGTGTAGTGACGTCGCCTAGTAGTGGGACTTCTGTGGTCGGACAATTCTTGACTTACCACACTAGGTGATGTTCACATCCCGGTGTCTCAACGTGACATGTGATGGCGTAGTTCGACTTCCGTCACAGGCAGAAACGGTTCCAGACCGTGACTTTTCATGAGGCTCTCCAACTTGGGGAAAGATTGACATAGCTGCCGACTTCTAGACCTGCCGTTTGGTTTAGATAGAAGAAAAAAACCTGGTGACAAATGTGTGACCGTGATAATGGTAGTTGATGTCTTCATTTAAGAGGCTAAAATGCGCATGCGCGCAGCGAAAATTATGGATGTATTTTAGAGGAACTGTTCTACAAATAAGATCGGTAGGCATCAATCCTAGTTTGAGATTGCATCCTGGTACTAACATCCGGGTACCAACGAGCACTGTACTGTACTGTACATATTCCGACACAAAAGAACATGAATGTTTGTACGTTCAAGACGTAGTTGCTCGAAGCACACTACAATGGAACTTTTCACTTGATATTTTAAAAACGATGAGATAATATCAATATCTCTGAATATATAACTTGACTTGTCAGTTTTTGCAATTTCCATGTATGCTCAAAATGTCAACGTCAGGAATCTCCATACTACTTTAAGCTCGGTTATTTGAAATATTTTCATCTTTTTAAAAACGTTTATAATTACGTTGTTCTTTGTACTGTTTATTTACAAGTATATTATTTACTTACAGTAAACTTGTCATGTATTCAAATGCTGGCAACATATCTAACAACTAAATTCCAATTCGCCATTCACGCTAGTCTGTTAATTGCTTTGCGCCCTCACCGGTCCGAGTTCTTACACAAACTTCCATCATGAAAGAAATTCTTTTGAGGCCTTTTGTTCAGTGTTATTTTATTATTTATTTGACAGTAAATACCACACACCTAACTGAAACGAATTTCACACACTATTTTATCAGCATCGCCAGTGACATAATAGTTTCCGTTTCAATGCGTACATGTTTTCAAATAATTGCAAGGTCTCGGGATCACGCGAGACTGTGCCCCTGAAGGAGTTACTATACACACATTTTTTCTGGGGGGGGGGGGTGACTTTTAACATTCTGAAGAAAAGTGGCGATTGGTATTGAGCTAACGTCCATTGATGTAACAGTGCGCGGCGATATGGGACATTATCATCAAAATGAGATGTTAGGTCAATAATCACAGTATATCATTTCATATGTAGTACAGTGAGAAATGATTTGAATCTTTGACTAGACATGGAATACAAACGCAAATTTGTATTGTATTTTACAAATCCATATGTATTTACAGAAGTTTTATTTTATCTGGATGTTTAATGTGTTGGCATATTGGTGTTATTATGATACGTAATTGTATTCAAGTGTCAATAAATTAATAAGCAAAGCTGTTATAATACGTGTTATTTATGTGTTATTTCGCGTGACTCAGGGTTCAGTATTTCTAGAAGGACTGTTGTCATGGCAGTACATGTGTACGGTTCAGATCGCGTTGTTACCAGGTCGTTATGACATATTAGCATTTCAAGTTAACGCTCTTTTTCACTAAAAAAACGTAATATAGCATTCGACCCGACACTAGAACATCACGTTCAATTGAACATAATACTATCATCAGAGACAATTTATATATATATATATATATATATATATATATATATATATATATATATATATATATATATATATATATATATATATATATATATATATATATATATATATATATATATATTGTCGCATACGACTTATTTACCACTTTCGTGTCTGGGTGGAATATTCTAGATTTTTTTAGAATCTGGTTGAATAGGTAATAGAACACTGTAGGAGGCAATAGAAGGTAATGGAACATTCTAGAAATTTGTAGTAAGTTCCAGACTCATTATGTATGCTGATGTAATGGTCTATTTATAGACAGTGGGGGTATATATAGGGGATTTGTTCAGCACTGAGATCACATCAGAGATCTCGTTGAATTGTATTGGAGTTTAAGTATCTAGTTATTGGAGTAGTGGAGTTTTACCGCGTTATTGTACTTGATGTTTGCAGAATATAATAATACCAGTACCAGTTGAAACCTCATCTGTTGGCTCCGTGTTCGTATGTTATCATCGCCGCCAGGGAAGTCTTTCTGTTACTGTTGCCATTTTGGTATTTGAACCATCACACCTGTACTATACCAATTACGGTAATATTACGTTGCGTGATATATATATATATGTAATTGTTACATCCAAACTCATTGCTATTATTATATACTGTACATACGATTTACTAGTTTACCCGAGTAACGCCTCTAAGACTGATAGCGGCCCAATACAAACGGGCAAACCATTGGGGTCCCTGTTTGAACACATCGCGACTGGAAGAACCCATATTAGAAGAGTGCTATTAGAGATGTATCTTCAGTTACTCAAACTAACGGTATCATAATGTCTGAAAAGGTCAAGTCGATTGTGCTGGTAATATTCAATATAAAAAAAACACGATTTACTAAAATTTCACCAACAAGTCTACAGTATGGCTTGAAATGTATCTTTGTTATATATTCGAACCAATATTCATGATGGTGGCCCCATATAGTAAATAGCAGTGAATTAATTATATGGAATTATACTTGTATGCCAGCTCACTGTGGAAACAGCCAGGTCCAAATAGTACGATTATATATTTTCACAGAGTGAGGGCGCCACATTAGTGGTCGTGACAATGTACTGCCCACAGAAGCTCGGACCAAGTTGGGCCAGTATATTGTTAACGAAAAGACAACGACACGGGGAACTAACATTGTGATTAACACCTCGGAGCAAAGTCACATTACACGTAGTGACGCAGGGACAATATTTCGACCAAACGTATATCTTATGATTTATTGTATCACACAATTGTGTTATAATTATTGACAGTAACATTTTCAGTATGCAATATATTAAGGTTACACTCATTATTCCAAGTATTCAACATCCCCCTGGATTGGGGTGAGGTGCGGTGCGTGTGTGTGTATGGGGGTGGGGGTGGGGGGGTGGGTGGGCATTGACTGTTATTGGCAGAACCCTTTATTATCCCGAAATAGTAGAACTGAACACTAAGCGAGGTAAAACTGTAAGCCAAAACGCTAACTTTCCGAGTAATATCAAAATCAGTGGGGGAAATGTTGTTGTATTATCTGCACACTGTTGAAGAGCATCATGGGATATATATTATAGTATATTCAAACTACAGCGTCATGATTTTGAAATATTATTGTATTAAGGAATGGTTATTATTCCTAAGGAGGGGGAATTCTCGGTGCTTTTTCAAAAAAAAAAATCAATGGACCCGTCTATATATATATTATATATATATAAATATTCATGTATTTTTATTATTCAATAAAAAGGCGTATAGTAAAAAAAAATGTGTCTCAATCTTTAAGAGAAAAATATTTGCCCACTTCAGCCTTGATGAAAAGTCACTGCCCCTTTGTGGCTTTGGAAAATATGCTGACCCCCTCTGTTTTGCCCGACCCCCCTCCAGAATGGTCATTCCCTTAGCCAGCCATTGTTAAAGAACATTATGGGATATAGTTGGAGGTACAGCTTCACGATGGTGACCCGTGCCGCCAACCACGCGCAACGTAGCACCACGTATAGAATAATCATGAGTCATACAGTAAGCGTACAACACAAAGATACTAATATTTCATTGGGAACTTGATACATCATGATGCACCCCCAATACCAAAGCACTCTAGCGGTGTTTCTTAATGTTGGAATGGCATGCACAAATACAATATTGTTTACTTGCGTCATCGATCATTATTTAGAATACAGTGAATTTCTCAGAAACATTATTTTATCAGAAAACTACATTTCAAAATAATATCACCGGCAATCTTTTAGTTATCTACATCACTTCTAAGCGCAACTAATGGTTTTACAGATTTTAATAAACAATTTAAACTTGTGAAATGTTGACACCTGTTAACATTGTTATACAATGTGCTTGTGTACCAAGTAGGGGGATCCCAGCCCAAAAGTTTGTTTGTAGTGGCCATTCTGATTATTACAATGCATATGACCTCCATAGTAATTTATTTGGAATGGACACTGCAGCTTCAACCTTTTCCAGCACGAAGTCATCGGGTAGGTTGTCAATCACTTCCCATTCTTCTCGAACAGGATCATAAGCCTCGATTTCGCACACCTTACACGAAGAAGTGATGTCATTTCCTCCAATCACAATCAAGTTTCCCATAGTTTCCACGAAGCAATGGTCCTTTCTCATACGATTCATGGTAGGCAACGGGCGCCATGTGTCTGAATATGTGTCGTAGCAATTGAAGGCACCTGTGGTTTCAGAATACACAAAAATATTTGTCCCTAATGATGATAGTGACAAACCACCGCGAGTTACCATACCATCATCATTAAAACAGTCATCTGGTAAAGGCGCCACCGACGACCACATGTTATTTTCCGGGTCGTAACATTGAAACGCCGAACTTGACTGAACGCCCCCTACGGCATATAGTTTATCGTTGCATTGCGTTGCAGTTTTTTCTCTAACTGAACACACTAACGGTCGCATAATCTCCCACATATCACGATTAACATTGTACCGATATAGACTGCTTTCCTGTGACGTTTCATTCCCACCATTCAGCAAGTAAACATGATTTGTTGTAGACAAAAAACGGAAGTTACTTCCGTGTTCCATATAAATACTGGCGTTGGTGTACCACTCTCTTTCTTCAAGATTGAGCACATAGGGACACGAATCAAAAACAACCCACAACTCCCGTTGCCAAAGCAACACCCCTGACACACTTCCAGATATCATTTCATCTCGGGATAAGTTTGGAAGACGATTAAGTACAGGCAAATGTAGCCATGTTTTCTTTGTTGAATCGTATACAACTGAACTAAATCCTTCACAGTTACTGCCGACAAGCACCACACTGTGCAAATATCTACGAGGAATTCTAGTGTGTCTTACTTCCAGTTTACCAGATTGCTGAAAATATGTCTTGTGATCAAACGGATTTTTCATTGCCTTAATCTTCATTAAATTCTTGTGAACAAAGTCGGGCAATAGCAGTTCATAGTTCACATATTTAAGCATATTGGGTAGGTACTGCGCACGCCCAGACTCGTCGTGTTTGTACCACCTAATCACGGCTTCACATACCCGCTCTTCAGCGTCCACGCATACTTCACTCATCAATATCTGGCTAAGTTCAGAATGAGACAATTCAACAAAGTTTTTCAATTCACTGACGTCCTCGAAATTCAACGTGGCCACCTGTAAGGCTTTGTGTGCAAGCTGTTGACATTTCACCTTACTCGCCATTCGTTTAGTTTCCAACCAATTATCAGACCTGACATTTCCTTCCAGAAACGAGGAGCAAATTTGTTTCACCTTAGGAAACTGGAACCGATGTGATGCTTCAATAAGTTCTAGTACGTTGGACTCGTCGAATGAAAGTTCACCTGTGTAAGCAAAGAGCACTATCAAGCCCGCCACTTCGGGCGACACACCACGAATTCTCACCAACTTATCTTTACCGTCTGCCACATTCGACGTGAATAGTTTTTGGAAATAGTCACTGCAAGCTGCTAATATGCAGCGATGACACTCGATTCTCTGAGATCCAACGTATAAATCCAAATCTGTTAATATTCTGTCCTTCCGAAGTTTATTTATTTGACTAAGGAGATAGGCGGATGTTTTCATTTCTTTAACGTTCCCTCCCGCAATACGCGAGGATAAAAGCGGGAAAGCAAGACAGCCTTTCTGCAGACACTCCACATTGTCTTTCGTGAGATTCACATTTTCTGCGTATATGTAATCCAGTAATGTTTCCATGACAACTGGTTCTATTTCTTCTGTGGAGGCGGACTCGACGTGACCGCGGCGAAGCATATTACTGATTGTGGACAACTCATCGTTATTCATGTTAGCGGCTAGCACTAACTGATGGCACGCATATTCCTTGTTTCCAATTACAAATTTAAAATCACTCAATTCGCCTGATTCAGATCGCCTCATTTTTATCAGCTTGGAAAATACATACTCTGCATGTTTACTGTTAATTCCTTGGCAACCCATATGGTTATCTGAGTGCACATTCGGCTCTTTTGTCGTCGAGGTCACTGTTTGTTGATTTCCACTCGAAAAGCCGTCGGCAGTTGTCGGCTGACCGTCGACTTTCACCGGCAAGTGCTGTTTAATCACATTCGTCTTTGTGGATGTGGACGATTCGCAGGTTCCCATGGCAGCCACGCACCGTGTAACGACAACACGCATGAAATAGTGATCACGTTTAGAAGAAATCTGCTGTTATCATCTGAGATATTCAGTATCTAGAGTCGCTCATGATATATGCTCCTTTGTGAAGGATTAGACATTATCCTGTTTATAATAGTGAGACGAGCAGCGATAATCAGGAGCATTTGAAACTGCGCATGCGCAGAAACACCGATCGATCTCATGACCTTGATTTGAATTTTCCACGCTGTTCTCGTGTTCAAAATAACACAGGTAGCATTATGTTATATTTTTGTGGATGGTTTCTGTTTGCAGCGTGTTATCATCGATCCGTATTTCCACTTCCGAGTCACAGGTCTCATCAAACAATTCATTTAGATATCAAAGCGCTGATAATAAATTCATCTGATACATGTATATAGAATACATTATTCTCTAATTCTACACCGATTTGATAACTCTGATATATAGAATTCATTATGCTATAATTCTACACTAATTTGAGAACTTTGATATATAGAATCCATTATACTATAATTCTACACTAATTTGATGACTCTGATATATAAATTTAATTATAAAAGACTGTACCTCCCCTTGTGATCAATACTTAATGTAAGGAAGCGGTCATGCTCAACGGAAGTGCTCTCGTGAATCAGTAACTATAGTAAAAACATTCATTTCAAAGTTCTAGGTGTCAAAGAAGTCAGATATACCATGTTAAAATAGCACGATACGGTTGAATTAAAATTATTGCATCTTATTAACGGAAAAATCGTATATATCACTGTGCAAGCACTATTAAGTCACTGGTAGTTATGTGTGCTTGTTGTCATATACTATAATTCTACAACAATTTGATATCTCTGATATATATAATTCATTATACTATAATTCTATACTAATTGGATAGCTCTGATATATAGAATTCATTATACTATAATTCTACACTAATTTGATAGCTCTGATATATAGAATTCATTATACTATAATTCTACACTAATTTGATATCTCTGATATATAGAATTCATTATACTATAATTCTACACTAATTTGATAGCTCTGATATATAGAATTCATTATACTATAATTCTACACTAATTTGATAACTCTGATATATAGAATTCATTATACTATATTTCTACACTAATTTGACAACTCTGATATATAGAATTCATTATACTATAATTCTACATTAATTTGATAAATCTGATATATAGAATTCATTATACTATATTTCTACACTAATTTGATAACTCTGATATATAGAATTCATTATACAATAATTCTACACTAATTTGACAACTCTGATATATAGAATTCATTATACTATAATTCTACACCAATTTGATAACTCTGATATATAGAATTCATTATACTATAATTCTACACTAATTTGATAACTCTGATATATAGAATTCATTATACTATAATTCTACACCAATTTGATAACTCTGATATATAGAATTCATTATACTATAATTCTACTCTAATTTGACAACTTTGATATATAGAATTCACTATACTATAATTCTACACTAATTTGATAACGCTGATATATAAAATTCATTATGCTATAATTCTACACTAATTTGATAACTCTGATATATAGAATTCATTATGCTATAATTCTACACTAATTTGACAACTCTGATATATAGAATTCATTATACTATAATTCTACACTAATTTGATAATTCTGATATATAGAATTCATTATACTATAATTCTACACTAATTTGATAGCTCTGATATATAGAATTCATTATACTATAATTCTACACTAATTTGATAACTCTGATATATAGAATTCATTATGCTATAATTCTACACTAATTTGACAACTCTGATATATAGAATTCATTATACTATAATTCTACACTAATTTGATGACTCTGATATATAGAATTCATTATGCTATAATTCTACACCAATTTGATAGCTCTGATATATAGAATTCATTATACTATAATTCTACACTAATTTGATAACTCTGATATATAGAATTCATTATGCTATAATTCTACACTAATTTGACAACTCTGATATATAGAATTCATTATGCTATAATTCTACACTAATTTGACAACTCTGATATATAGAATTCATTATGCTATAATTCTACACTAATTTGACAACTCTGATATATAGAATTCATTATACTATAATTCTACATTAATTTGATAACTCTGATATATAGAATTCATTATACTATAATTCTACACTAATTTGATAACTCTGATATATAGAATTCATCATACTATAATTCTACACCGATTTGATAACTCTGATATATAGAATTCATTATTATACTATAATTCTACACTAATTTGATAACTCTGATATCTAGAATTCATTATACTATAATTTTACATTAATTTGATAACTCTGATATATAGAATTCATTATATTATAATTCTACACCGATTTGATAACTCTGATATATAGAATTCATTATACTATAATTCTACAGTAATTTGATAACTCTGATATATAGAATTCATTATACTATAATTCTACACTAATTTGATAACTCTGATATATATAATTCATTATACTATAATTCTACACTGATTTAATAGCTCTGACATATAGAATTCCTTATACTATAATTCTACATTAATTTGATAACTCTGATATATAGAATTCATTATGCTATAATTCTACACTAATTTGATGACTCTGATATATAGAATTCATTATACTATAATTCTACACCAATTTGATGACTCTGATATATAGAATCTATTATATTATAATTCTACATTAATTTGATAACTCTGATATATAGAATTCATTATATTATAATTCTACACCGATTTGATAACTCTGATATATAGAATTCATTATACTATAATTCTACACTAATTTGATAACTCTGATATATAGAATTCATTATGCTATAATTCTACACTAATTTGACAACTCTGATATATAGAATTCATTATACTATAATTCTACACTAATTTGATAACTCTGATATATAGAATTCATTATGCTATAATTCTACACTAATTTGATGACTCTGATATATAGAATTCATTATACTATAATTCTACACCAATTTGATGACTCTGATATATAGAATCTATTATACTATAATTCTACATTAATTTGATAACTCTGATATATAGAATTCATTATATTATAATTCTACACCGATTTGATAACTCTGATATATAGAATTCATTATACTATAATTCTACACTAATTTGATGACTCTGATATATAGAATTCATTATACTATAATTCTACACTAATTTGATGACTCTGATATATAGAATTCATTATACTATAATTCTGCACTAATTTGATGACTCTGATATATAGAACTCATTATGCTATAATTCTACACTAATTTGACAACTCTGATATATAGAATTCGTTATACTATAATTCTACACTAATTTGATAACTCTGATATATAGAATTCATTATACTATAATTCTACACTAATTTGATAACTCTGATATATAGAATTCATTATGCTATAATTCTACACTAATTTGATAACTCTGATATATAGAATTCATTATACTATAATTCTGCACTAATTTGATGACTCTGATATATAGAATTCATTATACTATAATTCTACACTAATTTGATAACTCTGATATATAGAATTCATTATACTATGATTCTACACTAATTTGACAACTCTGATATATAGAATTCATTATACTATAATTCTACACTAATTTGACAACTCTGATATATAGAATTCATTATACTATAATTCTACACTAATTTGACAACTCTGATATATAGAATTCATTATGCTATAATTCTACACTAATTTGACAACTCTGATATATAGAATTCATTATACTATAATTCTACACTAATTTGATAACTCTGATATATAGAATTCATTATACTATGATTCTACACTAATTTGACAACTCTGATATATAGAATTCATTATACTATAATTCTACACTAATTTGATAACTCTGACATATAGAATTCATTATGCTATAATTCTACACTAATTTGACAACTCTGATATATAGAATTCATTATACTATAATTCTACACTAATTTGATAACTTAGATATATAGAATTCATTATGCTATAATTCTACACTAATTTGACAACTCTGATATATAGAATTCATTATACTATAATTCTACACTGATTTAATAGCTCTGACATATAGAATTCATTATACTATAATTCTACATTAATTTGATAACTCTGATATATAGAATTCATTATACTATAATTCTACACTAATTTGATAGCTCTGATATATAGAATTCATTATACTATAATTCTACACCGATTTGATAACTCTGATATATAGAATTCATTATACTATAATTCAACACCGATTTGATAACTCTTATATATAGAATTCATTATACTATAATTCTACACCGATTTGATAACTCTGATATATAGAATTCATTATACTATAATTCTACACTAATTTGATAACTCTGATATATAGAATTCATTGTACTATAATTCTACACTAATTTGATAACTCTGATATATAGAATTCATTGTACTATAATTCTACACTAATTTAATAACTCTGATCTATAGAATTCATTATACTATAATTCTGCACTAATTTGATGACTCTGATATATAGAATTCATTATACTATAATTCTACACTAATTTGATAGCTCTGATATATAGAATTCATTATACTATAATTCTACACTAATTTGATGACTCTGATATATAGAATTCATTATACTATAATTCTACATTAGTTTGATAGCTCTGATATATAGAATTCATTATATTATAATTCTACACCGATTTGATAACTCTGATATATAGAAATCATTATACTATAATTCTACACTAATTTGATAACTTTGATATATAGAATTCATTATACTATAATTCTACACTAATTTGATATATAGAATTCATTATACTATAATTCTACATTAATTTGATAACTCTGATATATAGAATTCATTATACTATAATTCTACACTAATTTGATAGCTCTGATATATAGAATTCATTATATTATAATTCTACACCGATTTGATAACTCTGATATATAGAAATCATTATACTATAATTCTACACTAATTTGATGACTCTGATATAAAGAATTCATTATACTATAATTCAGTGCTCAGTACAATAACCCTGCAGAGATAACGGCCCATCACTCTTACCACAACACCGACAGAAATAATGGGTCTGCTATTTTGTTACGACAACCGACAGAAATAATTGCTTATGCTTTATACAATCACTCCGCAGAAATATTTGGTTTACCGCCGACTAAAACCACTCCGAATAATCGCCTATTTTCACTCAATACAGTCACCCCCACATAAATGATGGTCCTTCCCTATGGAACCCTATTCACTCTTCCAGAACAATCTCAGGTGACAACATACCGACGACCTGTTTACATGTTTCAGTTCAAAGTGAGTGAATAACACGTAGTCTAAAGAATAAATCAAGTCTAGTATTCAGAAGTCAGACTTTCAATTGCGTCTTCACACGTAAATCTCAATATTTTCACTTTAGTGACGTTGAGGTTAATTCTTTCGTGTGTACCCGGAAGTACTAGAATACATACAGCTTATATTTAGGTGATATATATTGTGACCAGTTAATTCATTGTATGGCTCGTGTTTTTATGTTTTATCTTACCCAACACACTGTGTTAACACTGCAAATAAATCACCCATAATACAGACAGTTTAGAAACGACAGCTTTCACACCCTGTTTAAACAGTATCCGGCACAAATACCATACAGTCAAACCGATAAAAGTGAAAGCCCCCAGCAACGTTTCATGTAAATGGCGCAGTGCCAATGAATAGACCTGGTCAGGGTACGGCGGCGATTGGTATGTGTGCTATGACCGAGTGTCTGTATCGAGTTGAAATCTTGAAAACAAAATAAATTCGGCATTACTGCTGAGATAAATAAAACTATTACTGACATGTTGTGATAAACAAATATTGTTTATATATAGGTGAAATGAACACATAATGGTGAAATAACGTGACAATAGTAGGATACAATGTTCATAAATAATGTTCCAATACATCCTAAACAGTAGTTAAATAATGTCGAAACAATGTAATAATTATAATAATATTATACTAGTAATTTAAAATTAGCGAAATATCATCAAAAAACGTGAAAGCAACATAAACAGATAATGTATGGTGGTAATCACATTTCATAAAGAAGCATTGTATGGAATCAGTCACGTGATCAGTACTGGTGAGATAACTGTTGTGTTGTTTTCGCTAATGATTGGATGGTCACATTACAACTTCCCACAGATGTCACAACTCTCGCCATGACCTCAGGTAATGTAATTGAATATAGCACGTCACATTATGTATTAACTATATTATTATTTGGAAGATTGGAGAAACAGTATGCAAATAGCATTTGCGCGTCACGTGATATTTTTATCCGAATATGTAATAATTGTCCGTCATTTTGTCGTCGTTGTATAGTTATAACACAACTAGAACAACATATAACACCGAATGTCTGCAGATAAATGTACCGTAATCCGCATTGCAGCTATTTACAAAATTGTACCTGATTGGCTATCCAACCCTAATACCTGACAGTCAACCCAATCAGAAAGCAGCTTGTTTGACAGTTTTTTCGACGTATCAAATTCGACTCAACTTTCCCGACGACTGAATGCCACACCAATTAGGTGTCTGGCTTAATACCCTGAAATGAAGAAATGATTAACTTTTGCAATGACATGGATAAACAGGCATAATGCGCACCAAAGCAACTTAGCACGCCGCGTTTCAAATGTGAACACTATCTCTCATTAAATGCCAATTCTGCAAGACAAACCAAAACATGAGTTGGTGGTTCAGGTGCTGCTGTTCTGTTTAAAGTGCGTTAATAATAGACCATCATTATTGCCTGATAAGTAAATCCAAATTTGGCATGCAAATTTAAATTTATTTACAAAACTGTATTTCTATCAACAATGTTAAGATGTCCTCGAACTGGAAACTTAAATCAAAATAATTGATAAGGAACATTTAAGACAATCTCAGTGTCGTATTGGAATTTCATCACTGTACTGCGAATTGAATCTGATAAAAAATACAAAATGGTAGAACTGATGGATTCCGTGTCTACTGTAAGGACGAATTTAATTTTTATATTATTTGTCCAAAATATGCATATATATCTTAGAATTTCTGAATACAGTAACAACAACAAACCCATCTTACTACACGTGTATCATGTTAACTTTACTACCACCAGTTTTCTATTTTCACCATAAAATTGTCCTGTTTATAGTCTGCACTTTCCTCCAGAAGATTGGGAACAATATACCAAAATTTGAAAAACTTAAAATTGACTGCTGGTTCCAAAATTAGAATTCATTTTTAGAAATATTGTAGAATGTAAGTCAAAAGAGCAGAAATATTAGAAGAATGTAACTGTATTGGTCAACTTATAAAAATTAATTAACTCCACCACTAAAACACATCGCTATCATTATTAAAGTTGTTTTTGTGCTTGGTATACTATTTATTTGAATTTTATGCAATTTTATTCAGAATTGCTCATACGGTTATTAATTATTTCACTGAAGTATTGTACACTATCGGTAGGAAAGTTCAGTTTGGCTATGTTTGTTTCCGCTACTAAATATTTACATTGTAATTAGACGAAGGGACTTGACTGTGTTTATCGTTATGCAGGTGAAAAAGTACAACAGGTGGCCGCCATGACGTTTACAGCTCACAAATAAAAGCGTTGTTAATTTTCACATAATTTTTGTTTTCGTTAATAAGACCCACAGTTGCCATCTATACGGTATCATGTCTTATAAAAATGGATTTTCATTTCGTATACCAATAACACTTTTTTGTTTATAAAATAAAATATTATTACAACCTACTGTGATGGATATACTGTATCACCACATGGTGGGTACAAAGAATCTCCGTTTTCTGAGCGTCATGATAATTTTAATTGGAGTATTGCGATCGTTCGTCTTTTGCATACAATAACTGCACGCACTATCAGTTTTACCTTCCAACTCTTATTCAGGTAGAGTCGCTTCACAGCAAAGCCAAGCCAACCTGAACGCCACTCTCGGACTCCAGTGCGAGAATTTGTTTTTATGCCAGGTACACAACAATACACTTAGATTCGCTAGGAATGCTGGGTATTAATTGATATGAACCAATTAAACGGCCATTATAAGTTCTTATTTGTACTTTGCACCAATTATAAATTGATTGGTACTTCATCAAAGTCACTATTATATATTGGTGACCGATCGCGTGTCTGGTCTTTAATGGTATTCACACAGCTTTCGACCATGATGTCATTGTCATTGTATTTTGAGGGGCAATCAAGTGTGCGATTGTTTGCTCGCAAACCAGTTCTGATCTGACGTGAAAAGGCACTAATAATGAGTGCAGGATAAATATGCTGCATGTCTTGAGAAGAGTCGTCGTCTAAGTGACCTATTATTACTATCACATTTCCACTGCGAAGAATATAAACACTCTATAGTTGTTTATTTGTCAAATTCAGTCACATGGCGTTCAACATACAGAGTGATATATGAACCATGGCATGAGTGGTGAATATAGGCACGTACGTAACAGGAACTCAAACACAACTGTTCATTCATCACAATTAGAGCGCATAGTCTGTCGTGATATCGTCTACATCGCACAGGGCACCCAGAGTCTCGGTTTGAACAACCACTCTCGCTGTTTCAAACTGCACAAATCATTTTTCCGTGAGAAATATTAGTTTGCCAACTCCAGTTAAAGATAGTGAATTTAAAAAAATAACAAATAGTTTGAAACAAATAAACAACAACAAACATGTATAAATACATATATGAACGCAAATAAAACAATATTAGATCAATATCACCCAGAGAAAACTCGAAATTAAGTGTAGGACAAAAATAACTGGCAAGTTGTCCGACACTTCAGTTCACAGTTGCTATTGACTATTCCTATCATGCAACATAAACGGAAGTACGCGCACATACTGTTTTGAGATTGAAGTTCCTCGTTTATGAAGGAGACCAAGAACGAACACTCACACTCACCAATGACCTCTTGACCCTTCTCATGTGACAAGAGTATGGCGGGCCATTCTCCAGAACACGGAAGTTAAATTAACAATTTTACGTTCACATGTAAATTTCTCTGAAACTGACAATAAAGAAAACAAAATGAAAATAAAACCAATTGCTTTCAGTTACTGCTAAAAACTGACAACTTTATTATTGTGAAAAGCTGCTGACATATAACCAAACTTTCAGTAGACAAGCATTGCTATTGAGATGATCCGCCAAAGTTTGTCAAATGATATTCCCGTTTTAAATGGAAACATGTTTTCATAGATCTCATTTCTGTGATTTCACGTAAGGAAATATCAAATATCATCTTGGGCCGCCTACCTGTTTCGTAAAAATTGCCATGCTAAGGTTGAGTCAACACATTGAAGCAGTTAAAGCAGAAGTAACACCTACTTAATAAATGTTCTACTGTAAACACAGAGAAATATAACTATCTACGTAATTTTATATAAATATCATGAATAACAAATAACAAGAGAAACAAAATTCGCTAATATGTTGGAAATATAACTGTCATCACTAGAAAGCACAGAAGGAACTCCTCATCGGAAAGTGTGTCCATCTCTAGCACATAAATACATAAAGCTGCAAAGAATTAATAGTGGAATGCTCACATATTGTGATGCAATGTAAATAAGTAAATAATCTCAGTCAGCTATATTCCCATAGGCCACTCTGTTTTCCGTTTTCAATTTTGATCAAATAACTATTGTAAGCATCGAGTTTATTTTCCATGGGTTTATTATGAACTTGCTTCCAGTGATCGAGAGACAGAGTTTCAGTGTTATCTAAGTCTATGCCAGTTATTTTATATTTTGTCTTCTATAATAAGTTCTTAATAAATGCAAACCATGGCTCATGAAAAATTATTGTTACATTCGTCAAAGGCTGCAGCTAGGAGCATATATGATATTCCACAATCAAGCCTTTCATAATATTTGATTGTTGCTGTACAGATATCCAATATAAGTGGATAACGACATGTTGCATGCTATATTTGAAGAGTACACCAAAGGTTATTTTACAAAACTTGAAGCGGGAGGGTCGTCACATGCGCACGCGCGGGAATTGAGTCCCAAGCGACGATAACACACGCTAAAAACGCAAAAACTCATGGGTAGACGCGTGTTTGTAAACAATGACACGCTATGACTATCTGACGCATGCGCAGTTGACGACTCTCCCGCTTTAATATGTAGCTTCCCCACCTCAAAATTATCAGACCATAACTTGTGCTTAAAACAGTCAGTGTTATTCAGTGAGTTATTTTCCCATAACCCTTATAGAATTTGTTAGGCAAATATCTGCACCAAATAATCACACGGGTTTTTCAATTGAATTAAAATGCTTACAAACCAATCCTACTACATAACACTGTTTACTTGAACAAAGCATTTGGTTAATTTTATAGATAGCTTTCTGAGCTTTATCATGTTGATTTCATTGATATATCATTCAAATTTTTGTCAATACTGTTAAAAACTATAATGGAATTATTTATATTGATCTTTAATTTCTATTTATATTTAATAATATATAGATTTCATCAACCATTCTGCAGCCCTATGTGACTAGTTGACATATAGTTGCATATAAAACACAGTTAAACTTCAAGCGATTTAATTCAACTGAATCAAAAGTGTTCACAGTATCGCAAATTCCATTCACAAAGATATTAAACAATTGAGGACTGAGGTTACAGCACAGTTTGACACCTCTGTGAGAAGTCAAAAATCCTTTTTAATCTGACACTATATTCAGTACTTGGACAGCTAGTAGACACCTAGAAATGCCAATACCTCTGTAGTTATTGACATATTGTAAACTACCAGACTCACAGTGGTAGAGCTCCTAGTACCAGCAAACTTAAAATTGTCAAACTAAGCAACACCAATCACTGAATGAAGTTATTTATGAAACTGGGCGGGATCTAGTGAACTTTACCGATAAGACTCTGTAATAATGTGCAACTGAATCGTCTCAACAGAAAATGTCAAACGAGTCACAATGTCACATTTACTGTATAATCAATACGTCGATAGTCTGGTTTGCTAGACTGAGTGACGATTAAGTTAGACGACAAGGAATGTATTATGTCAATTATGTTTGATGGCCAGATATCAATTGGACATCCAATTTTATTACAGAAACAATTGAACTTGTTTATTACAGCTAGTACCCTCGCTTTGGAATATCTTGCATATTTTTATGAAGTAATTACGAGACTGAATTCAATATTACAATGTTCGAGAACTTCGATTCCTCAGCATCTCTCGTCACCATGGCAGACATCACTTACGACTATGTCGTCAATGCAGTGGCATAGTGGATGTTTCACCCTGGCCTATGTCGTCAACACGAAAAAATGTATTTTCTAACGAGTTTCTCAGTGATAAGCTCTAGTACGATGGCTATTTCGCACGGACCGATTTGACAGAGTTTATACAAGATGTCCATTACGCTTCTACAACTAACACAGCCGTTAATTACGATATAGGATAAAACACGACGTGCAATAGATGTCACCACTTCTCTTACTCACTGACCCATTAACTCGTGACATTTGACCTAACTTCAAACTGGGTGTGGACCACACTTTTCTCAGAATTCAAATTCCCATGTCTTTTTCCAAATGAGCACAAACTTGTGATGTGCGTGTATGGTCAAAAAAGGCGTACGATACGTGAAAATGGGATCTATTAGGATGGTAGCATATTTTCTTCGTATCTGTTGCTTTCTCATTGCGTTTCTGACCCCATTAAAGGTGACAGGTAGGTTAACAATAACTATTCAAGTTGTCAACCAATCTCGTTCAATACAACCATGTAGTGTACCATGTAGTGTACATGTACATAATGAACTGTATGCTTCTCTTTCCTTCCTTTGTTTTACACTAACTCGTGTACTGATTAATATAGACAGCACCAGCAATATAAATATATTCAATCTATTTAAAATATAATCATTAATCAAAGCATGTGAAATGAGTTGGTTTGCCTAAAACCGTTGGCCAAACCTTTACAATTATATAAGTCGATTCTTTCATCTTCCAACCGTACTCGTGGTTGTATAGTATCACTCGTGGTCGTATATTATCTGTTGATGATAGGAAATCAACAGGTAGCTTGTGTATTAATGCATACCAATGTACATACAATAACGTCTTAGCTGTTAGTAATATCAAATTACATTGTCCGTACAAGCCAAGTGACTCTTTTGCAATCTTAACAACACCTTTGACCAGGAAACGCATGATAGACTTTCACTAATATTATCAAGTATATCAAACCATTTATCGTTCCATGCGACTCGCGTGAAAACAATGTCGTAGGCAAATGTTCATATAGCTGTCATTGTTTACTGAACAAATCGACAACAAGAGTAGCTTATTGCATTCCAAAACGTAGCACGACATTAACTGTTAATGTGCCATTATTAATGGTCACAAGTTAAGTAGTAATTTATGAGAAACCATACTACAAGTACTCATTGTACTCTGACTTTGTCATTTGATGCGAATTGCTAACTTGAGGGGCGAAGTAAATATGTCATGTTTCCGTGTTCTAATCTTAAAATAGTTTTACATTGACCCTACGGCATGTCGTCCGAATACACTGATTGGAACGCAGAGGTCAAGCATGTCGTTAAACTCATACCATGACGTCTATTTCTTTTTATCAATTTCGTCTCAATCCTTAACATCCTCGTCACTTGTAGTCGTCCACTAGATCTATTAAGATCACTAACGATATAATCCCACACAACAAAATAACTAATATAGCAGAGGAATTCTGTTGTATATAACATCTGCCCAAGGTCTTCTCGACCAATCATATTGAATCATTGTCAGGATTTATATATACCTAATGCCCGGTTTCTGAATCTTGTTCGCTTTTAGTAAGAAAGCAATGAGGATTAAGTTCAGTTTCAGGGACTTTTTTTGAAAAGCTAAGCACTGCTAATATGACATGACCGACAGCTCTGTTCAAACTTTTTGAGCGCACGTAATTTCGATGACTTTAGCTTTCGAACTAAATTGAATTTAAAATAAGTAAAATATAGATATAACTTTGTGTAACCTTTTCGAATAGATTTAATGAAAATACCCAATGGATGTCCTTCGAAGGTCATACACTTTGGTACTTTTTGGAGACCAATCAAGTTCACTGTCAATAGAAATGTATTACTCGAAATGCTGCACTTGTATATGCAGTCCAAACACAGTTTTACATAGCAACGATTTGGATATATTATTTTAAAACTATTGCTACATAAAAACAATAACGAAGTACTTAAAGTGCCAGGGTGTGTGACCTGTAAGAGGTCATTCATAGGGCCTTTTGTAAGTTGCATCTCACAATACACAGTGATAATAGAATATGATAATTAATTACGAGTAAATGTAAAAAAAAAACATTTATAAAAACTGGGCTAAAACACACTTTGTTGCATTCTATTTGTGTAAATAAGACAATTTAACCTAAAATCTTGTGACGTCACACATTTTGTAAATTACATATTCATCATAGACATTAATGTACTATCAAACAAAAGGGTAATTGACAATAGAAAACCTTGCGATGCTATTCATAAGGGGTAATCTTTATGTTCTTTTGTATTTCTTTCACTATTTTAATTTTTTAATGTTTTACATATTTATTTACTAATTCGAAATAGCGATGTAGATGTTGTACAATACAAATTGTACCCACGTTTCAGTTTTCATTGATTTGAAAATTAAATCCTTATTAAAGATAAAAGTCCTAATTATTCATTTTAAATTTGAAAACTGACGCACTTGATATTATAACATTTTATTACATAACTATTATAATATTGTATATAAAAACTGCTTAAGGTAGAGATGCAGTTTATTTGGCTTGCTTTTTAATTGAGTAATTAGACAATGAAGATGGTATTATATATCCAACATGTTATATATTTTCTGAAAGCTTATTATACAAACTTTGTAAAACTTGTCTTTATTTTAAATATCTAGAATGCGTTTTTGATTTTGGGTCAAAAATATGCTTTTTTGGACAAAAGTGGTTTAAAAAAAATTAGCTTAAAAACTTCAAGTCCGTTTGTGGGTAAAATTACATCACTGAATACCTTGGTATACTACTAATTCAAATGCGTCCACTCATCTCTCTAACGGCTTTCAAAGTCGCACAGCATGACCTCAAAGTTCACTCTTTTCTATTTTTGCATAATTTATATATCCATGTTAATTGCGGACTTGTTATTTTTTTTCCACTCGCCGTAATAAACTGTCCGGACGCATTTTGAAGGGGGAACACCTTGTCAATAATGTGTGAAATTTTCGAGGCAATTGGCCAAAGCGTCTATCAGCTATTTTAAATTAAAACCCAAGAATTCACCAAAACTAGAAGACGAGAAAAAGGCTAATTTGCATATTTGCGCGTTAAACCGGGAATTACTGCTTTGTCATACTTTGTCATACTTTCTAGACTATTGAAATTGAAAGTTAATGTATAGACATAGACATTTTATGTAAAATCGTTGGATCAGAACAACTGCTCTTGAATATATAAATCAGAAACACGTCATTCATACCAGTGTTTTGGTGGGGTCGGTAAAAACACGTGTCAATGCCCAGTAAACATTACGTCATCTCATGAATTATTAAACAGGGGGCGGTCCTAGGAAGGTGACCTTTTATCACGATCAAAACATCATGGCTTCTCTTCGATGTATCTTCAATAAAAAATCTACGAGTATTTCAGAGCCTGTGGTTTACCATGAAGAGTACAAAGTGGGATATTACATTATTTATCCTCGATGATTTTTATGTAGTATTGAGAACCAACTCCAGGAAGCGAACGCACAATAATGAATAATCGCGTAATCCTAGAATCGAAACGCGAGGCACAGAAGTTTTGTTCAGCGTTTCCAATCCTATTTTTCCCACTGCAACATATTTGTTAAAAGAAATATTTGAATTCTGTTCGTTTTTTAAGAAGGCAATTTTTTTATTTTTTCCATTTTGGTAACGCCTTATTCAGGGATTTTCTAAGACAGTCGCATACAATCAGCGCACGGATGTACGTACAAAACATGCTTTTATACTACCGGCGACGGTCGCCTGCAAGAAGAGAGCTCCAGCTCCTAACGTAAAAGTTTTAAAATTTCGACCAGTTTTAAATAATTTGTGTTGGAAATTTGACATGTTTTAAGAGTGCAAAATTAAGGTGCATTTTCGAGCGGTCGAATTTTTCTGAATAGAAATCAGCAAATGAAAAAAAATAGTAGTGCTAAACAGTGTGTTCGTTAGTTTAAAAAAAAATGGAATGTCCGTCAAATTGACGTAAACTTCCCCATTTTTCACGGAAAAAGCAAAGGTCGTGGCCGAGTTGCAGGCTAAAAAACTCAAAAATCAAAAAAAAAAATCATCAATCAGTAAGTATTATGACAAGGAAAACAAAACATCAGACGCGGAGAAGCGGTCAGCGCGTCAAAAGTTTGTATCTTCCCGACCCAGTGCAATATATCCGGTTAGAATCAAAGCTCACGTGTCCCTTATTTTAGGGACCAGATTCTGCCGTAAATTCGGGATGGGATTTAGAAAAAAATAAAATAGGACTTTTAAGGTGTATTTTGGCGTCATTTTCGGACATTTCAATCATTCCTGATGCCTAAAATAGAGTCTAAGATTTACCGTAGTCATTGACGCCTATTCAAGAGTATGATGTTTATTGTGACTAGCGTGAATGGGTAAGCTTCGTTTCGACAATGAGCTGTTATCACTGTAAACAATGTTAAATTATTCTTCACATGCTCAGTTTATTTTTTGAGAACAATTATTTAAAAATAAAATCTCTCAGTCAATCAGAAACTCGGATTCACGCCTTCAGGGAAAGTCACGTTTGGACGCTCACATCGATTTTGTTTTTCGTTCGGCGGGCTGATGCCTTCAGTGTAGCTTTTGCCTCTTCCGACATAGAAATCATCTGAATCTTCTTTCTACCTCTCTTTCTTTTCACACCACGCATAATGTAATGATAAAAATTAGGAAAAAACGCTGAGGAAATATAATGTTTGGTTTGCTAGCGAGCGATAACTGATTTGAGAATAATTGCACATGCGCGTGAATTGAATGAACTATGACCCGTACAATCTCGATTTGCATATTGTCAATCAAAGGTCCTGTTATTTGATTACTCATGCAAATTAGGCAATTGGACATAAACATTGCCACGTGTGAGTGTTTTTTATTTTTAATCAGAAAATAACCAGCAATTTTAACGGTGTTCTAATAAGAATTCATTGGTCAAATTTTCACAGAATGTTCTTTAGATAAAAATCTATATAAAAAACGAAAACAAATATTTTTGACTGAAATTCACAAATAAACTGCATCTCTACCTTAATTATCCTAAATATGTAGCCACACATTCTTGAAAATTGTATCTTACTTAAAACTAAGTGAAAGAAAAAATAACGCGCTCTACCATCATGTCCCTCACTACAAAAAATGATAATGGTATACGAGGAATAAGAATATTATAACAAAGAACTGGTTAACCACAACATTGAAAGCCCGAGCATGGTATGTGTGCACGCCCATACGATAATCACGTGCCATGGATTTTATTTGGCGAAGACCAACGCTGTTACACGTGGGTGGGCGAAATATCATCGTCAAGCCACTGAGCTAACAAAGAGAGAATAAAACTGTTCTGTGTCCCCGTGTTAAAAAATGATACGGTGACTACTCACCATTTTTTATTATATTTTTGCAGACGTACACTCCTTTTGCTAGAAAATCCATAATTTTAGTAGGTAGAAGTAGTATCACTGACATGTTTTGATAAATTCAGTCTCAAGACTTATACGCAAATTTATCAAGTTTTCAATAGTTGAATGACCTATGACACATAGGTATGTCACAAACACAGGGACAAGATTATGCTCTCTTTAAATCCTTTGAAAAAAGGAGGCGTTTTTGCAACTGAAGTATTTCATAGATTGAGTTTAATTAAGCGTGTACGAGTGTTCATTGACGCCAGGTATCCAATCTGAATACAAATCATATAGAGTGATTAAAAATAATATTTAAAATAAATTGCCACCAATAGATCATAGGAATATAAACCTAAAGTAGTTTCTACTATGATAATACAATAGACTGCACAACGTACTACATTTTTGGTAGTGTACAATGACGCAGACGCTACTGGTAATTAAAGTAACGCGTCCATAGTGTAATACAATGTATTAATAGTGAGTTGAATGGACCACAGTGATCGTATAGCCCATACAAACGGTGCAGGTCTCAGATTTCTCGTGTTCGCCCGTTCAGTCTGAGCCCTCGAAGATAAAGTGGTGTATATTGCAAAAATATTGTAACTTCTTAGGAATATTACTAATAAAAATAGGTATATCAAACACCTGTTAAAACTAAATTACGAATGTTATATAACCATATATTTTATATGACTATCTTTGTTGGAAACTCTGTCACATGTGCACAGTGACATTGAAACTTAACACAACGTGACATGCATAACATATGAAGTACGCAGAAATAGGTCGCCAGGTCAATTGGTGCCATTTTATCAATACTCGTTGGCCAGATCACGCGACCTTATTTGTCGAATACACTACCCATTAACTTGAACTTGTTATTTTAAACTCAAGTTATTGATAATTTGTAAATCGTGTTCTCGGAGGACAATATCATCATCATCGGGGCAAGCTTTATACTCTATTTTTGCCGATGTATATGAATTAAACAAATATTCAACTACAATGTATATATCCAGCTGCCCAAATTGGCACATTTAGACCAATTTCATATTAAATATGTTATCAATTAAATTTAATACAAACCATCTTCACGTAAATCAACTACCCCGGCTGTGAATGTAAATTAAAACAAAGAAGAAAGAGTTCATTGATCAAATCAAGAGCATATATAACAATTAACGTGTCATAGTCGTCGCATCGCATCGTGTTCTGTATGGGTCCCACGCGACGTTTACAACGTGTCTAAAATACATTGTTCTCTATTTGTCCGTGTTGTGTTGCATAGCAACCAGTTTAACCCACCGTTACATCTCAAAATGCGTACAATGTCACCGGCTGTGATCATTGATGGTAAAGAATGCACACATGAATCTTGTATTTAAATAATGACACAGATATATCTATAGTACGATATCTCGTAATAATAACATGTATCGTTGTTAGTTATAAATGAGCGGTGAACTTGTTTTTCTTGTATTAAAACAATAGATTTTATTATTTCAATATAATATCCAACAACAAGAAATTATTCAATATTGCCCTCGGTACCGATTTTTTATTCATTTTTCGCACCCACCTTTTTTGTAAAATATTCACAATAAACAGTTGCCTACGCCACCTCTGGGATTATTTGTTTGTCTTCAAATGTATTTGTATTCATTTTTTTTAGATAGTTTAAAGTGACCTGTTTTTTTCTTTTATTAGCAGTCACCTGATACAAATACATACCTTCCATTAGAGTTCCGTTGTCACATATCCGTTATCGGTTCGTATTTCGTCATTGTTTGTTTGTTGGGTGCTCAAATATTCCGAATTATGTTTGCTAACACAGGTGAGACCGTGTGTCTACAGAGGTACTGTATTGTAACATAGATACAATGAAATAACTATTCGGCAGCTAATTACATCATCATACAAAAAAGTAAGGAGAAAGGAATTATAAATAAGTAAAAACATCAATTTATGTGAAATATGTTTCTTTTTCCATAAATAAGAATCTGAATTGCAAGACTGTGACTCTTAATCAAATTTCAAACTCACGTGTTTCACCAATTTGGTGAAATCTTTATTCATTCTGAATTCCATACAACACAGTGCGTTATAACCTATCATGTTATTTGTCCAGACCCATTGTACCATTGTTGCTACTATGATTCGATACAATGCACGTAATGGTGTACACATTGTCACCAGTATTCAAATTATAATCTGATTGCCTTTTGTACCATTATGGTATAAACTAATATGGTGTCACGAGACGAAAGAAATATTTCAGGATTATACAGTTATTCAGAGAGGAAATGCGACTTTGAGCTTGGGTATGTTAGGATACGATATAGTTGAAACATTGTTAATATTAATTACCAGTAATACATTGAAAATAGGGCGTATATCAAACCTTGTGCTAACGCGTTTAGACGGAGAAAACGATTTTAATATTTGATCTGAGCTAACGAAGAAGTGTTCTTGTGCACTTTAGTCCGGGTTTGATTGATATAAATAGACTTTTATTAAACACAACCAGTATTCATGTTGCTCCCTAGTAAGACGAACATTGCCTAGATACAGGTCGTTGACTTCAGTTATAGTGACACAACCACTAGTATGTGTGAAACCAGTACTTTCACACTCGGCAAATAAATATCCAGAATACAGAGAGATTAGAAATGACTGCTCCCACTCTTTGTTTAAACAGTACCTTGGTACAGATGCCATACAGGCATCGTAGTTAGACTGTTTGAAACCGATAAAAGTGGAAGCCTTAGGGACGATCAACGTAAATGGCGCAGTGCCAATGAATAGACCTGGTTAGAGTACGACTGGGATTTCTATGGGTGTGCTTTGATCTGTGTCGAGTGGGAATCGTGAAAACAAAATAAAAAGAGTCGGTAATACAATGAGTAAATAAAACTTGTATAGACATGTTGTGATTAACAAATAATGTTCATATATAGATGAAATGAACAAATAATTGTGAAATAAGATGTCAATAATAGGAAATAAAGCAAGAATGGTGAAACAGTGTTCATAAATAATGTACCAATAAAGTCTAAACAATTATAAAACAATAGTCAAATAATGTCAAATTAATGTGATAATTATTTGATAACATAATACCAGTAATTTAAAAATGAGCAAAATATCATCAAAAAACGTGAAAGCAACATGAACAGATAATGTATAGTGGTAATTGCATTTCATAAAGGGGCATTGTATGGAATCATTCACGTGATTAGTACTGGTGCGATAACTGTTGTGTTGTTTTCGCTAATGACGGATGGTCACATTGCAAATTCCCACAGATGTCACGTCTATCGCCATGACCTCAGGCAATGTAATTAAATATAACATGTCACATTATGTTTATTATTTTTATTGTATTATTTTATTGTTATTTTCGTGTTTTTATGTCACGTGGTATTTTTCTCCGAATACGTAATAATTGTCCGCCATTTTGACGTCGTTGTATTGTTATAACACAACTAAAACAATCATCCAAATGTGCATTTGGTATAATATTAAATGTTTACAGGTAAACGTTTGAGTGCCGTGAACTCCCGCTAATGTGACTTCGCCTTGTAAAAACTTGGCCAAACGAGAACGGTGATCAGTTTGTATAAACTTCGAACGAGTCTGCAACGCCGCTGATGTAAACAAAACACTTTCACTTGAAACTACTCACGCATACATGTACTGCATTCACAGATGGTGTAATTAATGAGAACATGGTTCTTGTTTAGAATTGTTAACATAACTAACGGAATACCTTTAAAAGTATAAAAACTTAAAAGATGGTTTGGGCGGTGAGTTAAAGTTAAATAAAGAACTTGCATTCAGACTCTCTGGATACAAAGTCCTCGCTATGATAAATTAAGGAAAATATTACTGTCGACATTTCAACAAATATACTGTATGAGCGGATTAAATCCGCAAATGTAATTTATATGAACCCATTAAGTCATCATGGCAGCTATTTACAAAAATTACCTGATTGGCTACTCAACCCTAAAACCTAACAATCAGACCAATCAGAAAGCAGCTTGTTTAACAGTTTTTTCGACGTATCAAATTCTACTCAACTTTCCCGACGACTGAATGTCTCACCATACATCCTATGTACTAACATACAAATCTGGCTTAGTACCCTGAAATGAGGATATAATTAGTTTCTGTAATGACGTGGGTAATTAGGCGCACCAAAACAACTCAGCACGCCGTGTTTCAAATGTGAACACTATCTCTCGTTAAATGTCAATCCTACAAGACCAAAATATTTTCTGTTTGAAATGTGTTAATTAATAATAGTTTGTTTGTAATTTTCCGGTTCCATATTGTGTTTTAGATACATTTTTATCTATTCGTATGTGGGGATGGTATGTGCTGTGATTTTACATTCATAGAAAACAAATACCTAGGCATATCTTGTGCAAAACAAAATAGTTCAATAAATGGGTTTTGAGATACTAGGTTCTGAAAACGGCTTCTGACCGTGAAGAGACCGCACGACGGGGTAAGGAGGAGGCCCATCCCAACGTTTCATCGATTTTACGGCTTTCGTCCACTGATGTCACACCTCTGGGTCGCTTAAAAACGCGTAAATACTTACACTAATGCTGTACGTATTGCTGCACCCGCCAATATCACATCGTAAATATGTTCGTTGTAAAAACAACATTCATTAACACTCTTCAGAAATGCCCCGACCGAAACATGTCAAATGAAAAGTTGCCAGCGAACATAAATATGATAATGACATGCTGACACGTTGCAACTAAACTAGATAAAAACAACGTATACCATATTTATCAATTTCACTGAATGTTCGATTCATTTGGTTTTAAATTATTTGTAGTGTATGTAGTTGGTGTAGGGTCTCCGTGTTTTAATTGTAAAAGAATCTTACATTTACCCTATGGCATGTCGTCCAAATACACTGATAGGAACGCAGAGCTCAAACAACTCATACCGTGACGCTTATTATCAATTTCGTCTCAATCCTAAATAGTCTCGTCACTTGTAGTCGTCCACTATATCTATTAAGCTCACTGACGATATAATCCTACACAACAAAATAACTAATACAGCAGAGGAATTCTGTTGTATATAACATCTGTCCAAGGTCTTCTCGACCAATCATATAGAATCATGTCAGAATTTATATATACTAAATGCCCAGTTTCTGAATGTGGTGCGCTTTTAATCTGGAAATGGGATATTCTTTTGTGTGCTACACATTTCTTTCACTATTTTGATTGTGCTCAGTTTTACTTATTTATTTACTAATTCAAAATAGATGTTGTACAATACAAAATGTATCTGCGTTTCAGTTTTTATTGATTTAAAAATTGAATGTTTTCGCTAAGACGTAAGTCTTAATTATTCATTTTAAATTTGAAAACTGACAGACTTCAATTGATAGACTGTTATGATATTATAATATAAAGTCATTAATCATGTAAATAAACTGCTTAATTGTCCCAAATATGTAGTCACACATTCTTGAAAACTATAACTAACTCAAAACTAAGTGAAAGAAAAAACTACAAGAAATTATAATTGTCAAAAGGAATTAGAATAGTATAACAAAGAAGGAAGTGCCTGGTTAACTTCAACATTGAAAGCCCGAGCATGATATGTGTGCACGCCTATACGATAATCTCGTGGCATGGGTTTTATTTGGCGATGGTAAACGCTGTTACACGTGGGTGGGCGAAATATCATCGTATAGCCACTGAACCAACAAAGGGAAAATAATACTGTTTCCTGTCTTCGTCTTCACATGAACAAGATGTTTACGCTCTCTTAAACACATTGAAAAATAAACATAGTGTACGTACAATATATTAAGAGTGAGTGGAATGGACCACAGTAATCGTATAACCTCTACAAATAGTGCAGATCCCAGTAACCCGTGCTCTCACGTTCAGTCTGAACACCTGAAGATAAAGTTGTGTCCATTTCACAAATATTGTAACTTCTTAGGAATATTACTAATAAAAAGTAGGTATATCAAACACCTGTTAAAACTAAATTATGAATGTGTATTACTGAGTTATATAACCATATGTTTTATATGGCTGTCTTTGTTGGAAACTCTGTCACATGTACACAGTGACATTGAAACTTAGCACAACGTACAAGACATGACATGCATAACATATGAAGTACGCAGAAATAGGTCGCCAGGTCACTTGGTGCCAAATTATCAATACTCGTTGGCCAGACCACGTGATCTTTTTTGCAGCATACACTACCCATTAACTTGAACTTTTTATTTTAAACTAATGATAACTATTGTTCAGTCTGAACCGCAAAGTTAAAGTAGTGTCTATTTTACGAATAATATAATTTATTGTAACATAATGAAAATAGTTATATCCAAACCTGTTCAAACTAAATCATGAATGTGTATTACTGAGTTATATAACCTTATGTTTTATATAGCTGTCTTTAAACTGTAAAATTGAAACTAAACACAACGTACAAGACATGACGTGCTTAATATAGGAAGTACGCAGAAATTGGTCGCAAGGTTATTTGGTGCCCTTTTAGTCGTACTTGTTGGCCAGACCACGTGACATTATTTGCGCATGCACTGCTAATTAACTTGAACTTTTAAATTTAAACTCAAGTTATTGATAATTTGTAAATTGTGTTCTTGGAGAAATCTGGTATTTTAAATAATGACACAGATATATCTATAGTACGAGATCTCGTGTTTATCATTGTCAGTTATTAAAATGCGGTGTACGTGTTTTTTCTTGTTTTATACCTTAACATCGGTTCGTATTGCGCCGTTGTTTGTTTGTTGGCTTGTTCAAATACTCCACTTCATGTCTGCTAACACAGGCGAGACCGTGTGTCTACAGAGGTACTGTACAACATAGGAACAATGAAATGCATTAAAAAAATAAAAAAACATCAATTATGTAAATTACGTATTACTAATCACTAGTATTATATTGAAAATAGGGCGTATATCAAACCCTGTGTTAACGCATTTGGATTGGAGAAAATGATTTTATATTTGATCTGATCTTATCTCCTAACGAATTAATGTTCTTGTGCACTTGAATCCGGGTTTGATTGATCTAAATAGACGTCTATTAAACACATGTTGTGCATATGTATACATGTTGCATGCATGTTGTCCCCGAGTAAAACCAACATTCCCTAGATAAAGGACTTGGGTTGTAGTGACATGCAATCACCGGTATGTGTGAGACCAGTACTTTCCCACTCGAGTGCATTTGGTTTTCTGTCTACTCAACCGTTGGTTCAAGCTAATGAATTATAGTATGTCAAGCTGTCATACTGGGACAATGTAATTATTGTAAAAAACTGAATAAATGACTCAGCGTGAATAGTAAGAAACCGACAGTTTCAGAGGGAAACAGTATCAAGGGGAAAAATGTGACACTAAACAAAATTTTACCCGATAACGATCCAGTCGTGTATTTAATGTGCAGTACCACCCAGGCATGTATTTATTGTACAGTGCCACCTAGGCATGTATTTATTGACAGTACCACCTAGGCATGTATTTATTGTACAGTGCCACTCAGACATATATTTATTGACAGTACCACCTAGGCATGCATGTATTGTACAGTACCACCTAGGCATGTATTTATTGTGCAGTGCCACTCAGACATATATTTATTGACAGTACCACCCATGCATGTATTTATTGTACAGTACCGCCCAGGCATGTATTTATTGTACAGTGCCACTCAGACATATATTTATTGACAGTACCACCCAGGCATGTATTTATTGTACAGTGCCACCCATGCATGTATTTATTGTGCAGTACCACCCAGGCATGTATTTATTGACAGTACCACCTAGGCATGTATTTATTGCACAGTGCCACTCATGCATGTATTTATTGACAGTACCACCTAGGCATGTATTTATTGCACAGTACCACTCATGCATGTATTTATTGACAGTACCACCTAGGCATGTATGTATTGTACAGTTCCACCTAGGCATGTATTTATTGTACAGTGCCACTCAGACATATATTTATTGACAGTACCACCTAGGCATGTATTTATTGCACAGTGCCACTCATGCATGTATTTATTGCACAGTGCCACTCATGCATGTATTTATTGCACAGTGCCACTCATGCATGTATTTATTGCACAGTACCACCTAGGCATGTATTTATTGCACAGTGCCACCCATGCACGTATTTATTGACAGTACCACCTAGGCATGTATATATTGCACAGTGCCACTCATGCATGTATTTATTGACAGTACCACCTAGGCATGTATGTATTGTACAGTACCACCTAGGCATGTATTTATTGTACAGTGCCACTCAGACATATATTTATTGACAGTACCACCTAGGCATGTATTTATTGCACATTGCCACCCATGCATGTATTTATTGTGCAAACCAGACGTAGTCATGTATGAAAACGACGTGACTTTCCATTCAGTTGATTTCATTTAGGCGTAAAGCCATGTTTTCGTGCCCTAACTTCACTATTTCCAAATATTGATTTAGCGACTATAACTACTTAAATTACCTCTATTACCAGGTACCTGTATGTCCTATGTATTAAATAGTCTGAATAACAATTTCGTCGTTTTATGTGTGAGCGAAAATTGGTTAAATTCAAAATCCAGCATTTCCCATTTATAATATCCCATCATATAATTTAATTACATCTAACCGAGAAAATTCAGAGGGTGGCGGGTTTGCGCTGTACATTCACAGCTCTCTGACATTTACCCGCATTAATATTAATGTTATGCACTGTGAGTCGATCTTTGTGGAAACCCTCATTAATAACAAAACGCGTATTGTGGGAGTTAATTATAGGAAGCCTAACATCCCGTACCACGAATTTCTAGATAGCTTTGTAGCTTGTCTTGACACATTGTCAGCTGGAGGAAGTGATTGCGTAATACTTGGCGATGTGAATATCGACACTACCCATAACGTTACTCCTGCTACTCATTATAATAGCCTACTGAATTCTTACAACTTTTCTTAATTAATCCAAACTTCGACTCGAATTACAGAACATACTTGTACAACTATAGACCACCTCATAACAAATACTGATTATTTCACTGAATGTGGTACTATTCAGTCAGATATCACAAATCATCACCCTATATTTTGAATCAAAAGCCGAATATTGCTGTATTGATTTTAAGAATTACGATCAACAGCGTTCACACAATTTTATAAAAATTTTAATAATATTTGTAATCATCACCTTCCAATAAAAATAAATATAGTCCGCAGACCATGGATCACTAAACGTATCCTGACATACATCAAAACAAAGCTCCAATTATTTTCAAAAACGCGGAGTCAACTAAACAATTTTCAAATCATATCATAACTTACTGACGAGGCTGTTTATGACGGCAAATAAAACGTATTATTCAAAACATTTATTAACGGCTCATGGTAATGCCAGTAAAACTTGGAAAGTAATGATATTTTAAATAAAACCACCAGCACTAAAATTCCGATACAACTAAAATCTCAAAACATCAATAAAACATTAACAACATTAGAACATTTGTTATAACAATTCATAATGATAATTAGACAGAAAAAGTTGTAGCTGATTATCAGCTTCTTGTTTCATCCATGGCAGATAAATAAAATTCTTAAAATAAATAGACCCAAAAGAAAAAGAAATCACTAAATGCACTAAATCTAAAACCAAGAAAACAATTTGAGATGAGTTCAAATGCATGTCTAACCACACACATATTTATTCACATGATTTTATTGATCGTGGTAGATTTCTTCAAAACAAAAAAGCAACTAAGAAAATAATAATGAAATACAATTGAAGGATCCTGAAAACTCACAACGGAATCACTTGTCATTATACGCAACTTAAAGGATGATGCGCCAAAAATAAAATAGTTAAGGAACTGAAGACTCTATGAGTAATGAATTATTTAAATTTAGCGCCACGATTGTATACTTGACGCTCTCAGTAAGCTCTTTAAGATCGTCTTCCCATGAAATATATTTTTGCAGGCTTGGAATTTAAGTTTAATTGTTCTAATCCACAAATCAGGGTTTAATCAAACCCATCTAACTACAGAAAAATTGCATATCTATTTGTTGGGAGAAATAATTTACCAACGTATTAAATACAATAATATTGTACTACTACAAACCTAAATGAAAGCAATTATATTTCCCAGTTTCAAATCATTTGAATTGAAGGAATCTCTGAGCAAAGTAGTAAAAATGAAATAGACGAAAATAAAAATCACACTTAATGATATCATCCTTATTTAACAATTAACAAAAATATACAATGTTTTGTTTGGAGAAACGACCAAACATATTGTCAATTTCGCCAAAATGCCGGTGATAACAAATCTAATCTTGGCTATTTATGTAGCCATATTCATATAAAAAATTTTACCTTTACATTTCTTTACTTTGCAAATTACGTGTTTTTACTTTACACCTTAATTCTGCAATTTCCTATATTAGTGTTGGTTCAATAAACGTTATTATTATGTATGGTTTCCCTTTTGGTGTACCATAGTTGTATATGCTTAGACAAGGTACTTTTCTCCTACCTCCTCTCTCTACCCAGAAGTAAATAGAAATTTGATGTGGAGTGTTTGACATTATCTATGTGATTTGTACTCCCGAAATGTTGGGATGGATAAATATGTTTGACTCAGTATATATTCCTGGGTAATAATATGTAGCGCCCTCACACTTAGCGTAGAGTTTTATGCCATATGAGCCAGCTGCTACTAATTTAGCCCTAACAGTTTTGTTTTCCATTATATTTTGAATTTTCAAATACTGGTTTATACATATAACAAATAAATAATATATAGCAAATGATTTCAGTGAGAACTGTTAGATAAACTAACGCATTTTATAACACGCGTGTCAACAGTATGGTGTCCATGCTCGCAAGTGGTAATTAGTGTGTGTCGCGCCAGGATAGCGCGGATTGTGGGAAAATGTTTATCAACACAAATATCACAACATGCGGAAATACGACACTATTGTACTTTCTAAAAATAGATGAAATTGATACAACACGCGCCGGTTTTGACGTCAGCCTCCATATTACTTTTAAAATATTAATGATTAAAAATCTATGCTACCATACGGTATACGTGTATTTGTGACGCAGAATTCAATATTTCCACAAAACCTTTCATAATTCTCTGTAAAATACAAATTTGTAATATGCATACCAAATACAATATTTTTATCGACAATATCGCTCTATATACATTTGGTAGATTGTAATAAAACTGTACAATTCTCTATGGAAATCAGAACAAGTCATAAAATGAGGTTATTACGAGGATACCTCAAAGTATGCATGAAGACAGTACAGCTGGAGTATCAACCGATGCGTAGCGGAGGTCAATGCGACGGCGTACTGTATGAGTGCATACTTTGAAGCATCCTCCTAATAACCTTATTATTATACATCTTTTCCTTCCAAGGATACATCATTGGAATGCCGAACTCCAACACAATCAGCGAACTTTTTTGTATGGAGTCCGGTCAAACCGTGGTGGCAGCCATGGTTGTTTTAATTATTAGAGGACGCTTACGCGCGTAATCATTCTATATTTGGAAGTCGCAATTCCTATGATGGTAGGATGAAAGTACCCCGTAAAATACCGCCAAATTACGGCACGCTGTAACTTAAGGCGTTAAGGTGGCAGATGTTTAATAATACTAAATATCAGCAGTAGAATACTATAGAACACAAAATAAAATGTGTTATGTTTACTTCACACGTAATTCAACAAATATTTCTTTCTATAAAATTATATTCATATTTTTTTAAAGAAAAATGTTAAATGTCCAGTACGCATTTTCAGATTAGTTAGTAATACGAAAATTTAAATTATAGGTCTGGTTTGGTCACAGAATATGATCTTGTGTATGAATACTAGATACGACGACGAACTTTGTTTGTCACTTTACTTCCGTATTACGTTCGGGTGTACTACGTATAGTGCGTAATGCACCCGATGTAAAACTTGCTGTGTATATGTTAGTGGCTATAATGCAGTTCTACTTTACACAACAATCCCGCATCTGTAAATATCGAAGTTTTCAAAATGCTACGATGAATCGCGTCAGATCACTGATATCAGCAACTTTCAAACAGTTTGACATATTATTGGTCTAAATTTAATCCAACACAAACCAGTTCAAATGCATTTCGAATCATTTTACATTTTAATGGCCGAAACATTAACAAGTCCTCAAATTGTTTTATATTGTATTATTATGATTTTATTTCTCCAAAACATTATATGATTAGTGAAGACTAGGTTTTATTTTATCAAAATAAATATATTATATAGCTTTTTAGAATATATTATATACATGTAGCTGTTTTCATCTGATCGGCTGCCATAGTAACCCATACTGCCCTAACTAACACTATAATAACTATTTTTATTTAGGCACGACAGTGGATTCAACAACAGATGCAATTGAATTAACAACAGTCATAGATGTGACAGTTACAGATTCAATAACAGAAGGTAATTTCAAAACATTATTCAAATTACATATATTGGTACCTTGGCTGATCCAATTCTCGCTAATTTTGATGTAAGACTCTTTAATACTTGAATGACATTAATGAATAAAAATCTATGTTCTCATACGACATACATGTATTTGTGTCATAGAATTCAATATTTCTACAATTTTTTTCATAATTCACTGTAACATGACAGCATATTTGTGCATTGGTGTAATATGCATACCAAATAAAATATTTTCATCGACAATATAGCTCTATATCTATTTGGTAGATTGTAATAAAACTGTATAATTTTCTATAGGAATCAGAACAACTCATTATACTAAATATCAGCAATAGAATACTATGGAACAAAATAATATCTACTTTGCTTACTTGCCTGACAAAATCAGCAAAAATGTGTTATGTTTACTTCACACGTAATTCAACAAATGTATCATTTCTGTAAAAATATATTCAGCTAAAAAAGATAAACTATTGCTTGCAGAGTTCCGTCCCTGTAGGTAGTAAAGTTGTAATATTACAATATTATTTTTAAAATGAATGAAAGAACATATAAAAAAGAAAGAATATTGCTCGTATGTATTCGGATTCTGGCATTTCTTTAAAGTGCCACAATCGTCACACACTGCACGTTAGAATTAAAATCGGCTTTCAAATGTTTGTGTTCACAGGGGACACTAAAAACCGCAAATCTTTACACAGCGACCATTTTTTTTAGAAAATTGTTAAACGTCCAGTACGCATTTTCAGATTATTTAGTAATACGAAAATTTAAATTATGGGTCTGGTTTGGTCACAGAATAAGATCTTGTGTATGAATACTAGATACGACGACGAACTTTGTTTGTCACTTTACTTCCGTATTACGTTCGGGTGTACTACGTATAGTGCGTAATGCACCCGATGTAAAACTTGCTGTGTATATGTTAGTGGCTATAATGCAGTTCTACTTTACACAACAATCCCGCATCTGTAAATATCGAAGTTTTCAAAATGCTACGATGAATCGCGTCAGATCACTGATATCAGCAACTTTCAAACAGTTTGACATATTATTGGTCTAAATTTAATCCAACACAAACCAGTTCAAATGCATTTCGAATCATTTTACATTTTATTGGCCGAAACATTAACAAGTCCTCAAATTGTTTTATATTGTATTATTATGATTTTATTTCTCCAAAACATTATATGATTAGTGAAGACTAGGTTTTATTTTATCAAAATAAATATATTATATAGCTTTTTAGAATATATTATATACATGTAGCTGTTTTCATCTGATCGGCTGCCATAGTAACCCATACTGCCCTAACTAACACTATAATAACTATTTTTATTTAGGCACGACAGTGGATTCAACAACAGATGCAATTGAATTAACAACAGTCATAGATGTGACAGTTACAGATTCAATAACAGAAGGTAATTTCAAAACATTATTCAAATTACATATATTGGTACCTTGGCTGATCCAATTCTCGCTAATTTTGATGTAAGACTCTTTAATACTTGAATGACATTAATGAATAAAAATCTATGTTCCCATACGACATACATGTATTTGTGTCATAGAATTCAATATTTCTACAATTTTTTTCATAATTCACTGTAATAAGACAGAATATGTTTTCAAAATATTTGCAATGGTGTAATATGCATACCAAATACAATATTTTCATCGACAATATCGCTCTATATACATTTGGTAGATTGTAATAAAACTGTATAATTTTCTATAGGAATCAAAACAAGTCATTATACTAAATATCAGCAATAGAATACTATGAAATACAAAATAAAATCTATTTTTGCTTACGAACCTGACAAAATCAGCAAAAATGTGTTATGTTAACTTCACACCTAATTTTGATGAACATTTTTGCCATTTTTGGTTAAAGTTATATTTTTGACTTCTTGTTAAAAACCATGAGTCTGATTGCCTTGATATCATACATAGAGGTATCTCAGGTCGACCTCTCTCAGTTTTGTTCATTTCGTGATGATATATTAAATTCTCTAATTTTGATGAATATTTTTGTCATATTTGGTACAAAGTGTATTTTCACTTCTTGTAATTGACTTGATAGGCATTTTTGTGCTGATGGTCACTTGACTATGTTCATTTCAAAGTGAATAATGTAATTTCACTAACAACAACAGTTGGTTTGAATAATAATGTTTCTGTTTTTCTTTCATTTTTTTCAGAGCCCAAGAGTGTTTTTCTTGCTAGAGATGATGCTCAGATCACCAATGATACAATAGCTGTAACATGGAGTAGTATTTCTGAGGATGTAGTAGATAACTATATAGTGCAGTGTTCTCCTGGTGGTACACCAGATGATTCAAGTGTTGAGTTTGTTGATGGTACAGACACTTACAGTGCTAAATGTACTGGTTATGAGATTGCAGGAAAGTTAGAAAACATCACAGTTACTGCAGTGAGTGGTACACCTGGCCCTAGTCTATCTGAGAGTGAACCATCAACAATGGAAATACATACTAGTAAGATTTTTGTATAATACTTTCTTTTACAATTCGTTGAACTCAAATATGAGCTGTTATGATGTGTGTTTTCCATTTAGTTTGAGTTATATGACTTTATATCACAATGAAAATGATCATTGGTTGAAATTTGTTTAATCATTGGTGGGCTGTGTTACTAATGCCTAACAATGGGACTCAATTCTTGTATGCACTAAAAGCTCCCATAAGTATTAAACCACCAACTAGAAATGCATATTCTGATTATATGCGATACATTTATTTTATATAGTACATCAGTAAATGTTTACTCCCAACACAGATTTCAGCGCAATGCTATGCAGACACGCACAAATGACGATTCAGTTTATTCAATCACTTATTAGATTGCATAATGTATGGAGTGGAACACGTAAAATTGGTTTCATTGCAGAATCGGAATACGGTAGTAGAGCACCAGAATACGATTCTAAAATATACAAAATGAAATTGGGAAACTGTATAAATAAATCGAATAATTTTTACAGTACAGTAAAGACTGATAGCAGCAAACAACGATTAAACCTTTGCTACCTCGTTTAGTGGCACCTTCCCGGCCCAGTTAGCAAACCTTAGCAAATTCTACACAAAACTTAAAACGGCAAGACAACTCAGACCAGGCATAGAAACACGTCTTTCTTCAAAACCACCCGCAGAACTGACAGATAAGTGTTTGTGTCACTCTTTATGTTCTAATATTGCATATATTAATGTATATAAAATAAATAATAATTGTAATTGCCATTACCGAAATTTAGCTGGCTCTTTTGGCAAAATCTCAAACATGTTGTAATCTTGAGTTGCTTGCAATCTTGAATCTTTAAACGATGGGCTCTCATTGATACTGTTATGGTCATTTCCCATAATGTGTGCATTGTGCATCATAATTTTGTACGTTCCACATCATGTGAGCATTTTCACAAAAATTTTCACAAAAATGGCGGCTAACCGACCTTCAGTTTTCACATTAGCTATGAAATTGTGTCTAAGCTAATTTTTGTAAGATTTGGGCATCTTTATGTGGTTATATTTAAACAAACAATACAGCTATTGCCCGGTTAATAAGTACCTCTATTACATTTTATTTACTGGTGAAGGATTCCGCTTTGAATGTTTATTGTTTTTCACATGTAACATGTTAGAGTATTTGTGCTTATATAATGACAGATAAATCACTAAAATATTATTATGATCCAGTGTACAATGATTTTTAATCTTCTATTTGAAATGCTCTTATAATATGATAATTACAGTATCCATTATTGACTATTACTGTCACAACATAAATTGTATCGTGGGGTACTATGGTGTAGAAGAATCGCCAAACGTAATACAGAAATACAACGGCCAAAATAAAGTACTGTTACCGACCTTGTGGTTGGATTTTGTAATAAGGGTTGCAGCGTTTTGTAATAAAATCACTGACGCATTTTGTAATAAGGGTAGCGGCGTTTTGTAATAAAAAATACCGACGCGTTTTGCAATAGGGGGTAGCGGCGTTTTGTAATAATCATCGATTGAACAATCCCAAACTACAAACATAGTTGTATTATTACAGACGTGACTGCAACTCAAAATAAATAAATAAATTCAAGTGCTCTCAACAAATTTGTTTTGTGGTTTTTGTTGAACAAGTTTGATTTGTTTTGACAAGTTTGATTTGTTTTGGTTCAGCAGTCGGTTCCAAAGTGCACGTTTATTCGATTGAATTTGGAATGCGGTGATCCAAGGCGCCGATATACTGTTATGTGTTCAATTCTGATCTTTTACCTGGATGTTTTTCGCTTTTATAGGATTTGCTAATTTTCATCATTTCGATGTATTATAATGAAATAATGGGCTTCACAAAGCTGGTTTCATTAAGAAACCTTTAGGGAGGGTCTTGACAATTTTGGATTTTAAAGACCCTTGACTGATGTTCAATAATTTTAAGGACCCTCGCCCAAATAAAAACAATCCAGTTGTACTATATACACTTGGAATTCCAATCACACAAAGCATCATAATATTATAAGTTTTGATATAACTGTTGTTGGGAATATGTATCGTCATCACCAATATATTTAAATAGATCGGCCTGGCACGCAATCCCGTCTAACTGATGGCCTTCAAGTTATTTATATTATATACAATAATTACATTGAAGCAGATGACACTTGGTTTACCGTAATATCATATTGGGTTATAGGTGCACGTCATATTTTTCTCGTGATTCGAACAAATATGGTTGACTAGCGGCCATTTTGTTTTTCATGGTAGCCATATGCTACTTTCTCTTGAATGCAATGAACGTTTCAGTTAAAATTGTGTATGAAGATAGTATACCGAGGGATACGTTTGCACCAACATTATTTTTGTGATTTGATTGAATATGGCCGGCGAATACCTAATTTTCATGTGCTAAATCGTAATTTTTACATGTCCGGTGCTGTTTCTCAAAGATGACTAGACCAATTTAGATCAAAGTTGATATGTTGATCATACATATTGGGTTATAGGTGCACGTCATATTTTTTTCGTGATTCGAACAAATATGTGATTGATGGCCATTTTGTTTTTCATGATACCCATGCTACTTTCTCTTGAATGCAATGAACGTTTCAGTTTAAATTTTGTACAAAGATAGTATACTGAGGTATACTTGTGCACCAACATTATTTTTGTGATTTGATTCAATATGGCCGGCGAATGCCTAATTTTCATGTGCTAAATCGTAATTTTAACATGTCCGGTGCTGTTTCTCAGAAATGACTAGGCTAATTTGGATCAATGCTGGTATGATGATCGTACATTTTGGGTTATAGTTGCATGTCATATTTTTTCCGTGTTTCAAACTAATATGGCTGACTGGTGGCCATTTTGTTTTTCATGATACCCATGCCTACTTCCCCATGAATGCAATGAACATTTCTGTTTGAATTGTGTACAATGACAGTATGCCAATAGTTACATCAACATGAACATTATTTTTGTAATTTGATTCAATATTTAAGTGATATTTTTGTGACTTTGTGTTAAAAACAAATTTGAAGTAATATTTTTAAGCCAACAATTTAACAGTTCGAATCAAAAGTTTGGTTTGAATAATAATGTTTCTGTTTTGCTTTCGTTTTACCCAGAACCCAACAGTGTTGTTCTTGCCAGAGATGATACTCAGATCACCAATGACACAATAGCTGTAACATGGAGTAATATTTCAGGGGATATAGTAGATTACTACACAGTGCAGTGTTCATCTGGTGGTACACCAGAGGATGCACGTGTACAGAATGATACAGTCCATTACAGTGCTAAATGTACTGGTTATGAGACTGCAGGAAAGTTAGAAAACATCACAGTGGCAGCAGTGAGTGGAGATCTCAACACCACCGGATCAGAAAGTGAACCATCAACAATGGAGATACATACAAGTAAGATGTTGTTTCATAGTAGGACACAATTTTTTGCGGTGCATTTGCTTCCTCAACTAACTTCACGTTCTTGACAACAGACGAGTCCAACACAATACTCAGATAATCGTTGTCTTGATCCAACGTTCATGCATCTACTTATTAAGTTAAAAATGTGGCTAATATCTTGAATCACCTGTGTTATTACATCATCATCCTCTTACTTCTATACGGTATCATTCCAAATTATTTCAAGTCAGAATTTGCAATGCCTCCGCTTGAAATAAACGTCACTTGACCTCCGAAATGCTCAATAAATATAGTCCCATATCAAATGTACAAATTATCTCCAGAATGCTTGAACATATTGTAGCTATCAGATTAAATGAATACCCCATCATGGACTCCGAACCACAACAATCAGTTTATAAAAACTATTTCAGTACTGAGACAACACACGATCCATAGTAACACAAGGTATATAATATAATAAATATAATAATTATTTCCAAAACATTTGAAAATCATTGCTTCTTTTTTATTTTATTTGCTCAGAACCAAACAGTGTTGTTCTCGCTCGAGACGATAGGCACATCACAAATGATATAATAGCGGTAACATGGAGAAGTATTGCTGGAGATGTAGTAGATTATTACACAGTGCAGTGTTCACCTAGTGGAACAGCTGAAGATTCTGGTGTTGAGTTTGTTGATGATACAGTCATTTACAGTGCTAAATGTACTGGGTATGGGACTGCAGGAAAGTTAGAAAACATCACAGTGACAGCAGTGAGTGGAAATATTAGCACCACTGGAGCAGAAAGTGAACCATCAACAATGAATATACATACAAGTAAGATGTTGTTTTATAATATGTGATTGATTAATTCCACAATATTATTAATCGTCACAAACATGAAAAAATACTAAAATAAATAATTGAGTCCATGAGCAATAAGCGATTGTGAATAATTTTGATATATTATGAGCAGTACAAATACAGGTACATTATTTTGAGGAGGGCAAGTATTTAATGCGAGCAGATATATGTTAAGCAATAAATATAATACATTTCACGATCAATGCGTTTTTTTTGCAGTAGTTTTAGTGTCTCCTTTTTCTTTCTTTATTTCAAAGTGAATTATTTCACTAACAATTGAACATCAACTGTTTGGTGTTAATAATAATGTTAGTGTTTTACTTTTTATTTCAGAACCCAATCAAGTTATTCTTGCTAGAAATGATACTCAGATCAGCAATGATACAATAGCTGTAACATGGAGTAGTATTGCTGGGGATGTAGTCGATTACTATACAGTGCAGTGTTCACCTGGTGGTACAGCAGCAGATTCATGTGTACAGTATGTAGATGATGCAGTCACTTACAGTGCTGAATGTACTAGTTATAAAACTGCAGGAAAGTTAGAAAACATCACAGTTACTGCAGTGAGTGGTACAGCTAGTTCTAGTCAATCTGAGAGTGAACCATCAACAATTGAAATACATACAAGTAAGTTTGTATAATGTTTCTCTTTGCAATTTGTTTAATCAAATATGAGATTCTTTCATATGTGTTTTCTATTTAGTTTGAGTTATATGTCTTTATATTATAATCAAAATTATCAATTCATTTAATCATCGGTGTGATTCTAGTGATGTCATAATGTGTGCTTAAGTACAAGTCGTTACTGGTTTACTTACTCACTAATTATCAGACTGATAAGTGTTTGTGTCACTCTTTATGTTATAATATTGCATATATTAATGTATATAACATAAATATTAACTATTAACATATAATTGTCAGTTGCTTGAAATCTTGAATCTTTAAACGACGGGCTCTCATTGATACTGTTATGGCCATTCCCCATAATATGTGCATTGTGCATCATAATTTTGTACATTCCACATCACGTGAGCATTTTAACAAAAATGGTGGTTATCCGACCCTTAGTTTTCACATTGCATTTTATGTGACATTAGCTATGTGTACGGCCACTTTGACCCCAAATTTGTGTCTAAGCTCATTTTTGTAAGATTTGGTCGTCTTTATGTGGTTATATTTAAACAAACAATACAGCTATTGCCCGGTTAATAAGTACCTCTATTACATTTTATTTACTGGTGAAGGATTCCACTTTGAATGTTTATTGTTTTTCACATGTAACATGTTAGAGTATTTGTGCTTATATAATGACAGATAAATCACTAAAATATTATTATGATCCAGTGTACAATGATTTTTAATCTTCTATTTGAAATGCTCTTATAATATGATAATTACAGTATCCATTATTGACTATTACTGTCACAACATAAATTGTATCGTGAGGTACTATGGTGTAGAAGAATCGCTAAACGTAATACAGAAATACAACGGCCAAAATAAAGTACTGTCACCGACCTTGTGGTTGGGTTTTGTAATAAGGGTTGCAGCGTTTTGAAATAAAATCACTGGCGCATTTTGTGATAAGGGTAGCGGCGTTTTGTAATAAAAAAATACCGACGCGTTTTGCAATAGGGGGTAGCGGCGTTTTGTAATAATCATCGACTGAACAATCCCAAACTACAAACATAGTTGTATTATTACAGACGTGACTGTCAGTCAAAATAAATAAATAAATTCGAGTGCTCTCAAAAAATTTGTTTTGTGGTTTTTGTTGAACGAGTTTGATTTGTTTTGACAAGTTTGATTTGTTTTGGTTCAGCATTCGGTTCCAAAGTACACGTTTATTCGATTGAATTTGGAATGCGGTGATCCAAGGCGCCGATATACTGTTATGTGTTCAATTCTGATCTTTTACCTGGATGTTTTTCGCTTTTATAGGATTTGCTAATTTTCATCATTTAGATGTATTATAATGAAATAATGGGCTTCACAAAGCTGTTTCATTAAAAAACCTTTAGGGAGGGTCTTGGCAATTTTGGATTTTAAAGACCCTTGACTGATGTTCAATAATTTTAAGGACCCTCACCCAAATAAAAACAATCCAGTTGTACTATATACACTTGGAATTCCAATCACACAAAGCATCATAATATTATAAGTTTTGATATAACTGTTGTTGGGAATATGTATCGTCATCACCAATATATTTAAATAGATCGGCCTGGCACGCAATCCCGTCTAACTCATGGCCTTCAAGTTATTTATATTATATACAATAATTACATTGAAGCAGATGACACTTGGTTTACCGTAATATCATATTGGGTTATAGGTGCACGTCATATTTTTCTCGTGATTCGAACAAATATGGTTGACTAGCGGCCATTTTGTTTTTCATGGTACCCATATGCTACTTTCTCTTGAATGCAATGAACGTTTCAGTTAAAATTGTGCATGAAGATAGTATACCGAGGGATACATGTGCACCAACATTATTTTTGTGATTCGATTCAATATGGCCGGCGAATACCTAATTTTCATGTGCTAAATCGTAATTTTTACATGTCCGGGACTGTTTGTCAGAGATGATTAGGCCAATTTAGATCAAAGTTGATATGTTGATCATACATATTGGGTTATAGGTGCACGTCATATTTTTTTTCGTGATTCGAACAAATATGTGATTGGTGGCCATTTTGTTTTTCATGGTACCCATGCTACTTTCTCTTGAATGCAATGAACGTTTCAGTTTAAATTTTGTACAAAGATAGTTTACTGAGGTATACATGTGCACAACATTATTTTTGTGATTTGATTCAATATGGCCGGCGAATACCTAATTTTCATGTGCTAAATCATAATTTTTACATGTCCGGTGCTGTTTCTCAGAGATGACTAGGCCAATTTGGATCAATGCTGGTATGATGATCGTACATATTGGGTTATAGTTGCATGTCATATTTTTTCTGTGTTTCAAACTGATATGGCTGACTGGTGGCCATTTTGTTTTTCATGATACCCATGCCTACTTCCCCATGAATGCAATGAACATTTCTGTTTGAATTGTGTACAATGACAGTATGCCAATAGATACATCAACATGAACATTATTTTTGTAATTTGATTCAATATTTAAGTGACATTTTTGTGACTTTGTGTTAAAAACAAATTTGAAGTAATGTTTTTAAGCCAACAATTTAACAGTTCGAATCAAAAGTTTGGTTTGAATAATAATGTTTCTGTTTTGCTTTCGTTTTACCCAGAACCCAACAGTGTTGTTCTTGCCAGAGATGATACTCAGATCACCAATGACACAATAGCTGTAACATGGAGTAATATTTCAGGGGATATAGTAGATCACTACACAGTGCAGTGTTCATCTGGTGGTACACCAGAGGATGCACGTGTACAGAATGATACAGTCCATTACAGTGCTAAATGTACTGGTTATGAGACTGCAGGAAAGTTAGAAAACATCTCAGTGGCAGCAGTGAGTGGAGATCTCAACACCACCGGATCAGAAAGTGAACCATCAACAATGGAGATACATACAAGTAAGATGTTGTTTCATAGTAGGACACAATTTTTTGCGGTGCATTTGCTCCCTCAACTAACTTCTCGTTCTTGACAACAGACGAGTCCAACACAATACTCAGATAATCGTTGTCTTGATCCAACGTTCATGCATCTACTTATTAAGTTAAAAATGTGGCTAATATCTTGAATCACCTGTGTTATTACATTATCATCCTCTTACTTCTATACGGTATCATTCCAAATTATTTCAAGTCAGAATTTGCAATGCCTCCGCTTGAAATAAACGTCACTTGACCTCCGAAATGCTCAATAAATATAGTCCCATATCAAATGTACAAATTATCTCCAGAATGCTTGAACATATTGTAGCTATCAGATTAAATGAATACCCCATCATGGACTCTGAACCACAACAATCAGTTTATAAAAACTATTTCAGTACTGAGACAACACACGATCCATAGTAACACAAGGTATATAATATAATAAATATAATAATTATTTCCAAAACATTTGAAAATCATTGCTTCTTTTTTATTTTATTTGCTCAGAACCAAACAGTGTTGTTCTCGCTCGAGACGATAGGCACATCACAAATGATATAATAGCGGTAACATGGAGAAGTATTGCTGGAGATGTAGTAGATTATTACACAGTGCAGTGTTCACCTAGTGGAACAGCTGAAGATTCTGGTGTTGAGTTTGTTGATGATACAGTCATTTACAGTGCTAAATGTACTGGGTATGGGACTGCAGGAAAGTTAGAAAACATCACAGTGACAGCAGTGAGTGGAAATATTAGCACCACTGGAGCAGAAAGTGAACCATCAACAATGAATATACATACAAGTAAGATGTTGTTTTATAATATGTGATTGATTAATTCCACAATATTATTAATCGTCACAAACATGAAAAAATACTAAAATAAATAATTGAGTCCATGAGCAATAAGCGATTGTGAATAATTTTGATATATTATGAGCAGTACAAATACAGGTACATTATTTTGAGGAGGGCAAGTATTTAATGCGAGCAGATATATGTTAAGCAATAAATATAATACATTTCACGATCAATGCGTTTTTTTTTGCAGTAGTTTTAGTGTCTCCTTTTTCTTTCTTTATTTCAAAGTGAATTATTTCACTAACAATTGAACATCAACTGTTTGGTGTTAATAATAATGTTTGTGTTTTACTTTTTATTTCAGAACCCAATCAAGTTATTCTTGCTAGAAATGATACTCAGATCAGCAATGATACAATAGCTGTAACATGGAGTAGTATTGCTGGGGATGTAGTCGATTACTATACAGTGCAGTGTTCACCTGGTGGTACAGCAGCAGATTCATGTGTACAGTATGTAGATGATGCAGTCACTTACAGTGCTGAATGTACTGGTTATAAAACTGCAGGAAAGTTAGAAAACATCACAGTTACTGCAGTGAGTGGTACAGCTAGTTCTAGTCAATCTGAGAGTGAACCATCAACAATTGAAATACATACAAGTAAGTTTGTATAATGTTTCTCTTTGCAATTTGTTTAATCAAATATGAGCTTCTTTCATATGTGTTTTCTATTTAGTTTGAGTTATATGTCTTTATATTATAATCAAAATTATCAATTCATTTAATCATCGGTGTGATTCTAGTGATGTCATAATGTGTGCTTAAGTACAAGTCGTTACTGGTTTACTTACTCACTAATTATCAGACTGATAAGTGTTTGTGTCACTCTTTATGTTATAATATTGCATATATTAATGTATATAACATAAATATTAACTATTAACATATAATTGTCAGTTGCTTGAAATCTTGAATCTTTAAACGACGGGCTCTCATTGATACTGTTATGGCCATTCCCCATAATATGTGCATTGTGCATCATAATTTTGTACATTCCACATAACATGAGCATTTTAACAAAAATGGTGGTTATCCGACCCTTAGTTTTCACATTGCATGTTATGTGACATTAGCTATGTGTACGGCCACTTTGACCCCAAATTTGTGTCTAAGCTCATTTTTGTAAGATTTGGTCGTCTTTATGTGGTTATATTTAAACAAACAATACAGCTATTGCCCGGTTAATAAGTACCTCTATTACATTTTATTTACTGGTGAAGGATTCCACTTTGAATGTTTATTGTTTTTCACATGTAACATGTTAGAGTATTTGTGCTTATATAATGACAGATAAATCACTAAAATATTATTATGATCCAGTGTACAATGATTTTTAATCTTCTATTTGAAATGCTCTTATAATATGATAATTACAGTATCCATTATTGACTATTACTGTCACAACATAAATTGTATCGTGAGGTACTATGGTGTAGAAGAATCGCTAAACGTAATACAGAAATACAACGGCCAAAATAAAGTACTGTCACCGACCTTGTGGTTGGGTTTTGTAATAAGGGTTGCAGCGTTTTGAAATAAAATCACTGGCGCATTTTGTGATAAGGGTAGCGGCGTTTTGTAATAAAAAAATACCGACGCGTTTTGCAATAGGGGGTAGCGGCGTTTTGTAATAATCATCGACTGAACAATCCCAAACTACAAACATAGTTGTATTATTACAGACGTGACTGTCAGTCAAAATAAATAAATAAATTCGAGTGCTCTCAAAAAATTTGTTTTGTGGTTTTTGTTGAACAAGTTTGATTCGTTTTGACAAGTTTGATTTGTTTTGGTTCAGCAGTCGGTTCCAAAGTACACGTTTATTCGATTGAATTTGGAATGCGGTGATCCAAGGCGCCGATATACTGTTATGTGTTCAATTCTGATCTTTTACCTGGATGTTTTTCGCTTTTATAGGATTTGCTAATTTTCATCATTTAGATGTATTATAATGAAATAATGGGCTTCACAAAGCTGTTTCATTAAAAAACCTTTAGGGAGGGTCTTGGCAATTTTGGATTTTAAAGACCCTTGACTGATGTTCAATAATTTTAAGGACCCTCACCCAAATAAAAACAATCCAGTTGTACTATATACACTTGGAATTCCAATCACACAAAGCATCATAATATTATAAGTTTTGATATAACTGTTGTTGGGAATATGTATCGTCATCACCAATATATTTAAATAGATCGGTCTGGCACGCAATCCCGTCTAACTCATGGCCTTCAAGTTATTTATATTATATACAATAATTACATTGAAGCAGATGACATTGGTTTACCGTGATATCATTAGTATGAAGCTCATGACACAACTGATTTAAATGAGCTTGAAGATAGAGTGGGTGTGGCCGCAGAAATGTTTAGTGCATAATCATTGAACTGCAGCAGCAACATTTCAATAAAATGCAGTTAGTGTGTAATGAAATATAACCAGCATTCATTCTGAAATGCATAGTTACAATATTAGATAAGTATGTCTTAAACAACAAGTATGTTGTGTACAGCTTGTGGGTTGCTAAATAGTTCGAAGAGTGCGGAATCAAAAATACAAAGTCTATGTATTTGCAAACTCGTAGAAGGATTTTGTGGATTATTAGGCCGTTTTTTGGAATACTTGGTTGATTTTATGAAAAATGTTATGCGAAATAGAGCAAAACTGCGAAAGAAAACCCCAATCGAGTATCGATATTCGTGATTGCCAGCACTGAACATCGATCCCCGATGCGGCTCGGATTCCAACGGAAATCTGGCAGTAATCACACGTGTCTGCTGACTTCAAATAAATAGGAAATTCTGCTTTGGAAGTATGTTTTGTTTTCAATATATGCGTATTTTAGCATACACGACTTTGTGAAGAACGTTGTGCAATATATAATCGCTAAATTTTTACATCTTACTATCTTACTTAAGTTGCAATGTCAATATATATCTACGGATAATATTGCCCTTTACACGCGTTAAGCAATTATAGGAATTTTAACGGTAGTAGTAGTAGTACAACATGTCATTATTCAAAGATTTCCTATAGGCACTCATTATACGTGATTGAGTAATTAGTAAGTAGTAATAACGCGTAAAAACCATATTATAATATTATTAATCGTCAAAAACATGAACAAATACTAACAAAATAATTGAGTCCATGAACAATAAGCGATTGTGAATAATTTTGTTATATTATGAGCAGTACAAATACAGGTACATTATTTTGAGGGGGCAAGTATTTAATGCGAGCAAATATATGTTAAGCAATAAATATAATACATTTCACGATCAATGCGTTGTTTTTGTGCAGTAGTTTTAGAATTGTCTACTTTTCCTTTCTTTATTTCAAAGTTAATTATTTAACTAACAATTGAACATCAACTGTTAGGTTTTAATAATAACGCTTTTGTTTTACTTTTTTTTCAGAACCCAATCAAGTTATTCTTGCTAGAAATGATACTCAGATCACCAATGATACAATAGCTGTAACATGGAGTAGTATTGCTGGGGATGTAGTCGATTACTACACAGTGCAGTGTTCACCTGGTGGTACAGCAGAAAATTCATCTGTAAAGTATGCAGATGATACAGTCATTTACAGTGCTGAATGTACTGGTTATGAAACTGCAGGAAAGTTAGAAAACATCACAGTTACTGCAGTGAGTGGTACAGCTAGTTCTAGTCAATCTGAGAGTGAACCATCAACAATTGAAATACATACAAGTAAGTTTGTATAATGTTTCTCTTTGCAGTTTGTTTAATCAAATATGAGCTTCTTTCATATGTGTTTTCTCTTTAGTTTGAGTTATATGTCTTTATATTATAATCAAAATTATCAATTCATTTAATCATCGGTGTGATTCTAGTGATGTCATAATGTGTGCTTATGTACAAGCCATTACCGATTTACTTACTCACTAATTATCAGACTGATAAGTGTTTGTGCCACTCTTTATGTTATAATATTGCATATATTAATGTATATAAAATAAATATTAACTATAATTGCCATTACCGAAATTTAGCTGGCTCTTTTGACAAAATCTCAAACATGTTGTAATCTTGAGTTGCTTGAAATCTTGAATCTTTAAACGATGGGCTCTCATTGATACTGTTACGGCCATTTCCCATATATGTGTGCATTGTGCATCATAATTTTGTACGTTCCAAATCACGTGAGCATTTTAACAAAAATGGCGGCTAACCGACCCTTAGTTTTCACATTGCATTTTATGTGACATTAGCTATGTGTACGGCCACTTTGACCCCAAATTTGTGTCTAAGCTCATTTTTGTAAGATTTGGTCGTCTTTATGTGGCTATATTTAAACAAACAATACAGCTATTGCCCGGTTAATAAGTACCTCTATTACATTTTATTTACTGGTGAAGGATTCCGCTTTGAATGTTTATTGTTTTTCACATGTAACATGTTAGAGTATTTGTGCTTATATAATGACAGATAAATCACTAAAATATTATTATGATCCAGTGTACAATGAATTTCAATCTTCTATTTGAAATGCTCTTATAATATGATAATTACAGTATCCATTATTGACTATTAATGTCACAACATAAATTGTAGAATTGTAGAAGAATCGCCAAACGTAATACAGAAATACAACGACCAACTTAAAGTACTGTCACCGACCTTGTGGTTGGGTTTTGTCATAAAATCACTGACGCATTTTGTAATAAGGGTAGCGGCGTTTTGTAATAAAAAAATACCGACGCGTTTTGCAATATGGGGTAGCAACGTTTTGTAATAATCATCGACTGAACAATCCCAAACTACAAACATGGTTGCATTATTACAGACGTGATTGCAACTCAAAATAAATAAATAAATTCAAGTGCTCTCAACAAATTTGTTTTGTGGTTTTTGTTGAACAAGTTTGATTTGTTTTGACAAGTTTGATTTGTTTTGGTTCAGCAGTCGGTTCCAAAGTGCACGTTTATTCGATTGAATTTGGAATGCGGTGATCCAAGGCGCCGATATACTGTTATGTGTTCAATTCTGATCTTTTACCTGGATGTTTTTCGCTTTGATAGGATTTGCTAATTTTCATCATTTCAATGTATTATAATGAAATAATGGGCTTCACAAAGTTGGTTTCATTAAGAAACTTTTAGGGAGGGTCTTGACAATTTTGGATTTTAAGGACCCTTGACTGATGTTCAATAATTTTAAGAACCGTCGCACAAATAAAAACATTACAGTTGTTTAACCGTACTATACACACTTGGAATTCCAATCACACAAAGCATCATAATATTATAAGTTTTGACATAACTGTTCTTGGGAATATGTATAGTCATCACCAATATATTTAAATCGATCGGTCTGGCACGCAATCCCGTCTAACTCATGGCCTTCAAGTTATTTATATTATATACAATAATGATGACACTTGGTTTACCGTGATATCATTAGCATGAAGCTCATGACACAACTGATTTAAATGAGCTTGAAGATAGAGTGGGTGTGGCCGCAGAAATGTTTAGCACATAATCATTGAACTGCAGCAGCAACATTTCAATACAATGCAGATAGTGTGTGATGAAATATAACCGGCATTCATTCTGAAATGCATAGTTACAATATTAGATAAGTATGTCTTAAACAACAAGTATTTTGTGTACAGCTTTTGGGTTGCTAAATAGTTCGAAGAGTGCGAAATCAAAAATACAAAGTCTATGTATTTGCAAACTCGTAGAAGGATTTTGTGGAATATTAGGCCGTTTTTTTGGAATACTTGGTTGATTTTATGAAAAATGTTATGCGAAATAGAGCAAATCTGCGAAACAAAACCCCAATCGAGTATCGATATTCGTGATTGCCAGCACTGCACATCGATCCCCGATGCGGCTCGGATTCAAACGGAAATCTGGCAGTAATCACACGTTTCTGCTGACATCAAATAAATAGGAGATTATATCTAAATATATTTACAACGTTGTTCTGCTTTGGAAGTATATTTTGTTTTCAATATATGCGTATATTAGCAGACACAACTTTGTGAAGAACGTTGTGCTATATATAATCGCCAAATTCCTACATCTTACTATCTTACTTGAGTTGCAATGTCAATATATATATACAGATAATAATGTCCTTTACACGCGTTAAGCAATTATAGGAACGTTAACGGTAGTAGTATTACAACATGGCATTATTCACCGATTTCCTATAGGCACTCATTATACGTGATTGAGTCATTAGTAAGTAGTAATTGCAAAGAGCAGTAAGTTGAAGATATATTTACATTAATTGCAAGTGATAATAACTACGAACGTAGAGCAAAATCACGGATTAACGGCCTCAACAAATGTGTTGCCGTCTGTGGCGTTTGATCAAGAGATTCGCTCAAGATCTTAAAGTTATACTCGTGCTGTACGATTCAGTAGGGTGTTCGGTACTAATGGACGTTTGTATTTTTTTCGAAAGTATGTTGACTAGGACGACAAGGCAAAAAACGGGCACGCAATAACGCGTTCGCTCAATGTATCTATACTTAGGATATACTAGTTCAATGACTCATTTAAGTATGCAGGAAAAAAACCGAGGTCGGTATAATATAATAGCAATAAAACATCCACTGGCATGGTATACTACATCGATTTTTGCACATACGCTCTCGATATACAAGCTTGTGCTCGTGCTAAAATAATTCAGTTGAAGAATTTCCGAGATAATGCCACGAACGGAAGGAGTGACTTACGGGACAGACACCCCACCTCGCCACACTAGCCTCAGGAGAGAGACATAGCCGTATCTGTAGCGTAATTGTCAATGACAGATATAAACACAATAATAATGTGAATAATTTGGGGACTGGTCTTAATTACTGTTTTAGTACCATTCCACCACTGGCGCAAGCACTGGAGATATGATGGTACTGCTTTTTCAAACTTGTTTCATAAAGTAATAATAAGTGCAGTTTTACAATCATCCGAGTTGCCGTATTTAAATTATATAATTACTTATTTCAAGTAACATTTTTCTAAACTCATACATATAGTAAAACGTACTGATATCATAAGATAATTTTATTACATGAATATTATTACAAACGCTGCTTCCCTTATTACAAAATGCGTCAGTGATTTTATTACAAAACGCTGCTACCCTTATTACAAAACGCGTCAGTTATTATAAAACGCTGCTACCCCTATTACAAAACACTGTTACCCTTTTATAACAAAACGTGTCATTATTACAAAATGCCGCAGTACACTCCAATAACTAAAGTTACCAATAAATGTCCCTGTGACAATTATGACAATGTGTATGTTTATCTATTGTAGATTTGTAACCGCATCTGCTCTATTAGAATTCTTTACATAATTATATTTTTGAGCTAGATTGCTGCAGTTCAAATTCACCTGACTAATATGTGGGAAAGTGGGTGTACCTCTACGATAGATGTTAACACACAAGTTAAAATAGGAATGATTATTCTTAGCTATATATGGACTTTTCAACCAAGAAAATAATAAGAAGAAGAATCATTGTCAAATTAAACCATTAATGAAACGATAAGCTGTCACTGGTGGAATGAAGAAAAAAAGCTTTGCCAAAAACAATACAATTCACATTCAAAATAGGATACAAGCAGCTGAAATATAAATATGATAATGGGATCGTTAAACAAGATAATTAAACAATCAACAAGATAGTATGATACATATGAGCACAATGTTAACACTTCGTGGCAATAATGTATATTACCAAACTCTTTATATGTTGCTAATGTAATGAATGTTAATGTCCCACGTTGTGGAGCATTGCTCTTTGTCAGTTTATGTCAACAATGTTTTTTTCACTCACTTTTCAATACAACTCGTCCAATTCATGTATAGCATTGTTTGTTTAACGAAACTTTGAAACATGCACTTTGTACCATAGCTGTTTCTAATTGGCCACAGAGCGCTAAATAATTGCCATGGTTATATGCTTTATACCTTTGTTATGGCATGATGCTCATCTATATACCATGGTATACAAGATTCAAGTTTTAACCACAGACCCTCTGCTGGTAAAATAGATGAATTGAAGAACTACTCGCCGGCTGAAATATGACCTTATACAGATATCCTGATTAAAAAATTATGTGAAAAAGTACGAATTCTGGAATAAACAACTAAGTTGTAAAAAATTACATAACACTGACGATGTCAAATCACGTACTGATCACGTGACAATGCTTTGCCCACACCCGCAATGCGCCTTTGCCAGGGAAGGAGACCAATTCACACCTAATACAATGACCGTTTCTAGACCGGGGATAGAGGGACTGTGTTTTAACACATTACACGTTGCAAAAATTAGTTTTTTTATCGCTTGAACTTGTACTGAAAGTTGTCAAGGCGGAATTCTGTGTGATGACATTTATTGACAGACCAATTATTTGAGATTGGAATTGGCCACTGGATCTTCGAAGATATCTTTTGTTATCATCAGTTTCTCCACTCACAAATAACAGCCTCTTTGTTCATTCATTGTATTGTCTTTAGAATACAATATGCATAGACTACGAAACATTCTCTATGATTAGCAGATTTAATCGACTAACCAGGCATGACTTGTGGAAAAACACCAATGTCCGATTTAACATCCACCATTTGAACGGCTAGTAGTAAGGCGATATAATTCGTTTGTATATTAGCACATGTTAGTATATTTGTAAAATGATAGTGATTTGTTGAACACCCCAGCCCAATTCGTGACAATCATTGTGTAAGTTAGATAACACATGTCCACACCTACCAAGTGTGCTTGTTGTCAAATGCCACACGTATCAGATGATCATGTGTTTTTTATTACTTGTGATGAATTTGATTTTCAGAGCCTAATTCTAATGATCCATTACTCCATGACATCTAAACCATCAACTTGTTCTATTTATTTTGTATAATAATACTCTTAGAACCCAATGCTGTGAATTTGGAAAAAGATGATAATTTTATCACAACTGATACAATAGCAGTTACATGGAGTAAACCAGAAGGGAAAGTGAGTGGCTATACTGTTGAATGTTCAAATAGTGGAACTGGAGATTATGAAGAAATAGTCGCTGTACCTATGAAGTACCGCGGCACATGTAGTGGATATGGTATAGCTGGAAGACTGGAAACTATTACAGTAACTGTTGTTAGTGGGGACGTATTAGACACTGGAACAGAAAGTGACGCAACACGAATGGATATTTACCTAAGTAAGATACATTGTAAATTATATTATCATAATTAATAGATTAATATTTCACTCTTTCTGCTTAAATTATTAACCTGATGACTTGTTTTATCTACTTTGCATAATTACTTTCTCTCGTAGAACCCAATGCCGTGGTTCTGGAAGAGGGATGACGATGACCATACAATAGCAGTTATATCTTGATCACATTCAAATATCACACATTCCATATATTTTACGATAAATATATATGTCTATTGAACTGATTCCATGTATATCTCAGTAATGTATGAATGGGTTATGTTCAAACTTGATACATGTATTATACTTCATGGTATTTGGATGCCTGTCTTTATAGCTTACATTATAACAGCTTCTACCTTTTCATTTTCCTTTACGTAATTTTTCTAAAATGTTGTTTCGAAACATTGATGCTGCAAATTCCTAATTAAGTACCATGGCGATATATGCCTGAACAAGATACTCTACGCCTACTGCCCTCTCTCCATCCAAGAGTAAATAGAAACAATGTGTGGAATGTTTGGCCTTAACCATGTGTGCCCTATATGGTACTTGGGGTGTAAACTCCCGGAAAGTTTAGATTTATAAATATGTTTGACTAATATGGCGTCAAGGCTCATAGGCCCAATCACTTTTCTGACAATATTTTCAGTACTCAAATATTTGTTCACACAGGTAATAAATATATGAATGCTTTAATTGAATGCTTTGTAACTAAAATAAAATATTCTGTAATAGGCGTGCCATCACCATTGGGTTACTTGTTTATGGTTTGGGGATTGTGTAGTCAGATTTAAAGGGCGTTGGTCGTTGCACATCCGCGAGATGTGGGCCTCAAATGAACAAAGATAGCGACTTTGACTATTACGCAGACCAACGAGTACAAATTGAGGTTTTACCAAACTTTAATTAGGTAATTTGATTGGTGATTGGAAGGTATCGAAGGAGGCAGTAATTAGTGTATGTCGTGCCCAGGATAGCGCATTGGATTGCGAAAAAATGTTTATCAACCAAATGTCGCATAATGGTACCGCGACAACCACGACCCTTGAAAGAAATATGATACTATTGTACTCTTAAAAAAATATGGATTTTGATTTCAAATGCCACAATGATTGAAAATCTATGCTCCCATACGACAAACATGTATTTGTGACATATATATCTGTATATATATTTGGTAGATGGTAATAAAACTGTTAAATTGTCTATAGATATCACAACAGCTCACAATACTACATATCAGCAATAAAATACTGTGGAATGCAAAATAGAATTTATTTTCGCTTACTTACCTGAAAGATAAAATCAACAAAAATGTGTTATGTTTTTTTTTTATTATACTTAAAACATAACAATAAACCAACAAATATATCTTTTGATTTTTTGTGAAAATATATGCAGCTAAATTAAAATATTGTGTGCATAAATCAATTAAATAATAAACACATGTTTATGATGGTAATATCACGATTTGTTGCCTGCCCACGGGATGATGGTCATGACCATATTATTGGTGAGTCGAGGGCTAGAGCATAATCTATATTACGGTCATGGCCAACAAATCGTGATATTGCCCAAATCACCATGTGTTATTTATTTGATCACATCGAACAGACATCCACCACGCACAACCCTACCTAACTTATACCTCTTACACCCGCTCTCCCACAAAATAACAACACTATATATACAATATTAGAAGTATTCACTATTTTACTTCATGTATTATAAAAAGTGACACGTTATTACACTATAGCATACATACATGGAAAAATAGAAAAGAAAGAAATACACAGTAAACGTTAGTTTCAGAAGTGTGCATTTCTCAATTTATCGAGTATAAAAGAAATTGAAAATTTCTCAAACGCGTTATTTCACCACTTACCAAGTAAAAAAATGTCAGAACCCCGTGGAAGTGACTGCTATGCCTTTCTCACTTGCGGTACTATGACTTTCTCATCTGCATTCACGAATCATTCAGTTTAGAGCGTTCTCAGTGAGCATCGGCGTGGCACGCCTAAAACGCTCACAGCGTGGAACGCAACGTTTCTGTAGCGGCTTCGCTGTACATATTCGATTCATATAAAGACCATCCTAAACATCAAAGCGGAGTATCTTACTTAATATCTATTCTGCTACGTTCGCTGTCTATTTTGAATTGCTGATGATTATGCAAAACCTTGAAAGCAACCCTGAAAGCAACAGCGTCTGGGACAGCGGCAGTGCAGCGAACGACAATTTGTTATGTGCAGTATCGTTGCGCAGTGGTATCAGTTACGTCATCCATGTGATATGCCCATGTAATATCCGCTTGGCGGGCAATATATCATGTAATGTCATGTGACCGAGTTTCAACCAATCACAGCATGCGTATCAGCAGTGAGATGTGATATGTTGTGAATAACATTTTTGACAATATTATTCTTAAAATAAATAAAAGATAATATATGAAAAAGAAAGAATATTGCTCATATAAACTCCGAATCTGGCATTTCTTTAAAATGCCACAGTCGTCACATACTGCACGTTAGAATAAAAAGAAATACTTATCAGATTTGGTCACAGAATTAAATATTATGTATGATCGGTAAATATAACGACGTCACGTGTCAGTTAGAGGTTATAATGCAGTCCTATTTTACTCAGCACTCCTGCAGCTGAAAATATCAAAAGTTATCAAAATGCTACGACGTTTTGTTTCAGACCACTGATATCAGCAATTTCAAACTGTTTAACATAATACTGCTCTAAAACCAAACACACAAACCTGATCATAAGCATGTCAGATCACTGATATTAAACACTTTCAAAACAGTTTACATATGATTGGTTTAAATTTAACTTAAAACGCCAACCAAATCTTATGTTAGATCACTTATATCAACAACTTTCAAACAGTTTGACATATTATTGGTTTAAATTTAACCAAACACATGAACCGAATCTTGAGCATGTCAGATCACTGTATGACAATGAAAATAAAATACAGCTGTTTTCATCTGATAGGCTGTCATACTGCCATCACCAAACCTAAAATACATATTTATTCATTTTATCTAGGCAACATAACAGATATAACATCAACAGCAACAGATATAACTGATGTTGTAACAAAAATTCTAGACACAACAGTGGATTTGACAACTGAAGGTGATGATGCAACAACAGATGGTGTTATGGAAACAACTAAAGGCGATGATAAAACAACAGAAAATCTTGTGGGAACAACGAATGCAATTGAAAAAACAACAGTTATCGATAAAACATTATTCGTAACAACAGACTCTGAGGATGCAACAACTGAAGGTGATGATGCAACAACAGATGCAGTTGAATTAACAACAATAGTTTTAGATACAGCAATGTTTCCAACTACAGAAGGTGAAGATACAACAACATATAGTGTTATGGAAACAACTAAAGGTGATGATGGAACAACAGAAAATGTTGTGGAAACAACAGCTGCAATTGAAATAACAACAGTTATCGATAAAACATTATTCGTGACAACAGAATCTGAGGATACAACAACTGAAGGTGATGATGCAACAACAGATGCAGTTGAATTAACAACAATAGTTTTAGATACAGCAATGTTTCCAACTACAGAAGGTGAAGATGCAACAACAGATAGTGTTATGGAAACAACTAAAGGTGATGATGGAACAACAGAAAATGTTGTGGAAACAACAGATGCAATTGAAATAACAACAGTTATCGATAAAACATTATTCGTGACAACAGAATCTGAGGATGCAACAACTGAAGGTGATGATGCAACAACAGGAAGTGTGAAAACAACAGATGCAATTGAATTAACCACAATAGTTTTAGATACAGCAATGTTTGCAACTACAGAAGGTGAAGATGCAACAACAGATAGTGTTATGGAAACAACTAAAGGTGATGATGGAACAACAGAAAATCTTGTGGGAACAACAAATGCAATTGAAATAACAACAGTTATCGATAAAACATTGTTTGTGACAACAGAATATGAAGACGAAACAACAGAGGGTGAAGATGCAACAACAGAAGGTGTTTTTGAAACACCGGGAGGTGCGGATGCAACAACAGAAAGTGTGAAAACAACAGATTCCACTGAATTCACAACAATAATCATAGATACAACAATGTTTGCAACAACCGGAGGTGAGATGCAACAACATATTAATACATTTGATTAATAGTTTTGTCTTTTTTGGTAAAAGTGGTATTTTTGACTTTTTGTTAAACACCACGAGTCTGATTTATTTGATATTATACATAAATGTACTACAAGTTGCTCTCACTAAGATTTGCTCATTTTGTGTTGGTGTCTTCAATTATTTAATTGAAATGTGCAACGCAGAGGCTGTTTGTTTTCCTTAATACCGATTGTCTCTTGACCATGCTTATTTCAAAGTGAATAATGTCGATAAAGTTATTTATTTAACTAACAATTAAAGTGAAAGTTTAACATCAGCAGTTTAGTTTGAATAATAAAGTTTCCATTTTGATTTTTTTCAGTACCCAACAGTGTTGTTCTTGCTAGAGATGATACTCAGATTACCAATGATACAATAGCTGTAACATGGAGAAGTAATTCTGGGGATGTAGTTGATTACTACACAGTGCAGTGTTCATCTGGTGGTACAACCAAGGACTCATCTGTATATTATGTTGATGATACAGTCATTTACAGTGCTAAATGTACTGGGTATGGGACTGCAGGGAAGTTAGAATACATCACAGTGACAGCAGTGAGTGGAAATATTAGCACCACTGGAGCAGAAAGTGAACCATCAACAATGAATATACATACAAGTAAGAGGTTGTTTTATAATATGTGAATGATGAATTACACAATATTATTAATCGTCAAAAACATGAAAGAATACTAAAAAAATAATTGAGTCCTTGAGCAATAAGCGATTATGAATAATTTTGTTATATTATGAGCAGTACAAATACAGGTACATTATTTTTGGGGGGGGGGGGGCTAATATTTAATGCGAGCAGATATATGTTAAGCAATATATATATAATGCATTTCGCGATAATTGCGTTTTTCGTTTTTCAGTAGTTTTAGAATGGTTTCCTTTTTTCTTCCTTCATTTCAAAGTGAATTATTTAGCTAACAATTGAAAATCAGCAGTTTGTTTTGAACAATGGTGTTTTTGTTTTATTTCATTTGCTCAGAACCCAACAGTGTTGATCTTGCTAGAGATGATATTCAAATCACCAATGATACAATAGCTGTAACATGGAGTAGTAACTGTGGGGATATAGTGGATTACTACACAGTGCAGTGTTCATTTAATGGTACAACAGAGAACTCGCCTCTACAGTATGTAAACGATACAGTCACTTACAGTGCTAAATGTACTGGGTATGGGACTGCAGGGAAGTTAGAAAACATCACAGTTATTGCAGTAAGTGGTACATCGGCGCCCAGTCAATCTGAAAGTGAACCATCAACGATAGATATACATACAAGTAAGTTTGTATAATATTTGTTTACAATTTGTTAAAAACGATTATGACATATTGTACTAGACGTTGTTTATTGGTTGGTTATATATTCTTTACGGAATATAATTGCGGAAGATGGAATTCAGTAAACAGTGAAAGAATTAAGTTACTGGATGTTAAAATAAAAAATTAAACTGAGGTAATTTATTTGAAACTTATGTTATTATTCATTCGGATTTAATTTAATCCATTATATCCATTTAATCCATTTAATCCATTTAATCCATTATAGTGAAATTAAATAATCGATGCATTTACAGTACAAATCCGCAAATTAGCAATCCATGCATGTGAAATAAGATCATAATTAATATGTACGTAATAACAACAATCCTAAGTCTTCATCATCTAATCAAATATCATTGGTTGAAATGTATTTAATCATTGGTGTGTTATGTTACTAACGCCTAACTATGGAACTGAAATCCTGGTGATGTCATATTGTGTGCTTTTCTCATATGATTTACCTACTCTCTAAATATCAGAATATTATGTGTTGCATGTTTATGTCGCCATTATGTTTTAATAGTGTATATTAAAGCAATATCAGCTGTAACTATCAATATTTTTTATTTTTATTAAAACATTTCATCAGTGTCAATTTATAATAGTCATCGCGAAATTTGATGGATTCATGTTGCAAAATGTCAATCATTTTACCATCTTGAGGGTCTAAGTCTTTAACCGACGGCCTTACAATGATAATTTTATGATTATTTCCCGTAATGTAGGCATCATGGGTCGTAATTTCCACATTACGTAACCAATGGGTAATGCATTTCAATGACAGATTTAATAAAATAGCTTAGGTCCTTTGCTAGAACCATGGATAAATATGGATTTTGACCTAATAATCACGAAAATAAACAATTAGGAAAATAGACAAATTAATCAATTTCAAAACTGAAATGTCTGCCTTGAAAAAACAAAACTACGATCACATTGTCTGACAATCATTCTGATCTATCTGATATACTTATTTTTTCCTCTTAGAACCCAATGCTGTGGTTCTTGAAAGCGATGATGATTTTATCGCAACTGATACAATAGCTGTTACATGGAGTAAACCTGAAGGTGAAGTTAGTAGCTATACTGTAGAATGTTCAAATAATGGAACTGGAGGTTATGAAGAAATAGATGGTGAAACTGGGAAGTTCCGTGGTATATGTATTGGATATGGTACGGCTGGAAATCTGGAAACTATTACAGTAACTGCTGTCAGTGGTAACATATCAACAACTGGTACAGAAAGTGACCCAACATCAATCAGTCTGAATACAAGTAAGTAAAGTTTAATATTTCGACCATGCAGGCGCAGCCTGAAAAAAGGAACAACTTATTGAGTCACTATAATTGCAACCTTAGTGAAAATTGTATTTATTCAAGATAAGGTGAGAAAGGAAGATTTTACTAACTGATATCTAGTGGAAAAACTATTAATGAGTGATTTTTTCCATGTAGTTCATCAGTTTCATTGCCATGTTCATACTTTCAAAACAAGCTTTTTTTCCATTCTTGAACTAAATTGTGTAGTGATGGTTCCCTCTCTATCAATTTAGTGAATTCACTAGCATGAAGTGACACGTATGTACAACTATCTGTAATTTCCATGTTTTTCATCATTTCCATTGCCATGTTCATGCTTTGAAACCATTTCTAAGAGAATTTAAGTATCGCTTCATGGACGCATTTTGACAGAGTCGTTAGATTTTGAGTCTCCCCATGCACTCTTAAAACAGCGACTTATCTATGTGCTTGCATATGTCTGTCAGTCTATGTGTATATACCTATATTCCATATATTCCTTGCCTGATCACATTCAAACTGCACACATATCCTATACCTCAAGATACATATGCATGTCCACTGAACTGATTTCACGAATATCTATATATCATAAATGAATGAGTTCTGTTCAAACTTACATTGGACTTCATGGTACGTGGATGCATATCAGTGTGCTATTCAAATATGACTCGAAATAGCTGACTTATTCCTATGAACGTGATTTCAAAGCTGTATCCCTGACATATGTTGTTCCACATATGCACATTTATTTGTTTGACCATCAGATTCAAGATGGCAGAATGGTGGCCATTTCAATTTTAAAATTCATCAAAACAAGATTTTTTCCATTCTTGAACTAAATTGTGTAGTGATCCTCACGCATGGCGCCAAGTGGCGTATGGGCCTGCTGCTGCTGATTTTGCACTGTCAGTTTTGTTTTCTCAAAATATTTTTAATTTTCAAATATACATATAACAAATGAACATACATGTAATATAATATTGTAAATTTGTGAAAAAGTATTCAGTAACACGTGTGCCATCAGCATGGCATTGTTTATGGTTAAGGAATTTTTAGGGGATTTATAGGGCGGAGGTCGTCGCTCTGCACATGCGCGGAATATGGGTCTTTTATGAACAAAGATTGCGACTCTTGATTATGCATAGAAATTTAGACATTACTAAGCTTTAACCAGGTAATTTCTTTGGTGATTGGAAGGTATCAAAAGAGTCACTGGTTTCATTCCAAAGATAGTGCATTGGATTTTTTGAAAATGTTTATCAAAACAAAAATGCGCCGCACACTGACAATCACCTCTTAAAGAACGATGAAGTTATTATAAAATCTCTCTAAAACTGTTGACAATTTACCAAGCTCTCGCTGATTTTGATTTCAGACTCCATCAATCTTAATCAATAATTGGAATTCAATGCTCACATATGACATAGGTGTAATCACAATTTTCGTTTATAATGTACTATAACATGACAGCATATCTTTGTAGATTGTTGCAACAGTGTGGTATGCATACCTAATAAAATAATAATCATTGACAATATCTATATATATTTGGTAATAAAACTCTATATTTCTCTACAACAACTGAAGGTGAGGATTCAACAACAGAAAGTGTGGAAACAACAGATGTAGTTGAATTAACAACAATAGTTATAGATACAGCAATGTTCGCAACTACAGAAGGTGAAGATGGAACAACAGTTAGTGTTATGGAAACAACTAAAGGCGATGATAAAACAACAGAAAATCTTGTGGAAACAACAGATGCAATTGAACTAACAACAGTTATCGATAAAACATCATTCGTAACAACAGAATCTCAGGATGCAATAACTGAAAGTGAAGATGCAACAACAGGAAGTGTGAAAACAACAGATGCAATTGAATTAACCACAATAGTTTTAGATACAGGATTGTTTGCAACTACAGAAGGTGAAGATGCCACAACAGATAGTGTTATGGAAACAACTAAAGGTGATGATGAAACAACAGAAAATGTTGTGGAAACAACAGATGCAATTGAACTAACAACAGTTATCGATAAAACATTATTCGTCACAACAGAATCCCAGGATGCAATAACTGAAAGTGAAGATGCAACAACAGGAAGTGTGAAAACAACAGATGCAATTGAATTAACCACAATAGTTTTAGATACAGCAATGTTTGCAACTACAGAAGGTGAAGATGCCACAACAGATAGTGTTATGGAAACAACTAAAGGTGATGATAAAACAACAGAAAATGTTGTGGAAACAACAGATGCAATTGAACTAACAACAGTTATCGATAAAACATTATTCGTGACAACAGAATCTCAGGATGCAACAACTGAAAGTGAAGATGCAACAACAGGAAGTGTGAAAACAACAGATGCAATTGAATTAACAACAATAATCATAAATACAACAATGTTTGCAACAACCGGAGGTGAGATGCAACAACATATTAATATCTTTGATTAATATTTATGTCATTTTCGGTAAACAGTGCTATTTTTGACTTTTTGTTAAAAACAACGAGTCTGATTTATTTGATATTATACATAATTGTACTACAATTTGCTCTCTCTGAGATTTGCTCATTTTGTGTTGGTGTCTTCAATTATTTCATTAAAATGCAACGCAGGCTAGAGGCTGTTTGTTTTCCTTAATGCTGATTGTCTCTTGACCATGCTTATTTCAAAGTGAATCAAATTTCGATAAAGTTATTTATTTAACTAACAATTAGTGTGAAATTTTAACATCAGCAGTTTAGTTTAAATAACAAAGTTTCCATTTTCATGTTTTCAGTACCAAACAGTGTTGTTCTTGCTAGAGATGATACTCAGATTACCAATGATACAATAGCTGTAACATGGAGAAGTAATTCTGGGGATGTAGTTGATTACTACACAGTGCAGTGTTCATCTGGTGGTACAACCGAGGACTCATCTTTATATTATGTTGATGATACAGTCATTTACAGTGCTAAATGTACTGGGTATGGGACTGCAGGGAAGTTAGAATACATCACAGTGACAGCAGTGAGTGGAAATATCAGCACCACTGGAGGAGAAAGTGAACCATCAACAATGAATATACATACAAGTAAGATGTTGTTTTATAATATGTGAATGATGAATTACACAATATTATTAATCGTCAAAAACATGAAAGAATACTAAAAAAATAATTGAGTCCATGAGCAATAAGCGATTATGAATAATTTTGTTATATTATGAGCAGTACAAATACAGGTACATTATTGGGGGGCTGGTATTTAATGCGACCAGATATATGTTAAGCAATATATATAATGTATTTCGCGATAAATGCGTTTTTCGTTTTTCAGTAGTTTTAGAATGGTTTCCTTTTTTCTTTCTTCATTTCAAAGTGAATTATTTAGCTAACAATTGAAAATCAGCAGTTTGTTTTGAACAATGATGTTTCTGTTTCATTTCATTTGCTCAGAACCCAACAGTGTTGATCTTGCTAGAGATGATATTCAAATCACCAATGATACAATAGCTGTAACATGGAGTAGTAACTGTGGGGATATAGTGGATTACTACACAGTGCAGTGTTCATTTAATGGTACAGCAGAGAACTCGCCTCTACAGTATGTAAACGATACAGTCACTTACAGTGCTAAATGTACTGGGTATGGGACTGCAGGGAAGTTAGAAAACATCACAGTTATTGCAGTAAGTGGTACATCGGCGCCCAGTCAATCTGAAAGTGAACCATCAACAATGGATATACATACAAGTAAGTTTGTATAATATTTGTTTACAATTTGTTAAAAACGATTATGACATATTGTACTAGAAGTTGTTTTTCGGTTGATTATATCCTTTATGGGATATATTTGCCGTAGATTGAATTCAGTAAACAGTGGAATAGTTAAGTTACTGGATGTTGAAATCACAAATTAAACTGAGGTAGTTTATTTGAAACTTATTTTATTATTCATTCGGATTTAATTTAATCCATTTCAATTATAGTGAAATAATCGATGTATTTACAGTACAAATCCGCAAATCAGCAAATCTAGCATGTGGAATAAGATTAAAATTAATATGTACGTAATAACAACAATCTTAAGTCTTCATCATCTAATCAAATATCATTGGTTGAAATGTATTTAATCATTGGTGTGTTGTGTTACTAACGCCTAACTATGGGACTAAAATCCTGATGATATGATCCATATTGTGTGCTTTTGTAATAGGATTTACTCTCTAAATATCAGAATATTATGTGTTGCATGTTTATGTCGCCATTATGTTTTAATAGTGTGTATTAAAGCAACATCAGTTGTAACTATCAATCTTTTTTATTTTTATTAAAGCATTTAATCAGTCCCAATTTATAATAGTCATCGCGAAATTTGATGGATTCATGTTGAAAAATGTCAATCATTTTACCATCTTGAGGCCTTACATTGATAATTTTATGATTATTGCCCGTAATGTATACATCATGGGTCATAATTTGCTATGGTACACATCACGTAGCCAATGAGTAATGCATTTCAATGACAGATTTAATTGTACCTAAATAAAATAGCTTAGGTACCATCACAGAATCAGAAATAAGCATGAATTTTGACCTCTCAATCACGAAAATAAACAATTATGAAAATAGACAAACTAATCAATTTCAAAGCTTAAATGTCTGCCTTGAATAAAAATCTACGATCACATTGTCTGACAATCATTCTGATATACTTACTTTTTCTCTTAGAACCCAATGCTGTGGTTCTGGAAAGCGATGATGATTTTATCACAACTGATACAATAGCAGTTACATGGAGTAAACCCTTAGGTGAAGTTAGTAGCTATACTGTGGAATGTTCAAATAATGGAACTGGAGGTTATGAAAAAATATATGGTGAAACTGAGAAGTACCGTGGTATATGTAGTGGATATGGTCTGGCTGGAAATCTGGAAACTATTACAGTAACTGCTGTCAGTGGTAACATATCAACAACTGGTACAGAAAGTGACCCAACATCAATCAGTCTGAATACAAGTAAGTAATGTTTAAGCTTTCGACCATGCAGGCACAGCCTAAAAAAGGAACAATTAATTGAGTCACTATAATTGCAACCTTAGTGAAAAATGTATTTATTCAAGATAAGGTGAGAAATGAAGATTTTACTGATATCTAGTGGGAAAAACTATTAGTGAGCGATTTTTTCCATGTACTTCATCAGTTCATCATCTTAAAACAGCGACTCGTGGACTGATTTATGTGATTGCATATGTATGTCAGTCTATGTGTACATACCTATATTACATATATGCCTTGACATTCAAACTGCACACATATCCTATACTTCAAGATACGTATGCATGTCCATTGAACTTATTCCACGTATATCTCAGTCACGTATGAATGGGTTCTGTTCAAACTTACATTGGACTTCATGGTACTTGGATGCATATCATTGTGTTATTCAAATATGACTCGAAATAGCTGACTTATTCCAATAAACGTGATTTCAAAGCTGTATCCCTGATATTTTTTGTTCCACATATGCGCATATATTTGTTTGACCACCAGATTCAAGATGGCAGAATGGTGGCCATTTCAATGTTAAAATTCATCAAAACAAGATTTTTTTCCATTTTTGAACGAAATTGTGTAATGATGGATTCCTCTCAATTCAGTGAATTCACTACATTAGCATGAAGTGACACGTATATATATATAACTATCTGAATGCTGCTGTAATTTCCCATATTATTGTCGGATCTATAAACATTTTTATTATGTATGGTTTCCGTGTTGCTGTACCATATTGTTACATGCCTGGGCAAGGTACTTTACTACTACCTCATCTCTCTACCCAGAAGTAAATGGGAACTTGATGTGGAGTGTTTGGTATTATCTATGTGGTGTGTACTCCCGGAAAGTTGAGATGGATAAATGTGTTTCAGTATATAGGCCAGGGTAATAATAATAATAACGCATGGCGCCAAGTGTTAGGGCATATCAGCCTGCTGCTGCTAATTTTGCACTAACAGTTTTGTTTTGTTTTTTCATAATATTTTCAATTCTCAAATATTTGTTTATACATATAACAAATGAACATACATGTAATATAGCGAATGGTGTTGTAGCTAAAATATTCTAAATATATAAAAAAAGTATTCAGTAACACGTGTGCCATCAGCATGGCATTGTTTATGGTCTAGGGATTGTTTAGGGGGGATTTAAAGGGCGGCGGTCGCCGCGCTGCACATGCGCGGAATATGGGTCTTTTATGAACAAAGATTGCGACTCTTGTGTATGCATGAAATTTAGACATTACTAAGCTTTAACCAGGTAATTTCTTTGGTGATTGGAAGGTATCGAAACAGTCACTGGTGTCGTACCTAGGATAGTGCATTGGATTTTTGGGAAATCAAAACAAAAATTGCACATGCGCCGCGCACAACGACGACCACCATTTAAAGAACGATGACGTTATTGTAAAAACTCTCAAAAAAACTGTTGACCCAGCTCTCACTGATTTTGATGTAAGACTCCATCATTCTTAATCAATGATTGAAAATCTATGCTCACATATGACATACTTGTGATCAATTTTCTTTTATAATTCACTGTAACATGACAGTATATTCTTGTAGATTGTTGCAATGGTGTGGTATGCAAACATAATAAAATTATTTCCATCGACAATATCTCACTTTATATATATTTGGTAGATTTTAATAAAACTGTAGAATTCTCTATGGGAATCACATGAGCTTATAAATACTAAATATCAGCCATTTAATACTGTAGAATACAAAATAGAATTTAGTTTCACTTACTTACCTAAAAGACAAAATCATCAAAAAGGTGTTATGTTTCTGCCTGTACCTCGCACATAACAATAAAACTGTTACAATATATTCAGCTAAATTAAGGCAAACTATTGCCTACCGAGTTCGGGCGCCATAAGTGGTCAAGTTGCAAATAAAAGTTTGTGACAATATTTAATTATCAAAATAAATAAAAGAAAATATAACAAGGAAAAATATTGCTCGTAAAAACTCAGAATCTGGCATTTCTTTAAAGGGCCACAGTACTCACACACTGCACGTTCGAATTAAAATCGACTCACAGGGGACACTCAAAAAATGCAAATGTTTACACATTTTTGTAGAAAATTGCTAAACGTCCGGTACACATTTTCAGGTTGGCTAGTAAAGACTAAAATTTAAATTACATGTCAGCTTGGTCACAGAATAAATCTTGTGTGCGAATATTAGATACGATGATTAACTTTGTTTAACACGCTCGAAGTTATCAAAATAATATGATGATTCGCGTCAGATCACTAATATCACCAACTCCAAAAAATATTGAAGTATCATTGTTGTAAATTTAATCCAACACACAAACCAGATCGTATGAATGTCAGATTATTTGATTTTAACAACTGTCAAGCAGTTGGACATGTTATCGGTCTAAATTAAACATCACACAAACCAGTTAACAATGCATTTTGAATCGGTTATATTGTATTGGCCAAAACACGACTAGACGCAAACATTATATGATTATAGCGTTCAGCTGTTTTAACTGATCGGCTGTGATGGTAATCCATACTGCCCTCACTAACACTAGAATAACTATTTATTATTGTATTCAGACACAACAACATATGTTGAAGTATCAACATATATATATACCGATACAGTGGATCTAACAACAGAAGATACAACTGGAGGTGCAACAATAATTCTAGACACAACAGTGGATGTGACAACAGAAGGTGAAGATGCAACAACTGGTGATATTGTGACAACTGGAGGTGAGGAGGCAACAACAGAAAGTGTCATGGAAACATCAGAAAACATTGAATTAATGACAACAGTCTTTGATACAACAATGTTTGCAAACACAGAAAGTGAGGATACAACAACAGAAAGTGTTATTGAAAGAACTGAAGGTGGGGATGCAACAAATGAAAGTGTAGAAACAACAGATGTAATTGGATTACCAACAACAGCCATAAATACACCAATGTTTGCAACAACAGAAGCTGAGGGCGCATCAACGGTAAATGTTGTGGAATCAACAGATGTAATTGAATTAACAACATTACTCATAGATAAAACAGAATTTGCAACAACAGAGAGTGCTGTGGCAACAACCGAGGATAAGGATGACATCACAGGAAGTGTTATGGAAACAACAGATGAAATTGGATTAACAACATCAGCCAGAAGTGAGACTACAACAACAGAACGTGTTATTCAAACAACTGAAGTTGAGGATGCAACAACAGAAACTGGTGGCGTATCAACTGATGCAGTTAAATTAACAACAATCATAGCGACAACCGTGTATGCGTCAACAGAAGCTGATCATGCAACAACAGAAGGCGTTAGAACAACTGAAGATGATGTTGCAACAACATCGGATTCCATTACAATAGCAACAACTCTCATAGATGCAACTGTATATGTGACAACAGAAAGTGAGGATGGCACAACAGTCATGGATACAACTGTGGGTGTGACAACAACAAGTGAATATGTAACAACAGAAGGTATTGTTAGAACATCAGAAGGCGCCGAAGGCACAGCAACAGACATGGATACAACTGTTGGTGCGACAACAACAAGTGAATATGCAACAACAGAAGGTTTTGATACCACATCAGAAGGTGTTGAAGGTACAACAACAGTCATGGATACAACTGTGGGTGCGACAACAACAAGTGAATATGCAACAACAGAAGGTTTTGATACCACATCAGAAAGCGCTGAAGGCATAACAACAGTCATGGATACAACTGTGGGTGCGACAACAACAAGTGAATATGCAACAACAGAAGGTATTGATAGAACATCAGAAGGCGCCGAAGGCACAGCAACAGACATAGATACAACTATTGGTGCGACAACAACAAGTGAATATGCAACAACAGAAGGTTTTGATACCACATCAGAAGGTGCTGAAGGTACAACAACAGTCATGGATACAACTGTGGGTGCGACAACAACAAGCGAATATGCAACAACAGAAGGTCTTGATACCACATCAGAAGGTGCTGAAGGTACAACAACAGTCATGGATACAACTGTGGGTGCGACAACAACAAGTGAATATGCAACAACAGAAGGTATTGATAGAACATCAGAAGGCGCTGAAGGCACAGCAACAGACATGGATACAACTGTTGGTGCGAAAACAACAAGTGAATATGCAACCACAGAAGGTTTTGATACCACATCAGAAGGTGCTGAAGGTACAACAACAGTCATGGATACAACCGTGGGTGCGACAACAACAAGTGAATATGCAACAACAGAAGGTTTTGATACCACATCAGAAGGTGCTGAAGGTACAACAACAGTCATGGATACAACTGTGGGTGCGACAACAACAAGTGAATATGCAACAACAGAAGGTCTTGATACCACATCAGAAGGTGCTGAAGGTACAACAACAGTCATGGATACAACTGTGGGTGCGACAACAACAAGTGAATATGCAACAACAGAAGGTCTTGATACCACATCAGAAGGTGCTGAAGGTACAACAACAGTCATGGATACAACTGTGGGTGCGACAACAACAAGTGAATATGCAACAACAGAAGGTGTTGATAGAACATCAGATAGCGTTGAAGGTACAACAACAGTCATGGATACAACTGTGGGTGTGACAACTACAGTTAAAGACATAACAACTACAATAGGTCATATATTAACCACAACAATTGAAGGAACATCATCTGCTGAATCAACCACTCCTAAACATATAACAACTGCTAAACATACAACCACGGAAAGTGTTCAAACCACTTCAAAAGTCCCTGTTATTACAACAACAACAAAAACAACAACATCTACAACAACAACATCAAATACACAAAGCTCAGTGTCATCGACATATATATCAGGTAAGTAAGAAATTAATCAGAATATCTAATAATGTCGGTGAATTGTTAAGGGAAAAACACAGTCGAGTATACCACTAGATATTGCATCATTCACTACATATATGCATGGACTACAGGAAAGTGAAAATAATGAGTGAATTGTGCAATAACTACATGTCTGCAACGATAGTTTATTCCTTTTCTATTATACCAACTTCATTATATATTCGGATACATTCAAAAACATCTTTAAATATGAACGTTCTACTTGCTAATGTGGTTAAATGAATGGAGACCTAGAACTAGAATTAAGGTTTTAGTGCTGGGCAAAAATATTTCATGGGTTGTTCTTGAAAATCTTTGTTATAACTATGTCATCAGCAGGGGAAATGTATAATTAGCTAATCACAAGAGTACTGCAAAGTATGTACCCAGGCAGTACGATAACGCATTTAACATTTGAAGTAATGTAATATCAAGAACGTATAAACAAATTGAAGAAACCATGTAAATTGCGATGTGTAATCACAAAATTTAAAAAAAAAACTGCATTTCAAGAAATCAGAATGCAAATTAGTGAGTATGTGAAAGACCATTTTTGATATTATCCTTGTTTATTTGCAAATTGGGTAATATGTAAATTTACGTTTAACTATGTTTTATTTTCAGTGATAAAAGCTTGTAAAAGTTGGCCCTGTCTAAATGGTGCTACTTGTCGTGATCAGAGTCCAGGACATTATACCTGTGATTGCTTACCAGGATACACGGGGGATCTCTGTCAAGGTGCGTCATAGACTAAATGTTATGGTTAGGTGAATTTAATAATATTATAAATGACGTAGATGTGTAGTGTTGAACAGACAGACACACACAAGTCAACAACAATATACTAGATTTGAAGAATAAAATTTATTCAACAAGAGATTATAAAATGTTATATATTTTAGTTTACAAAATGGGTAAACACGATGATTCTTATGACTGGAATAAAGTTGATTGGAACATTTTCAAGTTTAGCTCTGACGAGCAGAGACGACGTGACATTCAATGTGTATATGTGTTTTATACTTGTAGTACAATTGCCCCTACTATGTCGACGTAATTGCAATTTCGGTTCATGTGAGTTGGTGGAAGGTTACCCTACATGTCACTGTTATGACGGCTATGGTAATTCTCCAAGTGGCAAATGTGTTGGTAAGTGTAACAATCTATTATGATGTACACATATTTAACTTATTGAATGTCAACTTTTGCAACATAGTCAGACATTTACAGTCTGCATTTTTCTACATAACATTCTGGTGAAAATTGACAAATCTTTTGATCAATTACTACAAACAATGTCACAGTTTGTCCTTTCGATCCAAAATTGAAACTAAATTTATCAGAATATACAGAAAATGTAAAAAAAAATATTAAATAAGTTTATGCAGGAAAAATAGTAAAAGAAACAAAAGTGGTAACTGTCAAGTGTCGGTAAGATGTACCAACCTTGGTGCAAAGGAATTGTGTAATCCTTATTACATTGTATGAGTATTAATATTATTTCTTTTCAGATTTAGACATGTGTTTACAAGAGAGGAACGACTGTTCTCAGATTTGCGTTGATTTACCAGGCAGATTTCAATGTCTGTGCAGACAGGGCTATGTTTTAGAAGATGATTATATTACATGTACAGGTACATATAGTTTAACTTCATTTTCACATGTAATACCATTATTCTTTATTTATGGTTTTTATATTGATATGTTGATGACGTCATATTTAAACCAACAGATATTAATGAATGTGAAAGCAACCCATGCATCCATGGAACCTGTAATGATGAGATTAATGGGTTTACATGTACATGTTACCCTGGCTACACTGGAACTATATGTGGTGACGGTACGTTATAACAAGTTATAGTTATAGATACAATTACGTATTTATTCTAAAACTACACAACATGTCACGCGAATTGACGCACTCTCTAATTATTGACTGGTTTTATAATTGCGTATATACAGACTTGTCAGAAAGTATTCAGGCACCTTTAAATTAATCATTTCTGTAATCAAAAATAACAATTCTGGATAAAATTTCGTGTTGTCTTTAAAAAAATTAAGATTGTCACAATCATTTGGCTGATTTGTGTTTAGTTTTCATATCAAAGATGCCTAAAATGAAACATCCGAGACTGAACAAAATGTCTAAATATATTAGTCGATGTGAAAAGAGTGTCTGGAAGTAGCACGCAGTACATGTTTCCTTTCATTTAACATGGTATTTACAATGCCGTTTATTCAGTGTTATTTACTAGTAGAATATATAGCTGTTGGGCACCGAGATAGAGACAGCTGCTGATGTAGATATAGTTTCACTAATAATCTCATACATTGCTAGACGGTAACACATAGTGTATGTGTTGATATAAATTGTTACATTTACAGAAAGAAAAGAATGTGCAAGTTATCCCTGTTACTATGGTGACTGTACTGACTTAGTGAATGCCTACCAATGCACGTGCTGGCCCGGTTTTGAATCTGCAGAAGAGAACTGTTTAAGAGGTATGTTTTCATTCTCTATTTAATAGACTGGCGTCATGTACACAATGGAGAAATCTTCCTAATAGATTATCACTTGTAACATCAAAGGTAACAGTCTTCGTTACTGTTCCCATGTGACATACAGGTCATCGAACTGTTGTGTCACAGGCTTACATTTTTGCGAATGTCAGTATGCGGACGTTAGCTTTCCGGTCAGTAATATATCTCACTGTCTGTTGTCATAACGTTGTCCGCAAACTGTCATTAACAGGGACGCATTTATATATATTTAGCGCACGGCTTGACCTCTTGACCAATCAGAATCCAGGATTTGCAGTGAATTATAATTTGTAATTTACTATTTGGCAGACTAAATAATCATACAATTAGCATAGAAAAATACACGAAATTCTACAACTCTCTAACAAGAACATTTATTTCCAAAATGATAGACATGACAGTTAAAAACAAACTGTCCCAAACTCCCGACAGAACTGGATTAGACTCTGCTTTGATTGTCATAGGAGAACTTGACTTAATGTCTCAGTTTTGAAGTCATAGAAATTATTGCAGAATAAATATTATTTAACATTTTAAATGCTTCAAACGAAATTTAATGTTAATGATATTTTGTTTTGAATCACAAGAAATTGACGAGTGTGAAAGTAGTCCTTGTGTCGAAGGTCAAGGTGTATGTATTGACCAGATAAACAGATATGAATGTAGATGTCGACCGGGATGGACTGGAATAAACTGCCAGACAGGTAAGATCGTATTATCATAAGATTAAACTGGCTTTATTGATGAACTTATTCAGCGCAGGTGATACTGACAATACTGATTTCCAACTTGATCATTTCACAATGCTACTGTGAAAAAACAATATAGAAATTAAACACGGGGTGTTGAGAACAATATTATGTAATGTAGCATCATGTAGTATTGATCATATTTTAAGTGGTATTTCATAACATATTTCCCAAACCAGGCGTCGATTGTTCTTAGAAGTGTTTCACTAACCTCTCTAGAGGGCGCTGTTCACTACTACCAACCGAAAGGATTTCGGTGCAGCTATGCGCTAAAGGTCAAATATATCACCATCTGGAGAGCTAGACCATTGCTTCGCCAGTATGCCAGGCTGGGTTGGGAAAAAGCGGTTCAATTTTGAGGAAATTTGTCACATATTCTTTGTTCTTCAATCTTTAATCTTATCTACCACACCGTAATCAGGCCACGGCGTGTAACCATGGAAATTGTAGAGCACGCCCATTGAATAAGTAAAGCTTTGGTTTCCAACATGTATTTCATAAATACATTCCTGTTAATGCAACTGAACTTATTATTGACAACAACATCTTTGGGACCAAATATACAGTATGTATCCGGGCCGAGACGGAATCATGATCCTTAGAAACCTCCTCTCCCCAGTACAACTAATAGTTTCTCTAAAAAATTGTGTCACGGCGCCAAGCCGTATTCGGCCTGTGTTGACGCGTGAAACTAGTCTTCTCTCTTTTCTGTAAAATGCAAAAATGGACGTACATTGTAATTTTAATCATTCATTCAATAACGTTTGTTTTTATGTGTTTATATATTATGTTTTGTATATTTAAGGTAGAGATGCAGTTTACCTGGCAGGTATTTTAATTAGTTAATTAGGAAACCATGATGACCTCCCTTGTCCACAAAACTATATATTTTCGGAAAAATTATTGCTTGAATTTTTAAGTTTTGTTAGTATTTTATTTTTATGGACACTGTAGTTCGAAATATGCACAAAAAAGTGCATTTTTGGTCAAAAGTGATTTAAAAAAAATAGCTTCTAAACCATGCTTCTGTTTCCTGTCAAAATTGGTTTATGGGTACATCTGTCTACTGTGAAGTAATCGCCGTCTTGAAAACTGTCTACCAGTTGTCAATTTTGTAGGGCAGCAGCTCATATTTCACTACTTCAAGTTTATGCATAAATTAACATTCAGGCTAGTTGTCTGTACGATTGCGGTAACACTATTCAACTAAAAACAATGCCCCGACGGCGTTTTGAAGATAAACACATTGTCAATCATTTGTGAAAATTTCAAAACAAAAGGTCAAAGCGTCTCGGAGCTATTTTTTTTAAGTTTTGGAATGTGCACTAAAAAGAAGCTGAGATAATTGCTAATTTGCATAACAATTCACTCAGTCAAAAGTTTGCTAACGCTCATAATTAAAATGGCTGTTACATTTTCAAATTTAAAAGTATTGTCGTTTTGTAAAAGGTTAAATACAGGGCATAATATGGAGATCCCGTCATTTCATTTTTCACCATGTTTTTTTTTTATTATTTATGTACAGCCTTGCTAAATTTTGCTAAGCATTCAAAAAAGATAATTTTGCACCTGTTATCTATATTTTAAAATCGTTTTTTGAGTATGTTCCACTATTCACAATTCTACAAAATATCAACCGTCTACAGCCAAGACTTTTTTGGATAATAAATAGCAAAAAACAAAAATTCACTCCCAAGTGCCCACGAACCTGCATCTCTACCTTAAAATGTTTCCTTATTCATAAGTATTATAATGTTGGTCCCATGAGTATGTGTTCACAAGATTTCACAAAATCAATCTCACAAAAAAAAAACTTTCGGTTGAGTTGTCCAACTGGGATAATAACAACATGTGTTACCTTCTATTTATGCAATGAATTATGATCTCATGTGATGAATATTTAAACTTTCAGACATTAATGAATGTGACAAAGGTTTGGATAATTGTCATATCTATGCTAATTGTACAAATACTGTGGGAAGTTTTACTTGTCAATGTCATGATGGATATTATAAAGATGGCAATGAATGTAAAGGTAAGAACATTTACTGTCTAGAATTCACGTCAACATGTTACATTTGTATGTATTAGTGTTGTGATTGTTGGCACATTTGTATATCACAGTGTTCATTCCGTATGGCAACATCTGATTTTTGTGTATGGCAACATTTACTTTTTGTGGATGACAATAAATGATTGACAATATCTGCTTATTGTGTGCGGCGATATCTGCTTGTTGTGTGTGGTGTTATCTGCTTATTGTGTCGTGCGATATATGCTTATTGTCTATGACAACATTTGCTTATTGTGTATGGCAATATTTGCTTATTGTGCGTAGCGACATTTGCTTATTGTGTGTGGAAATAACTGTTTATCGTGCATGGCGATATATGCTCATTTATGTAAGCCGATATTTGCTTATTGTGCGTGGCAATATATGCTTATTTTGTATGCGATATTTGTTTATTGTGCGTGGCGGCATTTGCTTACTGTGTGCGGAAATATCTATTTATTGTGCATGGCGATATATGCTTATTTATGTATGGCGATATATGTTTATTGTGCATGGCGATATATGCTTATTGTGTATGGCAACATCTGCTTTTTGTGTATGGCAATAACTGATTGACAATATCTGCTTATTGTGTGCGGCGATATCTGCTTGTTGTGTGTGGTGATATCTGCTTATTGTGCCAGGCGATACTTGCTTATTGTGTATGGCAATATTTGCTTATTGTATGTGGTGTTATCTGCTTATTGTGTCCGGCGATATATGCTTATTGTCTATGACAATATTTGCTTATTGTGCGTAGCGACATTTGCTTAATGTGTGTAGATATAACTGTTTATTGTGCATGGCGATATATTCTCATTTATGTAAGCCGATATTTACTTATTGTGCGTGGCAATATATGCTTATTGCGTATGCGATATTTGTTTAATGTGTATGCGATATCTGCTTATTTATGTATGGCGATATTTGCTTAATATGCGTGGCAATGTATGCTTATTGTGTATACGATAATTGCTTATTGTGCTTGGCGACATTTGCTTACTGTGTGTGTGATATCTGCTTATTGTTCATGGCGATATATGCTTATTTATGTATGGCGATATCTGCTTATTGTGCGTGGCAATATATGCTTATTGTGTATGCGATATTTTTTATTGTGCGCAGCGACATTTGCTTATTGTGTATGTGATATCTGCTTATTATTCATGGCGATATATGCTTATTTATGTATGGCGATATCTGCTTATTGTGCGTGGCAATATTTGCTTATTGTGTATGTGATATTTGCTTATTGTGTATGGCAATATTTGCATATTATGTATGGCGATATATGTTTATTGTGCATGGCGATATATGTTTATTGTGCATGGCTGTATTGTGTGTTGTAACATCTTTTTATTGTATGCGCCTATGATGTTATTGATACAAAATGTTTCCTGCATTAATGAATGCGTACGATATATTTCAGTAGTCTAACCGCACAACTTTACGGTGTAATATAAACATTGAATAACACACCTTTGCTGGAAAAGATGTCGATAACTTGAATGATACTATGAAGTTATTACGGAAATACCTCAAAGTATGCACGAAAACAGTACAGCAGGAGTATCGACCGACGCGCGGCGTACTGTCTGAGTGCATACTTTGAGGTATTCTTGTAATAACCTTATTATTATACATCTTTTCTTTCCAAGCATACATCATAGGAATGCCAAAATTTCAAATGTTTAGAACAGAATCAGCGAACCTCTTTGTGTGGAGTCCGATCAAACCCTGGTGGCAGCCATATTTGTTTTTATTATTAGAGGACACTTACGCGCGTATTTTTTTTATTTGGAATTCGCATTTCCTTATATGGTAGGATGAAAATACCCCGTAAAATACCGCAAAATTACTAACGTTGTAACTTATGGCGTTACGGTGACAGATGTTTAATAATATATATTAATATTAGTAGTTATCTACTTATAAATTTATTATGTTATTATGAGTAATTGCTTACATGAATTATGTTTTAAATTGACCAGATATAAACGAATGTGACGAGGAACCTTGCAGCCATACCTGTACTAACCTATCCCCTAGAGAGAACAGTTACACTAAAGGATTCCGGTGTTCATGTCCAATAGGATGGCGATTACAAACTAATTATGTAAACTGTACAGGTAGGTTTTTATTATTAGTAAATGTATGTGATGTAAAAAGCTTAATGGTATATGTCAAAGGTCAATTAAGTGCATTCAAGATTGCACGATACGTTTTATGTGGCCAAATATGGCATCTCAATTGTTGAATAAGTGAAGATGTTCCACATTATTGATGTTTGTAATACGTATAGTAAATACATTTGATTTTACATCTGTGTTAATTTATTCCAGAGCACCTCTACCACAAGTAATTCTTTGAGATACCAACGATTGGCTAATAATAATTATAAAATAATAATGTTTTTCATTATTAAACTACATATCTGTGGATTACCTCCAGAGAACCAATTTTCAATGAAGTGTGATGATTATGCGCATTGTGCAAATTTGGCAATTAGTTTGCTCAAATTTCGATCCAAAAATAATGCACTGTTTCCAGGAATTATATACCAAGTCTTATTGAAGAAAAATAATCATAATGCAAATTAATCAATTATTATGAATAGATTTCAACCCCAAACTATAATTAGATATGTTTATTGTTTTAGAGCACATATTTACCCAGTTTCATTGTAATGTGATGATTAATTGTTCGAAAAATTACAAAAAGCCGAAAATTATGCAAATTAGGTAATTATTATGGATGTATATATAAACCCAAAACTAATTAGTTGAATTGTCTTAGTGTATTTACTTACCAATGTTCATTGACAAATTATGATAAGTACTTCATATATTTATGGGAAGCTAAGCAAGTAATTAATATGCACACATTTAATGTAAAACTAATAAGGTATGTACAATTTCACAAACCATCAATGTACAAGTTTTATTGAAACCGAGGTGTCCATTGTCCTAGGTCACCCAGTAGCAAGTTTAATTGAAACGTGATGAATAGCTCTTGACATATCAGTAGAAAATCCAAAAATTTCTATGCAAAGTAGATGATCAATATGCACAGATTTATATTCAAAACTAATCAGCTCATTCATTAAAATGCAGTGATTAGTACTTGAAATATTAGTGGAAAAGCCAAATTTTTACTAATTATGCATAATCAGGTAATTAATATGCAAAACGAATAAGGTCTGCGCATTATCCGAGAGCATCTATAAATCAAGTTTCATCAAAATCCAATGAGTGGTTCATTGGGAAGTTACGAACATCGCCTTACATAAGTGACCACGCCCATATTTTAGAAACCTGTTTTGCCAAACCACGCCCAAATTGTAACTCTATGTTCAATTAACAGTTAACCAAACTTCGAGTTATGGGCAACATAGATTTTTTGTTTTGTTTAACGTTAAAATGTCGTAACTAAAACTTCAACTTCAAACCGAACTTCAAGTTCCATACAGACCACGGTTAGTAACCGTGATACAGATACATTAACTACAAAGACTTCATTGTGTACTTCGCACAGGGGAACCAAACATGTTTAAACTATAAATAGAATTATATCACTAAAATAATAACACGAGTAGCAACTACGGAATGAGACCATTAATTACAGGACTACACAATAAGGTGGCAGGTAAATTAAATAAATTAATTAATTGTTAATTTCATGTAGTTTGTTAGCTCCGATGCTATGGCATATGTACCAGTTAGATTATGGTCACATGACGGTTATAACATGTAAACCACAAATGCGAAGCGTGAGTGGTTTGTGTTCCTGACTGTTACATGATTTAAAGCGGGGGAGTCGTCACTTGATCAACATACAAGTTCTCCCAATCGTAGTTTTCCATGTAATGTACACCTGATATGCCAAAAATGTTGCTGGACGATTTGAACCGGATAAAAATAGCAGACGAAAATGTGTTTTCAAAATAAAAATAGTTCGATAGCCAATGGAAAATCATGTTCATTTGCATATAGATGATATGCAAAATAGTTTTAGTCAAAATAAGTGACTGCCTAAAAGTACCATTACTGTTGTTCAAATTTCATTTCACTCGACAAGTATATTCATGTACCCCAAGGGGAAAATATCGTACTTCTAAAAATTGTTTATTTCTGCTATGTTTCGAAAAACGGTACTCCTGAAGGGACTACTTTGTTTGCTCTCAGACCTCATTTGCATATGGGTTGTGGAAATAATGATTTTGATTTCAGGGACGAATCAAATTAAGCTGCAATACATATGTAATAATATTTATTATGTCATGTTCAGGTTATGGCATGTAACCAATGAATACACCCATTAACCAATTCAATACTTCCTTGGTACAGATGTGCAGTTGGTATAATGTTGGCCCTGTGAATATGTGTTCATGATATTTTTCAAAATCCAATTCACAAACTAGACCTTCAAGTCGTATCAACTGGGATAATAAAAACATGTTTATGCAATAAAATTTAATAAATTATAAACTCATGTGATAAAATATTTCAACTTTCAGACATTGATGAATGTGACGAAGGTTTGGATAATTGCCATATCTATGCTAATTGTACAAATACTGTGGGAAGTTTTACTTGTCAATGTCATGATGGATATTATAAAGATGGTAATGAATGTAAAGGTAAGAACATTTACTGTCTAGAAATCACGTCAACATGTTACATTTGTATGTATTAGTGTTGGGATTTGTTTACACATTTTGACAGTGACATAAACAGTACGAGATCATTGTGGCGATATATGTTTATTGTGTACGGCGATATCTGTTTATTATGTACGGCGATATCTGTTTATTGTGTACGGCGATATCTGTTTATTGTGTACGGCGATATCTGCTTAATTTGTACGGTGATATCTGCTTATGGTGTACGGCGATATCTGTTTATTGTGTACGGCGATATCTGTTTATTGTGTACGGCGATATCTGTTTATTGTGTACGGCGATATCTGTTTATTGTGTACGGCGATATCTGTTTATTGTGTACGGCGATATCTGTTTATTGTGTACGGCGATATCTGTTTATTGTGTACGGCGATATCTGTTTATTGTGTACGGCTATATCTGCTTATTTTGTACGGTGATATCTGCTCATTGTGTACGACGATATATGTTTATTGTATGCGGCGATATCTGTTTATTGTGTACGGCGATGTCTGTTTATTGTGTACGGCGATATCTGTTTATTGTGTTAGGCCATATCTGTTTATTATGTACGGCGATATCTGCTTATTGTGTACGCCGATATCTGTTTATTGTGTACGGCGATATCTGCTTATTTTGTACGGTGATATCTGCTTATGGTGTACGGCGATATCTGTTTATTGTGTACGGCGATATCTGTTTATTGTGTACGGCTATATCTGCTTATTTTGTACGGTGATATCTGCTCAATGTGTACGGCGATATCTGTTTATTGTATGCGGCGATATCTGTTTATTGTGTACGGCGATGTCTGTTTATTGTGTACGGCAATATCTGTTTATTGTGTTAGGCCATATCTGTTTATTGTGTACGGCGATATATGTTTATTGTGTTAGGCGATATATGTTTATTGTGTACGGCGATATCTGTTTATTGTGTACGGCGATATCTGTTTATTGTGTTAGGCGATATCTGTTTATTGTGTTAGGCGATATCTGTTTATTGTGTACGGCGATATCTGTTTATTGTGTACGGCGATATCTGTTTATTGTGTACGGCGATATCTGTTTATTGTGTAAGGCGATATCTGTTTATTGTGTACGGCGATATTTGTTTATTGTGTGCGATGATATCTGATTATTTTGTACGGCGATATCTGTTTATTGTGTAAGGCGATATCTGTTTATTGTGTAAGGCGATATCTGTTTATTGTGTAAGGCGATATCTGTTTATTGTGTAAGGCGATATCTGTTTATTGTGTAAGGCGATATTTGTTTAATTTGTACGATGATATCGAGACTATATGTTCAGTCTACATCGCGACGCCTACGTAATATGTATCGCAATATCTGCAGATTGTGTGCAGTGGTATCTTCTTAGTAGGGCCATTAGTACGTAGGGAAATGTCTCTTGTTTTTTTATTAAAGGGTCGATGGTCGTCGCGCTACGCATGTGCGACATTTGTGTTGATAAACAATGATTTTCCCACAATCCAATGCGCTCTTTCAACATAAAAACCCAAGTATAAGGTTTGACTTGGGTGCAACTTGCATAATTAAAGCTTGGTAACGCCTCAGTTTGTACTCGCTGATTTGCGCAACTGTCAAAGTCGCCATCTTTGTTTATATGAGAACCACATATCTCTCGCATGCGTGGGGCGACGACTACCGCCCTTTAAATAAGGTTTTTAATCTAAAACACTGAGAAAGTTTTATACGAAAACATTTCCCTAATATTCATGCTATCTAGATGTATTTGTTAAATATTTTCTTTCAGCTACAGTAATTTTGCTCTTTTTTTCAGAAATTATACTGTTTGCGTACGGTCCAGTAGAAGGAGATGAAGAGTTGACTATAACCTATGACAAATCAGTATCTTCTGAATTTGATAAAGTGTCGGAGACAATAGAGTATAAAACAGGATTCCCGTTTTGGGGTGATTTCTACTATAAATCATATGTAAGTAATTTATTTAAAAGTTAACCATATTTTCAAAATCAACAATACTAACACAATTTAGCTAAATTTGTCCGTTGGTGTTTCTTAGCAGCTCGTGAATGAATTTGGAACGTTGCTAATGACGACCAAGTGAATATTTTCCGGAGTCTAATATTTTGTTTTTTCAATTGATGAATTAGCGGTAAGAAGTCACAGTATAGATTTCAGCTGTGATTTTCGAAATTATATCTGTGGTGGCGACATTTAGGATTTTGAAATGAACGTCGAAACTAAAAATCCTATTTTTATTTTGGAACGTTTCATTTTATTGACTCGCTATGGGATCTTTTCAGGTATTTGCATATTTTCAATCGACGACGAGTCCAATAATATAAGGTTATTACGAAGATACGTCAAAGTTTGCACGAAGACAGTACAGCGACAGTATCGACCGACGCGCCGCGTAGGTCGATGCGACAGCGTACTGTCCGAGATACTTCTGCATCAGTCGCTTGTTGTAACAACAAACTTGCATCGCGCAAAGCTTGATATGCTTCCCCAATTTTTGTCACTTTTGCCGAAGGAGACAACACAATACCTGACGCAGACGACATTTTCCCCGCCACGTGTGTGTATAATACAACCTAACCTATCTAATATAATTAGCTTCGACTTGTTTTGTGAATTCGCTATAAATAATTGTCAGCAGAAAAAATAAAGCTTATGTTTATGCTGTTTTAGTACACTGGGATATAAATACAAGATATACTTATGCCACAAACGCGTAGTTTCAAACCAAGGCCTACAATAAACTAGGGAGTTTGTTCATCGTGCATAAATTATCATAGTTAGACAGATATACGTGTCAAATAATGCTAACATAATGCTAACATAATGATGAAATAAAGAAAAAATGACAAAATAATGATAAAATAACCAAAAAATAAAAATTCTAACAAAAAGAATGTGAACATAATGGTAAATGCTAATAGAAATGTTTTTGGCACTGGTCTCATCCCATAACATTATCTACATCGAATTTCTTTAATCAATAATAATCGTTACTACAGAATAAATTCAAAAACAATATAGTCATGATTTCTTAATGATCATTTAGTTCACAGACAATGGTTTGTTGGTATTTTTGAATGAGAATGGTGTCAAATATGCATACCCTAACCCGTTCGTAGACGGATTCAACTCTACGCAAACAACTCCTATGGTAGCAGTGTTTTGGGATGATGTTGACATCAGTGACCCATCTGTTGGCAATGTATATTATCAGGTAAAATATCTGTGTTATCTAAGACATTTAATTTGAAAACTATACTACATGTTCACAAACGACTTGCAATATATGAGTATCCAGAAATATGTGTATTTCATAACATTTGTAATGACTAATTTCTAGTTGATTGTGACTCCATGAATAAATATATAAAAAAAATAATAAAAAATGTTGACTCTTATTTTTACAACTACAGATTTATGAAAAAGAAAATGGTGGTTATATAAGTAACCGACACCGAGCAATGTTTAATGCTGTCAATAAGCGTATACATAATGCAAAAGGAACGTACAACAAACCTTATTATTACGATTATAATTTTGAAAATTTTGAGGCTGAATGGATTCTTCTTGTTACTTGGGAAGCGGTGGCTGCAGTTCCTTCTGCGTACAATAAAGGCACGGTAGGTAGTACATTGAATATATATCAATACGAGGAAGTATTCTTGTGTCACCTAAACACCATTCCTATAAATATACACATATTAATAAATTAACCTTATCAGCCTAGTCAGGTACTGTTCTATGACTAAAATGTAGCTTTAAAAAACCACGCGTCGACAAAGTTGCATAACAAAACACGATTCACAGTCTTACCGTCTCACTCGTTAACAGCGATGACTGCAATTTTTAGTCCACTTTCGGACGAAGTCCGAAAATGGGGACTATTAATTTGGGTTCGTTCCGTCCGTTCGTTCGTCCATCCGTACGCACGTACGTCCGGAGGTATATCTCGGACACCCATTGACGGATTTCATTCAAACTTTACATGAAGACAATACATATGCGCGTCAAGTTACTTTATGATCGGAGACAAATGGCCGACTGGCGGTCATTTTGGATGTGGTATTTGCTATTTATTTCTGATACCTAAACGTGTCCACAGCAGTTTCTCGGAGATGACTGGTTCGATTCGGATCAAAGTTGGTATGATGATCATACATATTGGGTTGTAGGTGCACGTAATTTTTTTAAACAATGACTTGTTATATACATGATGACGCCCAGGGGTCACTCTGTATGCCGATACTACCCCGTGTACGTTCTAAATTTAGCACGGTTGCTGCGCCCGCTGTAGGCCCCCTCTTGCAACAACCACTCTCATACACCGCCCTAGGCCCCGAATTGGCGGACCCATAAAACAACAATTGACACCAACATGAGTTGCATCCACATCAACCATAAGTATCTTGTTTGAGTTGATCACACTCCACTTGAGTGCAATAAAAAGGCAGAGAATGCGCGCAAAAAGGGGAAAGATGTTCTCAACGTATGTCTGCAATAGTGGGTGTTTTTTCTTCAATATGTCTGCTCTAGGGGGTACTAAATTTACATTGCGTCCGCAATAGGGGGTGTGGTTTGCCATTGTGCCGCCTGCCCTAGAGGCCTACTATTGCACAGATGCAAAAGAACATTTTAACTACAAACTGATTCAGCAATTACAACTCAGGACATTTTTTCTCTAATCAGGACATTTTTTATCTAATCTTGAATAATTATTATTTTTTCTAGACAAATACTTTTCAAGGAGCCTTTGTCACTGACGGCATATATAGTTTTGTTTTGTGTAATTACAAAGAGGGGTCAATGTCATGGAACTATCATGTCAGGGACAGCAACAATGCCATTATGGGATACAACGGCGGTAAAGGATACTACGGGTATATTGTCAACGAACAGAAAAAAAGGCTGCCTACATTGAAGCAAAGGTACCGTCCAGACTTAGAAATAGGTAATACTGGTTTCCGTGGACGATGGATATACAGAGTAGAAAATAACCACAAGTATACCATAAACTACAAGAAAAGATGTCTTGACTGGTATAACACACAACCAGAACCATACACGTGGAATTGGGGTTTGGGTACGTGCCCGTGTGGATTTTCTCAGGGTCGACAGGATAATTCATTCTCTAATGGAAATGATGGTAATGATGAAGTTGCCGACAACTACGATGGTGATGAGTTGGATACTAATCTACTACGAACAATCAATAGTAGACAAGGTGTGCCTAATTTGAATTGATTACGTCATACATTACATTAGCATTCATACTTTATGTGCAGACAACAGAAGACCTATAGTGCAGAACAACATTCATTGAGTATTGTGGTTAATTATAAAATTAGTTGGTATGGCAACAGACCTCGAACAATTTGATCCGGTATGCACTGAAGGTCGAGGTGTATAATCAAATCCAGGATAATCTTCAGTGAAATCACTCAAGGCCACTTAACGAAATTTGGTACTAATTTTTAAATTTGAATTTCAGAATTCTGTGAATTATATTACCATACAATTTACAAAATCAAAAGCCTATTTGATGCTTTCATGGGTGAGTGGGAGTCTTCTGCGAAGTAAGATTATCACTTGCCCTGAAAAAACACTACTTGAACATTGAACATTGGCAACACATACTATGTGTTTATAACCCTTACACTGCCTGCTTTTCACTGCTATGATTATTGAATATATATAATTATATAAACATTCAATAATGTTGAATTTAATCATGTTCAATCATAGCAACAATAATTTTGTAATAAAAAAGTAAGTTGTTGACAGAACATTGGGTGGTATAATAAATACAAATCGGATATGCTGGTATGAAAACCCAATAACAATTATGTATGTATTCTAATTTATTTAACTCCAGGTCGTAGCTTCATCATTCAGACATCGTTTCCTAATCCTTGCGGAGCCGGACAAAGATGCTCGTATCGTTCAGATCACACACTTGTGCATGGGTACGACCAGTCCATATGGAGAAGCAGCTTCATGGAGCGTCATCAGTTTTTTGGACGCATTGGTGGTGGAAGGTGCTGGTGGTGGTTCTTTGATTGGAGGAGATATATTCTATGGATTTGTAAGTATACAATGATTTTGTGTATGACTCTGTAGTCTAATAATGACTAGAATTGGAAAAGGCTTTAATCGACATTACTGTACATAGTCTTCATTTGTGTTTCTGTTTTATGCTAGATGATGATATCTTCCCTCGCTACTATTGTTGTGCACTATCACGTGACCCATATTTCTGTGATTTGTACGCTGAGAAGCGCCCTCCCGGTGATTGCGGCGGCTACATTCCTCCAATATGGGGTAAGTTTTTTAGTTATTATACAAAAGTTTACATGGCAAGAAGACACCATAAAATAACATGTTAGTATCAGGTAATAATACTCTGAGATTTATACGAGGATACCGCAAAGTATGCACAAGTACAGCAGGAGTATTGTCGTACACATATTATCTTTGTGCATACTTTGCGGTATCCTCATTATATCCTTATTATTATTATACATTTTTGTGAACCAACCACTTGATGTAGGAAGCCCAGATCGGAGCAAAATGATGAAAAGTATTAGAACGTTTTTGCCATGATCTTCGTTTTCAAACGCATCCACCGTCTTGGAAATATCGCAAAATCGTTCCATATTTGATATAGCCATTTCCTAATATGGTAGTATGCCGATACAGTGCGATACTACACAACTGCGGAACGCTGCGGCAGTACATTGACAGATGTATAATATTATACTGGTCGGAAATATTTTGCATTTTCTAAACACTTTCGGCAGAATACCAACATATATTAGTATATTTCTTTTTCCAGAAGCAAACTATTTACTCTAATGTTTGTTTTTAGGATGGATGATTGGAGATCCTCATTTTACGACTCTAGATGGCGTTTCATACACGTTCAATGGTTTTGGGGAATATACATTGGCTACAGTTGATAATGGTTTCTTCAGACTTCAAGGTAGGACAGCTAAAGCCTTGGACGAGGATGGAAATCCTGTAGATCATGCTACAGTTTTTATAGCATTCGCTGCCAAAGAATCCTCTTCATCCACGGTAAGTGTTAAATCCCACGGGTGGAATTGCAACAAAGATGCTTTCTAAAATTGCAGGAAGAACTCTTTGTTTATACTTAGAAGAACATACCGGTAAATAAACATAAATAAAAAGCATGTGCACAATATTTCTTTATTCAGTTTTAATACTGTGAATTTCATGAAGGGTTTAATTTGTTTCAAATATAATATATTTATGAATGTTTTATAAATATTGAATGACTGTTGTTGGCTATAACTAGACCAATCACAATGCGTTTAGAGTAGAGTCAATCCAGCTAATGGCTGACGGAAACTCACAAAGAATCATGGGTAATGGGAGTTACCAAATAGCTTAGATAGTCAATGAAAGTGTCTTCTGTTGATTTAGATGGAGCACGAGGATATTTTGTAAATATTTTATAAATTACTATCGAAAGTCGTCCATGCCTTATGAAATTTACTGTATGGTACAACCCACAGTAATTGATCAATACAATTTATTTGATATGCCAGGTCCAAGTAGAAACAAATGAAGACGGGACTGAGTATATCGTGAAGATTGATGGCATAACATTCGACAAATCGTTACTTAGTGAATGTGAGAAAAACGTTTGTATAGAACTAATTTATTCCTTCATGGCGTCATTTTTTATCTATGTACATTTAATTTTATTACTGATTATTGCTACAATAAAGCTAATAATGCATAACTTGTCACATAGACCCATATGGAGTGAATATGACAGATGTAGTAATATCTTCAAAACCGTCAACATCCACCACAAGCACTAATGAGAAGAACCGTCTGGTGGCATCCTTCTCATCCGGCATATCTATATCTATTGGCTTAGCCGAAGGAATGTTAGATGTTATATTTTCAGCTCCTCCAGAAAAATTCCTTGGAAAAGTGCATGGACTATTAGGTATGCACAACCATTGTTATATCTCTATTCATGTTTACACATTAGTAAAATTCAGCAATCCATGAACCAATTTGTTGATTCCCTGGCAAGTAATAACTTGTGTAACATATGTATGTGTTATATTGCCCCTGACTACATTATGTAAAATACCAACACAATAAAGTTGTTATGTTTGTTACCAAGGTTACTGGGATGATGATCCTAGCAATGATTTTGTTCTTCCCGATGGTTCCAGTTTGAATCCAACAAAGGAAGATGGAAACTTCACTGACAGAGACTATTTCCGATTCGGACAGAAATGTAAGTAGGATTTACTGATTACATTTCAAATTAAATTTATTTTAGGTCAATTAAATTTTATTTATTTATTTATTTATTTATTTATTTATTTATTTATTTATTTATTTATTTATTTATTTAATTAATTAATTATTTATTTATTTATTTATTTATTTATTTATTTATTTATTTATTTATTTATTTATTTATTTATTTATTTATTTATCTATCTATCTATTTATCTATTTATTGTTCGTTCGTTCGTTCGTTCGTTCGTTCGTTTATTCATTTATTTTATTCATTCATTCATTCCAGGGAATGTATCTTCCGCAGAAGAGTCTCTCTTTACATATGCGAGTGGTACATCCTGGGAAGATTACCAACATTTAGATTTCATGCCTAAATTCCTGGATGAACTAATTGAACAATATGAAACCTCGACTGATTCTGCTGATAAAGCTTTTATACAGCAAGCACGAATTAACTGTGGCGATAACCAAGAATGCCTTTTTGACACGTTAGCAACTGGAAGAGAAGATATTGGTATTCTTACTAAAAACACAACTACACAGATAGGCAGTCAAGTCAGTGATTTAGGTAAGTACTATTGGTACAAGTTACAAGTTCAGAAAACACTGAATCTTGCATAACACACTCAATCAAATATTCTTCATGTCATCTTTTAAAAACAAAATTAAAATTATAAAAAATTATAAAAAAAAAAACTAAATATGTGATACAATGAGTTCAGACAGTTGCCAGATGAATCTATCATGTCTGAATGTTCTCGTTTTATACAAATTAAAATGTGCTATATCTAGCTAGATCCCTTGTGTCATGTCATACGATTCTACGCAGTCTTTGAGTGTCACTCAGGAGTATACTGTATTGAGTTTAACCCATATATAATAGATTAGAATTGATGAATAGGGTCAATACAAATATAGGAAATCAAACCTTCATAATAATGGAATCAGATTTCATAATAATTAAAAAGGGTTTGATAATAAGTGGTCGGTAATAATAAGAACAGGTTTGGTATTAATTAAGTAAAATGAATAATCACAATTTCAAACAATGAACAATCCGGTTGCAATGTAACTTCACCCTACATAATTTTGTGTTTCGAAAGTATACTGTAAATTTACATGCAATGTATTCACTAATATTGTATAACTAATAAATTAATCAATTTCTCAACAGCAAACTTCCCACCAAATATCACGGGTGAAGGTCTAATAGAAGCAGAAGTTGGTAAACAAATCATAGTGGAGCTCAATGCAACAGATCCCAATGGTGATGACGTTGTCTATGCCTTATTAGAAACCATACCCGGTGCTCAAATCTACCAAAGTGAGTTGCGCCTTTTATAAGTTATCATATTCCAAGCACTAAAGGTGGTGTTTATACAAACATGGCTTATATCACTTCATGTTCTTTCCAAAAGTATGGTGCAAGTATCTGCAAATTCTCTCTAATGTTCTTATAAATATTAAAGCGGGGGAGAACGCGTCAGATGACCATAGCGTGCCCTTGTTTACAAACAAGCGTCTACCCATGAGCCTTAGCGTTTTTAGCGTGTGTTGTTATCGTCGCATACGACTCAATTCCCACGCGTGCGCAGGTGACGACCCTCCCGCTTTGAGTTAATGTTGAACCAGGTTTGTTGAAATATTGCTTCACAGTTACCCTAATTTTTGAAGACAGTCGTAACTTTGCAATCAGAATCAGAATTGCATTACTATGAAAGGTTACACTATTTGTTTATTACTATGTAGATGGAAGTTTTGTCTGGACGCCAGAGAATACTGTCAAGGTGAATTTATCATTTATTGCATCAGATGGATCTGCAAGTTCAGCTCTAAATCCTATAGTTAAACTATGTGAATGTAAAAATAATGGCACTTGTAATTATAATACAACAGTTCAAGGTTCTGATATTAATAATGACAAGTTTGCGGTAAGTTGTTTTTATTAATGTGAATAATTGCAGTGTGTATGTTTTACAATGAATACACTCAGGATAGTACTCATCATAACAGCTCACATGTACAGATAAGAGAATGAATGAATGTATTCTTCCTGTAGGTTGTCACATGTAGTTGTAAACCTGGCTACACAGGAGATTTTTGTGGAGAAGATTACGATGCCTGCCAAGATGATCCATGCTACCCTGGAGTTGAATGTACTGATCTGCCGCCACCTTCTGAGGTAGCTGAGTGTGGACCATGTCCAACCGGTCTTCGTGGCAATGGAACAAAATGTTTTGGTAAGAATGTATATGCTCTTTTGATAGAACTGGTATGGTAACCCACCAACTAGTTAGCTCTGCTGTCATCATAGATGACAGAACGGAATTGTTCATACAGGTGATTGTCAACAATTTTTAGTGAATAGTGTCATAATTGTTTGTAAAAATGCTATTTTTTCTTTAATAATAATGATAATTTTTATTGCATTTTATTGTCTTCAGCAATAAAGTAATAAGAGAAAGATTTTATAATAGCTTAGTTTATAATTAGATAAAATAACAGTAATAGTGCCTAGTTCTTGATATCTGCAAGTTCAATTGATTTGATGCTTGATATATTTATACATGTACATTGAATGAACCAAGGTCATTGATGACTCCAAAACTTGTACTCTATTAAATGTATCCTTATCAATGATATGATCTGAACACAGGGCTTGATACACTAAATTAGTAAATAAATAAATGTTAACAAAGTGAAGGTTATTTGTTTCGCCACTATGTTATGATCTGAGCATGTACTTATTATTGCTAGACTGTGCAGGGATTGTGTCAACATTTTCGTGTAGTGAATAGCGATTTTAAATTGACAATATATTTTGTAAATATTTATAAATATTATAAATGGGGGTCCGGGAATCAGAGGCAGCGGCACGAAATTTTTAAATCCAGACCCTCTGAAACGCTATTTCCTGCATTTTGAGGGGCAAATTTTGCTGACACAAAGGGTTTCAGCTTGATTTTGAAAGGGCGACGCCCCAAAAAAATTTTTTGAGGGGGCGACCGCCCCTCTGCCCCCTGTGCCACCACCACTGAATATGGTGTTGTGGTTATTAAACATCTGTGAAATATTTGGTTAGTTATTTGTGTCCAAGTAATTCTAAGACCCCACTCTGTTCGCTTTGTTTTGTGCACCAATATTTATTTGTAAAACCTGTTTTGACAGTGTATTTTAATGTGCCTTGTATTGACATGGACAAATTATCCTCAAAGTATTTCATGGAAAATAGTATGAACACACCAAGATAATAACAGCATACCTCCATACTGAGCAACGTGTTAGTAGAACTGAATGAAACTAATCTAAGTAATAATTAGGAATCGTACCATATTTCCTGGAATATTATAATTACAGATGTTAAACAAGCTTTCTCTTTTTGAAGATTTTGACGAATGTTCGGAAGGCCGTGCTGACGACAATTCAACTACGTTCTGTGAACAAGGATGTGAAAATACGCTGTTGAGTTACCTATGTCGATGTTATGAGGGATATCGTTTAAATGAAGACAAGAAATCATGTGACGGTGAGTTCAACAACTAATTTTATACTATAACATTGTTAAATGTTTTTAGCTTTTCTGTCATTGTAGGCAGATGACGTAGATGACAGAGCGGAGTTGTTCATGTAGATGATTTCAGTCGTCTTTTCGTCTGTCCGTCGTCCTTCAATAATTACATTTTTTACTTCTTCTTAAAAACTACCAGCTCAATTGCTTTCATATTTGATATGTAGGTACCTTGGGTGATCCTCTGCCAGATTTGTTCTATTCGTGGCGATATCTTCACTTTTATGTTTGTGTTTATCAAATAATTTTGTCTTTTTTGGTAAAAATAATATGTTCTTTTAGGTCGTTTGTTTTTAATGAATATTTTGTTATATCTATTTTGTTATCAACATTGATTGTTATTGGTAATGTAAGTTTTCTTATCAACATTGCTAAATGTTATTTTTTGCTTTTCTATACTGAAGACATTGACGAATGTGACCAGGCAGAAGATAACTGTGACGACAGAGCAGAATGTATCAATACGATGGGTGGATTCAACTGTACATGTAATGTTGGATATGATGACATTATGGGAGATGGTACACTGTGTGTAGATGCTGATGAATGTATAAACAGTCCCTGTGGTCTGAATTCTCAATGTACAAATTTGGTAGGGTCATTCAAATGTACATGTCTACAAGGTTATGAACTCAGCCAGGATAATCACAACTGCACAGGTATGTTGTTTATTTAGATTATTTTTATAGGTGAATCCATTTTCTAATGTTCGTTTGATTGATGAATTATTGTTATATTATAATGAAATCGGTAACAATTATAACAACACTGGTTTATATCAGGATGTGATAGTGAACTTGATAAGCTAAGCTAAATTCATTGAATCACATTTATTTGTTATTAGAAGACTACCTGGCATAAACACATTACAATCAACATAATACCTTACAATCTATTACGGGTAGCTGTAATTCTCAAATTTAAAACAACATTTCCAAAGTTTTGTTAAAATAGTCAAACCCTGTTGTACATAACCAAGACAATTTCCAATAGTATAAATAAATAGTTATATTTAGGAGTTTCTGGTGACAAATTGATGTGACTACATAGAGATGAATAATCACAGGCTGAATATGTTATATTGGTTTAGGTGCTGGCACAGGGGTGGCATATTGTTTCGTAAACCTACATTGCAAAATAGTCCGCAAAATGGCTAACCATATTCAATTGAATGAACTTTCAACTCGGTGTCATATCTTATAGTACCAGGTTATACCATTGTCATTGCGGTCATCAACTACTCATAGGGGGATTTAGCAAAGAAAGTCGTTTCACTTGCTAACAAACTGTAAAAATATTTTGCCATTTATATATTAATTTCAGTTTCTTTATACAATGTTGTTAATTATATTGTTGAAGTATGTAGTGAACAAAATAAATATGTTTGCCGACGTCTACATTGCTATGTAAAAGTGGTATGGTCCGCTGGTCAGCCCTTTCACGGGTACTTTTTTTCGGACATTTAAATTTTTCGCGGTTTACCGAGTATCTCCATTTATATTCTCCTGTATCCGCTTCAGTAACTACAATTTTCACACCTTCGTAACCTTTCGTGTTTTCCCGTTTGTATTCCACATTGCACCCCCTATGATAATGGCGTGATTCGGTGTGTTGAAATCTGAAACCAAAATTAAAAATTCATTCAGCTGAACGGTTAGCTGGTTTGCTAACTATATTTAAATGTACGTTTTTATGAGGCATTATGGCACGGACAAAAGCCAAACAAATTTGTATTGAATACATTAAATGTTTGTAATTACAAATAACTGTATTGAATACATTAAATGTTTGTAATTACAAATAATTGTTCATATCTCGCTTATGAAACAATTTTCAAACTAGCTCATTATTAGTCAGATGAACAAGTTTAGATGTACAAAGATGTACCACCAGGCGTTCTCGCCATATTCTTCAATATTTCTGAAAATGAAATCTAATTTTGTAGCCAACAGACAAATATTGAGTCAATTTTTAGTTTTTACTCAAAAATACAATATTTGTTCTATTTATTTAAGGAACAATTTTCAAACGGGACTATTTTATGAATTTGTAATGAAAAGAGGGAACTGGTGATGTAAAGGTTATTTATATTTAAAGTTGACTTAGGAAAAGCCAGTGTTCTATATGCTTTTGTTTATGCAGTTAAAGTCTCATAGTGCAGTTTACTGAAAAATGTAATGGTAAGATTTCTGATTATGTCATTTTAATATTGCAGATATAAATGAATGTGAACGACACTCTGACAACTGTGACATACACGCCACATGTAATAACATTGAAGGATCATTTAGATGTATCTGTGACACTGGTTGGACTGGTAACGGCACTTCGTGTAGTGACGTAAAAGAATGTAGTGGTATTACGTCAAATGATTGCCATCTTCAATGTGCAACTTGTGAAGAAATGGAAGGAAGTTATTCATGTATGTGTAATAATGGATTCTTTGGAGATGGTCGCAATTGTACAGGTAAATATTCCATCAATAACAGGTATAGAATGGAAACGTTCAGAACTGTACAACAACGGATAAGTTTGGAAACAATCCTAACTGTACAGGAAATATTCTTATCAACAAATATCAACAAGTTACTGATACAATATGTGGAATTTTTGTAACGATATTTAGATGAACATGTTAGTTGCTCTTTATTTATTTATTTATTTATTTATTTATTTATTTATTTATTTATTTATTATATACACAGACACCAACGAGTGTGAGACTGGGAATAACGACTGTGCCAAAGAGGGCGCTGTGTGTACCAATACACTCGGTAGTTACCATTGTCAGTGTGGAGAGGGATACAGTGGTAATGGCAGTGTGTGCACAGGTAAATTTTACTGTCATTATATCTGTTTGATTATGTCGACTAAAGTAACGACTAAAAATAAATAACATAATAACAAATCTAAATCACACAAATTGGTCCAGCAGCATACAGAACTTATGCACTTAACAATTTGTGTAAGGATACGAAATAATGGTAACCCACATGTTATTATTTAAATAAGGTCACCCTTATGGTGAGAATTAGCGATATACCAAGCACAACAATGAATAAAATTACTTTGTGAAATATGTATTTCTTCAGTTCAGTGTTTAAATAATTGTAGCCTTTAAAAAAATAACATTAACTATAAAAATACTGGTGTAATTATGTGATGTTCCAGAAGTTATAACCAGAAGATGTTTCCTAAAGAAATGGTATTTTGTAAATATTGTCATGAATTAGTTTTCGCGTATCTGTTGACTGACTTATTTAGCTGATTACTAGTGAATGGCTGTGTTATATCTGTCATCATTTAGGCTCATGCGAGGTCCTGGACGGAACTTGATTCAGTGATTTGGAACTAATTACGATATAACCGTCGCTATCCGGGCTACTATTTCTGACAGTTGGTATTCGCAGTTACTAATATAGTGAACGATTTATCAAAAGATATGACGTGTCCAGTACTTAGTGTGATTGGCTATGTGCAAGTTGAATATGTGAAGGCCACGCCTTAGAGTCTTTTAACTGCTTTGTAATTGGTTAAGGTTTTGAAAGTGAAAAAAGGAGTTTTAGTTGGTCTTGGCGAGAACACCACAAGAGACGCCGCCTTGGGTCAGCCTTGCGATAGTCTTGGGGACTTTTCCTCAGGGCGCTGTGTCTTATAGAGTATTCGACTGACCGACTAAAGACGAGAGTTGATACGTATTTCGTTGTGTGCGTCTATTTGACTGTAAAGCTTAAGCGACTTTCCCGGTTCTGTATCTCAAGCAAACGTGTATAGAGACAGAGACGAGATATTCCCCCTTGACACATGTGGGAGAACCACGACCTCAGAGGAGAAGAATTTCCCCCTCATAATATATTGATAGACCAGAGACGGGTATAAACATTGGTTATTTCTATTTGCAGATACTTTGAATCATTTATAGTATGTATGAATATGATTAATTATTTACAAAGTGAAGGTGGATGTGGTATTCAACTTATGTTGTAAACAATAAACTGCTCACTAATCTGTTTCCATAGATGTCGATGAGTGTGATGAAGACAAAGACAACTGTGATGTTAATGCTGATTGTACAAATCAACAAGGATCGTTTCGTTGTAACTGTAGAGAGGGTTATGCTGGCGATGGTACAACATGTACAGGTAAACATTTGTAGTATTAGTATAGTTATTTACACGATTGTGTCTTTCTAGCACTGTGGCAGCTATACTATGTGTAATACAGATATATATAGGGACGTTTAGACAATATAAATTACAACTAGAGCTACAATAGACGGCTACATGTGTACGAGGGTCTTGTTAAAATATATTGCCGCTATATATCTAAATAACATCTAGAGCTAGAACAGGCAGCCACATGTGAACCCCGCGTACATATGTGGCCGCCTGTTCTAGCTCTAGATGATACTAGTATATTGAAATATGCATGATAGCAATCATTGTTGTAACATCTTATTTAATAAATAGACGGGATTATAACAGCGCAGAATACATGCGACTGTTGTATTGTAAATATTAATTTCGATAACATAGACATCTAGCACTTTGGGAAAGTAAGCAAATGCTACATTCCACGTTCGTCTCAGCCGCAACGGCAGACAACATGGTGGCGCTGATTAACTTCTACTTCAACCCCTTACACATACTTATTTAAGAGAGTCCGTCGCTCATGTTTTCCCCAAAATAATTATTGTTGTTCGACTTAAAGGCCGAACTAATACAACCATTTAGTGTATTACCTTCCACGTGTTTAAGGCCACGTGTTACAATGCAATGCAAGTCAAAGTATATTATATGATTCATAATTTGGAAATTTCTATTATTGTTCGCACTTCATTTTACCTGGAATATAATAGTATTGATAACAAAGCGGCAATACGACAATAGAAATAAAACATTTGTTATTTGAACCAAATTATTATTGTCTGACTTAAAGGCGGAACTATTGCCTGGAAACAATGAATGTGTATTTTTCTTCCACATGTGTGGCAGATTTGTGTAAAAACGTATAAGTTAACGTTTGTGCAAGGTGTCGGGTAACAATTTACCCCTGTAATGTAACTAAATAGCAAACTAAATAGCGGCAATTGCGCCCGAAAAATAATAAGTCACAACACATTATTTCTAAATAGCGCCGTAGTTATAATTATAATTTAGATCGTCTAAATAGCTAACTTAATAGCGACACAGTTTATATTTTAGATCATCCAAATAGCGGCAATTGCACCCGAAAATTATTACCTTCAAACCCAAGAAGCCATTTCGGTTTCTAATTCGTAATCTAGAACATGTAAATTTAGAAATAGATTTCGATATTTATAATTTAGCTTTCTAAATTTGAATCTAAACTTTATAAATTGGCTATTACACAATCTTTTACTTATCTTCTACACTAACGCTGATATGCAAAATACGTGCTAGCCAGCATTATCAAATTGAAGGTACATGAAACAGACCCAGAAGCCTGCCGACTAAACTCTGCAATATGGTTGTCAGTACATATCATAACAAAAACAATAGTTCTATAGATATTAGAATTATGTATAATAATGAAGTCACATGACTATTATCTGATAAAACTGTCACATATCTTGTCTGATGCCTTCATTATAGCACTGAGTGCATGTCCATATCTGCAGCTGTTTGTGAAATAAGTGTTTTTATATTAATGAGATAACATGATCATATTATGGTCGTTTTAGTCATTTCTAGTTTGATTGATGCCTTCATTATCGCTCTTGTTGCATGTCTGTATCTGACGTCACGTGATTTTAAATCTCTGGTCCGTTTTTATCCCTAAACTAAACACTTCAGTGGAGTATGAATCAAGTCTCATTAAAGTATGAGTGCATGGTTATTAATATACCTGTGAAGATAGAAATGTATTAATTTATGCAAATTAGATTATTAATATGCACACATTTCAACCGAAATCTAAGCAAGTCTGCACATTGCTCCAATCACTTATCCGTCAAGTAACATTGCAATGATGAGTTCTTATCAATGGAAAATTAATTTGCTGAATATTATGCAAATTAGGTAATTTGTATGCACAGATATCCTTTGCAAACTAAAATTGTCTGCACATGTTCCAAGTTTTATTAAAATGTCATGATTAATTCACGAGGAAATTATAAAATTTACTAAATATTAGGCAAATATGATAATCAGGTCTGGGCATCGTCTAATTGGTATTTGATGATGGACCACACATATATACCCGGAACATACATGCACACACACACACACATATATATATATATATATACAGAGACAGGGAACTCGTAAGGACTCATATTATGTACTTGACATACGGAAGCATTCTGTAATGTGATTTATGTAAAACCGAGTATTACTTCACAGACAAAATAGAACAATAAGTTGAGATATAACTAATGTGTATCTATATTTCATTTAATTATCTACTCATTTTTATTAAGATATTGATGAATGCAGAATACCTGGCAGAGCTGGTTGTCACCAGGAGGCGACTTGTTTGAATAGTCAAGGTAGTTTCCTGTGTCAGTGTAATGCAGGCTATAATGGCACTGGAATATCCTGTACTGGTATGTTTTCTTCTGTTTTGTTTTCTTCTGTTTTGTTTTGTTCTGTTCTGTTCTGATAGAAAATCAGATAGCTCAATAGAAAAAATACATTTTTATTTAAATGGAAGACACTTAAAATCTGTAAAAAGAATCCGTTTATTGGCTATTGTTGTCTCTAATGCTGTTAATGAAATGAATGACTGCTTTTAATGTTTGTCTACAATTTGCATTTATGATGTAAATATGTTTGTCTTTGTTTTGTAACAATTTTCTGGGAATAGAATTTGTACAGTTTCTTTCTTTTTTCCATATATAATTTACATTCTGTAAACAAATACAGTTCTTTTTCTAATTGGTTGTAGTGATTGCATTTCCTTTGTTCATTGCAAACTTGTAACTTTGATGTCTACTTTGAATTCTATGTGTCCTAAGTCTAATTTTAGCAGCAATATAATAATAATCGTATCATTAAACAGATTAGAGGTTGAGAGTTTCCCTCGCTGATTGATGGTAATCGTGTTGATTATAATTAATTTGTAGACATCAACGAATGTGACATGGACATATGTGAACACTATTGTAAGAATTTTGATGGTACATATGTATGTTCATGTCAGACTGGGTTTGTGCTGCTTGCAGATGGTATTCACTGTAACGGTTAGTGTTTTATTAATTTATATGACGTAACTGAGCACTGTGTATTGAACATTGTTCTATCAGCAGACTATGTATGTATTCAATGTTTGTTGTATGAAAAGCAGAGTTTATTCTTGATTATGATATTGCGTGTGTGGTTTATTTTTTAATTAAATAAATTGATGAAAAAGACATGAACTATATATATATATATATGTATTTGTAGAATTTTGATACACGTCTTAGTGTTTTGATTAAGTGTATGTTGTCAATCAGGGAACATTTCATCATGGTACGCAGACAGTGTTGTCACTTGCATTAAACATATTTAATAAATAAATGTATAATTCATATTGTATTCCATTGGTTGGAAACACACTACGCATGATGGCAGATATAAATGTACGTTTTTGTACAAAGCAAGGGATGCTGGGAACCAGTGAATTGACTCTGAAGTGTGAAATTTATATGATTGTTGTCAAATTTAACCGATGGGTTGTGTTCTAGATACTAAAATTATAATACATTTCTAATGTTTAAAATATCAAACATTTTACAGCATCCAATGAGTGTTTGTTTCAAACCGATAACTGTTCACAAATATGCATAGACCTCGAGCAAACTGTTGAGAATCCAGAGCCATACATGTGTCAATGTGAAGAAGGTTTTTATCTTGATGTTGATAACGTAACCTGTATAGGTGAGTATATGTCTAGAACCAGATCCTGGACCTGTGTTGTGTGATTTTCTTCAAACTTGGCTGGAAGAGTAACCATTACTGGAACCCGGTTCATGCACGTCAATTTGATATGTAAAGTGTACTCAAGATAGATGACTAAATCCATCACTCAAGTACTGCAATATCATATTCTTTCTGCACATGCACAATTATTGAAGCTACGAAACAGCAATGTAAAGGATTTCACTATGCACATGTCTATAAGCTAAATTATCCTTACACTAATCGTGGTTTACAGATGAACACATGTCAAATGGATTATGTGGTTTGGTCGTTTTATGAGTCACAGTGACTATGAATGGAAATGTATACCAATAATCAGTGCCCGTATGTTGGCATTTGTTTTCGCGCTATAAACACTATATTATTTACTGTTAATTGCATAACGTACATCAACAGAGTGGGGCTGCCATCCGGGACAGATTTTTGGTCTCCTGTAACATTCTACATCACTAATCCATGGTCTATACCATTAAATACAAAACAGGAACATTGCAAAATAACCAAGTCTCATAAATAAAACAATAGTATTGTATTCTTCTATATTAATAAATTTAGTTTCTCAAGTAGCTGTCAGAATTAGTGGAAATATGTTGATTGTGCAAATATTCACAACAAATATGAAGTTTACAACTCTCATTTCTTTCCACAGCAAATAATACATGTTCCAATGGAACACAATGCATCAATGCAACCTGCTACGCCAACAACAATGGTACTGAGGAAAAGTGTATGTGCTTGAAAGGATATAAACATGATGATAATAACGATACTGTTTGTGTTCGTAAGTACAGTACTGATCGTCTAAATATAAAAAAAATTGTCTGAATTTAATTATCACGAAGAAGCCATGTGACATTATGTATATGTTTTCACTCTTATTATTGTGTTCTTTACACAGCAATTAATGAATGTACTACAGATATCGATGCCTATATTGAATACTGTGACCATGGCTGTGTTGACATAACACCAGGATATGATTGTACTTGTCACTATGGTTACCTACTGAATGATGATCTTAGGACATGTTCAGGTAATAAAATATTGCTGTATAGAACGCCACACTGTGACGTCATTTGTTTACATTTTTGATTTATAAGTGCATGCGAATGTCTGATAACAAATATCACTCACTGATCAACACTAATTCACAATCTACTGTGATAACGTTGTCTATAATTTGTTTTATTAATTCGAACACGTATATTTAATAACAGAACTAGCGAACAACACCATTATTTTATCTTACGGTGTGAACAACCGGTTTATGCCATCCAGTTTATTCGCATACACGTAAACAACTATAATGAGTATAAGGGAATAAAGGTTAAAGAATTTCTCAAAACATCTTTCATTCTTACTCCAACTATTCTTTCTATATATAAACATTACCATCCATGTAGATTGTTGATATAAGTGAGTGTGAACACATTGAATTCTTTTTTATCCACGTCTCAAATGTAAGTTAAGCCCATGACGTCACTTGTATCCGCCAATCATAACTCTACAAATATGAGATGACGTCATTATCATGTCATAACTAATAAATTAATTCAAATTGATGCTTATTAACAGATGTATAAAGGCTCAGTTACAGATCGGGTTAACTATAAAGCTATTTGTTCTCCAGGATATTTTTGACTATTAGATTTATATGTGTTACATGTCATATACTTATATAATGTAACAGATTTAGATGTGTTATATGTCATATACTTATATAATGTTATAGATTTAGATGAGTGTGAGACTGGTACTCACAACTGTTCTCAAGAATCTGAACTATGTGTAAATGAAATTGGTGACTTCCAATGTATATGTAGTGATGGTTATTTGAACACAAGTACAGGATGTAAAGGTATGTGATTTTTGAATGTTAATATATCAAAGTTAGTTTACCCCATGTTATGTTTGACTGAGAAATTATTATTATTATTCATTTATGCCAAATAATAATAATTCATTTTACAGATATCAATGAATGTAATAATAATGGTACATGTGATGACAACGCCAAATGCACAAACACGAATGGGTCATATATTTGTGAATGTACAACTGGCTATACTGGCGATGGAGTATTCTGTGTCGGTTAGTATACTTTACTTCATTACTACATGAAATTGTAATATATAGCAGAATTATTTTTTCATTTCTTTTATTTTGTTTTTCCTAGATGAAAATGAATGTAACAATGATGATGGTATATGTGGATTACATTCAGTTTGTACAAACACGGATGGGGCGTATAATTGTTCATGTCAAAAAGGATATGAAAAAGAAAACGGGAATTGTACAGGTAGATAACAATCATTTGTATTTATTGTCAGTATAATTTGTGATATGAGTTATGTGGTTATTGTAAGTGTATGCAACCTGTACGGCGATATGCAATGAAGATCTAGAAAAAAAGTGAATTGTCAGCTCTGCTAGTGTCAAGATATTACAATCTGTGTCAATCGTATTTCTACAGTATTTCTATATATGCTAACCAAGACGATCACTAATTTGTCAGAATCTCTCAAATCACATAACTTTATACATTTACTTCTGATGCATATGAGGCCTTAGTCATGTAACACACAACTTGTGTGGTAGCTTATTACTAATTACTGTACATTTCAAAACTTATCCCTTAAGTGAGAAAGTCAATTTCAGTCACCATCCACAAAATTAACAATTTTAGATCAAATTATTAAAACCAACGTCATATTTTCCTTGTTTGTTCCAAAATTAAGAAAAGGAAGGAAAATTAAGGAAACAATTTGTACGCAACAGGTTAACTAATTTAATCAGTTCACAAGTCTATGTTATCAATCTTTTTTTTCCAGATATGGACGAATGTGACAAAGAAGCAGATAATAATTGTCATAAGCAACATGGTGAATGCGTCAATACTGATGGTTCATATTTATGTATATGTATCAAAGGATATACTGGAGATGGCTTCAATTGCTTTGGTAAAACATTGATACGATAAGCATTACAAGTGATACGCCAACTGGCGATGATTTAGTGACATTATTGTATAAATAGAACATTTCCATTACGATTTGATATTGGATTCTTTGAACGAGTATAGTATTTCCCAAGCCTTATAGCTGATACTTTCCATATACTCGATATTAAAGTATAGTATAATATCATGACACATATGTGAAGTGGACATTGTTCGTCCCTAATGATGAATTAATAAGTAATTATTTAAACGTTATTACGTACATCATTATGTCAGTTATGTGTTGGTATTATATTTCAGATATTAATGAGTGTGAACTACCCGATGACCATGATAACGCTGACAATTGTGATACAAATGCAGATTGCATCAATACAATGGGAAACTTTACATGTGAATGCCATACTGGTTATCACATTAATGGCACTACATGTGATGGTAAGTATTCATGACGTGCTTATTACTACTTTGTTAGAATCACGATACATTTCATCTCCCGCAAAGTTGACCCTTACAAAAAAATTCTTTCAGGATAGACTATTATGAATATCATTATGTTAACCATGCATCTCGCGTGTCATTGGAACAATCAAGTATTATTCTTGTATTAGCAATCGAATTACCATAATACCTTCATAAGACGCCCCATCTCTAATTGAAATCGCACCATTTCAGAACCAAACATTTACCATTTCTCATATGTGTAGATGCTCTTATACAAGCCACACCCCTCTATTGTATTGTATCATTTTAATAGAAGCTGCATCACCTCTTTTGCATTGTACCATTTGAATAGAAACCACTTCCGCTATGTTACATTATATCATTTTAATGGAAATTACGGATTCTAAAACATATTGTTAGTACCAGTATTTTTATTCTACCATAAACAGATGACAATGAATGTGATGCTAACGACACATGCTTGGGTATTAATGAAGCAATATGCGTCAATCTTCCTGGAACATATAGTTGTGGTTGTGCCAATGGTTACCGTGGTGATGGGATAATCTACTGTGACGACATCGATGAATGTAGGGAAACGCCAGACATATGTCACATAGATGCCATATGTAACAATACAGCAGGGTCCTATTATTGTGAATGCAAGAATGGTTTCCATGGTAATGGAACAGAATGTCAAGGTAAACACATATAAACAAATGCAAGTGTTAATTACATGCAGTTATTTCATACCACACAATCATTTTATGTATTGATATTTTGCATAGCAATACAATGCACGAATTAACCTTTTTTTAAATTTACATCTTTTTCAACGTCAAGCAACATATTTTATTTGAATTTGATTTCATTTACCGATATTATTATCATCACGGTATGCCATATTATCTTGTATGACAAAATGAAGTATCAATATCATTTGTACGTTTGATGACCGCACACAATTATAAAGTTCACATCCAACCAACAAACAAACAAATGGTTTTCAAAGATGTGCTGGTTACAGACATCATATTCAGAAAGTGCACAATAAGTTTATTAGTATCTCAACCATTCATCAGATTTTAATGAATCTTGGCACATGGGTAATCTGAGGTAATATTCTGAGAATATTAATTACCTGTTTTACATAAATTAAAACTCCCTGATATTGATGCATGCATGTAGGACAAGCTCATAAATACAACAAATCACAGATCTACAATCAATTGTTTTTGTTTTATGAACTTCAATACTGTAGATTATATTGCTTTCGCATTGTGCATCAGAGAAGAACTGCTTTTTTGTTTAATTTTTTTTATTTAATTATTCTCCATTTCTACTTAATTCATACATATAATTCATGTATTCAATACCTTCAGCACATGGGAGTTTATTTCAAGCTTTTTTTGGTTATTCGATATTATTAATCAGTTACATTTATATGAAATTGTTGTATGGTGCAAAATGATCATGTGGTGTGAAGTGGCCCTGTGGTTTGAAATGATCATGTGGTGTGAAGTGGCCATGTGGTGTGAAATGGTCATGTGGTGTGAAATGGTCATGTGGTGTCAAATGGCCATGTGGTGTGAAGTGGTCATGTGGTATGAAATGGTCATGTGGTGTGAAATGGGCATGTGGTGTGAAATTGCCATGTGGTGTGAAATGGTCATGTGATATGAAATGGCCATGTGGTGTGAAGTGGCCATGTGGTGTAAAATGGTCATGTGATATGAAATGGCCATGTGGTGTGAAGTGGCCATGTGGTGTAAAATGGTCATGTGGTGTGAAATGGCCATGTGGTTTGAAATGGCCATGTGGTGTGAAATTACCATGTGGTTTGAAATCACCATGTGGTGTGAAGTGGCCATGTGGTGTGAAATGGTCATGTGGTGTGAAGCGGTCATGTGGTGTGAAATGGCCGTGTGGTGTGAAGTGGTCATGTGGTGTGAAATGGTCATGCGGTGTGAAATGGCCATGTGGTGTGAAGTGGTCATGTGGTGTGAAGTGGTCATGTGGTGTGAAATGACCATGTGGTGTAAAATGGTCATGTGGTGTGAAATGGCCATGTGGTGTGAAATGGCTATGTGGTGTGAAATGGTCATGTGGTGTGAAGTGGTCATGTGTAAAATGGTCATGTGGTGTGAAATGGTCATGTGGTGTGAAATGGTCATGTGGTGTGAAATGGTCATGTGGTGTGAAATGGTCATGTGGTGTGAAGTGGTCATGTGGTGTGAAATGGCCATGCGGTGTGAAGTGGTCATGTGGTGTGAAATGGTCATGTGGTGTGAAATGGCCATGTGGTGTGAAGTGGTCATGTGGTGTGAAATGGCCATGCGGTGTGAAGTGGTCATGTGGTGTGAAGTGGTCATGTGGTGTGAAGTGGTCATGTGGTGTGAAATGTCCATGTGGTGTGAAGTGGTCATGTGGTGTGAAATGGCCATGCGGTGTGAAGTGGTCATGTGGTGTGAAGTGGTAATGTGGTGTGAAATGACCATGTGGTGTGAAGTGGTCATGTGGTGTGAAATGACCATGTGGTGTGAAGTGGTCATGTGGTGTGAAATGGCCATGCGGTGTAAAGTGGTCATGTGGTGTGAAGTGGCCATGTGGTGTGAAATGACCATGTGGTGTGAAGTGGTCATGTGGTGTGAAGTGGTCATGTGGTGTGAAGTGGTCATGTGGTGTGAAATGACCATGTGGTGTGAAGTGGTCATGTTGTTTGAAATTACCATGTGGCGTGAAATGGTCATGTGGTGTGAAGTGGCTATGTGGTGTGAAATGGCCATGTGGTGTGAAGTGGTCATGTGGTGTGAAATGGCCATGCGGTGTGAAGTGGTCATGTGGTGTGAAGTGGTCATGTGGTGTGAAATGACCATGTGGTGTGAAGTGGTCATGTGGTGTGAAGTGGTCATGTGGTGTGAAATGACCATGTGGTGTGAAGTGGTCATGTTGTTTGAAATTACCATGTGGCGTGAAATGGTCACGTGGTGTGAAGTGGTCATGTGGTGTGAAATGGTCATGTGGTGTGAAATGGCCATGTGGTGTGAAATGGTCATGTGATATGAAGTGGCTATGTAGAATTAAGTGGCCAATTGCAGTACGAAATAACTGTGTGATACAAAGTAAATTCGATTGGGATAAAGTGATTTTGAAACAAAGTGATTTTAATTGCTGAATATGATACAAAAGAACACAATTTTTAAGTTACTCATCTTGTAAAACTGCAGATTGTGTACATTACTTTATGTTGTGTTATCATCAGTCTTATAACAGTTGATCTTGTTGAACATTTTAGGACATAATTTCACCACAGTAGACTATATGACTAGAAACATAAATTAGATTATGTCGCTATGGAGACTAAGCAGTTGACCAATAGAAATCATGGGATTGGGATTGAAAAATTCATGCTAAGTGTTGCAGAGAAAATATGTTGGCACATTCAAAAAATAAAAATGTAAAGATGGGACAACAAGGAAATAAATAATTTTTAATTTCATAATTATAAAAATACAGTCATACCCTAACTATTGCAATTATGCACCATGGCTGTACTCACTGTCACAACCCTTTGAGCGCAAAATCTTTTTTTCTGCTAAATTTTTTTCACATTTTCTATATTTTTCAATCTTAATTTTGGAACAAACTAACATAATGTGACATTTCTTCTTAGTTTTAATAAAAAAAATTATTATTAAAATTTCTAGATGCTGCTTTAAGGGTTAAAACACAAAGTTTATCATTCGTTTCAAAACGTATCAGCACTTATTTGAACATTCAAATTTGTCTCTATATGGAGTAAACTACGTCATCAAATTTGACTCGTTTCAGGTTGTTGACGTGACATGCAAACACTTTCCTTTGTTTTCATTGGTTGCATCAAGCACTATACAATCGTGACGCAACAGAATCCTGTCTATGGGGCAATAAAACAATCACAGCACTGCTTTCATGCATATTTTGTGGCGATCTCTTTATAACATCATATTTTTACATCGTTACTATCATATATATGCTAATTTTAGAGATCTGTTTTGATGCAAACATGTTTTCTAACTATCCATATTCCCAGATGATGATGAGTGTGCCGGTAATTCACACGACTGTGCTGTGAATGCTACCTGTAAAAATACCCATGGATCTTATGGTTGCCAGTGCTTGCAGGGATTTACTGGTGATGGGAAAGATTGTGCGGATATAGATGAATGCGCACAAAACTTAGATGAGTGTGCTGAAGAGGCCAATTGTTTAAACACTATAGGATCAGTTGACTGTCAATGTTTCAAAGGATATGAAGGAAATGGCACTGTGTGTATTGGTATGTATACCCAATATTTATTGAATTCCAAATGGTGAAACTCTAGGGAAAACAAACCCCGTACAATGTAGAGAGCTAGAGTCCTCATCATGTATATTTTGTATAAGATTGCCAATGATCGGACGTCAAGTGAAGTATAGCCACAACACCGCTAAATTTAATCTTTATGATTTCAATATCGCGAAACTAATTACAGTTGCTCCTCTCATCAAAATTAGCTCAACTTTTTACAGAATGATCACTATATCCAGTTTTATTCTGTAGGGACTAAATTCGGTATTGATACTCCAAAAAAATAAAATTCACCATTAATGAAATTATGATTTATTTTATACCTCTATTTACAGATGTTGATGAATGCTTACCAGGTGCAAACAACACATGTGTTCATGTTCATGCTACATGTGACAATCTTCCTGGGACATATACTTGTGGTTGTAAAACTGGGTACGAGGGTAATGGAATGACACACTGTAAAGACACCAATGAATGTGATGAAGGTCTATACACATGTCATGCAGATACAATTTGTGTAAATACAGAAGGATCCTATGAATGTCATTGTAATGAAGGTTTTTATAAAAATGGAACACAATGTAAAGGTAAACAAAAACTTCTAATACCATTCAACAGATTTTAATGAAATTCGCTACATAGATTATCGCGACCAATACACAAATCTGTTGTTTTTGATTTAATTCCCATGCATATTAATCATTAATTTGCATATTAACGAGCCAATTTAGCTTGTCCACTAATCTCTCAACCACTCACCAGTTTCAATGAAGCTTGGTACATAGGTGCTCTGGGATAAGCTATATACATATTTAGTTTAGGGTTAAATTATGTGCTTATTAATTACCTTATTTGCATAAATTAACAAATTTATAGGTGTTCATAAAGATGCATAAGTGTAATATCTCAAGCACTGTGACGTGACATGCAACTAGTGCTATAATAAAGGGGTTTGACAAGAGATACGACTAACATACCACATAACACATACCACATACCACACATACCACATAACACATACCACATAACACATACCACATAACACATACCACATAACACATACCACATAACACATAACACATACCACATAATATCTTGATCAAGGCAGGGTTGTTGTCAAAATAAGACTTCAATGATTTGGGGTAAAATAAATATAATTTTTGATTTATTTCACTTGAAGTTGTTCTTCTAATATAGTAAATACAGTGTTCCGTATTCGTACTTCATGCCTCCAATTCCCTTAGCACACGGAAGTTTTTTCTAAGCTTTCTTTAATTTGGATTTAATGTGGTAACCTGTTATTGGCTCCTGACACAACAGACTAGTATAAATAGAAACACAAATGTGTAGCCTATATTATCCTTATTCTCCATTTTCAGAGTACTTATAACCACTCCTGAGTAATGAAACATTCAAAATAACTAATGAAAATCAGTGTTTTCCCTCATACTGCTACTCACTGTAATCAGCTACACTATTAACCCATTGAGCGCTAAAGTCAACTGTATATCAAGATATACAGCTAATGGGAAATTATAACCGTCTGTTCCAAAATTGAAGAAATTTGATAAAAGATTGTGGGGTTCACCGGATTAAAATACAAAGTTGATGGGGTTATATGTTTTACATCTAATCATTACATTGCAAGTATTCAGTAGTTGCACTGAGTTATATATCACAAATAACACGTTGATATATTCTTGACAGACACCAATGAATGTGAACAAGGACATTCATGTAATACTCCCACTGAATTATGCATCAACATAAGGGGCAGGTATGAATGTACCTGTAATATGTTTGAAGGATACTATGTAAGAAATGGAGAGTGTGTCAATAAGTATACTGTTTGCAATATTACAATTTAAAGATAATTATAGACTTTCACTGAAAACTGAATTTCTTAGTCTGTTTGATAATGAAGGATATTTACAAAATATACTTATATTGAAATATATTGTATTTACAGCAATTTACAAAATGTACTTATATTCGAATATAATGTATTTACAGCAATTTCGTGTGAGAACAATAATTGTGCAAGTAATGCTACATGTACACCTGATGGAAAAAAATATATTTATGAGTCACCAGATTTGATCGGCAGTCCTGGAAGGGTATGCACAGGTAATAGAGTAATGTATGCATTAGTGGATATTACACATTTATAACCCAATGAAAACCGGTAATCTTAGAAAGTAGATGTGAGTACTGCACTTGAGTGATTGTTTGAGTAATTTGAGTACTTGGAAAAACCATAACCAATGAAGAAGTACTAAAGTATTTTGTATAACGCGCCAGCCTTCAAAAACGTTAAGTTGTCAAGTTGCAAATAAAAGTTTGTGACAATATTTAATTATCAAAATAAATAAATATAACAAGGAAAAATATTGCTCGTAAAAACTCAGAATCTGGCATTTCTTTAAAGGGCCACAGTACTCACACACTGCACGTTCGAATTAAAATCGACTCACAGGGGACACTCAAAAAATGCAAATGTTTACACATTTTTGTAGAAAATTGCTAAACGTCCGATACACATTTTCAGGTTGGCTAGTAAAGACTAAAATTTAAATTACATGTCAGCTTGGTCACAGAATAAATCTTGTGTGCGAATATTAGATACGACGATTAACTTTGTTTAACACGCTCGAAGTTATCAAAATAATATGATGATTCGCGTCAGATCACTAATATCACCAACTCCAAAAAATATTGAAGTATCATTGTTGTAAATTTAATCCAACACACAAACCAGATCGTATGAATGTCAGATTATTTGATTTTAACAACTGTCAAGCAGTTGGACATGTTATCGGTCTAAATTAAACATCACACAAACCAGTTAACAATGCATTTTGAATCGGTTATATTGTATTGGCCAAAACACGACTAGACGCAAACATTATATGATTATAGCGTTCAGCTGTTTTAACTGATCGGCTGTGATGGTAATCCATACTGCCCTCACTAACACTAGAATAACTATTTATTCTTGTATTCAGACACAACAACATATGTTGAAGTATCAACATATATATATACTGATACAGTGGATCTAACAACAGAAGATACAACTGGAGGTGCAACAATAATTCTAGACACAACAGTGGATGTGACAACAGAAGGTGAACATGCAACAACTGGTGATATTGTGACAACTGGAGGTGAAGAGGCAACAACAGAAAGTGTCATGGAAACATCAGAAAACATTGAATTAATAACAACAGTCTTTGATACAACAATGTTTGCAAACACAGAAAGTGAGGATACAACAACAGAAAGTGTTATTGAAAGAACTGAAGGTGGGGATGCAACAAATGAAAGTGCAGAAACAACAGATGTAATTGGATTACCAACAACAGCCATAAATACACCAATGTTTGCAACAACAGAAGCTGAGGGCGCATCAACGGTAAATGTTGTGGAATCAACAGATGTAATTGAATTAACAACATTACTCATAGATAAAACAGAATTTGCAACAACAGAGAGTGCTGTGGCAACAACCGAGGATAAAGATGACATAACAGGAAGTGTTATGGAAACAACAGATGAAATTGGATTAACAACATCAGCCAGAGGTGAGACTACAACAACAGAACGTGTTATTCAAACAACTGAAGTTGAGGATGCAACAACAGAAACTGGTGGCGTATCAACTGATGCAGTTAAATTAACAACAATCATAGCGACAACCGTGTATGCGTCAACAGAAGCTGATCATGCAACAACAGAAGGCGTTAGAACAACTGAAGATGATGTTGCAACAACATCGGATTCCATTACAATAGCAACAACTCTCATAGATGCAACTGTATATGTGACAACAGAAAGTGAGGATGGCACAACAGTCATGGATACAACTGTGGGTGTGACAACAACAAGTGAATATGTAACAACAGAAGGTATTGATAGAACATCAGAAGGCGCCAAAGGCACAGCAACAGACATGGATACAACTGTTGGTGCGACAACAACAAGTGAATATGCAACAACAGAAGGTTTTGATACCACATCAGAAAGCGCTGAAGGCACAACAACAGTCAAGGATACAACTGTGGGTGCGACAACAACAAGTGAATATGCAACAACAGAAGGTTTTGTTACCACATCAGAAAGCGCTGAAGGTACAACAACAGTCATGGATACAACTGTGGGTGCGACAACAACAAGTGAATATGCAACAACAGAAGGTATTGATAGAACATCAGAAGGCGCTGAAGGCACAGCAACAGACATGGATACAACTGTTGGTGAGAAAACAACAAGTGAATATGCAACAACAGAAGGTTTTGATACCACATCAGAAGGTGCTGAAGGTACAACAACAGTCATGGATACAACCGTGGGTGCGACAACAACAAGTGAATATGCAACAACAGAAGGTTTTGATACCACATCAGAAGGTGCTGAAGGTACAACAACAGTCATGGATACAACTGTGGGTGCGACAACAACAAGTGAATATGCAACAACAGAAGGTTTGGATACCACATCAGAAGGTGCTGAAGGTACAACAACAGTCATGGATACAACTGTGGGTGCGACAACAACAAGTGAATATGCAACAACAGAAGGTCTTGATACCACATCAGAAGGTGCTGAAGGTACAAAAACAGTCATGGATACAACTGTGGGTGCGACAACAACAAGTGAATATGCAACAACAGAAGGTCTTGATACCACATCAGAAGGTGCTGAAGGTACAACAACAGTCATGGATACAACTGTGGGTGCGACAACAACAAGTGAATATGCAACAACAGAAGGTGTTGATAGAACATCAGATAGCGTTGAAGGTACAACAACAGTCATGGATACAACTGTGGGTGTGACAACTACAGTTAAAGACATAACAACTACAATAGGTCATATATTAACCACAACAATTGAAGGAACATCATCTGCTGAATCAACCACTCCTAAACATATAACAACTGCTAAACATACAACCACGGAAAGTGTTCAAACCACTTCAAAGGTCCCTGAAATTACAACAACAACAAAAACAACAACAACAACATCAAATACACAAAGCTCAGTGTCATCGACATATATATCAGGTAAGTAAAAAATTAATCAGAATATATAATAATGTCGGTGAATTGTTAAGGGAAAAACACAGTCGAGTATACCACTAGATATTGCATCATTCACTACATATATGCATGGACTACAGGAAAGTGAAAATAATGAGTGAATTGTGCAATAACTACATGTCTGCAACGATAGTTTATTCCTTTTCTATTATACCAACTTCATTATAAATTCGGATACATTCAAAAACATCTTTAAATATGAACGTTCTACTTGCTAATGTGGTTAAATGAATGGAGACCTAGAACTAGAATTAAGGGTTTAGTGCTGGGCGAAAATATGTCATGGGTTGTTCTTGAAAATCTTTGTTAATACTATGTCATCAGCAGGGGAAATGTATAATTAGCTAATCACAAGAGTACTGCAAAGTATGTACCAAGGCAGTACGATAACGCATCGACTTCCACTGCACAATGGTGGTTATGATCACCGTATTGCCTTGGTGCATACATTGCGGTATTCTCGTAACAATCTCATATTATGATACACATTATACGTGAGAAAACTGTTTTTAACTCATTCATTTAAATTTCATTAAGGCCCTTGTGACAGCGGACCATGTGAGAATGGTGGCATATGTACTGAAGACGATGGTTACGTGTGTGAATGTCCTATGTTTTATACAGGGAAAAACTGTCAGTTAGGTAATACATTTTAATTACCATTTTTATGTGTGTCGCTTAACATTTGAAGTAATGTAATATCAAGAATGTATAAACAAATTGAAGAAACCATGTAAATTGCGATGTGTAATCACACAATTTAAAAAAAAACTGCTTTTCAAGAAATCAGAATGCAAATTAGTGAGTATGTGAAAGACCATTTTTGATATTATCCTTGTTTATTTGCAAATTGGGTAATTTGTAAATTTACGTTTAACTATGTTTTATTTTCAGTGATAAAAGCTTGTAAAAGTTGGCCCTGTCTAAATGGTGCTACTTGTCGTGATCAGAGTCCAGGACATTATACCTGTGATTGCTTACCAGGATACACGGGAGATCTCTGTCAAGGTGCGTCATAGACTAAATGTTATGGTTAGATGAATTTACTAATATTATAAATGACGTAGATGTGTAGTGTTGAACAGACAGACACACATAAGTCAACAACAATATACTAGATTTGAAGAATAAAATTTATTCAACAAGAGATTATAAAATGTTATATATTTTAGTTTACAAAATGGGTAAACACGACTGGAATAAAGTTGATTGGGACATTTTCAAGTTTAGCTCTGACGAGCAGAGACGACGTGACATTCAATGTGTATATGTGTTTTACACTTGTAGTACAATTGCCCCTACTATGTCGACGTAATTGCAATTTCGGTTCATGTGAGCTGGTGGAAGGTTACCCTACATGTCACTGTTATGACGGCTATGGTAATTCTCCAAGTGGCAAATGTGTTGGTAAGTGTAACAATCTATTATGATGTACACATATTTAACTTATTGAATGTCAACTTTTGCAACATAGTCAGACATTTACAGTCTGCATTTTTCTACATAACATTCTGGTGAAAATTGACAAATCTTTTGATCAATTACTACAAACAATGTCACAGTTTGTCCTTTCGATCCAAAATTGAAACTAAATTTATCAGAATATACAGAAAATGTTAAAAAAAATATTAAATAAGTTTATGCAGGAAAAATACTAAAAGAAACAAAAGTGGTAACTGTCAAGTGTCGGTAAGATGTACCAACCTTGGTGCAAAGGAATTGTGTAATCCTTATTACATTGTATGAGTATTAATATTATTTCTTTTCAGATTTAGACATGTGTTTACAAGAGAGGAACGACTGTTCTCAGATTTGCGTTGATTTACCAGGCAGATTTCAATGTCTGTGCAGACAGGGCTATGTTTTAGAAGATGATTATATTACATGTACAGGTACATATAGTTTAACTTCATTTTCACATGTAATACCATTACTCTTTATTAATGGTTTTTATATTGATATGTTGATGACGTCATAATTAAACCAACAGATATTAATGAATGTGAAAGCAACCCATGCATCCATGGAACCTGTAAAGATGAGATTAATGGGTTTAGATGTACATGTTACCCTGGGTACACTGGAACTATTAGTTGTGACGGTACGTTATAACAAGTTATAGTTATAGATGTAATTACGTATTTATTCTAAAACTACACAACATGTCAAGCGAATTGGCGCGCTCTCTAATTATTTACTGATTTCATAATTGGATATATACAGACTTGTCAGAAAGTATTCATGCACCTTTAAATTAATCATTTCTGTAATCAAAAATAACAATTCTGGATAAAATTTCGTGTTGTCTTTAAAAAAATTAAGATTGTCACAATCATTTGGTTGATTTGTGTTTAGTTTTCATATCAAAGATGCCTAAAATGAAACATCCGAGACTGAACAAAATGTCTAAATATATTAGTCGATGTGAAAACATCGTCTGGAAGTAGCACGCAGTACATGTTTCCTTTCATTTAACATGGTATTTACAATGCCGTTTATTCAGTGTTATTTACTAGTAGAATATATAGCTGTTGGGCACCGAGATAGAGACAGCTGCTGATGTAGATATAGTTTCACTAATAATCTCATACATTGCTAGACGGTAACACATAGTGTATGTGTTGATATAAATTGTTACATTTACAGAAAGAAAAGAATGTGAAAGTTATCCCTGTTACTATGGTGACTGTACTGACTTAGTGAATGCCTACCAATGCACGTGCTGGCCCGGTTTTGAATCTGCAGAAGAGAACTGTTTAAGAGGTATGATTTCATTCTCTATTTAATAGACTGGCGTCATGTACACAATGGAGAAATCTTCCTAATAGATTATCACTTGTAACATCAAAGGTAACAGTCTTCGTTACTGTTCCCATGTGACATACAGGTCATCGAACTGTTGTGTCATATGCTTACATTTTTGCGAATGTCAGTATGCGGACGTTAGCTTTCCGGTCAGTCCGCAAACTGTCATTAACAGGGACGCATTTATATATATTTAGCGCACGGCTTGACCTCTTGACTAATCAGAATCCAGGATTTGCAGTGAATTATAATTTGTAATTTACTATTTGGCAGACTAAATAATCATACAATTAGCATAGAAAAATACACGAAATTCTACAACTCTCTAACAAGAACATTTATTTCCAAAATGATAGACATGACAGTTAAAAACAAACTGTCCCAAACTCTCTACAGAACTGGATTAAACTCTGATTTGATTGTCTTAGGAGAACTTGACTTAATGTCTCAGGTTTGAAGTCATAGAAATTATTGCAGAATAAATATTATTTAACATTTTAAATGCTTCAAACGAAATTTAATGTTAATGATATTTTGTTTTGAATCACAAGAAATTGACGAGTGTGAAAGTAGTCCGTGTGTCGAAGGTCAAGGTGTATGTATTGACCGGATAAACAGATATGAATGTAGATGTCGACCGGGATGGACTGGAATAAACTGCCAGACAGGTAAGATAAGCTGTCATCAGATTAAACTGGCTTTGTTGATGAACCTATTCAGCGCAGGTGATACTGACAATACTAATTTCCAACTTGATCATTTCACAATGCTACTGTGAAAAAATAATATAGAAATTAAACACGGGGTGTTGAGAACAATGTAATGTAGCATCATGTAGTATTGATCATATTTTAAGCGGTATTTCATAACATATTTACCAAACCAGCCAGTATGCCAGGCTGGGTTGGGAAAAAAGCGGTTCAATTTTGAGGAAATTTCTCACATAATCTTTGTTCTCCGATCTTTAATCTTATCTACCACACCGTAATCAGGCCACGGCGTGTAACCATGGAAATTGTAGAGCACGCCCATTGAATAATTAAAACTTTGGTTTCCAACATGTGTTTCATAAATACATTCCTGTTAATGCAACTGAACTTATTATTGACAACAACATCTTTGGGACCAAATATACAGTATGTACCCAGGCCCAGACAGAATCATGATCCTTAGAAACCTCCTCTCCCGAGTACAAACTAATAGTTTCCCTAAAAATTTGTGTCACGGCGCCAAGCCGTATTCGGCCTGTGTTGACGCGTGAAACTGGTCTTCTCGCTTTTCTGTAAAATGTAATAATGGACGTAAATTGTAATTTTAATCATTCATTCAAAAACGTTTGTTTTTACGTGTTTACATATTATGTTTTGTATATTTAAAATGTTTCTTTATTCATAAGTATTATTATGTTGGTCCCGTGAGTATGTGTTCACAAGATTTCACAAAATCAATCACACAAAAAAAGAACTTTCGGTTGAGTTGTCCAACTGGGATAATAACAACATGTGTTACCTTTCTGTTTATGCAATGAATTATGATCTCATGTGATGAATATTTAAACTTTCAGACATTGATGAATGTGACAAGGGTTTGGATAATTGTCATATCTATGCTAATTGTACAAATACTGTGGGAAGTTTTACTTGTCAATGTCATGATGGATATTATAAAGATGGTAATGAATGTAAAGGTAAGAAAATTTACTGTCTAGAATTCACGTTAACATGTTACATTTGTATGTATTAGTGTTGGGATTTTTTGGCACATTTGTACATCACAGTGTTCATTCCGTATGGCAACATCTGCTTTTTGTGTATGGCAACATTTACTTTTTGTGGATGGCAACATCTGCTTTTTGTGTATGGCAACATTTACTTTTTGTGGATGGCAACATCTGCTTTTTGTGGGTGGCAATAAATGATTGACAATATCTGCTTGTTGCGTGTGGTGATATCTGCTGTTTGTGTCTGGCGATACTTGCTTACTGTGTATGGCAATATATGCTTACTGTGTATAACAATATTTGCTTATTGTGCGTAGCGACATCTGCTTATTGTGTGTGTGATATCTGCTTATTATGCATGGCGATATATGCTTATTTATGTATAGCGATATCTGCTTATTATGCATGGCGATATCTGCTTTTTGTGTATGCGATATTTGCTTATTGTGTGTGCGATATTTGCTTATTGTGTATGTGATATCTGCTTAATTATGTATGGCGATATATGCTTATTTATGTATAGCGATATCTGCTTATTATGCATGGCGATAGATGCTTATTTATGTATAGCGATATCTGCTTATTGTGCATGGCGATATCTGCTTATTGTGTATGCGATATTTGCTTATTGTTTATGCGATATTTGCTTATTGTGTATGCGATATCTGCTTAATTATGTATGGCGATATCTGCTTATTGTGCGTGGCAATATATGCTTATTTTGTATGCGATATTTACTTATCGTGCGTAGCAATATTTGCTTATTGTGTATGTGATATCTGCTTATTGTGCATGGCGATATATGCTCACTGTGTATGGCTATATTTGCTTATTGTGTATTACGATATTTGCTTGTGTGTTGTAACATCTTTTTATTGTATACGCCTATGATGTTATTGATACAAAATGTTTCCTGCATTAATGAATGCGTACGATAGATTTCAGTAGTCTAACCGCACAACTTTACGGTGCAATATTAACATTGAATAACACACCTTAGCAGGAAAAGATGTCGATAACTTGAATGATACTATGAAGTTATTACGGAAATAACTATGCACGAAGACAATACGATGGAGATCTATGCGCGGCGTACTGTCTGAGCGCATACTTTGAGGTATTCTTGTAATAACCTTATTATTATACATGTTTTCCTTCCAAGCATACATCATAGAAATGCCAAAATTCCCAATGTTTAGAACAGAATCAGCGAACTTCTTTGTGTGGAGTCCGATCAAATCCTGGTGGCAGCCATGTTTGTTTTTATTATTAGAGGACGCTTACGCGCGTATTTTTTTATTTGGAATTCGCATTTCCTAATATGGTAGGATGAAAATACCCCGTAAAATACCACAAAATTACGGCACGTTGTAACTTATGGCGTTACGGTGACAGATGTATAATAATATATATTAATATTAGTAGTTATCTACTTATAAATTTATTATGTTATTATGAGTAATTGCTTACATGAATTATGTTTTCATTTGTCCAGATATAAACGAATGTGATGAGGAACCTTGCAGCCATACCTGTACTAACCTATCCCCTAGAGAGAACAGTTACACTAAAGGATTCCGGTGTTCATGTCCAATAGGATGGCGATTACAAACTAATTATGTAAACTGTACAGGTAGGTTTTTATTATTAGTAAATGTATGTGATGTAAAACGCTTAATGGTATATGTCAAAGGTCAATTAAGTGCATTCAAGATTGCACGATACTTTTTATGTGGCCAAATATGGCATCTCAATTGTGGAATAAGTGAAGATGTTCCACATTATTGATGTTTGTAATACGTATAGAAAATACATTTGATTTTATATCTGTGTTAATTTATTCCAGAGCACCTCTACCACAAGTAATTCTTTGAGATACCAAAAATTGGCTAATAATAATTATAAACTAATAATGTTTTTCATTATTAAACTACATATCTGTGGATTACCTCCAGAGAACCAATTTTCAATGAAGTGTGATGATTATGCGCATTGTGCAAATTGGGCAATTGGTATGCTCAAATTTCGATCCAAAAATAATGCATTGTTCCCAGGACTTATATACCAAGTCTTATTAAAGAAAAATATTCATAATGCAAATTAATCAATTATTATGAATAGATTTCAACCCAAGCTATAATTAGATATGTTTATTGTTTTAGAGCACATATGTACCCAGTTTCATTGTAATGTGATGATTAATTGTTCGAAAAAATACAAAAAGTCGAAAATTATGCAAATTAGGTAATTATTATGGATGTATATATAAACCCAAAACTAATTAGTTGAATTGTCTTAGTGTATTTACTTATCAATGTTCATTGACAAATTATGATAAGTACTTCATATATTTATGGAAAATCTAATCAAGTAATTAATATGCACACATTTAATGTAAAACTAATAAGGTATGTACAATTTCACAAACCATCAATGTACACGTTTTATTGAAACCGAGGTGTCCATTGTCCTAGATCACCCAGTAGCAAGTTTAATTGAAACATGATGAATAGCTCTTGACATATCAGTAGAAAAGCCAAAAATTTCTATGCAAAGTAGATGATCAATATGCACAGATTTTTATTCAAAACTAATCAGCTCATTCATTAAAATGCAATGATTAGTACTTGAAATATTAGTGTAAAAGTCAAATGTTTACTAATTATGCATAATCAGGTAATCAATATGCAAAACGAATAATGTCTGTGCATTATCCTAGAGCATCTATAAATCAAGTTTCATCAAAATCCAATGAGTGGTTCATTGGGAAGTTACGAACATCGCCTTACATAGATGACCACGCCCATATTTTAGAAACCTGTTTTGCCAACCCACGCCCAAATTGTAACTCTATGTTCAATTAACAGTTAACCAAACTTCGAGTTATGGGCAACATAGATTTTTTGTTTTGTTTAACGTTAAAATGTCGTAACTAAAACTTCAACTTCAAACCGAACTTCAAGTTCCATACAGACCACGGTTAGTAACCGTGATACAGATACATTAACTACAAAGACTTCATTGTGTACTTCGCACAGGGGAACCAAACATGTTTAAACTATAAATAGAATTATATCACTAAAATAATAACACGAGTAGCAACTACGGAATGAGACCATTAATAATTACAGGACTACACAATAAGGTGGCAGGTAAATTAAATAAATTAATTAATTGTTAATTTCATGTAGTTTGTTAGCTCCGATGCTATGGCATATGTACTAGTTAGATTATGGTCACATGACGGTTATAACATGTAAACCACAAATGCGAAGCGTGAGTGGTTTGTGTTCCTGACTGTTACATGATTTAAAGCGGGGGAGTCGTCACTTGATCAACATACAAGTTCTCCCAATCGTAGTTTTCCATGTAATGTACACCTGATATGCCAAAAATGTTGCTGGACGATTTGAACCGGATAAAAATAGCAGACGAAAATGTGTTTTCAAAATAAAAATAGTTCGATAGCCAATGGAAAATCATGTTCATTTGCATATAGATGATATGCAAAATAGTTTTAGTCAAAATAAGTGACTGCCTAAAAGTACCATTACTGTTGTTCAAATTTCATTTCACTCGGCAAGTATATTCATGTACCCCAAGGGGAAAATATCGTACTTCTAAAAATTGTTTATTTCTGCTATGTTTCGAAAAACGGTACTCCTGAAGGGACTACTTTGTTTGCTCTCAGACCTCATTTGCATATGGGTTGTGGAAATAATGATTTTGATTTTACGGACGAATCAAATTAAGCTGCAATACATATGTAATAATATTTATTATGTCATGTTCAGGTTATGGCATGTAACCAATGAATACACCCATTAACCAATTCAATACTTCCTTGGTACAGATGTGCAGTTGGTATAATGTTGGCCCTGTGAATATGTGTTCATGATATTTTTCAAAATCCAATTCACAAACTAGACCTTCAAGTCGTATCAACTGGGATAATAAAAACATGTTTATGAAATAAAATTTAATAAATTATAAACTCATGTGATAAAATATTTCAACTTTCAGACATTGATGAATGTGACGAAGGTTTGGATAATTGCCATATCTATGCTAATTGTACAAATACTGTGGGAAGTTTTACTTGTCAATGTCATGATGGATATTATAAAGATGGTAATGAATGTAAAGGTAAGAACATTTACTGTCTAGAACTCACGTCAACATGTTACATTTGTATGTATTAGTGTTGGGATTTGTTTGCACATTTTGACAGTGACATAAACAGTACGAGATCATTGTGGCGATATATGTTTATTGTGTACGGCGATATCTGTTTATTATGTACGGCGATATCTGTTTATTGTGTACGGCGATATATGTTTATTGTGTACGGCGATATCTGTTTATTATGTACGGCGATATCTGTTTATTGTGTACGGCGATATCTGTTTATTGTGTACGGCGATATATGTTTATTGTGTACGGCTATATCTGCTTATTTTGTACGGTGATATCTGCTCATTGTGTACGACGATATCTGTTTATTGTATGCGGCGATATCTGTTTATTGTGTACGGCGATGTCTGTTTATTGTGTACGGCGATATCTGTTTATTGTGTTAGGCCATATCTGTTTATTATGTACGGCGATATCTGCTTATTGTGTACGGCGATATCTGTTTATTGTGTACGGCGATATCTGCTTATTGTGTACGGTGATATCTGCTTATGGTGTACGGCGATATCTGTTTATTGTGTACGGCGATATCTGTTTATTGTGTACGGCTATATCTGCTTATTTTGTACGGTGATATCTGCTCAATGTGTACGGCGATATCTGTTTATTGTATGCGGCGATATCTGTTTATTGTGTACGGCGATGTCTGTTTATTGTGTACGGCAATATCTGTTTATTGTGTTAGGCCATATCTGTTTATTGTGTACGGCGATATCTGTTTATTGTGTTAGGCGATATATGTTTATTGTGTACGGCGATATCTGTTTATTGTGTACGGCGATATCTGTTTATTGTGTACGGCGATATCTGTTTATTGTGTTAGGCGATATCTGTTTATTGTGTTAGGCGATATCTGTTTATTGTGTACGGCGATATCTGTTTATTGTGTACGGCGATATCTGTTTATTGTGTAAGGCGATATCTGTTTATTGTGTACGGCGATATTTGTTTATTGTGTGCGATGATATCTGATTATTTTGTACGGCGATATCTGTTTATTGTGTAAGGCGATATCTGTTTATTGTGTAAGGCGATATCTGTTTATTGTGTAAGGCGATATCTGTTTATTGTGTAAGGCGATATCTGTTTATTGTGTAAGGCGATATCTGTTTATTGTGTAAGGCGATATCTGTTTATTGTGTAAGGCGATATCTGTTTATTGTGTAAGGCGATATCTGTTTAATTTGTACGATGATATCGAGACTTTATGTTCAGTCTACATCGCGACGCCTACGTAATATGTATCGCAATATCTGCAGATTGTGTGCAGTGGTATCTTCTTAGTAGGGCCATTAGTACGTAGGGAAATGTCTCTTGTTTTTTTATTAAAGGGTCGATGGTCGTCGCGCTACGCATGTGCGACATTTGTGTTGATAAACAATGATTTTCCCACAATCCAATGCGCTCTTTCAACATAAAAACCCAAGTATAAGGGTTGACTTGGGTGCAACTTGCATTAATTACCGCCGGTGACTCCTTCAAAACCTTCAGTCACCTAAAAACATAATTAAAGCATGGTAACGCCTCAGTTTGTACTCGTTGATTTGCGCAACTGTCAAAGTGGCCATCTTTGTTTATATGAGAACCATATATCTCTCGCATGCGTGGGGCGACGACTACCGCCCTTTAAATAAGGTTTTTAATCTAACATACTGAGAAAGTTTTATACGAAAACATTTCCCTAATATTCATGCTATCTAGATGTATTTGTTAAATATTTTCTTTCAGCTACAGTAATTTTGCTCTTTTTTTCAGAAATTATACTGTTTGCTTACGGTCCAGTAGAAGGAGATGAAGAGTTGACTATAACCTATGACAAATCAGTATCTTCTGAATTTGATAAAGTGTCGGAGACAATAGAGTATAAAACAGGATTCCCGTTTTGGGGTGATTTCTACTATAAATCATATGTAAGTAATTGATTTAAAAGTTAACCATATTTTCAAAATCAACAATACTAACACAATTTAGCTAAATTTGTCCGTTGGTGTTTCTTAGCAGCTCGTGAATGAATTTGGAACGTTGCTAATGACGACCAAGTGAATATTTTCTGGAGTCTAATATTTTGTTTTTTCAATTGATGAATTAGCGGTAAGAAGTCACAGTATAGATTTCAGCTGTGATTTTCGAAATTATATCTGTAGTGGCGACATTTAGAATTTTGAAATGAACGTCGAAACTAAAAATCCTATTTTTATTTTGAAACGTTTCATTTTATTGACTCGCTATGGGATCTTTTCAGGTATTTGCATATTTTCCATCGACGACGAGTCCAATAATATAAGGTTATTACGAAGATACGTCAAAATATGCACGAAGACAGTACAGCGACAGTATCGACCGACGCGCCGCGTAGGTCGATGCGACAGCGTACTGTCCGAGATACTTCAGCATCAGTCGCTTGTTGTAACAACAAACTTGCATCGCGCAAAGCTTGACATGCTTCCCCAATTTTGTCACTTTTGCCGAAGGAGACAACACAATACCTGACGCAGACGACATTTTCCCAGCCACGTATGTCTATAATACCACCTAACCTATCTAATATAACGGCTTCGACTTGTTTTGTGAATTCGCTATAAATAATTGTCAGCAGAAAAAATAAAGCTTATGTTTACGCTGTTTTAGTACCCTGGGATATAAATACAAGATATATTTATGCCACAAACGCGTAGTTTCAAACCAAGGACAACTAATCGCATGTACTCGCGCCTACAATAAACTAGGGAGTTTGTTCATCATGCAAAAATTATCATAATTAGACAGATACACGTGTCAAATAATGCTAACATAATGCTAACATAATGATGAAATAAAGAAAAAATGACAAAATAATGATAAAATAACCAAAAAATAAAAATTCTAACAAAAAGAATGTGAACATAATGGTAAATGCTAATAGAAATGTTTTTGGCACTGGTCTCATCCCATAACATTATCCACATCGAATTTCTTTAATCAATAATAATCGTTACTACAGAATAAATTCAAAAACAATATAGTCATGATTTCTTAATGATCATTTAGTTCACAGACAATGGTTTGTTGGTATTTTTGAATGAGAATGGTGTCAAATATGCATACCCTAACCCGTTCGTAGACGGATTCAACTCTACGCAAACAACTCCTATGGTAGCAGTGTTTTGGGATGATGTTGACATCAGTGACCCATCTGTTGGCAATGTATATTATCAGGTAAAATATCTGTGTTATCCAAGACATTTAAATTGAAAACTATACTACATGTTCACAAACGACTTGCAATATATGAGTATCCAGAAATATGTGTATTTCATAACATTTTGAATGACTAATTTCTAGTCGATTGTGACCCCTTGAACACCCCCCCCAAAAAAAAACATAATTAATGTCTCTTATTTTTACAACTACAGATTTATAAAAAAGAAAATGGTTCTTTTATAAGTAACCGACACCGAGCAATGTTTAATGCTGTCAATAAGCGTATACATAATGCAAAAGGAACGTACAACAAACCCTATTATTACGATTATAATTTTGAAAATTTTGAGGCTGAATGGATTCTTCTTGTTACTTGGGAAGCGGTGGCTGCAGTTCCTTCTGCGTACACTAAAGGCACGGTAGGTACATTGAATATGTATCAATACTAGCAAGTATTCTTGTGTCACCTAAACACTATTTCTATAAATTATACACATATTAATAACTTAACCTTATCAGCCTAGTCAGGTGCTGTTCTATGACTAAAATGTAGCTTTAAAAAACCACGCGTCGACAAAGTTGCGTAACAAAACACGATTCACAGTCTTACCGTCTCACCCGTTAACAGCGATGACTGCAATTTTTAGTCCACTTTCGGACGAAGTCCTAAAATTGGGACTATTAATTTGGGTTCGTTCCGTCCGTTCGTTTGTCCATCCGTACGCACGTACGTCCGGAGGTATATCTCGGACACCCATTGACGGATTTCATTCAAACTTTACATGAAGACAATACATATGCGCGTCAAGTTACTTTATGATCGGAGACAAATGGCCGACTGGCGGTCATTTTGGATGTGGTATTTGCTATTTCTGATACCTAAACGTGTCCGCAGCAGTTTCTCGGAGATGACTGGTTTGATTTGGATCAAAGTTGGTATGATGATCATACATATTGGGTTGTAGGTGCACGTCATTTTTTTAAACAATGACTTTGTCACAGATCCGAGGATTGGCTAAGCACGCGGGAGCACACAATGAATGGTGATGACAAAGTGCATATGGTTAACTAAGCTATTTTATTCTCTAGACCTCATCAACAGATATTCATACTCAGAAATTAACATGAAATTAACATGAAACTAGTGCACAAGAACTTATCACTAATAAATCACGTTAATCGACAAATCAACGACTTCAATCTATTATCCATTTATGCGAAATGCAACAATATGCTTAATACATAGTTACGTAAAACTAAATTGAGCCATACAAGGCATTCGGGTCAGGGAATTAAGGCAAAGCAAAACTGTGATAAAGTTTACAGTATCAGTGTCCTATTGTAGTCCTGCAGTGTTCTGTTACGCTTCTCAAATCTTGGCATCGACGATACTTCAGCTACCATCCACATCAAGTCCATAGAGCTTCTAACACTGCCTGTGCCACCAGTAACCGATCCGGGTAGATATAATAGAAACCATTCACCACCACCAGTTGCCAATATTAACGTACGTCAACACGACCACAATACATCAGTTCCCAATCACCAAGCCAATGTTGATATGCCGTCACTCCTCCCTGTTCCACTCAGCAAAGGGCAGAACCACTGAAACCAACAACTCGCCCTGTCTGTACACAGGTATAAACGTAAGGCTGGTTGACTATTAGTCTGGTTCTGCAGCATGAGCAAAGTGACGAAGAGCCTGAAATGCCCTTACAAACTGCTGCTAGGCAGAGCTGAATACAGTGCTCACACTTTGACGGCTCGTGGTGTATTGACTTGCCACGTCCACCACACAACTCGCATGAATTTACATAACAAAGCCACCTGCAAGACGCATGCAACCTTACATTCCCATTCATACGCAAATATCCACATCATACGCTGTACAAAGCAAATGCAACACTTGGCTTGGTTAAGCTCGACCAAGGGTCGGGCCAATTTTATTTATAGATTTAGCTCGCATTTACATAGCAGAAAACTAGGCTGATTTTCCTACAACAGACTTGTTATATACAGGATGACGCCCAGGGGTCACTCTGTATGCCGATACTACCCCGTGTACGTTCTAAATTTAGCAGGGTTGCTGTGTCCGCTGTAGGCCCCCTCTTGCAACAACCACTCTCATACACCGCCCTAGGCCCCGAATTGGCGGACCCATAAAACAATGAATGACACCAACATGAGTTGCATCCACATCAACCATAAGTATCTTGTTTGAGTTGATCACACTCCACTTGAGTGCAATAAAAGGGCAGAGAATGCGCGCAAAAAGGGGAAAGATGTTCTCAACGTATGTCTGCAATAGTGGGTGTTTTTTTCTTCAATATGTCTGCTCTAGGGGGTACTAAATTTACATTGCGTCCGCAATAGGGGATATGGTTTGCCAGTGTGCTGCCAGCCCTAGGGGCCTACTATTGCACAGATGCAAAAGAACATTTTAACTACAAACTGATTCAGCAATTACAACTCAGGACTTTTTTTATCTAATCAGGACATTTTTTATCTAATCCTGAATAATTATTATTTTTTCTAGACAAATACTTTTCAAGGAGCCTTTGTCACTGACGGCATATATAGTTTTGTTTTGTGTAATTACAAAGAGGGGTCAATGTCATGGAACTATCATGTCAGGGACAGCAACAATGCTATTATGGGATACAACGGTGGTAAAGGATACTACGGGTATATTGTCAACGAACAGAAAATAAGGCTGCCTACATTGAAGCAAAGGTACCGTCCAGACTTAGAAATAGGTAATACTGGTTTCCGTGGACGATGGATATACAGAGTAGAAAATAACCACAAGTATACCATAAACTACAAGAAGAGATGTCTTGACTGGTATAACACACAACCAGAACCATACACGTGGAATTGGGGTTTGGGTACGTGCCCGTGTGGATTTTCTCAGGGTCGACAGGATAATTCATTCTCTAATGGAAATGATGGTAATGATGAAGTTGCCGACAACTACGATGGTGATGAGTTGGATACTAATCTACTACGAACAATCAATAGTAGACAAGGTGTGCCTAATTTGAATTGATTACGTTATACATTACATTGGCATTCACACTTTATTTGCAGGCAACAAAGGACCTGTAGTGCAGAACAACATTCATTGAGTATTGTGGTTAATTATAAAATTAGTTGGTATGGCAACAGACCTCGAACAATTTGATCCGGTATGCACTGAAGGTCAAGGTGTATAATCAAATCCAGGATAATCTTCAGTGAAATCACTCAAGGCCACTTAACAAAATTTGGTACTAATTTTTAAATTTGATTTTCAGAATTCTGTGAATTATATTACCATAAAATTTACAAAATCAAAAGCCTGTTTGATGCTTTCATGGGTGAGTGGGAGTCTTCTGCGAAGTAAGATTATCACATGCCCTGATAACACTACTTGAACATTGAACATTGGCAAGACATACTATGTGTTTATAACCTTCACACTGCTATGATTATTGAATATATATAATTATATAAACATTCAATAATGTTGAATTTAATCATGTTCAATCATAATAATTTTGTAATAAAAAAGTAAGTTGTTGACAGAACGTTGGGTGGTATAATAAATACAAATCGGATATGCTGGTATGAAAACCCAATAACAATTATGTATGTATTCTAATTTATTTAACTCCAGGTCGTAGCTTCACCATTCAGACATCGTTTCCTAATCCTTACGGAGCCGGACAAAGATGCTCGTATCGTTCAGATCACACACTTGTGTATGGTTACGACCAGTCTATATGGAGAAGCAGCTTCATGGAGCGTCATCAGTTTTTTGGACGCATTGGTGGTGGATGGTGGTGGTGGTGGTTCTTCGATTGGAGGAGATATATTCTATGGATTTGTAAGTATACAATGATTTTGTGTATGACTCTGTAGTCTAATAATGACTAGAATTGGAAAAGGCTTTAATCGAAATTACTGTACATAGTCTTCACTTGTGTTTCTGTTTTATGCTAGATGATGATATCTACCCTCGCTACTATTGTTGTGCACTATCACGTGACCCGTATTTCTGTGATTTGTACGCTGAGAAGCGCCCTCCCGGTGATTGCGGCGGCTACATTCCTCCAATATGGGGTAAGTTTTTTAGTTATTGTACAAAAGTTTACATGGCAAGAAGACACCATAAAATAACATGTTAGCATCAGGTAATAATACTCTGAGATTTATACGAGGATACCGCAAAGTATGCACAAAGACAGTACAGCAGGAGTATTGTCGTACACATATTATCTTTGTGCATACTTTGCGGTATCCTCATTATATCCTTATTATTATTATACATTTTTGTGAACCAACCACTTGATGTAGGAAGCCCAGATCGGAGCAAAATGATGAAAAGTATTAGAACGTTTTTGCCATGATCTTCGTTTTCAAACGCATCCACCGTCTTGGAAATATCGCAAAATCGTTCCATATTTGATATAGCCATTTTCTAATATGGTAGTATGCCGATACAGTGCGATACTACACAACTGCGGAACGCTGCGGCAGTACATTGACAGATGTATAATATTATACCGGTCGGAAATATTTTGCATTTTCTAAACACTTTCGGCAGAATACCAACATATATTAGTATATTTGTTTTTTCCAGAAGCAAACTATTTACTCTAATGTTTGTTTTTAGGATGGATGATTGGAGATCCTCATCTTACGACTCTAGATGGCGTTTCATACACGTTCAATGGTTTTGGGGAATATACATTGGCTACAGTTGATAATGGTTTCTTCAGACTTCAGGGTAGGACAGCTAAAGCCTTGGACGAGGATGGAAATCCTGTAGATCATGCTACAGTTTTCATAGCATTCGCTGCCAAAGAATCCTCTTCATCCACGGTAAGTGTTAAATCCCTAAAATTGCAGGAACACTGTGTTTATACTTAGAAGAACATACCGGTAAATAAACATAAATGAAAAAGCATGTGCACAATATTTCTTTATTCAGTTTTAATACTGTGAATTTCATGAAGGGTTTAATTTGTTTCAAATGGAATATATTTATGAATGTTTTATAAATATTGAATGACTGTTTTTGGCAATAACTAGACCAATCACAATGCCTTTAGAGTAGAGTCAATCCAGCTAATGGCTGATGGAAACTCACAAAGATTCATGGGTAATGGGAGTTACCAAATAGCTTAGATAGTCAATGAAAGTGTCTTCTGTTGATTTAGATGGAGCACGAGGATATTTTGTAAATATTTTATAAATTACTATCGAAAGTCGTCCATGCCTTATGAAATTTACTGTATGATACAACCCACAGTAATTGATCAATACAATTTATTTGATATGCCAGGTCCAAGTAGAAACAAATGAAGACGGGACTGAGTATATCGTGAAGATTGATGGCATAACATTCGACAAATCGTTACTTAGTGAATGTGAGTAAAACGTTTGTATAGAACTAATTCCTTCCTTCATGACGCCATTTTTCCTAACATAATGTGATCTTTTTAATCTATGTACATTTAATTTTATTACTGATTAATGCTACAATAAAGCTAATAATGCATAACTTGTCACATAGACCCATATGGAGTGAATATGACGGATGTAGTAATATCTTCAAAGCCGCCAACACCCACCGCAAGCACTAATGAGAAGAACCGTCTGGTGGCATCCTTCTCATCCGGCATATCTATATCTATTGGCTTAGCCGAAGGAATGTTAGATGTTATATTTTCAGCTCCTCCAGAAAAATTCCTTGGAAAAGTGCATGGACTATTAGGTATGCACAACCATTGTTATATCTCTATTCATGTTTACACATTAGTAAAATTCAGCAATCCATGAACTAATTTGTTGATTCCCTGGCAAGTATTAACTTGTGTAACATATGTATGTGTTATATTGCCCTTGACATTACATTATGTAAAATACCAACACAATAAAGTTATGTTTGTTACCAAGGTTACTGGGATGATGATCCTAGCAATGATTTTGTTCTTCCCGATGGTTCCAGTTTGAATCCAACAAAGGAAGATGGAAACTTCACTGACAGAGACTATTTCCGATTCGGACAGAAATGTAAGTTAGATTTACTGATAAAATTTCAAATTTAATTTATTTTAGGTCAATTTAATTTTATTTATTTATTTATTTATTTATTTATTTATTTATTTATTTATTTATTTATTTATTTATTTATTTATTTATTTATTTATTTATTTATTTATTTATTTATTTATTTATTTATTTATTTATTTTATTCATTCATTCATTCATTCCAGGGAATGTATCTTCGGCAGAAGAGTCTCTATTTACATATGCGAGTGGTACATCCTGGGAAGATTACCAACATTTAGATTTCATGCCTAAATTCCTGGATGAACTAATTGAACAATATGAAACCTCGACTGACCCTGCTGATATAGATTTCATACAGCAAGCACGAACTAACTGTGGGGATAACCAAGAATGCCTTTTTGACACGTTAGCAACTGGAAGAGAAGATATTGGTATTCTTACTAAAAACACAACTACACAGATAGGCAGTCAAGTCAGTGATTTAGGTAAGTACTATTGGTATAAGTTACAAGTTCAGAAAACACTGAACCTTGCATATCACACTCAATCAAATATTCTTCATGTCATCTTTTTAAAAAAAATAAAAATTAAAAAAAGAAAGAAAAATTATAAAAAAAAATATTGTTTATGTGAATTTACCAACAATCTTCATAACTAAATATGTGATACGATATGTGAGTTCAGACAGTTGCCAGATGACATCTATCATGTCTGAATGTTCTAGTTTTATCCAAATCAAAATGTGCTAGATCTAGCTAGATCCCCAGTGTCATGTCATACGATTCTATTAAGTGTCACTCAGGAGTATACTGTATTGAGTTAAACCCATATGTAATAGATTAGAATTGATGAATAGGGTCAATACAAATATAGGAAATCAAACCTTCATAATAATGGAATCAGATTTCATAATAATTGAAAAAGGTTTGATAATAAGTGACATATTTTGTAATAATCCTAACAGGGTCGGTAATAATCAGAACAGGTTTGGTATTAATTAAGTAAAATGAATAATCACAATTTCAAACAATGAACAATCCGGTTGCAATGTAACTTCACCCTACATAATTTTGTGTTTCGAAAGTATACTGTAAATTTACATGTAATGTATACACTGATATTGTATAACTAATAAATTAATCAATTTCTCAACAGCAAACTTCCCACCAAATATCACGGGTGAAGGTCTAATAGAAGCAGAAGTTGGTAAACAAATCATAGTGGAGCTCAATGCAACAGATCCCAATGGTGATGACGTTGTCTATGACTTATTAGAAACCATACCCGGTGGTCAAATCTACCAAAGTGAGTTGCGCCTTTTATAAGTTATCATATTCCAAGCACTAAAGGTGGTGTTTATACGATCATGGCTTATATCACTTCATGTTCTTTCCAAAAGTATGGTGCAAGTATCTGCAAATTCTCTCTAATGTTCTTATAAATATTAAAGCGGGGGAGTCGTCACCCGAGAACGCGTCAGATGACCATAGCGTGCTCTTGTTTACAAACAAGCGTCTGCCCATGAGCCTTAGCGTTTTTAGCGTGTGTTGTTATCGTCGCATGCGACTCAATTCCCACGCGTGCGCAGGTGACGACCCTCCCGCTTTGAGTTAATGTTGAACCAGGTAACCCTAATTTTTGAAGACAGTCGTACCTTACAATCAGAATCAGAATTGTATTACTATGAAAGGTTACACTGTTTGTTAGTCCCCGTTCGGACGTAGTCCGAAAACGGGGACTTATGTTTTGCCCTGTGTGCGTGAGTGCGTGCGTGCATGCGTCCGTGATCACCTGTATCTCGAACATGCATGGACCGATTAAGTTCAAACTTCACTCATACATCACACATTATATGGGACATATGCACATGCATTTTTTTCATGATCCGATTAACGATAGCTGAATCACACATGTTCACCATTCCGGACCCGGATCTCAGTTATGCATGGACGGATTTCGTTCAAATTTGGTACATACATTAAACATAATAGGACCTTGATGCACGTCATTTTTTTTTTTTGATTGGGTTTGAAATGGCCGACTGGCGGCCATTTTGTTTTAAAGAATTCAGTTCTGGATCCGTATCCAAGACATGTCTGGATTGATCAAGTTCAAACTTCACACACACATGGTACATCATGTCACAAATAGATATGTGCATTTGTTTCATGGTCCGCTTAACAATAGCTGAATGATGGCCATTTTAAGGCCGAAAATGCATCAAAATCACGTATTTTCACAATTCCGGAACCGGATCTCAGTCATGCATGGATGGATTTTGTTCAGATTTAGTACAATGTCTTGTACATATGCAGGTGCATTTCGGTCATGATCTGCTTTGAATGTATATGTCACTCAAATATGAACGGAACGGGGACGTGTCATTGACAATGACTTGTTTATTTCAATGTAGATGGAAGTTTTGTCTGGACGCCAGAGAATACTGTCAAGGTGAATTTATCATTCATTGCATCAGATGGATCAGCAAGTTCAGCTTTAAATCCTATAGTTAAACTATGTGAATGTAAAAATAATGGCACGTGTAATTATAATACAACAGTTCAAGGTTCTGATATTAATAATGACAAGTTTGCGGTAAGTTGTTTTTTATTAATGCGAACAAATGCAGTGTGTATGTTTTACAATGAATACACTCAGGATAGTACTCATCATAACAGCTCACATGTACGGATAAGAAAATGAATGAATGTATTCTTCCTGTAGGTTGTCACATGTAGTTGTAAACCTGGCTACACAGGAGAATTTTGTGGAGAAGATTACGATGCCTGCCAAGATGATCCATGCTACCCTGGAGTTGAATGTACTGATTTGCCGCCACCTTCTGAGGTAGCTGAGTGTGGACCATGTCCAACCGGTCTTCGTGGCAATGGAACAAAATGTTTTGGTAAGAATATATATGCTCTTTTGATAGAACTGGTACGGTAACCCACCAACTAGTTAGCTCTGCTGTCATCATAGATGACAGAACGGAATTGTTCATACAGGTAATTGTCCATCATCGTTTGTCAACATTTGTTAGTGAATAGTGTTATAATAGTTTGTAAAAATGCTATTTTGTCTTTAATAATACTGATAATTTTGTATTGCATCCTTAGACACACAATCTTTCTATCAGTCTTCAGCAATAAAGTAATAAGAGAAAGATTTTATAATAGCTTAGTTTATAATTAGATAAAATAATAGTAATAGTGCCTAGTTCTTGATATCTGCCAGTTCAATTGATTTGATGCTTGATATATTTATACATGTACATTGAATGAACCAAGTTCATTGATGAATCCAAAACTTGTACTCTATTAAATGTATCTTTATCGATTATATGATCTAAACACAGGGCTTGATACATTAAATTAGTAAATAAATAAATGTTAACAAAGTCAATGAGCATGTACTTATCATTGCTAGACTGTGCAGGGATTGTGTCAACATTTTCGTGTAGTGAATAGCGATTTTAAATTGACAATATATTTTGTAAATATTTATAAATATTAAAAATCCTTTTTTTAAAAAATGGGAGTCTGGGAATCAGAATAACAGAGACAGCGGCACGAAATGTTGAAATCCAGACCCTCTGAAACGCTATTTCCTGCATTTTGAGGGGCAAATTTTGCTGACACAAAGGGTTTCAGCTTGATTTTCAAGGGGCGACGCCCCCAAAAATTTTTTCGAGGGGGCGACCGCCCCTCTGCCCCCCTGTGCCGCCACCACTGAATATGGTGTTTTGCTTATTAAACATCTGTGAAATATTTGGTTAGTTATTTGTGTCCATGTAATTCTAAGACCCCACTCTGTTCGCTTTGTTTTGTGCACCAATATTTATTTGTAAAACCTGTTTTGACAGTGTATTTTAATGTGCCTTGTATTGACATGGACAAATTATCCTTAAAGTATTTCATGGAAAATAGTATGAACACACCAAGATAATAACAGCATACCTCCATACTGAGCAACGTGTTAGTAGAACTGAATGAAACTAATCTAAGTAATAATTAGGAATCGTACCATATTTCCTGGAATATTATAATTACAGATGTTAAACAAGCTTTCTCTTTTTGAAGATTTTGACGAATGTTCGGAAGGCCATGCTGACGACAATTCAGCTACGTTCTGTGAACAAGGATGTGAAAATACACTGTTGAGTTACCTATGTCGATGTTATGAGGGGTATCGTTTAAATGAAGACAAGAAATCATGTGACGGTGAGTTCAACAAATAATTTTATACTATAACATTGTTAAATGTTTTTAGCTTCTCTGTCATTGTAGGCAGATGACGTAGATGACAGAGCGGAGTTGTTCATATAAATGATTTCAGCCGTCTGTCCGTCGTCCTTCAATAATTACATTTTTACTTCTTCTTAAAAACTACCAGCTCAATTGCTTTCATATTTGATATGTAGGTACCTTGGGTGGTCCTCTGTCAGATTTATTCTATTCGTGGCGATATCTTCACTTTTATGTTTGTGTTTATCAAATAATTTTGTCTTTCTTTTAGGTCGTTTGTTTTTAATGAATATTTTGTTATATCTATTTTTTTATCAACATTGATTGTTATTGGTAATGTAAGTTTCTTATCAACATTGTTAAATGTTATTTTTTGCTTTTCTATACTGAAGACATTGACGAATGTGACCAGGCAGAAGATAACTGTGACGACAGAGCAGAATGTATCAATACAATGGGTGGATTCAACTGTACATGTAATGTTGGATATGATGACATTATGGGAGATGGTACACTGTGTGTAGATGCTGATGAATGTATAAACAGTCCCTGTGGTCTGAATTCTCAATGTACAAATTTGGTAGGGTCATTTAAATGTACATGTCTACAAGGTTATGAACTCAGCCAGGATAATCACAACTGCACAGGTATGTTGTTTATTTAGATTCTTTTTATAGGTGAATCCATTTTCTAATGTTCGTTTGATTGATGAATTATTGTTATATTATAATGAAATCGGTAACAATTATAACAACACTGGTTTATATCAGGATGTGATAGTGAACTTGATAAGCTAAGCTGAATTCATTGAATCACATTTATTTTTTATTAGAAGACTACCTGGCATAAACACATTGCAATCAACATAATACCTTACAATCTATTACGGGTAGCTGTAATTCTCAAATTTAAAACAACATTTCCAAAGTTTAGTTAAAATAGTCAAACCCTGTTGTACATAACCAAGACAATTTCCAATAGTATAAATAAATAGTTATATTTAGAAGTTTCTGGTGACAAATTGATGTGACTACATAGAGATACAGGGTGCTGGTACAGGGGTGGCATATTGTTTCGTAAACCTACATTGCAAAATAGTCCGCAAAATGGCTAACCATATTCAATTGAATGAACTTTCAACTCGGTGTCATTACCAAACGCTTCAGCGTGGTATTAAGATTTTGTTTTCAGGCTTGGGTGGTACCAAGGTGGAAAATGGTTGCACATATGGGGGGGGGGGGGGTAATTCCTGGAATTGCAATAGAGAGGGTTCAGGCCGACTTACATATATATAGTGTTTCCATGTTTCGTCTGATATTTCTGTGGTATTCTGCTGCTGTAAATAATGCAAGATTTGTTCCGAAATTCAGTGTGTTGTGTGCACTCCAGGGTTATTCGTTTTTTGCTCAAAACACCCCTATTTTTTAATGGCAGAGTCGAATAGTTTCACTCCCACTGGGAAATCTGCATTGTTACTTGAATGAGAGCTAACTAAACACATTTTCCAGACCGGCGAAAGTGTATGCAACAGCCAATTTTAACAGCCTGTCACGTGATTTTAGTCTGAATGTCAACATCAAAAGAGGCTAATCCATTTACGCAGGTATAACTGGGAATAGAATATGTGAGGGATTGTATCAACAGAGATGTGTATAATGAAAAGTAACATCTATCCTTCTTTTGCATCGCTGAGCATTTCTGTTTTAGTATACTGGTTTGAAAATGTTGAATTTGCATGATTTGCAATGTGTTTTTTTTTTACTGAATCTCCCCTATTGATCGAATCCCGGGTTTGAAAGAGAGCGGCACACCACGTGATTCGTTTGAGTACAATGGTGAAGGCATGCAAGCATGACTTACGTTGTCAGCAGTAGTCGCTCACCTTCATGCTACAACTTCACTTGTGATGTTGCTTGTTAGCCGTGGATTGAATTAATCTTGATTACCGGTTAAAATGTTGCTTATTTGGCGTTGGTGATCTTTATTTGGAACTGGGTAACGTCGCCAGCAGAAACCTCCTGGGATTTTGATGTTGATGGTTGCTCCCACAGGGGCCTAATGATCTTTTCGTCTCAATGCATGGACGTCTATGGGACCGAGCGACTATGTCCCGGTACAGGACCTTGTCCTTGCTCAAAATAATAGAAATTATAGAATTAAAACAGTTTAGTAATGTAAAGCAAGCATATGTTATTGAATTTAATCATCACGCTCCGAAACCACGAAAATCACTAATACTTGTTTCCGGCCGATCAGCTTGCACTATATATATAGTCTTGCACTATATATATAGTCTTATATATAGTGTTATTTCAGAACAATAGATTAAAAAGTTAATCGTACAAATGTGTTCTTAATAATAACTATTACCCATATTGCCTATAAATTTGTTGATGCAAAAAATGTTATAGGCTAAATATTTTGGGGTTGAAGTTGACAAATAACAGATTATGCAATGCGGCAGAGCCCCATGCAATTATACAGTTAAGTTTTGAACACATCCCAAGTCCATGTGATATCAGATTATTTTATTTAAAGTCTGAAGTCACCATTGTATAGAATATTTACTGGATTTATCCAATTGTAGCTGGAGACGGAAAAACACAGCAATTAGTACAAAGAGCCGTGACAGTTTTTGTTCAGCAAATCAAAAAAGTTAAATGGATTCATGTATATACATAAATAGTTTTTTGTTTTTTTAACTTTTAAATATGCATATTTTGCTCTGTAAAATACCAAAATCCAACACAAATTGATACAAAAATCAAAGTGTCCTTTGTTTTCATAAGCACAGACTGTACTTCAGGTGTAAAGCTTTCCTGGTCTATAAGATATGAAAGATATATTAAATCCAAATTAGTTTTCAAACCGCCTAGATTCAAATCCTCTTTTCCTATCTTATAAGGGCGTTTATCAAGTGAGTACTCCACAACTTTGTTTTTATTTACTATCTTTAGCAGCATAGATTTCCCTACTTCCTGCAGCCTTTTCTGTAGTCGTTTTTTGGCTTTATGCTTCCCCTCCCCTCCTAAGGTGACTGGTCTATTAAATGCAAACACTAAAAATTACGGCAAACCACGATATTTTCAATGCACATCATACAATTTGTAATCATGTCAGAGCCAAACTGTTAATGTTTCTTTGTTTTTCGGGGGGGGGGGTCAGCATGTTTTAAAATATAATGTTAGGGGGTCGCCCACTTTTTGTTGTTGATAGGGGTGGGTCAACTGAGATTTACAGCTGACAAAATGGAATCTGCCGACCCCCCCCCCCCCAGGCCAGAGTAACTGAACAATCCCTTAAATTTATTATTTCCAACCGATAGTATTTTCTAGATTGCAGGCAGCATTTACAGTTCATTCAAAGTTCAAAGTTGCGTCGGGATTACGTTGATACAGTGTAACAATGTCGGCGTCGGTGATCTCTTACCGGTGTGCAACGTAGCCAAAATAAAAGGCATGAATACAAGACTAGTGGGAGGTAATAAATTTGGGGTCGAAAGTATTCAAAAAACAGTTTTTGGCTGTTGCCATGGTAGCTGTGGACCAGGATTGTTTTGCCAATTAGTGACGGTACGACCTGCCTGTCAATTATAAACAAAATTAGCCAAGCCAAAAAAAATCTCAGTAAATTGTTGCCCACACTCAAGCGGATTAGAATGAGCTACGTCCATGCTTTTTAATCATAGAAATGTAGGGTGTGATACATTTGGCGTGAAGGTATTAAATAAATCAGTTGTTGGCTGTTTCCATGGAAACGGTGGTCAGAATTTGTTTTCAGATTTTACCAATAGTAACTTTGTGCCCACACTCAAGCTGAGCAAAATGAGCTATGTCTGAGGTGTTGTATCCAAAATTTGTAGGAGATACATTTCCTGATAACTAGGGTGAAGGTGTGACCTACCTGCTAAGTTTTAGCGAAATCGGCCAAGCCAAACAAATCACAGAAGAATTAATACGTGAAAACACTAGAAATCACACACAGATACACAAAATTAAAGTGATTTTAAGGGCAATCCAAGTGGAGCGAATCGCCAATACCATGTTCATTTGCATATTGACCGTGAAAATACCAAAAACATTATTGCATGGGTGATATGCAAATTAGTTTTAGTCAAAATAAGTTACTGCTTAGAAGTACCATTACTGTTGTTCAAATTTCATTTCACTCGGCAAATATATTCATGTACCCAAACGTAAAGTATCGTACTTCTAAATATTGTTTATTTCTGCTATGTTTCGAAAAACTCTACTCTTGAACGGACTACTTTATTCGCTCTCAGACCTCATTTGCATATGGGGTGTGGAAGTACCGATTTTGATTTCAGGGACGAATCAAAATAAACTGCAGTATATATGTAATAATGTGGAATACTTCCTTTCACTGTGAACATTTTTCCGCTAAAATAAATTCCAGTGAAAATACCATTTCCCTCATACTCTATTGAGACTTGACACAGCACAGTGAAAATTTGATTCACACCGTATGCTTGAAAACTTTTCATCGAAAATAAATTAAGTGAAATTCTGTGTGATTTCATGAGAGTTGAAAATGAAAAAAATTATATGACACCCAACCCTACCACTCCATACACAATGTAACCACACCTCAAAAACATCCTTTCACCAGTGTATTCTATTTGAATTCAGGAGAAATTTAAATAAACAAATTATATGACAACGAACTTAATTATAATTTCAACCTCTAGTTCAGCACTGATTAAATAAACTACCTCGTCTTTATGCCAACTTGAAGTTATTCAATGCCTACACCAGGGACTTCAAAATCTATGTTTCAATTCCAGGAATTTCACTTGCTATTAATTGTATGGGAGTGCCAGTCTTTTATTTTCTATTGTAATGTAAATTTCTTGTGATTACTCGAAAAATGAAGCTGTAACCACAGACCACAGTGCTGCAACTAAATCCTGGTATGAGCACCGGTTAGGCAGTCTTGACCTATGCATGTGAAGCCAGCTGAGAGGTATATCCAATCCTATAGATTTCGCATTGTTTGGTAACTATTTGCTGCAAATGCAACACAAATCAATATAAAAATATTACCCACACAGCATTCTACAGGTTACTTCTATCTTATAGTACCAGGTTATACCGTTGTCATTGTGGTCATCAACTACTCACAGGGGGATTTAGCAAATACAGTCGTTTCACTTGCTAAAAAACAATATTTTGCCATTTATATATTAATTTCAGTTTCTTTATACAATGTTGTTAATTATATTGTTGAAGTATGTAGTGAACAAAATAAATATGTTTGCCGACGTCCACATTGCTATGTAAAAGTGGTATGGTCCGCTGGTCAGCCCTTTCACGGGTACTTTTTTCAGACATTTAAATTTTTCGCGAGTATCTCCATTTATATTCTCCAGTATCCGCTTCAGTAACTACAATCTTCACACCTTCGTAACCTTTCGTGTTTTCCCGTTTGTATTCCACATTGCACCCCCTATGATAATGGCGTGATTCGGTGTGTTGAAATCTGAAACCAAAATTAAAAATTCATTCAGCTGAACGGTTAGCTGGTTTGCTAACTATATTTAAATGTACGTTTTTATGAGGCATTATGGCACCGGCCAAAAGCCAAACAAATTTGTATTGAATACATTAAATGTTTGTAATTACAAATAACTGTATGAATACATTAAATGCTTGTAATTACAAATAACTGTATTGAATACATTAAATGTTTGTAATTACAAATAACTGTATTGAATACATTAAATGTTTGTAATTACAAATAACTGTATTGAATACATTAAATGTTTGTAATTACAAATAACTGTATTGAATACATTAAATGTTTGTAATTACAAATAACTGTATTGAATACATTAAATGTTTGTAATTACAAATAACTGTATTGAATACATTAAATGTTTGTAATTACAAATAACTGTATTGAATACATTAAATGTTTGTAATTACAAATAATTGTTCATATCTCGTTTATGAAACAATTTTCAAACTGGCTCATTATTAGTCAGATGAACAAGTTTAGATGTACAAAGAGCTATTTTATGAATTTGTAATGAAAAGAGGGAACTGGTTTTGTAAAGGTTAATTATCGTTAAAGTTGACTTAGGAAAAGTGCAGTTTACTGAAAAAAAGTAATGGTAAGATTTCTGATTATGTCATTTTAATATTGCAGATATAAATGAATGTGAACGACACTCTGACAACTGTGACATACACGCCACATGTAGTAACACTGAAGGATCATTTAGATGTATCTGTGACACTGGTTGGACTGCTAACGGCACTTCGTGTAGTGACGTAAAAGAATGTAGTGGTATTACGTCAAATGATTGCCATCTTCAATGGGCAACTTGTGAAGAAATGGAAGGCAGTTATTCATGTATGTGTAATGATGGATTCTTTGGAGATGGTCGCAATTGTACAGGTAAATATTCCATCAATAACAGGTATAGAATGGAAACGTTCAGAACTGTATAACAACGGATAAGTTTGGAAACAATCCTAACTGTACAGGAAATATTCATCAACAAATATCAACAAGTTACTGATACAATATGTGGAATTTTTGTAACGATATTTAGATGAACATGTTAGTTGCTCTTTATTTATTTATTTATTTATTTATTTATTTATTTATTTATTTATTTATTTATTTATTTATTTATTTATTTATTATATACACAGATACCAACGAGTGTGAGACTGGAAATAATGATTGTGCCAAAGAGGGCGCTGTGTGTACCAATACACTCGGAAGTTACCATTGTCAGTGTGGAGAGGGATACAGTGGTAATGGCAGTGTGTGCACAGGTAAATTTTACTATCATTATATCCGTTTGATTATGTCAACTAAAGTAACAACTAAAGAATAAATAACATAATAACAAATCTAAATCACACAAATTGGTCCAGCAGCATACAGAACGTATGATGTTAACAATTTGTGTAAGGATACGAAATAATGGTAACCCACATGTTATTATTTAAATAAGGTCACCCTTATGGTGAGAAGTAGCGATATACCAAGCACAACAATAAATAAAATTACTTTGTGAAATATGTATTTCTTCAGTTCACTATTTAAATAATTGTAGCCTTTAAAAAAATAACATTAACTATAAAAATACTTATGTCATGTTCCAGAAGTTGTAACCAGAAGATGTTTCTTAAAGAAATGGTATTTTGTAAATATTGTCATGAATTAGTTTTCGCGTATCTGTTGACTGACTTATTTAGATGATTACTAGTGAATGGTTGTGTTATATCTGTCATCATTTAGGCTCATGCGAGGTCCTGGACGGAACTTGACTCAGAGATTTGGAACTAATTACGATATAATCGTCGCTACCCGGACTACTATTTCTGACAGTTGGTATTCGCAGTTAGTAATATAGTGAACGATTAATCAAAAGATATGACGTATTCAGTACTTAGTGTGATTGGCTATGTGCAAGTTGAATGTGTGAAGAGTCTTTTAACTGCTTTGTAATTGGTTAAGGTTTTGAAAGTGAAAAAGGGAGTTTTAGTTGGTCTTGGCGAGAACACCACAAGAGACGCCGCCTTGGGTCAGCCTTGCGATAGTCTTGGGGACTTTTCCCCAGGGCGCTGTGTCTTATAGAGTATTCGACTGACCGACTAAAAACGAGAGTTTATACGTATTTCGTTGTGTGCGTCTATTTGACTGTAAAGCTTAAGTGACTTTCCCGGTCCGGTACCTCAAGCAGACATGTATAGAGACATAGACGAGATATTCCCCGCTGACACGTGTGGGAGAACCACGACCCCAGAGGAGAAGAATTTCCCCCTCATAATATATTGATGGACCAGGGATGGGTATAGACATTGGTTATTTCTATTTGCAGATACTTTTAATCATTTATAGTATGTATGAATATAATTAATTATTTACAAAGTGAAGGTGGGTGTGGTATTCTACAAATGATTTATGTTATAATCAATAAACTGCTCACTAATCTGTTTCCATAGATATTGATGAGTGTGATGAAGAGAAAGACAACTGTGATGTTAATGCTGAATGTACAAATCAACAAGGATCGTTTCGTTGTAACTGTAGAGAGGGTTATGCTGGCGATGGTACAACATGTACAGGTAAAAATGTGTAGTATTAGTATAGTTATTAGTGAGATTGTGTCTTTCTTGCACTGTGGCAGCTATACTATGTGTAACACAGATATATATAAGGACATTTAGACAATATAAATTACAACTAGAGCTACAATCGGCGGCTACATGTGTACGAGGGTATATATATTGCCGCTATATATCTAAATACCATCTAGAGCTATAACAGGCAGCCACATGTGAACCCCGCGTACATATGTGGCCGCCTGTTCTAGCTCTAGATGATACTAGTATATTGAAATATGCATGATAGCAATCATTGTTGTAAAGTCTTATTTAATAAATAGACGGGATTATAACAGCGCAGAATACATGCGTCCGTTGACTTGTAAATATTAAGTTCTTCAACATAGACATCTAGCACCCTGGGAAAGTAAGCAAATGCTATATTCCACGTTCGTCTCCGCAGCAACGGCAGACAACATGGTGGCACGGATTTAGTGTAGTACCTTCCACGTGTTTAGGACAAAGTGTTACAATGCAAGTCAAAATATATTGTAAAATTTATTATTTGAAAATTTCTATTTATGTTCGTACTTCATTTTACCTGAAATATAATAGTATTGATAACAAAGCGGCAATGCGTCAATAAAAAACACTGTTTGAACCAAATTATTATTGTCCGACTTAAAGGCGGAACTATTACCTGAAAACAGTGAATGTGTATTTTCCTTCCACATGTGTGGCAGATTTGTGTAAAAAAGCATAAGTAAACGTATGTGCAAGGTGTCGTGTAAAAATGTACGACTGTAATGTAACTAAATAGCGGCAATTGCGCCCGAAAAATAATAAGTAAAAAAACAAAACATTTTTTCTAAATAGCGCCGTAGTTATAATTTAGATCGTCTACATAGCTAACTTAATAGCGACGCAGTTTATATTTTAGATCATCCAAATAGCGGCAATTGCACCTGAAAATTAATACCTTCAAACCCAAGAACTCATTTTTATAACTAGCGTCTTAGTTTATAATTTAGATCGGTTTCTAAATCGTAATCTAAAACTATTTAGAAATAGATTTTGATATTTATAATTTAAATAAAATTGGCTATTACACTGCTAGGCAAAATATGTGCTAGCTAGCATTATCGAATTGAAGGTACATGAAACAGACCCAGAAGCCTGCCGACTAATACTAATCTCTCGTCCGTTCTTAGCCCTAAACTAAACACCTCAGTGGAGTATGTATCAAGTCTCATTAAAGTATAAGTGCATGGTTATTAATATACCTGTGAAGACAGAAATATATTATTTTATGCAAATTATATAATTAATATGCACACATTTCAACCGAAATCTAAGCAAGTCTGCACAATGCTCCAATCACCTATCCGCCAAGTAACATTGCAAAAACTAGTTCTTTGGATAGCAATGGGAAATTTGCTGAATATTATGCAAATTAGGTAATTTGTGTGCACAGATTTCCTTCCCAAACTAAAATTTATGTGTATTTTTGTGCCAAGTTTTATTAAAATGTCATGATTAATTTACGAAATAACACTAAGAAAGTATACAATTTTCTAAATATTAGGCAAACATCAGGTCAGGGCATCATCTAATTGGTATGTGATGTAGGACCACACATACATTGAAAACTGTGTAAAAAGCTAGTTTCACAAGGAATGCTCTCACACAGGCGTGAACACCGCCAACATCGGCAAACACGTCGGGCATAATACACAGGTGTCATATGTCCAAAGAATGTATCATTTCTGAATATATATTGTTTTCCAAAAGTAAAGGAAGATTAGTTTATTTTCATTAAAATTGAGACAGCATGTTCCAGTGATGTGATGAGGCCATCTTTTAGACCATTTATCAATAAAAAAGTACGATTTAAAAACAAGTTGTATAGGAAAATATAGTCCAAGAATAGCATTGTGCCTTAAAAGCAATACTGTATTTTTCATAATAATGTCACCAGGTAACAACATCATACATACTATGGCTTGGCAGTTTATTTATTCAGCTTTGACTGGATTGCTTTGAATCTGGACAGAACTCATCTCAGCTCCAATTTGTGGATGAGCATCAGTCACACTCAGGCAGCTGCAAGCCACCTAGAAACTGACCCGCCAACCCATGTAAAAGCACAATTGAATAAACAAAATGTACCTGTGATGGTATTCAATACAAGTAATACTCCAATCAACAATCAGTTACTTTACAATGTAGAAAGCAAAAACAGAATATTCTCATCTCAAATACCGAAATTAACACAGATCTATGCTTTAAACTGCAAAAACATGTCAGTCTACATTTGGCTTGAAGTCACTCAATAGACAGCTACTGTACTGTCCTGTCCTGTCCTGTCCTGTCCTGTCAGTGTGCATTGTCATCCAGGTAGCACAGTATATCAACAAGTGCTTTGAAATTAGACAACAAATTTGGAATTAATATACAACGATAGGCAACTGGCTAACGACTGACTTTTGCCACTGAATTGTACTCAGCAACTATAAATGTAAACAGAAAATTATTAAAGTGAATGTGAAATATCAATGAGTGATGGTCTGCCAATATCGAGAGTCCTAGTCCAGATGAAATACGGTGTGATAAAATTGAACTCATAATGCAAAAACTAAACATATGTCTGCCTCCTTTACTTTTCTGCAGCGCGGCCATATTTGCCCCGAATTTGTACTGGCGCATGCGCATTATCAACTTATGACGTTGCAATTTCTGTGTTTACATTGATTTTGCCTGTACGTACAATAACAAACTGTAGAAGCGTGTTTTGTTGTTTCGTTGACCGAATATTATTTAGTGCGTTACAAGAGTTGGGCTTTTAGATTCTGATAAATCACATTACGATATCTTCTATAGCATGTAGTATCAAACGACTGTGATTAAAATTTCAATTTATCGTCCATATTGCATTTTTCAGATATTGATGAATGCAGAATACCTGATAGAGCTGGTTGTCACGAAGATGCGACATGTTTGAATAGTCAAGGTAGTTTCCTGTGTCAGTGTAATGCAGGCTATGGAGGCAATGGTACACACTGTACTGGTATGTTTTGTTCTGTTTTGTTTTGTTCTGTTGCTGATATAAAATCAAATAGCTCAATAGAAAAATACATTTTATTTAAGCGGAATCACTTAAAATCGTTAAAAAGAATCCGTTCACTGGCTATTGTTGTCTCTAATGATGTTAATGAAATGAATGACTGCTTTTAATGTTTGTCTACAATTTGCATTCATGATGAAATTAGATATGTTTTGTACAAATTTTCTGGGAATAGAATGTATACAGTTTTTTTTACAGTTTTTTCTATGTATAATTTACATTCTGTGAACAAATACAGTTCTTTAATTGCATTTCCTTTGTTCATTGCAAACTTGTAACCTTGATGTCTACTTTGAATTCTATGTGTCCTAAGTCTAATTTTAGCAAAAATTCTTATTTAATTATTGCTATGAATTTATTTGAATTGTTTCGCATAAATACATATTTCCTGCCTGGAAGATATTCAGTACAGAGATAATAATCGTATCATTAAACAGATAGGTTTAGAGTTTCCCTCGCTGATTGATGGTAATCGTGTTGATTGTAATTAATTTGTAGACATCAACGAATGTGACATGAACATATGTGAACACAAATGTGAGAATTTTGATGGTACATATGTATGTTCATGTCAGACTGGGTTTGTGCTGCTTGCAGATGGTATTCACTGTAACGGTTAGTGTTTTATTAATTTATATCACGTAACTGAGCACTGTGTATTGAACATTGTGCTATTAGCAGAATTTGTATGTAATCCATGTTTATTGTATGAAAAGCAGTAGAGTTTATTCTTGATTATAATATTGCGTGTGTGGTTTATTCTTTAAATAAATAAATGAATGGAAATTAAGACATGATATATATATATATATATATATATATATATATATATATATATATATATATATATATATATATATATATATATATATATATATATATATATATATATATATATATATGAATTTGTAGAATGTTGGTACACGTCTTAGTGTTTTTATATGTTCTCAATCAGTGAACATTTCATCATGATGTGCAGACAGTGTTGTCACTTGCATTAAACATATTCAATTAATAAATGTATAATTCATATTGTATTCCATTGGTTGGAACACACTACACATAATGGCAGATATAAATGTACGTTTTTGTACAAAGCAAAGGATACTGGGAACCAGTGAATTGATTCTGAAGTGTGAAATTTATATGATTGTTGTCAAATTTAACCAATGGGTTGTGTTCTAGATACTAAAATTATAATACATTTCTAATGTTTAAAATATCAACCATTTTACAGCATCCAATGAGTGTTTGTTTCAAACCGATAACTGTTCACAAATATGCATAGACCTCGAGCAAACTGTTGAGAATCCAGAGCCATACATGTGTCAATGTGAAGAAGGTTTTTATCTTGATGTTGATAGCATAACCTGTATAGGTGAGTATATGTCTAGAACCAGATCCTGGACCTGTGTTGTGTGATTTTCTTCAAACTTGGCTGGAAGAGTAACCATTACTGGAACCCGGTTCATGCACGTCAATTTGATATGTAAAGTGTACTCAAGATAGATGACTAAATCCATCACTCAAGTACTGCAATATCATATTCTTTCTGCACATGCACAATTATTGAAGCTACGAAACAGCAATGTAAAGGATTTCACTATGCACATGTCTATAAGCTAAATTATCCTTACACTAATCGTGGTTTACAGATGAACACATGTCAAATGGATTAAGTGATTTGGTCGTTTTATGAGTCACAGTGACTATGAATGGAAATGTATACCAATAATCAGTGCCCGTATGTTGGCATTTGTTTTCGCGCTATAAACACTATATTATTTACTGTTACTTGCATAACGTACATCAACATAGTGGGGCTGCCATCCGGGACAGTTTTTTGGTCTCCTGTAACATTCTACATCACTAATCCATGGTCTATACCATTAAATACAAAACAGGAACATTGCAAAATAACCAAGTCTCATAAATAAAACAATAGTATTGCATTCTTCTATATTAATAAATTTAGTTTCTCAAGTAGCTGTCAGAATTAGTGGAAATATATTGATTGTGCAAATATGCACAACAAATATGAAGTTTACAACTCTCATTTCTTTCCACAGCAAATAATACATGTTCCAATGGAACACAGTGCATCAATGCAACCTGCTACGCCAACAACAATGGTACTGAGGAAAAGTGTATGTGCTGGAAAGGATATAAACATGATGATAATAACGATACTGTTTGTGTTCGTAAGTACAGTACTAATCGTCTAAATATAAAAACATTGTCTGAATTTAATTAAGAAGCCATGTGACATTATGTATATGTTTTCACTCTCATTATTGTGTTCTTTACACAGCAATTAATGAATGTACTACAGATATCGATGCTTATATTGAATACTGTGACGATGACTGTGTTGACATAACACCAGGATATGATTGTACTTGTCACTATGGTTACCTACTGAATGATGATCTTAGGACATGTTCAGGTAATAAAATATTGCTGTATAGAACGCCACACTGTGACGTCATTTCTTTACATTTTTTTTTACATTTTTTATTTATAAGTGCATGCGAATGTCTGATAACAAATATCACTCACTGATCAACACTAATACTGTGACAACGTTGTCTATAATTTGTTTTATTAATTCGAACACGTATATTTAATAGCAGAAGTAGCGAACAACACCATTATTTTATCTTACGGTGTGAACAACCGGTTTATGCCATCCAGTTTATTCACATACACGCAACAAGTGCAACAGACTACAATGAGTATAAGGGAATAAAGGTTAAAGAATTTCTCAAAACATCTTTCATTCTTACTCCAACTATTCTTTCTATATATAAACATTACCATCCATGTAGAATGTTGATATAAGTGAGTGTGAACACATTAAATTCTTTTTTATCCACGTCTCAAATGTAAGTTAAGCCCATGACGTCACTTGTATCCATAACAAATATGAGATGACGTCATTATCATGTCATAACTAATAAATTAATTCAAATTGATGCTTATTAACAGATGTATAAAGGCTCAGTTACAGATTGGGTTAACTGTAAAGCTATTTGTTCTCCAGGATATTTTTGACTATTTGATTTATATGTGTTACATGTCATATACTTATATAATGTAATAGATTTAGATGAGTGTGAGACTGGTACTCACAACTGTTCTCAAGAATCTGAACTATGTGTAAATGAAATTGGTGACTTCCAATGTATATGTAGTGATGGTTATTTGAACACAAGTACAGGATGTAAAGGTATGTGATTTTTGAATGTTAATATATCAAGGTTAGTTTACCCCATGTCATGTTTGACTGAGAAATTATTATTATTATTCATTTATGCCAAATAATAATAATTCATTTTACAGATATCAATGAATGTAATAATAATGGTACATGTGATGACAACGCCAAATGCACAAACACGAATGGGTCATATAATTGTGAATGTACAACTGGCTATACTGGCGATGGAGTATTCTGTGTCGGTTAGTATACTTTACTTCATTACTACATGAAATTGTAATATATAGTAGAATTATTTTTTTCATTTATTTTATTTTGTTTTTCCCAGATGAAAATGAATGTAACAATGATGATGGTATATGTGGATTACATTCAGTTTGTACAAACACGGATGGGTCGTATAATTGTTCATGTCAAATAGGATATGGAAAAGACAACGGGAATTGTACAGGTAGATAAAAATCATTTGTATTTATTGTCAGTATAATTTGTGATATGAATTATGTGATTATTGTAAGGGTATGCAACTATTATAACCACGTACGGCGATATGCAATGAAGATCTAGACAAAAGTGAATTGTCAGCTCTGCTAGTGTCAAGATATTACAATCTGAGTCAATTGTATTTCTACAGTATTTCTATATATGCTTTGCAAATAAGCAAAAACACTGACCAAGACGATCACTAATTTGTAAGAATTTCTCAAATCACAAAACTTCATACATTTACTTCTGATGCATATGAGGTTTTCATCATGTAACACACAACTTGTGTGGTAGCCCTCTACATGTATTACTAATTACTGTACATTTCAAAACTTAAGTGACAAAGTCAATTTCAGTCACCATCCACAAAATTAACAATTTTTAGATCAAATTATTAAAAGCAACGTCATATTTTCCTTGTTTGTTCCAAAATTAAGAAAAGGAAGGAAAATTAAGGAAACTATTTGTACGCAACAGGTTAAATAATTTAATCAGTTCATGTTATCATGTTATCAATCTTTTTTTCAGATATGAACGAATGTGACAAAGAAACAGATAATAATTGTCATAAGCAACATGGTGAATGCGTCAATACTGATGGTTCATATTTATGTATATGTATCAAAGGATATACTGGAGATGGCTTCAATTGCTTTGGTAAAACATTGATACGATAAGCATTACAAGTGATACGCCAACTGGCGATGATTTAGTGACATTATTGTATAATTAGAACATTTCCATTACGATTTGCTATTGGATTCTTTGAACGAGTATAGTAATATTTCCCAAGCCTTATAGCTGATACTTTCCATATACTTGATATTAAAGTATAGTATATCATGACACATATGAGAAGTGAACATTGTTCGTCCCTAATGATGAATTTATAAGTAATTATTTAAACATTATTACGTACATCATTATGTCAGTTATGTGTTGGTATTATATTTCAGATATTAATGAGTGTGAACTACCCGATGACCATGATAACGCTGACAATTGTGATACAAATGCAGATTGCATCAATACAATGGGAAACTTTACATGTGAATGCCATACTGGTTATCAACTTAATGGCACTACATGTGATGGTAAGTATTCATGACGTGCTTATCACTACTTTGTTAGAATCACGATACATTTCATCTCCCGCAAAGTTGACCCTTACAAAAAAATTCTCTCAGGATCGACTATTATGAATATCATTAAGTTAACCATGCATCTCGCGTGTCATTGGAACAATCAAGTATTATTCTTGTATTAGCAAGTGAATTACCATAAAACCTTCATAAGAAGCCCCATCTCTAATTGAAATCGCACCATTTCAGAACCAAACATTTACCACTTCTCATATGTGTAGATGCTCTTATACAAGCCACACCCCTCTATTGTATTGTATCATTTTAATAGAAGTTACATCACCTCTTTTGCATTGTACCATTTGAATGTAAACCACTTCCCCTATGTTACATTATACCATTTTAATGGAAATTACGGATTCTAAAACATATTGTTAGTACCAGTATTTTTATTCCACCATAAACAGATGACAATGAATGTGATGCTAACGACACATGCTTGGATATTAATGAAGCAATATGCGTCAATCTTCCTGGAACATATAGTTGTGGTTGTGACAATGGTTACCGTGGTGATGGGATAAATTACTGTGATGACATCGATGAATGTAGGGAAACGCCAGACATATGTCACATAGATGCCATATGTAACAATACAGCAGGGTCCTATTATTGTGGATGCAAGAATGGTTTCCATGTTAATGGAACAGAATGTCAAGGTAAACACATATAAACAAATGCAAGTGTTAATTACATGCAGTTATTTCATACCACACAATCATTTTATGTATTGATATTTTGCATAGCAATACAATGCACGAATAAACCTTTTTTTTAATTTACGTCTTTTTTAACGTCAAGCAACATATTTTATTTGAATTTGATTTCATTTACCGATATTATTATCATCATATTATCTTGTATGACAAAATGAAGTATCAATACATTTGTACATTTGATGACCGCACACAATAATAAAGTTCACATCCAACCAACAAACAAACAAATGGTTTTCAAAGATGTGCTGGTTACAGACATCATATTCAGAAAGTTCACAATAAGTTTATTAGTATCTCAACCATTCATCAGATTTTAATGAATCTTGACACATGGGTAATCTGAGATAATATTCTGAGAATATTACTTACCTATTTTACATAAATAAAACTTCCTGATATTGATGCATGCATATAGGACAAGCTCATAAATACAACAAATCACAGATCTACAAACAATTTTTTTTGTTTTATGAACTTCAATACTGTAGATTATATTGCTTTCGCATTTTGCATCAGAGAAGAACTGCTTTTTTATTTAAATATTCTCCATTTCTACTTAATTCACACATATAATTCATGCATTCAATACCTTCAACACATGGGAGTTTATTTCAAGCTTGTGGTGTGAAATGGCCATGTGGTGTAAAATGGTCATGTGGTGTGAAATGGCCATGTGGTATGAAATGGCCATTTGGTGTGAAATGGTCATGTGGTGTAAAGTGGTCATGTGGTGTGAAATGGTCATGTGGTGTTGAATGGCCATGTGGTGTGAAATGATCATGTGATGTGAAATGGTCATGTGGTGTGAAATGTTCATGTGGTGTGAAATGGTCATGTGGTGTGAAATGGTCATGTGGTGTGAAGTGGCCATGTGGTGTGAAGTGGTCATGTGGTGTGAAATGGTCATGTGGTGTGAAATGGCCATGTTGTGTGAAATGGCCATGTGATGTGAAGTGGCCATGTGGTGTGAAGTGATCATGTTGTGAAATGGTCATGTGGTGTGAAATGGTCATGTGGTGTGAAATGGTCATGTGGTTTGAAATTACCATGTGGTTTAGAATTACCATGTGGTGTGAAATGGCCATGTGGTGTAAAGTGGTCATGTGGTGTGATGTGGTTATGTGGTTTGAAGTAGTCATGTGGTGTGAAGTGGTCACGTGGTGTGAAATGGCCATGTGGTGTGAAGTGGTTATGTAGAATGAAGTGGCCAATCGCGGTACGAAATAACTGTGTGATACAAAGTAAATTCGATTGGGATAAAGTGATTTTGAAACAAATTGATTTTAATTGCTGAATATGATACAAAAGAACACAATTTTTAAGTTACTCTTTTTGTAAAACTGCAGATTGTGTACATTACTTTATGTTGTGCTCTGTGTTATCATCAGTCTTATAACAGTTGATCTTGTTGAACATTTTAGGACATAATTTCACCACAGTAAACTATATGACTCGAAATATAAATTAGATTCTGACGCTATGGAGACTAAGCAATTGACCAATAGAAATCATGGTATTGGGATTGAAAAATCCATGCTAAGTGTTGCAGAGAAAATATGTTGGCACATTCAAAAAATAAAAATGTAAAGATGGGACAACAAGAAAATAAATAATTTTTAATTTCATAATTATAAAAATACAGTCATACACTAACTATTGCAATTATGCACCATGGCTGTACTCACTGTCACAACCCTTTGAGCGCCAAATCTTTTTTTCTGCTGATTTTTTTTTAACATTTTCTGTATTTTTCAATCTTAATTTTGAAACAAACTAACATAATGTGACATTTCTTCTTAGTTTTAATAAAAAAAAATTATTATTAAAATTTCTAGATGCTGCTTCAAGGGTAAAAACACAAAGTTTTATCATTCGTTTCAAAACGTATCAGCACTTATTTGAACATTCAAATTTGTCTCTATATGGGGTAAACTACGTCATAACATTTGACGAGTTTCGGGTTGTTGACGTGACATGCAAACACTTTCCTTTGTTTTCATTGGTTGCATTAAGCACTATACAATCATGACGCAACAGAATCCTGTCTATGGGGCAATAAAAACAATCACTGCTTTCATGCATATTTTGCGGCAATCTCTTTATAACATCATATTTTTACATTGTTACTATCATATATATGCTAATTTGAGAGATCTGTTTTGATGTAAACATGTTTTCTAACTATCCATATTCCCAGATGATGATGAGTGTGCCGGTACTTTACACGGCTGTGCTGTGAATGCTACCTGTAAAAATACCCATGGATCTTATGGTTGCCAGTGCTTGCAGGGATTTACTGGTGATGGGAAAGATTGTACAGATATAGATGAATGCGCACAAAACTTAGATGAGTGTGCTGAAGAGGCCAATTGTTTAAACACTATAGGATCAGTTGACTGTCATTGTTTTAAAGGATATGAAGGAAATGGCACTGTGTGTATTGGTATGTATACCCAATATTTATTGGATTCCAAATGGTGAAAACAAACCATGTACAACGTATAGAGAGCTGGAGCCCTTATCATGTGTATTTTGTATAAGATTGCCAATGATCGGACGTCATTTTATTTGGGATGCAACTATTAAAGACCGGGCTTCATGTGAAGTATAGTCACAACATCGCTAAATTTAATCTTTAAGATTTCAATATCGCGAAACTAATTACAGTTGCTCCTCTCATCAAAATTAGCTCAACTTTTTACAGAATGATCACTATATCCAGTTTTATTCTGTAGGGACTAAATTCGGTATTGATACTCCAAAAAAAATAAAATTCACCATTAATGAAATTATGATTTATTTTATACCTCTATTTACAGATGTTGATGAATGCTTACAAGGTGCAAACAACACATGTGTTCATGTTCATGCTACATGTGACAATCTTCCTGGGACATATACTTGTGGTTGTAAAACTGGGTACGAGGGTAATGGAATGACACACTGTAAAGACACCAATGAATGTGATGAAGGTCTATACACATGTCATGCAGATGCAATTTGTGTAAATACAGAAGGATCCTATGAATGTCATTGTAATGAAGGTTTTTATAAAAATGGAACACAATGTGAAGGTAAACAAAAACTTCTAATACCATTCAACAGATTTTAATGAAATTCGCTACATAGATTATCGCGGCCAATACACAAATCTGTTGTTTTTGATTTAATTCCCATGCATATTAATCATTAATTTGCATATTAAAGAGCCAATTTAGCTTGTCCACTATTCTCTCAACCACTCACCAGTTTCAACTTGGTACATAGGTGCTCTGGGATAAGCTATATACATATTTAGTTTAGGGTTAAATTATGTGCTTATTAATTACCTTATTTGCATAAATTAACAAATTTTTAGGTGTTCATAAATATGCATGAGTGTAATATCTCAAGCACTGTGACATGACATGCAACTAGTGCTATAATAAAGGGGTTTGACAAAAGATATGACTAACATACCACATAATTGTAATATCTTGATCAAGGTAGGGAGGGCTGTTGTCAAAATAAGTCAAACTTCAATGATTTGGGGTCAAATAAATACAATTTTTGATTTATTTCACTTGAAGTTGTTCTTCTAATATAGTAAATACAGTATTCCGTATTCGTACTTCATGCCTCCAATTCCCTTAGCACACGGAAGTTTTTTTCTAAGCTTTCTTTAATTTGGATTTAATGTGGTAACCTGTTATTGGCTCCTAACACAACAGACTAGTATAAATAGAACACAAATGTGTAGCCTATATTATCCTTATTCTCCATTTTCAGAGTACTTATAACCACTCTTGAGTAATGAAACATTCAAAATAACTAATGAAAATCAGTGTTTTCCCTCATACTGCTACTCACTGTATTCAGCTACACTATTAACCCTTTGAGC